>NC_080100.1:50994519-52194519 GCF_950005125.1 Chionomys nivalis | reverse complement strand
TTATGAAATAACTAGTTAGCGGATGTTACTGAAGGAATTGATATAAATTGAGGAAGTTAATGTGTGGAGAGTATTTAAGACATGTTGAAGTCATGGGAGACATGCTGTCCCATCCATGAGGCTTAATCTGAAGAGCCATTCACCACAGAGCAGGTTTACTGTCCCTTCTCTGGTCACTTCTTCGTGTTGGTTTTCTTTTTCCTGTACTGTTTTTTCAAAACTTACTCTTGTAAAGATGTTTTAAATTATTTAAAATAAATTTGATTTATTTAAACATTAAATATCCCCAGTTAAAAGGTTAACATTCTGACCAAGCTTAGTGGCTTACCTCCTGCAATCTCAACACTCAGGAGGCAGGGGCAGGAGGATATTGACTTCAAGAATAGCCTGGGCTACATAGCAAGACTTTCTCTTTAAGTAAATAAATAAATACTGTTGTTTAAACTAACTGGGGTGGAGAGCAAAGACAACCTGGTGAATGATGTTTCCAAAGCAAGTTTATTCAAAACTTGGAAACTTTGGACTATAGTGCTCCTGTTATGTGCAGATTGCCTTGTGCCTTCTTTTCCAACGTGTAATATTGTTTTGAGTATTGATTAGTTTTGTTCTTTCTATTTGTAAAACCTTCTGGTACATTTTTCAGATCCTACTTGATTCAAGAAAATATTGTTTATGGTTTTGAGTACCTCCTCCATATACTTTTCGATATAGCTCATGGAAGGATGGTATATTGGATGGAATCTTTCAGTTACTACAGATTGATGTAGTTGTAAGTTCATAAAATGTCTGAGTCAGGGTCTTTTATTTTTATAGTCTGTTCTATAGTATATCCTACTTGTCACCTAGGACCAAAGTTCTAGGAATAGTTAATTAAGAAGCACTGAAGCTTTGCTCCTAGGGAATATAATATCATGTTCCTAAAGCCTCTGGTCACATGTTTATAAAGCAATTAGGACATACCATTGTTTCATGTGCATTTCTTTCATGTGTTTATTTATTTATAGACATGGTCTCATAATGTTTGCAGCTCAGTTTGGCCTTGAATTTACAAGAAAATCCATGCTTCCCAAATGCTAGATTGTAGGTATACCACACTATACCCAGTTAATGTGTGATTCTATTATCAGTGTCTTAACATTGAACATGTGACCAATTATAGTATGACTTGTGCCTGAGTTAAGTTTATCTAACACATTTTTCTTCATAAGGCACATTTACTTGTATCTATGAGTATATAATACTTAGGAACACTTCAGCATTATGCTGAGAGGCCATTTTAAGCGGTGAATCTATAATAGCACAGCAGTGCAAAAACCGTGGTACTAAACAGACACTGAAAGACTCCTGCTTGTATCGTCTGAGTGTTGAAACAAGACAACAGTATTGTCTTGTTCATCTTCAGGTGGAAAAGTACATGTTAGGTGACTCATTTTTCCACAGCTCTGTAAGATGGGGTTAGGGGAAGTCACAAGTACTTAATTGAAAGACTATTAATTTGGTTCTCTATTGCTGTGATAAAACAATAACCAAAAGCTTGAGGGAGAAAATTGTTTATTTGGTTACAGCTTCCAGTCCATTATTGAGGAAAGCCAGGGCAGGAACTGAAGCAGAATTCACAGAGGAATACTGCTTACTGGCTTGCCCAGCTCGCTCTCTTATACAACCCAGGATCACTCTGGAGCTGAGCGCCCCTCCCCGCACCCCATCAGTCATTAATCAGTTCCTCAGAGACAGTCCAAAGGCCATTCTGATGGATGCAATTCCTCAGTTGAGGTTCTCTCAGATGACTCTAGTGTGTCAAGTTGGCAAAACCTCGCAGAGTTACTGATGTCTTTTAGTGAGTAGCTGAATTCATGTGTACAGAGTCTCTGAGTAGCAAGAATTGGCGTTTTTAAAAATTTTGTTATTTTATTTTATTTTTTGGAGACAGGATTTCTCTGTAGCTTTGGAGACTGTCCTGGAACTACCTCTGTAGATCAGGCTGGCCTTGAACTCACAGAGATCCACCTGCCTCTGCCTCCCAAGTGCTGAGATTAAAGGCATGCGCCACCACTGCCCGGCGGCTGTAATTGTTTTAAAGAAGTTTATAATGGAATACTTGCACTTTTCATATTGGAAAGAAAGATTCTTTTATTTGTGGGTATGTGTAAGTTCCTAGTAATGCAGCCAGTCACCTTTATGGTTTTCTGTCTTCTCTGTCTTCTTCCCTCAGGGAACAACCTATCTTCAGCACTCGAGCTCATGTCTTCCAGATTGACCCAAACACAAAGAAGAACTGGGTTCCCACCAGCAAGCATGCAGTCACTGTATCTTATTTCTATGACAGCACAAGAAATGTCTATAGGATAATCAGTTTAGATGGCTCAAAGGTAGGTCACAGTTACTTCAAATAATCGTACTCTCTTGCTCTCCTCAACAAAGAACTTCAATTTCATTCATATTTTAATTTTTATTAAAATACTCCTTTTTGAATTATTAAAGCCTGACTTTAAGAAACAAAAAGTGGTCATTCTTAGAGTAGCAACATTTTTTGTCCGTCAAGTTTTTTGAATAAGCTTACTCTCTTATTATATTTTTATGAGAAAACATACTTTTCAGATTTATGGTAGATTAGTTTGTTTAATGAGCATTTCTTGTATCTCTGTTTTGTATCGATGTTGAATGGTAAGAAAATACTTGTGAGCTGTGAATTTCCATATTAGTCACATCATTCTTACAACACCAGCTTTTGACTACCTGCGGAGAAAAGGCTTTAGTTTACAGTTTTGAAGCTAATCCAAGGGGGACTAGCCCTTTCTCCTTGGTTATAGTGTGTTGCTGGGTCCTAACGTCTTCCTCAGGGGAGGGAGTAAAAAGGCGCAATGACAACAAACTCAGATGCCAGGAGTCACATAGAAGGCTTATAGCAGGTTTGTTTATTTAACAATGGGGAAAAACTTATATAACATCCTCCAGCACCCAGGCATTCTAATCCATTGACAGTTAATATCTCATGCTCGCCTCTCATTGGCTGAACACGATCAGGACCTCTGACAGCGCCTGTTCCTAGGCACTCGGAAAACACCGCTTGGCATCTCTTTATTGGCTAGGCACAAACAGGACCTTTGATAGCTCCAGGCATACTCCAGGTTGGCTCCTTCCTACAACAGTGCTCTATAATTTGGTAATTATGGTTCTCTATGGATGATCAAGTGATTGATTACATTTTGAGCCACGGTGGAGCTTAATGGGGCCGGCCGGGCATGATCCCTTTATGATAGCCCATTCAGGAGAATTGAAGTTCTTAAAATTATTTTTCTAGAGCACATTCTCAGTGACCTGATGATGACCTACCTCTAGAACACTTGAATGCTTAACAATACCTCCTTCAAATCACTTTTTGTGATGGCATATAGGGCTGAGAATCTGGGTTTGGGTCCCAACACCCATACAGAGGCTCATAGCTATCTGTAACTAGTTCTGGAGGATCTGACACCCATTCTGACTTCTCCAGGCACACACGTGGTGTACATACATACAAGCAGGCAAAATACTCACAAACATTAAATTAAATAAAACAGCAGCAACCAAGATCCTTTAGGAGAACACAGTTAATGCTTAACTAACCCTAACAACTTCTGTACACTTGAACCATGAAGCCTGCCGACTTCAAAACTAAAGTAACAGAAGTGTTAAGACAGAAATCTTAAAATCTTTGCTTTTAGGAGAGGTAGATGGTGTAACATTTATGATCAAGGACCATTGGGTTCCACCCTCAACTCTGTCATTTACTGTTTTGACGTTGAAGAAAATGCTTTCCTTTTTTCATACCAGCATAAATAGTCGTAAGGATTAAGTAAGTTTATATCGGCAAAACACATTTCATCCTTTGTGGATAGTATGCTGTTCATAAGGGAGAATTTTGTATAACTATCAGGTTCCAAACATCAGATTCTGAGGTTTCCTTCAAGTTTTCTTGAAAAGTCTTTCCAAATTTCCATCAGTTCAGTGTAGAAGTTAGGAACACAGAATAGAAGCCACCTCGTTGGAATTTGCTACCCTGTGACCTTGACAAGGTGTTCGAGTTCTGGGCACCTGTTTTCTCGTGTGTAGAAAAGATCTTAGTAGTAGTAATGCACTGTCCCACCAGAGCATTGCTGTGAAGAGTAAATACTTCTAAAACGCACAGCATGCAGCAGTGTGTTGACTGGGTGAAGGTGCTTGTCACCTTCCTGACAGCAGTGAGACCACACATTGTCCCCAGACCTACAGGGCATACATGTGCAAATGCACATAATATAAACACATTTTTAGAGTAGCAACACCACCACAGTGTACAATGTTTATGTTAATATTACTGGGATAATAATTTTGCATATGACCTGGTATGGTTTGAGGACTAAAAAATCATTTAATTTAATGCTAAACTTGGAGTCTGATTTTTTTTCATTATACTCGCTCCTTGTCTTTTTAACTGTCTTACAGGGAGGGCTGGAGGTATGTATGTATAAAGCCTTTGGTTCAGTGTTAGTCACTACCATTCTCACAAAGAAAAAAGAAGGCAGGCAGGGATAGTAGATTTATTTCAGGAGCAGACCTTGTATTGAAGTCTTATTAGATTATAGGACCTCAGGGCTATATAGACTTTGTGTCTTACATAAGTGATTAAACTGTGTTTCTCCAGATAAGTTCGTCGTCTTTCCGCTTTCACTTGAATGACTTAAAGTTGAGATGATAGTAAATTTCTGTGAAATGTTAATGAGTAACTGCTCATAACTGTTTGGTTTAGTGAAGTAGAACAGATATTAAATACTATCTCAGGCTTTAGACTGTTAATTTATTTTTCCTATTTGAACTCTCAGTTTCTGTAATCTCTTATGTCACTTGACCTAAACTACAAGTATATTGTGCTTTTATTAAATGGGGTTTAAAAGGGGTTAAATGGAAATAAAGGTCAGCTGAAGTAGTCCATGTCTAGGAAGGAAAATTACACTGAAATACATTTCAGTTCTTTCAATATTTTTTCTACTGTCTTATCTCCATCTCTCTGTTTCATGATTGCCTTAAAAGCCCAGAGTATCCTAAGTAGAAAATGTTCATTTGTTCTTGGTGCTTGAACTGAACATATGAAACAGTTCATTTTCTTTTGTTTTTGCTTTTTTCTTTCTTTCTTTTTTCTTTTTGAGACAGGCTTTCACTCTTTAGCTCTGGTGTCGGGGACCAGCCTCAACAAAAATACTAATTGCCAGGGTAAGGGTGTGAGGATTAGAAATAGAAGTAAAGAGTACAAAGGATGCTCATCCGTGCCACAAGTCATGTGCTCAGCTTTGTTCATAGCAGCTTTGTTTGTCATAGCCAGAACCCGGAAACAACCTAAATGCCCTTGACCAAGGAATGGATAAGGAAAATGTGGTACATTTATACAATGGCATACTACACAGTAGAACAAAATAACAACATCTTGAATTTTTCAGGAAAATGGATGGAGCTAGAAAACATCATTTTGAGTGAGGTAACCCAGACTCAGAAAGACAATTATCACATGTACTCACTCATAAGTGGTTTTTAAACATAAAGCAAAGAAAACCACCCTACAAACCACAATCCCAGTGACTAGACAACAGTGAGAACCCTAAGAGAGACATACATGGATCTAATCTACATGGGAAGTAGAAAAAGACAAGATCTCCTGAGTAAATTGGAAGCATGGGAACCTTGGGAGAGGAATGAAGGGGAGGGGAGAGGCAGGGAGGGGAGCAGAGAAAAATGTAGAGCTCAATAAAAATCGATAAATTTTTTTTAAAAAGAGTACAAAAACGCCAAAATAATAGTAGAAACTATAGAATAGTATCGGGAGGGAGTTTCAGTGAATACTGAAATCTCCCGCGTTTAATTTCCCAGTGCTTAAAATACCCCGACCCTAAGAGGTAGGAGTAAGATAAAAAACTGCATTAACATGATACAAGGAAATGAATAGAACCAGTTGAAGAGTGTGGGCTACAGCCATAGTTAAACATTCTGTTGCTAGGACAAACTAAGTCATGCTGACACCCTAGACCAAAACATTTTGTAGGCAAATCAATCCCTGGGTGAAATCCAGTGTTATCTCCTTAAGGGAACTGGAGCCTTAATTGGATCCTTAGACTTTTGTTTGAGGTAGAAACATATCTACTTCTCTATTCCTGGAGTTTAAGGTCTGACTATTAATCACACCTGTTGACAGTAACTTGAGAGAGGTACTCTCTGGTCGCCTAAATCTAAGTGAGACCTTTGTTTGAGGTAGAAACACAATAACCGTGAAGGAATAGAGCCAATTCTCTGACCCCTGGTCAAGGTGGGAATAGGCTCACATTTTTGGGCCTCTATACACTGACTGGCCTGGAACTCAAAAGTTCACCTGTCTCTGCCTCCCAAATGCCAGGATTAAAGGTTTATAGCAACATCATATTGCTTTAGTTATCTGATCATGGTCTAGAGACCCTAGCTCACCCTAGCCAGGTTCAAAGTATTCCTGGTGTGAAATGACACACTTTTCTACATGTTCACCTTAAAAGGACAAAAACTTGAGGTTTGAGAATTGTTTATTTTAAAACACTAGATTTTTTTTTTTAATTTCTTAATTCTACTCAAGAAAGAGAAACTGTATGTATGTGGTGTACACGCTTTTAATCTCAGCACTTGGCAGGCAGAGGCAGACCGATCTCTAAATTTGACGCTAGCATGGTTTACAGTGTGTATTCCAGGACAACCAGGAATACACAGAGAAACCTTATTTCAAAAAACCAAAAAATTTTTTTAATTGTGTTCTAGTAAAAAAAAAATCTAAGAAATAGATTTTCAAGCATAGGTTTATTTAAAGTTTTGCTTCCATGATTCAAGGACTAGAAATACAGAAACAAGGAGAAGTTCAGGATGGAGATTAGAATGAACCCCTTTAACAAGACATAATGAAGTTAATTTGAAATGGTTGAAATGAACCCTGGTGTCCAACCAGCACATTGGTCAGTTTTTCTTGTTGCTTATTAAGTGTATTATCACCCTGCCTTTTAGAGTTATTGGGGTCTGATTCCAAAATGTTCTTTTGATCTTGGTTAACACTTAGGTTCCTCCTTAACCATTTCATGGAGAACACTGAAGGACCACCAAATCTAGACAATGCTTGCTGGTCTTTATCTGCTTGTCTTTACTCTCTGTCATATCCTTTCAGGGATTTCACAGCTATTGCAGGCGTTGAAATTCCATTGTTACTGTTTTTTGCTCTAACCAACTCTTATAGTATTAAATTCATAACTGCATTGCTCTCTTGTTGTGTTTCAAATTTCTAGAATTGTACTTGGTAGCTAATAGGTACTCAGAGAACATCAAACAAATCAATCATCTTTTGTTGCTTGTTTATAGTCTTCTTTCTAGTTAGTCCTTTAAGCTTTTTTTTTAGGTTATTTTAATTTATAGGTATGAGTGTTTGGTCTGCATCTGTGTATGTGCACCATGTGCCTGGTGTCTGAAGAGAACAGAAAAGAGCATCAGATCCCCTGTAACTGGAGTTACAGGTGGTTGTAAGCTACCATGTGGGTGCTGGGTATCAAACTTGGGTCCTCTGCAAGAGCAACAAATGCTCCAAATTGCATACCAACCTCTCTAGCCCCTAGACTTTTATTTGATGACTGCTCCACAAGTTAAAATAATTGTCAGCGTGTTTTACATTCCTGAAATGGTGTACTAGTGGAAGCTGTTTTGAACTAAATGGTGAGGAAGCTTTATATATAAATATAGAAATTTTGTACGAAGATAAATAAAGCTTTCATAACAATAAATAACATTTTCTTTGAGAAAGGAGGGATCCAGTTTCTATTGTGCCATCTTCCTTTTCTTTAGGAGAATAACTATGTCTGTATATCCTCACTACAACTTCATCAGTTCCTAATAGCACATAAACATTTACATTTGTAGTGTTTTACTTGGTAAACAAATTTCAATTTTTTTTAGAAAATGCTGGATTTTCATTGCACATTTACTAGTTTGCTAGATGCCAATTCAAATCTGACAACATAAATGTTTTTGTTGTTAGTGCAATTATATTTCTTAATTTTAGGGAGCACTAAACTACCCACCTATAATGGGACCTATAAATGTCCCTTTCCTTTCCAGCACTGGCAGAGAACATGAATTAATGTTATAATACATGAAATGTGTTAGTATCTCCAGAGTTAATCTTTATTAACATGCTAAAAATGCTGTTTTCTAAGAAATTATGTGTGAAATCAAAATATTGCCACCGACCTGTTTTTTTCAATAAGAAAAGTTGTAAACATTTTTTTTTGGAGTTTTTCCCTTGAATAGAGAAAATGTCTTCTAAATGATTGAAATTCTTTTTTGTATGAAAATATATTTTGTGTAAATTAGATTGCATAAAGCTTGACTATGCATTAAAATATCAAAATATCATACATTATTTTATGTATGTGGGTGTTATGCCTGCGTGCATGCCAGTGCATCCTATTCATGCTGGTTGCTTGATGTCAGGAACTGGAGTTACAGATGGCTGTAAACTGCTGTGTAAGTGCTAGAAATTGAACTCAGGTCTTTGGAAGAGTAGCCAGTTCTCTTTACCCTCTTAACCACTGAGATATTTCTCCAGCCCCTTATACATTTATTTTTGAATGATTCTGTTACAACTAAAGCATATTTGTTTCTAGAGAATAGCATCTAGAATTAGTGAATATTGATCCTCAACATTCCTAGGGAAGAAGTTTCAAAACTGAAGGCTCAGTGGTTGAACACTTGCCTTGTATATGCAAGATCCTGAGTTTGATGGCCACTCTACCCAAAAGGGGTAATTGCTCTAAAACCAAGATTAAAGAAACTGCTTACATTTGTCCATTATCAACTTGTAAAAGTTGATTTACAAGGTACATCATTGGAGCTTGGGTGCTATCTCAGTCAGTAAAGTGTTTACTTGTGCAAAGGGTGAGGATCTGAGTTGTAAAAAAGCTGGACTACATGGGATATGTTTGTAATCTTGCTCTGGGGAGGTTAAGACAGGTGAATTCCTTGGCCTTCGAGTCAACCAATTTAGCCTAATCAGCAAGTCCCAAGTCCTAGTGGGAAACCCTATCTCAAAAACCAAGTTGGACAGCTTTTGAGGAACGACATTTGAGGTTGTTTGGCCTACACAGGCATATGTGTGCATGCATCTGTGTGCATGCCCTTCCCCTCACACATACACACAAAACTTTAAAGTTTTTCTGATCATTAAAAATATATCTGTAGTTTTACTAGTTGCATATTTCCACATCGCCACCACTACAATTATCTTTATACATTTAACTTTGTGAGCTACAAGTGAGCCTATTTTTATGTAGCTGAAATGGTCTTATATTTAAAAACCTATTTGCTTATTTTTGGCTGGCTACTCTTATTTTATTTTTCAGGCAATAATAAATAGCACCATCACTCCAAACATGACATTTACTAAAACATCTCAGAAGTTCGGCCAGTGGGCTGATAGCCGGGCAAACACTGTTTATGGATTGGGATTCTCCTCCGAGCATCATCTTTCAAAAGTAAGTATTTAAGTAGATTTCTGAGAAAATCATCATAATTTACATGTCCTAACATACAATCCTCACTCCTTGCAACACAATAGTAAGTGGAGAATACAAAATACAGGTGAAATTTGTTTAATTTCTGTAGTGAGACAACTATAGTGACTTTAAAATAAGAATATTAATATATTAAATATTATATAAATATAAACATATAAAAATATAATTGGATCTTCATAATTTTACATGAAGATTTATAATACACATTTAGAATAGTCACCACTGGTTATTAGGGCTTCTTGTAGTGAATTAGCTTTGTGGCAGGAAATAAAAGGTGGGAATACCTCTTCAGCAGGGATTTTGATAAAAAAATTAACATCCTTTGTTTGGAGATGGTCTTAAAGATAAGCAAACACAAACTCTTCCAAATTATGAAAATTACAGTTGACAGGAATATAGATTTCATGTGAATTTTCTTGTTTGTTCCCTAATATGACAGCCGTCATATATGTTATTGTTTGTTGAGAAAACTCTTGATTTGCTTGAATATAGAGTCTTTGAACTGTCTGCAGTACAGACTGAGATCCAATCAGCCCCAAGAGGAATTTCTTGGATAATGTTGATTAAATGAATTACAGTGGCATGAAAGACTTATAAAATACAGTGTCACCAGACTGAATGCTGGGAACAAGCAGTTGTCCTGCCTGTAAAGAAAGCCACCCCATGCTTACATTGGGCATCTCGAGTTCTTGTGCAAATTACACAGAAAGAATGAAAATAGAGAATGGAAAAGTGCATAGGGAAGAATAGCCACAAGATACTAGGAGGGTAGGATGAATAGTACTCACCTTGCTCTCCAGATTCTGTGCCCACAAGACATAAAGATTTATGCCGAAACTATTCTGTTTAAAGGGTTTGCCCTTATGTAGGAGTCAGTTCAGAAACTAAAAGAAACCCAAGGAAAAATGAGTTGTGTGGCATACTACTACTTGGTTAACACATATAGTCTCTGCGTTCAGTTTGCAGAAAAGTTTCAGGAATTTAAAGAAGCTGCTCGACTTGCAAAGGAGAAGTCACAGGAGAAGATGGAACTGACCAGTACACCTTCACAGGTATGTGTCATGGATCTGTTTTCATGTGTGAGCTTGCTCTTAAGATCATCATACCCTTTGTGCCAGAGTGAAATTTGGAAGAATAATGGCAAAATTGATTGCCAAAGTATATATAGAAGTGTGCTGTTCAATTAATTTCTACTACAAAGAATATATCAGTGTCTACAAGAATATTTTTAATAATTATTTTAATCCATATAACTTTTATGTACCTATCTATCTTAGTTTGAGTTTTTATTGCTGTGAAAAGACCATGACTGCAGCAACTCTTAAAAAGTAAAACATTTAATTGAATGGACTCCCTTATAGTTTTAAAGGTTCAGGCCATTCTCATCCTGGTGGGGAATATGGTGCTGGAGCTGAGAGCCCTACATCTTGCAGGCAAAAGGAAGTTGACTGAACACTACACTGTGGGAAGCTTGTGCAAAGGAGATCTCAAAGCCTGCCCCCATAGTGACTCACTTCCTCCAACAAGGCCACACGTTCTAATAGTGCCACTCCCTTTGGGGGTCATTTTCTTTCAGACAACCACATTCCAATCCCTGGCCCCCAAAGGCTTATAGCCATATCATAATGAAAAAAAAAAAAAAAGCATTTAGTTCAACTTCAAAAGTCCCCATAATCTATAATAGTCTCAAACTTATTTACTAGTCTAAAATTCAAAGTCTCTTCAGAGATTCATGTAATCTCTTAACTGTAATCCCTTATAAAATCAAAATCAGCTGGGCAATGTTGGTACATGCCTTTAATCCCAGCATTCGGGAGGCAGGTGGATCTCTGTGAGTTCGAGGCCAGCCTGGTCTACATACAGAATGAGTTCCAGGACAGGCACCAAAGCTACACATATAAACCCTGTCTTGAAAAATAAAACAAACAAAAATCAAAAAGCAGATCAAATACTTCCAACATATAATGGCACAGGATATGCATTGCTGTTCTAAAACATAGGGAAAGAAACATAGTGAGAAAATACTGGAGCAAAGCAAGACCGAGAACCAGCTGGGCAAACTCCAAACTCTGCATCTCCATGTCTCATGTCAGAACCCTTCACATGTCTAGCTCCTTTCAGCTTTGTTGACTGCAACACTTTTTTCTTTTTCATTGGTTTCACTCCCTGTTAGTAGCTCTCCTCAGCAGGTATCCCATGGCTCTGGCATCTCTAACATCTTGGGGTCTCCAAAGCAACCCAGGTTTCAACAGCTTCATGCAATGGCCTGTCTACTAGACCTCCATGCAGGGACACCTATGACACGTGCCTGGCCTCAGCAGCTTTATTTCATAACTTTTCTTCTATTCTTAACTCAAAAGCCAGTACCACAGGACCAAAGTTTTCAACTTGTGTTGTTGCTGATACTGGAACATGGCCCTCTTGTTTAATTACATCTTTACCAGCTTTCTGCCCTTCACTGCCTAAGCTTGGCTGACCTCAGACTCAGAGATCCACCAGCCTATACCTTCCCAGTTCTGGGATTAAAGGCTTGCCTCACCACATGGCTTTAAGCTTTTCTTTTTTTTTTTTTGTTTTTTTTTTTTTTTTGGTTTTTCGAGACAAGGTTTCTCTGTGGTTTTGGAGCCTGTCCTGGAACTAGCTCTTGTAGACCAGGCTGGTCTCGAACTCACAGAGATCCGCCTGCCTCTGCCTCCCGAGTGCTGGGATTAAAGGCGTGCGCCACCTTTAGTTCCTTTTCACAAATTGGAAATTTAGCTGGTTGGGATCTTACCCTGGGGTCACCACTCCCTTTATTCTATTCCTTAATCTGTTTATCTCCTTGAA
This sequence comes from Chionomys nivalis, assembly GCF_950005125.1. Taxonomy (NCBI): domain Eukaryota; kingdom Metazoa; phylum Chordata; class Mammalia; order Rodentia; family Cricetidae; genus Chionomys; species Chionomys nivalis. Next base: position 52,182,109 of record NC_080100.1, on the reverse strand, counting down.
CACAGAATTTAGACTGTTACACTTTCTGGTGTTCTTTTTCTCTTCAAAGTTTTTATTTTCTAATTGACCCCGCTCAACTTGCTCCTTTTCATTATAAGTCTTCCATTAGAGTTACCACTAAAAACCACATGGCAGAGTCTGGACTAGGCTGTTTTGAGATTTCTTCTGCTAATGAAATTAATACAAAATTCTTCACTTTAGCTTTAAGCAGACTTTTAAGACAAGGGCAAAAAGCAACCACTTTTTTTCACCAAAATATTACAAGATCGGTGTCTGGACAACATACTAAAATTCTTCTCTGAAACCTTTCGAGTGAGCTCCCAACAGTTTAAATACTCTTAGTGCCACTGTCTTCTTTGCTCCTATTAGTATGGCCCATTATGCAGTGCTTAAAGCATTCCACTGCTTTCCTAGCCCAAAGTACCAAAGTCCAAATTCCCCCTAATAAACACATGGTCAGGACTATCAAGCCACTCTTGATACCAACTTTTGTATTGGTTTAAGTTTTTCTTACTATGAAGACACCATGACCATGGCAACTCTTAAAAGTAAGACATTGAATTGAGGGAGCTCACTTACAGTTTCAGAGATTCAGTCCATTATCAGCATGGTAGCGTGCAGGCAGACCTGGTGCTGGAGCTGAGAGCGCTATATCTTGCAGGCATCTGGAAGTTGACTTAAAGTCATACTGAGGGTAGCTTGAGCAAGATAGACCTTAAGCCCACCCCCAAAGTGACACACTTCCTCCAAGAAGGCTACATCTCCTAATAATGTGATTCCCTTTGGGGCCATTTTCTTTCAAACCACTATGATACCTAACAACACAAGAGCAAAAGTCCAAGATGATCAACCTTTGTTTTTGACCATGGTCTTTTGTACAGGCAATGGTAAGACAAATTTGCTCACTTAGTGGAACTAAAGGAGAGCACTCATTCCTAGAAGCTAGCTGTGACACACCATGCAGAGCCACTTGGGAAAGCCCAAAGGAAGTAGTTAAGAGCCAGAAACAACAATGGAACTCTATGCCAGACTTTGTCTTGGGACTTCATGGAAAAGTGGAGAAACGATAAAATAATTTAGGGTTGGTTAGTTTGAGCTATTTTATTGGCTCTCAGTTTCTGTTGGCTCTAATCTGGCTCTGGAGTGATTAAGACAAAGGAATATGTTTCTGCAGTACTAGGCCAGATAAAGAAACTGGTTTGTTTGATACTAGCATGGTTAGTTTGGCATCAGAGTTGTGTTCCTCACTAGGCTCCTACTTTCTCAAAGTATTGACTAGTTCTAGGGGAGAGGAGTAATTTATCTAGTCAAAATATTGCAAGATATTGGATAATTGTGGTGAGTAGAATTGCTTATGTGCAAGCTTGACAACCTGAGTTCTCCCCCGAGAACTCACAAGACGGCAGGAGAGAACCAACTGTAGCGGCGTAAATGAAGGCAAACAGAAATTATAATAAAATATTTAGCTTTAATTAGGAAAGACTTACAGAACCCGAGGTTCCCGCAGAGAACAGAAAAGCAGAAGGGGTGGTGGTGGGGGAGGGGGGAAGCACACCAGCAATATTTATTAGTAAAAAATATCCTCAGGGGACCCCACCCTACAAGCAAGGTGATTGGCTGGGGCTTCCCCTACAACCAACATCCATGCCTTCTGTACACCACATGCCTGCCATAGCTTGTGCATCTCCCCAGCCTAATAATCATTTTAAAAATAAAAAATTGCAAAATATAAAACATTGTAAAATATAAGGCATATGGTTGGTTCTTCCTGATGTTAGAATTGCTTACATCTATTTGGCAAGCCTCACTAAGTATCAAGAGTTCATTTTTATTTTAATTAGGAGAGTTCTGCAAAATGTGCTTTCCTCACAGACTAAACATTTACTGCGAATTGAAAACAAAGTCCATTCTTCCATACTTGCAGCAACCTGGAATAATTGGGTTATCTTTGTGAAACTCTGTTGAATTTCTTTTTCAAATGCTTTGCTACTCCAGTGATTCCTTTAAGCATAAAAGCCATTTAAAATTATGTGCCACTATGTATCGGGAGTTCTGATTCTTTTAGGTGAATGATTTTGTTGTTACCAAAAGCTGCAACAAAAAGCACATTCAGTTAGTAAATACAGAAAAATATTAGTAAAGCTGTAGTGGTTGATACATTGTCATTGTATTTAGTTACTGTTTCTCCAGTTATAACTTACCGTGTTATAATTGATTGTAAACTATTACAGGTTAGTAAGCTAATTTCTTGTCTTTGGTGGAAGAAATGTCTTGAAGCTTTTGCTTTGGCCAAACATATGTAGAAAAGATGATCATATTTGAAAAAAAGTCATGATATAAAAAGAATGAGCCGGACAGTGGTAGCGCATGCCTTTATTTCCAGCACTTTGGAGGCAGGTGAATCTCTGTGAGTTCTAGGCCAGCCTGGTCTACAGAATTGAGTTCCAGGACAGGCTTCAAAGCTACACAGAGAAACCCTGTCTCAAAAAAAAAAAAAAAAAAAAAGTAAAGAAAAAAAATGAATAATATGTTAATTTGTTCAGCATTTGAGATATAGGCCTTAATTTATCAAATATTAGAAGTCTGTTAACTTACTGTGTAGGAGCCAGAGAAAAAGTAGAAATTTTTTTTCCTCCTCCTCTTCCTTGCATTTATGACAATCTGATGCTTCTGTTTTGTTTGAATGGAATAATTTTAATGCAATAACTGGTGATAGTAGATGGTCAAAACTCTTATTTTTATTTGAGGAGGTACACCATTAGTTAAGAATAGAGTGTGTGGGATGGGATATAGCTCAGTGATATATATATATATAGAGAGAGTCCCCTTGCTTACCAGACTCTAGAATGGATGCCCAGCACTTCAAAGAAAGACGAAATGAGATGGGAAGCTCAAGCATGTACAGTCTCTTGCTGCGCAAGCCTGATAACCTAGTTTGTGTGATCCCTAGAGCTACAAGGTAGAAGGAGAGACCCAACTCCTGACTCTAATGCCTCATGCTGTAACACTCAAGTGCCCCTTCTCTTCCTTTTCCCTCCCCCTGCTTCTCTGTCCCTCTCTCTCCCTCCGAACTTTCATTCCCCGTTTATCCCAACAAATACACAACAAACACAAACAGTAAAACACAAAAGAAAGCATACACATTTTCAAGTCAGATGAACTTAAGAGTTTTTTTTTGTTGTTGTTGTTGTTGTTGTTGTTTTTGTGACTGGAGAAGTTGCTTAACCTAAGAGTGTTTGTACATTTTAGCCTGAGTTTTATATCACTATGACTTTATTGAGAGAGTTGAGTATGATAAGAATAATGACAACTCATGGTTAGTGAATGATGTGTACTCCAGAGCCAGGCTTGAATTTTGGCACTATTCTTTATTAACTTTATGAATTAGACCAGAAGGTGGGTGTGGGAGGGCTGTGAATGAAAATTAGGAATAAGACCAACTAAGTCTTTAAAAGGTACCTGGCACATAATAGTTGTTAGGAAAACATAGATGCTGTGTGTTTTAGGATTTCTATTGCTTTGATAAAACCATGACTAAAAACAACTTGGGGAGGTAAAGGTTTATTTAGTTTTTATATCCTATGTCACAGACCCTTGAGGGAAGCCAAAGTTGGAACCTGGAGTTAGGAACTGAAGCAGAAGCCATGGAAGAACTCTGCTTTTTGGTTTGCTCAGACGTGCTTCTTACATAACCCAGGACCACCTGCTTAGAGGTGGCACTGCCCACAGAGGGTTGGGTCCTCCCACATCATTTATTAGTCAAGAAAATGCCTCACAGGCTTGCCTACAGGCCGATCTAACAGAGGTGATTTGTTAATTGAGATCTCTTCTCAGATGACTAGTTTGTGTTGAGTTGACAAAAAACAACCAACACAACATGCGTCAGAATTCTCTTGAAGACTTATTACAGCACAGTATAGTTTTCATACTTAATAGGTATAAGATGGAGCCCAGAAATTTGTATTTCTGATCCCTTTTCAAGAGCTACTGGTGAAATTGGTTGTAGTTAAGGGATGCTATAAATAAACAAGTCATTCCATCCACCTTCAATTCCTGAAATGAAAGGAGTCTGGCCTTTAGACAGAAGTTAGCCATTTCATAGTCTTATCCTCTTGAGCTAAGGCTGTATATACTCCTGGCTTAGTAGGGAGAGAGTTAAAGCTAGCATGAGCACTGTAGTTGTTAAGTCTGTATGGGCTGCAGGGAGTTAGGTGAAGTCTAGAACAGTAGAAAGGGAGTGGAACAGATCAGGAGAGCTGGAGACTGGGGTACAGACTCTTCGTCTGTTGGGATCAAAACCAATAGTTGATGAATTAATCAAGAAAGAACTAAGGCTTGAAGAACAGATCTGTAATCCCAAATATTCTGGAGGTTGAGGCAGGAGGATAGTAAAGAATGCCGGGGCTACACACTGATAAGATTCTGTCTTAACATAACAGTAAGTGAAAAACAGGGTTGAGCTCATTGATACAGTACTTGCTTAATGTGCGGAAGACCCTAGATTCAATCTTCTTAGTGGTGGAAAATGTGAGGGAAATGTTTTAAAACATTTTTAAAATTGTTATATTAACATTCAATAATTTTATTCTTCAATATTTTAATCTCAAACCTTAAAATAGGTTGTTGACTTGAATCCTACCTTTATCTTCTGTGATTTGATTCTAACAGATTTACTATACCAAGAGTTAGTTGTTATGGGAGGTCTCTGCAGGATGTGAAACCAGCAGGGAAATGGTGAGGAAAGAGTGAAACTCGACTCACCGATTTAGGTGGCTGGTGCTGGGCCAAGACTCTGAGAGTCTGACGTCAGCTCATATATTTTTTGCCATATTTAAGCACGGCACAATTTTGCAAAAAGTTTTCAGATAACAATTAACTCATCCCCTTGAGTACAGCAAACCTTGAGAAATGTTACAAAGTGTGTATGACTTCATCCCTAAAATGGATTCTGTTGACTTAGAAACAGTACTCAAAAGAAGGTCTAGGGAGGACAACTAACGTAAACATAATGCCTGTGGGAGTCAGGGTTTGGCCTGGCCCTAAGATAACATAGAAGTCAGTTAGGCTGCTGTAAAATACAAATGACCTCTCCCAAGGATGAGTTTTATGGTCTAGAAGCAGTGCTCAAGGTTTTAGTGGGAAAAGGTCTGGGATTAACAAACACAATATTTTGAATGATATGGACAGAGTCTAGTTCAACAGGTAGTAAAGGATTACCAAGTTGTAAGCTACATTTTCCCCCCAACATTCTAGGAGAACGGCCAAATATCTTCTCCCTTTGGAGAGATTAGCAGTGTGTTTAATTTTCCTGCCTTCTCCAGTGCTTCTCTGTGCACAACAAACGACCTTTTTGCCCTTTACACATTTTTTGAATTTTTTTTCTTTTTTTTTTCTTTTTTCGAGACAGGGTTTCTCTGTGGTTTTGGAGCCTGTCCTGGAACTAGCTCTTGTAGACCAGGCTGGTCTTGAACTCGCAGAGATCCACCTGCCTCTGCCTCTCAAGTGCTGGGATTAAAGGCGTGCGCCACCACCGCCCGGCCATTTTCTTGAATTTTGAGGTTGTTTTTTTGCTTTGTTTTGTTGTTTTTGAGAATAGGTTTATTTTGACTTGTAGTTTGAAGGGATATATATTCATTATGGCAGAGAAGATGAAGCTGCTGGTCACATTGCATCTGAAGACAGGAAGCAGAGAGAGATGAATTTAAAGTTGTTAAGTAGAGCTAAACCTTGGCACTTGCAAACATACCTGAATATTCTATTTTTATATCATTTCTCTGATATATGGTATGATAAATATATTGTATTATATATGATTAATTCATTTGTGAGTTTTATTTTACTTTATAGCCATTTATTTTTCAGACATTTTAAAGCATTGCATTTGGTTTTAATTAAAATAACTTCTAGCTTTGCATTCAGATTTCATTAATTTGTATAATATTTAATCCTGTTATTAATATTGTAAGTATAGTTGGCATAAACAATCTTGAAGGCAAATACAGCTGGCTCCCATTAGACAGTTACTGTCTAATGCAGTTACTGGGTACAAAATATGTAAGAATAGTGAAGAGTGACCTGTTAGTCATGAACCTCAATCAGTTAGTGCATTTTACAGTATTACTTAGGGGTTGTTCTTACAGAGGACCAGAGTTCAGTTCCCAGCACCTATGTCAGGGAGCTTACAACCCCAAGTCACTTCAGCTCTGGAGGATCTAACACTCTCTTCTGTCTTCTGTGGCTGCATGCATACACTCACACAAACACACACTAGCACATAAAAATATAATAGTATGGGTTGGATCAGACTCAGATTTTCTTTTCTTTTCCTTTCCTTTCTTTTTTTTTTTTTTTTTTTTTTTTTTTTGGTTTTTTGAGACAGGGTTTCTCTGTGGCTTTGGAGCCTGTCCTGGAACTAGCTCTGTAGACCAGGCTGGTCTCGAACTCACAGAGATCCGCCTGCCTCTGCCTCCCAAGTGCTGGGATTAAAGGCGTGCGCCACCACCACCCGGCTTTCCTTTCCTTTCTATTCCTCTTTTTTCCAATTTTTTTTTTTTGTGTGTAGGGAGGTTCTAAATGTTTACTATTTTTCTAATCCTTAGTATTGACATTAAATTGTAAAATGCCTTTAACATAATTAAAAGTCTGTTAATATGCTTGACTTTATATTTAGAACTCTGAAAAACTTCCATGAAAAGTCTTTGACTTTCAGCAGTCACAGAAGCAGTATCTTTAAAGTCAGATAGGAGCAGAGGAAACCCATGGCCTTGCTACATGCTGGGCCCACACTGTGCCTGTCTAAGAATGTTAAGTTGTCAGAAGCTGGGATTTCAGCGATGGTGGCTCTGAATGGTGACAGACTATAGGGACTAATTCACACCGGAAGATGACAGGATACTTGCCCCAACTCCATCTTCTTTATGTATCAGAATCATGAAGTTTCTCCCCAGATTTTCCCTTCAAACTTCTGCACAGAAAAGTAGGTATTTACAGTTTTGCAAAAGTATGAAAGAATGAGGTGGGTGAGTCTTTAGTGGATAATAATAATAAAGGGCCTGTTTTAGTTCAGCTGAAAAGGATGAAACTAAGGAACTCTTCGGGCCTTATTAGAATTAGTACAGAGTCTGGTGAGGAAGGATGGAGCTGGTAGAGCCCCCACCCTGCTTTCCCCTCTGTAGGTGGTAATAGTCTTCTGTTTTTCTGAGACAGTGTCTCATTGTGCTGCTCAGGTTGGCCTTGAAGCACACTCTTCTCCTGCCTTGTCTTCTTGAGTGCTGGGATTGTAGGCAAACACTATCCTGCCCAGCTGCTATTTTTCATTCTGAAGTAATTTTGTGAATACCATTTATTCTATTTGGTTTCTTTTATTAACACAAATATCTTTAGGTTTTTATAATTACATTCCTAAATTATTATCTTGATAATTTTAAATTATTATATTTTATTAATTTTCTTATGAGTTGCTTTCTTGAAAAAATATTTTTAATCTAATTCAAATTTCAGTTGCTATTTGATTTATCACAAGGAATTAATTTAGATGACATTGTGTGACTGAACAAAAGTAAAACACTTTTTAAAAAAATCTCTTACTCTCTTTTCTCTCTTTCTTCTTCTTTTTTTAAAGGAGTCAGCAGGAGGAGATCTTCAGTCTCCTTTAACACCAGAAAGCATCAATGGGACAGATGATGAAAGAACACCTGATGTGACACAGAACTCAGAGCCAAGGGCTGAGCCAGCTCAGAATGCATTGCCATTTTCACATAGGTACACATTCAATTCAGCAATCATGATTAAATAAGATGTACAAATGTGGAAGCTTATTTGGTTTCAGAAACAACCTTTGAGTGAAAATCTCAGGTCAGACTTCTTTAATTAATTTATTGTTTTTGGTTGCTTAAATTGACTGAATGAATATTTTTGCCATTATCTATGTGGAAAAGGAGGTATTGAGTTACTTATTAGGAGAAACTTTTTCAGTAGAACAAAACATAAATCCCTTCTGTTTTTTAAGGACCCCTTTTGTTAACCAGTTTGCCATTTTCATGTATGTAACCTAAGACTTACACATTGTAATTAGAAGCAATAGGATTCCTACTCTGAAGTCAAGCTTTTCCATTGTCCTAGAGGTCTCATAGCTTGATTTCACAGAAGACAGTAGAATCCAGGCATAAGCCTGTGAATAATAATAGCAGGTTGCTTTGTCTGCCAACAAGAGAAAAAGCTTGAATTGCTTTTGAATTTTTAAAAGAATTCTGTATTCTAAAAGATACAATATGTTCTAAATGTATTATAAAATAGTTACATTAATTATTGACCACGTGGTATTATTAGACTGTAATGAAGAATGTGAAAAGGCACTATTGAAATTATTTTTTATCAAAGCCTATCTGTAATCTGCCTTAACATTAATTTTTACCCTTATTTGAATGCTTTTTACTAAATAGCTTATGTAAAATTAAGAAAATAGTTTTGTTTTGTTTTTTTACTGCACATTGTTTTGGAGGCACCAAGCTTTAAAAAATTAAATTCTTTGACAGATTAAAAGTTGCAAAGTGAGATATTTCAAGCTGTCTTAAGTGAATTCTAATTTTGATTGAGCTGAATTAAGTAATAGGGCATAGGACTAAATATACTAGGCAAGTAGTAAGGAATCTCATTAGGCTGAGGAGGAAGTCAGGAATGATGTTTTAGAAAAAATGGGAAATGTTGAATGTAAGGTTGCTCTAATACTAATTCTATATAAGATAGTAAGACTTTTTGAAGTAAGTTGTTCCTGATTTGAGTTACTGGAGTATACAGAGAGCTGAACTCAGGAAAACCTTCATTCCCTCAATCTGACTTCTAGACATTCATGTTGATTTAGTGAGCAGTCTTTAAAAAAGACTGCAGTTCTTTGATAGCATTACAAAAATTACATTATTTAATTATAAAATGGTATTGTAGGATAGAATTTAAAATATTTTAACTATATTAAGGAAAGGAAATTTTCCTATTAAGTTATATTTAACATTTGCATTTAAAAGACTGAACTGTAGCGATCGTAATTATATACTTAACTCCGAAATTGAGTCATCTGTCCTGAATATTGTGGCATTTAGAAATAACAACTTTTAAATTTAACATCTATAGAAGCTACCTCTAGTTTATACACTTAAAATTTTCAGAATGTCCACTGTTTTGCTAATCCTTAATATTGCTATTGCTTCCCTAGAATTGGTCCTCGCTAATGATTTTTTTTTTTCTGTTTTTACTTTTACCTTAAAGATACTGCTTCTGTGACTTCCATGGTTTGTCATGGAGGATTTGACAGTGTTCTAAATAGGAAACCTGGGAGATTAATTTAATCTTAGTCTATGCTGAAGGCATTTTATAATCAGACAGTTTTTCTTAATATGTTAAGGATTCTCAGTATAGGATTTTATAAAAAAGTATTCCTTTGAATTCAATGGTATATGATTCAGCATTCATCTACTTCCTTGACTGAAATAAAGATTTTCATGGGAGATGGATTATTTACAGGTACTGCAAGAATTCCTACTTTTCAAAAAGATAGAAGTTGGTATTATTCAAGATTTCCTAAACTATGGTAGTTTCAGATCAACTTAGTAGGTTTTCCATGGCTTCTGAAAAAGAAGGCAAGCAGAAAACATCAGTTAAATTCATTGTAGTGTCAGTGTTATGCATATATATGTGCATGCTGAATTACAGTGTAAAGCATCACAGTTTGAAAGCACATGCCTTTGACTTAGAGAAAACTAAATCCTAAAATTTAGTTTATGTGTCCTAGGTCCAATTGCTCATTAAGAATTACTTTGATTCGATGGCTCAGTTCTTCTGACTCTGCCCTAGTATATATGTGTATGTATGTATGTATGTATATACACACACACACACACACACATATCATAATACATACATAATAATTTTTAAATTTTTTTATGTGTATGAGTGTTTTAAATGCAGGCATGTCCATGCCTGGTACCCATGGAAGCCAGAAGAGGTTGTAAGATGCCCTAGAATTGGAGTTCTAGATGGTTGTGAGCCACCATGCAGGTGCTGGTATCTCAACCTTGGTCTTTCTTCTACAAGAGCAGCAAGTGCTCTTAAGCACTGAGCCAACTCTCAAGCCTTCCTTTATTGTGTTATTTTAAAAGCAAATTTTAGATACATAATTTCATCTACAATAGTTTCTTGAACTTTTAAGGGAATATGACTAAGCTAAGACAGTTTTTATTTTACCTAATTCAGTGGCATAATGCCGTACCTTGAATTATTTACTACTTTCTTTGGTTTTTAGAAAGTATACTGCTAAATGGGCTCTTAAGTACTCTTTAGTTAAGTGCTATAGTACTGTTTTATGTTCTTGACATAAACTATGCAATAATAGTCTAATCAAATATGTTTTGAGGAATGAAGACTCTTTGGTCCACTTCCATAAGTGCTTTCAAAAAACTTCAGATATGTAAAACAGGAAGACCACAAGGGTAAATGTTGGCTAATTGCTGTGAGGATATGTTATTAAATCTTTTCTAAATTACTGTTTTCTTTAAAATTATTTTTAACTTTATTGTTTATCCTTTTGGGGTTGAACAAAAATGCATTGACAAACTGAAGTGACTTTTTAGGGTGTAATTTGAGACCATAGTCTTAAACTAGCTAAGTAAAATGTAGTTATACCCTAATAGACTAACCTGTATGTATGTGTGTAAAAATGTTTTCCTATCTCATACAAGGTAATTGTTTGCTTCCTGGTGTCATTTGTGTGGAATTTTGGAATGTGTTATCTCTTACAATAAGTGGTTGGATTTTTTTAAATTAAGATTTAAGACAACCTAATTCTCTCAGAAGTAGTTTTATATTATTGTAGTGCTGCTGGAATGTGATACTGAAATATACTACTGAAAATTAAGAAATTTTATTTTGTTAATTATAACTTTGATTCTCAGATGCAGTATTTATATTGATAAATAACTGCTATCATCTTTTTAAGAGTTCAGAACATAGATCACCAGTTTGTGAAGCTATTTTTGTACTGACATTTTAATAGGTTTGGCTACCATAATGGGAAATAGGTTCTTTTAAGGACTGATTATATTTGGATTCTTCTAATGTTTGGATAGTACATTCTTATGGTGCTGCTGGACTTTATGCATTTTGGAGGTACTGCATGTATTTTCTATTCTGTTAGAGATTTTTTTTGCCACTTCTTGTGTGTTTGCAATAACCCATTAAAAGGTATATACAGAAATATTTTCTAGTATATTGCTTTTTACTATAAAACAGTATAATAGTAAACACCTGGGTTGATCCGCTCCATTTTTATTGGTTATCTAAGCTTCAGAAAGGGACTAGATTGAAGTTACATGTAGAGGTTTTTGTGCAGTTTTAAAAACTAAATTTCATTGTCTATCTTAAGGAACATTTTAACCAATTTTTTAAAAATTAAAGTATTTATATTTAAATGAGCTAAAGTATACCAAAATGTACTTTTTATAAATTAAATACAGTTTGTAGTTATTTGCAGATGTTACAAATCAGAAAAAAAGTGAGTACTGTTAACAGGCCTAAGTTCTGCCTATTGTGCTGGCACCTGCCATTAACCCTAGCTCTCTGGAGGCAAGGGCGAGTAGATTTCATGAGTTCCAGGTCAGCCAGGATTATACAGTGGGACCTTGTCTCAAAAATGGGTCTAATTTACCACTTACTGTGTATATCCAGGCATGTATCTCTCTCCTTTTTTAGTAGTAAAGAGAACCTAGATTATATGTATGGACTAAAGTAAAAGTAATTGCTGTAGGTAATTTTTGTTTGGATAAATCTATAAAGCTGGAGTTTAATTTTATAAGAAGTGATTTTTATCACTGATAAAATTATAGGCAAAAATTTTACATTGTACAATTCCCTTATCTGCTACAGTTTGACTTTGCATTGTCAAATTTCAAAAATTATACTAGATTTTTTAAGGTTAATATGAAAGCTAAGATAACTTGAGATCATAACTCAGCAATTTAGAGATACAGAATTTACTTCACCATAATTGTGAAAGGGTAGCATTTTATAACAAGTGCTGTCTTGTTAATTTGCTACTTAATACTAAGCTGCATTCTCTGCGAACTGAGAAGAGATTTATGTCTTTTAAAATAAAATGCAGCAAAGAATATAGTTTTTATCACCAAGATTGTTAAGTAGTTTTCTGAGTGGATACACTTAATTTTCTGTCTTAAATTTTTGGAAAACTACTTTTCATTTTCTTCTGAAGTCATCCAAGATTTTGTGGAAATGTTAAAATTTGCTAAAGCCTTTTGTAAGGCATCACCACTCTGTATAGGTTATTTATCAGAAATGTTTCTATGAGATCCAGACATTTCTAAGCTACTTTCAGTGTATGATTAGTTCCTTCATCTTCCCTTCCCTGCTGTTACTGCTAGTTCATCTCTAATGCTGTCAGCTTCTTTTTGCAGCTGTCTGATTGGAGTTAGCTATGTGGTAACTGGCCATGGGTGAGATTGATGTAGATTATGATCCCTTTCCTTGGAGGACTTTTAAAAATTCCTCCTTTCTCTTTCTGTTCTTAGCAGACCATTGCATGGATTCCACTGGAGAGAGGTCTGCTCTGGCACATAAGGGAAAATGCTTTTATTTCTATTTGACTTTACTTTTTAGAGAATTAAAGATTAAAACCAAGATATAACAAACCTAGGGAGAAGCAGGCATGTTGCATACATAGGTGAAATTTGTGATATGGGTGATGGTAAAGAATGATGAGCTCTGGTTAAGTGGAGTGTGTAAGATATTGAAGGTTTTAGAAGTGAAGTGAAGGCAGGGGGATGTTATCTAGTGATCAGCTGATCTCTCTTCTAGACCTTTGAAACCAACCTGTAACAGACAAATGCTTGTTTCTTCCATTAGACTCGCACTTCCCATGAAAATACTATGACAGTTTGCTAAAGTATGTTGAAAGTATGCTCCAGTGACTTCCTTTCTTATGGAATATAGGAAGTATAGATACAAAAGCTATTGAAATGACCATACATTGTATTTGTTTATATCACTTTGCCATTTTTCTGTTTACAATTTAGCTTGTTGACCAGTAGAAGGAACTTTGGCCATTATGTAGTTCAGAAACCACTTCATTTTACAAATGTGGAAACGGAATCAGAGTAACCTTATCTGCTAAGTTCATCAGAGAGATCTTCAGAAATTTGATCCATTAGAGTCTAACATAAGAAAGTGTCTCATTTCAAACACTCACCCTCCTCATTTTTGTTATCGCTTAACATGCTTGCCTCTTCATGTGTAACTCCCTGTTCAGAAATTCTCAGCTTTCCAAGTAGGCCTCATTGACTTGAATTTCTAACTATCTGTCATATATTTCTACTTATTTCAGACAAACAGTAAATAATGAATAGTTTTTTTTTTTAACAACTAAATAGCTCTTTGCTGTTCCTGTTGATAACTGAGGTAATAGAACAAGGTACATCAAATTGATTCAACTTGTTCATTAACAAACACACACATATTTAGTATAACTAGCAAAGATACATATTTGAGGATATCAGCTTAATGTCATAATTCCAGCAAAAACTGTTAATAGTTCCGTTACTATTCATTTGTTTGTTTGTTTGCCCATTTGTTTACTTGTTTGTTTGTTTTTTTGAGGCAGAGTTTCCTGTGTAGCACTGGCTGTTCTGGAACTTACTCTGTAGACCTGGCTGGCCTTGAAATCAAAGAAATCCACCTGCCTCTGCCTTCCAAGTGCTGGGATTAAAGGTGTGTGCCACCACTGCTAGACTCCCTTTACTATTTTTATTGGCAACTTTTTATAGCAATAATTGACATGCTAAACAATGTTTAATGTGCTATTTAATATTTACATATTAAAATGTACAATTCAGCAGTTTTAATATATTTACACAATTTTACAGCCTTAACTATAATGAATTTTTACCACTCTCCTGTCCCTTGTCCAAGATGAGAACTAATCTCTACCCATCAGAAATTACCCCATTTGCCTATGCTCACATACTCTCATCTCCAACACTAAACAGTCATGAATCTACTCTGCCTATATGGGTTTCTCTATTACTTACATTTCATGTATAAGAACTCTATAATATGCACTGAGCCATATGTTCATTCAGTGGTAACTATTTAAAGGAATCGCCAGACTGTTGTGGCAAGCAGCTGCACCAATTTGCACTTCCTTCACCAGAGTATAAGTAGCACCAGGACTTCTTTTTGTTTGTCTCCTTCAACCTTCCTGGTACTGGCTTTGAACCTAGAGCCCCAAGTGTGTTGAGTCAACATTCTGCACTGAGCAACACCCTTCTCCCTCCCCTCATCTTTCCTATGAGTGACATCTTCTTGGATGAATTGTATTTTATTGTGATTTTGATTTTCCTAATGGAAATCTTTAGATATGCCTGTAGACCACTTGTATATCTTCAGAGAAATGCTCAGATCCCTTACCCACTTTCAGTTAAGATTTGTCTCTTTATTTTTGATTTGTGAGAGTCCTTTATATACTCTAGATATTAAACATTTATCATATAAATGAATTGCAAGTGGTTTCTCTAATTTAGTAGGTTGTCTCTTATTTTGATGTGCTTTACAGTTTTAGCATCATTGACTAGTCTGAGGTCAAAAGACTTGCAGCACATTTTCTTCTAAGTTTCAGCTCTTCAATTTTAATCTCTGATCCATTTTTTTTGCATGTAGATATGAAGTAGAGACTTGCCTTCATTCTTTTATATGATTATCTAGTTTTTCTAGCACTATTTTTTTCAAGGCTATTCCTTCTCCATTGAAAATACCTTAACATTCTAAACAAAGACCATAAAAATGGAATTTTCTTCTTGCCTATTGATGAGTCCTGTCCTTTACCAGTACTACATTGCCTTCATAGTTTTAGCTTTTTAATCTTTAAAGATTTTAATCTTTAAAATTGGGATATATGTTTGTATAGTCTTTTTCCTCCCTTCCTCCTTCCCTCCTTCCCTTCTTCCCTTCCTTCCTTCCTTCCTTCCTTCCTTCCTTCCTTCCTTCCTTCCTTCCTTCCTTCCTTCCTTCCTTCCGTCTGTCCTCCCTTCCTCCCTTCTTCCCTCCCTCCTTCCCTCCCTCCCTCCTTCCTTTTTTCCTTTCATTTATTTATTTATTTATTTATTTATTTATTTTCAAGACAGGGTTTCTCTGTAGCTTTGGAGCCTATCCTGGAACTAGCTCTTGTAGATCAGGCTGGCCCTAAACACAGAGATCCACCTGCCCTCTGCATCGCGAGTGCTGAGGTTAAAGGTGTGTGCCACCACTGCCCGGCCCTTTGGTTTGATTTTTGAGTCTCTAAAATTTCTAAGCAAAGTTTATCCTACAGAAAATCCCATTAGATTCCTACAGCGAAACTGTTTGGAATTCTGATAAGGATTTATTAAAATTAATAAATGTGTTAATTTTAGTAGTTTTAAAGTGGATTCCTTAGGATTTTCTGTGGATAAAATTTAATTTTCTGAAAATTGAAATAACTTTACTGTATTACTTTTCATCTAGGTGCCTTACATTTCACTTTTCTGCCTAATAGCCCTAGCTTACAGTAGTACTTATAGTAGTAAGTACTAAGAACATGCAAGCCCTTACCTTGCTTCTGATCTTAGGCAAAACATTCAGGGTCTTTCCATCAAATGTCAACTGTGCAGGTTTTGTAGATAAATACAAGTTCTCTTGTATCCCTAGATTTTTTAGCATTTTTTTCATCATACTAATTCCTGTTAGTGATTTCTTCTCTTATGCCTCCACAGTGTGATAGATTTACTATTTTATGTATTTTCAAATTCAACAATATTTATAGATTATTTCAAAGGAAAAAAAGAAACTTGATAAGATAAAAATCTTATAAAAATAATAATATTGTTAAAGAATATAACACTGGTCATCACTTTTACTATATTCAAATGTGAAGATTTTTGTTTTCTTTTTCTCTCTCCATCATATAGGAAGTAGTTCTTATACAGGAGAATATGAATAAAGTTCACTTGCTACCTGATCTTTAAGGTCTATTGTTATTTTGAATATTAAAGTTATTGATTTGTCATATAATTAATGCTCTACAAATGGCTTTTTTTTGTTATTGCAGTATGTCAGCTGGTTGTTTTAAATGATCACTTATATGATCAGTACTTTTTCCTTATGGTACGACATCAGCTGGTTATTTTAAATGATCACTTAAATGATTACTTATTTTGACAGTGTTCCACCAGGTTTGCTTTGGAGGGTTTTGTGTTTTGGAACATAGGCATTTTAAGAGTTTAGTAAAGTTCTGCATTTATTTTCAAGGAATGCAAGAATGTTGTGGTTATCTCAGGACATTTTTAAAACTTTGCATGCATAGTAGAAGTCCCAAAGAAATTAATGTTAAAAACTTTTACTTCCGTATACCTGAGACACCAAAGGCATTTGTTTAAACTTTCAACATAAAAGTAGTCCATGACACTCTTTAAAAAAAAAAAAAAAGATTAATTTATTGTGTATACTGTGTTCTGTCTGCATGTATACCTGCAGGCCAGAAGAGGGCGCCAGATCTCACTTCTGATGCTTGTGAGCCACCATGTGGTTGCTGGGAACAGAACTCAGAATCTCTAGAAGAGCAGTCAGTGCTCTTAACCTCTGAGCCATCTCTCCAGCCCCCAATGACATTCTTGAACTGTAACCTTGGACAGTTCTGCAAGATGCTTTCTTTCTTAATCCAAAGTCACAGCGTTAGTGTCTATAAATGTGAAGTTAATGACATGGCCTGTTAGAAAATATGTTTTTAAAAAACTTATTTGATCCTGCGGCTTAATACATTTTTGTAACTAAGTTTTTCTAGGATATGCTTATTTGTAAGCTAAATTACTATTAAAGACACCACCTTAGGACTTTCTTATGTTCTTCAAAATACAGCACTCCCCATCCATTACAGAGAATGAGTAGTCCTAATTTTTTAAATTATGCAGTGAAATAGATGATGTGTGATGTCTAATTCCAAGTGCACTGCTGGTGTATATGCCCTTTGCTTTGCTTTGCTTTGCCTTGTTTTGTTTTGTTTTGTTTTGTGAGGTGGGATCTGGTTCTGTAGCTCAGACTGGCCTTGAACTTTCTTCTTGTCTTAGCAGAATTACAGGTGTTTACCACCATACCCAGCTGGTAATCATACCTCTTTCAAGAGGTATTAACTGTTTTGTCACCATTACAAGTGGCCACAAAGTCTTAGGTTCCATGACAAAGAAAGAGAAAGATCTTTAATGGGATTTTAGGAACCTTATCACATATAGGGCCTGCTAGTAGTCAAACCCTGAACTCAGACTAGACAGAGGAGATTATCTGAGTTTTGCTGGAGAAAGATATATTGGGTAGAGAGAAATAAATACAAAACATCACATACCTAAAGAGATTCCTATCCTTTCCCCACTACCACTTTTTTTTTTAATTCTACTTGAAGATTTTTTTCTTTTTATGGAAAAGTTGAACTCTTTATTCCCTTTTATCCTATACTTATTGGATAGTGATTTTTCTCAACTTAAAAAAAAAAATCAGTTCTCCAAGATGGATTTTTCCCCCTACTGTGAAGACAGCCAGTTTTCCTTGCTGGAGAACTTCTCTGGCCTTGGTTATTTTTTTAACTGAGTGGAGTCACTATTTCCCTTGGAAGAAGAGGATCTGCAGTTTATTCTAGTGGAAAAGATATAAATGATCCCTGACTGGGAGAAGCTCCTCGAAGAAACATGACATTTAAAAGGCCCAGTCATGCAATGTTAGCCTTGAAGAATGAAAAGAAAGTAGTTCTGTTAAAGAAGACACCTGCCTGGATCCTGTGTTGGGAGAACAGCTGAACTCTTGCCATCTAGAGAAAGAAGAGAGACACTTGAGAAAACATTTCCTATTTTAGAACTTTGGGAAATGACATAATATTTGCTTCACTAATTTGCAGAAGACCGAAAAGCCCTTGATGGAGGAGGAAAAAAGAAATGTTTGTTGAAAATCAAAATAACTTCCTGATGAAGATGGTAAAAACAAAAAGAACCAAGCAACCTGATTTTCTTGGACTTCTAAATAGAACTGGTGTACAGATGTTATTTCTTTTGAAATTTAGCTAATATAGCAACTTTTTACATGTAATCTTGGCACATGTAACATTGCTCAAGCACATATCATATGTTGTCATGCATCCACCTCCCTACCTCACAGGGATGTTGTGAGGCAAATTTTAAATCTTCCCCCCAAAATGCTATAAATAGTAATTCATGCCTATTTCTTTGTTGATAGTTTCTGTTTGTTTAAAAATTTATTAAGTGCCTTATTATATCTATAAATGAATATTAGGTAACCTTTTGAAAGATAATTGCACTGTATTTGATTCATCAGTGAGCATCCTGTACAAAGAATAATTTGGTTATATAAGGTGTTAAAATGATTCTTTTACTAATGAGCTTTTAGACAATAATAATAAAAGCTATGGTAAAAATGTCTGGATTTCCCTTTTATTTAATTGCTCTTACTATACAAATAAAGATTTGATGAATACTTCATAATATATTGAAAGAAAATTTGTATCTGTTAATCAGAAAATAAGGAAGTAAATTGAAGGATTCAAGCTTATACACTGATACTTACAAACAAATAAAAATTCTTTCCTGTACAGTTATATCGTTGAAATATTATTTGATGACTAAAACCTATGTACTATAAAAAAGGGGAAAAGGCAGTGATTCTCAACCTGTGGGTCATTACTCCTTGGGGTCCAATGACCCTTTCATAGGAGTAGCCTAAGACCATTGGATTTACATTACAATTATAACAATAGCAAAATTATAGTTATGAAATAGCAACAAAAATAATTTTATGGTTGGGGATCACCACAGCATGAGGAGCTGTATTAAAGGGTAACAGCACAAGGGGATTGAGAACCACTGCTTCTAGTTGCAGGTGTTGGTCTGGTTGTTGGTTGGTTGTGCAGTGCTGGGGACGTAGGATCCAGTAGGTCGCATGTGCTAGGCAGGCACTCCTACACTGAGACACACCCTTGTACATAAGACCTTTTAACAAACTTCACAAACTTCACTAGATTCCCACCACCTCACTATCCTATATACCCTGGATTACTCAGAGGATAAAGGTGTAGGAATGGGAGCTAAAGAAGGCATCTTTAATAAATACTATAATGAATTTCCTTCCCTCCTGTTCCATTCTCTCCCACAACCTGTGTGTGCATGTGCGTGTTTCTTTGTTTGCTTTGTTTTTGCAGTGCTGAGAATGAAACTAGGATCTTTACATAGTAAGCAAGCTTGTTACTAGTGAGCGTTATTCACAACCTGATTGCTCATTTAATAGCTTTGTGATCCACAGTCATTTAAGCCTGTTGCTCTAAGTAGGCGGAAGTGGTCCATACTGTAGTTTTCCAATTCCACACTTGAATACTCAACAAGCATATTTGGGGGAATTTTTTTCTCTTACTAAAAGTTATATCAACAGTGAGCAATGCAATGAATTTGATAGCAATCATTAAATAATAAAGAAAACTATAAGAATTAATAAAGCTCCTCAAAATTAATCTGAACCTTTTTATATACCAAAAATGTAATTTTAATTTTAAGACATCAGTTATTGCTTTAAAGTACTTATTTAAAAAGTATCCCAGTGCTGGAGAGATGGCTCAGAGGTTAAGAGCACTGCTTGCACTTCCAAAGGTTCTGAGTTCAATTCTCAGCAACCTCACGGTGGCTCACAATCATCTATGATGAGTTCTGATGCCTTCTTCTTTTGTGCAGGCAAACACGCAGGCAGAACACGGAATATATAATAAATAAATAAATCTTTTTCTTTTTAAAGAAAACTGTATTTGAAAAAAAAAGTATCCCCCATATTACATCTAATATATGCTTGCTTTTCTAGCTGAGGTATTATGGAAACAAGTGTGAAAAGCTTATGAACATGTGCTTCAGAAACAGTGGAGACATACAATGGTACCTTAGCAGTGTTGATTTCTCTAATATTTAAAACTATGCTTTCTTCAACCAGTTTTCTTATGGGAATAATTTATAGGATTCATCTTGAACCTAATTTAATTCAAGAAATTAATTTTATGGGAGATATGAATTTGATTAAGAATTTTGCAATATAAAATACTTCGAAATCTGAAACTGCAATATGCTGCCACAAATGGAAAATTATTCATCTGACCACAGGTGGTAACTCATAGTCAACGTTACTTCAGGCAAACCGAAAATCCTGTATAAAATAATCTTCAGACTGTATATGTGAGATGTATATAAAACATACATGAATTTCACACCCAAGATACCTCATTATGATATGAAAAATTTTTAAATCTGGAACACTTCTAGTTCCATGTATTTTAAATAAGGATAATATAATCTGTAGTGAAATGGTTTTGTCATCATTTTGGTCTCTAAAAGTACAGAATGTTCTTAGCAAGAATATAGGGATTGCATTTGGGTTCTTCTGCCTTCAGTACTATCACTTCAGCAAATGTTGTCTGCAGCTGTTAGGAAAAGAGAAAGGTTAGGATGTGATTTCTAAGTAAGCAAGATTTGATTTCCTTAATGTGACCCTATCTTTAGTCAAGAAATGAGTAAATAGGGCTGGAGAGATGGCTCAGAGGTTAAGAGCACTGATTACCCTTCCAGAGGTCCTGAGTTCAATTCCCAGCAACCACATGGTGGCTCACAACCATCTGTTAGGACATCTGATACCCTCTTCCGGCCTGCAGGCATACATGCAGACAGAATACTGTATACATAATAAATAAATCTTTAAAGAAAAAAAGATGAGTAAATATATCCTCTGTCTTCGGTGGCTGCATCTGAGAGTCAGAATTGGCTTTGTAATTGCTAAGACATGTAATGTTACTGTGCTATATAAAGGAACCCTTTTCATACAGCAAATTAGCTAGCTCTGCCTTTAAATAGAACACTAGGAAAAGGAGTATCCTATGCTTTGGCATAATGTGCACACATAATTGAAATTACTTAAATTCCTTCCAGATGGCACTACAGATTCAAAGTTTATATCAGTTACTACTTTTCGATAATAAACTCATGTAAAATTAGAGCACTCTCCTAAGATATCAGATGAATTCATAAGCTCTTGGAATGGATTATTATAATGAGATAAGTTTCAGAAGCATTGTTATCTGGTAACTAGACTTAAAGATTGAAAAAAGGTTGATAAATAGGTTATAGGTTGAATTAAATCTCTTATACTTGAAAATTTGGAGTTTAGCAGTATTTTAAAAAATGATTTATTTTTTTTTACTTTGTGTGCATTAGTGTTTTGCCCACATGTCTGTGGGGTGTCGGATCCCCAGGAGTTATAGATAGCTTAAAGTTAGAGTTTTGAGCTCATGTGGGTGCTGGGAATTGAACCCAGGTCTTCTGTAAGAGCGGCCAGTGCTCTTACCCACTGAGCCATCTCTCCAGCTCAAGTTTAGCAGTATTAATAATAGCCTGGGAATATAGTTCAGTGAAGTCCTGACTAGGTGGGCTCAATCCTACGCATGTTCACACACACAAACACATACACACACACTTGCGCACGTGTATACACACAAATATTAACTGGCCAGCTGAAAATAAATTTTTTTCTCTAAAGTGGCTTTCTTAACATCATTTTACCCATTTATGGAAAATGATAGTATCAAATTCTTTGGGCAAGCAAGTTGTGAACCTTTGATGAATAATAGAATACTGTATCTGGAAAAGCAGTATGGACATCTAGCACCCTAAATAGTGCTAATTGATGCTTTACATGTGAGCCACACCTACCTGTCCAGCACAAGTTCTAAACTAGTTTAGAGAAGTAAAGTATTTTATACAGGGGCCAAAAAGGTCACCCTTTGTGTTTAATTTGCTGAAATTCAATAATATCAAATGAAATGCATTTTTGTTGTTTTTAAGTTTTATTTCCTGGGGAGATATTTTGTAATGATTTATTTATGAATGTTAGTTTCAGAGTCTGAATACCAAATCACATGCACTATCCTTAGTTCTTTTAAAGAATTAAAGTAATAGTGGGGTGTGTGGAAGTCTGCTCATTAAAGGGTAGCCAGGTTTATATTTATCCCATTTTTATAAATTTTTGTTTTCTGTTGTCTCATGAGAAATAGAACAGACACCATTACCTATTTTTTCCCCCCAGAGGGGGAAAATCTGAAGCATAGAAGTATTAGGGATTAAAAAAAAAACAAAACTTTTTTATTCTTAGAAAATTCCATAAACGTATACAATATATCTTAGTCTTATCAATCCACAGTTCCCCCTTCATACCTTCTATCTCCCTCCCTCCCTCCCCACCTCTCTCCCAACCCATTAAGCTCAGTTCACACAGTCTCCCTGAGTATGGCTGCAGGGCCATTCATAGCAGCTTGGGCAAACTACTAGTAGCCATACCCAGGTTAAGGAACTTTTACAAATCCGTAGGAATAAGAATTAGAACTTGGCTGATCCTCTGCAGTCTTTTTCTTTCTCTGTTGTGAAGAAATTTTAAGTCTCTAAAGGACACCAAACTTGAAAAACAAATAATTAACAGAATTTAGTCATTATGTAGGACAAAAATAGGAGTGCCTCAAAGGTACAATTGAAATGCAGTGAGTACTGAGCCTGTAGACATTTATTCGTTTGAGAACATGATATGAATCTAGATTAAACCCATATGATCATGTTCATTTATTTAGTCTTTTTTTTTTTTATTTTTGACAATGTATGTGATCATGTTCACCTTCATCCCTTTCTCTTAAGAGCCCTATCCCCAGTCTCTCTGGAGCACTCTTTCCCAGTACTGTCCCGCTGCTTTTAGGGGTTTGTCTTTCCCCCAGTAACCTACAAAATTTAATAAAGAGTATCTGCACATGGGTATAGTGTTATTTATTGTATCATGGGCAGCTTACCAGTGGCTGCACCCCTGAGGAAAAATGTCTCGTCCTTCCCTGGCGGCCATTGACTCATTACCTGGGGGCTGCCTCATATGGCTCTTCCCCATCCATCCTGGAATTTGACAAACTCGATTTGTGCAGATAACCCATAACTGCCATTGAACTTACAAGGCAGTGGCCATGCCATGTCCAGAAGACACAATATTCCTCTCCATCTTCTGTCTCTTGAATTGTTTCTATTGCCTTCTTTAATGTTAACTGACCCTTAGTGGAAGGGTGGTGCAAAGAGGTCCCATTTTGAGCTGAACACTCAGCAGTCACCTTCGGCACCATGACCAGATAGAAGTTTCTGCCTTAACCACTGCCCACTGCAAAAAGAAATTGGTCTAGTATCAGGTTGAGAACACCATTAATCTCTGGGTATAAATAAATATTTTAGAAGATGGCCTGGCCGGGCGGTGGTGGCGCACGCCTTTAATCCCAGCACTCGGGAGGCAGAGGCAGGCAGATCTCTGTGAGTTCGAGACCAGCCTGGTCTACAAGAGCTAGTTCCAGGACAGGCTCCAAAACCACAGAGAAACCCTGTCTCGAAAAACAAAAACAAAAAACAAACAAACAAACCAAAAAAACAACAAAAAAAGAAGATGGCCTGCCTTTGTGTTCATGTTATAATTGACATATGTCATAGAGTCTAGTGCATATGCTTATGTCTTTGTAGTCATAAAAGTCTTGAGTATCTAATAGATTATATTTTCAAAGAATTATAGGGGATCCTTGTTTGCATAATACATGAGTGTAGGCCACAGTATAATGTCCTTATACATGATTTCTTTGCTCTATGATTAGGTAATGTAATACTGAGATTACATTCTGTATATTTACCAAGTAGCTAGCTGTTGATCTTAGATCTTAGCTTAGAACTAAGCAATTCATACCTTAAGTCATAGGATCAGCAAACATTGGCACTCATGTCCTGAGAGTGCTCAGATTTTTGTGTAAGCATATTGCAACCCATGTGCATCTAGAGAAACATCATAAGAAATTGAATCTTCCAACATACCTGCAAAGGTATTATGCAAAATGAGCATTTCTAGAAGTTAGGGGTATTTGGAAGGCACAGTTATGTCTGTGTGGTTGGTAGGTAGGTAGGTAGGTAGGTAGGTAGGTAGGTAGGTAGATAGATAGATAGATAGATAGATAGATAGATAGATAGATAGATAGATAGACAGACAGACAGATTGTGTGTGTGTGTGTGTGTGCGTGTGTGCATGTTCACTTGCATATATAACCTCATGCATTGGATGTCATTTGACACATTGTAAGTGCAAAGTCGTCATCTGTATGGCTTACATATTCTTCCCTCATGGTGCTCCTAAGAACAATCTCATCCACCTTTATAGATGCTTGATACATGATTTCTATCAAATGAGTACTGAGATGGGCTGATGAATGCATACTGCCAGACTGGACTTGACCAGTGTATGATATTTGTGTAGGTTCAAGGTAGTTTTGCCCTCATCTTGAGATCATAGAAATGACATCTGGAAAGCTAAAACTTGGAAGAAGTGAGAATTCTTTCTTACTTAGCTTTAAGAGTAAAAGAATAGGAGGAAAGATGTATTTTTAAGTTTTCTATCGTCTTAAGTGTTTTGAGGATTTGCCATGCTTATTCATCCTTGAATCTCACTGTTACAGTGCATGAAACACTGTCGAGGCTTAATAAACATCTGCTGAGCAGGTGGCCAGTTATTTCTTCATTATTAGACCTCTTTTCCCTCCCCTGTTGTTAAGGTAGACAGTCCTTAAGGATGATGGAAATACCTCCACCTGAAAAATGTTAGAAAATCCTATTGACTTACCACATTTAATACATTGATGGCTTGATTTAAATTTGTAAAATATATGTACTGGTAGACTGACTACATAGTAATCATCAAAACGTAACATCATAGATCAGTAAAATAAAACGTAAGTCGATGTGTGACAATGGCACTCAAATGCATATTGAGTAGTTGCAGTTATCTAAACTTTAAATCATTAGTTTTAATCCTTACAGCATAAGTAGGAATTGTAGTTTGTAATAAGTCTTGTTTCCACTTTACAAACAGGAGAACTTGCAGAACAGAGTATAAGTCATTTACCCAGAGTCGTCCTGGAAATTGCAATCAGAAACTTCCATTTTAATCCATCTTTTTAACTGAATTATACATGCTAAGGAAATGTACTTGCAGGGATAAAAGCATTCATTTTGCCTTTTGTTTTCAGGTACAGAGTAATATAATCTGTTGTATGATTCATTTTTATTTTCCTCCCATACTTGTTTTTTGTATTTACAAGTCTAAGTCTAAATCAGTATACACCTTCAACTTGCATTGCCATTATCAAAGTGTGGGGCAGGAAAGGGAGGAAAGAGATGAAAGGAGTCGGGTAGGAGGAAAGGAAAGGCAGGCTGCTTGGCTGACATACCCTTCTCGTGGCTACATGAAAATAACTGAAAGGAAAAGCATTTGTGATTACTCAGCATGTGAAAGTGTACAGCCTATCATGGCAGAGACAGCATGACTGCAGAAGCAGCTCAGGACACTGGCAGTGGGAGGGAACCTAAGGGCTGCTGGCGGAGGTGAGGTGGAGGGAGCACAGGCTCAAAGTATAGCCTGGCTCTAACCCCAGATGTGCCTTTCCCAGCAATCTGCTTTCTCCTCTTAAAGGTCCCCAAAGCAGAAAACCAGCTGGAGTATTCGAATACATGAGCCCATGGGGAGCAGTGCAAGTTCAAGCCATAGCATTCCACACCTGGCTCAGGATCATCTCCTAATGCAAAATGCATTCAGTTCAACTTGTGAAGTTTCTGTACTCTTACAGTTCCAACATGTGCCATAGTCCACACAATCTCTGCTGAGATTTAAAGCAGACTCTTAGCTGTGAGCTCCTGTAAAATAAAAAACAAGTTACCTGCTAGGCTCCTACAGTGGCATAGAGTAAACGTTCCTATTCGCATACCCAGTCAGACCAAAATCAGCAGGGCAAACATCAAACTCTGCAGTTCCCCATCAAACTGTTGCAACTTCTGATAATAGCATCTTGGCTCCCACCAGACTTTGGCAGCATGCTCTTTTCCTTCTAAGATGCAAATCTTAAATGTAGATAATAACTGAGCTAAACCCCTTTAGATAGTGTGCATCTTCATATAAAACTCAGAAGCCAAAATACATAAATGCCCAAATTTCATCAAATTTGTCAGACAATTCTAAGTTTCTGAAACTTTGTGAAGGAGAGGCACTTCTGATTACATTAAGCATGAAAATCATTTAGCACTACTGAGGTCTTCTGTGGGTATTCTATAAGTAGTATCAGTAAGTACAATCTAAAATAAGTTTATCTTCTTTCATTTCTTTATTTTCTTTTATAAAAAATGTATCTGAAAGTGTCGTTTTACTTTCAAAAGATAAATGCTTTTATGGTGTGGGAGTAGAGTTCAGTGCCAGAGCATCTGCCCAGTACACATGACCCTGGGTTCAGTCCCCAGCAAACTTAAGATTAATGATGTTCAGTTGCATGATTCTTGAAGAACCAGCATGGCAGTTAGACATGGCAGGTCTCTGTTCACATAGTTCCCCCTGAAGTCTTCTCCAAATCACTGACAATTAGAGAGGTACAGTTAACCTGCTGGAGAAGTAGGTAGTCAGCTATCACAGGGTGTTTGTTCCAGCAGGCGTTTATATGGGTGAATATAAAGAAAGAATATATATGGGCGTATGAAGAAAGCTCTCATAGGCTTGTAATGTGTATGGCTTTGGGGGCTGCACTTGTGTTTTGCCTGCATGTTTGTCTGTGTAAGAGTGTTGGATTTTATGGAATTAAGTTGCAGACAGTTGTAAGTTGCCTTGTGGGTGCTGGAACTTGAGCTCAGGTCCTCTGTAAGAGCAGCCAATGCTGTTAACTCTCCAGTTAATCTCTGTTAATCTTTCCAGTCCCACCAAGCAGTTTTTACAGTGGATTTTTCTTAAGGACTTGCTTTGCAAGGATATTTATTTTCATGTCCTTCGGAAGCTAAGTCAGCATATAGTTAAACTATTTTATCTTGAATAAGTTATAAATATAAGTTATAGTCTGGCAAATGGAGGACAAGCTTGAATTTAGTAGATAGACCTCACTTTTGCAAAAGGTAAACACATGTTCAAAAGAGTTGGAAGAAGCATCATTTTTCATTTAATAAATAAAGCTCATGTCCTGGAGACCTCCTCAGTAGAGAATTCTGGGGGAAAGTTCCTAAAGAAAGCTCTTAGTTATTTTTGTTGTTTTCAAAAGATAAATCAACATAATACTGACTTGTATTAATATAATAGACTTGTAATTTCTAGTACCAGCTTGGGCCAAATCTCTCTTAGGTTTTGTTACAAGTGAGTAGTTGCCTTCTTTTGCATGAGTCTTCAGTCCTCTAAATTCACTGATACAGAAAAGCTATTTTTATGTGAAGGTATTTAAAATGCTTAATTAAAAAGTGGGTCTTTTACAAGTAAATATGGTTGAGAAAGAGTTTAGTGTTCTCATCTAGCTCCAGACAGAACATAGGCTGTTGTAAATTTTCAGTAGGAATCTCTGTGGATTTTAACGCCTCATATTAGGAGCCAGCAGTGAGACTAGAGAGACCATAAAATTGGGACTTCCTGTGGTCCTTTAGCTTAATGTCTTCCCTCAACCACAGCTACATTAGGACAGAAAGCTCCAATCACAGGCCAGGCCGGGAGTGTACAGATGTGGCAAACATCTGAAGTACATGTCTCAAGAGAGCTATGTGAAAACATTGTTTACACTACACAGAGCACAATAGGATCCAGGGCATTTCTGAGAGCCAACATGAGTCTATCCATCTTAGTCAAAGTGGAGCAAGAACTAGATATTTTTGTGTTCTCCAAAAGCTAGTGGGAAGCAGCATGAGCTGAACACATGTGATTCAGATCAGGTTTCACTGTGTCAATCCCAGGCAGCACTTTCCACAATGAGTTCTGTTTACTGATTTTCTTCTTCATTAACTTGCTGAAGTTACTGAGTTCTGCACCAAAGGCTTAGACTTGTCATAAATAATATATCTTCAGTGCCAAGGAAGAAAGCTTAAATATTTCAGTGAGTGCCTGCTGTTGATTTGACTTAAATTATGTCTATTTTAGTCATTTACA
Organism: Chionomys nivalis; assembly: GCF_950005125.1. Classification (NCBI taxonomy): domain Eukaryota; kingdom Metazoa; phylum Chordata; class Mammalia; order Rodentia; family Cricetidae; genus Chionomys; species Chionomys nivalis. The sequence goes on along the minus strand of NC_080100.1, from coordinate 52,154,020 downwards.
TCACTGATCAAAAAGAGTCCCTTTAAAATGTTTAACATGATAGCTCTTTTAGACAAAGACATTAAATCAAGCACCTTTTAAAAATTAAATTTGTGCCGGGCGGTGGCGCACGCCTTTAATCCCAGCACTTGGGAGGCAGAGGCAGGCGGATCTCTGTGAGTTCAAGACCAGCCTGGTCTACAAGAGCTAGTTTCAGGACAGGCTCCAAAACCACAGAGAAACCCTGTCTCGAAAAACCAAAAAAAAAAAAAAAAAAAAAAAAAAAAATTAAATTTGTGTGTGGTTTATGCATACCTGTGGTGGTGGAGGTACATGCATTTGTGTGAGTACAGAGGCCAGACATTTATATTGTTTGTCTTCCTGTTTTGCTTTCCAGCTCAATTTTTGACAGGGTCTTTTACTGAACCAGGAACTCCCCATTTTGGCTAGACTAGTCCCCAAAGATCTGCTTCCTCAACTTAGGGATTGCAGGCTTGCATATGCTACTAAGGATCCAAATTTAGGTCCTCATGTCAAGCACTGAGCAATATCCCCAGCACATGCTAGCTACTTCTGTACACATGTGAGATATATTAAATGGTTTTAGGAATTCTTAGGACTTTATCATGTGCAGAGTCCTGCTCTTCTGTCTTCTGATTCACTTTTTGATGTCATCATTCATTCATTCATTCATTTTTTATTTCTTTCTTTCCATCCATCCATCATCTGTCCACCTACATACCTACCTATCAATTACCTACCTACCTACCTGTTTATTTGGAGGCAGCTCATTACATAGCTTAAGCAGGCTGGAAACTCACTCTGTAGCCTAGGCCAGCTTCAGGCTTGTGGGGATCTTTCTGATTCAGCCTTCGTGTACTAGGATTGGGGCAGAGGATCACAGGCTTAATGTCAGTTGGGGCTACATAGCAAGAGTCTGACACCCCTGCCCTGAGGTTAGAGGAAGAGCCTCCAAAGAAGTACCCTGCTTAATAATAGTAAACAGTAAGAGACGGGTTACTGGGTTTAAAGTAGTAGGGAATTCCCTTCACATCTCAGCCTATTGACCTGTCAAACCCCAAAACCCTTGCTCGTGCACTTCCTTTTGGCAGATGTTATTACTTACTTATAAAGAAGATCACTATGCTTTCATTAAGTAGGATTTTCTGTCCTTTTTTCAAAAAGCCAAGTTTTATTAAGAAACAAAAATTTGCTGGGCAGTGGTGGCCCACACCGTTAGTCCCAGCACTTGGAAGGCAGAGGCAGGTGGATCTCTGAGTTCGAGGCCAGCCTGGTCTAAAGCGCAAGTTCCAGGAGACACCAAAGCTACACAGAGAAACCCTGTCTCCAAACAAACAAACAAAAAGAAACAAAAATTTGCTGGGCAGTGGTGGCACACACCTTTAGTCCCAGCACTTGGAAGACAGAGGCAGGTGGATCTCTGAGGCTAGCCTGGTCTACGGAGCAAGTTCCAGGACAGACACCAAAGCTACACAGAGAAACCCTGTTTCAAAACAAACAAAAATTTACTGGGCTGTGGTGGTGCATGCCTTTAATTCCAGCACTCAGAAGGCTTAGGAAGGCGGATTTCTGTGAGTTCAGGCCAGCCTGATCTACAGAGTTCCAGGACAGCCAGGACTACACAGAGAAGCCCTGTCTTGAAAAGAAAAAGAAGAGAGGGAGGGAAAGAAGGAAGAGAGGGAGGGAGAGAGGGAGGAAAGGAGGTAAAGGGGGAAACAATAATTTGCCATGCATGCACACACCTTTAATCCCAACACTCAGGAGACAGAGGCTGGCAGAGCTCTTTTAAGTTCAAGGCCAGCCTGGTTTACTAGGGCTATGTAGAGAGTCTTTGCCTTAAAATAAAGAAAGGAAGAAAGGAACGAAGAATGAATAAAATGAAAATCCTAACCCTAAACTGTTGAATGCATTTTTGTTGTTTATAAGTGGAACTAGCTTGCACCAATAACCTAACAAACCTAACTGAGAAAGAACACAAGCATGTTTGGATCAGTATTGGTCACTTCTATTCCCGTTTGGGGTGGGATGTGAAACAGGCAGACTTAAAATCAGGTAGTGCTATGGATTGTTTCCACTTGGGGATTGGCTTCATTCTTGATACAAAGAAACATTAAAAAAAAAACCAAAACTGTTTTTACCCTATTTTTAAGTATTTGAAGAAAGGGTATCTAAATGTTTTTCTTAGTGCTACATATTTAACATGTATAGAGTATAAACAAGGGGTGACCATTTTAGAGACTCTGATAGCAGACTCAGAGCCTGGCAACCTATCTTAGAGCATGCAAGTAACCATTCATGGTGGCTTCTCATGCATCTGGCTCTCATTTTGAATATGTTAAGAGAGTGTAATACTTTCCTTACAAAACTTTGAGTTGAAATAAAGGGAAACTGAATTTGAAATCCAGCATAAGGAAACTCTCTGGTGATGGTTTTGAAGTGCTCTGAATGCCTTGTAGATTAGAAGCCAAGAGAAAACGAACTGGTCCTTTCTGAGGGGAGACTTTACTGAACACTCAAACAGAAGAACAAGAATGAAGGATTATTTTACCTTCTCCCAGCACTCATAGTGTTTCAGTTGTCTCTGAATCACTGAACACATTGGCTTTCTTCCTGAGTAGTTAAGGTGTAACCTTCAAAGCTGTGTTGATGATAAAAGATTCACCCTCAAGAACACCCACAGTGTTTTTATATGGTGGAAATCAGACTCAGGGCCCTGCACATGCAAGTAGGGAGCAACCTCTCCAATACTTTTTTAACAGATATTTCTAAAATGAAAAATGCCAACTTAAAATTACAGTATGAAAGTTAATCCAAAGATATCAATTACTACTAAATATCAATATAATAGGTAGGAAACCAGTATCTTAGGGTTGAAGATAAAGGAACATACTTTTTTTCAAAATTGGAAAGAATATTAAAACATAAACGCATTTAAGAATCTGAGATAACTTAACTTGTAGAACTTCCTTTGGTAGGACAATCTTTGGCATTTATAGAAGTTGAAATTATGTAAGTCATTATAATAGAGGCATTTACATACTTGGTAGCCAAAGGAATATGCGCATAGCCACAAGAGGAAAACAAAGAAGATCGATAAGCACACACTAAATTGTATTTCACTGTTCTTTAGAAATGCAGTGACCAAAGGAGCAGCTCGGAGGAAATAGGAATGATCTCTGAACAACTAAGGTTTACCGTGTGATAAATTTTGGTTAGTAGGCAAATAACTTATAGATCATACATTCATTTACCTTTTGATCAGCATAAGAAAATGTCACTGGGGGCTGGAGCAATGGCTCGACACTTAAGAGCACTGACTGCTCTTCAGAGGACCCTAGTTTGATTCTTAGCATCACTGTTCTTCAGGTCCATGGGATCCTGTACCTCCTCTGGCTTCCTTGGGGACTTCCTGTAAGTGGTGCACAGATATACATGTATTATACACATAAGACAGTAAGGAAGAAAATGTAAAAACAAAAACTAAATACTGAACTGTTCCCCTGTAGTGCTCATTCCAGGCGGTGGTCTGGTGGTCTGTGTTCTTGTGCACTGTGCAGTGTTTGGGGGCTCTGAAGGGTGAGAAAAGATTAATGAAAATTCCCGAGACAGCGCGACTGTGTCGCGGCTCACCACTCATTACATTGGAACACACTCTTGGAAATAGAAGCACATTAAGAGACTGGGTGCCTTTAACTTTTTCTCTCCTATTTCTATGACTTAACTTCAGTATCTTCCCACCCCAGCCACTTGCTCCTTGTGCCTTGTCTGTGTCACTTTCCTTTTGCATATCCCTGCCGCTTGAATCCTTCTCCCCCTTCTATTTCTTACCACCATCTCCAGTGGTCCGTACACACCCTTTTCTTATCCGGTAGCACCGCTGGTCTGCTTCCTACCCACCCAGTCTCTTCCCGCCAGGAAAGCAGAGCTTGCAGAACAGTTCTGAGACAGGTCTACCAAGCTGAAGAAAGTCCTTCCAGCTCCTCCAATTATATCATCGTACGGTCACAGAAAGGACATACAAAAGCACATAGAAAACTTCATTCTACTTTTGGTAGTAGCATAACTTCGTTAAAGGAGCTACATACAGTGGCATTTCCCCTTTCTAATGTATAAATTTGTATATATTTTAGTAGTTTATACATTTGTAAACAAACACTAGGTTCTCTTTTCTATAGTTGTCTGTGCTCTTTTGTAATCAACCCCACTGGCTTTTTGTAATTCATTTTTTATTTTGCAAATCTGATAAACAATACTTACTAAAAAGTAACTCCATACTCCCTGACAGCATTTGGTTTTGGCTATGTGCCTCAGATATGAGTGGAGACATACAGTATTTGTCTTTGGGGGGTTGGCCTTTTGTATGTAACATGATGTCCTTGCAGTTCATCTGTTGCAGTACATTCAGAATTTCCTTCCGTTACATGTACCTACATACTTCATTTTGTTGGTCAGCCAACCACTGAAGGATACAGGGCTGCTTCTGCTGTTTGGCTCCCATGACTAACCCTGTTGTGAGAGTGGCATTTTATTTTTCAGCCTTTATATCTTAAAATACTTCTTTAACCCTGTTTTACTAGTACGGTAGCACATTTTGTTTTATTTATTTATTTATTTATTTTGATTTTCGAGACAGGGTTTCTCTGTAGCTTTTTTTGGTTCCTGTCCTGGAACTAGCTCTTCTAGACCAGGCTGGCCTCAAACTCACAGAGATCTGCCTGCCTCTGCCTCCCGAGCGCTGGGATTAAAGGCGCAGTAGCACATTTTGTTAGGTAGTTCAATATTAACCTTCATGTTTTGTGGTTTCCTTTTTCTACTTGTGTTTCAGTAAAACTGGTTTCTAAAATTTCTACAGTTATGTCAAATTCCCTGACTCTGTCAGAACCATTCTTTATTTCTATTTTATTTGACACTGTCACTTGATTCTTGCCTGTAGTTTTCATTTCTCTGCTGAAATTCACAATCTGATCTAGCTTGATGTCTCCTTTTCAAGTAAAGCCTCTAGAGGGCTATTCGCCATCCTTGCTTAGTGTGCCCTGCATCTCTGAGTAAGAATCCCTGAGTTGCTTTCTCTTTTGACATTGGCTTCATTTATTGCACTTTGGTACACATATTGTATTGAATGTCAATTATTACATAAAAAACAGCAATTTAGAGTAGTTGTCCCTTAATCCATAGGGGATTGGTTCTAGGATCCCTTGTCAAGACTGTGGGTCAAGTCCTTTATGTCAGGTGGCGTGGTGTTTACATATACTATACTCTTAACTTGTAGGTGAAGTAGACTGTTGCAGTATATATGCTATATAAATAGTTAACACTTTGTTATTTAGGAAGTAATTAATGATAATAAAAAGTATGTTTATGTTCAGTATAGACAAAATAAGTTTTCCTAATATTTCCAGCCAGTAGTTGATTGAGTGCATAGATATGGAAAGCCAGCCTCTGTATTTCCTCCTATGCTTGGGCATGACTCTTTCTTATGTTAGCATAGGAGTTGGGTCATTTTGCTTAGGGATTAAACTAGAGTTTGATTTTGTTTATCCTTTCACCCACTTCTGGTATCTTGTGCTTAGGCCTCCCTCTTTTCTCCTTCTATTTATGCTCTCTGCCTGCCAGCCCCACCTATCCTTTGTCCTGCCTCATTATTGGCCGTTTGTTCAGCCCTTTATTAGACCAGCGGGTATTTCAGACAGGCTAAGAATCACAGCCTCACCAAGTTAAACAAACACAGCATAAACAAAAGCAATACATCTTTACATTGCTAACCAAATGTTCCACAGCATAAAAAAAAAAAACCTTAAAATAATTTTCTACAGCGTTCACCTATGCAGCCGAAAATTGTAAAGAGCTTGCAGGAGAGTGTGTGTGTGCCTTCCAAGGATCTTAGAAATACTTTTTAATAGCTTTCTTGCTCACAAACAAGTATCATTCCATGTGTGAAATTTTATAATTACTTTGTTGACATAGAGAATAAATACATTTACCTGGATTTAACCATAGTATACCAAATGTTTATGGTTATATATTAAACCCAAGCCTCCTTAATCTAAACAGTCAGCAAATTTGAAGATACTGGATGTGCTGAATAGTTTTATGTCAGCTGGATGCATACTGGAGTCATCTGAAGGGAGGAACCTCAATTGAGAAAATGCATCTATGAGATCAGACTATAGGCAAGCTTGTAGAGCATTTTTCTTAATTAATAAGTAAAGGTGGGGCAGCATTGTGGGTGATGCCATCCCTGGGCTGGTGGTCCTGGGTTCTATAAGAAAGCAGACTGAGCAAGCCAATAAGCAGCACTCCTCCATGGCCTCTGCATCAGCTCCCACCTCCAGGTTACAACCCTGCTTGAGTTCCTGCCCTGACTTCCTTCACTGATGGACTATGACATAAAAGTGTAAGCCAAATAAACCTTTTCCTTCCCAACTTGCTTTTGGTTATGGTTCTTCATTGTAGCAATAGAAACCATAACTAAGACACTGGAAAATCCTAGGGTAAGTTGGAAAATGTTGCTAACCTACTTTAAATATATACTTAGATGATCCTGTCTTTTCTAATAAGTACTTTGGTCATATGAATTAGGTTCACCCTAAAGAACTCATTTAACCCTGCTTCTCTAAACGCCTATCTCTAAATACAGTCATACTGTGATACTCTTACAAGTTAGGACTTCAGTATATAAATTTAGGTTGTTGGGCTACCATTGAACCTGTAATAAAAGACACTGAAAACCTAGTTCAAATGTACATATCTTGCAGGATGACAATGTCCAGCAGAGCCTTCTGGTACAATTAAATGTTCTGTGTCTTTGATAAACAATAGTCATATGAAGCTTGTGGCTACTGACTGTATGTATTTTGTGCCTAATGAGACTGAAAAGCGAATTTTTTAATTTTATGAATATTAAGCAGTGTAAATAACCGTATGCAACAGTGGCTAACATTTGCATAATGCTTGACCAATCTATTTAACATGCAAAGACTGGAGGAACAATATAGTTAAAATATGGGTTCAGTACCACAGTCATAATAATTGAAATAAATAGACATAGATTGAGTTACCAAATTTTGTTGTTGTTGTTTTGTTTTGTTATGATTTTTGAGACAGGGTTTCTCTGTATCTTTGGAGCCTGTCTTGGAACTAGCTCTTGTAGACCAGGCTGGCCTCCAACTCACAGAGATCCGCCTGCCTCTGTCTCTCGAGTGCTGGGATTAAAGACATATGCCACCACTGCCCAGTAAATTACCAAATTCTTAATGGAGTTTCTACCAATAGAATATAAAATAAAATTGAGATAATAATGCACTAAAATGTCCTCATTCTTTCTCTATAAAGATGTAGTTCATCTTTAGAATGGTATTGATTTTTGACAGGTAGATTTGAGAATAAGTCTTTAAAGTCATTTTCATTTTTAATTTAAAGAGTTTTGATAATTGCATATAACAGATATTCAAATTAGTTCAGTAAGTTTTCAGTTACCAGATTGGAGTCCATTTAAATGAAACACTTCTGGGCGAAAACTGTTAGAGTTTTAATAAAAACTAATTCATTTAGAGCAGGTGAATAGTTTAACGTTTTTCTTAGAAGTCTAAATCTAAAAAGTCATTCCACAAAAGAAGAATTTGAAAAACGTTTTTTTTTTTTTTTTTTTTAAGAATAAAAATAGTTTGTTAAACTATTGCTTCATTCTGTCATTTAGTGTTTTGATGAAATGCTGTTCGCTGGGAAACTTTAGGAACTCTTGGAACTAATTTTAAATTTACAGCAAAGTTATAAAAACTGCAGTGCCCTATACCCCTTTCCTGATATCTCTTAATTAATGTCTTATATGATTGCAGTATGATTGTCAAACCTTGGGAATCGGCACTATGAGTAATACCAACTAAGTCTCGGTCTTTCACTAATGATCCTTCTTTTTGTTGTTTCTCTGGCAGTGCTGGGGATCGAACCCAGGGCCTCTCCCATGCGAGGCAAGTGCTTTACCTCTAAACTATACCTGCGACCTCAGTGTTTTTTTTCTGTTTTGGGAACCTATTCAAGGATTCTTCAGTGTATTTCATTGTTATCTCCAGTCTCTGTTCTGGTCCTTGGTCTTTTCTTCATATTTTAAAAGTATTTTGATTAATTATTTTTAAGAATGTCCTTAAATTTGGGTTTATATGATTTTGACTTTTTTTCTTATTTGTTTGATTAAAATTTTGAATTTGTTTGCTTCTCTTAAAACTGTCATTGGAAATGATCTGCTACCTTTCTCTGTATTCCTGCCAGGGGGTTATAGTATGGATGTATCTTTTTTTTTTTTAAAAAAAAAAAAGGGTCTGTTTATTTTATGTGTATGGGTCCTCTCGCTGCATGAACAACTTTATGCCAGCAGAGGGCATCATCCCACTAGAGATGGCTGTGAGCCACCATGTGGGTGCTGGAATTGAACTCAGGACCTCCAGAAGAACAGCCAGTGCTCTTAACTGCTGAGCCATCTCTCCAACCCCAATGTGGATATATTTTAAAACTGGTATAAAGGGGCTAGAGAGATGGCTCAGTGGTTAAGAGCACCGGCTGCTCTTCCAGAGGTCCTGAGTTCAATTCCCAGCAACCATATGGTGGCTCACAACCATCTGTAATGAGATCTGGCGCCCTCTTCCAGCATGTGGGCATACATGCAGGCAGAATGTTGTATACATAATAAATAAATAAATCTTTAAAAAATAAATAAATAAAACTGGTATTAAGCTTTAGAAATTTTGATGATGGAAACTGCCTTGTTTAATATAATTACTATAAAATATCAGTCTATAAAAACATGCCTTGTGATACAAACTGATACTACATATGCAACCATTGATGAAAGAAAGCTATAGGCATCACTGTTTAATGGGGCAGAATTAGTAGAATTTCATTAATTGAAATAAAGTTCAGTAATGAAAAAGAGAAACCATAGTTTTCTTTGCAACCAGACAATTCTCCATTGGAAAGTTAACAAAGTAATTATCAAGAGAAGGGTCTTCTCAGAGAGTAGAATTTATTTTGTAATAGAAGTTATTAGAATCAATTTCTTAATCTAGCATATCATATAAAATCATTTTATTATAGTTAACTGTAATAAATACTTATTGGAGCATTGGAAAATTCTGAATATAAAGATAAAAATAGTAATTAAAAAAATACTACACCACCCGTTACACAACTTTACTGTCATGTAAGCATCCTCATATGTTCCCACTTGGGAATGAAACTATAATAGACTTTGGTGTCCTTAAACAATATACTACATTGTTATTACTTTTGACGGGTATATTATATGTACATAATATATATTAATATATATGTGTATCACACTTTCCTGTAAACAAGTATTCCATTCTCTTTTTTTTTTTTTTTTTTTTTTTTTTTTGGTTTTTCGAGACAGGGTTTCTCTGTGGTTTTGGAGCCTGTCCTGGAACTAGCTCTTGTAGACCAGGCTGGTCTCGAACTCACAGAGATCTGCCTGCCTCTGCCTCTGCCTCTGCCTCCCAAGTGCTGGGATTAAAGGTGTGCGCCACCACCGCCTGGCAAGTATTCCATTCTAAACATACTTTTTTTTTTATTGTTTGTGGTTGTCTTTGAAAACATTTTTAGACTATACGTCTGATAATAGAATTAAATATTGTTGTCCATTCAGAAACAGTACTCAGTGAAATGATAAAATTTTCTCCTTATTTTGTTTTAGTTCAGCAATCAGCAAACACTGGGAGGCTGAACTAGCTACTCTCAAAGGAAATAATGCCAAACTCACCGCAGCCCTGCTGGAGTCCACTGCCAACGTGAAACAATGGAAGCAACAACTTGCTGCATATCAGGAAGAAGCAGAGCGGCTGCACAAGCGGGTAAGGACAGGGCTGTGCCAGCACTGGGAATAAAGGTTTCTGTGGGGAGGGAAACTCGCGTGTAGTAGATCTTCTGGGATATTCTTTAGTTTTCAGGAATGTATATGAGCTAAGTTTCTTATTATACTGGCTTAAGGAAATACTGGCAATGAAGACTATATAGCTTTTGAAAACAAATGAACTGATTGTAGTTTCAGCTGTGCTAATTAGCTGTGTGCCAAAATGGCAAAGATGTGAATAGGAAAGGAAGAGAAAAGGGGACAAGGCTAGAACAGAGCAGATGCTATTCTCTCCTGTTTATAAAAGGTAACTTTCAATTTGAAAGGTGAAAAATTGTGGAGCTCCATTTATAATATATGAATATACTTAATTATTAGTAAGATAATTTTTATTTTTTATCACAATAGAAACCTAACTTATGACTCACTGGTGTTAAATATCCATTGACAATCTATTTTGTTTCTTACTGTGTAATCTGGTTCCTTTAAGATTGTTTACGCTGTGGGGATGCTAGCAACAAGTTAGCTCTGCTTTATCTGACTACTGGTTCCATTTCCTGTCTTCCACTTTCATGGCCATTTTTAGATACATATTGGACATTATAAGTGAGATTTTGTAAAGTCTTCTAGTTCCTTTGAAGAGTGATCATTATTTGCTGTGGGATAATGCTTTGCACACTGTAAAGATTTATCACTTGTATTGGTTCAATAAAATGCTGTTTGGCCAGTAGCCAGGCAGGAAGTATAGGTGGGGCAACCAGACTAAGAGAATTCTGGGAAGAGGAAAGGCAGAGAAAGCAAGATGAGAATGCCTCACTGAGAATAGGCACCAAACCATGTGGCTAAACATAGATAAGAATGGGTTAATTTAAGTTATAAGAACTAGTTAAGGGGGCTGGAGAGATGGCTCAGCGGTTAAGAGCATTGTGTGCTCTTCTAAAGGACCCGAGTTCTATTCCCAGCAACCACATGGTGGCTCACAACCATCTGTTATGAGGTCTGCTGTCCTCTTCTAGCCTGCAGGCATATATGTAAACAGAATATTGTATCCATAATAAATAAATATTTAAAAAAAAACTAGTTAATAATAAGCTTGAGCTAATAGGTCCAACAGTTTATAATTAATATAAACCCCTGTGTATTTCTTTGGAACTGAATGGCTGTGGAACCGGGTGGGACAGAAACTTCTGTCTATAATTTTTATTATTATTATCATCATCATCATCATCATCATCATCATCATCATCATCATCATCTGTCACTTATTATTATTATTATTATCAGCAGCAATAGGCAATAAATCTCTTGAATTTATATACTGGTAGATTTGGTTTATTTCAATTTTTACTTATCCTTGGGAAAAATCATTTAGTTTAGTCCCAGGCAGTCTTTTCCCCTAAGATGTAACCCTCTTGAGGTGTCACTGAAAAGCCTGAAGTGTTTTTATGGTTTTGTTCATCTGAGAAGATTTCACAATGTCTTCTCTATGGCCAGTACCACCACAGCTCAGTCCTTCCAGGGTCCGCTTTTTCCGTACCTGCTGCTACTCCCCCCCTCCCTATCTCCCTGACCATTTAAATGTGTACACTAAGCTATGGAGTCCACTAAAGACCTGTGGGAGGTCTGTTTGCCTTTCATTTAATTATCCCAGTTTCTAGCTCTTCCATCTATTCTGAGGAATCCAAAAGTTCTTGAACTCTTCAGGAAAATAAAGCTAAATGTTTCACCTTGAATCCATCAAGCTGTCCAACTATATCAGCAGGTACCTTTAGACAGAGATGTGTGAGTCACTGACACCTAATGTGACTGATTTTCCTTTTTTTTTTTTTTTTTTTTTTTTTTTTTTTTTTTTTTTTTTTTGGTTTGGTTTTTCGAGACAGGGTTTCTCTGTGTTGATTTGAAGCCAGTCCTGGAACTAATTCTTGTAGACCCCAGGCTGGCCTCGAACTCACAGAGCTCTGCCTCCCGAGTGCTGGGATTAAAGGCATGCGCCACCACCCGGCTAGTGACTGCTTTTCTACAGTTGGTTGTTTTGGGGTTTTGTTGTTTTTGTTTGTTATTTTTTGTTCATTTTGCTACAGTCTATTTATTGTTTTTTGATCTGTGAGAAAGTAGTCCAATAAACCCATTGCATTGTTATCAACACTTAAATTCCCTTTAGAACATTTTTAGTTAATCAAACAAAGACAACTGGTGTATATTAAACAATGATTCCGAAGATTTTTTTAATGTGTCTATGTGCATTTGCAGGAGCGTGTGCATGTGTTTGTGTAAAATATCTGCATGTGATTGTGGGCGAATGTGTGCCGTGACTTCCCTTGTTGAGGTTTTGGGAACTGAACTCAGATTGTCATATTTGTGTGGTACTTGCTTTTCCTGCTGAGCTATCTCCCGTTCCCAGTAATTTTTATTAGATGCTCCACATTATGAACAAGGGAGAAGAAAGCTTTGAGGGTTCCAGCAGAGGGGATCGGCTTTCAGAAGATAGGTGCTGAGTTTACTACCCGTTAAGATCAGAATGATCTTCAAAGGGACATTCTAGTTCAGTTAAGGAAACCAAAAAAAAAAAAAAAAAAAAAAGTTGGACATGAACACCATTTATTCTTAGGTTACAGTTAGAAGTGTACAACCTAGCCAAATAGGTGATTTATATAGGTTGCAGCCAGTAACTGAAAGACGCTAGGATTGACTTTACCAGTGCGGTCTGGGGTGGCAGCCCAGTGGTACAGTGCTTGTTTCACACTCAGGCCCTGGATTCATCCTCATTAGTGGAAAGAAGAAGAAAAAGGATTTAATATTATAAAAAACAGTTGGAAGACTTTGAGCGTCATACAATGAAAGACTCATTTGTTAGCGGTTCCAAAATACATAAGAAGAGAGACCACAGTTGTGATTAAATCTTCTATAGGAGAATTGTATTCTTCAGACCTAAGTAATAAAGGTCTGTGTAAAGAAGCATATTAGTACCTAAGTAGAAACGAAGCTAGGGTGTGGAAGAAACACTTGCAGAACAGAGGGTGATTTGCTATTGAAAGTTCAAGCAAGTTTGCTTTATCCTTACTTTGTTAGCAGGACTTTGAGAGTGTGGCGTATGGAAAGTTGTGGTAGGGTGTCTGTAAATGTTTGCATGATTTCTTCTTGGATTAACTGGGGTGGGTAACTTTTAAGGACACTGAACTTTCCCATTATCTTTAAAAGGTGTCAGGCACTCATTAAAAAATAATATTATTTGTTGGCTCTTGGTAAATTATTAGTGACTGAAAAACTATTGTCCTTCCCATAAAAGGCACAGTTGACATGAAGCCATTGTAATCTCTTAAGTTTTTAAGGTGTTCTTAAGCATATCTTTTATTTCAGATTTTCTTGTATTTGTTGGGGGGAATCCTTACTTATGGAAGGTCAGTTTTCAGAACCCATATTTACCTGAATGCTACAAATGGGGGAAGCAGACATTCATTAGCTATACCTGTATGAATTTTAAGGAACTCTCCTTATTGGAATTCTTTGTAGTGATGAATCACTTGTTTTCCATAACCCGACTCTGACCAGCATTTGAAAATTCATTGTCCCCAAACTATCTAGTAATCTTTTGGTTTTTGCCATTGCCTAAAATATTTATGTTTAAAGAATTTATTTTATGCCAAGAATCTTAATAACCTTTCATATAGTAATTCAAAATTCATTAACTTCTCAGGGGCTTACTATGACTTCAAGAAACTCTTTGAAACTGCCTCTTAATTTAACCTGTGTTCTCATTTAATTGCAGGTCACTGAGCTTGAATGTGTTAGTAGTCAAGCAAATGCTGTGCACACCCATAAGGCTGAGCTAAATCAGACAGTACAAGAACTGGAAGAGACACTGAAAGTGAAGGAAGAGGTAGGCCCCACTCTACAACCCTCTACGATTCCGATAGCATTATGTACAGCATAGGAGGTCTGGAGTACCGTCTGCGGTAAAGTGAGATTTTGGGCTTCTGTTTTAAAGATAAAACTTTTATTGAATATTATAAAGCTTGTTCATGTTTTCCCTCTCATTTTTCTGTTATTATTAACTTTGTTCCACTATGGCTGCCTTTTGTGTGAGAGTTGTACTTATATAAGCAATAGGAAACCGTTAGAGATTAAATGAATTTTTGCAAGTTGTTGCTTTCTTTGATTTTTTTAGTCAAAAAGGGCTATTTCATATACCAAGGGAAGAACTGTATCTCAAACTTGAAGCTATTTAGTGCTATGCTGAAGCCATCAGATTATACTTTTGATAGAAATCATTCTGAATTGGCATGTGCTATTGTGCTTGTAGTCCCAGGACTAGGGGCCGAGGCAGGAAGATTCTGCGTTGAAGCCAACTTTGCTATATAATGAATTAAAGGAATGGAGTAAAAGACCCTGCCCCACCTCCAGGAAAGAAAGAAGGAAACCTGACTCTTCCAGGGAGCAGTCCTCTACAGGACACATATCCCTCTGAAAGTCAATAAAGGATGCTTTTAATTACTGTTTCCTCAGAACTAGGAAATAGTTTCAGAGGAAAATTAGTTCTTCCCTCTCCTTATTATAAGTTAAATGTTGTTAAAGACATTACTTTACCTTTTCTAGGAAATAGAAAGATTGAAACAAGAAATCGATAATGCCAGAGAACTCCAAGAACAGAGGGATTCTCTGACTCAAAAACTACAGGTGAGCTAAGTAAGAACTTCACTGGTTCTATACAGAAAGTGCTAGTCATTCTTTCACATCATAGTGACTTTTCAAGCTTTCACTTTTATTTTTTTTCTTTTTTTCTAGTACTTCTGATTCATGCCTAATGCCCAGTGTTGTAGACATTCCTTGATGACTTCCTTTAGGTAGTTTGTAATCCTTGATGGCCATTTAGAAAGGCTTGTTGCACAGTAATTTGGAAATTTCTGCTTTTATCATTAAAGGGTACCCTAAACTTCAGGGAAAACATCTCAAATGGATTTCATTTAGTGTAGGGACCTGCTGGTGTTTTGTGTGCCAAGTTACTGTTTGAAATCTGGCATTCCTTGTGCCCTAGCGGAACAAGGTTAATGCCTTTTCCCTTTTGTCAGTCTTAAGCAAATTTATCAACTTTTTCCTGCATAGCTAACATACTTCCTGATTCTAGTTGACATACATACATCCTGTGTTGCTGGGAGTCAAATGTGAAAAGATTTTTCAAAATGTATTACTAAGTTGCTTTTTGCCAGCTTAAGCTAGCTGTCTCAAGAAGGGAAACAAGAATGTTCATAAAGTGAGGAATCTGCAGAGGCTTCTGAAGAGGAGCCTGGGAGCCAGGGAGTAGAAGGAGGATAAGAAGACTCAGCACTGCTTATTCAGTGCTTGCTGTGCACAGACACTGTGCCAAAGCACTCTTCATATTCTATCAGAATATCACAGTACAATGCAGAGGAACCTAGAGCTTGAAGAAAAGTAACTTGATCAACCTATATTTAGATCAAGACAAACTCTAATGTGTTGAAGGAGCTGTGGGCTATGTTCCACTGGCTAGCTTTACCCGAAATAACAACACACAAATTGTATTCATTTAAACACTGCCTGGCCCATTAGTTCCAGCCTCTTATTGGCTTGCTCTTATATATTGATCTAACCCATTTCTAATATTCTGTGTAGCATCACGAGCTGGCTTACCAGGCAAGATCTTAACCTGTATCTGTCTGGAGTGGGAGAATCATGGCGACTGCCCGACTCTGCTTCTTTCTCCCAGCATTCTGTTCTGTTTACTCCGCCTGTCTAAATTCTACCCTATCAGAGGGCCAAGCAGTTTATTTATTAATTAACCAATGAAATTAACAGATAGATACAAGACCCACCTCCATCACTAATGCCTCTGTCCTTGACCACAAAACTCTGCAACTGTGGTGATTCTTCAGAAAGAAAACAGCCTTTTGGCCAGGCGTAGTTTTGTACAACTGTGGTCCCAGCACTCAGGAGGCAGGGCAGAAGGATTTCTGTGAGCTTGAGGCCAGCTTCAAACTCTACATATGAGTTTCCAAGATAGCTGGAACACAGAGAGACCTTGTCTCAAGGAAAAGGAGAACAAGAAAACAGGTTCCTTACATGGAATAGCTACATCCCTGCCTCCTTGCTTCACTTGTTACATCCCTCGTCAGTCTGAGAGGCGAGATTACTTGTTTTGGTCTATCCTGGTAAATGTTATTTTTAGATTTTAACTCTCTGTGTAGAGTACTGGTTCTCAGCTGGCAGTTCTGTATCGTAAAGATCACTTACTAATGTGTGAAGGCATTTTATATCTTCATCACTAGGAGAGTGTCACCATCTCCTAGTAGTCAAGGCAGTGACGCTTCTTAATGGGCTTGGTCATCTGACCCTAAATGTCAGGCTGGTACAGCTGTGTGTGATACATGTAATTGGGACTAGAGGGAAGAAAATGGGTGGTTCAAGCTAGTTTCCCTCTGTTTATTTTGGTTTTGAGTACTTTGTGGTACCTTAACACCATGCTGGCTAAGCTACCCACTGACACACATTCATGTTGACAGGTTGGGTAGGTTGGGTAGCCATTCTAAGTTCAGAAGTGTTAACATGTTTAATCAAGACACATAGCTACCAAGTACTAAAGCCTCACTTTGTTTGATTCTAGTTTGCTCTTTATGTGTGTTGTAGTTGCTCTATGACCAATGCAGTTTACAAAAGGAGGCATTTAATTGAGGGCTTACTTACAGTTTCAGGGGGTGAGTCCATGACCATCACAGTAAGGAATGTGGGCAGCCAGCAAGCAAAATGCTGGAACTTTTATCTTATTCACAGGCAGTGGAACCCCACCCTCAGTGGTGAACTACGTCCAGCAAGGCCACACCTCCTAACCCCTCCCAAAACAGTTCCACCAACTGGGACCAGCAGTCACAGAAATTATCCTGTGGCCATTCTCATTCAGACTGTCACAGTGCTTACAGTACCTCCATAATGATTCTTTTCAAAATGTTTGTCAGTGTAAATTTTTCTCATATTGACATTGATCCACTTCCAAATAAAAGTGGAGATGTTTCTTTAGTCTTCTTAGCATATTGAACTCACATTAAACATCTATGTCGATAGTTCTAATTGTATTTTATTACTATTGGGTAATAGTTTAATTTTACAGCAGGCCCCTAAAATTGTATCAGCTGTTAATACCTCTTTAGTTTAATTTCAAATATTGTGGTGGAAACACTCTACATAGGACATCTATTATCAAAAGTATCAGTACTCTTGAATCTTTCATTCAGCATTTCTGTTCTTAGTGAAGATGCCTCTCGTGTTTTTCACTTATTTTTAATTTTTATTTTCTTGAGGGTATTTTGTTTGTTTATTTTGTTTTTATGAGGAGTAAATGTTGAATTTTGTTAATGGCCTTTTAGTGACTATGGAGCTAATAATATCCCTAAATTCCTCCCCTCATCCATCGCCCTTTTTTCTCTTTATTTTAAAGATGTGTGTATGTGTGTTTTTGTGTGTTTGTGTGTACACATCACATATGTGCAGATTCCCATGGAATCCAAAAGAGGAATTCAGGTCCTCTGGAGCTTGAGTTATAGGAGATTTTGAGCCACCTGATGTGGGTACTGGGAATGGAACTTTGCTCTCTCCAGCTCTTCTTTCTAGATCTCTAAATACTCAGCTATCATCACATTGACTGTAAAGCTTTGGTACCTGAATTTTAGAGAAGCAAATTCAAACCATAGTACTCACCAGCCTTGACTCTATTACGGCTTTTTATGCCGCTTTAAAATTTTTATTTCTTTATTTTTTTACATTTTAATGTAGATATGTTGGTGTTTGCCTGTGTATATATCTGTGCACCACATGTACACACCTGGTGTCCGTGGGGTCCATAAAGGGGGCTGGAGTTAGAATGGTTGTGAGCCACTGAGTGTGCGCTGGAATCAAACCTATGTCCTTGGAAGAGCAGCCTGTGCTTTTAACTGCTTAGCTGTTCCGGTCCCTAGATGTCACTTTTGAGACGTCTTGTTCTAATTCTAATTCTCTTGCCTTAATAAGTTTTGGGCTTGGTTTACTCAAGTGCTATGAGGATTTTTGTTTTATTTTCAAAAAACAATGTTTATCAAGATATTTCACAAAGTGATTGTTGGAAGTCATTTTTCTCAAGTATTAGTGGGCCATTTTAATTTCCTTATCCAGCTGGGCATGACATATACCCTTAATCCCGAGTCCAGCATATTTCTGTGAGTTCAAGTCTAGCCTGATCTATGTCACAAATTACAGGCCGTCTAGGGCTACATACTGAGACCCTGCGTCAAATAATATCAACAGCAATACTAGTGTATGTCCAAGTACTTTGTCTCTTGGTTCTTGTATGTCTGAGCTCAGCAGCAGAGAGAGCCGCACGTCGATTTCTCTAGACATCTCCAGGGCCAAAAAGGTTAATGAAATGCTTCACGTATAAAATTTAAATAATTGTCTTTATATGTTATTTTTCTTCTGCAGCATATCTAATATGTAATTGAATTTTCTTGTCTTCTATTCCAATCTTTTTCTGGTTTTCCTTACTTAATTTGCTTTTATTCTCTTTAATTTTTTTATATAATTAAGGAATAATGAATGAATTTATAAGTGTTCATAAAAGCTGTTTTTGTTTTGTTTTTTATTTTTATAAGGACCTTATACTTCATTTCTTATGGGTTTTTTTGTTGTTGTTTCCTGTTTCTTTCAACAATTTAATCGACTCTCCTTTTTTCAGTGTAGCATGCTTAGTTTTCTGGGACTTTCTGTTGTGTCTTTTGATTCGTTTGTTTTTATTTTATTTATGGATGTTTTGCCTGTATGTTCCGCCTGTGTATTGCATGTTTGCAGTACTCTCAGAGGGCATTGAATACTCTGGAACTGGAGTTGCAGACTGTTGTCCGCTGCTCTGTGGGTATTGGGAGCCAAACCCAGGTCTTCTGGAAGAGCAGCCAGTGCTCTTAATCACTGAGCTGTCTCTAGCCCAGTATCCTTAGTATGGGGGCCTAATTCAAGCTCCTTTTTGCATACTTTTATGTAACCCTTAACTCAGCATGGGATATCATGTTAAAAAAAATTCTGCTTTGTAATTGGTTGGGGGAATTTTTTGTTGTTGTTGTTTTTTAACTGAATTCTTTTTAGTATTTTCTATTGATTGTTTTATAAATGAGTTTATTTATTTAAAAATACCTCCTCTGCGGTTTTGTGGACAAAAGGGCATTTAAGGTGATTAAATTCATAGTTCAAACACCCTCTTTTGAAGGACAATAGTAGACAGGTTGTGTATGCTTCAGTGTTTTAATTTTTCTTTATATAACAAGAGCTTAAAGCTTTTTGTCTTGATTTCCCCTTTGCTGTTCCTAAAGGCTCCTTGCCCCTTGCTCTTTTCTGAAACGGTGTTGCCTTGCCAAGACTGCCTCTTCAGGTTTCACATGCAGTCAAGTCCCTCAAATGTACAGTCTGTTCTCTTCTACCAAGCTATTGTTCCCAGGTGTGGGCTTCCATGGAGGTCTTCCTCTCTCACGGTGTTGTCTGCTGGAAAGGTTAAAGTGACAGTTTGAGAAACCGGCCTGTAGAGATTGTACTTTCAGGTTTTGGCCATTACAGTACTCTGAAAGGAATTTGAAATTCTGACCTATAAAGTGCTTTTTTTTTTTTTTTTAAATCTGCACCATGAGATGGGTGCCCCTCACGTGTCTTAAAAGACTAGGAATTTAATAGACAGCAATGGTGGTTGAAGACATGCTTGCAGAGAGAAGCAAAGGCCAGAAAGGGAACCGGCAAGCATGTGCCCAGGCCGGGAGCGGTGCTGGCTGAGGCTCTGGGCACACCTAGTCGGCCCCGGTTGTCTAGGTCGTCTATTCTCCCCACCTGAAAATAGACCAGTGCTGCTTGGTTATTTAACTAGTAAAAGTCTTACAGAGACACATGTTGGAGCTGGACATTCATTCTAAAGAATATGATGCTGTTTTCACAACCGAGGAATAGTGGTTTGTGTGGCTCCCTTAAAATGTTTGGGTGCTTCATTAGTTGGCGAGAAGAACAAGGGAGCCTTTCATGTCTGAGGAAGACTGTAGAGGGCAGACTGGGCTACGGCTGTGAAGTGGGCATGATGCTGAAAGACACTTGGTTTATTTCTGTAGCTGGAAACATTCTGTCCTTAAGCTTGTTGCCCAAGTGCAAGAGAGCTCTGTGCAGTCATGAGTGGGATTGTTACATTTGACCACAGGATCTGTTCCTCCCTAATAGTTTACAGCCTCCGTGGATTTACCTTCTGAATTTATAAATACTAATTTCTGATTATTTTATTAGTTATCTTCACTTCACAAATTATTCAAAGAATAATTAAAAACATATGTGGCTAACGTAGAAGTGGCCAATACCAATTAGAAAATGCTTTGAGATTAGATGTGGTCTTTTTTTTTTTCTGCACCTATTCCATTTTTTATTAGCTTTTTTTCCTTTCAGTAAAAGGGTCCATTGTGGACTAGTGAGATAGCTTCTATATGTTCGCCTTCTTGTTCACGCGTGATCGAGTTTATTGTAGAGAAAGGTAACAGAGATTGGGGTTGTGTAAGAACAGTCAGACACAGAACTAATGTGGGCCTTAGCAGCCCAGCCATGGATCTGCCCAGTTCTTCCTCATCAAGAAGTTAATCTTTCGAGCCATTTCCATGTTGTAGATCCTCCGGCATGTTTCATAGCTCTCCCGCTGGCAGCGGCCCATCGGTAGCGAGGATTCTGTTCAGGGTCCTGTATGCACCTTCCACGTTCCCCTCCTGAACCATCACAGTCCTGGCAATGAACTTCAGGTGTTTAGCCATGGCCTTGCTTTCAAATCTTCATTCTTCAGGACCTACAGGCTGCGGCCGTAGCACTCGGACTCCTAGATGTGGTCTTTACACTCTTCATTTATGAATTGTACTGTTTCTCTTAGTCCTCCCACACATTGCAGCTTATCTGGGTGTATTATAATGTGGCTTCAGTCTTGTTCAGAATTATCACTGTCAAATCATGTGATGATGTTCAGAATTATAAACAGTTACTTTCTTTCATCTTCTCAAGTAAATTAACCCACGTCTTTTTCTCAGAACTTCAGTGTTTTTATTAGATTTATGTATTTATTATGTGTATGTGCCACAGATGTGTGGATGTCGGAGGATAACTTTTGGGAGTCTGTCCTCTCCTTCTACCATGTGTGTCCCAGGGATTGAACTCAGGTTGTGAATCGTTATTGTTGTTGTTGTGACAGGGTCTCACTATGTAGCTCTGGCTGTCCTGAAATGCACTATGTAGACCAGGCTGGCCATGAACTCACAGTGATCTGCCTGTCTTGACCTCCGTAGACTGGGATTAAAGGAGTGCACCATTATACCAGCTTAAGTTGTGAGTTTTGGAAGCAAGTGTCTTTACCTCTTGAGCTATCTTTTTGACCCTAAGAACTTCTATTCTTGAGGAAAAATATTCATAATTCAAAAACCAAAATTCTTTTTTTAAAAAATAGATCTTTATTTTTATGTGTATGGATGTTTTGTCTGCATGTATGTCTGTGCAATACATGCACGCAGTGCCGGTGGAAACCAGAAGAGGGCATCAGATCCCATAGAACTGGAGTTGAGATGGACTGAGCTGCCTTGTTGGTGCTGAGAATTGGATTGAATCTAGGTCCTCTAGAAGAGCAGCCAGCTTTCTTAACCACAGAACCATCTTTCCAGCTTTAAATTTGACCTTTAAAACTAAATTTAAATCATTAGTCATGTAATTTTGGGTTTTTGCACTTGCTTCATTATATAATGTTTAGAAACATTTGTCATCCTTAGAAACATTGTTAAAAGCCGTAATCCTTAGAGTGCTGGCATTTAGACCACATAAAAAATTGTTAAATATTTTTGTATTGTCATAAAGTTTTGTTTTCTTTCTTTCTTTCTTTCTTTCTTTCTTTTTTTTTTTGTTTTTTGTTTTTTGTTCCTTCCTGGATTTTCAGCCTGAATTTGTCATCTTTATTCTTCTGATACACGCAGTTACTGTATCTTCATTATAAGTTTCTAGAGCTGAGCAATTGTATGTCTTTATACACATGTTCCTTCAATCCCGAATACAGTCAGTATCAGACAGTCTTACAGTCTCATTTTAGGGAGTTGTTGCTTTTCTTTGAACTCTTTCTTTAGAGTTACCGGGTCAGGGGAATGGCCTACTGTCAGTTACAAAGAAGCAGCAATAAAAGTGAGGTGTAAATAACGTGTAGGTGGGTGTTCTGCCTGCCCTGAGAAGTCCGGAAGCCTTGCCTGGAGTGAAGCAGTGACTAGCGGCCCTTTCTTGTTGGAAGGACAAATCTGTTCTTAGTCAAGCCTGGCTATCTGGGCTGGCTGACTCCAAATCTCCGTAAGTTGTGTGAACTTGAACGTCAGACTTTCTAGAAGATAGGAGGGACAGCAGGAAGTTGTATTGTTATCTAAAAATGAACTGACATGGAAGTGTGTGTTAACTTTTGTTTCTGAAGGAAGTTGAAATTCGGAATAAAGACCTGGAGGGGCAGCTGTCTGACCTGGAGCAGCGCCTGGAGAAGAGCCAGAGTGAACAGGAAGCTTTCCGCAGTAACCTGAAGACACTCTTAGAAATCCTGGATGGAAAGATATTTGAACTAACAGAATTACGAGATAATCTGGCCAAACTACTAGAATGCAGCTAAGGAGAGTAAATTTCAGTGCCAATTGAGGAAAAGATACTGTCTTTGTAGGACTGTTTGGGCTTTGCACCAAGATTGCACAAAATTTTTTGAATATCATCCCTCCAGGAGGAGGTGTTTTGAAAATTGGAATTGTATATTTCAGTATAAATTTTAGAATTTAGCTTGTAGCTAGTTGGGAAAAAAAAGACATGAAAAACTTGAACTACAAATTACCTCCATGTATATTGGCCATAGTTAACTGGAAAGTTCTAAGTAGACACTTAATGCAATCTTTCACCCCTGATATTAGCTAATGGGAGAATTAACAATGTCTGGGTCCTTTCTTCTTTTTTTTGTTCAACACAGTGAAGATTATCTGCTTTTTTAAATTAATTTATTTATGATATCTATAGCTGTGTTTTGTGCAAAAATTTAGTAGTGAAAGCCCTGTCTTTTGTTGTTATCTGAATAATTTCTCAGGATATTTTTGCACTGCTGAGAAGCAGGGCCATTACCAATTAATTCTTGCCAGGTGTGGGAGAGAGGTACATCTTCAATTGAAAATCACCAGGTGTGGGAGAGAGGTACATCTTCAATTGAAAATCACCAGGTGTGGGAGAGAGGTACATCTTCAATTGAAAATCACCAGGTGTGGGAGAGAGGTACATCTTCAATTGAAACTCACCAGGTGTGGGAGAGAGGTACATCTTCAATTGAAACTCACCAGGTGTGGGAGAGAGGTACATCTTCAATTGAAACTCACCAGGTGTGGGAGAGAGGTACATCTTCAATTGAAACTCACCAGGTGTGGGTGTCTGGAGTTTTCCTTTTTTACTGGGAGTGTTTTCACTCTCGTGACTACTCTGGTACACTCTACTGTTCTCCAATCTTGTCTGCTGTATAGTTTACTTTTTCATATTGATTCGTGTATTTATGAGAAGATACTGTCTCCCATTTTATTACACACTTTAAAGCCAATTAAACAAAGGCAGCTGAGTCCCTCGGATATTTTTCTTTTTAAATTTATAGTAAATTTGACACACAGAACTGAAATACAGCAGTTCGTCCTTGGCGGTTTAGGCTAGCAATGTTAAGTATCTTTACAGAAAATATGCAGTTACACTTATTTATATATTTGGCAAGAAATCTTTTCTGAGTGATCAATGAATTTCAATTTATGAGAAATGATGGCTATGGGGGCACTGTTTATTATAGATAACTTTAAGGTAAATAGCTGATTTCAAGGAGGTCCACTTCCACCTAGCAGCCAATCAGAGGACTGTGTCTACATTGTGACCGTGGCAGATGGGTCTTCACCGAAACCATGTCTTTATTCAAACTTCACAAGGCAATATTTTGAACTGTTAACTAGGCATTTCAAAACGGGAAATACCTTCAACAGTCTCTTCTCGGAGAGCTAGTTTTAGTGTTGTTTTGATGTAATTTTAAGACATTTAGCAAACATACATTTCTTTATATGATACATTTCTTTTACAGAGCTATTTTAATAGCAAGCCAAGTGCTGTCTGCTCTGCCCGAGTAGGGATTGCATCAGAATACATATATTCTTGCTGTACAATGCCTGTGATTTTGAAGAGAGTTCTTTTCAGTGGATGCTTGAGTACCTGACTCCGGAGTCAATAAATGCACTGGGTTTTGTTTGTACCCCCAAATGATTGAATTGTTAAGTACAAATCAAGCAGATTAACCCATTTTTTCACTCATAAACAGATTCTTAGTACTAGTTTTGTTTTATACTTATGTGTATGTATGTAAATACATGCATATATATCAATTTATATTAGAGTGAAAAATAAATGATTTATTTCTAAAGTTAGTTTCTACAGTGAGGTATCTCTGAAAAATCTGTATCAGACACACATATAATCATCATGTATTATATGTCCTATAACATCACATCAGTCACCCCCATCTATTTTAGGGTATTTTCCTTATCTGTTTATTATAGAGAGAATAATTTAGGTACACATGCTCAGAGCTGAGATATTTCTCGGATAAATCAGGTAATAAAATTTATTTGATGGACAGAATTTTGAAAACAGATATGATTTTATCTATGAGTTTCTGAATATCAAAGAATACCAGGTTTTAATTTAAGTAGAGGCTTAACACTAGGGATCAGGGAATTTAGTTATGAATAGTTTAAAAAAAATCTTAAAAAAAAGAAAAAAAACAGTGTAAGCTGTTAATATGGTAAGGGAATTATTTTAATGATGTAATAAAAATATTTTTAAATTTTGGCATAGTGATCATTTAATGGGAAAATAACTCACCAAAATGTCTCCACTTGAATTGTACTGATAATGTGAGGCATATGTGTAATTCAATATATACATATACCTATATGTATATACAGAAATTATTTTTAATATTTTCCTACTGCTGTGAAATTTAAAATTGGAAATTTTGTGAGTGTTTTCCATGTCCAATAGAGCCTAATTGTTTCTTTTTTTAGTAACTTAACACTTTCTTGAGGGCTGCACCTATAACTTCCCAGCTTGTCGGTAGACATGTACAGTACTTGGGATGAGGTGGACACAAGTGCACATATAAATAAGCCTTCTTATTGACTATTTTAAACATTCACTACACTAGAGGAGCATCTAGAACTCATCGCCTCTAAGTCATAGATTGTGTGCCTACTGTAGCTTTTTCCATTGCTGTATTATATAAACATTTGCATATTAAAATTTGATTTTTTCCCAGAGATAAATATTATATAATGTATCTATATTTAGATCAGACTGTGGTAATATATTGATCAGAACTAATGTTGGGGACGATAGCCTGAACATGTGGACTTGCAGCGACCCAGGAGGAGAGCAGAGGTCTATCCCATTTGTGTGTAAGTTATTACAACTATGAAATCTTGTACAAAAGCAAAAACTGGAAAAAAAATACAGTTTTTATTTTGAAATACAGTTGTTCTCTGGAGAATGTACTTCCTCTTTTTTTCTCAGTCTTTTAAGGATATTTAAAGCATTTAAGCAATGGCAGCATTTCCTTCAATCCTACAGGTGCTACTGGATTTTGCATTAGTATGTGATGTTTTAAAATCCTAACTTTGACATAAAAGGTTTTGTAAGTATTTCCCTGCCTGGAAAATTAGTTTTTATTCTTCTGTCCTCATTCCCTCCTCTCGCTCTGCCTCTCTAGACTAAAAACAAACATTCATGATATTGCATTACTGCTTGTCCCTAAATGAAGTTTGCAGCACCATCCAAACTCTGATGCTCTGTGGTCTTTGAACTGTTGGAGCAGTTAGAGAAGAACTTGTCCCTTATCTTTTCAGGTGGCACTGAAATGGTAAGCTACCACACACCTTTAAAAAGCCATGTCTTTGCTCTGTTCACATTAAATGTATCCTTTAGCAGGTGTGTCTCTGCGTCTATGTCTTCGTCTGCCTCTGGAGTGTGGGCTTGGGTTGCTGCCTCCCGACCCCACTGTCTCTGGAACAGAAGGCAGGACCTGGGGAAAACCCATGGGTCATTGTCTTGAGCCTTTCATTTATTTGATACCAAATAATTTTAGCATTTGAAATTTTGTTCTTAAAGACTTAAAATAGACTTCATTGAACCTTTTAGCATAATCTTTTAGCATTCATGAGGTAAATTGACATAATTTCTTTTTCTTTCATGGTGCTGGGGGTCAACCCCAGGACTTAGCACACGCTAGGCAAGTTCTGTGTCACTGAGCTACTTCCAGCCCTGTATAAAATCACAAAGAAGAAAACTCCAGGTAAGAAGTAGTTGACTTTGACACATTTTTTTAAATCTTTAATAGAATACCACACCATATGGTATATATATTGCTAAGAATATATATTTTTTATTTTAGACTCACTCATTCCATTGTCCTAAAGACAGCAAAAACTTTTAAACTGGGAATCATCGTTCTTTTAATCCCAGCATTGAGAAGGCTGAGACAGGAGGATTGAGAGCTGGAGATTATCCTGGGCTATATATATAGTAAGACTTTGTCTCAAAAATAAAGAAAAATAAGTTTAAACCTAATAAGCAGAGGGAGTTCAAATCACTGACAGTTTCACCCAAGAAATTTCGAGTCAGCACCACACTGCCTGACAATCTGTTAGGCCACCAGGTAAAGGGGTGGCTTTAAAACAAACAAACAAACAAAAGGTATACATATAAGTGTTTTGCATACATATATGTATCTACCAAGTGTATGTCGGGTGCTCTCAGAGATCCAAAGAGGGCATCGGATTTTCTGCAACTGGAGTTACAGAGCTGCCATGTGGGTGCTGGGAACTGAACGCAGGGCCTCTACAAAAGCAACAACTGTTCTTAACCACTGAGCATCTCTGCAGCCCTAATTCTCTGAGAATTTCATTCATGTTCCCCAACGCCTCCCAGATCTTCCCCCTCCCTAGCTACCCTACCTCATGTTCTTTGTTTTGAATGAGAGAAAAGAATGGGGGAGACAGAAGAAGAGGAGAAGCCACCGAAAACATGGAATCTGATTTGTGTTAGCCAGTTAAGTTACTCCGGAGCACGAGGCCTGCCTTGCACTGGAGCTGATGTCCTCTGTCACTCCAATGGAGAATCGTCCCTCTCCCCGCAGCTGTCAGTTGCAATAGCTTCTCGGTTAGTGGTGAGACTTTGTGTCCACTTCTCCTTCCCAGTATTTGGACTCTGTCTTGCTTGAGCTTGTGCAGGTCTTACTGGACTGTACGGTCTTTGTGAGTTCATATGGTCATCAGCCCTGTTGTGTCTAGGATGTGTCTTCCTTCTCCTTAAAATCATCCACCACCCCTGACTCTTAAAATCTTTCACATAGATCCTGAGTCTAGAGGGGAGAGGTGTAATAAAGACACCCAATCAGGGCTGAGATAGTATTAATGAAAGCAAGAACCTGGGACTGGCTAGGTCATGGGCCCTAGGGGAAAGCCTACTCCTGTTATTCTGCTAGATGAATGTGGCAGTAAAGTGACTTCTGATGACACAGCACTGTACCCATAGGGGAGTGCATTGCTGCTCACCTTCATTGGAGAAGCTTCTCCTTGCAGGAGGTAGTGATTAATGCAGAGACCCACACACAGCCCGACAGCATGCACCATAAGAGACTCTGGAGAAGGCACCTTTCAAGGTAGCCACAGGTGCTGTGTACAGATAGAATGCATGCGTAAGCACATGCTAAGACATGCATGAAATCCTTAGCAAAATAAGAAATGGAAAAATAAAGAAGAGAAAAATTTTTCTGTAGGTCATTGTTAGTAAAGACATGTGAACCATGAAGAAAACTGCATCTGGATTAGGATAAAAGACCAAAAATACCCAAAGACTTCCTGTGGATTTTCTCTTCTGTTGGTCACTTGTACTTCAAGTCAAGAGCATAGCTCTCCATGCTCCCAGTCCCAGCTGTCCAGATGACTGAAGCTGGAGAATAATTTGAGACAGGAATTGGGAACCACTTAGGCCAATACAGATCCTGTCTCTATAAAAATAAATAAAAGGGGATGGAGAATTGTCCCTATCATGAATCCTGATCTAACAAACAGGAGTATCAGAACCAGTGTTTACCTGAGGCATATCAGAATGGCCAGACACAAAGTCCTCCCCCAACCTTAATCCCTGCTACTTTGATTTAGTTTTTGTTGGGGTTTTTCTGTTGTTGTTGTTGTTGTTGTTGTTTGTTTGTTTGTTTTGAGACAGGGTCTCTCTGTGTAGCCCTGACTAGCCTGGCACTCACTGCATGACCAGGCAGGCTGCCCCCAGAACTCAACAGAGCTCCGCCTGCCTCTGCCTTCCAAGTGCTGGGATTAAAGGTGTGCGCCACCACACTTTGCTGCTGCTTTTAACCAAATCATGATTGCTCTGAAGAGTCTCAAAGTCCCTGAGAACATCCTTCTAGTCATTAGGATTTATAACCTGCTCCAAGACATAAGCTTCTGCACTCACCATTCTTTGGGATTCTGACCTACTTTTGTCAGATACACACAGATAGAAATATTACTCTGCTTCTTCACAATAGCATTAAATGAAAATGCTAGGTGACTTCATAAATGCACCTCCTAGGCAGTTTCTGTAGTATGACAAAGTCTTCAGCATCTTTGTGTCAGCATGTTTTCTGTTGTTCATGTCTGTTGGGATTGTCTTACTGAGTATTCACTCAGTAAGTACCCTTTGTGTGACTTGTAAATGAGATGTTTTGTTCTTCCTGGCTTTTTGCTGAGTGACATCTCAGAAAGCATGGCTAGAAATGAGATATGTTTGACGTCGACACTTCTCAACAGCTTGCATTTGGAGAGGCGGGCAAGGAGCAAGGTTCAGATGATGGGCCCTGCTGTGTTCACAGCCACAGGTCGGTGTCTACACATCTGTCAGGAGGTAGAGTTCTTGATCATGTTTCTGCTGCAGATTTTTCTTCTAAATCATCTGCCCTGCTTCTCTAAAATATTTTTTAAAACTCATTTTTTGTTTGCTTGGGTTTTTTTTTTGTTTGTTATTTTTGTTGTTTTGAAAAAAGTCTTATGTAGCCTAGGATAGTCTCAAAGTTGATAGCTAAAGACTGTCTGCCGAGTTCTGTAGTTCCAGGCCTGTGCTGTCCTGTCAGTGTCTGTGTGGCCCTAGGGCTTCGCCCATGCTAGAGGAGCATTCTGTCAGCTGAGCTACAGTTCTACCCTGTTAGGATGCTTCATGGCCCATTCTGATGCTTACAACTCCTGTTGCCATTGTGAGTTACATCATGCTTTTGCAGGTGTCTTATTCATGGACTGTTTTAGTCTCAATTTAAAGAAAAAAACTTACAGATTTCCAATGATTTAATGAATAATTGTTCATGTGTAGAATTTAAGTCCCTTTAATTTAAATAACATCTTAGTTTGAAAGCACATACTAGTAGTCCCAGCACTTGAGAGGCTGAAGCAGGATTGCAAATTTTTGGCCCGCCTAGGATACATAGCAAAACCTGTCATAAAACAAAGTAGTACAAGCTGGGCTTGATGGGCCACGCCTTTGATCCCAGCACTCAGGATACAAAAACACGTGGATCTCTGCGAGTTGGAGGCTAACCTGATCTAACAGAGAGACCCTGTCTCAAAAAATGAAACAAACAAGCAAACTGTAGGGACTCAGTTCAGAGCAATAGTTTTTGCAGAGGACCCAGGTTCAATTCCCGGCACCCACATGACTGCTCACTACCATGCATCACCTAGTTTCAGGAAATCCAACATTCTCTTCTGATTGCCACAGACACCAGACATGCACATAGTGCACAGACACCAGACATGCACATAGTGTACAGACAAAGCGTGCAAAACACTCATACACGTGAAATATGTAAATCTTTAAGAAACAAAAGCAAGGCCAGCCTGGTCTTCAGGAGTAGATTCAGGACAGCCAGGACTACACAGAGAAAACCCAACAGCAATAATCAAGGCCTTAGGAAGACAATTCCACTCCTGGAAACTCATTCCTTGCACTGAGGGAGATCACTGGGATATACCATGCTGTTCATTCTGGATGACTAGTCAGTGCTAGCTCTGTAGAAGCTAAGGCTTCTCCTAGTCGATCTAACCAATAAACAATGAGTGCAAGTTAAACCTTGAAGAAGGCTGAAAGCACTGAACAAAGTCCCAGTCAGACCACAGCCATGATTATTAAATAGAGAACCTGCATTGTGCTGGGTATGGGGCTATAAGGACCTCCTGGCTCATGTGACTTTTTCTCTTATATCAAATTAGATTTAAATAGAAATAACATAAGCATAACATTCAACATTTGAGCTTCCCCTCTCCCTCAACCCCAAGACAAGTTTTTCTGTGTCTCTGTGTAGCCCTGGCTGTCCTAGAACTCACTCTGTAGACCAGGTTGGTCTCAAACTCAGAGATCTACCTGCCACTGCCTCCCATGTGGTGGCATTAAAAATGTCAGCCACCATCACCTGGCAAAGTGGAGGAGACAAGACAGAACTCTGAGTTGATGTGTCACATCCTCTGCTATAGGCCTCCCAACTCATTTATTTGTTTATTTACTTATTTATTTTTGAGGCAGTTTCTTTATATAGCCCTGACCATCCTGGAACTCACTCTGTAGACCAAATTGGCCTTGAACTCGACAGAGGTTCTGCTTCTGCCTCCCCAATGCTGGGATTTAAGGCATGCACCACTAAACCCAGCTCATTTAAACCATTTCTGAGAGTGATTTTTAGATACTTTCATGGTGTTATTATCACCACTGTCTGTTTACCTTTCTGTCATCTCTGATGATGTACCTTATACCTCTATTCTTGGATACATGTCATACAGTGTTTGTCTTTTGGGGTCTGACTCGTTTCACTTAGCCTGATATTCTCAAGGCCCATTCATGTTGTGGCTTGTCTGGGCATTCTGTTGCTTCTTGAGGCTGATAAGATTCTGTTGTGTGGACCCTAGCTTTACTTCACCTATCCAGTCATTTGTGGATGAACGTTGGGTTGTTTCTGTCATTGTGAATATGCTGCTGTGAACGCTTGTGTACATGAATCTGAGTCTGTGTGTCACGTTTTGGGGGGCTATAAACCTAGGATATAAGTAGGAATTTCATGTGATAATTCTAGGTTTAACTTTTTGAGGAACAAGCAGAAGATTGGGTTTGAATTGGGTAAATGCAAAAAGACTAGAATAAGGTGTGAGCTGGCAGGGAAATTCCAGTCTCCAGGCTGGTGTTTTGTAATAGGTTCATATGTGACCCACGTGCCTTGTTTTAAAGTATGTGTGCATGTCATACAGAGGTCAGGGAACAACTTTTGTGAGTTGGTTCTCTGCTTTCATGTTGAGTTGTTGGGATTAAATGCAAGCTGTCAGGCTTGGCATTGCACGCACTTTTACCTCCGGAGCCGTCTCACCAGCCAGTCCATATGCCTTTTACACATTCTTTCCTAAGACAGTTACTGAGCACCAGCTACGGCCCAGGCTCTGTACTGGGATAGAAACTACAGAAAGGGGGCCATAGTTGCGTGCTAGGTCAAGTTATTTATACTATACATGCTGTGGCAAAAGGCGACTCTGGCAGGGGACATCATCCCAGGGAAGGGGAGTGGGAAGGTCTTTTCCAAAGGAAGGGAACCCTCCCAAATTCTTGCTGGAGGAACTAGAACTAGTCAGTAATAGGCATAAAAGAATTACTGAGAGTGTTTCATATGCAAAGACTCAGACAGAAAAACTTTGGGGCCATTTAGATTAGAGTGGGTCAGTGCAGATGAAGCATAGAACATGGGAAAGGGCATGACAACAAGGGGGCAAAAGGTACATTGGAAGTTGGTAGTTTATTTAGAAGGTTTGATTGGGGCATTATTCATTCTGAGGGTAATGGAGAGATAAGGGGATTTTGTTGCAAAGAAGTAATGCAATAAAATATGTTTTATAAGACCAGGCAGTTACATGAATGGCAATAATCACTGCTGAGAGACTATTGACAGCTATGGCACTGGGGATAGGAACTATGCAGTGATGTGTTTGAGTAGGATTTAGGAGGTAGGATTTCCTAACTCGGGTAGGTGGCTTGGGAGAATACGTCTTGAACTGCAGGCTGAGTTCAACACGAGGAAGTGCTGGAAAGCAGAGATCAGATGCGTGGATTAGGCTCTGTTCCTCTTGTGTGAATAGATGGAGTAGGGCTGGAGTA
The DNA here is from genome assembly GCF_950005125.1 of Chionomys nivalis. Classification (NCBI taxonomy): domain Eukaryota; kingdom Metazoa; phylum Chordata; class Mammalia; order Rodentia; family Cricetidae; genus Chionomys; species Chionomys nivalis. The sequence goes on along the minus strand of NC_080100.1, from coordinate 52,121,874 downwards.
AATGAGTTTCCTTTTGAATGGATTTAGTGTGCATGGAAAAATACCCAAATGAAACTTTTAAGTCTAGGTATGAAACTTGGGGGAAAACAAGAGCTGAAAATAGCTGCTTAGGAGTCATCGCTGTGTGGTAGCAATTCAGGGCCTGAATGTGAACTGAAAGAATCTAGGCTAGATGCAGCTTGAAGAAGAGTTACAAGGGGGTCAGCCAGAGTAGTGGGCCTTCTGAGAGCCTAGCATGGAGTTCTAGAAAGCCATAATTCACATGAAAATACAGCCACAAATCAACTCATGTCTCAGGGTGATGGCTTAAAATACATTCTGTTGAGATCCTTTATTTGATATTTTAGGCTTAAAGGAATAAAAAAAAAAACCCAACAAACTGAAATATGTACTTTAGCAAACTCAGATTCTTTATGTATAACCTTTAAAAACATGAAAGAAATTTGGGCTAACAGTTTTTTCCTGGAATAACACGGCAAGCTGGTAAAGGATTGCCGCTGGTCTCTGCAGGAATTAGGACTTCCTGACTGCGCCAGCTGAACTAAACCCCAGAAATGGCGTCTGTGGGTGATGTCTTCTAGAGACCCATTTTAACACTTAACGAAAACAGCTTTATTTTCTCTAGTGGCATGTTGACTAAATGCTCTGAACCACTGTTTGTGTATTATTGGACTTCATGTTGTTATAGGGAGTGGGGTGCTGAGGCTACAGCCACAAGAAGCTTAACTACTCCTTTCTGTAGCTCCTCAGCCTCATCAGGGTTAAGTTCTTGGGACTTGAGTCTGAGGTTCTTTGTCTTTCGGTTTGTGAATTTGATACTGAATTCATGACCAAGTATTTGTATATTTTCAATGCTTTAGAAAGTTTGTTTCTGTCATTCTAAGTACTCCTCTTTCTTATTAATTCATAAGCATAACTACTTACAAATTATTCTCTTATAAAAGTAATCTCAAATGGTATCAACAAAAACTATTCTTTGTACTTGGTTTTAGTCTGCTGTGGTATTTAAGTTTTATTTCTAGTTTGAGTTACATTTAAAATTAGTTGGAATTCCTTGAGTAGACATTATTTGTCACTTGGGCAATAGATTGAGCATGTTTGACATTACAGGAAGGAAAAAGGAGCCACCAGTGTTCACAGTTTGCTCAAAATATCCTATAAAATTTTCAAGTCAACTTGGGAATTGTCAAATAAACAATAACTTTGAAGTTACTCGTGTTCATCTTTTTCTGTCTCATTAATTTTGGTCTCCCATAGAAGCTTTACTTTACAGTCTGCCCGTGCAGTGACATCCCAGTGCTGTGTGTATGTGGTAAACAGGCAGCTGCTGCTTCACGGTGTGTGGCCAGCTCTACCACAGCAATTTCGTGCTAAAGCATTTTTGTCACCTCCACTTCTAAGATGGGGAGCTGGGGACTGGTGAGGCAACCGGGGAAACACAGGCCTTCTACTGGCAGTGCTTGAACCGTGCCATGCAAATCCGAGTTTAAAAGGCAATAAGTATAAAAATGTATCAATGTGTAACGCTTATCAGCCTGTTAAGAGGAATCAGATGGCTTGTTTTCCATCCCTTGTGCTGTTGTGTCTCTGACCTCCCTAACCTCTTTCCTTTTCTAAAAAAAAGAAATTTGTCCTAATTACACAGTGGTTCATGTGTGCTTTCAAGGAAACTCAACTTTTATTATTGTATGGGGGCATGTGGGCCTCGGTGCTTGTGTGAAGTCAGTTCTGCCTATATGGATTCTGGAGAGCAGATGCAGGTGAAACACTGTTAACCCGTGGACCATCTCACCTAACCATGTGCTTTCTCTCTATTTGTAAAATAATACAGATAAAGCAAAAGTCACTAGGACGCTCCTTTTGTCTTTTGACATCATTGCTATGACGCATTGAATGTCATTCTTTCAGTGTGTCATATGCATGTATATACTATATGTATATAGCTGTTGAGACCTCTAGTTTGTGGGGCAAATTGATCATAAGGTCTGGATTATCTCCTGCATCAGTTTCCTTGTTTGAGGCTATTAGATATGTCTAAGTTGGTACATATAAATCTGTCTTATTCTTTTTCTCATAGAGTTCTCTATTTTGAGAATCAGGATATATGTTTTCATATTTTTTTTCCTTACCCAGAGATTGCTTGTTAAATTTTAGGAGTATTCATGGTTAGTTAGTACCTAGTTACCAAAAATCCCTCAGTGCATCTAACACCCCAAATCATTAGAAAGCATGAACTCTGGAAAGAACATTGCTGAAAGCTAAAAAATAAATGTTTGACTTCCACTGATGAAACTCCAGAATTATAGCACTGTCCAGCAACATGTGTTGGACAGAGTACCCAGTGACTCGACGCACTGGACATATTGCCTGCCTTAGAAGAAAGGCCTGTCCCTCTTCTTTACCTGGTGATTAGGTCTGGGAATCATGATCCAGTGCCACCATTGCCCTCCGCCTTGGTTTACGGGGAAAGCACTGTTCCCAGCGAACCACATTTTGCAAGATTGGAAGATGGGACAAGACGGAATAGCCCTGTGACAGATCAGGACAGTGTCTGCCTCTTGGGTCAGGAGCCTCTGGTAGGATCTAATGCCGGTTGCCTGGTAACCATCATTTCATGAACACCTATGAGATGTGCATCAGAAGAGCACACACACTGGTGAGAGAGCTGCACAGCCGTCTAACATCAGCGTTGCAAGGCAAGGGATACACGTGGGGCAGGAGCTGGTGTCCTGGAGGAGGCAGCATTTGAGCTGATGTCAAAGAGGAGTAATCGCTCCCTGAAAACCCAAGCGATGAGGGGGAAGAGAGAACATGTTCAGTTCTGAGACCCTGGCTGCACAGATCAGTGGTCCAGCACAAGATCTAGACTGCAGGCTGTCTCACGTCCCAAGTGGAGATTCAGTGGAACCCTGACTATCATGATCGTAATCGCACTAAGGAGAAACTGAGCAGTCATTGGACTACGCAATCAAGAAAGGCTCAGAACTTCTGCAAGGCCAGATCCACGAAGGTTCTTAACTGTAGCAGTCTAGAAAGACCTGGAAATAGCAAACAGCTGAGCAAAACATGGGGATCGATCACGAGGTAAGTGACAGGGAGACACTTGTTCCTTACTCTCCTTAACACCCACCCCAGTCTAGTACCCACAAGAGCTGTTTAGTTTGGAGGTTCTCTACATTGGAGTTTTCATGTCAGCTGAGATTTTTTTTTTTTAAACTGACACCATTGTGATGAAGAACAGCAGAAGGGAAGTCTGTTGGGGTTGGGAGGTCACTAGGAAGGAGGCCCAGCCACAGGCTTCCTCCCAAAGGATAAATAGTGAAGCAGAGAGCCTTGGGTCACAGTAACTGTCCATGAAGGGGAGACGGCAGTGCAGTGTTCCAGCAGCAGCAGGGGCAGAGAGGTCAGGACACGGCACACACCGTCACTAGAGTGGGTCCAGGACACGAAGAGGGACCTCTTGGTGAGGTCTGCACATGGCAGCATGGATGGGGCCCACCACATGCCAAGCCTCCCACCAGGAACCTTCACCCTAATGTGGAACTTAAAGGTCAGAGAAGGTAAAGAAAGCATAAATATTGAGCTGACAGAAGCCATGTTTTTCTAGGCTAGGCAGAATAAACGTTTAAAATAGATTTGTTGCTGTTGTTGTTGGGGTAAGGAAAGCTTGTATTTTATGAAGGTCAGAGGAAAATTTGTGTTCTCTCCTTCCATCTTCATGTGGATTCCAGGGTTAAGGTCGGGGGTCCACTTGTGTGCAGCCAACTCGAGTCCATGAGTACATGTTTAGATGTTCATGTTTCCTAGCTGGAGCTTGAGGAAGTGTACCTGCTACCGTGAGCCTGTAGGGAGCGCACTGCTGGGCAGACGTCTCCAGGCCTGGCCCACTCTGAAGGCGAGTTCTGGGCCACATGAATTTGGCCAAATTGTGACTATGTGTAGATGCCAGGATTCTGAAACCCCCAGGACTAATGTTTGCTTACTGTGTGACATGTGTAGCTCCACTCCACGTCAAGGAAGAGTGTGGTTCATGTCAGGGAATGTTGCTGCTGGCTTTGTGGATCTGCTGTGCTGTGGGAAATATTTTAATGCAATGCCTAATTGCTCTCGTAAGGAAAGATCCTCATCTCATTATTTTCTAAGGTAAGGACGAGGTAAGCTTGCTCTTCTGAGGCAAGGACTAGGTAAGCTTGCTCTTCTGCGGTAAGGGCTGAATAAGCTTTCTCTTCTGAGCCATTGCCCCTTCTAGGCAGTGAGAATTCCATAAACATACCGTATATCACATCATTTGTCCTGATCAAAATTCAAGACTAGGTTTTGAAACCTGGCAGTGGTGGAAACATTTGGGAGGCAGAGACAGGCAGATCTCTGAATTCAGGGCCGTTCTGATCTACGTAGCCAGGCCTATATAGCAATTTAGAAAAAAACACCAAGCCGGGTGGTGGTGGCGGCGCACGCCTTTAATCCCAGCACTTGGGAGGCAGAGGCAGGCGGATCTCTGTGAGTTCGAGACCAGCCTGGTCTACAAGAGCTAATTCCAGGACAGGCTCCAAAACCACAGAGAAACCCTGTCTCAAAAAACCGAAAAAAACACCAAGAATAGTAACATGGGGGAGAAACAGGTTTTGAGCTTAATTGCTGTAGTACAGTTGACAGTTCTGGTTGTTTTTGTTTGTTTCTACATTTTTTTCCTCTTGACCCTTGTTTTTCTATTTCTGTAACATTTTTATAATTAAAAAGCAAATTATTAAATCTGTTATCCATTTTCTTTCATTCCAGTTTTTCCCCATCCAACTTCATAAGGTTCGGTTTTGGTTTTTGGCTTTTTACACACAGAGTCTGTCCCCTTCGTGCTGCCACTGTGTAGATGGGTGTGGCGTTGTCTGCTGGAGCATGGGTACCTTCTCAGGAACAACATGCCAAAGAGCACCGACTGCCCAGCAGCCATCCGTTACCAATAGCACTCAGGCCCTGGTAGGATGTCATGACTCCTCCTACTCCATGCTGGTTCTGGGTCTAGCTTGACTTGTGTGGGTCTTGTGCATGCAGTCAGTCACAGCCTCTTTGAGTTCATGAATACAGCCGTCTCCTTTTTGTCTCTAGAACACTATTTCAAGGCAGTTATCTACTTCCTCTGGCTCTTATAATTTTATTGCTCCCTTATCTGATAATCCCTGAACCTTAGGTTGAAGGGATGTATCTATTTCTGGTTTGGTTTGTTATTCAAGGGATTTTTTTTTTCTTTTTTTGTCTGAGACAGGGCCTCTCTATTATGTAGCCTTGGCTGTCCTAGAATTGGCTATGTAGACCAGGCTTGGTGTGGGAGGTCCTTCTGTCTATGTGTTGCTTTATTGGTTAATGAATAAAGAAACTGCTTTGAGCCTATAGCAGGGCAGAACAGAGCTAGGCAGGGAAAACTAAACTGAATGCTGGGAGAAAGAAGGTGGAATCAGAGAGATGCCATGTAGCCTCACCAGAGACAGACACAGCACGGATATTTGTCAGTAAGCCACAGCCACATGGTGATACACAGATTAATAGAAATGGGTTAAATTAAGATGTAAGAGCTAGCCAATAAGAAGCTAGAGCTAATAGGCCAAGCAGTGATTTAATTAATACAGTTTCTGTGTAGTTATTTCAAGTCTGGGCAGCCAGGAACGAGTCCTACAACATAGGCTGGCCTCAAACTCACAAAGATCAGCCTGCCTCTGCCTCCTGAGTGCTGAGACTAAAGGTGTGTCTTGTTTCTACTTTTCTATTTCTTTCATGAATAGCTTACTTTTACTCTATTGGTCTGGTGGTATCTGGTATGCACACACACACACACACACACACACACACACACGGAGATGGGGATAAACATACTAGGCTGGGCATACCATCTGTCATCCTAGTAACTAGAAGCTAAAGCAGGATACATATGAGTTCCAGGCCTGGCTGGGCTCTATAGAGAAACCCTGTCCCTAAATAAATAATTAACTATATAAATAAAACAGCAGTGAGCAGCATGAAAGCCACAAACGTGCTTTTGAGATTCTACTTGATCTTCAGGCTCACAAAAAGCAGAGCGATGAAAGGCCTTTGTTTCTCCATGAGCCTGGCTTTCGTTAGGTGAGCAGATGCAGGTGACAGCAAGAGCAGAGCACAGCTCTCGACAAGCTGTTCCTCTTTTTATTGTTTGGTTCAAAGAATCTGTGAATTTCATTCCAGTATTAGGAAAAATTAACCAGGAAAAAATTAACCAATATGTTATTTTCACATCTCAAATTCCCAAGTCTTTTTTCTTAGATGGGTGTCTTAGGATTGCTATTGTGATGGAACACAATAACCAATGGCATCCTGGGGAGGAAGTGGTTTATTTTGGCTCACACAGCCAGAATCAGAGTCCACTGAAGGAAGCCATGGCAGGAACTCAAACCAGATGAAAACCTGGACATAGGCACTGAAGCAGAGGCTATGGAGGGGTGCTGCTAACCAGCTTGTTCTTCCTGGCTTGCTCAGCCTTTCTCATCGAATCCAGGACCACCAGCTCCAGGAGTGTCTCCATCCACAGTCCCTCCCCTCACTCCATCGATATGCAAGAAAATGCCATACAGCCTCACCTACAGCCTGATCTGATGGAGGTATTGTTTTCAGTTGTGCTTCCCTTCTCTCAGATAACTTTAGCTTGTGTCAAGTTGACACAAAACTAGCCAGAATAAGATGTGTAATTTTATTTATTTTTTTGTTGAGATTATGGTTAAGTTTTCAAGCAACTTGATTTTTTTTGTCCTCAAAATATTTAGTTTTTGATTACTTAATTGCTGTAGTGGTTTGAATAAAAATGGCCCCCAAAGGCCTGGAGGGAGTGGCACTATTCGGAGGTGTGGTCATGTTGGAAGATGTGAGTTACTATGGCAATGGGCTTTGAGTTCTCAGATGTCCCAGCCATGTCCTTTGCCTGCAGATCCAGATGTAGAACTTTCAGCTCTTCCTCCAGTACCATGTCTGCCTGTACACCATGCTTACCACCATGACAGTAATGGAATAAACCTCTGAAACCATAAACCAGCCCCAAATAAATGTTTTCCTTTATAAGAGTTGCCATGGCCATGGTGTCTCTTCACAGCTTCAGAAACTGTAAGACAATTGGAATACTTAAAATGCCATGTTTCAAGAAGTGTTCAACTAAAATAAAATACTTGTGCTATCACTAAAAATGCTCTTAAAAATCCTTCCCTGGCCAGGCAGTTTGAGGCCAGCCTGGTCTACAGAGTGAGTGCCAGGACAGGCTTCAAAGCTACACAGAGAAACCCTGTCTCAAAAAAACAAAACAAACAATCCTTCCCTGAACAATGCATAGTAACCACAATGGAGAAAAATTTGTTGGATTTCAAGTAGAATCTTACTTGTGCTGAAATTTGATTTTAATATTAGGAGGTTTTTAGCTAAAGTTTTAGATTAAGAAAACTATTTTGTCATGTAGTGATTTGATTGTTTTATTGCAATGGGAAGTGTCATCTTATACTCCATCCAGCATGAGGTGTCCCCATAAAGCTATGGGGACTGCTCCCATCTCCCAGAGCTGGCCCAGAGAAAGAACTTTAAAACTTAGAGACTGTGCCAGAGTCCCTGTTGTAGTCTAAGCTAACAGAACACAATACTGCATCCATACAGTGGATTGCTTACTGAGCAACTGAAAGAGGAAATGGTGTGCACTGAATCCCATGCTGAGCCAAGGAAGGCAAGCCAACCTCTAGTGACAAAGAGCAAATCAGTGGTTGTTGTGGGCAGGGTAGACATAGACTAGAAGAGAGTGTGGGACTCAGCTGGAGGTGTAGCTCCCTGCTAAAGCACTGGGTCCATCCCCAGCAAAGAGAAACGAGGAGGGGCAGGAGAGGGAGGGGAGGACGCTAGTGGGAAGCCATGCTGTGGACGTTCTGTTAGGAGGGCATGTTGTCAGTGTGTACAGTCGTCCAAACTCATCAGTTTGTTTCTTTAGGTGAAAACAGCTTAGTTGTAAATTATTTCTCAGGGTGGTGTTGAGGTGTTGTGTAAGCTATTGGAGCTGAGGCTGGAGCAAAGATAAATGCACAGGGACTTTTGTGGGGTCGATGTCAGAGTATTGGTGAAGCAACCGTTTAGTACCATCTTGACCAGCCTGGAGACCCCTTGGGCTTCTGGCTATGGCCAGACCCACATGACTTTGTAGGAAACAAATGGATTTTATGGTTGGGGTAAAATTCCCCCAAAACAAAAATCTGCCTTGGGAAAAATCTGTCCCAGGCTCTTGCAGTGTTTCCCCTTCTCCCAGGCAACGAGGTGGAGAGTGGCAGGCAGCTGTGGTCTTCCTTCACTCTTCCCCAGGTGGCATCTCTTCACTTCTGTGTGAGGTCCACTCCCCTGTGGCTGTTAGGCAGGGGCCACGGGCTGTAGCACTCTTACTCTGTTGTCTGCCTGCAGGGGACTGTTTGAGTTCGCATGCCTCAAAGAAACACACAGTGGAAGATTTGAAAACTTCAGATTCTGTCCAGCCTTGTGTCTCAGAGGCAAACTGAGGCACAGTGAAGGAAAGCGGCAGGTCTGCACTTACAACCCAAAAGGTCTAAAGTCACTGCACTCTGGGGTGTCTCCACTGCACTCTGGACGTGCCTGAGTAACCTGTAAAATGACTGGGTTCTAACTGAGGCGGGTAGCATCTTCTCATCCCTGCCTGCTGTGAGGTAACCTCAGCCTGTGACTGAATGGGAGGCATTTAGACTACTGTAGAACTTGGCAGCAGTTACAAAAGCATGGTGGAAATGTCCATGTTAAATTTCCATTCATATTTAATGTGCAAAAATAGAACAAAATTACTTCCTGGGTAGAAACAATCTCTAACTGGGAAATGTCGCTCCATTGTCAATGCTTTCTCTTCCTCCATTTCTTCTTGGTGGCTATTGAAATAAGTATTTTACACAGAGAATTTTCATGCCAGCACATTCTTGATTGAAGGAGTATTGAATTCTTGCAGTGAATCAGTCATGGCTAGGGAGTAAATTGGGTCTTTGTAATTGCCTGGTGACAGCTTGGCAAGACCAGTGGGAGCCATAGCTCTGTCCTCCCCAGCGCTGCCTGGGCTGTCAGGCCGGGGCAGGCTACTCCCTTTGCAGGTCAGGGAACACGGGCCTAGGACACAGGCTGGAAGCTGTGCTCTGGTAACCTGGTGAGTGCTCCTCACCGATTTTCCAGAAAATCTAAAGATTAGCATAGTAATGTGGAAGCGACCTTCGGAGGAAGACTTCAAGGAGTGGAAGCAAGATTAGTTTCCTGAGACCAGCAGGCATTGTGGGTAACACAGGTGTGTCTACTATGGATGGCCAGCATTCCACTCTGTTGGTCATCATGAGGGGAGAGGGCTGACCTTCTCTGTGGGTGTCCCTGTGGATACATATATACTGAGGTGCATAGTGCATTCTGTGGACCCATCAGAAAATGGCAAGAAACCAACTGCTCTTATGTGAACCAGTAGGACCCCTGTACTGGTGATATTAAACACACGCACGCACACACACGCACAGACACACACACACACGCATGCACAGAAGATCCTTGCATGACTACAGTAGCCTTGTGACTCCACAGAGAACTGAGATAGGCATGTGGGAGGGAAGCATAGTCTCCCCACCTTATCTGTCCCTTGAATTGAAAGTGTATCACAACCAAAGGCATTGGGGCATCTTGTTTTTTCTTGAGACAATCTTGCCACTTAGCCCAGATGGCCTTGAAGTTGAGATTCTCCTCAGTTCCTTGAGTGCCGAATTACAACTCTACTGCTGTGTAACAATCTTTGCCCACTGTAAATATGTATTACTCTCATTGTTAATAAAGACCCGACTGACCTAGAACTGGGAAAGAAGAGATTGGGCAGGAGAGCCAGACTAGACGGACTCTGGGGAGAAGGGTGGAGTCTGAGGAGCCACCTGCCAGACTCAGACACACAAAATAGGATGGAGGTAAAAGCCACATGTTAGGTTGTAGATTAAAAGGCATGGGCTAACTTAAGTTATAAGAACTTGTTAGAAACAAGGCTGAGCTATTGGCCAAGTTTTATAATTAATAATAGTCTCCATGTCATGATTTGGGAGCTGGTAGGAGGGACAGAAAAATCTGCCTATACAGTGCCACTATGAATGGCTCCAATTTCTTAATTATAAACTAAGAAACAGGAACACATGGCTATTTCCTGTTACTTTGGCTTTTTTAACCACCACACAAGCATACTCCAGTGCCTTTTCCCTTAAGTGTATCCTACCCAATTCTTTTATAGAACTTCTTAGAGCCCTGTTCTCACAGAACAGTGTTACTCCACAGATCTGGCCAGATTCCCCTGTATGGCCTGGGAGCACTCTGAAGTCCTCACCTCCTGGAGTGTTCCTCAGGTAACTTGTTATGTAGGAAAGCAATCCCAACTTGAATTCTTTCGAACAAGGACAGGAAGCAGCTGACAATGCTGCTTCTGATCATTGCACCCCTTAGTCATTTCTCTCCTCTTCCAGGCAAGAATGAGATGTACCCTGGTGGGATTAATCCTCCAAATTGTCCATTGTTCACTCTGGGCAGCTTGTATTTCTTTAGCTATTCAGTGTCAAGCCTGGGTTTCACCATGGAATTCTGGCTGGCCTGGAACTCGCTACATAGACCAGATTGAGCTCAACCCAGAGATCCTTCTGCCTCTGCCTTCCTCTTGCTAGGAATAAAGGTGTGTCACTATGCCTGGCCCATGCCCAACTTTGTAGTCTTAGCTGCCATAGATCTGGTTTCCATGCCTTCCCCTTTGTTCTTATTAGCACATTGTTTCATGGGTTATTTTATCATTTTTTTAGATACGTGATTTTTAACTTCCCAGTTTCTGAATTGAGTCTTGTTTTCTGTTGTTCTTTTTTCCTTTCATCATGTTTTGGTCTTACCCGGGGTGTGGAGACTTCTAACAGTGCCTCTAAGTAGCCCGTTCTTGCTCTACAGAGGGAACACTGGAGGCTGTACAGTGTGACAGTGACTTTAGGGTAGAGCCAGCTTTGTCATTCCATCAACACCCTCCACAAATAGCAAGCCATGGACTTTTCCTTGGAGCTCTTTCTACAGGATGACTCTTAAGGCCCACTACATGGTGTGTGAATGTCTGCACTCAACTCCTTCCACAGAGTCAAAGTTATGGATCTTTTATTCATTTAAAATGTGACTGGTAGTATTCATTTTGTGGAAACCAACACTAACTGCTGCTTTTTCACAATCACAAAGCATCTTTCTAGTCATGGATGTTTTTATTTCTGAACTATCTTCCAGGTGATGTCAAGCAGTCCTGTGTGCCGGGACTCTATTGTGGCTTTCAGGGTTCTCGAATCCCATCACAGCCATGAGACAGATCAGCCCTTGGTGCCTCATTTACACCACTGAGCTGCGGGACCAGGCCCCAGGAGTTTTCACTCCTTAAAGCAGGTTTTGTTCTTAAAAATCTCACCTACTTCAAATCTGCATATTAAAACAAAACAAAACCTATAGCAGGAATTAAACCCTCCATAGAGCTAGTAAAACAGGGAAACTTTCCAGAAGCCTGCACTGCCCTAAGGCCACCAGAGCTCAGAATTCGGCTCTGCTTCTGCCAGCTAATCAAAGTAAAGCAGCCATGGTTCTCGTGTTTGCAGTAGCCATGGTTCTCGGGTTTGCAGCAGCCATGGTTCCCTATGTTTGCAGCAGCCATGGTTCAGGTATTTGCAGAGCCATGGTTCTCGTGTTTGCAGCACCTATGGTTCTCCGTGTTTTGAGCTTGCAAATTATTTTGCAGTTCAAAAGAGGGAGGCAACTGAATTCTAGAAGCAATTTTCTGTAATTCTAAGAGAACATTTTAGAAAGGCACAACATGTAATACTTATTTTTAAAATGCATAGACCTAATCAAACAGGTTATTGACCCCATGTCAAACCATCATCTGAGGCAATCTGACAGTCTACAGATGGCTTGGGTCTGTTCGCCTCCTAGTACTTTGCTTTAAAGGTGACAATTGTCATTTCTATAGCAACCACTTTCTTTTCTTTATAATTTTACTATCTGAATAACACCCCCAAACACTAGTTTAGTTTTGCCTGTATTTAACTTCCATGACTAGAATCACACATATACTTGTGGCTTTGTTTTGCTTAGTAAGATTCCTGCGCCTTTCCTGTTGCTGTCCCTACTAAGTGCATTCACATTTCAAGAATACAATTTGTTCACTTACCTGTAGATAGAGCACTGGGTTATCTTTAGTTGTTGGCTATTACAGATTGCTACCATGAGCACTCGTCTGATTTGATTCTACACACATCTACTACATAAGTAAATTGTGTCTCAAGAGAACATCCTGGCCAGTCTTTGTGGATATCCTATAATTTTCCATTGTCGTGCCCAATTATAGAACCATCGTGGGTGAACTTGTCTACACTTGGAATTACCAGTCTAAAGTGTAACAACTCGTGAGCATGTGTCTTGGTTTCCAGTGTGAACTCTAGTTACTAAGGTCAACTACTTTCCCATAGGCACACTAGCATTTGGATTTCTTTTTTTGGATTTTTCGAGACAGGGTTTCTCCGTAGCTTTTGGTTCCTGTCCTGGAACTAGCTCTTGTAGACCAGGCTGGCCTTGAACTCACAGATATCCGCCTGCCTCGGCCTCCCGTATGCTGGGATTAAAGGCGTGCGCCACCACCGCCCGGCTAGCATTTGGATTTCTTTAGCTTGTCATGCCAATTTTTTTTCTTTTGTACTGTTTTTCCTCACTTCTCGAATGACATTTTTAGCATGTTTAACTCTTTATGTCATATCTGGTGGCACTGAAGTATTTATAGTTTAACCTAACTGTAGTTTGGGTACTTTCGAGTTCTCCACACAGCCTCGCCAAGTGTTTCCTGTCTTTTCCTCGCTTTCTTGCCTAGCTCTTAACAGAAACAACTCAGACAAATCGGTGATAATGTCCTGGTCTGCCATCTCAAAGCAGTCTCCACTACTTCCCGTAGCAGATCTGCATTTTCCAGGCAGGAGACCAGTGTTACTGCTTCTCATCCACTGAGTACAGTTACCTGGCTCCTCTGAGAGCAAGTGCGGGGGCAGCTGGTAGGACAACTGGTTGCTTTGGATTTATCATACAGGCAGACACAGTAACAGGGCAGACTTGAGTAACCATGGTGGAAACCTGATAGATGCTACCTTGGTTTGCTAGGGCTGCTGGATCCAGCTGTCACAGGCTGGCGGCTTGACATCTCACAATTCTAAAAGTGCAAAGTCAGATGTCTGCAGGACTGGCTCCTTATGAAGGCAGCAAGGGAAGGATTTATAGCAATCCCTTCCCTTTTAATAAAAAACCTGAGCATATGTGCTCAGATACAAGGCTTTAGGACATGACTATATACCGAGACATACAGTGTTGGTCACACTGTCGGGAAGAGGGGACGTGGACAGTGCTAGGAAGAGACACTTTGCATAGAGCTCCAGCAATAAAAGTCCACAGAAATCCTATCATCTAGTCAAGAGCAACACAGGGGAGAAGCATAGAGTTCCAGCAATAAAAGTCCACAGAAATCCTGTCATCTAGTCAAGAGCATCACAGGGGAGAAGCAACTGTGCAAAGGCACGCAGAGGCAAGGCCGGCAGTGCAGAGACCATATGAAAGCCCATGCCAAAGAACAGCTGAAAGATGGTCTAGCCATGCCGTCTGCCAGACAGAAGTCAGAGTCAGCTTCCGTAAGACGGTGGGATGTGGGAAGAGACTGAAAGGTCTAAGGGCAAATGCTCGTGAGTTGTGCAAGATGGGAAGTGGATAGATCTAGCCAGGTTCACTTTGACAGGGATAGAGTAAGGAGAGCCATTTTTGGATCAGAGAGGCTGGACACAGCCCTGGTGAGCCGAGAAGAGTCACTAGGCAGAGGAAATCAACTGTCCCACATAATTACCGAGTCATGGGAAAGGGTGTGGAGAGGGGGTTAAGACTTCTTGGTTCAAAGGCGGACAATGAAGGCTGATGAGAAGCCAAGGACAATGGCACTAGGTTTCGATCCTAATACATGAACTGGCTTTGTGGGAGCGTAGCCTGTTTGGATGCTCACCTTCCTGGACCTAGATAGAAGTGGGAGGACCTTGGTCTTCCTGTAGAGCAGGGAATTTGGACTGCTCTTCAGTATCGAGAGGGAGGGGGAGTGGACTAGGGGGAGGAGAAGCGGAGTGGGGATAGGGAGAGGGGAGCGGGGGGAGGGGGCAATATGTGGGAGGAGGGGGAGGGGAATGGGAAACGGGGAGCAGTTGGAAATTTTAAGTAAAAAAGAATAAAAAAAAAAAGACTTCTTGGTTCAGTCATCAGGACAGCCAAAGTTTAATATTCACAAGGCTGGGATGAGCTGGGGAGTGCGAGGGCCCATATCCAGGTGTTTCCAAAGCTTGGATAATGAGAAAGTTAAGTCAGCCAGACAAGAGAACCTTCCAGGTATTGAGCACAGAACAGCATGGCTACCTCTTCTGATTGTTTTAGGGAGTTGCAGAGTTCTATCCAGGCTCAAAGACTATAGAGCTGAGCCCTGTGTGTGAAGAGAAGCTAACCTGTGTCTGAATAGGGGGTCAAGCCTGGCCTGGGGAAGAACAGACAATGAGGAATTGAATGGCTGGAAAACCTGGTCTATCGGGTTTAGATAAATGAAGAGATCCATTTATGAGCAATTGCTGCCCACCGGACAAACCTGACCTCAGAAACCACAGCAAGGCTCTGTGCAGGGCTGTACTCCAGGAAGCTAGACTCTTCTGCCTCAGACTGCTATCCCAAATTCTGACAGAATCTAGTACTTAATTACACAAAACATCTGTTGCCAACCCACGTTCCATGTCCTGGGGGATGAGTAGTTTTTCACCTGTTCATGCTATTAAACTATGCCGACAGAAACTGGCCAGTGTCTGCTGGCCTCTAGTTAGGGCTTTCCAAGTATGAGGTCAATCTCTTTCAATTTAGATAATCACGAACAAACTCCTAAAAACAAAAGCATTTAAAGATCTCCAAGTTTTGGAAGCATGTTCAAGCTTTGTACATATGTGTACAAACAGCACATATAATAAACAGCGCAAATAAAGCTGCCATGGAAATCCTCAACAGCATCCAGGAAGAAGCAGTTCAGCCATGGAGAGCCCATGTCTCAGGGTCTATGGAACTGAGATGCTTTATCGTGAATCATCAACTTTACTGGACTTGACTCACCATGGAAACACAGCACTGGAAATATCTATGCAGGTGTTTTTGGAAAGGTGTGACCGATGAAGAAAGGCCTACTGTGAATGTGGGGACACCACCCGTGGTTACCTGGACTGAATGAGAAGAAAGCAAACCGAGCACAAGGGTGCTTGGTTTCACCACCATGCTGTCATGCACAGTTCCCAGAACTCTTAAGTCAGAACAAATCCTCCCCGTTGCATCTTCTCAAGGTATTTAGTCACCGCAGGAGGTAACTAACATAATGAATACTATTTAAAATGTGCAA
Source organism: Chionomys nivalis (assembly GCF_950005125.1). NCBI lineage: Eukaryota > Metazoa > Chordata > Mammalia > Rodentia > Cricetidae > Chionomys > Chionomys nivalis. The sequence continues at coordinate 52,106,366 of NC_080100.1, read as the reverse complement.
TATTGGGGGCTGGAGAGATGGCTCAGAGGTTAAGAGCACTGGCTGCTCTTCCAGAGGCCCTGAGTTCAATTCCCGGCAACCACAAGGTGGCTCAAAACCATCTACAATGAGATCTGATGCCTTCTTCTGGTGTACAGGCACACATACAGGAAGAACACTGTATCATAATAAATTCATCTTTAAAAAACAAAGGTGCAATATTGGTATGCTCCTTTCTGAAATGAAAATACTGCCAATGTGTTTAAACAAACAAATCAAGTTAATTCAAATAAATATCCTTTATTAAAGAAAAAAAAGAATATTGTTAAGCACCAAAACTGTGTGTTGTTACATTGCATGTACAATAAGAAAGGTGAGTGCAATATTGGGTGAAGAAGTATTTAAGTCAGGAGTGTGAAATGATAAAAAGAGAAAAAGCAACATAATAATGCAGAAAGTTGCACTAAAGAGCAAAAGGCAATAGTCAAAACAATTATTGGAGATTTCATAGTATTGCTATAAATGTCTGCTTAGTATTTTCTTTGTATTTTTAATACTTTAGAATGTTAATTGAGCATATGAACGAAGTATATAAATTTGCAAGAGATGGCATTTACAGTACACTGCAGACAAATCCACTTAATGTAATGATGGGAAAGTCATCCTGCAAAGCCAAGCACAGTGCACTAGTGTTTTGCTTCTGCCTTTATAACATTGCACAAAGCTGATAGTGCTGAGTCAGTTTGCCATTGTAATTTTCATATACCCAAAACAGGTGAAAAGAAGTGTCAGTTTCTTAGCCCCAATGGGCTTTACTCATGCAAATGATCTGCAGCCTTCCATTTCTCAATAAACTACATATTGTGGTTTCACACTTGGCAATGCATACGGTACAGAGAGATTCAACAAGGCAGTGGGGCTGTGTCAGAGACACTGTGTGTCACTGTTATGGGATGCACCGTCCAACCTTTGTAACATCACACAAATGAAGGGAAATCACAAGAGAGGGAATGCCACTGCTAACTGCGAGGACTGGAGCAAGGACAATGGACTTTGCAAGGAGAAACCTAAAACAACGCATTGCACCCTTTGATAGTTAACTATACAACATGCAAGTAAAAATGTTTTCTCCCCTTAAAACTCAATTCAACATACAGACCTTTTGCTTTTAAATTTCTCAAGGTTTTTCCTACATACTTTCTGAGCCATTTTAACTGTACCTACAAAAACAAACACAAGAAATGAAACTTCCCCTTCCTCTCAAAACAAATGATTGCTTTCGAGTCACTGTGAAACAGCATCCATGGATGCTTAGCATGTTAACCTCAGAGGTATTTTCTGTACACGCACCTTGCAGTAACCCAGTAGTGCTTTGAAGACAGGGAACATTTCTAAATTTGGAATCCAATCATACAAATGCCCAGTGTGCATTCACTGTGGGCAAAACGAAAATGTACAGTAAGAGCATCTGTGACATGACTCACGGGACACTTAGTAGACACACATTCTCTCTCTCTCTCTCTGGGTCAGGACTGCCTCCCATTTTTAAAAACTTCTGTTTAAATACATGACAATTTAGATAATGACATAAACTCATTTGTATGAAAACTTTTTAAGTTACATTATATTTATAGGATAAAAATACCATTGCTTCACTTTACAAAGCAATTAGGCAGAATTTTAATGTGCTTTAACAAAAAAGGAAAGTTCAGGCATGGCTACTGATGGATTTAGTAGCAAGACATAAATGCTGTGTGCTGAACAGTAAGGTGCTTCTATTTTTCACCTCTTCCATCTAAAGAAGTCTTGATGGTCACTGGCAACACCAAGCACAAATAAAAAGTTTAATATGCACATTTAGCTTTATATCATCATATATATTCAGTGCAAAAATGAGGGAAAACTAAAGGTCTCCACTTCTCCTGCCAAATGGCATCATAAGCTGTCTGCAACTGTCCAAATGTTCTGTGGTTGCTCAGAATTTAAGTTACTCTGCTTTACCTGGTAAAAGTATAACTCAAAGCTCCCTGAAAGGTCTGCTTAAGACCAAAAGTCACTATGCAGGTTGGTTTCTAGTGATGAGCGTATTACAAAGCTAGGTTAAAAGCAATGGTTTAAATAAATACAAATACATCCTGTGACGAGTTCCAAAAAGAAGTCTCAGGGAGTATAGAGATGGAACTGCATCAGTGTGTGCGTCCCTGTGTGGCATGCATGCTGCATACAAGGCTGCATCCCACTGGGCGTTAGATTCTAGTGTGTGGTTTCCATGATGCACTGTGCAATTAGCTCATTCTCCGATACACTGTGGGCACACACACTCCACCAAGTGTTCATTCTAGGAAAGGCCACCACACCACTATGTTTTTAAAAATGGGATTTGTATCATGTGTTGTGGCACACACCTTCAGTCCCAGCACTCTTAAAAGGAAGGCAGACAGGTGGATCCCTGAGTTCAAGGCCAGCCTGATTCTACTGAGTTCCAGGACAGCCAGGGCTACACAGAGAAACCCTGTCTTAGGAAAAGAAAAAAAAAATCTGAGTGCACAATAAACACCTAAGGAATGATTGCTTTTAATGAACTGCATACCCCTACCTATAAAGCACTCTTTATACTCAAAAGCCCCTATAAAGGGCATTGCATATCCCCTAGAAGTCCTTATTCTCCAGCACTTTCTTATGCTAAAATACAATCAGGATTTAAATCATAAGATATCCTTTTCTATACATACTACACTGGCTATTAGACACAATTTTGGTTGTATTGAGGGAAAATTTGAACTTGACATTCAAGTATGAACATTAATGTCCCCAAGCAATCTATTGGCTATACCGCATTTGGGAACAGCACAAACAAGCAGGGTCTGTGGACGGGGAATGACAGCAGGAGTCTAGCTGTACAAGCAGACGGGAACTGGGAGCACTGAGTGACGACTAAACATACGAATGCGCTGGGAAGGCCAGAGCTCATCACTTCGGGTCCACTGACTTCATCCAAACCCTTTATTATTGTTTAGGAAATTAAGATAGAGGAACAAAAAACATGCTTATCATTTTTATGGGGCTCTAAATCCACTTTAAACTAACGCGGGTTCACCTAGTGATTTCTTGAACACCTGTATGCTAATTACTTTGTGTTACTGTAAAAACAGTGGCATAATTCTTTAAGTAGACAGAACATAAGGTCTTGAACTCTACTCTGAACCACACTCCAGTACAAAACCTGAGACAGAGAAACCGGCATTCAAAATGGGCTGAAGGCTCCGTGCTGTAGCCGTGGATTGTCAAGAATGAAGTCATTCCTGGAGAGCTAAGACAGGATGTACTCAGAGCTGCTCGTGATCCCCTGCTTTCCCACCTAAAAGGCCAGGAGTTTGATGACAAGACTGACTACAACACAATGGCTGTTGTTAATTTAATGTTATAGTCCATATTTTCCTAAAGTTTAAAAAAACGGGCTGTAGAGATAGCTGAGGGATTAAGAGCGTGCACTGTTCCTCCAGAGGATCCAAGTTTGATTCCCAGCAACCATGTGAGGGGGAGTCTGCAAATCTAGCTCCAGGCAAGAGCCTCTTGGACATACATACTTAAAATATTTTTTTAAAAAATGAAACTTTAAAAACAGGAAAGAAAAAAAAAAACCCCACAAAAACAAAACTGCAGCCAACCTTATTTTGGCCCCCAGCTGTGGTCCTACCTAGCACTGGGCAGGACGAGTGCTGCAGATCCAGTCTGCACGGCAAGTCCTAGGCCAGCCAGGGCTCCAGAGCAAGACCAGTATCAAAAGTAAATGAAAGCCGGGGAGATGGCTCAGTGGTTAACAGCAATGGCTGCTCTTCCAGAGGACCTGGGTTCAATTCCCAGCACCCACATGATAGCTCACAACTGTCTATAACTGGTTCCAGGGAATTTATCACCTTCACACCAAAGCACACAAAATAAATCAGTTAAAAATGTTAAAAGAAAACGACTAGATGTGTAGAATACTGATGCATGGATATTTAATATCAGAACTGCATAGATAATGGGTGACTTTTACGAAGTTTGTAAACTTTGTAATTTTTCAGATATTTTTATCTAGCCAATGGATCTTTGGGTATGAAGGACCCACACATCATCCTGGGGTGAGGTTTGTACATCGGAGCTGTTTTAATTCTTCTGGACAAGATGTGGGAATTGTGCTAGGACTAAAAGCAATATATAAAAGGTTACAAAAGCTCCCAGTCTCATCAATAAACATGCTACGAATATTCAAGTGCAAAGATTTGGTTTACTTTAACCTGTCACCAGAATTTTTTTCCATAATTAAAGAAAAATCTCTCTCAATATTGACAAGAAGAGAAGCTGTGTTTCTGGAGGAAGCCATTCGTGGACAATGGTGTGCTCTCACTTCAGGGTGGTTTCCGGGCTAAGCTGAGGAAGAACTTTCTGGGAATGAAGTTCTTTTTGGTATTTCAGTCCCTCCTTATAAAGCCAAGATCTGTCTCCATCGTTAGCACACACTACACCATGCTGTAAACTGGGGCCAGCATATCTACTTTCAAGCAGGTCCACATAATCCCACTGACAATCCACGACAGACAGCTCCATTCATAAATGGACCCTGTATGACACAGCTAAGTCAGCACTACAACTATGTACGTAAGTTTCAAGATTTGATGACAGCAACGAATGCTATCCTAATGTTCTATCCAAAGCATAAGAAAATAGTGAAATGCCAGCTGCAGGTTTTGGGGAATGGCTGCCTTCTGGACCTCTACTGAACACATGCTCTTCACCATGGATCATAACAATAAAAACTGAGAACTGGTGCAGGATACAAACAGCTGTCATCTGTAACCCCATTGTTGAATCCTGATTTTTGATTCTCAATAGGAAGTCATGAGTTACAGTAATCAAGCAGTAGTTAAAACAAAAAGACTAAAAATAATTTGAAACATTATCAAATTACGAAGAACTGTTTCTCATAAACAGGGTGCACATAAAATTCAAACTATTCTAAATTCAGAATTATGAAATGCTATTTTAAAAGCATGGAAATTTTAACTTCAAACTCTTACAAAATGTAAGACTGTGGCCTCTTAAAAATATGCCTTATTAAATGTGTTGTGTTTTGGTGCACACATTACTAGGTCTATCTCCATGGGCTTCTCAGACACTGAACATCTCTGGAGATGAAAAAATGTGGGGATTTTTAAGTGCGTTCCATGTTGTTTTCTTTTCATTCCTGACTGTGACTACCATGATAGATGTCTTCAGCATGTCACTCTATGTCTAGAAGCTGATGTGGAAGCAGCTGAGCTTCAGCAGATACCTTCTCGGCGCACGAAAGGCAACTCCCAAAGCAGCTCACACAGCAGAACTCTGCCAACCCAGGGTTCTTCTAATTCAGTGACCCCTAGTGTAATTGGCCACTCTGAGGTTGTGAAGGGTGGGCGGGAAGAGGTGTGTAAGGAGCAGCCGTCTGTCTCCAGGAGGCCTTCAAAAGGCAGTCAGGAACATTGCACATAGAAAACTGACGTCACTGCTACCAGCGAGAGTGACTGAACAGTAACATCCTCCAATTGTGCTTCTTCTTTCATACCACTTTGCCAGAATACTCAGCAACTAATGGAATTCAATTTTGGGACCAAGAGCTTAAACTTTTTCCCAAAAGAATCAGAACCAGTCTTAATCCGTGGGTATTTTTCTTCTTTCTGTTAAGTCACCTGTATGTAAAGAAATAACACAATGTGTCAGAATAAGATACCTCTTACAGGTAGGTATATGCTTGTCCCCTCACATCTTTATTCTTCATATAGATGGGAGAAAAGAGCATGATGCTCTGTATTATAGTTCTGTATTTTCTACTCGTGAAGCTATACATGGTACTGAGGTCTTGAAACACAGCTACTGTGAATGAGAAAATATCTTCTAGTTTTTAGATTAAAAAGCTCAAACAAAACCGTTTTCCAATAAGAACATTTCGTTATGATAGGCTAACTCACTGAGATGTGCTATTAGGAAACACAACATAAAGACTGACTTAGACTCAAAGCCTGGGTTTGAAAGCCCTGAAAGTGGCCACAGAGGCCGTGTGCACAGAGGTAAACTATTTCATAACTTTATGGCGACTGTATATGGGAAGGAACCGTTTTGTCATATAAAAAATCAATTTCATATATCCTTTTTTACCTTTGAAACAGGACCACCATCAGTTTTCTTGAAAAGACATTTATGCCTCGCATCTCTTTCCACTGCTACATGGTATTCCTTTCCCTCATGCTTAGAGAGCTACATAGGGCTACTGTGAGCCACAGCTGTCTGCAGGGAGTCTCAACAGGATGATGGAGAACATATATTTATCTTTTAAATGCAACTCCGAAGGCTCCAGGTCATACATCTGCGGAGTGCTTCCTGGTTTTCTTTCTAACACTGAAGAACTATCAGCCCCTCCCACTCTCTCAATCAGTGCCCAGACATAGGATCCACTTCAGCTTAGCTACACAAAATGATGCTGTCCTGCCGTGTGTGTCAGGCAAGACCTAGTGGGACGGAGAAGACAAGCATGGAAATACTGATCTGAGCTGCTGCAGGGAAAGGACCGTGACTGGGCAAGGAACAGAGGGGGAGGAGCGGGGGAAGCTACAAGCAGGAACAACACAGGGACAAGAACAGTAAAGAGGGAGATAATGTGCAAGTATCTGCTGTGGAAAAGGCCCTTGGAAGACGACATGAGTCTGAATATAGCCTATTAGTTAGATAGACTGATATTAATTATACTCCTTTACATTTCTTAGGGGAAAATAAAGACCAATGTTTACCTATGAGGTAAGCAATGACTGAACATCTCTGCACAGAGCAGCAGTAAAGGAAAAGGCCAATCAGAGTCAACACATATTATAGAGACTGTGATAGAAACTGTGCCTTTGAAGCTTGAGGCAGAGCCACGGAAAGAGGTGCCTGACATTTCCTCATTTCCTAGGCTCACAGGAAAAGGTGGAGGTACTTTGAATATTAACTCTTTATTGGACCAATTCCTATTTTACTGTGCCAAGTCTTCAAAATCCATGTGTGCTTGAGTATACATTAAATAAACTTAGATTCAGAGTCAAAGGCAGGAATCCACTTTTCAGTAATTCCCTTAGGCTATTCTTAAGATCATACATGATCAGGGATCACTGCATACCCTCCCATCCAAAGGTAGTTATCCTGGATATATCTCTGCTAGAAAATCATTTACAAATAAGCTCTCCCCTGAGATGGGGTCTTTCTGTATTCTGGGCTGTCCTGGAGATCTATAGACCAAGCTGGACTGAACTCACACAGTCTTCATGCAACTGTCGCTGAGTACTGGTATTAAAGGTGTATGCCAGCATACCTAGCTTTAAGAAATAAGCTATCTTGTATATATCCCCTCTAGAGTGTTCCCTTTTGGAGGGGCTGCTTTACTGTTTTAATATGCAATCATAACTGTCCTTAAAGTCATGCTCCTCCTGCCTCTACTTTCTGATCATTGGCTGGGTATTGCAGAACTGCACGGCCAAGTCTAGTCTTTCTCTTTTGCTAAATATCATAAAGTCTATCAAAGAACAGAACATGTTACATGCTCTATACACTTTGCTGAAACCACTGCGTAACTTACAGCATATGCCATAACCACTTTATTCTTTTCAACATAGTGTAATTTGTGCCATTTAAAAGCAGCAGAGGGCTTGGTGGCTTGCACCTTTATAATTCCAGCACTCAGGGAGACAGAGGCAAGACTAGCCTGGCCATCTATCCAGTTCTAGACCAGCTAAAGCTGCATGGTGAGACCCCGTAAGCAAGCAGCAGACTACAAATATTAGAATACATATATGTAACCAAATACAATCTTACTGTGCAGGACTCAAGTGTTCACATTTATAAATGTAGCTGCTTATTATAGATAACAAAGAAACAGCAGTGTGACTGAACATTTTAAGTATTTAGAAAGCTATGTAATTACAGGCAGCAAAATTATCAAAATTTAATATGCCTGATTTAAGTAGTTCAGTTAAAAAGGCTGAAAAATCTGTTTTAAAAAAGTTAAAAAATCTGTTCAAGATACAAACAAGACTGCCTCTTTTCTTGGAATATAGCTATACTGTAGATTTTTTTTTTTTAATGAGAAAAACAGAAAAAATGACCTGCTGCATAGTATTTACGTAGCCACTGCCCTTTAAAAGTGCTTTCTGGGGGCTGGAGAAATGGCTTAATGACTAAGAGCTCTCGGCACCCTGCAAGAGGACCTGAAGTGGACCCTAGCACACTGTCGGGGGTCACAACTGCCTGTAACTAAATCTCAAAGTGGATCTAATGTTCTTTTCTGGCCTTTGGTTATTGCACACATGTACACAAACCCTCTGCAGACACACACAAATACGTACAATTAAAAACAAAGGTAAAAAACAGCATTTTCCTGGCCAGGTGCAGCACATACCATGACGGCTAGGGAGTCACAAAGAATGTTAGACCACCCTGGATACAGGCAGACCCTACCCTGGAGGCACATTTGTAACAATGATACAAAGATAAACCAGTAACACAGAATATGGCCTCTAGAAGCATATACACTCGACTGCTGAATAAAGGGACAGAATTTAAAAAAGAAAAGAAAAGGCACTAGCAAATCTAATATCCAGGTAAAGATGATAATGTTTCTGAGTTACACCTGGAACACACATATCTATTAGCCACACCATAGCTGAGTCATATGATGAACAGCCACAGAGAACAAGACCCACTACAGTTGGATCGCTGGCTCGTGCTGCTGAAGACAGCAGGTCATTTACCTGCTAGTTCTCCCAGTCTGTGCAAGGTAAAGACTCCTCCTCGTCCTCTGACTCTGGGGATGCTTCTTTAATTCTTCTTAGAGCTTCATGGATGCTTCGTGTCAAAGGGTCTGTATCAGGCAGAAGTGTGAAGGATTCTCTCAGAACTTCCTTCTGAACCTTCTTCAATTTTACCCCTTTCCTTATTTGCGCCAAGATATTGTTACTATCATCTTCATCAGGAAAAGGAGGCAGAGTCCGCTGTTCAACCTTTTTCAGATGAAAACTACCACGCTTCAAAGATGCTAACACCTCATCCATGGGCGAACTCACTTTAGAAAACAAAACAAACAGAGTTAGTCAAACTTTGTGACCGCTAATACAAGTGGGGAGATGGTCTTGATATGAAAGCTGAGATTCCCAAAGGACCCCCATATCGCACCCACCACGAGCCCAAGGTAAGACAGTGATTGGTTAAATTTTTAACTAATTTATTTATTCATTTGTTTTCAAGATAGGGTCTCTCTGTGTGTATCCCTGGTTGTTCAGAAACTTGTTCTGTAGGCCAGGCTAGCCTTGAACTCATGGAGATCCGCCTGCCTCTGCTTCCTGAGTGCTGGGATTAAAGGTGTGCACTGCTACCACCTGGCTTTAAAAAAAAAAAAAAAATTGGAGTTGGAAGATGAGGATCTGAGTTTAAATTCCCAGCATCCATATAAAAGCTGGACACAGTGGTGCATGCCTGTAATTACAGTACTTGGGAAGTGCATGGTGACAGGTGGAGCCTAATGGGGTTGACGTGGGGCTACTGGCTAGCTAGTCAAGCTGAAATGGTAACCTCCAGGTTCAGTGAGAGACCCTGTCTCAAAAAGTAAGGCAGAGAGCTGCTGAGTAAGATACTCAAATTGACTGGCTCAACATGAAAAAGTGAGTACATGTGCATCTAACACTAACACGCACATACACCCACAGTCCCACACACACAATTTAATGCTGGTTCACTGTCGCTGTGCTTTTTCATTTAGTTGTTTCACATGAGATTCTGTTCAGATTGTGGTATGAAGTATTTTACAGAATATTCTCAGGTTAATATGTGATAGCAAGATCCCTATATTATTTGCCTCATGCAAACTCAAAGTCCCTCAAAGGCAAGAAAAGTTACTTAGAGGAAACTTTACTGAGGCACACTGACATGTGGTAAGCTGCACAGAACTTCCTGCTCGGAAAAAAGAATTCTTTTTATATGAAGAACACTCTTAAGTCTTCAATACTAAACTGTGACCAAATATATGATCTTGTTGATAGCTTCATACCCTTTCTTACAAATGATATCATTGTCATAAAATAGCATATGAGCTCCACCACTAAGCCAGACTCCCCAGTCACAACAGTTTATCATTCAAGTTAAAAGTCAGATTTGTTTTTCCTCACACAAAAAGTGCTACCTAACAAATAGGCCAAATGTCACTTGGATATTTTAAAAACCTGTGTAGCTGGGCGGTGATGGTACACACCTTTAATCCCAGCACTTGGGAGGCAGGCAGATCTCTGTAAGATCAAGGCCAGCCTGGTCTACAAGAGCTAGTTAGTTCTGGGACAGGCTCCAAACCTACAGAGAAAACCTGTCTGGAAGAAAAAAACAAACAAACAAAAAAAAAACACGCCTAACAGCTCAAGAGAAGGTATAAATTTGTAAACAATTGCTGAGTTCCTAAGACTTCTCTAGGTCCTGTTCGCTCACCTCTCCTCCGCTGCAAACCGTCAGCTGTCTTCCGGAGCTTCTTCCGGGCACTGACCAGCTGGCTGCTATCGAAGAGCTGCGCTGAGGGGGCACTGGCTGACTTCGGGATCCTCTTCTCACAGCCCTCCTTTCTAAGTGCATCTTTCTCCAGTGTCTCTGAAGTGGTGGTGGCATCATTGTCCTTTGCAACAGGCAGAGGTGGAGGCGGGGGTGGAGGGGGAGGGGGAGGTGTTGGAGGGCGAGGGGGTGGGAGTGGATCTGCTGCAGCAGAACATGGTTTGAGGTCATTACTGGTCAGAAGTGGAAGTGATGAGGGAGGAGGCAGTTCAGAGGTAACAGCACTGGGAGGTAATGAAGGGGCTTCAAGTTGTACTGATGAAGTGTCTTCAAGATGGACAAGGCTCTGGGGTTCTGCTGTCTGTGAAGACCCAAGCTTGCTTCTTCCTTCTCCCACTTCAGTCTTCTCCTCTCCCTGCAGCTCTCCGGGTAGAGAGTCACACTGTTCCTCACAGGGCCCAGGACTTGCTGTACTTTTTCTCCTCGCATGAGCCACTCTTAATCTTGTTGATTTAAGGATGACTTGCCCAGGGTACCTCTAAAATATCAAAGTTATTGTATGAGTATATTAAAATAATTTGCCAACAAATGCTTAGTTATTTCTCCCTTTCACAGAATGTTATTATTTTGGCTATTTTCTGACTTTTTCCAAGGGACAAGAAAAAAGACAACAGAAAAACTAGAAAACCTTTGCCTACCCTTTCAATACCTTTAAACAATTATCACCACCTCTTTTATTGCCTGCTATCAAACCCTTCTTCCCTCTTACCCAGTTGCTTAACAATGCCACATTCAGGGCTTGTTGGTGCACTTGTCTTTAATCCAAGCATCTAAGAGACAGAGGAGGTGGACAGCTATGTGTTTAAGGCTAGCCTGGTCTATATACATTCCAGTTTAGCCAAGGCTATAGCAAGACCATATACAACACAAACAAGAAAACTAGTCAAATGACTTTAAGTCTTCAACGGAAAAAAATTGTATATAAAGCTCAAGACGAACAGGATCAAATATACATATATATTTGCATATTTACTGGTACTTAGCAAGAAACTAAGAAACTATTATAGTTTATTTTCAAATACTTATATAAAAAAAGTTAAAACTTTAGGGGGTACAACAAGGCACCTTAAAAAATGCCTGGTAACAATTTTATGACAGAAGGAGAGAGTGCAATAAAGTTCGTGATACGGACATTTTTTTATTCAAAAGAATCCAGGCTTTCTTGACACTCTACTCTCTCCATTCTTTACATTCCTGAAGCAGCACACCAGGGGTAAAAGAATATTACTGTCAGACTCGGCCACAAGAAAGGGAACCGATCAAACTACTAAGATTGGAGTAATTGTAAACGGAAATCTTATCATAGGACTATACCATGGCTCTCTCTGAAGAGCAGTGAGAAACCAATCGAGTGTTTCTATTACCTGCTTAAATGTTCTAAGTCTATCCAGGGTCCTCTGTCTCTCTTGGCTAACCCAGGCACTTTTTCTTTCCTCTTCATCGTGTAATTTTTCTCTCTTCTGGTAAAAAAGAAAAAAGGAAAGGAAAAAGGTAAGGAAAGGAAAGGAAGGAGAAAGGAAGAAGAGAAGGTTATTACATTACACTGTGCCCAAATATATTAACTATTTTCCCCAATATATTAAACAAGTGATTAAGGGAAGATTTACTGGACAAAACCTTTTATGCTGTGCTCCCGCAGGCTCACACTGGACCGATAAAGATGAAACGTCTTCTAAGCTAAACACTGCTTAGTCTCGGGGGTCTGGGATGAAACAGATTTAGTAATAAATCTATTTCTGGTTTTCACATTCACCTAACTCGAATAAAAGTGGTTTTTGAAATAAAATCAGCAACCATGTCAGTGATTTAGTGTTGAAGAGTTAGAAAAACACACTTCAAACATCTGTGCATCACGTGGCTCGCAGCACACCTTGCAAGCAGGAGTTGGCCACACTGGTGTTATAACTCTCTCCTTACTGTTGGATCACCTAAAAGGTACGACAGACTCTCACTCGTCAGCTTATATCTTAGTGAACAAATAAAATACAAAGGGCTATTACTTAATTTTAAAAGCTACCTGTTTAATTTTAAAAGCTACATTCTTCCCTTCAGCAGAGCAAGAACTAAAACTGAAATGGGCGTGGCTTAGGGAGACCTTGCTCAGGGCTGCAAACTCAGGAAGCGCTGCGCACTTGGGACAAGGAACAAGACGCACTGGAGCTGCCTCCTTGTGAGGCTGATTTCCCGGAAATTCAGCTTCTCTACACTATCCTTTCACCTCACTCTCTCTACCCACTGTCTCTGAACAAAGGCAGGTCTTACTGTATTCTCTTCGGAGATAAAGAGATCTTTGCTTCTTTAAAATGGGGGGCAGAGGCAGGCGGATCTCTGTGAGTTCGAGGCCAGCCTGGTCTACAAGAGCTAGTTCCAGGACAGGAACCAAAAGCTACGGAGAAACCCTGAATCGAAAATCCAAAAAAAGAAAAAAGAAAAAAAATGTGAGAGGTGGGCTCAGTGTGGCAACACACACCTTCAATCCCAGTCCTCAGGAGGCAGAGGCAGATGCAGGAGGATCTCTCTGAATTTGAGGCCAGTCTGGATTACACAGTGAGTTCCAGGACACCAGGGCTATATAGAGACCCTGTCTCAAAACCAACAAACAAAACAACAAAAAGAAAAGAAAAAGATGAGACTGCAGAGATAGCTTAGTCAGCATAGTGCTTACTACAAAATACAAGACCCAAGAAGCCATGTAAATCCATGTGTGAGGGCTGGGGAGATGGCTTAGTGGTTGAGAGCACTGACTGTTCTTCCAGAGGTCCTGGGTTCAATTCATAGCACCCACAATGCAGCTCACAGCTGTCTGTAACTTTAGTTCCAGGGAACTTGACACCCATGGCAAAACAGCAATGCACATAAAATAAAAAATAATTAAAACACCGGTCAGTGGTGGTACACGCCTTTAATCCCAGCACTCGGGGGGAGGCAGAGGCAGTCGGATCTTTGTGAGTTCAAGGCTAGCCTGGTCTACAAGAACTAGTTCCAGGACAAGCTCCAAAAAGCTCCAAAGAAACCCTGTCTCGAAAAACAACAAAACAACAACAACAACCCCAACATGTCCCTTTAAAAGTATCTCAATGAAACCTTAACCACTCCAAAAGGAACAAAAAATATACTTAGAAACAAAGAAGTGAAAAGCAGGGCTACTGATAAGCAATGAACTTGCTTAACTCTAGAAGTGGGCCTTAACTGAGAGATGAATGTGACCCTTTGACACCCAAACCCTGAGCACACTGAGTGGAAGGGAACACTGAGGAAGCAGGGCAGTAGCAGCTGCTTTACTGTTCACAGCCCAATGCACTCATCCCAATGCTCAATGCTTTTCCAAGTAGCCTTGCAAAAGAATTTATAAAATTCTAATAGTTCTTTCAGAGTCATGATTAAGGCCTAGCTAAAAGTAGCAACAATTAATTCTGGAATTCATTATTTTCTGGGTTGTTTAATATATAAAGTGATAATGTGATTATCATATCACTTTATATATTACACACGATAAAGAGGTTAAATCAAAACTTCATAATAAACAAATCTCTTTCCCCCTAGACATGGCTTCTCTGTGAAACCCACTGCTGGGATTAAAAGTGCGTACCACCACCATCAAACATTTAACATCTGGTGTATGATCAAAATTTATGCATAGACATAAAAATACAGAAGGTGTAAAACTTGTTTATAAGAAACCATTCAAGGCTATGCACTAGAAAAAGTCATGTAACTTGTTAAAATGTCCAAACAATCAAATAATAAGAAAGAGACTGTTTAAGAACAATTAATTCTATACTCTTCGTCATTTCTTGATTTATAAGTCAATGACACACTACATCACACATCAGGAAAAGGGCTCATGCTAGGTCAGGACTTTAATGAACCACAATCCTTGGTTTGGTTTTGTTTTTGGAACAAAGTATAGTGAAGGCTGGCCTTGAGTTCACAGGCCTGCATATGGTCAGCTAGAGGGGATTTCTGCGGAGCGGTAAAAACACATTTTCTAAGTTGGTCAATCATGAGGCAGAGGAGGGATGTTGTGCAGTATTTTGTGTTCTGATAAATAAAGCTTGCCTGAAGATCAGATGGCAGAGCTAGCCCAGAAGCCTGGCAGTGGTGGCACACCTCTAATCCCAGCACTCAGGAGGTGGAGATGGGAAGTGATAAGGAGGGGTGCAGACAGGATCTGAGCCCTTTTGGAGGAGACAGGAAGGAAGCAACTGTTAGTTGCTCCTAGTTCTTTGATCTTCCTGGTTTTTACCCTGATTTCTGACTCCTGGTTTTTATTGATTAAGATTAATTAGACTAACACTTTAATGGGATACTACCCTTTAGATTGGGAAAGCAAGAGAAAAGGGGTTTGGGGTTAGGAGTTGAATGGACAAATATAAGACAACCTGGCTATGTGGCGAGAAGAATTTTGATAAGAGATTTTTTTAGAATGGTGGCTTTAACCCATGTATGACTACAGCTCTTAAATGGTGCAGGCAGATAGCACGTGTAGGCAGGAAATTTTGAACAGTGTCAGGACTCTAAAGACATTCTTGGCAGGAGGATGAACCGTGGAAGCAGTGTTTTTTAACTGATCGGAAGGAAGGTGACTTAGGGAATGCTTCCTGATGGGTGGAACTGTCACACACTTTCAGAGAGGCCTGATAACACTTTGCCTCTTAGTGGTAGTAGATCTTTGAATAAACGTTAGTTACATGGATTATGGTAAGGGACAAGGAATTGTGAATGATTAAAAACAGCACACTTGCATGTCTTCTTACATGTCAATTATTACTAAATACAAAAGTCAGGCTCTCTTCCTAAATCTCAGATGCAGACTCAATATATCATCTTCAAGGTTTCCAGCTAGGAAAACAAAGAGAACCGTGCTTTAAGCTCCACAATAAAAACCAATATAAAGTTCCAGGCTTAGATATCAAAGCCCAGAGCTGCTTAAGAACAGTGAATTAAGAATACGTCCCACTTTCTGCCCCCTGCTCAACACACTTCTATTCCACATCTAAAATTTATACCCTCCAGCCCAGGTGAATAGGTCAAATGAAGGAACTTTCCCAGCCTAGTGTACGTCTGGCAACCACCTGGGATATGGGAGTGCTTGCATTATCCTACATTTAGATACATACCACGGATTCCCAAGAAAACAGACTCGAGTCTGTAGAGGAGCAATGACTGGAGAGGTGAATACACAAATTCTTCTCTGCTTAGAGGTGTTTTCTGCACCATTGGTGGTGAAATGCTTAGAAAAAAAAACTGCATTATCCAAGAGACTTGGGTGGAGCTTCCATTGCAAATCCACATCTCTAAATATGAGTCAGATGGACACACAGAGTTCAGGAGAATGAAGTAATCATACGGCTGATCTGTCAGCGGGTATACTATAAAAGTCAAGTATCTAAAGATCCCGGATGAGCCGGGCAGTGGTTGTGAATGCATTTAATCCCAACACTCGGGAGGCAGAGACAGGTAGGTAGATCAGCCTAGTCTACAGAGCAAGTTCCAGGACAGGATCCAAAGCTACAGAGAAACCCTGTCTCAAAGAAACAAAAAAGATCCCAGATGGAGAGATGTGAAGTGCCAAGGTATTTGGGGAAGTAAATGTTTACAACCTAGAACCTAACCTGTCCCCTAGGTGGCAGACCTGGAATGTACATCAGTTTCCTCCTTTAATATCTGAAGGGCTTTGGTCAAATCACTCAGCTCTAGAAAACTAAACCAGTTTACCTGTGAAGGAGCTGGAGGGAGACTGCTATATGCTAACACAGGAAACTGGTCTCTGTTAGCAGCAAAGTTAGGTGTAAGTAACTGGGAATACTTAGTCTACAGAAATTCAGCTTTCATTGTCACAATGCATGTATCTGTGTGGGGGGGTTGTTTTGGGGGTGAGGAATAACCACAATGCCAGGAGGTCAGAAGACAAGTTTAGTCAATTCTTTCCTTCCACTGTAGGATCTGAGGTTCCTTCCACAGGTAGGATCAGGTCAGACTCACAGCGAGCACTTTTACCCCCTGCATCATCTTGCCAGCCAAGAATGCACTCTTAAAAGAACCTGAGCTGGGTGTGGTAGCCCATTCCTTAATCCCAGCACTTGGGAGGCAAAGGCAGGCAGATCTCTGTGAGTTGGAGGACAGCCTGCTCTACAAAGAGAATTCCAGGACAGGCAGGACTGATACAGAGAAACCCTGCCTTGAAAAACAAGATCAACAAAGAAAGCTTTTGAGTTCCAGGCTGGCTGGAGCTACACAGAGAAAACATGCCTCAAAAAACCTTTAAAAAAAGAAAAATCTGAGGACAGGGATTGGACATGGCACAGTTAGAAGACAGAGAGTGTGGCTGACATACCCAGGGGCTCCACTGAAAAATGGCTCTTCCTTTCCCAGTAGGTCTCGATTGCAGGTGACTTCTTGGTTACTGGTGGGACCCAAATCCCCGCCCCCCCACCCCAGTCCTGTGAGCCCATCTGGCTTGAATCGTGTCTTGTGCGTGCTGCCACAGTCTCTATGAATTAGTAAGCTTACCAGTCCTGTTATACTGGAAGACACTTTCCTTGGAGTCATCAGAACCTCTGGCTTAGAATCTTTCCGACTCCTCATTTCCTGAACTTTGATGAAGACAGCCATTTAGGACTGTGTGCTGAACTTTCTGCTGGGATTAAAGGTGTGTGCCACCATCGCCTGGCCCCATTGCTTTGGTTTTAAAACAGCCTGTTTTTCATTTCATTTTATGGTGGCCTCAGTTTTTTAGTGATCTTCCTGCCTTTGTCTGTCAAGTGCTAGAACAACAGTTGCACACCGTATCTGTGAGGGATACTTTTAATGAGTAAAAACCTCATCTTCTGAGCACAATTTTTTTGTTTACCATTTGTTCAAGGGTGGTAGTCATCAGCAAGTAAACTTTGTGCTTTCTTTAGTTCATTTTTTAAGTTACTAATAGTTATTAAACTACCTTAGACCTGGATATTTAATTTGCACGGTTTCTATGGAAACTGTTAAAACAATAAAATTAATCTATTAGGAGTTACATTTTAAACAACATACCACCCAAGAATTTCTAATAAACATAACTTAAGCTTCAAAACAGGCTTTGAGAGACAGTCAGTTGTAATCTAAGGCTCTGGGAATACACAGCCTGGGGCTTATGGGCCACATGCAGCTGCATACACCAAGGATAGCTCTAAATAAGATCCAACACGAAAAAATGTAAACTTTTAGCATGATGATAGGGTGCTAAGGTTATGTTTGTGTATGAAATTTGTTAAAGATGATTCAGAATGGACATGGCTGAAGCCAACTCTCATTTCCCCTGAGTTACAAATGTTTTAGAATGACTTAAACTTTGTTACTGCTTTCATCTGTCTTCATTAGGTATTCTACCTAATGCTGATGTTTGTCCAAACTTTAAGACAGCATTTGTCTCTGAGATTCCTGTTGGTTTTGGTTTTTTTTTTAAACCTCTGAATCTCCTCATAAAATTCTTTGAGGAACAAATAAATTGCTTCATCCACCAAAAACCTGGCATTTATCAGAAACCAGTACAGTTGCATGTCAGTAACCGAGCTAATAATGCAGGTACAAACAGGAGTGGGACATCCTCATTCCCCATCTGACCTAACAAGACAGAGAGAGATGAAAAACAAAGGGCATTAATTAATCTGCTATTTCTGAGAGAAAAAGTCATATAGTTTAAGGATAAGTGAGTGATCTCCATGTAATCATGAGAAGAGGCAGCTTTAGCTCAACTATGCCAAATTAGCTCAAAGAACTAGAAATGAACTCAAGTCCACTGAACTTTTGTGTTGTGCCAAAAAAGAAGAGAAGCTTTCCCATGAGCAAACGGCCACCCTAGCGTTTCTGATATTCAATTGTCTTTAAGCGCCTTGTTGACTACATACGGATCTATCAGACCCGGAGGAGTGACTACGCAGGGGTGGTGCAGTGTGACAATGGCAAAGGGGGGGAAACTCCCGAGGGAGCTGCCATAAACTCATTACTCTCAGGCCTTACACAGGGCAGCAGCCCTTCTACACCGCCACAAGAACGACATGACATTTGATAAGAAGCTAGAGATTTCTGTTAAACTGGAAAAGGCCAAGTGTGCTCACACCATAATGGAAGTCATAAGCTATCACCATAAAACAAGAAAGGGAAATAAGTTATAAAAAACTGACAGGAAGACTACATAGAAATCTATGTAGAAAGAAGAAAAGAAAATCAGCTTAAAGTAATAGTGTAACATTACAGCAGAGATGCTATACATAAACAATTCCTAGTCTACCAACTAGAATTTGAAATTAAATACTAAATGCTACTAATCCCCACAGAGACAAAATCTACTACATCCCAAGGTTAAAAATGAAGAAAACTATAAAACTCTTGACAAATAAAATAAGAAAATTAAATAGTCCTTTTATTTATACAGTAAAATTCAATAAAAATAGATTACTATTTGTCTATGTAACTTAGAGGTTAATAAAACAATCCCCAAACAGACCCAGGAGACAAAGCCTCCTGACCTTTGACTAAAGGGCAAAAGCAGTGCAGCAAAACAAACTGTTAAAGCAATGGTGCTGAAGGCAGTGGGCGTGCCGAAAGTAGAGCACACACTGACCTTAGACCTCCAGCAACTCAACACACAACAGGCCAGAGACACATAAAACCCCCACAGTATTTAAAATAAGAGATGCACCATGGTATGAGAAACAACAATAACTAGTAAGTTGGTTTCTGATCAAAGTAAAAGCTCTGGACAGGATACTGTTTAGAGAATGAGAGGATAAGCAACAGACACCTGATAAAGGACTCTTCAAAGTCAGTGAGAAAAGAAAAGTTCAGTTCAATGTGAACAAAAGCCGGAGCGGTGATATGTTCCTGTAGTCTGAGAGGAGGAGCCAGGAGGCTCAGCTACACAGGTCATGTTCTACATGAAACCCCATCAAAACAGAATAACCCCCAAAAAGATAAAGTATGTGGCAGATGAGCATATAAAAACCATGCTCAGCACCATGTCATTTAGAAAGGTGAACTGAAACAATAAAGATACCACTATCCCCATTAGAAAAGCTACCGCTGACAGCAGCACAGCTGGAGTGGTCTGACGATACAGCGCTCTCATTCATTGCTAAGGCTAGCAGGTGTAAACTAGCAATTTAATCTTACCATTACTGTCCAACAACCAAACCTTAAATGGGCATTATTAAGTGAAATAAGTCAACTTGAATATGCTACTTTGTGAATATTCCAAACAAACAGAGGGCAGCGAAACTAACCTGTTTGATTTTCAGTCACAGATTCGTGTCGTTTTACATCTGAGAACAGCAACAAACATCACAACCCAAGGAGAGAACTCCAGCGTAATGAACAGACTTTGGACAGCAATGATGTGCCAACACTGACTTGCTGCTAACACTCATACAACCTCAGTGGTAACAGAAAGCTGGAGGTGAAGTTAGGAGTGGCACTTAAGAACTCTTGTACTCACCATTTCTTTTTTTCCTAAAATCAACTCGTTCGTTCGTTCGTTCCTTCATTCATTCACTCAAACATACGCACTCAGTCACCACCAGTGGCACAGTTCTCATACTCTGAATTTTTACCCCTTTTCAGACATATGTAAGGTTTCGTTCCGAGTCTCCAAGAGTCCCCACTTACTAGTTGTGCTGTGTGATGGGTTCTATATTCATCTTCACTCTGAAAACGCTGCTGAAACTTTTCATTGTGTTTTGCGATACAAATTTCCTAGAAAAATATAAAATGTGTTTTAATTAAAATGAAACTTATAAAGACCACGGAAAAGTTTATCTGACTCGTTTTCCTGAGAAGCAGAGAGCTAATGAGGACCAGCTCTTCCCTCCTTAAAAAGCAATCTCCACATATCTGCAGGGTTAGACCTGGCCATTAAGATCTGTCTAACCCTAATAGCAGTGCCTCAGTCCACTCTCTTATCCCAGCCTCACTAAATAAGGCTAAGGATACTGACATCACCAATCAGAATATTTTAGCTGTCTTTTCAATGGGGGCTACAGGGAATCTGCCGCTGTGTCCTTTAGTAAGTCACCCTCAGAACACGTAGGGCACAAACACTGTTAAGAATATATGCAAGAGGGCAACTTTAAGAGAGATAAAAATGTTTAATGTAAGAAGCTGAGAGTAGGTAATGGCTACTTAGTTTTAAAAATAGAAGCAATGAGGATAAATCATTTTACAATTTGAATTATCAGCCATGGATCAAGGATGGAGTAATGAATGAAAACAAGGTTTCACTACCTTTTTATTTCTGAGGTAGGCTTTCTTGGCTGAGACGCGCCCCCTTCGTGCTTCTAGCTGGCGTGCCTTCTGCTGCAGTTTCTGGAGCTCTTCCCTCTGTGCTTGCACAGATGCCGCCGTCTCCTCCTTCTCCAGCATGGCCTCCATGCTTTCGTAAGTGTCATAGTATACCACTTCATCTCTCTTTTCTGTCACAGAACAAGTTCTTTATTAAATGGTGATTAAAAGGTGATGAAATAAACCCCAGATTAAATTATACAAAATTTTCAGCAGTGTCTGGTATACAGGAGGTGTTCAATAAATGCAGACCCAACTCTTCCACTCACGCAGCAAAAGTGCAGAAATGCTAATTCTAGATGAAGCTCCTTTAACAACGTGGGTATGCTACAAAACTCAAAACCAGCATGCAGTCCGAACTGCGGAGTTCACTCACGTTCAAGGACTCCTTCAAAACATTTATGTTCATATTTTTTTAAGTCTTAGGAGAAACACAGTTGGGGTCCATGTCCTTTCTCCACATCCTCTACCTTTTGTGGACCTCGGTAGTTACATGCACACCATACCTGATATAAGCCTTTTGATGCTCTCCAGTTGTGCAGTCAAAAGTAACTCTTCACACTTCAAGATTTCAAACTGCACTTCATACAACTGAAGCTGCAAATCATAGTAGTCAGCTTCAAGCTGATCCAAGTGAGCTATAGCTTCTGTACCTCCCTGCAAACTTTGCATCTGCAGTAAAAATAAAAACACTGCTATTAACTGGTTAAGAAAGTCAACTAGATATTAATACTAATTCAATAAGCTAAATCCCAAAATGAGTACCAGACGGTGGTGGTGCATGCCTTTAATCTCAGGCTTATAGGACGAGTTCCAGGATAGCTGGAAATAGGGAGAAAACGGGGGCAGAGGAGGTAAGAGTAAGACTTCCGACGAGCTGTGTGTCGCACTGTAGTCTGAGGCTAGCTTGGAGAGCACAGGCCTAAAATCAGACATGTGAGCTACTTGGGGATTGAAGACAGCAGACTGTCAACTAGGCACTTGGGAGGCAGAGGCAGGCGGATCTCTGTGAGTTCGAGACCAGCCTGGTCTACAAGAGCTAGTTCCAGGACAGGCTCCAAAACCACAGAGAAACCTTGTCTCGAAAAACCAAAAAAAAAAAAAAAAAAAAAAAACTAGGTTAGCCTGCTAAAGAGTTTGTTCAGGGTCAGTAGGACAACTTGTTGAGACATTTATCTCAAAATAAAAAAGTTATAAAAAAGCAGCTGACAGCTCAGATATGAAAGTCTGTCTACATCTACAATATCACTATTTAGGTTCACTTACACTATCATAAAGGGGTGGGGGAGGCAGTGATACTTTTACAAAATATACATAGCACCAAGGAAGAAAGAGAAAGGGCACCTCCTAAACATAAGGAAAACAAACAAAGTAAACCCAAAAATTCAAATCAGTAGTAAATCATAAACAGTGAAAAAAGTTTTAATGTAACTTAACACAAAGCAAACTTTTAATGACTATACCATAGTTCATTTATATTTAGGGTATCAGTGTATTATCATCATCCCGAAACAAATCTCAATGGTTTCTCTTCTCAGTTCAGAAACAGATGCTGAGTTACAGCGTCCCCTTGCCACAGTAAACACACAGATGTTTATCATTACAGCAGAGTGGGAGAAACCAATTACTCCACACCGCGGGGATGGAGAGTGAAGAGAGTATGTTTTAAGTAGATCAGTCTCAGAGAATTGCTTTAGATGAGAAAAGTCCTTGCAACCTATGGATGATAGTCACTGTTATTTCTGGTAACAAAGACCTTTAATAGAAATAAAATCAGGGCCTGAGATTGGACCTACACTGGAATCCCATAATTTCTGGGGATACTTCTGAAGTGGTAGATGTCTTGTATGAGCTCGTGTGGCTGGCCCTGTAAGAGGGCTATTTGAAGAAATCAAATTCAGAGAAAGGAGGGTTCAGAACTGCTTCCCAACACTATTACTTCAAGCAGATGCAGCTTTTCCAGGGGCTCCTTAGGCTTTGCGCGTCAGACTGTAAGCATCCTTTTAAGAACATTTCTTCTAGAATATAGTACGACTGTTGTGTCTTTAGTTGCCCCAAAAGTCCAGTTCCATAGACATCAATGTGCCTGGAGATCCTGGTAGCACTGGAGAGGTGACCCCTGGCTTCAAGTGTTTGCAGACGTGACTACCAAAGGCCAGAGGGAAAGAAGGAAAGGAATTTTTAAAGCCTCACTCATGTGAGGCTGGTATCCTTTGGGTCCCCAGTTCAGAGAGGTACTTTCCTAGACCATTGCTCTAGGAAAGCCTATGGCAGAAAGGCGAGGACTCCATATTACTGTTGAATGGTCCCTTTTGTCTTGAAGGTAATGGACACATAAGAGCACAAAAGAATATTTTGAACAAGATTTTAGATTTTGCTGGCTGAGAAACAGGGAGATGTTCAACATACTTACCCATCAAGGGTATGCAAATCAAAATGACTGAGATTCCATCTTATGACTGTCAAAATGGCTAAGATGAAAAACACAAGCGACAGCTCAAAATGGAGAGGAACTGGAGTAAAAGGAACACTCCTCCATTGCTGGTGGGAGTGTAAACGTATACAGTCACTTTGGAAGTCAGTGTGGCAGTTTCTCAGAAAACTGGGAGTCAACCTACCTCAAGACCCAGCTGTACTGTTCTATACACCCAAAGGATGCACACTCATACCATAAGGACAATTCCTCAACTATGTTCATAGCAGCGTTATTTGTAATAGAACCTAGAAACAACTTACATGTCCCTCAACTGAAGAATGGATAAAGAAAATGTAGTATATTTACATAATGGAATATTATTCAGCTGTTAAAAACAAAGATACCAGAAAATTTGAAAGCACATGGATAAACTAGAAAAAAAATCATCCTGAGTGAGGCACCCGAGGTATGTACTCACTCATAAGTAGATACTAGCTATAAAATAGAGGATAACTACAATCCATAGATCCAGAGAGACTAGGCAACAAGGAGAGTTCATGGGGGACACGTGAATCTCCCTAGAAATAGAAAATAGAATTGATTTTGTGAGTTGACTGAGGGCAGGTGGAGATGGGAACATGAGCGATCAGGTGGAAGGGTGGACAGGAGAGTACTGAAAGAGACTACTGGAAGGGGGTAAGGTAAAAATCTGGTACAAGGAAACCTCCAGGAATTTACAAGGATGATCCCAACTAAGACTCCAAGCAATAGCAGATATGTAGCCTGAACTGGCCAGATTGGTGCCTAGCCCAATTTTCAGAGAGGCTTCATCCAACAACTGAAGGAAAGAGATGCAGATACATAGCCAAGTATTAGGTGGAGCTTGGGGAATCCTACAGAAGAGAAAGGATTTTAGGAGCCAGAGGGTTCGAGGACATCCTCTGGACACAAGAAAACTCATAGAACTAAATAACCTGGACTCATAGGGGCTCACAGAGACTGAACTGACAACCAGGAAGTCTGCATGGGACTTTGCATATATGTTGGAGTTGTGTAGTTTGGTCTCTGTGGGACTCCTAATAGTGTGAACAGGGGCTGTCTCCAACATTTATTGACTTTTGGGACCCTACTCCTAATATAGGGTCATCTTGATCAGCCTTAATACATGAGGAAGTACTGAGTCTTACTACAACTTGATATGTAATGCTTTGTTGATACCTACAGGAGACCTGCCCTTTCCTACGAAGAAAGAGAAGAGTGGATTGGAAGGCGGGAACAGAAACCGGTTGGGGGAGGGACTGGGTTGAAAGGAGGAAGGAAACAGCAGCTGGGATGTAAAATATTACAAATATATATATGTATATTATATAGAAAGGATTTTGCTTTATAATCTAGATATTTGTACAGATTACCCAGTGACTAGAATGCTTTTCCTTTTTAAAAAAAGATTTATTTATTAATTGGGTATACAGTGTTCTATTTACAGGTTTGCCTGCATGCCAGAAGAGGAGAGCAGCCCTCATTATAGATGGTTGTGAGCCACCATGTGGGTGCTAGGAATTGAACTCAGGTCCTCTGGTAAAGCAGTCGATGCTTTTAACCTTTGAGCCATCTCTATAGTTCTAGAATGTTTTTCTTACTGCCTAATGTCAAATACATTTAGTAAGACAGAAAAAGAAATGGTTAGGTTTAGTGGTACACATTGAAAAACAACCCCAGCCAGGCATGACGGCGTCCACAGAAGGGAAGCAGAGGCAGGAAGAACTTTGTTGAGTCTGAAGCCAGCCTGGTCTACACAATTAAGTTTCAGGACAACCAGCGATGAACAGTGTGAGACCCTGTTTCCAAAATAATAAAAATAACTCCATGAATTAAGTCTGGTTAAATCTTTCAATAAATTTCATAAACAAGCTATTAAGTAATCAACAATCAATAGACACAAAAGGGCAAGCTCTCAACATGGGAAGGGTAAAAAAAACAAGGAAAAACTGGAGATGTGAGAGGCTCTAGTGTAGAAACAGATTCTGCCAATGACAGCTATACATCTGGGTAAGTAGGATTGTCTAACTCCACACTCCACAAAACTTTGAGAACTTAACATTTCATTCTGTCTTTGATGTCAAATCTAATCTCAGAATGCATTTGTAGCAAAACAATCTGATTTGATATTAAACCACATGTAATTCTTATTTTTCCATTTAATGTAACATGTTTTATCACCATGAAATCAACAGCTTCCTGGAAGTTAGCTGCTCTGAACATTATCTTCTAAAATCCCAACATAACTGGAATTCCTCAATGATGGAAGACATCCTCAATGATTTCAGGAATGTTTCTGAAACTTAGATGATAATACACATAAAGAAATAAGGAAGGGCCTAAAATATTGAAATTTTCCCATTAGGGAAGGAGAGAGAAAGATGGCTCAGCAGTTTAAAGCACATGCTGTTCCAGGTTTTCAGCCCCCACACATCAGGTGCCCACAACTCACTCCTAAACCAGGCGTAGGCCCTCCCGACTCCACAGGCCTATACTCACAGTCACATATATACACACTTAATCTAAAATAATAACCTTATCTTTTTAATTCCCCTGGGGCTGGAGAAATGGCTTAAGGGTTAAGAGCACCTACTATTCTCCATAGGACCTGGGTTCAATTGCCAGCACCTACATGACAGCTCACACCTGTTTGTAACTCCAGTCTTCAGAGTTCTGACTCTTTCTTCTGAACTACACAGATATTTGTCATGGTCACGATACACAGACAAGCATGCAGGCTAAATACTCATATGCATAAAAATAAATAAATTGAAAAGAATTAAAAAAAATAACTTCCTTTTGTTGGGTAGCTACTGTGAATATCTAAGCTGGATAGCAAAAAAATTAAATAGAGCCAGGCATAGTGCCGCACGCAGAGGCAGGCAGGTGAGTTCAAGGCCAGACTGGTCTACAGAATGAGTCCCAGGACAAAATAGAAAAACTCTGTCTCAAGTGTGTGTGGGGGAGGGGGGATTAAAGTAATATAAATCAAAATATAATAAAACCTTGACGTGTGTATTCTGGAAAAGTAATTGGTTTCTCCCACTCTGCTGATAAACATCTGTGTGTTTACTGTGGCAAGGGGACGCTGTAACTCAGCATCTGTTTCTGAACTGAGAAGAGAAACCATTGAGATTTGTTTCGGGATGATGATAATACACTGATACCCTAAATATAAATGAACTATGGTATAGTCATTAAAAGTTTGCTTTGTGTTAAGTTACATTAAAACTTTTTTCTTTTTTTTTTCTTTTTTTTTTTTTTTTTCAAGACAGGGTTTCTCTGTGGTTTTGGAGCCTGTCCTGGAACTAGCTCTTGTAGACCAGGCTGGTCTCGAACTCACAGAGATCCGCCTGCCTCTGCCTCCCAAGTGCTGGGATTAAAGGCGTGCGCCACCACCGCCCGGCCTAAAACTTTTTTCACTGTTTATGATTTACTACTGATTTGAATTTTTGTGGTTTGCTTTGTTTTGTTTGTTTTCTTTATATTTAGGAGGTGCCCTTTCTCTTTTTTCTTTGGTTCTCAGTGATAAGAGTACTTGCCCTGCATATGAGACCCAGGGTTTGATCCCCAGGACTAAACGAGGGAAAAACATTACAAACTCAGCCTTCTTGCCTAAGAAAGGATCCCAATTTCCCATCTATTGCTTGGGCTGTGCACACATCTAAGCCTCCTGCTCTTTGTAGTCCCTTTCATAATACTTACAAAAGATGCCTATCAGAATTAAAATAGTACTAGTTAACATTATGCTCTCTTTCTATGCTGGGCATTATGATGTTTCACATATACAAACTCATGGGATCATGACACCCAGAGACTACACATTACCCTTTTCTATTTCTTTTTTCGTTTTTGTTTTTTCAAGACAGGGTTTCTCTGTGTAACTGCCCTAGCTGTCCTGGAACTCGCTCTTATAGAACAGGCTGGCCTCAAACTCACAGAGATCCACCTACCTCTGTCTCCCGAGTGTTGGGATTAAAGGCATGCGCCAACACCATCTGGCTTACCTTTTATAAAGAAGTAAGGAATAAGCTTGCAGAATTAAGACCCACAGAGTTGTTCTGTTCTGCATGGCAGCTACTAGCTGCAAGTGTTTGTTTTCAAATTTAATTTAATGTGACTTTTTTCATTGCAGGATGTTCTAATAGACAATACATTGAGATCTTAAATACACACATACCATAATGTGCAGTATTACATGTATTAAAGTAAAACTGAAATTAGGGAAAATATAAACTTAATAAGAATTTGCCTACATGCTTATAGGAAAAAGCCAAAAGAAATAAATGAGCTGGCCTTAGAATTGGCATACTATATTCAACTCAACACGCTAGCTGTTTACACTGCTTTTCATAGAAACAGCTCAGGAATCAACAGAAGCAATGGTTTAAACTCTCTGTAGTAAAAGAGAAAATGCTAATAAGCAGACTTTTACACAAAGTTAGGATCCTTTTGGGAGTTTTCTTATTCATCTTCTGCTAAACAGCAGACAAAAGTACATTGACAACTGAGCTGCCGCTATGCTTTCTGACAGGTTTCATGACGGCACCTTAACTATAGTATCTTCTAATGATAGATTAGAGTCAAATCAAAAGAAACTGTTTCATCTTTGCCTTAGTCAGTGTTCTATTGGTGTGAAGAGACACCATGACTACAGCAACTCTCATAAAAGAAAGCATTTAACTGGAACTAGCTTACAGTTTCTGGGTTTTAGTACATCATGTCAAGAGTAGGGCAGCATGCAGGCAGACATGGAGAAGCAACTGAGAGTTCTAAATCTGGATTCACAGGCAGCAGGAAGAGAGAGTCACTGGGCCTGGCTTGGGTTTTTGAAACCTCAAAGCTCACACCCAATGGCATACTTCTTCCAACAAGGCCATACCTACTCCAACAAGGCCTCTCTTCCTAATGTTCCTCAAGGAGCACAATGCCCTGAGGACTAAGCATTGAAATATGAGCCTACAGGGCTATTCTTATACAAACCACTACAATCTTTTTTTTTTTTTTTTTTTTTTTTGGTTTTTCGAGACAGGGTTTCTCTGTGGCTTTGGAGCCTGTCCTGGAACTAGCTCTGTAGACCAGGCTGGTCTCGAACTCACAGAGATCCGCCTGCCTCTGCCTCCCTAGTGCTGGGATTAAAGGCGTGCGCCACCATCGCCCGGCCAAACCACTACAATCTTAAGTGTGAATAAAATTCAAATGCCAAATACAGCACTGTTTAAGAGATCAGTAATATTTAAGTGTTAATGTTAAAAATTTCAAGTTCATCATTAATCTTGTGAAAAGTATTCCTAATTGTATTAGTTTCTAATTTTAATCTTATGACTTAATTTAATACAAAGAAATTTGTCTTTAAAATAACCCAAGTAAATAAATATGACTTGTTTATGATTAACAATAATTTTATTTTCCAACAGGTATTTTTCTACTTCTGTATTTTCCTTAGACAACATAAATGTTTTAGAACTGAATCACTTGGTCCTTTCTTTTGTCTCTTCCCAATTTAAAATGCAGTACTGATATTTTTAAGAATAAAACTCAGCACTCCAGAAGCCAGCCTATTCTGCAAGGCAAATTCCAAGGCTAAAGTAGGACATTATCTCAACAAACACACATAGAAACACAGATCTTCCCTTACGCAAATAGGCTGTGTGTTGCCTGCAGGGGAAAAGCATTTGTCTGGGATGGGCTTAATATTTTACATTTTACATGTATTTTAATATTTACATTTCTTATGAGTAATGCAGACACCTTAAATTAAGGTATTAAAAACCAACACTGCACATCACTGCAGTTAAATATATATATAAGACAATACCTATATTATATACACAGCAAGTATAAACCTGGCAAAATGACTAACTAGCAATTTTTAAAAGTCCCATGAAGAGTTCAGACACATCACGCAAGACTTTAAAAACAGACTATTAAACCACAGATGACCACACAGACTCAAACTCTAGAGCTCTGGTTTAGCCTCTCCGTCTTACCACTGGAGGCCTATTTAAAAGAAGCCATACTTTCTAATGTTAGGGGTCAGGAGTCTTTAACTTTGGCACTCTACTGCCAGAGCAGGTCATGTCAACACAAATGAGAGGAAGGCAAAGTATATGTCAAGGCAATAATAACAAGGCTGGGGTTCTGAGAGCACTCCAGATAGCCAATAACAAGAAGGAACAAGCTCATTAAAGGGAAACTGCAGTAGAAATGCCTCAGGGAACATGGGATGGGGTTGACATCCTTCAGAGACTGAATACAAAGTGCAAATTGTCCCAAACAAGTCCAATTTTACCTAAGAACAGAGTGGGGGAGGACATGTAAGAGGAGAAATGTAAAAGAGGAAGAAAAAATCATGATTTAATAGGCTAACAAAAAGACTGCTTTCTGAAGTTCAGTTGTGAGTGCAGTTCAGAGTTTATTTCAAGTACTATTTTCAATCCAGCAGAGACGCCTTACTGCAGTGTCAGTACGCTAGAGTGCTGGCATCACTGGTAATCCCAACACAGAAATAGGCAAGGGCAGGAAGATCAAAGTTCACGTGCAACCTGGTCTATATAGTAAGACCCTATATTTAAAAAAAATAATAATAATGACACCACTATGGAACATTTTTGTATGCTCAAACCAAAAACAAAATATAAAAAACAAAATATAAACACAAAACAAAAAAATATAAATTGAAAACAAAAACAAAAATATAATCTTTAAACTTTTATGTGTATGGGTGTTTTGGCCTGCACGTCTATCAATGTGCCATAAGCAGGTAGTGCTCGAGGGAGGCAGAAGAGTGTGCTGGAACACCTGGAAATGTAGTTAGAGAGGGTTGTTAGCCACCTTTGTGGCTGTCTGTTCTCTTAACTACTGATCCACCTCTCTCCCTCTAACCCTGATAAAGCAACACGTTCTACAAAAAAAGACAGCCTGGTAAGATGGCTCTGCAGTTAAGACAGGAGCCAATGTGGTTCGTAGACCCACATGGTAGACAATTATCGATAACACCAACTCCAGGGAATCAGATGCCTTCTTCTGGCGTCTGTGAGCACCAAGCTCTATATGGTATTCATACAGGTAAAACAATCATATACAAAAAATTAAAAAAAAATTTGATCTGTACTATCAGAAGCAGGCATGAGAGTGCAGCCTGACAAATCCATGAGGTGTGAAGGTGTGGAGATGGGATCACCCACGCGCCTGAGGCTGGTTTGTACTTGTTAGGCAGCTGAGGATGAACTGAACTCAGCTCTCCTGTCTTACCTTGGAGGTGCCAGAACTATTAAGAGCATGCTTTACCGCACCTGGTTTCATTTAGTACTTTAAAATCAAATGAGAAACCGACAGAATGAGAGAAAAGCAGATCTATATTGGATAACAGACAAGAATCCAAAAAACAGATTTCTTAAAAAAAAAAAGTCTTTAAAAGAAAAGATTGTTAGAAAAAAACAGCTAAATATTTCAAGAGATGCTTCTTAGAAGTAAATACACATAGTTTTTCAAACTGTAACAATCTTACACTGCCAGTGGGGATAAAAAATTTGATTATTTACTATGTAGTTCTCTGCAACACTGTAGACAATATTCTACACTGTAGATAATATTCTACACTGTAGACAATATTCTACACTGTAGACAACATTCTACACTGTAGACAATATTCTACACTGTAGACAACATTCTACACTGTAGACAACATTCTACACTGTAGACAACATTCTACACTGTAGACAACATTCTACACTGTAGACAACATTCTACACTGTAGACAATATTCTACACTGTAGATAATATTCTACACTGTAGATAATATTCTACACTGTAGATAATATTCTACATTATGTGACTTTAACATTTCATTATTATTTTAGTGCTGGGCATTGTGTGCACTCTATGCAAGCGTTCTACCATTGAGCTACATTCCCTAATAAAATGACTTCTAAATGTATATGGCTTTGTAAATGTATAAATATATATGTACGTTGGTTTGAATATGGGTAGAAAATATAGAAAAGAGATGAAAAAGATATTATTAATTAGATAATGATAAAATTTTCTATAGCTGGGCAGTGGTGGTGCACACCTTTAATTCCAGCACTCAGGAGGTAGAAGAAGGTGGTTCTGAGTTTGAGGCCAGGCGGGTCTACCGAGTGAGTTCCAGGACAGCCAGGACTACAGAGAATTCTTTTTTCTTTTCCTAGTTTTTACTCCTTTGTAGCTTTCCTTTTTTATGGTAGATGTAATTTCAACTGGCTGGGTGTTAAAGCAGCAACAACCATTTTTGCATTCCAGAGGAAACCAACCTGTGTTACTCATTTGAGGCAGTGACTAAGAAAGCTGGGCTTACTTTCCTCATAGAAGAGAAAGTGAGAAGTATACTTGAAGGCATTAGCACAGGAGACTACTTCCTAAATTTAACCCCAGCAGCACAGACACTGAAACAATTAATAAATGGGACCTCCTGAAACTGTAAAGCAAAGGCCACGGTCAAAAGACAAAACGACAGCCTACAGAATGGGAAAAGATCTTCACTAACCCCACAGACAGAGGTCTGATCTCCAAAATATACAAAGAACTCAAGAAATTGGTCATCAAAAGAACAAATAATCCAATTAAAAAAAAAAAAATGAAGTACTGACCTAAACAGAGAACTCTCAACAGAAGAATCTAAAATGGCTGAAAGACACTTAAGGAAATGTTCAACATCCTTAGTCATCAGAGAAATGCAAATCAAAACAACTCTGAGATTCCATCTTACACATGTAAGTATAAGTCCTCCATCTTTGGAGGTCCCGCCCCTGTGCTCCACGATTCCCCTTTGGGGACACCAGAAAGTGCAGGAATCCCATTAAACATATATCTGAATGCTTAGTCACCAGGGAGTTGCCTTGGTAACGGTGTCTCTTCACAGCAACAGAACAGTGACTAAGACAAAGGGGTAATTTGAGTTGTGTAGAACTCCAAAAATCAGGAAAAAATAATAGCAAAGAAAGAAGAAGAATTAAACAGAATATCAGAGTTTGAGGATTAAAGTACCTTTAAGAATCATGGGTCTGCTGGGTGGTAGTGGCGCATGCCTTTAATCCCAGCACTTGGGAGGCAGAGGCAGGCGGATCTCTGGGAGTTCAAGGCCAGGTGGATAGGCACCAAAGCTACAGAGAAACCTTGTCTCGAAAAAACAAAACAAAACAAAACAAAAAAAAAAAAATCATGGGTCTGTGGGGCTATAGAAGTGGTTCTGGTTAGGACCCAAGTTTAGTTCTCAGCACCCACAACAAGCAGCTTACAACTACTCATAACCATGGGCACTTAAATTTGCAAATAAAAACACACAAATGTTTTAAAAACTTAAAAATATTTGCTTTGGAGACATGAAGGAGGCCAGGCAAGGTCACAAAGGGAGATTCTAGCTCATATACATAATAATAATGTGTACTAAATAAACAATTATTCCAAGGTATAAAGCTGATAAAGGAAAGCAAGCAGACAACATTTAATAAATACCTAAATTTAAAATAATTTACATGTATACATGTCTTATCTTCATCTATGTCTGTGCACCATAGGTATGCAGTACCCACAGAGGCTGGAAGAGGCCAACAAATCCACTGGAACAGGGGTGACTGCCACCCTCAGGGCGGCACCATGTGGACGTTGGGAATCAAACGCAATCCTCTGTAGGCAGTGTACTTAACCACTGAGTCATCTCTCTGGCCCTTGATTGCACTTCTTCCTGTTAAATACTGAGAGAGGAGTATATGAAGCCTGATTGTGAGCATCTAGATCGGGTTTACTTCCCACACTACCCTCAATCTGCAGTTACTATTCAGTGCCCTCATTTTCAAAAACATACTTCTAGTCCTTAACATTTACTGATTGTAGTGCTTACAAAACTATCAGCAGAATGTGCGCACAATTCACTGCCTCTTCCTAAAGTTCTGGCAGAGAAACTTGCTTTTAAAAACAACGAAGTTCCACTGGACCTTGTTCCATTGACCTTTTTGCTCCTTAGTGTTCAGCTGTCTACTGTTAGGCAAAGAAAGATACCATGTGTCCAGAACTTCTACAGGTGGCAATCTTGAAGTGGGGGCCATCACAAACATCTCACAGAAAAGATATGAAAATGGGCTACAAAGTATGGTAGTTTAAATGATAACGGCCCTACTGGATCATATTTGAATGCTTGGTCCTCAGTTTGTAACCTGTCTGGGAAGGATTAGGAGGTGTGGCCTTGCTGGAGGACACGTGTCACTGGAAATGGGTGCTGAGATTTCAAAAGACTATCACCATTCCCAGTTGGCTTTCTCTGTCTTATGCTCCTTTTTAGACTGAAATGGGAGCCGTCAGCTACTGCTACAGTGCCATGTCTGCTTGACTGCTGCTCTTCTCCTGCCGTGATTGGTCTGGGGCTGTGATCTTCTGGAACCATGAGCCCAAAGTTGAACTCCCTTCATTTTAAGGTGCCTTGTTCATGGTGTCTTATCACAGGTATAAAAGTAACTGAGATAGGAAGAGAGCCGTGTGTCCTAGTTACCATGAACTGTCAGCCTGCCACAGCCTAGAATCACCTGTACTATTCCCTGAGAGTCGCCACCCCACCCCCAAGACAAGAACTCACTCTGTAGAGCAGGCCGGCCTCAAACTCAGAGATCTGCCTGCCTCTGCCTCCTGAGTGCTAGGATTAAAGGTGTGTGTCACTACATCTGGCCATCCTGGGCAATTTAAACAAACTAGCTGAATATGAGCCTGAACCACTGAAAGAACAAGTAAGCAAGCAGCATTCTTCCATGACTTCTGGGTGAACCTCCTGCCTTGACAGCCCTCAGGGATGGATTGTGACCTCAAGTTATAAACCAAATAAATCCCCCTTGTTTCTGTTGGTCTACATTTTATCACAGCATCAGTAAGAAACTAAAATATTGTGCAAATCTAAGAACCCAATCCCTGGAGCCCACATAAAAATGCTGAGTATGGTGGCATGGATTTGAAATCCAAGTGCTGGAGAGGGTGGAGACTTGGACTGGCCTGCCCCGCCTAATTGACAACTCCTGGGCAGTAAAAGATTCTCAAAAATGAAGTGGTCATCAACTAAGGAATAACACCCAAGGCTGACTGCCCTTGTGCAGCCACAAACAAACATGTGCATCCACATCTGCACTCGTGCATAAACACACACACATGAATGCATAAAAAAACTGGCAGTATAATAAGTGTTATAAAGTGTTATATAAAAATGTGTCAAAAAACATTTCAATCAAAACTAAGAAACTAATGTACACAAATCCTAATGTTTTACATTTTATATATATTTAATGACGGCTTCTGTTACCTCTTCTTTCAATGCATGTTTCTTCTGTTCCAGACAAATCTCTTTAGCTCTCATCATTTGCAAAGTCTCCTTAGAAACTGCATACTGGAGTTTTTCCATGCGTTCTGCAGCTGCTGCCCACGATGCTTTGCCAAATTTCTTCTGATCTGCTCGCATCCGATCATACACAGCTGGTAATAATAATTTAGGAGAGATAGTAAAGCACAAAACTACTAGACACTAAGGAACTAAGGTGCTAGATTTCACTGATTCCCACAATAAATTATGTTTAGACTAAATTATAGTCTAATAATGTACATTCTCTGTTAGCTCGAGCAATGCTACATGCCTTTAATCACAACACTCGGAAAGCAGAGGCAGGTAAACCTCTTAAGTTTGTGTATACACAGTGAATTTCAGACAGACCAGAGCTATGCAGACACTGCCTCAAACAAAACAAAGAATCAACCTTCAACATGGGGTGGAGAGATGGCTGAGGAGATAAGCATGTTTACTATTCTTGCAGAGGACCAGAGTTTGGTTGCCAGCATCCACACAGCAGTTTACAACTAACTGCAATTACCAGCTCCAGAGAATTAAATGCCTTTTTCTGGTCTCCTCAGGATTCTGTGCACATGTGGTATACATAAACACACAGACTCACATACATATACATAAATAAAAAATACGTATAAATTATTTTTTTAAAAATAGCTTAAAGCTAGGCATGGTGAGAGAGGCCAGCTTCATTTACATAGTGAATCAGTTACAGGATAGCCAAGGCTACATAGAGAGACCCTGTTTCAAAAAAAACAACAAAAATTAATCACAAAAATAACATTTAGGAATGGGGGTGAACATGTTAAAAGTGTAATACATAGCATATTATGTTTTAGTTGAAATCTAAGCCCTAAATATTCTAAACATTCAATCCTACATTTCATGGTTCATCATGTATACTCTAAAAATTCTATGACAACTAGATGCAACTAATGCCACACACTATTTCAGCTCTCATCCACAAGGTAAAAATGCAACCATCAGCTATGAAAAGATAGCACAACCCTCTTCCTTCCCCCAAAACTCAGTGATTTGTCTGCCTCTGCATCCCAAGTGCTGGGATTAAAGGCGTGCGACACTGCCACCTAGAAAGGGTGTCTCAGTCTGTAATAACATAGGCCTGACTCAGACGCTAATTGCTGACAGACAGTTAATGTCTTCCAGTTCAAAAAAAAGCAGCACTAGAGAGACAGCTCAGCGATTCGATGCACCCACCACTCTTCCAGAGGACAATTAGCAGTACCCACATTAGGCAGCACACAAAGACATATAAAGCCAGCTTCTTTGTGAACCTACATATTCATTCTCATTCTCTCTCTCTCATTCTCTCTCCTCTCTCTCTCTCTCTCTCTCTCTCTCTCTCTCTCTCTCTCTCTCTCATACACACACACACATTTTAAATATATATCACATAGGCACATGCATAAAAGTAAAAAAAAAATTGATTTAAAAAATACTGATAGCCAGCCTGGTCTACAAGAGCTAGTTCTGGGTCAGGCACCAAAGCTACAGAGAAACCCTGTCTCGAAAAGCCAAACCAAAAAAAAAAAAAAAAAAAATACTGATAGGAGCATTAACTGTGGTGTCCACCTGAAACCTTAACTCTGTATCTTTATACCCAATCACATTTTAATAAATGAAGCATGGCAATTAGATTAGTTCAAAATGCAATGAGATATACTCATTGCGACATGCCTTTTATATTTTCAAAGGTGATTAATTTTGTATTGTTATTTTGTCCTAACCATCTTTACAATATAATTGTGGTATTCTCAATCACTTCCTGATGCTGCAAATTCAAACGAAGGACTCTCAGCTCCATCTCCAGCACCATGCTTGCCTGCATGCTACCATCTCACCATGATAACTGACTAAACCCTCTAAACTGTAAGTCAGCCCAATTAAATGTTTTCCTTTTTAAGAATTGCCAGGGCCATGGTGTCTCGTAATAGCAATAGAATACTGACTAAGACAAGAATTTAGCAATTTTTTTTGCCATAAAAGTTTCAGAAATTCTTTTATATGTGCAGGTGTTTTACCTGCGTGTGTGTCTGTGCACACCATGTGTGCTTGGTGTCTATGGTGGCCAGAAAAGGGC
Organism: Chionomys nivalis; assembly: GCF_950005125.1. Taxonomy (NCBI): domain Eukaryota; kingdom Metazoa; phylum Chordata; class Mammalia; order Rodentia; family Cricetidae; genus Chionomys; species Chionomys nivalis. Next base: position 52,069,529 of record NC_080100.1, on the reverse strand, counting down.
ACTGGATTTTCTGGAACTGGAATTAACTGACAAAAGTGAGCCACCGCATGGGTGTTAGGAATTGATCCCAGGTCTTCTGGAAGAGAAATCTCTCCAGCCCCACAACTCCTTTAAGAAGAAATGAATTCACAATAATTTATGTTCATGTTAAAAGATAATTGTAAGTCAGCTCCTTATGCCTACTTCTCCCGTTCCTATACTGATGCTCAAATACAGCCAGCTTACTTCAAGCCTTTGGTGCTTACTTCAATAATACTGCTATTTCTTGACTTTGTCTTTAAAAGCACCTATGTTCCCAACCTAAGATAAGGAGTTTGCTTCCGTAGAGGATGCGCTCCCTTTTCTTAGTCTCTCTGAGCTTTGTTGCTATAGTCACTGCTGTTCTTGGTGAATCTTAAGTGAGGGAACAGCTTTTTCCTGAAGATATCTCATTTTCAAAAACTGAATTTTTGTCAAAAATTATAACCACGTTAATAGCATGCCTTGACTATATGCTCAATCTATTTTATTATTTGTTCAGCCTGTCTAACTTGCTCTTAAAAAAAACAATGAACCCACCTTTACTATACCTTCAATTTTCAATGTAATCATATTGTAAAAAAAGCTAAATATATAGCTGGTGTGGAAAGTCCTTCTGTATGTGTTGCTTTTATTGACTAATGAATAAAGAAGCTGTTTCAGCCAGTGGCTTAGCAGAATAGAGCTAGGCAGGAAGAACTAAACTGAATTTTGGAAGAAGGCAGAGTTAGTGAGACAGCCGCAACTGCGAACACACAGACAAGTCAGAACCTTGCCAGTAAGCCACAGTCATGTGGCGATACACAGATTAATAGAAATGGGTTAAATTAAGATGTAAGAGTTAGCCAATAAGAAGTTAGAGCTAATGGGTCAAGCAGTGATTTGATTAATACAGTTTGTGTGGTTATTTAGGAACTGAGCTGCCGGGCAGCCAGGAAATGAACTAGCAGTCTCTCCCGACATGTAGCTTTGATCTTTTACTATATACACTTCCGTGTCCCTGTCCCAAAATAATGTATGTGTGTGTTTTAGTAATCATTTGCTAGAAGCAGCCAACAGGTTGCGCTCAACCTTAAAAGAAAACAAACATCCACTATAAATGTTGGAAGCAACATATAGAGATAGGCTGATAACATGTTTGCAGTTTGAATACTATCTTGGGTCATCTTATATCAGTAAAACATCTCTTGTAAAAGTCTAAAATGTTTATAGAAGAAAATTCATTCCTTTCCCATATCATGTTTTCTGTACTGTTTAATAAATATGGAGAAAAACCCTTTGTTAGGGAAAGTCAACAAACAAACATCATACACACAACAAACAACAAATTACAGAGGTAACAGAAAATATTAGCGATGAAATTCAAGTTTGTGCTTACTCTTAGTCTAAACTACTTCAAGACGAAGAACCTTTTTATTATTTAATGCAGCATGAATGGGCATACTAACAATAGAGTTGAAAGTTTTCAACTCAGCATCTCCTTGAACCTCAATCTTAAGGTCTCAAAGAAAACATCCCTATTGTCTGCTTTGTATCAAATATATTTCTCTTTTTAAAATTTCTGGTCATCTTTTAAAATTGTCTCATAAATTACTGCAACTGTAAGATCAATAAAGTAGAGTATACTACAAGGGGGAAAACATTCTGTTTTAAGTATGATAAATTTTACAGTTGTTAAGGTATAGTTTTGTTAAAAACTTCATGTGTGTGTATATAGATAGTTAGTTGCTTCAGTTATGTTTATCCATTAACTGGCTCTATCCAAGATGAAATGATCTTACCGTGTCTGTTTCTGTACTTGAAACATGGCCAGCTTAGACCTTAGTAGTCCCCCAGATTTTAGCACAACTGAGTCTATGATAGAGTACCATTTATGCCATAAAACTCAGCATGTAAGCAGTACCACCTGCCAAAGTGAAAACAAAGACCCAATCCAAAGTACCTAATATTGAGAATATCTCTAAAGGGACTAACCTTGCTTTTTGGCTTCTGTGGTTCCACATCTCAAATATGTCAACCCAGAACACAGATTCTGTGCTTAAAAGCTCCCTCTAAAAAAGGTTCAGACCTACAATGGGATCTCCAATACCCAGTAAAGTTGACAACCAGCTAAAAAAGACTTCAACCCATGTCTGAGAAGTCTTCTCTGGTGGCTCCTCCAACAGCAGTACTCCCTAGCTTTTCTACTGATTTACAGAATGCATATGGGTAGACACATGCCTAAAAGGAACTGAAAGGAGACCTTGCCTTGCTAATAATAGTTAACTCTGTGCTGGGGTGCTTACCCAACTCTATATAATTATTCTAAACATAAAAAACTATTGATCATCAAAAAATGCCTAAGGAATCTTACCGAAAAACTTACCTTTCTGTGCTTTAGCTGTTATTTCAAAATACTTGACAGTGAGATCCTGGATAGACAACACAGCCATGTGAGCTTTCCGCTGCCAGTCAGCGTCTTCTTTTTGTAGACTCTCAATTCTTCGAGGTCCCAGATAATCATTCTCCATGGAAATCTTCAGAGAGAAAAAGGGGGAAAAAATCTTTTTACGTATTCTTCAAACATTTAATGAATATTATGTGCCAGGAACTAGTCAGGCTTGGTGCTAAAATAAAAAACACTACTTGTACCCTGCTCTAGAAGAGACACTAGTGATATTTACAGAGTAACTTAATAGTGATGACATGTGAATCTTCCCTCCATCCTTCCCTTTCTACCTTCTTCCACCCTCCCATACCCTTTTACATATATAGTAACAATACACAAAGAGTTTGGTCATTTCTAAGTGTTGAGATAATGAACAATTTATTTTCGCACAATAATAATATTTAAGATTAACAATTACTTGTACAGTGATTAATTTTAAAAGCCATTAAATATTAAAAAGAGATTTTATGATTGGTGATATTGTAAAAAATATACCCATGTACATACTGAAAAGACTCTAAATAAATTTTCCTTATTTATTGTTTTCATTTTTCAAGTACTAAGGCCTGACATATCCTAAGCAAGCATCTATCCCGTTAAGATAAAAATAATAAAAAAACTAGCTATGTAGTTTGTGACCTGGTCACAAACAAAGGTGAAACAACAAAATGAACAGAAACAGATCATGTATACACACAATCCTGCTTCATCACATTCAGAAGATTGACTAAAAAAAAATTAATAAGAAACATTTAAGCGGGGTATGGTGGCCCATGTCTATAACTCTAGCTCTTAGAAGGCTGAAGCATGAGGGAAAGAAAGTTAAAAATGCTGTTATATAATGAAAAACTAGAGTGTTGGCACGCACCTTTAATCCAGTGCTCAGGAGGTAGAGGCAGCGTATCTCTTGAGTTCAATGCTAGTCTGGTCTACACATGGTACGTTTCAGGACAGTCAGGGCTACATAGAAAGCACCTGCCTCAAAAAGTAGTTAAGAGTACTGGCTGCTCTTCTAGAGGAACCAGATTCAATTCCCAACACACATAGGTGATTCACAACTATCTGTAACTCTAGTCCCAGGGGATCTGACACCCTTTTCTGGCTTCCATGGGTACCAGGAACACATGTGGTATACAGATGAACATATGCAGGCAAAACACCTGTACATATTAAATGAAAAACAGGTAAATCTAACTCACCCATCAGGTATAAAATAAAAAACATCAGGTATCAAATCTATGAAAATCATTAATGAATTTTGAAAGTTAAAATAAAACAAGTCATATTCCCTAAGCAATGCAAGAACCAAATTAACATCATAACCTAAAACTGAAGTAAAATTTAATCACCTGGTATTTAACACCCTTAATTTGAGGGGGATGGGACTTGAAAAAGGAAGATATCTAGGATTTACTTTTGTGTGCACTGGAATTAATTTTGCAAAGGTCACGGCCAGAGATATAAATCTGGGCATCAACAACACAAAGAGAGTATTTATAAAACTCTAAGGGTAAATGAGGTCATCTAAGGTGTGTACACACACACACACAGAGAGAGAGAGAGAGAGAGAGAGAGAGAGAGAGAGAGAGAGAGAGAGAGAGAGAATGTTCACTAGGCAATGGTGCCTGACATCGAAAGATTGTACAACTGCCAGAAAGAGCTGAGATAGACATCCAAGAAGATCTTTGAGAGACTAGAGCTGCTAAACTGAGACTACCTGAAATAAATGGGGAGTTAACACCAGACATGGAATGAGAAAGTTTATAGAATCCAATTGTTTTTAATAATAAATGTTTACAAAGTCTCTCATAACACAAAATTATGCTTTAACTGTAGGTGAATATAGATCAAATCACAGATAAAATAAATTTCAATTACATAATGAATTTCCAGAGAAATAAAGGCAAAGCATGTAAAATGTGCTACTTATGTCATCTTCAGAGAGCAGTTTTCTGGACCAGTCATTTTTCCCTGCACCTCCTCTTCACTAGAGCAATAAGACACCAAAGGGAGATCAAGGGGACACAAATTGGAAAAGAAGAAGTCAAACTCTCACTATTTGCTGATATGATAGTTTACATAAGTGATCCCAAAAATTCTACCAAGGAACTTCGACAACTCAGAAATACTTTCAACAATATAACAGGATACAAGATTAATTAAAAAAAAAAATCAGTAGCCCTCATGTACATAGATGATAAAATGGCTGGGGAAGAAATCAGAGAATCAACACCCTTTACAATAGCCACAAATAGCATAAAATATCTCAAGAGTAACTCTAACCAAACAAGTGGAAGATTTATATGACAAGAACTTTAAATCTTTGAAGAAAGAAATTGAAAAAGACACCAGAAAGTGGAAAGATCTCCCACGCTCCTGGGTAGGCAGAATTAACACAGTCAAAATGGCAATCTTACCAAAAGCAATCTACAGATTCAATGCAATGTCTATCAAAATCTCAGCAAAATTCTTCAAAGACCTCGAAAGAACAGTACTCTTTTTTTTTTTTTTGAAAAGCAAAAAACCCAAGATAGCCAAAACAATCCTATGTAATAAAGGAACCTCTGGAGGCATCACAGTCCCTGACTTCAAACTCTACTACAGAGCTACAGTACTGAAAACAGCCTGGTATTGGCATAAGAACAGAAAGGAGGATCAATGGAACCAAATAGAAGACCCAGATATCAATCCAAACATTTTCGAACACCCGATCTTTGATAATGAAACAAAAATATCAAATGGAAAAAAGAAAGCATATTTAACAAGTGGTATTGGCATAACTGGATATCAACATGTAGAAGAATGAAAACAGACCCATATCTATCGCCACGCACAAAACTCAAGTCCAAATGGATCAAAGACCTCAACATGAAGACAGCCACACTGAACCTCACAGAAGAGAAAGTGGGAAGTACACTTGAACGCACTGGCACAGGAGATAACTTCCTAAATATAACCCCAGCAGCAAACACTGAGAGAAACAATTAATGAATGGGACCTCCTGAAACTGAAAAGCTTCTGTTAAAGCGAAGGACACGGTCAACAAGACAAAATGACAGCCCACAGAATGGGAAAAGATCTTCACCAACCCAACATCAGACAGAGGTCTGATCTCTAAAATATACAAAGAACTCAAGAAATTGGACACCAAAAGATCACATAGTCCAATAAAAAAAAAAAAAAGAGTATAGACCTAAATAGAGAAATCTCAACAGAATCTAAAATGGCTGAAAGACACTTAAAGAATTGTTCAACATCCTTAGTCATCAGAGAAACGCAAATCAGAACAACTCTATAAGAATGGCCAAGATCAAAAACACTAATGACAACTTATGCTGGAGAGATTGTGGGGAAAAGGGAACACTTCTGCATTGCTGGTGGGAATGCAAGCTGGTACAACCCCTTTGGATGTCAGTGTGGCAATTTCTCAGAAAATTAGAAAACAACCTTCCTCAAGAGTCAGTAATAACCACTTTTGGGTATATATCCAAAGGATGCTCAACCGTACCACAAGGACATGTGCTCAACTACATTCATAGCAGCATTGTTTGTCATAGCCAGAACCTGGAAACAACCTAAATGCCCCCCATCGAAGAATGAATAAGAAAAATGTGGTACATTTACACAATGGAGTACTACACAGTAGAAAAAATAATGACATCTTGAATTTTGCAGGAAAATGGATGGAGCTAGAAAACATCATTTTGAGTGAGGTAAACAAGACACAGAAAGACAATTATCACATGTACTCACTCATAGATGGTTTTTAAACATAAAGCAAAGAAAGACAGCCTACAAACTACAATCCCAAAGAACTTAGACAACAATGCAGACGCTAAGAGAGGCATACATAGATCTAATCTACATGGGAAGTAAAAAGTATAAAAAGAAAAGATCTCCTAAGTAAATTGGGAGCATGGGGACCTTGGGGGAGGATTGAATGAGGGAGGGAGAAGCAGGGAGGGGAGCAGAGAGAAATGTAGAGCTCTCATTATAATAAATATAATTAAAAACATAAAATAATAAAAAAAAGAAAAAATGCTAGGTTTGGAATCTGCAAACCCTTTTCAGGTAGTGTCAATGGAAAGGCTGCACCTGCAGGCATCATCCCAGACTTGCTTTTATACTCCAGCCTAACAGTTCCTTCCTCGACAACAAAGTCAGGTCTGCAGCTTTGTCAGCCTCATTAACACTTTTTGTTTTGTTTTGTTTTGGTTTGGTTTTTTGAGACAGAGTTTCTCTGTAGCTTTGGTGTCAGTCCTGGAACTAAATCTTGTAGACCAGGCTGGCCTTGAATGCACAGAGATCCACCTGCCTCTGTCTCCTGGAGTGCTGGGTGTGCACCACCCCTGGCACCTCATAAACACTTTACCTTTTCCACTAAGACAATCAGTACCAGCACACCAAGTGTCCTATCTTTAGACGTCTGGATCAAGGGTTTCTCTGTAGTTTTGGAGCCTGTCCTGGAACTAGCTCCTTTAGACCAGGCTGGTCAAACTCACAGAGATCCTCCTGCCTCTGCCTCCTGAGTGGCAACATCCTCTTTATAAGGATATAACTCCAGGGACCCTGCCCTCTGTGTTTAACTCAATAAATCCAGTCCCTTTCCTTAGTTCTTTCATGTCTAAAAGTGGTGACTATTTTTATAACTGCTTCCTTTGAGGTAGCTTACTTTCTTGCCTTCTTAATTACCTGCTTTACTTTATACCAGTTAACAAATCTTAGTGTTACAACACTCACTGTTGAAATTACTATCTTGATTTTCTGATCAAACTCCAACAGATTTAACTACGGAATAAAAACTTAATAAACACAAAGAACATACAAACTCAAAGCTCAGAACATTAAGACGGAAATCATTTCCACCTACATGAATACATGGGCGTACCACCCATTAACAGACAAAAGGAGGGGATAGACACCAAAAAGACTGAACTTCTATATTATGGCTTTTGTAGGAGAAGGTTACTAGCCAAACAGAATAGCACACTCATCTGATGATAACTTGCACATTGCTGCTGGATTAGCACTTGTCTATCCCCACCTCACAACACTCACAACAGAACACACACATGCTTCGACACATACACACACACACACACACCCCACACCACACCAAACCACACAAGCACGTCAGTTTCCTGCAACATATTTCTTCTGCTCCTTTGTGGATGACTTGAACTCAGCAGCTATATATAATGCTGCAATCCGCTGCTAGAAACCTTGCCTCATCATTTTACTGTACTCAAGGCTCTGAGCAGCAATCCTCTCCTAACTTCTTTTCCTAACTTGGGAAACTTGAAGATGTGGCAGCAGCCCTGTTCAGTTGGATTGTGTGCTTAAAAACAATGACAGCTGTTTGGAATTCCAAGGATAGAAAGAAAACAGAGCCTGTTTTAACATGGAAAAAGGTGTGTGTCAGTTTAGGTAGCCAGAAGAATAAAACTAATTTATAAATACAAATTTTCTGGCACAGATTCCTTATTATAAAAGCACATCATGAATTTATTAGGTTATTTCTATCTGTTGTTAAGATACTGGGAAAACCTAGCTTAAGCTTCTTCAGTGAAACAAATGCCAACACAGATTTATGAACATACTTATTGATACTATAGTACAATGTAACTTTTCCAGACACTGGGGTTGCTTGTTCAATGAGCAATTATCAAGAACTATTTAAAAGACATTTATTTTATATTTATTTATGTGCGTGTATGCATGTGTATATGTGTGTGTTAAGGTGCCAGTGGAGGTCAGAAGAGGGCTGTAGATCCCCTGGAGTTGGAGTTACAGATGGTTATGAGCCACCCATTATGGATGCTGGGAACTAAATTAAGATCCTTTGGAAAAGGGGCAGGAGAAATGGCTCAGATGTTAAGACACTGGCTGCTCTTCCAGAGGTTCTGAGTTCAATTCCCAGCAACCACATGGTGGCTCACAACCATTTATAGTGGGATCTGATGCCCTCTTCTGGCATGCAGGTGTACATGCAGTACACTCAAACATTAAATATGAATTTTTTTTTAAAAAGATCCTTTGGAAAAGTAGTAAACATTCTTAATCATTGAGCCATCTATCTCTCCAACCCCATCAGAGTTTGTTAATATACCAGCCAAGAGTGTGAGATGGGTGTTCTAGCATTGAACCTGTAATCCTAGCTACTTGGGGTGCCAGCAAAGCAGATACAAAATTTAAGGCCAGACTGGGCAGTGAGAAAGCTGAGGGAAACTCTCTGAGTGGCTTTAAAAGACCCTGGATATGATTCCCTACCAGACCTCTTTGGGCAAAGACCCTAAGCTGACAAGACATGTGGCTAACTGGTATATAAAAAATATTCTATAGCACTAATCAAAGAAATTAAGTCAAATCCATAATGAGGTATGATCTCACTCCTATTTAAAGGGATATTATTTGCAGCGACCACGAAGGGACCCGAACCCCCAATTATTATTAAAAGACAAAAAATTACAAATATTGGGAAGGAGACGAAGAGAGGAGGTTTTGCACACTGTTGGTGGGAACTATTGTGGCAGCTCCTCAGATAATTGGAAACAGACCACACATTCTTCCAGTCCTACTTCTAGATATATGACCCAGGACTTAATGCCAGTATGCTGAGATAGGAGGTTCCAAAGTTAACTTCAGCATTGCTCACAAAAATAAAGATATGGAATGAAGGCATGTGTTCATCAACAGATGAATGGACAAAGAAAACGTGGACATGCATATATATACACACACACACAAACACATAAAAATGTCATTCAGCCAGTCTTTAATGGTGGCGCACGCCTTCAATCCCAGCACTCAGGGAGGCAGAGGCAGGCGAATCTCCCTGTGTTCGAGGCCAGTCTGGTCTACAAATATGAGTTCCAGGACAGTTGGGGATACACAGAGAAACCCTGTCTAGGGAAAAAAACAAAATGTCATTCAGCCTTTAACAAAGAGTAGAATGGTATCACTAACTCATGTAGAAGGGAGGGATTTGGGGCTTAGAGAAGGTTTTAGTTAAATGGTACAAAATTTTAGTTAGGAAGACTACTAAAGAGATCTGTTACAACATAGTAAAATACACTTATCAATATGTAGTATTCTTTAAAAACATAACAGCAGATCTTAAGCGTTCTCACCATAATTTGGTTAAGTATGTAAGATGATAAGTAGTCAGATTTAGCCCTTCTACTTTTTTGGGGAGGTGGGGGTATTGAGGCAGGGTTCCTCTGTTTAACAGCCCTGGCTGTCCAGGAACTTGTAGACCAGGCTGGCCTTGAACACACAGAGATCTGCCTGTCTCTGCCTCCTGAGTGTTGGGATCAAAGAGTGTGCACCACCATGACCAATTTAGCCCTTGTATGTGTATAAATAAAACACAAAACACTACTGTATATGAAAAGTTTTATTATTAAGTTAAATACTAGAACTATAAAGGCACTGCTAACTTGATTTAATTTGATATATTAAATGAGATCTTACTGCTATAGTCTAATTCCCAAACTTGTTCCCCCTGACAGTAGTGATGGGAGGTAAGAAGCTCTCAGTTCAGCTTATCGACCCTCACAAGGGACTGTGGACTAACTGACTGCATGATCTTTTTTTTTTTTTTTTTTTTTTTTTGGTTTTTCGAGACAGGGTTTCTCTGTGGTTTTGGAGCCTGTCCTGGAACTAGCTCTTGTAGACCAGGCTGGCCTCGAACTCACAGAGATCCGCCTGCCTCTGCCTCCCGAGTGCTGGGATTAAAGGCGTGCGCCACCATCGCCCGGCTGACTGCACGATCTTATCCTCATACTTCAACTCCTATTACTGCAACCACCAAAAGGGGGTATTAGTGAAGTCCTCGCCAGAGCCTGCACCCTGACTCAGACTATCTTCCCTTGTTATTATAAGAAGCCTACCTCGGACACTTTGTTGCAGTAATAGAACAGACCAGCATACTGACAGACTATAATTATTACTGAGTCTTTCAACCTATTAATATGCAATACCTCTCAAGTTAGGCACTCTTATAGTTTCTGCCAAATTTTGGTGTTTACTTGTCCTATGTTGCTGGGGACTGCATCCCAAGGCAATAGGCACAGTCAGACTACTACAGTGACCTCAGCATTTAAGTAAGAATTGTATTACTGAAAGTTTGGTGTACAAGAACTGTTAAAGTAAGTAGCATTTTAAAAACTTCAATTTTCAATTGTTCACATCCAGAAGACAATATGCAACCAAATCTTTCATAATGACTGTATACATTAAACTTATATATTCTTCCTAACAGCTCTTTTGAGTCCTTAGAATTTTCTACGTGATCTTCCTAAAAATAATGGGCCTTATTTCAGTTTTTCCAATTTATGTATTATTTCTTTTTTGTATTTTTTATTATACTACTTTGTATTATACTTTTATGTATTATTTTACAGACTTTTTGGGCTGGCTAGACCTCTGGAATAATATTGAGTAAAAGGAGTGAAAAGATGGAAATGGAAGCTGGGAATGGTGACATGTAATGATATTTTGACAAATAAAGTTTGACTGAAGATAAGAATGCAGAGCTAAGCCACAACAGGCCAGAAAGCGGTGGCACACACCTTTAATCCCAGGACTCTGGAGACAGAGGGATCTGTTAGTTCAAGGCCACCCTGGGCTACACAAGATTGAACCTGTCTTAAAATAGAGACAGAGCTCACACAAAGGTGATCCTAACCCTTGGGGTCACATGCCTTTAATCCCAGCACTAGGGAAGTAGAGACAGGAACTCAGGCTCAGTTTCGTGTTTGAGACGGCTGCAGTCTGAGGACAAGATGGCCCCTTTGGTCCATCCCAGCACTCCGGAGGGCAGAGGTGGGCAAACCTCTGGAAGCTGGAGGCCAGCCTGGTCTACAAGAGCTAGTTTCTGGACAGGCTCCAAAGCTGAGGACAGGATGGCCCCTTTGGTCCATCCCAGCACTCCGGAGGGCAGAGGTGGGCAAACCTCTGGAAGCTGGAGGCCAGCCTGGTCTACAAGAGCTAGTTTCTGGACAGGCTCCAAAGCTACAGAGAAACCGTAGGGATAGGAGAGGGGAGGTCCTTCTAGTGGCTGGCCAATCTGCTTCTCTGATCTTCTCAGCATTAATCCCTATATCCGACACTGAGATTTTATTAAGACCAACTAGAATTCATGTTACAGTGACACACCCCTTTAGTCCCAGTGCTCAAGAGAAAAGAGGCAGAAAAGTCTCTTGAGTTCATGCCTGGTCTACATAGTGAGCTCAAGGACAGTCAGGATTATAAAGAGAGACCCTGTTATAAAACAAAACAATTTCCACTCAACACACATACACAATCTATCTTTACTGCTTTCTTTAAAAAAGAACAACAACAAAAAATTTAGATGAATTCTAAAACACATATTTTTCATGTAACCAGGGTCAGGTGTCACTTATTTTTTGTCTAGGTTTAGTTTGTTTCCCACTTAGTCTCGATCTTGTTCCATTTATTTTGTTTTGCCCCTTAACTCTACCACTTTTTGTCAGTGTCCTCAGAGAGAACCTTCAACGGATATTTTAGACCTCTCCAACAAACAATGTCATAAATATTCTTGAGCTTCAGTTTTACATCTGATGTCTTGTCAAGCGTGCAGAGAGAAATCAGTTCTGCCAGAGACGTTAATAAGTCCATCTAAAGTGGAAGAAGGTCCTACAAGGCAATGCTTTGGGAACACGGGAATGTAAGCAATACAGACTGGACTAACCAAAAATCTCTGCAGAGTACAGTTAAGTTAGAAAATGCATTTATAATATGATCAACTCAATACAAGTCTGACACAATACATAAGAAAATGTAGCTGGAGAATAAATTTCAGCATTCCTAATAGCAAAATGGTAAGTATACATTGTGCTACTTTCCCGACTTCAAGATTTTTCAAGTGGTAATTATCTCTACACATAATATACACTGTGAAACATGTTTCTACCTTTATTTTAGGCACTAATTTATCTTCATAAACTAAGATAAAATAGTTTCTAGGAATTTGGGTGGTAAAGAGGCTATCTAAAACATAAATCCTTAGGTTCAATTTAACCACTGCAAAAAACAAAAAATGTAAAAAGGGATTTTAAAATTTTATTGATATAGCTAGCTTGACTATAATCCAAATACAAGTCTCAATTGTGCTGGTTAGTTTTATGTCAACTTGATACAAAGCCAGTTATTTTGAAAGAAGGAACCTCAATTGAAAAAATGCCTTCTACTGGATTATCCTGTGGGAAGCCCTCTGGTGCATTCTTGACTGGTGATTGGAATGGAGGGCACAGCTCACTGTGGGCAGTGCCATCCCTAGGTTGATGGTCCTGGGTTCTATTGGAAAGCAGGTTCAGCAAGCTGTAAGCAGTGACTCCTCCATGGTCTCTGCATTAGCTCTTGCCTCCAGGTTCCTGCCCTGTTGTTCTATTTTTATTCTGACTTCCCTCAGTGATGGCCTGTGATGGGGAAATTTAACCTGAAAACTTTCAAGTTGTCTTTGGCCATGGTGTTTTATCACAGCAAAAGAAATGCTGCTAACTAAACTACGTCACATTCACAGGTAACAAGCAATTGTTTTTAGTTGTACTTATAACAAATACTTTGTCAAACCAATTATAATTCCTTTTTAAAAATGTGTGTTATTTTCTAACTTAATAGTAACTAGTAATAATAAATAATATAACTTTAAGACATTATTTGGAATTACAGTCACCTAAATTGGTGACCAGTACTAGCTACGGACAAGGACATGTGTTATTTGTGTAATAGTTCCACTTCATATACTCATTCATGTGATACACTATGAGCTAGGTAGACTGAATTACTAGGATATATGCCTGTCTGTTCAAGTATTCATAAGAAGCACAAAGAATCAAATAGTTGTGGTTGATGGTGTCAGAGGAAATAGTCTATAACAAATGTTATTAATTAATATCCCTCTGAAAATGAACCTAAATTTACATAGTCAATGCTGAACCACAGGTGATATCCGTAAATATCACACGCAGTCCAGTGCTGGTGGACACCCATGTCCAGTTTTCTGCCTTTCAGTTTAGAGTCTCAAAAATGTCTACAGTTGATTTTTAGAAGTAAATTCTAATATCCTGTCTTAGATTACTGATACCCTTTAATCCAAATGCCAAATTTATTATATAAAGTAACTGGCAATTAAGTATTTTTCAAAAGTGCAAGTAAGAGTACAATACGTGTACTTATTGCCCCAACAAGTAACTTTGGAGAAGAAGGGCCAAGAATCTGCACTATTTCTAAACTTCTTTTGTAATTAAAATGTGTGACTAGCCAGTCTCAGAACTAGAGTCACTACAGTTCATGCTTTAAAAAGAAAAAAAAAAAGTGATACCTTGATCTGCTGTCTTCGCAGCATGGCCAGCTCTCGCATGTCTCGGAATGGCTGCAGTAAATACTGGTAGAGCTCGGTTGTGGCCTCTGCAAGGCTGCTGTAGGCTTCATCCTCCATCTGATACAAGTCCAAAAGCTCCACCATGCTCTCTATAGTCTTGTGCTTGTCTAAGAGCTGTGAACAAGAAAGTGTCACAACTAAGAAAACTAAACACAGTAGCTGATAATACATACTGTACTTGCTTTTGACCCGGAATCAAGGTCACTAACACAGCTTGCATGGTCGCGTGTCTCTACACTTTATGTTTCACTATACAGACCACAGCCTGATCTAATCGTGAGGGGAAGGAATACACACTACTGCCTGCCTTTAAGTCATCCCCCAGCGGTGCTCTCAGTCATATAATGAAACTAAACCACACAAAAGCCCACTTTATTACTGTGCTGGTTAGTTGCTAACACAAACCTACACGCGTCTGGGAAGAAGGACTCTCAGCTGATGATTACATCATCAGACTATCCTGTAGGCATGTCTATGGGGCATTTTCTTGATTATTAATTGATACAGGAGACCCAGCCCACTGTGGGCGGTGCCATCCCTGGACAGTGGGCCTGGGTTTTATAAGTTAGCTGAGTAGACTATGGAGAAGTTCAGTGCCATCTTCATCAATAATGTAAGTGGGAAAACTAACTCAGCTACATGCCTCAGATCCAGCCTCAAAAGGACTACAAGGACAAGTGCACACACACACCTAAAAACTAAAACAAGTAACAATAAAACCCCACCAGCTCCAAATATCAGACAGACCTATGGTAGGCCATAAAAAGAGTCTTAAAAACTAAACAGAGCCAGGCAGTTGTGGTGCACACCTTTAATCCCAGCACTTGAGAGGCCGAGGCAGGCAGATCTCTGTGAGTTCGAGACCAGCCTGGTCTACAAGAGCCAGTTCCAGGACAGGCTCCAAAGCTACAGAGAAACCCTGTCTCAAAAAACCAAAAAAATTAAACAGAACTAGAGGTGGGTTTTTTTTGTTTGTTTTTGTTTTTTTTTTTTAAACCACAATGAAATACCAAAACCACAGAGAAACCCTGTCTCGAAAAACAAAAAAAAAACAAAAAAAAAAAAGAAATTACAATAGTTGGGACGCTTTAAAAAATCTAAGTTAGGGACTGGAGAGATGGCTCTGTACTGTCTGTTCTTACAAAGAATCCAGGTTGATTTTGGTTGATTCCCAGCACCCACATGGTAGCTCAAGACTATAACTCCAGTGACAGGAATATACACCCTCTTCTGGCCTCCGGGGCCTCTGGGAATATACACATGGTAAATAGTCATTTATTCAGCAAAAACACCCATACATATAAAACTTTTTTAAAAAAAAAGTTTTTAAAATCTGGAAAATAACACAGAGACATATCAAAATGGAATAATATGTAGCAATTAAAAGAACTACAGCTGGTTAAGGAAGAGAGAACATATAGAGTAGGGTAAATAAGTTTCTAAGCTTGTGGTAACTATTTAAAAGAAAAGGCTCCCATGAGGCTGCCTCAAGAGAAGTAACTGAACAGAGAGAAGAATGAGAGAAGGGAAACAAAGATGCATATATTACTCATACTTTTTAAAAATCAGCCATCAAGCAAGTGTATGTATGTTTACTTATTAAGCCAGGATTTTATTACTAGCCTTGATCTCAGATCCCCCCACCTGTTTCAGTTACTTGGGTGCTGGGGTTCTAGGTAAGCACTATCATACACATTGTATAGACTTACAAAGTAAAGGTTTTGTAAACCATTCCTTTTCTACTTCCCAAAGATATTCTGGTTTACCAAAAGGAGGGAGGGGATAACAACGACTAAATCCCTTCACCTAATACCCCAAATTATGTATACCTTTCCCATGAGATGAGGCATAATGAGTCTAAAAATGATAAACGCCTCTCTTCCTGTGTCCCAACTTTTCTGAAGCAGCAAAGTCAGGTGTGAATGTCTTCTCTTGGCAATCCACATAATGCCAAGTTAATGAAAGCAGTATCTCCCACTATGGAAATGACCAGTTAGTTTATTGTTGAGATCTCAGATCCCAGCAATGAGTTCTAATTTGAGGCAAGAGTGCCCACCTTTATAGTGACCCACTACTCCAAGGCATGCTGCTCGCTACATATAGCAGAAATAATAACAATAGTAAGGAAGGGTCAGACTTGCTTGGGGGGGAAGGAGTCCTAAATTTGTGCAATAAATCCTTGCAAGAAAAAGTAGATAAACCTTATCTTTAATTCTACTTGAAAATGAAACTTTCTTTAAAATGATTCAAAAAGTTCACAAACATCAAAATAATAAAAGAAATGAGAAAAAAAAATGGCAGCAACATTTCTACATATAATGAAGCTCTCCCTAGTCATTCATGGTTACTTAACTACCAATCTAGAACAATTCGGTTAGAAAACTTCAGATACTAAGTAGGCTTCTTTGAGTTCTGCTTTCAAGAACACTAAAGTTAATGCAGTGCGGTAAAATGGTTGTAGGCACTACTTTCTGCCAAATAAAAACATCCACTATATGCCTATTAAGTTTCACAGATTTGAACAACTAAAATAGAAATAAGTTTTTAAATATTAAAGTACTTACCCAGTATTTCCTACATGGATTTATTCTCCAACAGAGCAGTACTCAACTATGCGGCAACTAAACTTAATACTCTTGCAGAAGCCCAGGGCATCTCACCTAACAATACTAATTTATTAATCTGTGTTTGCTATAAAGTTTCGTGTTTTTCCAACACTAGATTACTTTAAAAGCAAAGACAACTGTATTTTAATTTCAATTATACTTCTATTTTTAATCTAAGTACTCTGGAAATAATCTTAAATGAAATGTTCTTAAAATTACAATTTATTCAATGGACTTCAAATCTTTTTTCTGTAATTCAAGATGAAGGAATTCAATGGAACTGGCACAGGGGTGAGTGCTCACCACCTACCTAGCATAGGAAGGCGAAGAGAGGCAATTGCTACGCAGCTAAGGAAAAACTGAAAAGCTCAGAGAATAAACACAGTGCTTTGGACACTAACAGACCATAAACTGTGAAATACACAAGATGCTATTATACATAATACATGGGTAGAAAAAAATTAGGACAATTAGAATATTTAGGATTGAGGCTCTCAGGGATAAAGAAAACCTGAGAAGAATCTAAGCGAAGCTGATCCACGCAAGCTTGACAAATTTGAAAGCATTCACTGAGACACTAAGAATGCAGAAGTACCTGGATTTGAGTAAAACATCCCTCAAAATATTTTCTAAGGGCTCAAGACCAATCATCATACTACAGTGACAGTTGAGACAAGTGGAGAAAGGGAGGCGGGGAGAATAAAGTTCTGTGTTACTTCTGCTTCAAGATCTGACACAGAGGGCTGGAGATCACTGGCAGCTCTCCCAGAGGACTCCCAGCACCCACAGTAGCTCAAAGCCACCGGTACCCTCTTCTGCCTCCACAGGCACTGCACACATGTGGATACAGACATATGTGCCGGCTGAACACCTATAAACATAATAATGGTTTTGGGTTTCTTTGGTTGGTTTTTTTTTTTTTTTTTTTTTGGTTTTGTTTTGTTTTGTTTTACTCTGACAAAGCTCTTCTGCAATTTTAGGGAATTACTTCACAAACATAGAAGATGCAAAGTAAAAATTTACCAGGCATTACATATAATTCACTAAGCCTAATAAGTAAAACAAATGGTGTGTTGGTGTGTATGTGTAGGATGGAACCTTGTTTACACAAGCTAGGCAAATACTCCATTACTTAGCTGTATTTCCAACCCTTCTTTTCTTTTTCCTTAAGACAGACTCATATAACCCAGGCTAGCCTTTAACTCTCTAAGAATGTATCCAACGACCTTGAGTTGAACTTCTGATCCTTCTGTGCCTACCTCCCAAATACTGACCTTATGAACCCAGGACTTTCTGCAGAGTAGAAAGGCATTCTGTGGGAGACATCCAGCTCTTTGTTTCCTTTTTTTTTTTTTTTTTGAAAGGGTCTCACTATGTTGCTCTGGCTAACCTGGCACTTGGTAAACAGAAAGATCCTGTATCTGCCTTAACAGTGCTAGGATTAAAGGCAAACCATCATGTTTGGCATTTTGGCTTTACCCAACTTTTTTTCTGCCACAAAGTCTTGTAAGTTACTTGGACTCCTGTGGCTCTAATAGGGGTTGAATTTGCAATTCTACTTCAGCCTATTAAGCAGCTGGAATTATAGGCTTGCATCAGACCCCTCTAGATATCTTTTAATTTGTTTCCATCTCAATGTAATCCTGGTAAGAATGGCTCTGAACCTAAGAGATTTTTCAACCTTAAGTCTAAAACAAAAGTATACTTAATGAAAAATTTCTCTCACACAAGGTTATAGTTTTCTTAAAGGAGTTAGTAACAACTTTAAAAAAATTTCTTTTTCAGCTGAGCCACAGGCCCAGTAAGCAGAAGAGTGGGTGGGTTACTAGGAGGAAGAGCAGAGGAAGAAGGTGAGGATGGGAAGAAACTGTTAAATGGAAACAAGGTAAAAGAATAAGTGGGTGCTATATTACACAGGTCATTACTATATAGTTACTACTGTTTCACAGAATCCAAAACAAAGATTTTGAAGAATTAAATGTATGAGATGATACCTGAATCCTGGTTAAATCAATATATATATATATATATATATATATATATATATATATCATACAAATGTACCGAACTATTACCTAGTGCCCTAAATAAACATGATTATTGTGAATAAATGTACTCAAGGGTCCCTAAAAACTATAGCAAAAGAAAAAAAAAACACCAATTTTCTTCACGAATGGGTGCTAGCTAGGATCATCTAACTACATGAGATACACTTTGTCACTATGATAGCAAACTGGCAGATAGCAGCAATCCTACCACAGCTCCAACGCCATCACACCCTAAGCTCTCATACTTATCAATGACTCACACACAACTTTTAATCCTGCAAGACCCATTCATTGACACTGCCTTACACAGACACACGTTTTTACAGTGCCTCTTCTGTTCAGCTGTACAAATGTTCATTGTGTTACAACTGCTTACTGCATTCCATACAGTAATGTTATGCAGCCTTGTAACTTAGAAGCAACAGATCACAGCATGTAGCTTAAGTGTACAGTTCCATAACACCTACATCAATGTAAGGACGTGTATGAAACTGACTTATACCAGGTTAACTTTCCATTCCTTCCCAAATAGGAATAAATAGTTTCAAAGAAAATTGACTTCATAAGGATAAAACTCCAGGGGCTGGGGAAAGATAGTAAAGTGCTTGCCATGCAAACAAAGGACCTGAGTCCAGCTCCCTGGCATCCATAGAGAAGCCCAGACAAAAACGGTGGACATGATGGCATGCATTTATAATCCCAATGCTGGGGAGACAACGACAACAGATTCCTGAACTCAAGGGCTAGTCATAGCTGAACAGTAAGAAACCCTGTGTCATAAAGTAAGATGGAGAGCAACTGAGGAATTCCAGGAAACCAAGTGAAACAAATTGTTTAAAAAAAAAAAAGCAGCGTTACTATAGACACAATTTCCTTAACAGAATAATGAATATTATTCCCCTGAAACTTTCAAGGTTCAATATTGCCTTTAGAAATTTAATTCATATATTTTCTCTTTCAAGCCTTCATTAGCCCTACTTGGTATTATCTATTTATTTAGTTTCCTAGTACCAAAATATACTTAATATAAAGATATGGAAGACTTCTAAGTAAAATTAAAGCAAGAAGTGGCCACCTGTCTCCCCACTTCCAGATCTACCAAGAACACTAGTAAAGGAAATAAGCTCAAGTGCAGCTATGAAGGAGAAAGAAGAGGAAAAGTAGCAGTATAGACTATGCCACACTCCCGACTTCTCCTTTGCAGGCTAATAAGTAGTATAGGAAATGCTTGTTACAAAGGTATTTTTTTCTTCCAAATAGTATGTATTTGTGAAAATTTTTAAAGAGAAATATCCCCATATCTAAACCAGATGTGGTTACTCCTGGCCAGAACAACCAAAGGCAAAGGTTGAATATATTAAGTCAGGCATGGTGGTGTGAGCCTTTAATCCGAACCCTCAGGAGGCAGAAGCAGGAGATGAGGCCAGCCTAGGTTACATAGTTACAAGCCAGCTAGCACTACAGTGAAACCTGTCTCAAAAAAACCATATTCCTCCTATAGCTTTATATTGAGACACGCACACACATACGGGGGTGGGGGTTAGAGTTTTATTTGAGGCAGAGTCTCATTTTGTAGCCAAGTCTGGCCTAAAATCCATACCTCCTTCATGCCTTAGCCTCCCAAACTCTGCAATTACAGGTATGACTGCAATTACAGTACCATGACTGACTATAAAAGTAACATTACTCCCCTGCAGTTGCTTCAGAAAGGTGAATGCTTTTATATTTATTTATAAAAGTTAATTACACATTTAAAAAAAAAAAGCCAGGCAGGCATGGTGGAGAATGCCTTTAATCTCAGCTTCTGGAGGCAGAGGCAAGGAGAATCTGTGAGTCTGAGGCCAACCTGGTCTACATAAGGAGTTTCAGGACAGCCAGGACTAGATGATTACAGTATATGTACAAAAATCAAGGTTTCCCAGAAAAAATAAGTTATGTGATGGTTAATCCTGACTGTAAAATTTGTCAGCACTTAGAACCACCACAAAAACAAACCTCTGGCACTTCTGTGAGGGTGCTTCTAGATTAGGTGAACTGAGGTACAAAGACCTACCCTAAATGCGGGTGGTTCTACTCCACGGGCTGAGACCTAGACGCTTCTGCTTACCAGCTGCAGGGGAACAGAGCTACCACCTGTTCCATGCTGCCATGGCTTCACCACCATGATACACAGCAACCTCATACGTAAGAGAAAGCCAATCCTTCCATCCACTCATGCTTTTGACAGGTGGTTTGCTCCAGCACACATCAGAGTCCTGGTACCTCAACATGTCTGGCCCCATACTAGTTCCAGAAGTTAGATACTGTATGTAACAAAATGCTAGAGAAGCAAAAATCACCAAGAACTACTTATGGTCTCTTGTGTGCGTATGACCTGCCACTTAAAAGCTCATGTGGTGTGTTGAAGGCTTTGTCAGACACCTGAGCACAAAGGATTAATCTACTGATATGTTCATAGTTGAATGGGCTATGAGAAGGTGAAGGCTATCCAAAGGAAGCAGGTCATAGTCATCAGAGAGGGGCAACCGAGCTCCATCACTCCCTCTCTGCTTTGAAAGGCTGTTCAGATTAACAGTTAACCATGAACTGTGCCAATAGCTTTCCTCCTTTTAAGTTGTTTATGCCAAGCATCCTTCATGGCAATACAGTAAAAACTAAGTCTTCAACGCCTTCATCTTAATCTTGGAAGTCAATCCTCCTATCAGTAGCAGAGAACCAGGCAGATTCAGAGGAACCACAGATAGCCTTTTACAGAGTAAAGAGCCACAAGAAATTTTTCATTACAAGAAAACAAGCACACAGATATTCAAACAGATGGCCCACTTTTTGTTTTTTGTTGGTAGCAGTACTTATAGTCAGCAAAAGGCCAAGTGAATAATAACGGAGAACAGTAACACCAATAAAATTATAGGTGAAGGCTTTAGAAATGAAGGTAAGGGCAGTGGTGGCACATGCCTTTAATCCCAGCATTCAGGAGGCAGAGGCAGGCACATCTCTGAATTCCAGCCCAGCCTGGTCTACAAGAGCTAATTTTCCAGGACAGGCTGGTCTACAGGAGTTAGTTCCAAGATAGCTAGAGCTATTACACAGAAAAACCTTGTCCAAAAAAAAAGGGCAACTATAACCATTATAACTATTCTCCCTTTCAAACACACATCATCACATAACTAAGGAATTTGTACATGTTGGCCCTGCGTTAGCAAGAAGGAATCAAACCCAGATTTGATGTGTAAAATAATTTGACTGGGCGCTATGAAATTTTGAATGCTTTCAAATGGCTTCAAAGCATTTAGATCAATGGTTCTCAACATGTTGGGTGACCCTTAGGAAGGATGAGAACCAGTGATTTAGATCAAGAAATTCCAAAGAACCAAGTGTGGTAGTAGGCATAGGGAAAATAGAGGCAGAAACAGCCTGGGCTACTTGAGACTGTTTTCTAATTATTTTATTTTTGTCAAGAAAAAAAAAAAAAGGAAACAAGAAAAAGAAACCAAACAAATAGCACATTATGGCAAGAAAAAAGCAAAAGGTTGGTAAGACAGGACTGGGTCTGCATCTGAATTTTGTCACTCCGTAACCGTTTAATTCTGTCAAACCCAAGAACCCAAGACCATTTTAAGCCTCTTCTTTGGCTTGAGCCTGGCGCTGGTGGCGCACACCTTTAATTCCAACACTGAGGAGGCAGAGGCAGGCATATCTTCATGTGTTTGAGACCAGCCCAGTCTACAAGAGCTCGTTCTAGGACAGGCTCCAAAGCTACAGAGAAGCCCTGTCTGGAAAAAAAAAAAAAGTAAACTTCCATTTGGACTGAGGATGTAACTCAATGGTAGAGTACTGTCTAGCATTCAAGCTGGGCTCCACCTTGATACTTACACCATACTTATTAGAAGCTATCTATCTTTGTAAATGCCAGGTAGCTGTGATTTCATACAGTCCTCTCATTTAAGAGACTAAATAGCTAAGCATGCCATGAGAAGTAATGAGTCATAATCAAAATTCAGACTGTTCTGACTCCAAACCCTAGTGAGATGCTCAGTGGCCTCTTTGAAAGCACTTTCTGCTCTCTATGAATTTAACTTGAAAGTTAGAATTCAGCATATCTATGTAAACAATAATTTCCAAAGTAAGCAGATTTTCAGATCTTAAGTAAGTCTGTCATAATTGAAGTTTATGAGCTGAAACACCAAAATCAATCATTTGAAAAATAGTTATCATCATACAAGAAACCAGTTCTTGAAAATCTAGGTCAAAGTTAAGCTTTAAGCTACGTATTAGCACACACAGTAATACAAACCTTAGCTTTGACCAACAACTAAGATCTACCGCTACACTGTTCAAAGAGGCCTTGAAGCACTTGTATTCATATAAAAATTGCCTGCTGTATAAATAATAGATACTATAATAAACTCATATAAAAAGTCCAACAAAACTACAAATAACACTGCATTTTATTTAGAATGAGGCCTTAGTATATAATTTTAGAATGTGTATGTCATCTAAAAATACTGTGTTATTGTATAAATTGTAAACCCTCATGAACTATAATCTACAGGTGTGAATCTGAACAAAAACCTGCAGTAGAAAACACACATGGGAGGGCTTCTGCAGCTCCCCATACCAATCTTCTTTCATTTGGAGTACTAGGGACTGAACCGAGGCCTCACATATAATAAAGAAGTGGCCTATCTATCTCCCCAGTTCTTTATTTTTTGATAGGAATTCATTCAAATTTACCCAGGCAGGTCTTAAACTTGTGACTCTGCCACCTTGCCCTCCTGAGTGGCTCAGACTACAGGCCTTGTAACCCATATTAAACCTTAAGGGTACTGCAAATATTAAACTCCAATTCAAGTGCCACAACCTTACATAGCAGAGCAAATAATTTGCAGTAGTGGTTTTTGTTCTAAATGTTGTTCATGTTTATGTTTTTGAGACAGGGTCTCATGTATTCATTTGGCTTCAACTTGCCACACAGTGGATGCCTTGAACTTCTGATCATCCTGCCCCCACCTCCAAAGAACTCAGAGTACAGGTGTGGGTACCAAAGTTCCAGGGCAGGGGATTGAAACCAGAACTTCATGTCAGACAAGCACTCCATAAACCATACTTTCAGCCCCTATTCCTTTTTGGTATTTAAAAGTTTAACAAGCCAGGAGTTGAGACAACCACATTATTTCAGTCAGGAGGCTAAGAGAGGAGGATCATAAATCTGAGGACAGTCTGGGCTACATATGGAGACCATCTAAAATCTAAAAACTAACAATTTTAAGAGAATTTTTGTCTATTTTAAAGAATCTTCCCTGAAGAATATACATTTGTCAACTTATAAAACTTGTATTTAGCCAGGTAGTGGTGGCGCAAGCCTTTAATCCCAGCACTAGTGGGGCAGAGGCAGGTGGATCTCTGTGAGTTCGAAGCCAGCCTGGTCTACAAGAGCTAGTTCCAGGACAGGCTCCAAAGCTACAGAGAAACCCTGTCTCGAAAAACAAACAACAACAACAAAAAATACCACCAAAAAAAAACTTGCATTTATCTACAACTTTACATTAAAATGGCATGTCTTATCTACTAATATTGAGTGTTCTGAACAAGTGGTTGGAAAAGCAGGAAATTCAACAGAGTCAAGGTCAGTGGCTTTCCTTAAGAAGTTGTTTTTCCACTTGTTTTTTTAAAGGAGAGAACTGGAGACTGGCTCAGTAGGAGAAAATTCGCAAGCGTACAAGACCCTGTATTTGAATATCCTGGAGACAGAACCTCCCTTAAGCGATCCCTGATCATCTGAACAAAAACAAGTATGGAGTTTACAGCTAGGAAAGTCATGCTATGGGAATAGGTAACAGACTCAAGAAAATTGAAGAAAAAAATATGAAGAACTACATTTTTTATGTATTATCTGTTAAACATGTGATTTACCAGACATAGCCAACATAAAAGAGTTTGTTCGGCCACGCAGTGGTGGATGAACCTTTAATCTCAGTACTCAGAAGGAAGGCAGAGGCAGGTGATCTCTGAGTTCAAGGACAGCCTTGCCTACAAAGCAAGTTCCAGGGGATGCTCCAAAGCTAAAGAGAAACCCTGTCTCGAAAGAAAAAAAAAGTTCAGTTCCACAAGCTATGTCGATTGAGATATGGGAAGATGACACTAAATTAAGTAGAATAAAAATAAACTCAACAGAATAGAAGCGACATACAACTGCTATAGAACAATTTAAAAAAAAAAAGTAGTTGGTGCATGCTAGAGAGGCTGATGTGAGATTCCGTGCGCCATTCAAGGCCAGCCTGGACTAGAGTCCTGTTCCACCAACCAAACGTTATATCAAGGGATGACATATTACAGCTCTTTGGTAGAGCACTTGCTTAGCACACTGCAAACCACTCCACATACTCCTCTCCCCAAAAGCAAACTACTAATACAGAAAAGAATCTAAGCTGCGGGAGAACACATTAACAACCTAAGTAAGTCACTTCGAAATTTTTTTTCCTGGTTTTTTTCAAGACAGGGTTTCTCTGGATAGCTTTGGAGCCTGTCCTGGAACTTGCTCTGTAGACCAGGCTGGCCTTGAACTCACAGAGATCTACTAGCCTCTGCCTCCCAAGTGTTGGGATTAAAGGTGTGCGCCACCTCCACCCAGCTAGAAATCTTAATACACTTCCATCACATCCATTGCAGACATCACTAACTAGTCTCTACACTTAATCTACCAGTATTGGAAAATGTGTTCTTTTATGAAAAATTGGCCCTCATAATTGAATTCTAAAAAGCTAAAAGTTCATTTTTGACCCACTAGAATTTTGAAAACAAAGATATCTACTTTTTTAGTATCATTTAAAGTTGAAATCAGACATCTCTAAATTAAGGGATTAAAAAGCTTCTAGTTTGATAAACAGTAGCTATTTGTCATTTTCTGAGAAACTAGCATACACACACACACACACACACAACTAATAAAAAATTTCAGAATCCCTATGTAAAAGAAACATAGGGCCGGGTGGTGTTGGCGCACACCTTTGATCCCAGCACTCGGGAGGCAGAGGCAGGTGCATCTCTGTGAGTTCGAGGCCAGCCTGGTCTATAAGAGCTAGTTCCACGACAGGCTCCAAAGCTGCAGAGAAACGCTGCTGGGGTGAAAGTGGGGATGAAATATACGTTAATTTAAACACTAGAAAGAATATCATCACATTAGTTACCTCTGTCTAAAACATATCAAGGTAGAAGTCTCCAGGAAGGGAGATAACGAAGGGGAAATGAAAACAGATCCCTTGAACTCGAGGATCAGATCACTGTGGGTGACGTTTACCGTACAGTAAACCAAAGGGAAGGAGAGAAAAACCTGAAGAATCTTTTTTTTCCTTCCAAGACAAGGTGTCACTAAGTGGTTCTGGTTGTCCTGGAACTCACTATTTAAACCAGGCTGGCCTCAAACTCACAAAGATCCAACTGCCCCGGCCTCCCAGCGTGAATCCCAAGTGCTGGGGTTGAAGGCTTGGGCCTAGTAGTGAACTCTTGAAAAAGGAAGTTTGAAAGTATACCTGTGTGTGGTATACAGGAGAAATAAGTGTTTCCTAAATACTCAAGTCTAGCAAACAGAAACACCTAATATTCTATGAAGAAACCCAGGATGTCCCAGCTTCCTGACTTAACAGCAGAGGTGCGCGCGCGGCGTGCGTTTTGTGTGTGTGTGTGTGTGTGTGTGTGTGTGTGTGTGTGTGTGTAAAATACATGTATAATACACACAGACAAATGACACCATGAAATGTGTGTGTATAATACATGTATAATACACACAAACGACATCATGAAAAGCAGTTTTTTTCCATCCCAAATCCAACTATGATATAAAATAACATTAAAATAGTAAATTGCTTTGATATATAGTAATACTGAAATAGTAAAATGCTAACTACATATACCATCCATTGGAAGAAGTTCTTAAATTACTCTTTTCAGTAAGTTTCAAAAGAAGCCGGTAAGGAGGCCTGACTTTGTAAACACACTGCAGAGCTCCCTATCTATGGTCGTCCTGGCACTGTTTCCTGTTATTTAAGGAGTATGGAAAAGTTTTCACACTACATACAAAAAACATGAGCATTCCTGCCCATGACCTTCCTCCTCCATAAAACAGGAGTGAAACTTGAGCCATCTGTAAAGACTTGATAGTCTAAAAATTTGTTATCAATTGTCATTTGGTTCTTTCTCATTTGGACAAGTCAACACTTAAAAATGAATTTAGGGCTGGGGTGAAGCTCAGTGGTACACTTTCAGCAGTGGTACACTTTACTGAAAGGTAAAATTTCATACCTGCCTGTGTTGCCAGAGCACACAAGGGAAACAAAACGTAGATCAAGTTTGTTCCTTTAAGACAACTATTTTGAGTATTTGAAGAAGAGTTGAAGTGTGGGCAAGTTATTGTCGTTTAGTTCAAGTTTTACAGAATATCTATTTTCGTAAACGCTTTTATCTCTCTACCTATATTTAGTAAACTTTTAGGAGGAAAAGAAATAAAAACGGGATCGAGAAAGCCTAAAGACTTCCTAAACATGCTTCGCTGAGATAATTAAAGAAGAGAACCGGCTCAGAAACCCCTCCTGTTCTGCCTTCACACACTGGCGCACAGCCCAAACCAAGGCTCCAGCCCTTGACAGTGAGACACCAATCCCAGGGCGGGCGGCCGCTCGCACTAGACTCTCACCTCCTGGATGCGCTTCCTCGCCCGCTGAAGCACCTCTTCGTAGCCCTTCTGCCGCAGCTCGCTGAGGCTTTCGTAATACTCCTCGGGGTCGTCGGTCTCGGTAAAGAGCACCTGGGACAGGATCTTCCAGCCGCACGTGTCCAGGCCGTGGCCCAGGTAGACCTGGAGCTGGTAACACAGAGCGTCGATCTCCTGCTCGGTCATCTCGGGGGCGCCCCCGAACAGCACCGTCCACATGCCGGACGGCTCTTCGGGGAACACCGGCAGACACGGCTCCAGCTGTGAGTTCACCGAGCACAGCTGCTGGTGCACAGCCCGCAGATCCTGGAAGGAGAAGAGCCCGGCCCAGCTGCACTCTTCAGCCGGTGACTCCAGCTCCGCGGCGGACGGCGGCCGCTCCGCGTCGGGGTGCGGCGGTGGCGCCTCATCCTCCCTCACCATTTCCAGCACCTCGATCTCCTCGGAGACCGCCCCGCAGGCACTCATCACCCGCACCGACGACACCGGGGGCGCCGGCGGGGCTGGCGTGGCAGCGGCGGCCGCATCCCGGGATTCCACGCCTCTGCGAAGCGGACTGGCTTTGGCCCGCGCGGGACTACGGAGGGGACTCTCCGGTCCTTTGCCGGCCGGACCCCGGACAGGATTCCCCCTCGGGCTGCGCGCGCTGCGCGGAGAGCCACCCTCGGCCCAGGCCGGGCTCTTCCGCGGCCCGGGACTCCGGAGCGCCGTGGCAGAGGCAGCGGCCTCGGGTCGGCCCCGGGTCGCCGGGCTACCGGGCCCGCGACTCCCATCTGGCGCAGGAGTCCCCGCCTGTTCCCGGGAACCGCTCCTCTGCCTCTGGGCCGTCCGGTTGTGGCAGGTTATGGCAAACTTGCCTTCGATCTCGTTCCAGGCCACAATGAACACGAACTTGTGTTTCTCGCGCTCGTCGAATACATGGGGCCGCACCGCCACCCAGTCGGACTCGAGCGTCTCCTCCAGCGCGAACGACATGGTAGCTCCAGTGACCGGCCGAGGGGGGCCGCCCGGCCGAGTCTCCGCGGTGGCCGCGCCCCCAGCTCACCCTTGCCGGGCGCCTTCAGCCATCTTAGCGCTCCGGCCGCTCTCTCACCGCCTCCTTTGTGGCGCGACTCTCCGAAGAAACAATACGCGGCCCGGAGCAGGTAGTTCACATAGTCACGTGCGGCCGGATCTGTTTACAAGCCGCTCGCTGCGGCAGTGCGGGGCCCAGGGCCGCCGGGCCGGCCTGCGTGAGGCCGCGGGAGCTGCGTGATGTGATGCGCCGAGGCGCGCGTCCGCGCTCGCCCGGGCCGATCGCCCCGCCGCCGCTCTGCCTCCCGCCGACCGCGCCGAGCCAGCCGGAACCAGAGAGCCGACTCCTAAACTCTGCGTCTCAGCATCGCCACAATGTTGCCATTCGGCTGTGACGTCGGCGGCTCCACGAGGGACGTAAACACGGGCACGTGCAGCACGCTGCTGACGCGGCGGTGGCGGCGGCGCGCGGCGGGCCCGCGCGGCGGAGCCCCGCCCCTCCGCGTCCCCCAGCAGTGCCTGCGCGCGGTCGCGCGCCTGGCCCGAGCCGGGCCTCCTCCTTCCCGGCTGGGAGCTTCCTTGCAAACCGGTTGATTTTCTGGGAGGCACAGGTGAGCTTAAACCCTGGGCAGGAGGAGCAAAGGCAGAGGGTTGCTGAGACTTTTTCAGGGACCCTCACGTGACATTGGCTTCCCTTAGCCCTGAAGGAATCCGGATGGACACCTGTAAACAGGACGGGAACTCCGCCTGTCAAGGCTAAACCAAACGGTTCGCTTCTCCCCTCGCATCATTAAGATAAAATTTAAGATAGACCAGTATCCGAAGACAACCCAGTGGGACACTAGAACAGGAAAATTCAGCCTGAGAGTGTGAACTTTCATCTCAATATATCCGTCTTTTGTTGCTTCAGCTTTCATAATTGTGTACTGTTCTGAGAACTTCTTTGAGCAGACACTGGGATAAAGACGTCTTGAAGTTGTTTTCAGTTATCCGAGTTCCCTCAGAGCGCAAACAACAGAAAGTTTTATCAGCCCGACCTGGCAGCACTGACCATAATCCCTACACTTGTTGAGTAGCTTCAACAGCAGTTGGGAATTCAAGGCCACCCTAGGTTAAAAAAGGTCTTACTGTATAAAAACCTAATTATTCATATGAAACTATGATGAAACATTCCTAACCTAGTAGGTCTATAGTCCTGTTTGTATTGTTGGTGTTATCTTAGTTCCTGTCAATGGTCAAATCATTTGCATAATGGGAATTAGCTGTTTTACTTTAGGCCACATTTCTTAAACTTGTGTGAAACCACTGGAGCGGGGCTGTGGTGGCGCACTCAGGAGGTAGAGGCAGGAGAATCTCTGTAAATCAAGGCTGCCTGGTCTACAGACGGAGTTCCAGGACAGGCTCCAAAACTTGAGACAGAGAGAAACCAAAATAATAACAATAATAATAACTAAAACCATCTGGATTACCCTTACCTTGTCATCTACAATCAGCTTTGTATTTTCCTGACATCTAAATTAATAGTCAAAAGTTTTAGCCCCCGGTCACTTGGCTGAACATTCTAGACCTTATACATTTGCTTTGAAACTCATGCCTCCAACCAAATTAAAAAAAAAAGGGGGGGTGGGGAACACTGAAAGAAGCGTAAAAAAAGTTGAAAATGATTTCAGCCCGGTACAGTTCTTTGTATGAAACTGTGTATTTTCAATACTTATATGTGCATTTTAAAAACATACCTTAGAAAGAGGGTTAGGTGTGATGGCCTACTCCCTTAATTCCAGAACTCTGGAGAAGAAGACAGAGCTCTATGAGTTCAAGGGCAATCTGGTCTAGAGAGACAGCTCCAGGCTAGCTAAATGCTGCCTAGGGTGAAAGAAAAAAAAAAGTTCTGGGATATAACTCAATGCTAGTGTGCTTAGGAAGCATGCATGAAGTCATGAAGTCTTCAGTCCAATCTCCAGCGACACAAAAATCAATCAATCAATCAATGCTGAAGGAAAGAAAACCTGCTGCAAATTAGAGTCTCCAGCGATGCGAATGATAACATACTATAGGAAATTGTTCATCTTGATGGGAAGACAACTGCTAAGTTTTCTTCTGATACAGTTACTGACAGGAACACCAACTCTCTTTGTTCAGAACATTTTATATATAGGTATGAATCTGGAGAATACAAGCTAAGTATATTTAGAAGAAACCTATGCCAGGCTTGGTGGCTTATACCTATAATCCCACCGTTCGGGAGGCTGGTGCAGGAGGATTGCCTACTGTAGCCAGCCTGAGCTACAGAGTTAGGTCCTGTCTTATACAAAACAAAACATTTTATGTATACTTATTAACTGTAATATTTATCTACAGCTATAAAATTGCATCTTATCACAAACGAGCAAGGGGAAATAAATGGGTTCATGGCTGCAGAGGTTTTGAGTATTTTCTTCTAACACTCTGGCCACTGTGCTTTTTCCAAAGAGAAGTCTCGATGTTTCATGTTACCTCTATCTTAGTCATTGTTCTCCTAGAAATGAAAAGAGACAGACCAAATTCCCATGACAGGTTACTGTAGGACGCTAGAGTTCTTTATTTAGGTCTGTATCTGATTGTCAAGTGTGTAAATCACTCCCTGGGAATAAGCAAAGCACAGAAAAAGCACATACACCATACCAACTTTGAAAAGGCTTTGAAAACTGTTGAGGATTGTTTAGTGATCTGGGAAATACTTTAACACTTCAGGCCTTTTAATAGAAATTCGAGAAATTTAATTGTGACTTTAAGAAGCAGGGCATTTCCACACACGGTCTATCCATCCTCAGAGTGCCATGCGGTGCGGGTATGAAAGGAATGGCTAGCTTTAACTTTGCACGTGAGAAAACAGAATCTCTGGATAGCTGGGGTTAGTCCCAAGGGTGGGGGAGTGAATGACAAGTTCAGGAAGTGGGCTCTAAATCCACGGCCAGCCCTGCTGGATTTTCCCAGAAACAGACCCCAAATGAAGAGAGGAATATAAAGCTTAGGAGAATGAGGGCAGTGTGTGTGTGTGTGTGTGTGTGTGTGTGTGTGTGTGCGTGTGTGTGTGTGTGTGTGTAAGTAACATGTAAAAGACAAGAGCCGGAGGGTGAAGTTGATGAACTCCAGACAAAGATTCTGTCTTTCAGGAGTTCAACTCTGGTGGGAATGGCTAAGCCTTGAAAGGAGATGACAACTTGAAGTTGACTCAGAAGACCCTTACTGCTGGGCGCTGTCGGTTTACCATGTCTTACAGCTGGGGTCAACCTTTGCTGGTGCTTGGTTCATTTTGAGTCAGAGTCACACTGTTTAAACTGAGGCTGGTCTTGAACTCACGCACCTCCTATCTCAACCTTCTGAGATTATGGATGCTTACCACCATATATTTATCCAGTAGCTGTGAGGAAATGGGTCTTCCATTTACTTATTTGCCTAGTTATTTATTAGTGAGACAGGGTAGCCCTGTATAGTCTCACTGTGAACTCACCATGTAGACCAGGCTAACCACAAACTCACAGAGATCTACCCGCCTCTGCCCCCCAAGTGCTGGGATTAAAAGGATTTAATTCACACATTTGACATTTGTGTATCTGTTATAGTACAGTTTGCCCTGTGAGCCACGTGGCTCCATCTCCTGAAAGCATTTGGGGAGCTGCTCTTCCAGGGATGTGGTAAGCCTCTTTTTTTTTTAGAAGAAACATAGAGGAGGATGGTCAGTCAAGATGATTTACAGACTCTGTGACTTCAGTGACTTTCGTGGACATTCCTAGTTTACTATCTCCTGAATTCTGCCATCCAGAGCCCCCGTTCCCCTGTTGACATCAGCTGCTCACCTGGTATGATGTCCCAAATCCTTATTTTTGGGAGGTCTAAATCCTGGTAATTTTATTTCTATATCATCACCATACATGTTATAATTAAGCTGGCATGGTGGCATACGCCTGCAATCTTAGCACTTGGCAGGTGGATCAGGAGTTTCAGGTCACCCTCAACTACATAGTAAATTTGAGACCAGTCTAAGCTACATGAGACCCTATTTCACAAAACAAAGCAAAAGCAAAAAAAAAAAAATCTACCAGGGCTCAAGCCCCCCCCCCCGCCCCTGTGTGCATCCCTTGAGTTCCATATGCATTCCTTCCTGTGCCCATCAATCTCTTGCCTCCTGCTGCTCATGGTCAATGAAATCTTAGGAGATACTGATTCTTTTTTGGTTTGTTTGTTTTATTTTTTGTTTTTTGATACAGGGTTTTAACTTGTGCCCATTCTCATCTCCTTACATCTAACTTCTTGTCTCTAATATTCTAATTTTCTCTTTCCAGGCTCCTGATCACTCATCACTGTCCATTAGTTTCTACTGTAGAAAGGGCTACGGGCTGAGTCCTGCCACCCAGCTAGCTTTACACCCAAAATAACAACACACAAATTGTATTCTTTTAAACATTGCTTGGCCCATTAGCTCTAGCCTCTTACGGGCTAACTCTCACATCTTGATTAACCCATTTCTATTAATGAGTATAGCACCACGAGGTGGTGGCTTACCGGGAAGGATCTTAACCTGCGTCCATCTTGGAGAGGAGAGCTATATCATCTGCCTCACTACCTTCTTCTCCCAGCATTCTGTTCTGTCTACTCCACCTATCTAATTTCTGCCCTATTAGGCCAAGCAGTTTTCTTTATTAATTAACCAATGAAAGCAACAGATAGATAGAAGATCCACCTACATCACTCTACACAGTTTGACTCTGTGTTTCTCCTTTCACACTATGGATGGACAGCTGGATGTACTTCCCTAACTTTCACACAGTTACTCATCCCATCTTTCATGATCATCCCTTGATTTACTTCAAAAGTTTGATGGAAACAGCATCTAATTCACTTACTTAAGACACCCTAATGCACTCAGGTTGCACCAGTTCTGAGCAAATTCTCCAACAGATGGATATGGGACTATCACATGGTCCAGTGACCACATGTTCCACCAACATCCATGTTGAAGAATATGTAGTCATGGACAATAGCAATGACGCCATGATCCCATCTCTCTCTTTTCTCTTACCTCCCTCAATTTGATTTTCATTAGTTTTATTTTGAAACAAGAACCTAACTATGGTTTCCAAGATGACCTTGAGCCTGCCATCCTTCTGCCTCGGCCTCTGCACAATACTTGGCACCGTTTACATCTTAAAAACCTGAAAACAACACAGCAGAGCCTTCCTCTCCCTAGGACACTGTCTCAACTCACCAGCAGCAAACACTTCAGAAATGCAACTATCGTCTCATGAATGGTCTGCATGTATGAGTGTGTCCCTTTTGTGCTTGGTACCCAAGGAGGCCAGAAAAGGGTAGAGGTTCTCTGGAATTAGAGTTATAAATGGTTATAAGTTGCCATGTGAGTATTAGTAGCCAAACTCTAGCCTCTTGAAGAGAAGCAATTACTCAACAGCTGAGCCACCTCTTTTGGCCAACCAGGGACTATCATCTTTTGTCAGAAATGTTGATGTTCCACCTACTATTACGAATTTGGTTCTTGGCTGGGTGGTGTGATGCACACCTTTAGTCCCAGCCCTTGGGTGGCAAAGGCAAGCAGATCTCTGTGAGTTTGAGGCTGGCTTGGTCCACATAATTAGTTCCATATTAGCCAAGTCTATATAATGTCACCTTGTCCCAAGTGAAATAAAAAGAATGGGGTATTTGTGGCTATCAGACAGAAGGTAAATAATCAGTCCCCCAAATCTACCTTCCTCCCTGTTTTGTGGGACCATTTTTAATATCACCTGTGCCAGCTGGCTCTCTGGGAAGCAAGCCACAAGAGAGTGAAGAAGATAAGCATGTATAGATGAATATCTATGATAAGCATGTATAGATAAATATCTATGATAAGCATTTATAAATAAATATCTATAATAAGCATGTATAGATGAATATCTATGAAAGAAAAAGGAAACTGGGTTGAGCAGAGAAGTCAGCAACCTGTACCCAGACCTCAAGGCAAGAAGTCAAAGCAGGGGGCAGGCCTGTAGCAATGATCGTTAGAGAACAGGCAAACTGGGTGGAAATGATCCACCACTCAGTAGTTGCAGGGACCACCCCAAGAAGAATGTGACCTTCGCAGCCTTTGTCACAATTTACCACGGGCCAAGGCCACTCAAGAAGGGTTTGCTAACTGGGCAGTGGTGACATGTGCCTTTAATTCCAGCACTCCAGGAGGCAGAGGCAGGTGGATCTCTATGAGCTCGAGGTCAGTCTGTCCTACAAGTGAGTTCCAGGACAGCCAGAGCTACACAGAAACCCTGTCTGGAAAAACAAAACAAAGAGGAAAAAAAAGTGTCTGAGCTCAGGTAAAAGCTGAGACAAGCTGGTTTTTAGTGGTGGCCATCTGTAATCCAGGAAGCTGAGGCAAAAGAATCTCAAGTTTGAGGCTATCTGAGCAAAATAGCAAAATTCTGTATCAAAAAAAAAAAAAGGAAGGAAAAAGGGAGGGAAAGAAACAGAGAGGAGAAGGGAAAGAGGAAGAAAGGAAAGGAAAGGAAAGGAAAGAAGGAAGGAACTTAGATGAATCTGCAATCCTAAAGTGCTTGCCTTATTTCATGCAACTGAGTAGCAAGTTTCTACCTTCTTAAGGAGGTCTCCACAGTACTCGTCCACATCTGCCTTGATTGATTGCTTTTAATGGTGCTGATTTTGCAACTCCCGAGTAGTGACACTGAGGAACAAAGGACAGGATGAGAGGAGAAAAAAATGATGCCTGAAGGCCCTGACGTGGGTAGGAATGCCACATTCTACACGGTTCCGGGAACTGACCTAACTGAAGCAGCAGGAGAATGACAAACACATGGACACAGAAAGGGCAGGGTCACATGGTCTGGGCCCTCTGATGGAGAAGCCACAGCAGCCCTGGAAGCACAATGTGTTTAGTATATACAACTGAAAAAAAAAAAAAGGAGGCAGGTTCACCTAATCTCAGGGAGAGCTATCTCTGTAGGGGAGCAGTCTTCAAGTAGTAAATATCGCAAGGAGAAGACAGCTGTGCATCCCAGGGACAAAGCTGTACATCTCAAGCTGTGCATACCAGGGAGAAAGCTGGGCATCCCAGAGAAAATGCTGTGCATCCCAGAGAAAGTTGTGCATCCCAGGGAGAAAGCTGTGCATGTCTGGAAGAAAGCTGGTCATCCCAGGGAGAAGTTGTGCATCATGGGGAGAAAGCATTTTTCTGCACACATTGTCAGCATCCATACTCAGGTCTAAGCAAGGCTTTCCCATTCCTATAAGCTTTGAAACTCCTATAGGACTGAAACATTGGCTCTTGACACTGCCATGGGGCTGAAACAGTGGTTCTTGACATGGCCAACTCACACGTCAACAACACACACCCACTCAAGAATTAACATACTCAGGGATTCCTCTCTGCTCCTCGTAGGAGACACTGGAATGACAGAAAAATCGCCCTCAGGGAACTGACTGGAACTGAGGAGAAATGGAGAGTGTGTCTTACTGTTTTCTTCCTACATCTATTTCTCCAAAGCCAAGTTTCATCCCATGAAGAGCGCATCTTTTCAGGCTGCCACATTCAACCCTTCAGGAAGACAGAGTCTGTGCCCTGAAGATCAGGATCTCAGTCAAGCCTGGGAGTGGGAGAGAGAGCTTCCCATGTCAGAGAGGTTCCCTGAGGCAAGCCTACAGCCATTAAGCTGTGTAGAGAGAGACGTCTGAGATGACACAAGCCATGACAACAAGGGGACAGTCTGGGATGACACAAGCCATGCCTTTAGGGAGTACAGCAGTATGGAAAATTGGAAGGCAGAAAAGTGACGTCCAAAAAAGCCTGTGAACATCATATGTAATCAGACTGTTTCTTTGAAGTTGAAAAAGCGTTTGACAAAATATAACATCCTTTCGTGATAAAGGTCTTGGAGAGAGCATGGATACAAAGAACATACCTAAACATAATTAAGACAATATACAGCAAGCCAACAGCCAATATCAAACTAAATGGAGAGAAACTCCCAACGATTCCACTGAAATCAGGAACAAGACAAGGTTGTCCACTCCCTCCATATCTATTCAATATAGTCTTGAGGTCCTAGCTAGAGCAATAAGACACCAAAGGGAGATCAAGGGGATATAAATTGGAAAAGAAGAAGTCAAACTCTCTCTGTTTGCTGATGATATGATAGTTTACATAAGTGATCCCAAAATTTCTACCAAAGAACTTCTGCAACTCATAAACACTTTCAGCAATGTAACAGGATACAAGATTAACTCAAAAATATCAGTATCCCTCATGTACACAGATGATAAAAGGGCTGGAGAAGAAATCAGAGAATCAACACTCTTCACAATAGCCACAAATAGCATAAAATATCTCAGAGTAACTCTACCCAAACAAGGGGGAGACTTGTATGACAAGAACTTTAAATCTTTGAAGAAAGAAATTGAAGAAGACAGCAGAAAGTGGAAAGATCTCCCATGCTCTTGGGTAGGCAGAATTGATACAGTAAAAATGGCAATCCTACCGAAAGCGATCTACAGATTTAACGCAATGCCCATCAAAATCCCAGCAAAATTCTTCAAAGACCTTGAAAGAATGGTACTCAAATTCATTTGGAAAAGCAAAAAACCCAGGATAGCCAAAACAATCCTTTGCAATAAAAGAACTTCTGGAGGCATCACCATCCCTGACTTCAAACTCTACTACAGAGCTACAGTACTAAAAACAGCCTGGTATTGGCATAAGAACAGACAGGAGGACCAATGGAACTGAATAGAAGACCCAGATATCAATTCACACATCTTCGAACACCTGACCTTTGATAAAGAAGCAAAAAATATCAAATGGAAAAAGAAAGCATATTTAACAAGTGGTGTGGGCAAAACTGGATATCAACATGTAGAAGAATGAAAATAGACCCATATCTATCGCCATGCACAAAACTCAAGTCCAAATGGATCAAAGACCTCAACATAAAGCCAACCACACTGGACCTTATAGAAGAGAAAGTGGGAAGTACACTTGAACGCATTGGCACAGGGAACCACTTCCTAAATAGAACCCCAGCAGCACAGAAACTGAGAGAAACAATCAATAGATGGAACCTCCTGAAACTGAAAAGCTTCTGTAAAGCAAAGGACATGGACAACAAGACAAAACGACAGCCTACAGAATGGGAAAAGATCTTCACTAACCCCACATCAGACAGAGGTCTGATCTCTAAAATATACAAAGAACTCAAGAAATTGAACACAAAAGATCACATAATCCAATAAAAAAAAATGGAGTACAGACCTAGACAGAGAACTCTCAACAGAGGAATCTAAAATGGCTGAAAGACAAGGAAATGTTCAACATCCTTAGTCATCAGAGAAATGCAAATCGAAACAACTTTGTAAGAATGGCCAAGATCAAAAACACTGATGACAACTTATGCTAGAGAGGTTGTGGGGAACAGGGAACACTTCTGCATTGCTGGTGGGAATGCAAGCTGGTACAATCCCTTCGGATGTCAGTGTGGCGATTTCTCAGAAAATTAGGTGGTGTGGGAGAATTGTCTGTATTCTGTCAATCATGTTTTAAATAAACACTGATTGGCTAGGCAGGAAGTATAGGCGGGGAAACCAGACAGGAAGTAGAAATGATACAATGAGAACAGGAGAATTCTGGGAAGGAGGAAGTTGATTCCTCCCACTCCTGTCCAGACCACTGAAGCAGCAGGATGTGATCTGCCCCACTGAAAAAAGGTACTGAGCCACATGGCTAACATAGATCAGAAAACTGGGTTAATCAAGATGTGAGAGTTAGCCAGTGAGAGGCTAGAGCTAATGGGCCAATCAGCTTATAATTTATGGAGACCTACATGTGATTTTCTTTAAGGCTAAACAGTTGTGGGGTACCAAGTGGGAAGAAACCACAACACCACAACAAGCAGGCCCCCATTCATGTTACAATTAGGAACCAACCTTCCTTAAGACCCAGTAATACCACTTTTGGTATATATCCAAAGGGTGCTCAATTGTGCCACAAGGACATGTGCTCAACTATGTTCATAGCATCATTGTTCATCATTGTTAGAACCTGGAAACAACCTAAATGCCCCCCGATCGAAGAATGGATAAGGAAAATGTAGTACATTTACACAGTGGAGTACTACACAGCAGAAGAAATAACGACAGCTTGAATTTTGAGGGAAAATGGATGGAACTAGAAAACATTATTTTGAGTGAGGTAACCCAGACACAAAAAGACAATTATTATATGTACTCACTCATAGGTGATTTTTAAACATAAAGCAAAGAAAGCCAGCCTACAAAACCACAATCCCAGAGAACTTAGACAACAATGTGGACGCTAAGAGAGACTTACATAGATCTAATCTACATGGGAAGTAGAAAGTATAAAAAGACAAGATCTTCTGAGTAAATTGGGAGCATGGGGACCTTGGGGGAGGATTGAAGAGGGGAAGGGAGAGGCAGGGAGGGGAGCAGAGAAAAATATAGAGCTCAATAAATATCAATAAAAAATTTAAAAAATCTATTACTGAAAATAACAATGTGTTTTATATATATACATATATACATATATATATGTATGTATATATATTTAAAACTACAGGCAAACCAAAACAAAATTTTATTTATTTTTAAAAATATATAAATAGAGATATTTGTGTTTTGGAGACAAGGTCTCTCTACTGTCCTAGAAGTCCTTATGTAGACCAGGCCAGCTTCAAACTCACAGAGAGCCACCTATCTCTGCCTCCCAAGCCCTGGGAATTAAAAGCATGCTCCCCCACACCTGGCCCAAGACTTGTATCATTTAAAATTATATGTATGTCGGGGGGGGGGTGGTATTCATTCATATGTGTGCAGGTACCTGAAGAGCCCAGAAAGGGCATTGGATCCCCTGAAGCTAGAGTTATAGGAGTTATAGGAACTTGTAAGCCTACTGAATTGGTTGTTGAGGGCTGAACTCTTTTTTTTTTTTTTGAGACAGGGTTTTTCTGTAGCTTTGGAGCCTGTCCTGGAACTAGCTCTTGTAGACCAGGCTGGCCTC
The DNA here is from genome assembly GCF_950005125.1 of Chionomys nivalis. Taxonomy (NCBI): domain Eukaryota; kingdom Metazoa; phylum Chordata; class Mammalia; order Rodentia; family Cricetidae; genus Chionomys; species Chionomys nivalis. The sequence goes on along the minus strand of NC_080100.1, from coordinate 52,030,251 downwards.
GAACTCACAGAGATCCGCCTGCCTCTGCCTCCCAAGTGCTGGGATTAAAGGCGTGCGCCACCACGGCACTCGTATCATTCTTGAAAGGTCATCGTTTTCTAGTTATCTTGCACAGGTCTTTAATCCCAGCACTGAGGGGGCAGAGACAGGTTAGACAGAGTTTGGGACAGCCAGAGCTACACAATGAGACCCTGTCCCAAAAGGAAGAAAAAGAAAGAACACACTACCATTTTTACCTCTGAGCCATCTCTATAGCCCCTAAACAGTAAATTTTGTTTTATTTATTTAAGTAATTTATTTTATGTGTATAAGTGTTTTGTCTGCGCGTATATGTGTCTATGTGCCACGTGTGAACATACCGTGGGGGGTACTGGGAACTCAGTTCTCTACAACGATAGCAAATGCTCTTAACTGCTGAGACATCACTCTAGCCTCCCCAAAACAAGAATCCGTCCCCACCTCCCCAGAGTAGGACACTTAGATTGTGATTGCCCTTGTAGCTAAGATTTGAGCACATCCTTAATTATGCCTGTTTTCCTTCTTCGAGTCCTGTCTAGGGGATCCTTTGAAACTCAGACATTTAAACACTGTTATTTAAAAATCCTCTAGGCAACAGACATCAGGTGGGATTAGATGTGCAAGGGATTTGAAAGGAAAGCATCTCCAAGGGGAGGAAGGACCCTGAAGAGGGAACACTGGAAGGCCAAGCTGTCCACCTGACTGCTGGGAAGGGAAGGGAATAAGGATATATTATCTGTATTTTAATAAATAAAACTTGCTTGAAGACCAGAGGCAGGAGGATCTCTGTGAATTCAAGGCCACTCCGGTCTACAAAAGATCAATGTAGAAATAAATCCAGGTGGTGGTGGCTCATGGAGACCATCTGACTCTGTCTCCCAAATCCTGGGATTAAAGGTATGTGTCACCATTACCTGACCGCTAGTGGCTTTAGCTTTGCCTCTGGTCTTCAGGCAAGATTTATTAAATAAAATACAAATAATATATCACTATAGAAGGGAAGATTTGAAGTCTCACCAAGCTTCCTAGAGTAGAATGTGGCTACTTTTGGGCAAGGCCATCGTGGGGGTCTTCCATGCTCTGTTAGAGGCCACTGTCTGAGACTTTCTGTGTCTCGCAGGAGCAGGCCTGCCTAGTCCCGTGCCTTATTCACTGTCTGGGAGCCTGGGGGAAGGATGGCAGATCCTAAGCAGCTGTCTGGGCATCTGTTGCTTGTGTTCAGCAGTCCAAGGCCATTCTCATGGCTGCCATGAACACCATCTGCGCTTTGAAAGTCTTCTACTACTGATTCATTGATTGCTGCCACAACTGTGAGCGCGATCCCGGCGTGTACAACCTAGTCATCAATTCCAGTCTGATGGCTTAGGGCGACATAGTTCCCAAGATTAGAAATGGCACAGTTTCAGAGTATCCCAGGATTAACTGCTGGGATATGTTTATTGTTCATTGTTTCATTCGCAATATTTTTTTTTGATTCTAAGGTAACTACAAAATAGGTTTTGGGCTTTTCTTAATTGCATAGAATCCACTGTACTAATTTTCCTGATGTAGTAAACCCAGGTACTTTAAAGTCTAGATATGGCACAATAATTACATTTTAAGTGATTTATTTATTTTTGTTTTATGTACATTGGTGTTTGGCCTGCATGTATGTCGATGTGAGGTGTTGGCTCCTCTGGACTGGGGTTACAGTTGTGAGCTGCCATGTGGGTACAAAGGTACAATTGTACCTGAGTACAATTCTCTGGAAGTACAATTCTCTCTGGAAGAGCAACAGATACTCTTAATCGCTGAGCCATCTCTCCAACCCCCTAATAACTGTATTCCTGGGGGGTTGTGTGACTGAGGGAACTCACAGATATCCACCTTCTTCTGCTGCCCAACTTGCTGGATTTAAAAGTGTGTGCCACCATGCTCAGCCTTGGTTGGTTTCGAATTGTTTTGTTTTGCTTTGTGACAGGGTTTCTCTGTAGCTTTGGACCCTGTCCTGGAGCTAGCTCTTGTAGACCTGGCTGACCTTGAAGTCACAGAGATGCACCTGCCTCTGCCTTCCAAGTGCTGGGATTGAGGGTGTGCGCCACCATGGCCCGGCTGGTTTTGAATTTTTAAAAACTCTACTTGTCTAGCTAAGATTAATTCTCACTGTATGAAAGAAGTCAAGAGAAAGCTCCCTCTAACCTCCCCTAAAGATAACTCATTGCATGAAGTTTAACCCTTCATGGTGTTGCACTTGCGTGCAGGAGTTTCTTTCTGGAAACTGCCGGGTACATTCAGCAGCTCTGGAGAAGTCTGCCCATTTTGCAGTCTATGTCTATTATGTTTCTCACTTGTCTAAACTCCTTTTTTTTTTTTTTTGATAATTCCTTTTCTCTGCAAATCTGTTGCACTACCCTCTACGAGCTCTTTTCTCTGACTCTTTCACGGCAATACAAACTTCCCAGCCCTATACTTGCTACTACCTGGCTTGATCTGTTTGTGTGTGTGTGTGTGTGTACATTTCACATATGTATACACATGTGTGTGAAGGCCTCAATCACTGGCGTGGTGGTAGTAGTATAGACAGGGTTTCACTGTGATATCCCTGGTTGGCTGGGAACTCACTGTGTAGACCAGGTTGGCCTTGAACTAACGGAGTTCTGCCACCTCTGCCTCTAACGTGCAGCTTTTCCCCTCATCTTGAGGCAAAGAGATCACATACTGTTTGATACATTGAGAAGCTGTTCTCGAAACAGAGCTGTCCTGTCTCCTCAGATCCAAGAATATTTATGCTTATGTCAAGTGTCCCCCTTATCTGTCCCCCTAACTGTGTGACAGGGAGGAAAGAGAACGGTAAAACAGCCCAAGAGTAACAACATTGTATCCTTGAGAACTGCTAGAAGGCCAACAGTTTCCAACAGAAGTTACTATTGTTTATCCCGTGATACAAACGTATCTGTAGTGGGGCAAAGAAGCCAGGGTTTTTAGTCCTGGGAAGCTCATCCATGGACAGAAAGCTCAGTTAGAAATACCAGCTCATGTCTCAACCCCTCCACTCGGCTTATGCTGGAGTGAGAGCCCAATTTGATGATGTAATCTCAGCCTGTTTTATCTGCTCTTTTACTTGGAAGCCTCACCCAAGGGATACTCTGCCTAGGACTCTATGGGGAATTCCAGCTGAGTGTCTCAACGGGGCTTCCCCAGTCAGTTTCGAGCACCTGATTTGATGATGTTTGGCTATTGATCCATCCATCCACTCACCCACCCACCCACCCATCTATCTGCTATTTGCTATTCTTTTACTTTAGCTTCCTTATATACGTAATAAATTCATTCATTCAAAGGAAAAGTATGGCTACTGTAGATTGTTCTCTGTATTATCTAAACTCTCTCACTAAACCTGCAGATCATTGATTCAGCCAGGCTGGCTGGCCAGAAAGACCCAGAGATCTTCTTGTCTCTGTCTCTAGCACTAGTGCTGGGATTCTATGGAAACACGGCAGCATCTAGAATTCTAATTCAGATCTTAGGCTTGCGTAGCAAGTGCTTTACCAGCTAAACCACATCCTCAGCCCTTAATTATGCTTCACAGTTTTTTCTCAACCTCAGGGTCATTGCAGGACCCTTCTCTTCCTTCTGTACAATTTAAGACAGGATGATCAAGGGTGGGACTGAGAGATTCACACTGTCAAAAGTACCTCTAGTGATTCTAATATAGCGACAAGAGTTAAAATGACTTAGTCTAATTTCTGGGATCATTGCTCTATACCTTCATTCTTCTTTTTCTTCGTGACTCAGTTTTCCCTCAATTCCCTACAAACTGGACTGAGTCTTCTGCTTTCCCCACCCCTGGGTTCTAAGCGTCAAACTTGGGGCTTTGACCCCATCTTAGTTAGGATTCTGTTGCTGTGAAGAGACACCATGACCACAACAACTTTTTAAAAAATATTTATTTATTTATTTATTTATTTATTTATTTATTTATTTATTTATTTATTATGTATACAATATTCTTTCTACGTGTATGCCTGAAGGTCAGAAGAGGGCACCAGACCTCATTACAGATGGTTGTGAGCCACCATGTGGTTGCTGGGAATTGATCTCAGGACCTTTGGAAGAGCAGGCAATGCTCTTAACCACTGAGCCATCTCTCCAACCCGACCACGACAACTCTTATAAAAAAAAAAATTTAACTGGGGCAGGCTTACAGTTCAGATGTAGTTAATTATCCTTGTGGTGGAAAGCATGGAGGCATGCAGACAGACTGGGCGCTGGAGAGGCAGCTGGGAGTTCCACATCTGGGTCTTCAGGCGGCAGAAAGAGATTGAGATACCCTGGCCAGTCTTGAACATCCGAGATTTCATAGCCCAGCTCCTGATGACACACTTCCTCCAACAACTCCATACCTACCCTCACAATGCCACAACTCCTAATAACAATGCCACAATTCCTAATAGTGCCACTCTCCATGAGCCTATGGAGGCCATTCCTATTCAAACCACCACAGGCAGGCTAATTAGAGTTTTGCCACTAGGGGTACACTCTCAGCCTCTGCTGTCTGTCTGTCTGTCTGTTTATCTATCCTCCACTATGTGGCCTTCAACTCAAAATCCTCCTGCCTTAGCCTCCCTAGTCCTGGAATACAAAATAAATGTATGCAGCTACTCCTGGATCAGCCACTACTATTTGTTGTTTGTTGAGACAGGGCTTCCCTGTGTAACAGCCGTGGCAGTCCTGGAAATCTATTTGTAGACCATGCTGGACCTTGAATGTACACCTGCTCTGCCTCCCAAGTGCTGGGATTAAAAGCTTGACCACAACACCCCGCTCCAGAGCCACTGCCTCTTTGAAATCAGTTAACAGCTCTGACTCAATTCAATACTGGTATATCAGTTGGCTCTGGTAACTTTCTACAAGGTTCATGCTTGTTGTTTCTATGCTTCCCATTTTAATGTCTGCATTTATTGCCCCCTTGCAAACTGCCTTGAACACTTAATATCTTACAACAACAGTAACCACGTCTTTGTTGCAATGGGCTGGGCAGGGGTGGATGGGGATCGCAGCTCTCACTCCAAGTAGTGCTGGTAGACACCGACTGACTGGGACTCAATAAAATGTCTTATGTTTCCACTCCTCATTGCCTTCTTGCTCAGTGGAGGAGCTGGACTATTTTATACAATGGCTCCAGGTCTTTGAAAGCCAGAGAAGAAGTTATCTAGCTTTTGTGGCTCTCTACTAGGACTAGCAGGGGACACCTTTGCCCTGTGCTATTGGTCAGACCAAGCCGCAGGCAAGTCCAGATTCAAAGAAAAATAAAACAGAATATATTCTCCACAGAGAGGAACAGCAAGTGTGGACAAGAGCGCACAGATATGCAATCAGTGGAAGAGAATATATATTAGTTAGAATTATGGATGGATGAAAGGGCAGATAAAACAATTCTTAAAAATCATTGATTTTGGGGGCTGGAGAGATGGCTTGGGTGGTTAAGAACACTGACTGCTCTTCCAGAAGACCCGGGTTCAATTCCCAGCACCCACATGGCAGCTCATAAGTGATTGTAAATCCAGTTCCTGGGTGATCTAACACCTTCACACCATTGCACATAAAATAAAGTTAAATAAGTCATAAAAATATTCTTTAAAGAGTCGGGCAGTGGTGGCGCACGCCTTTAATCCCAGCACTCAGGAGGCAGAGGCAGGTGGATCTCTGTGAGTTCGAGGCCAGCCTAGTCTCCAAGAGCTAGTTCCAGGACAGGCTCCAAAGTGACAGCATTCAGGAAGCTGATGCAGGCAGGAGGATTGCCTAGAGTTTGAGGCCAATCTGGATCACATAGTGATATTTTGTCTAAAAACCTGGAGGAAATAAGATCAAGGAAGTGAGACATCTCTCCATAGGGTGCAGGGACAAGGTGGCCAGAGCCAGAAGTTTCTGATGCCCCCAGGGGAAAACATTATCCTCTCTAATCAATAATGCCAAAAAGGATGCCCTGATGTTGGCACCACTTCTGTGTCCCATCGAGCTGCCACAAAAGGCCACTGTGTGCAGATGTGCACTCTCTGCTTTACAGTGTCAAAAGGTATGTCGTATAGACTGTTTTCCTAATAGCCTGATGGATAACCACTCGTAACTCTAGCCCCACTGTTTATACTGAAATCTACCCAGCCTATTATGTAACACAGTTTATGTTTTATTACATGCCAAGGATACCAGTTCAGCTCAGACTCTGTCACTAGTATAAAGTGAGGGAAAATTTGCTCTTAGCATATCCTTTTCCAAAGTCACATTTTAAAATGTTTATTTTAATATCTCTCTCTCTCTCTCTCTCTCTCTCTCTCTCTCTCTCTCTCTGTGTGTGTGTGTGTGTGTGTGTGTGTGTGTGTAGTGTGGAGCCCAAAAATGTGAGCCTATTCCACCTTGTCTGAAAGTCAGATAGTTTGAGTTTATTTTGCTCACTCAACAACTCAAAGCTGTTAACAAGTATGGCTACACCCCCTGACCTAGGGCGTGGTTACTCTGTGTTTTGGACATTAAGATGGCCCAAAGATGTACATCCACTCCACCCTGACCCTAGGTCAGAGAATTCAGGCACACTTCTGCTCCTTCTTTTGAAATAGATTTGACCTAGGGAGAGACTGTCTTCAGAATACCTGGTCTAAGGTATTTTCACTGGCTAAACAACAGCTTCTTTTTCTCTTTCTGATTTTTTGAGACAAGGATTCTCTGTGTAATAGCTCTGGCTGCCCTGAAACTATCTCTTTTGTTTTGTTTTGTTTTTGTTTTGTTGAGATAGGGTTTCTCTGTAGCTTTGGAGCCTGTCCTGGAACTAGCTCCTGTAGACCAGGCTGACTTCAAACTCACAGAGATCCACCTGCCTCTGCCTCCTGAGTGCTGGGATTAAAGGCCTGCGCCACCACTGCCCAGCTAAACAACAGAATTCTTTTTTTTTTTTTTTTTTTGGTTTTTTTCGAGACAGGGTTTCTCTGTGGTTTTAGAGCCTGTCCTGGAACTAGCTCTTGTAGACCAGGTTGGTCTCGAACTCACAGAGATCCGCCTGCCTCTGCCTCCCGAGTGCTGGGATTAAAGGCGTGCGCCACCACCGCCCAGCCAACAACAGAATTCTTAACTCAGGATATAGTTGCTGGATGTCTCAAGTATTGGGACAAGCAACTGTTCTTGTTATCCTTTGTATCATATTAAAATGGTTCTTTGCTTTCTTCCCCCTCTTTCGGGGGAAAGTGTATGGAAAAGAAACACTAGTGAATTAGGATCCTCTGAGTTACCCTCTTGTTACTATCCCGTGTCTCTGTGTTTCTTTCTTATCTCTGTTGCTCCTACTTAACATTTTCTAATCCTCACATGAACCTGCTGCATCTAGGATAACAGCAGAAGTCACCCCAAAAAGGTGGCTCCCGACAGTGAAATGTATGTATGTGTACCATATTTGTGCAGGTATCTGAGTGTATGTATGTATGTGCGCTACATGTGTGCACATATGCAGGTAACCGTGGAGGCCCAAAGAAGGCTTCAGATACTCTGGAACTGGAGGTACAGGTAGTTGTGGGCCTCCTCCTGATATGGATACTAGGAACTGAACCTGGATCTTCTGCAAGAGCAATAAGCAGCAAGTCATCCCTCCAGCCACGTCAATTAAATTTTCATTTATTGTGTGTGTGCACACGTGCACATGTGCAAGCATGTGTGCACACGCGCCTCGCCCTACCCTAGCATACCATGGGACATGTGTGGAGGGCAGAGGACACTTCGCAGGAGTGACGTCTGTCATTTACCAGTTAGGTATCAGGGGATTGAACTCAAGTCATCAGGGGTGACAGCAAATGTCTTTACCCACTGAGCCACCTCACTGGCCTAGCGATTCTTTCTGAGCTCCCTGCTCCCCACCTCAGGACCCTTACTAGGTCATCTGCTCCTATCCATTGTCTCTTGAGGAGTAAGTAGCTCTTAGAGTGAGCTGGTGGCAATCTTATTTTGTGGGGGAGGGGATTTCTCAAAATGTGGTGTGGTGGCCAGCCTCCAAAGTAGCCCCTGGAGCCCCCTTTATTCAGTATTGCCCTCTCTCTTGCTACACTGTCTGTGTGGTCTCGGCGACTAATAGACCATGCCCACTCCCAGGTACGTCCCTTCTGACTTTAGGTTGTCTAAGACTGAGGCTTGATTGTTGAGTCCTCCCTCTCTCATCTCCCATCCCTGCCTCTGCTCTATCTCTGTCATCTCCTCCCACCACGCTCACTTACCTGGAAGAAGTATGGTGTCGTGTTATGAGTTGTCCTATGTAGAGGCCCACATGGTACAGACTGCAACCTCTGAGCAGCAGGCGTGAGTATGAACTTGGAAGACAGATCCTCCGAGACGGTTTAACCAGAACCTTATGAGAAAGCCTGAGGCAGAACCATACGATCAAGCTGCTCCAAAATTCTTGAGCCCCAGGAACTCTGAAAGCTAATAAATGTGTGTTCTTTTAAGTGCCTGAATTCAGGTAATTTGTCATGCAGCAGTAGAAACTTTCTACAGATGGCGATGTGTGTCTGAGGTCTCTGGAGACCTTACTGGGTGTGTGCTTCCCGGGACACATCGAAATGAAAACCATCTTCGGAGTAAGAGTCAGGGACCCATCAGTGTTCTCTCCCTCTGTCTCCCTCTCCCGATATTCACTGTAATTGCGGGGCCTTGGGGGATGGGGTAGCGTAGGCACGTGTTCCACGGCACACGGTGGAGGGCAGACGATGGCTCTGTGGAGTCGCTTCTCTCCTTTCACTTTTATTTGGCTTCTGGGCACTGAACTCGGGTCACTAGGCCTGAGAGGCAAGGGTTTTACCTACTGAGCCATCTTGCCAGTGCAAAAATCTATCGTTTTAACAAATGACCAGAGCAAGGGCTCTCAATCTATAGGTCATGACCCCTCTAGGGGTCAGATATCAGATATCCTGCATATCAAATGCTTACATTACAGTTCATAACAGTAGCAAAATTACAACTTTGAAGTAGAAACAAGATAATTTTATGGATGAGGGTCACTACAACATGAGGAACTATGTTAAAGTCTCACAACATTGGGAAGGCTAAGAAACACTGACCTAGACTGAGAAAAAGCCTGGATGTGATCCCTGTAGCACAAATAAATGAATGCATAACTTCGAACTCAGGGAGATAAAGCCTACTAAATAATGACGTAGAACTGGATGAGGCTTCTTTGCGTGTTAGTCCTAGCTTGCTTTCTCTTGCAGTGATAAACGCCCCACTCCTGGTACCAATGTCTTTGGGGGTTGATTTCCTGTTGCTGTGATAAACCGTGACCAAAAGCAACTCAGGGAGGGAAGAGTTTACTTCGTCTTACAGATTACAGTCTATCGTTGAGGGAAGTCACTACAGAAACACAAGGCAGGAGCTTGAACAGAAACATGGAGGAACGCTGTTAACAGGGTTACTCTCTAATCTCTCTTTAGCTTTCTTACATAGCCCAGCACCAACCCCCAACCTAAGGAAGTATCACCAATAGCAATCAAGAAAATGTCCCTACAGACTTGTCCGCAGGGCAGTCTGATTGACGTAATATTCCAGTTGGGACTCCGTCACATAACTCTGGGCTATGTCAAGTTGACAGCTGACAAGGGAACATGTCCAGTTGTTTTTTCCCAATTAGGTTATGGAAATTGCACCTAAGGTCTCATACTGGGTGTGTGCACCACTATTAAGCTCCATCCTTAACCTGCACCCCTTCGGGTTTTATGTAGCCAGAGTTGACCTCCAACTTGACATAACCGAGGATGACCTTGGGTTTCTCATCCTTTTGCCTTTGCCTCCCTGTTGCAGGGATGTGCTCCTGCACTTGGTTTGTTTATGCGGAACCAAGGAGCAAACCCAGAGCTTCATGAATGCTAGGCAAACACTCTACCAACTAAACTATAGCCCCAGCTCTTGTTTCTTAGTTGTATTTTTTAAAAGGGTACACTGGGTTTTCTGGTCTGGCTTTGAACTTCTGATCCTTCTGCCTCAGCTTCCTAAGTAGATGGAATTACAGGCCTACTCTACCAAGCCTGTGTCCTGTTTATTTATGATCACACACATTACACTCATATCCATTTTTATTTCTCCACTGAGTGTTAGTATTTTGTCCTAGTCTAGCATGTGACTTCGTTAGCTTGGTGATTTTAATTAAAAGGTAGTGGAGGAAGTGGGTGAGCCAATGCTGTGTTTGTTGGGCATGGTGACACACGTCTATAACCCTAGCGCTCAGGATGCAGAAGCAGCTGGATCATCAGGCCATGGCAAGCCTGGGCTACAAACAAGAAACAACAACAAGAAGCTAAAATAAAGGAGAAATACCCCCTATAGTCATGAATAGGTAGTGTTGTAGGCAATGATGGAGAAGCCTGGGAATTGGAAGTGGACATCTGTAATGAGTGGCCCCTTGAGACTACAGGCCAACTAAGGTAGATAAGCAAGGAACAGATCATTTCTGGACACGAATGGTGGAGTTGACTTAGCGATTCATTCACCTATATCAGTCCTTGAGTTCCTTAAGTGTGGTGTATGTGGAGAGGAGGTACCTCCAGCAAGCTAGACTAAAAAAACCTCAGGTTTGAAAAGGATCTTCTACCGTCACAAGATTCTGATTCACAACCTTCTTACCCAACAGCTTTCTAGTCATTTAAAGGAGGCCCCTGATAAAGGAGCTCTCTGGGCATCTTTTCAAACTCTTGTTGCCAAAGTACTCATCCTAAAACCTCCTTGCCTACGGCCAGGGATGCATTTTACAATGTCTTCCCATTGCTTCAGCAAAGGAGGAAAAACAACATTTTCCTTTACTCGTGGTAAGAAGGCTTGTGGTTAGGGAACATATAACAAAAAACAGATTAATAAAAGAGAAACATACCAATTTGTTACTACCAATTTTATGTGATATGGATGCCTTCAGACATGAAGAACAAAAGGAAGAGAGAACTGTGTCAGCCTGGGTTTGATGAGGAGCGGAGGGGAGCACAGGGGTGTGCGTGAGCAAAGAGTGTGAGCTCATGCTAGTAATGAGGGCGAACTCAGCAAGCCTGTTCGTTCAGATTCTTCTGGGCGTCTCTGTGTCTTTGAGGATAAACATGTTCCTTTCCTGCCAGGATGAGGAGGGCACCCTAGGAATGAAGGTTTTATGACCTGCTTCACAGGACACAGGCAACGAGACGCCACCTTCTTCTGCTGTTCTGACGCCACGGTGCCATGTTCGGGGTTAGCATGTCCTGAATGCCAGCCGTTTTCTTTGAGGTTTTGGACACATTTATAGCTATCGACTTCCTCTTCTTCATGAAAGCTTTCCAAACATTATCCTGACTCTTTCTTCCAGCTTCCTTTTATACGGTGAAGTAATTAACAATAACAAGAAACGGCACATAGCATATCTTTGGCCCACTCAGAATTAGACACTGTCTAGATGTTTCATGCATAATAGTGCCAATTTTTTTGCCAAGACGTTAGAGTAGCCACATTTTCACTCCTGCTCCGTAATGAGAATGCAGCAAAACTTCCAAGTGGCTGACCTCAGATATGGGTGGGGGCAGGGGTCTCACCGTAGCTCAGGCTGGCCTTGAATTTGAGATGTAATCCAGGATGACTTTGAACTTCTGATCCTCATATTTCTATCTCTCAAGTGCTGGGATTAGAGGAATTCACCACCATGCCTGAGTCCAGGACCTCATACACCCTAGGCAAGGCCTTTATCAACTAAGCCATATTCCCAGCCCCTAGTTTTTAACCTTTTTGTTTGTTGGTTTGTTTTTTGAGACAGAGTTTCTCTGTAGTTTTGGCTGGAATTTGTTCTGTAGACTAGGCTGGCCTTGAATTCACAGAGATCCTCCTGTCTCTCTGTCTCTGCCTCCTGAGTGCTAGGATTAAAGGCTAGTTTTTAAATTTTTTTAACTTTTAATTTTTTGTTTGGTGTTTTTTTTTTTTTTCTTTTCTTTTTCCCCAAGAGAGAGCCTGACTGTGAAGCTTTGACTGGCCAGTGCTCACTGCATAACCCAGGCGGTTTTCAGACTCACAACAACCCTTTGACCTCAGCCTCCGTTGGGATAGGGATTTAGAAGGCAGGTGGGTTAGAGTCCAAACACCATGTTCTCAGCTGTCCCAGCTCTTTTATGTCCCAAGCAGCTCTGTCCCTAGGACCACAGAGCAATGCTGGATGTGGTGGCACACAGCTGTAACTCCAGCACTGCTACAACCAGACGTCCTACTGTGTCACAAGGTCTTGCTGCACAGCCCTGGCTGGCCTTGAGCTTTTGACCCTCCTGCCTTAACATGCCCCACGTGACACCTGGCATCCCCCTTCTACCAGACAAGAGCTTGTCAAGTTGCCTAGACTGGTTTTGAACAATCTTCCTAGCTCAAGTGCTCTTTCCAAAAGAACCATCTTTTTTTTTCCTGATTCCAAGAACGATTGCCTTACACATGCCAGGCAGTCACTTCACCATTGAGCTTTGTTGCTGTTTTGAGATAGTGATGTGGGATTCCCCTCTGTACACTGTGAATATATTTTATTACTATTCGTTAATAAAGAAGCTGCTTTGGCCTATAGCAGGGCCGAATATAGCCAGGTTAGAAGAGATACAGAGAGAAAGTAGGTGGAGTCAAGGAGAGACCGTGTAGCTACTGAAGGAGAAAGAGGGCACCAGAACCTTACTGGTAAGCCACAGCCTCGCCATGATACACAGATTAATAGAAATGGGTTAATATAAGATGTAAGAACTAGCTAGGAATATGCCTAAGCTATTAGCTAAACAGTGTTGTAATTGATATGGTTTCTGTGTGATCATTCGAGTCTGGGAGTCAGGGAAATGAACAAGCAGTCTCTGTCTACAACATAGCTTTTGAAACTTTCTTTCACCTCTGAGTATTAGACATCTCTTGTCTGATGTTGAGAAACAAACACATATAACGTAACAGGCTCCCAATTTTTTTTTTTTTTTTGAGCACCAAGGTTATAGGAAAACATCTTGATCAAATACAACATTCTTTTTGAAAAACCCACTTTATTTTCAAAGAAAGTGGAAGGGGAAGTATTAATTTAAAAATATTTATTAGCTAGGCATGATCAGGCCTGCCTTTAATTGCAGCACTTAGTAGGAGAGGCAGGTGGATCGCTGAGCGTTTGAGGCCAGCCTGGCTATGTAGCAACCTCTAGGACAGCCAGCACTACACAGTGAGACCCTGTCTCAAAAACAAACAAACAAACAAACAACTATATTGACTGCAGATGTAGCATAGTAGTAGAATACTCTGCTAGCGTGCCCAAAGCCCTGTGTTTGATCTTCAATATTGTTATGATTGTTTGTCACATTGGAAGACAAGCCATGCCCACTCCCTCCCCCATACGCTGATGCAGGCTGATCTTCAGCTTCTGGCCTGAGCTTGCTCTCTTTTCCGTCCTGCCCTCCCCTCCCCTCCCCTCCCCTCCCCTACCCCCCTCCTTCCCTCCCTCCCTCTCTCTCTCTCTCTCTCTCTCTCTCTCCTCTTCTCCCCTTCTTCCTTCCCCCTCCATAAACCCCCTGAATAAATATTCAACCTCACCCTGCATGTCGTGTCTATCCATGTCTCTGTCTCCTGTCCGCCCGCCATGTGTCTCCCTGCCTGAGACCAGCCACCACTCGGGGGACCAGCAGCCATCTCTGCCTGGGACTGGCTGCTCTCAGGGCCCGCTGTCTGCTGCCACATGGCCCGCTACCACCATTTGGGACCTAGAGTATTTCTGCCGCTTACTGCCACTAGGGATCTTACAGCATTTTTAAAAAATCATAACAAATATCATTATCCCCACTACACACACACAGCACACAAAAAACACTTAAAAATTAACAAGGAGCCGGGCGATGGTGGTGCACGCCTTTAATCCCAGCACTCGGGAGGCAGAGGCAGGCGGATCTCTGTGAGTTCGAGACCAGCCTGGTCTACAAGAGCTAGTTCCAGGACAGGCTCCAAAGCCACAGAGAAACCCTGTCTCAAAAAATAATAAAATAATAATAATAATAATAATAATAACAAGGAGAGGTTGATTTGGCAAGCTGAGGCAGGAAGATTGCTTTGATTTGAGAAGGGCTGGATTAAATGGTACCAGGTCAGCCAGAGCTACATAGCCAAAGCCTGCCTGAAAACAAATGACAATAAGAAAGGAAAATGGAAAGGATAATATTTTGAATCTTTTTTTTCTTCTGGCATAATGCTAGGGAATTTTCTTGCCTTCTGTTTGGACTCTGGGAAAGTTGTACGATTTCATGATTTTATCATTTTGCTTCCCACTGATTAGAGGTTAAATTGTTTAGCTTTCATACAGGCCTATCTTTGTGGCTATGGAAGGTTTTTTTTTTTCTCTCAGTACCAGATCAAGGTCACCAATGACAGCAACTACAGCTCTCAACTTCCTGAAGGCACTGGGTCTTCACTTGAATGTTATATTTTTCTTAAGTCTTTGCTTCATATTTGAGTCTTCAAAGGTTGAACAGAAAACTTAAAGACATTAAAAAAAACAATAGTTTAATACTGGGCATGGTAGCACGTGCCAATAATCCCAACACTGGGGGGGGGGCGGTCCAGGAAGGAAGACTGACGCAAGTTTGAGGGTAGCCTGGGCAACAAAGTATTAGGCCAGCCATGGATATATAATAAAACCTTGTCTGGGCAGTGGTGGTGCATGCCTTTAATCCTAGCACTTCAGAGACAGAGGCGGGTGGTTCTCTGTGAGTTCAAGGTCAGCCTGGTCTACAAGTGAGTCTCAGGAATAGCTAGGGCCATTTACAGAGGAAACCCTGTCTTGGGAGGGGGCTACAGGGGAAAAAAAGACTTTGTCTCAAAAAGTAAAAAGCAAAATCAAACAAATTTGTCATCATTGAGAAAAAGTTGTAACATCAGAGATAAAAACAACATTTAGGAGTTGCAGTAAATCTTATGCAGCTAACACCAGCAAAGATGCATTGGTTATCTGTTCAGTACCTGGTTATCGCACACCAGTTTCCAGACTACGGGCATCTTGAATTAGAGCAATTGTGACCACCAACAGGCAACTCTTCCCTTTGAGAAGCGGAGCCTATTAACATTCCCTTTCTGGAGAGAGCCTTGTGGCTCACAAAGCTTCTATGAGGAGGCTCCTGTATAGTTACTTTTTTTTTCGAGACAGTGTTTCTCTGTAGCTTTGGAGCCTGTCCCGGAACTAGCTCTTGTAGATCAGGCTGGCCTTGAACTCACAGAGATCCACCTGCCCCTGTCTCCTCTGCTGGGATGAAAGGCGTGGGCCACCACCACCCAGCTTTTTAAATTTTTTTATTTTTTGCTTTTTGTTGCTGAGATAAAAACCAAGGTCAAGGCAGCTAAAAGAGAAATAGTTAATTTGGGCATATTATGAGTTTGTTATGGTTCAAGAAGACACTGTAGCAGGCAGGCATCTCAGGAAGCTGAGAGATCAGATCTTCAAGCCCAAACATGAAGCAGATTGTGCAAACTGGAAGTGACATGAGGTGGTGAATTGTCAAAGCTGCACCCGGTGATGTACCTCCTCGGGGAAGGCTGCACCACCTCCCCAAACATCACTGACTGGGAACCAAGGCATCAAATACCAGAGCCTTCGCGTTCAGACCATCACACCTGTCTTCAGAAGAGGTAAACAATGGACTGGGGGTGGAACTCTTTGGTGGTGCAGCTGCTTCTGAGTCACCCAGGCTCCTGTAAGTAACCCCAATAAACTCCATGGTTCACCAGGCTAGACTTAACTAGAATCCTTTCTTTGTCTGTTGGTCCCTTCTCTGTCAGATATAAACAGACATTTGTTTAATCTCTCAAAGGAAAGGCACCATGGGATACTGGCTTCCAGAATCCCCAGCCTCAAAATTGAGGAAGGAAGGTCATGTTCTGGCATGCAGAGGATCTTTATGATATTTTGGGGACCTTAAGAAGACAGAACTAGGTCAGGCATGGTGGTGTGTGCCTTTAATCCCAATACTCAGGTAGCAGAGGCAGGAGGATGTCTGTGAGTTTGAGGCCAGTCTGGTCTATATAACGAGCTCGAGGACAGTCAGGACTACATAAAAAGACCCAACCTCAAATAAAAAATAAAACACACCCCCACACAGAAGAAAGAACATCATACAAATCTAAAAGTACTACAGATGAAGTCTATCTCTTGGTGGAGCCTCCATGCTTTGGGTTGCCTTTTAAAAGCCCACTCTATAAATTGGAAGCAAGGGGAATCATGGGAGAGGGTAGAAGGGGAGGAGAGTAGAGAAAAAAAAGCTCAATTAAAAACAATTAAAAAATAAAAACCCACTCTAAGGTATGTGGCATGGGGCATAGGACAAATATAAACAAAGTACTAATAAAATGACATACGTATGAAAGCAACAATGGAGCCTGTGTCTTTCTAGGTTAATCCAAAATTAAACTTCTAAATAAAAGTCTATCCTCAGAGGAACAAGGGCTATGTCTACAAGGTCCAGGATGTGACGTAGGTATGAGGTAGGAAGCCGATTCCCAGGTTTCCTACGGGAACTTCCTGCAAAACAAGCTGAAAAAAATCAATCCTACCATGGTAAATGTTTATTACTGCGATGATGAGGACAAATGCATGAGAGTAGGCTGGCCAGAAGGAGGCCTTTGTCTGGCAGGAACTGCTTAATCTTGGACCCAACAAACTGTTTTTTTTTTTTCAAGACAGGGTTTCTCTGTAGCTTTTTAGAGCCTGTCCTGGAACTAGCTCTTGTAGACCAGGCTGGCCTCAAACTCACAGAGATCTGCCTGCCTCTGCCTCCCGAGTGCTGGGATTAAAGGCGTGTGCCACCACCTTCCAGCCAACAGACTGGTTTTTCTCTCTTTTCAGACTGGAAGCATCTGCTACAAACGTGTGTCACCTAAGCCAGTCCAGGAGGCAGCCAGGCCTGCAATCCTGCCCCCCACGCTGCATGCTGAGACAGAAGGATTGCTGTGAGTTTGAGGACAATAAAAATTCTATTCAGAAATCCCACCACTCAGGAAGCAGAGTAGATGGATCTCTGTGAGTTCAAGGCCAGCCTGGACTATATAGTGAGCTCCAGGACAACCAGGAGTACGTGCCTTTAATTCCAGCATTAGGTAGGTAGAGGCCAGCCTGGTCTACAGAGTGAGTTCCAGAACAGACAGGCTACTCATCTCAAAAACAACAAAAATCCAAAACAAAATTCAATTTGGTGAATGCAGATTTACAGAAAAACGAACAAAGGTAACCTAGAGTTCTAAATAAAATTATTCACAGAACGTTGCTTAGTCTTTCATCCAATGGGAACTCTTTCCTGGGGGAGGAGATGACTCAGTCACAGTGGTTCTCAACCTGTGGGTCTCAACCCCTGTGCCAAACCTCTATCTTCAAAAATATTTACATTATGATTCATAACAGTAGCAAAATTACAGTTGTGAAGTAGCAACAAAAATAATTTTGTGTTTGGAGTTACCTAGGGAACCGTATTAAAGGGTCGCAGCATTAGGAAGGTTGAAAACCACTGAGTTAGTGGATGAGGTGCTTGCTGTGGAGGTGTGAGGAGGTGACCCACATCCAGCTGGACATGGGTGTACGTGCCTGTAAGCCCTGCATTGCTAGACAAGAGGCAGAAGCAGGCGGACTCCTGGAAGCTGTATGTCAGCTAGCCTGGTATAGCAGAGGCAAACAAGAGACTTTGTCTCTAGACAAGATGGAAGGCAAGGACCAGCCTGGAAGGTTTCACTCTACTCCCACACGTAAACTATGGTGTATGTGCATAGTCCACATGCAAAGATGCTAAAAAGAGAGAGAGATAAATCTCTCTTCTAAATTAATGGTTTGTTTGAGTTTAGGAAACATAGATTATTAAATCTCTGATCCTTTTTACTTGATCCACGTCTCTCCCCACTTTCCCTGCTTTTTGCCAGTGAGTTCACAACGCCCTTGCCTCTGCCGCCTGCCTGCCTGCTGAGGCTGTTGTAGGAGACTGTGCCATGCTCCTGCTCCTGCTGCTGAGTTCTGAAATCTGCCCTGATGTTTATTACTAGGCTATCAGACACAAATATCTTAAAGCAAAAACTAATAGTCTCCCGGGATACTCTTTGATTGAAAGGGAGTGGCTGCTAAGAAATGAATATTTTGTATTCCAGAGAAAGCTAACTGGCACAATTGCGGGTTGTCTGGATCTGCCCTATTTGTAGTGTTGGAGCTCTACAGCACCCCTTTGTTTACTGCGAATGACGAATGAATGGGAAAGACATCTCCAGATGCGATTCCTATTCATAAACTGGGCTGACTCCCGTTATCGTTTATCCACTGCCAGTTCATAGCAGATTTTCAATTCATTTCCATAGTTCTTTGCTACCTCCTAGCTATTGTCCTCCAAAATAATGTTTCCAGTTCTACCTCCTTCCTGACAGGATGTCACGGAGTGCTCAGTACTTACAGTGTTCAGATTAGCCATGAAGTCGGGGTTGCCGTGTAGTTGGCCTTTCTCCTGGATCCAAAAAGAGCCCTGAGAGTTAAAGTCTGGGGACCGGATGAGTCCGTCAGAAGAGCTCTCAACTGCTACTGTTGCAGGATATTAGTTTAAGATGCGTTACATTTGTTTACCCCGTGGAACATTGGTTTAATGATGCAAAGATGTGTTGCTTTCTTTTATGTTACAACTGTTTATGTTACTCTGTGAAATGGTGTTACTTTGCCTGTCCTAACACCTGATGGTCTAATAAAGAGTTGATCAGCCAATAGTGAGACAGGAGAAAGGATGGGTGGGGCTGGAAGGCAGAGAGAGTAAACAGGAGAAAAAGAGGGCTCAGGAAGCAAGAGAGAGCAAGGAACAAGAAAAGAAGGGGCCAGCCACCCAAGGAATCAGAAGAGAAGAAAAGGTACGCAGAAATGGAGAAAGATGAAAGCCCAGAGGCAAAAGGTAAATAAGATAATTTAAGAAAAGCTGGACAGAAACAAGCCAAGCTAAGGCCGGGTATTTACAAGTAATAAAAAGCCTCTGTGTGAGCCTGGTTTCTCTATGGTGCTGCCACTGTGAGGGCCACCAAGGAGTTCTGTCATGCCTTCCTTATCTGAGACGTCACTTCCACAATTGTAGGTGGCATTGCTGAAATCTCCTAGAACTTCGCTTCCAGGAACTCACCCAACAGTATTGCGCCATCCAAAGTTTTTTGCCCGTTGACCTCTTAGATTTTATTACAAACTTACGTTCTTTATCTCCTTTTCAAACTCTCTCTCTCTCTCTCTCTCTCTCTCTCTCTCTCTCTCTCTCTCTCTCCCTCTCTCTCTCCCCATCCATCCATCTATCTATCCATCCATAATCTATCTATCTATCTATCTATCTATCTATCTATCTATCTATCTATCTATCTATCTATCATCTGTCTATCTTGGTGCTGAACAAAGCCTGCTCCCAGAAGCTGTGAGACAGTACCTCATATTGAAGATGACTGAGTACTTTATAAATACCACCCCCTTTTCAATACCACAAGGAATTGAACTGAGGGCCTTTACTAGGCAAAGTCTCTACCAATGAGCTCTTAACCATTTAAGCATCCCTCTTTAAACCGTTTAACCCTAACAAAATTGACCTTTCCAATTATCCCTTAACAGATGGTCCCACTGATTTTGTAAGAAACAAGACCAGCTGGAGTCACCGGAAAACTATATTTTCTACTGTATGTCACTCAACTTAGCTTTATGACTCTGAGTTGCGCAGTGACAGCTGATACCATTCATTTTGAACAAAGGCGAGGCTGACAATGTTGAATTTTACCTTAGCCTGGAAAACAGCCCAGAAATCTTAAATTTCACTAATCTCAAATGAAAATATTTTCAATCTGTATTAGCAAGGAAGGAGGAAGAGTAGATGACGCGCTGTTCCCACTCCAGGACTGAAGTTTTTGTGAGCATATGCCAGAGATCGAACCTAGTGCTCTGAGTATATAGACACACACTCTAAAACAGAGCCACACCAGGCAGTGGTGGCGCACGTCTTTCATCCCAGCACTCTGGAGGCAGTGGCAGGAGAATCTCTGTGAGTTCGAGGCCAACCTGGTCTACAAGAGCTAGTTCTGGGACAGGTTACAAAGCTACAGAGAAATCCTGTCTCGAAAAACCAACCAACCAACCAACCAACCAACCAACCAACCAACCAACAAAAAACCTGTCTCTAATGAATGAGTGAATTAATTCAAAATATTCTAATTGAAAGATTAAATGCAAAAGTATTTCTCACATACTGAATGGTAAATACATTACATTATATTTGTTAAAATCCATGACTTGTTCAATGTGAGCAAGTCCCCTGGATGTAGCATCACATGCCTTTAATCTCAGTGGTTGAGAGGCAGAGGTGATTTTGAAGTCAGTCTGGTCTACATGGTAAGTTCCAGGAAAGAGAGTGAGCTGTTAATACCAGCCGTAAACTCTGGCTGCTAGTGCCCTGGTCCATGGGTTATAACAAATGCACAGAATGCTGATGGTGGGAGAGGCTGGGTGGTCAGGGAATGAATGTGGGGACCAGGCAGTTTCTGTCTAGTTTTGCTATTAATCTGCTGCTAGTATAAAAACAGTTTTCAAATGAATATAATTAATTAATTTTTATGATGTCATGAGAAAGTACAAAAAGAAATGAAAGAATTCTTAATTGACCTTTAAGACTTATTAACTGGGCAAAATAGATATATGGGGAGTATTGTTTAAAATTTGAAACTATAGGGGTCTGGAGAGATGGTTTAGTGGTTAAGAGCACTGGTTGTTCTCCCAGAGGACCCAGGTTCAAATCCCAGCACCCTCATGGCAGTACATAACCATCTGTAATTCTAGTTCCAGAGGACCCAACACTTATGTCAAAACACCAATGTGCATAAAATAAAAATAAAATTTTAAAAATTGAAACTATTGTTTAAAATTTGAAAATTTGAAGCTGGAGAGATTAGTCAGTGGTTAAGAGCATTGGCTGCCCTTCTAGGTTCAGTTCCCAGTAGGACACACCCACCTATTATTCCAGTTATCAGGGATCTGACCATCTCCTGGCCTCCTCAGACATCTGACATGCACACGGCACACAGATGTATATGCATGCAGAACACCCCTACACATTAAATAGAAAGGAATAATTAAAAGTATTTGAAACTATAAATGATAGCTCACTAGGAAAGGCAGTTAAACAAGTATGGCCCTGCTTTGAACTAACCTCCTACACTGGACCAAAAAGAAAGAAAGGATCCACATCATGGAGCCAGAGTGAAGCTGTTTGTCAGACCTCCCAGACACCAGGAAAGAAAATAGCTAACCTTCATACAGGCGTGCTAAAGGAAGCTTACCGTGGGGCCAAAGAGCAGAGATGTTGTAATATGTTTAGAGAGTGAAATAGTCAAACTCAGAAAGCTGCTGAAGAGTTTATTCATCGTACCGCCTTTTCTAGTCCTAAAGCACCTTCAGAGGGTAGGCTGCCCTCTCCTGCCCCTCCTCCCTCGCTTTCTCCAGGGTTTCGCTCACCACAGCTCTGGCTGGCTTAGAACTCATGTACACCACACTACTCAAACTCTCAGAGACCCACCTGCCTTCCACGTGCTGGAATTAAAGGTGAGCATCAGCGCGCCCAACCTGTTGATCCTCCCTGAAGCCTTGGCACATCCTCATTTGGGCCCTAAACGAAGCTAACTTCCCAGACAAGTCACTCTTCCTTGTCTTCTAGTTGGCACGCTGCTGTTTGTGACTGTCTATCCCGTGACCATGCCACCCTCCAATCCCATGCACTGAAAACCCAGGGGCTGTTCTTCTCCTGCCTGTCTTTTTTTTGTTGTTGTTGTTTGTTTTGGTTTTTTAAAATTTATTTATTAAAGATTTCTGCCTCCTCCCTGCCACCGCCTCCCATTTCCCTCCCCCTCCCCCAATCAAGTCCCCCTCCCTCATCAGCCGGAAGAGCAGTCAGGGTTTCCTGCCCTTTGGGAAGTCCAAGGACCTCCCACCTCCTTCCAGGTCTAGTAAGGTGAGCATCCAAACTGCCTAAGCTCCCACAAAGCCAGTACGTGCAGTAGGATCAAAACCCAGTGCCATTGTTCTTGACTTTTCAGCAGTCCTCATTGTCCACTATGTTCAGCGTGTCTGGTTTTATCCCATGCTTTTTTAGACCCAGTCCAGCTGGCCTTGGTGAGTTACCAAAAGATCATCCCCATTGTCTCAGTGTGTGGGTGCACCCCTCGCAGTCCTGAGTTCCTTGCTCGTGTTCTCTCTCCTTCTGCTCCTGATTTGGACCTTGAGATTTCAGTTAGAATGGCTAAAATCAAAAACACCAATGATAGCCTTTGCTGGAGAGGTTGTGGAGTAAGGGGTACACTCATCCATTGCTGGTGGGAATGCAAACTTGTGCAACCACTTTGGAAAGCAGTGTGGCAGTTTCTCAGGAAATTCGTGATCAACCTACCCCTGGACCCAGCAATACCATTCTTGGGAATATACCCAAGAGATGCCCTATCATACAACAAGAGTATATGCTCAACTATGTTCATAGGAGCATTGTTTGTAATAGCGAGAACCTGGAAACAACCTAGATGTCCTTCAATGGAAGAATGGATGAAGAAAGTGTGGAATATATGCATATTAGAGTACTACTCAGCAGTAAAAAACAATGACTTCCTGAATTTTGCATGCAAATGGGCGGAAATGGAAAACACTATCCTGAGTGGGGTAAGCCAGACCCAAAAAGAGGAACATGGGATGTACTCACTCATAATTGGTTTCTAGTCATAAATAAAGGACATTGTGCCTATAATTTGTGATCCTAGAGAAGTTAAATAAGAAGGTGAACCCAAAGAAAAACATATCGTCATCCTCCTGGATATTAACCTTCATCAGGCGATGAAAGGAGACCGAGACAGAGACCCACATTGGAGCACCGGACTGAAATCTCCTGCCTGTCTTTATTCATTCCCTTTACTCTCGTGGGCAAATGATGATGAGCAAAGTCCTACTACTAGCTAGCTTGGCCTGCCTTCCTGTGGGGCCCGGGCTCCTTGCCAGGAGGTCCCTGCCCCTCCTCTGCTTCCCCCCACTCCCGCCTCCAATCCCAACAACCCTCCACTCCCAACCCCAGCTCTCCTTCTCTCTCTCTTTTGATTTTTTGAGACATGGTTTCTCTGTGGCATGGGAGCCTGTCCTGGAACTCGCTCTGTAGTCCAGGCTGGCCTCAGACTCACAGAGATCTTCCTGCCTCTCTGCCTCCCAGGTGCTGGGGTTAAAGGTCTGTACCATTCCCAGCTCTGTTTTTAAAACACTTTCCTAGGAAAGGCTCTTTCACAGTTTCTTTGGCCACTGGTTCTCTCGATGCCCCAAATCCGGCTCTGCTTTAGTTCCCCACCCCCAGCCCTGTGCCAGTATCAGTTGAGAGGGTTATACATGTTTTCCTGTGTGCGTTGAGGTAATTTGATTCCCTTTGGAAGCTATGTTCTGAAATCACCTTGAAGCATCCGGTCACCTTCAAGCAGTACCTTGAATTTCCCCTCTTTCTTGTCTCTGAAACATTCTGATAATTACTTATTCCCTAATCTTTAAAATCTGTTTAGTTAGGAGAGGAGAGGAAGGAAGGGGAGTGAAGAAAAATGTATAGCTCAATAAAAACCAAAAAAACCAAAAAGTACAAAATAAAAAAAGTAAAATGATCTAAAAAAAATTGGTTTAGTTGACTGATCTAGACATGGTGTCTTTCCTCAGCAGGATGGGTGTGGGTAGCAGTAGCCAGCAAGAGGCCTAGGGAGTGAGATGGCACCATTCAGACCGAGTTATGGCAAATCTGGGACATCTAGAAAGACCACTGTAACTGGATATTTCTCTCCCACCCACCAGTTCCTGAATAACCTCTTAGAGGTGTATATTAATTATAAATGTTTGACCGATGGCTTGGGTTTATTGCTAGCTAGCTCTTACATTTAAATTAACCCATTTCTGTTGACCTAAGTATTACCACGCGACCATGGCATTACGAGTCTGCTGGCATGTTGTTCCTTGAGCAACTACATGACATCTCTCCGACTCTGCCCTTCTCCTGTATCTCTGCTTGAATTACCAACCTGGCTCTATTCTGCCTTGCCGTGAGTCAAAGCAGCTTTAGTAATCAACTGTATTCACATGTGCAATGGATATCCACAATATACAGGAAGATGTCCCACAGCAGACCATGATCCCAGAATATCTGAATTTCTACTGGCAGAAGTCATCTACCTATAGGTGAGGAGCTAATAGAAGTTAGCATGACGCACACCACCAAAGGCCCAGGCTTCAGACTACTCGATCTGTGTCATTATGACCTCTTACAAAAGGCCTCTTCTCTTTTATGGTCATAAAGGATGCTATTCCTTCCAGCTCATGATTACAGAGTGAATGATGCAAGTCTGCTTCTTCGCTCTCACGTGCATTTCCTGTAGTATGGCTGCTGTTATGGTTTGACTGGGACATGTCCTGAGCTGACGATGCTCTTCAGGGAAGCTGTAGAGCCTTTAATAAGTGACCCTGGTGAGTGGAGGTAGGTCACAGATCTTTGAAGGTATAACCCAGCCCTGCTTCCAATCTCAGTTCTCTGTTTCCTAGTTCCTGCCCTGGGAGCACCAACGGCACACTCTCCTGTGTCCTAGGCCTCCTCCAAGCTTTCTACATTGTGATGGAACAAAGCATCGGAACCTGTGAACCAAAAGAAAATGATCGTGTTTCTGTAAGGTACTCTGTCTCAGGAGCAAGAAAGGTAACAAATAATGCCACCAAATCTGCTGGAGACTAGACCTGCTGCAAATAATGCCACCAAATCTGCTGGAGACTAGACCTGCTGGAGCTGCCCTGGTGCCTCAGAGCAATGTTCAGATTTACTGCTTCATGTTGGAGCATATATCCAAGGTCATCCGTCCTGTACAAACCAGTGGCCATGTGAGGGGCACTGTCTCAGGATTAGGGATCAGCAGACTTTGATTTTGCTAGAGGTAACCTAGAAGAGTTGATACAGCTCTGTCCACACATAGGCTGTCCCGGGTCCCAGCTGCTCACCATCAAGGACAGAGCCCTGCCCACCTCCCACAGCTTTGGTCACTCTGCAGGTATGGCCTCTTTTCGACACCCTCATCTTCTGCTTCTCAGTCCCTTCTTCGTCTTTTTTTTTTTTTTTAAAGTTTTGGTTTTTGAGACAGGGTTTCTCAGTATAACAGCCCTACATGTCCCTCAACTCATTTTGCACAAACCAGGCTGCCTTGAACTCAAAGATCCTCCTGCCTCTGCCTTCTGAGTGCTGGATTAAAGGAATGCACCACCAGGTCCAATGGTCTCAGTCCCTTCTTTAGGACTCTGTTGACCTCCCCATTTGTTCAGGAAGCCATTCTTGATGTTTCAAAACTTCAGTCCCTGAGTTTCTCAGGAGTTTTGTAGGACACCCTGTAAGCAGAGTTTTCCTGTGCCAGCAACTACTACTTAGAGTCTTAATATTAATTATAAATGCTCGGTCAATAGCTCAGGCTTGTTACTAGCTAACTCTTTTTTAAAAAAAAAGATTTATTTATGTATATGAGTGCTCTACTTGCATGTATGTCTGCATGACAGAAGAGGGCATCGGATCCTATTATAGATGGTTTTGAGCCACCATGTGGTCACTGGGAACTCAAGACCTCTGGAAGATCAGTCAATGCTCTTAACTGTTGAGCCATCTCTCCAGCCCCCACTAGCTAACTCTTACACTTTAGATTAGCCCATATTTCTTATCTACCCTTTGCCACATGTCTCATGGCTTGTTACCTCATTTTCTACATGTCTTGCTTCCTCTGCTAATATCTCCTCTGACTCCATCCTCCGTCATCCCAGCATCCTTAGTTTGGTTGTCCTGCCTATACTCCCTACCTGGTTACAGGCCAGTCAGATTTTTATTAAACCAGTCCTAGTGACAAATCTTCCCAGTGTACGAAAGGATTATTTCACGACAACATCAAGTTCTCATTGTTTTCTAATGCAACCATTCAAACTCCCCTGCTTCCACATCAGGAGCTGTAAATTCATCTGCATGACTCTCTGGGGGCCATTACTAGATATCTGTCCCTATAGAAATAATGCATACTAGAACATGAATAATTCAAGTTGCCATCAACTCGTTTGATCAGGAAAAGTGTGGCATGAGAAATAATTACGTCATGGGTTGCTTCGAATTCACTTTCATTCTTTCTGGGCATACTTGGGAAGATCCCTTTCTGGTTCAGCTTGAAATTGGCAGATAGAAAATGAGAAGTCAGGTGGGGTGGGTGGGGTACTGTGAAGCTCGCCAGCTATATTTTATTCAGTGTTATACAATGTTATGCCAGGAGCTAACAGTGTGGGGTGTTCAGTTAGTCTTCCTTCTTCCTAAATCAATGGAAGAAAATGAGGCATTGAGCCCATAGCTGTGAGTATCAGAAGTGTGAAGGTTGGAGTTCCCTGACCAGGTCTTGTATGTCTGTGTCCTGTTCCACAGATTCTAGGAATATTAGTTGGGATTCTCTAGAGTGACAGAACTCTCTCTCTCTCTCTCTCTCTCTCTCTCTCTCTCTCTCTCTCTCTCACACACACACACACACACACACACACACACACACACACACACACACCCCACATGAATTTATTGGAATAGCTTCCAGGCTGAGTCCAAAAATGGCTAACTGGGAGTCTCAGCTGGTCTTCTGTAAATGCAGGAATCCTGACGAAGCAGGCTGCAATGCCAGTGAAGGAATGGGTGTGTTGACAAGAAAAGGACCAAGCGGGGGAAGAAGGAACACACCCTTTTCCTTCTCCACCACCCTTGCAGCGGAGGGTGTGACCAAGATTAAAGGTGTGTCTTCCAGCCTCAAGGTCTGGATTAAAAGCCTGTGTCTTCCACCCTCAAGAACTGGATCAAAGAAAGGCACGTTGTCTTCTTGTCTCAAGATCCGGCTCATAAATGTGCCCTCCATTTCTGGATTATAGTTCATTGCAGATATAGTCAGGCTGACGACCAGGAATAGGCGTCACACCAGGGCTCCCGTGTTTCACCTCTCTCCCACAGTTGTCTGATGGGAAAAGGGCACCCAGACTTCAGTGACAGTCATCTCAATAACAGTGTGTTAGTGGGGTACGCGATGCTCAAATGAGTTTGGAAAGTGGATCTCGGAGTGACTCCAGCCTTGCTGGCTTCACTGTGGTCTGACTTTGGATAGGAACCCTTCTGCTTGTGGGCTGGATCTAGATGTCCTGGTACTGGGACGTTGGGGACTGGTGGCGTGAGGAGGATACAGGGCAAGGTGCCACATGCAGGCCTGGAGGGTCCGAAAAGCAGCTTTGTCGTTTCCTGAAAGCCTGGGTTGAGTGTTCCCAGTCATCTGTTTCATTACCTATAAATTGGGGACAATAATAGAAATCTCTCTTTTTTATTGAAAAAAAAAATTTCCACCGCCTCCCAGCCTCCCATTTCCCTCCCCCTCCTCTCCCTCCCCCTACTTCTCTCCCCCTCCCTCTCGAGTCCAAAGAGCAGTCAGGGTTCCCTGCCCTGTGAAAAGTCCAAGGTCCTCCCCCTCCATCCAGGTCTAGGAAGGTGAGCATCTAAGCTGGCTAGGCTCCCAGAAGGCCAGAACATGAAGTAGGAGCAAAACCCAGTGCCATTGTCCTTGGCTTCTCATCAGCCCTCATTGTCCGCCATGTTCAGAGAGTCCAGTTTTATTCCATTCTTTTTCAGTCACAATCCAGCTGGTCTTGGTGAGCTCCCAATAGATCAGCTCCACTGTCTCAGTGGGTGGGTGCACCCCTCACGGTCCTGACTTCCTTGCTCATGTTCTCCCTCCTTCTGCTCCTCATTGGGACCTTGGGAGCTCAGTCCGGTCCTCCAATGTGGGTCTCTGTCTCTATCTCCATCCAACGCCAGATGAAGGTTCTATGGTGATATGCAAGATATTCATCAGTATGGCTATAAAATAGGGCCATTTCAGGTTCCCTATCCTCAGGTGCCCAAGGAACTAACTGGGGACATTGCTCTGGGCATCTAGGAGTCCCTCTAGGTTCAAGTCTCTTGCCAACCTTAAGATGGCTCCCTTAATTAAGATACGTGCTTCCCTGCTCCCATATCCGCCCTTCCTTTATCTCAATCATCCCGTTTCCCCAAGATCCCCCCATCCTCCCCTTCTCACTTTGCTCTCCCCATCTCCCCCTACCCCCATCCCGCCCCACCCCCAAGATCCCAATTTTTTGCCCGGCAATCTTGTCTACTTCCCCTATCCAGGAGGATAACTATATGTTTTTCTTTGGATTCACCTTCTCATTTAGCTTCTTTAGGATCACAAATTATAGACTCAATGACCTTTATTTATGGCTAGAAACCAATTATGAGTGAGTACATCCCATGTTCATCTTTTTGGTTCTGGGTTACCTCACTCAGGATAGTGTTTTCTATTTCCATCCATTTGCATGCAAAATTCGAGAAGTCATTGTTTTTTACCGCTGAGTAGTATTCTAATGTGTATATATTCCACACTTTCTTCATCCATTCTTCCATTGAAGGATATCTAGGTTGTTTCCAGGTTCTGGCTATTACAAATAATGCTGCTATGAACATAGTTGAACAAATGGTTCTGTAATATGATAGGGCATCTCTTGGGTATATTCCCAAGAGTGGTATTGCTGGGTCCTGGGGTAGGTTGTAGAAATCTCTTGCAAATATGCCCATCTGTCACAGACAGCAGTTATCCTGTAGCTGCTGGAACTGGAGAAGATTGGAGAAGCTGAGCTTTTTAACTGTATTTCTCCAGTTTTTAATGCTAGTAAATGAGCACACATGACTTCACTGGATTAAGATTTAGCATAATTTAGTAGCCATGCAAGGACTTCATGGAGATCTTGCTAAAAAGCTGACATTTTTTTTTTTTTTTTTTTTGGTTTTTCAAGACAGGGTTTCTCTGTGGTTTTGGAGCCTGTCCTGGAATTAGCTCTTGTAGACCAGGCTGGTCTGGTAGATCTGCCTGCCTCTGCCTCCCAAGTGCTGGGATTAAAGGTGTGCGCCACCACCGCCCGGCAAAAGCTATGACATTTTGCCTGGTAGCGATGGGACATGCCTATAATGCCACCATTTGGGAGGCAGAGGCAGGGGGATCTCTGTGAGTTCAAGGCCAGCCTGGTCTACAAGGCTAATTCCAGGACAGCCAGGGCTACCTATACAGAGAAACCCTGCCTCAAAAAAACAAAAACAAAAACAAAAACCAAAAAACAAACACACACAAAAAAACTGTGACACTTTGGACACTTTGTGTGTGTAAGTAGGTGGCGGCTGTGCGTCTGTCCGCCTGTCCTATAAGTCAGACAGGCCACTGTACTTCTCCGTCATCAGTTCTCAAACCTGTGGACCCTGCCTTTTCAGCCAAATGCTTCCCTTCTCGTCCCGGGAACTGTTTTTACAGACGTTGGCAGACGGTGCATTGCGCTAACCACGTTTGCCTTTTGCAGCTTGTGAGTTTTCCTTGTTTGTGGATGATCTCTGCCCTCCTTCATGGAGTCCACGCACACACGCACACACACACACTTTTCTGTTTTTGAATTTTCAGAGGTTTTAGGCCTCCTCCTTTTCCTCCACTTTGGGGAGTTCTACTGCTTGTTTGGGGGTGCGGTTCTTCTTGATGCCTCGAACAGCCCCACAGCTTCAAGCTCCAGCTCTCCCTCTCCTCGCTGCACATCTCGAGACATCCAACAACCCTGAGCTCCTACCACTCCGTCATGACCTGGCCTTCGTCCCGAGCAAACACAGAAACCAAGCTCAGAGGGCAGTACTTTGAAGCGCTAATCAAGTCCCACCGTGAGCCTTGGCTCCATGAAACTGGCAAAGCCCACTGCCCCAATTTTATGTTTGGAGAAAGCAGCGTAAGTAGGGACAGAGGACAGAGGCTAATTGAAAGGTTTGGGTTGGGCCTGTCTCTGGGAGCGCGGCCATTTGACCGAGGGCCAGCTGCCTCACCAATCCCCTTCTGCACAGTTCCATGGGTTATTTGCTCATAACTGTATTTACACACCATCTTTCTTCCCCGAGAGTCACAATGCTGCCAATGCCATCATTTCCAACAAACCACTTCTCTATTTGCTTCATTTTCTCTACTTCTGGGACAGACTAAAAACTTTATCCTGGCTGTAAGAGTAATGGTGTGTTCTGGTTAGTTGAAAGACCTATTTCGGTGCTCGGGAGGTTGGGGCAGGGGGATCTTGATATGGAGAGCAGTCTGGGTAGCATCACAAAATATCCCTGTCTTAAAATAAAAGCAAAGTAAATTTTTAAAAATTCATGCTGGTTCCGACATCCAATACAGGCAGACTTCCTAACAGCTCCTTTCGGATTCAATACATAGGCCTTTTAGAGTTCCACACAGGAGCCTTCTTCATACCCAAATCTAAGCACAAATGGGCTCTTTCTCCCTGTTCTAGACCTTCCAGTGTCCTTCCTCAGTCTCCTAATCCCAACATTTGTAAGAATGAATGAATATATACGCTTATGGTTCCAGTGCTGAGGATCCAAATCTAGGACCACATGCAGGCTCTGTCACTGAGAGATAGAGCCAGGCCCCCATTTTCACTTTCTCTTTTGAGGGGGATTAGAGTCTTTCTGCCAGGATGATGTGGGCTGGCCTGGAACTTGTTCTATATCCCACGCAGTCTTAGGACCTGTGGTCTTCCCACCTTGGTCTCCAGATTAGCAGGAATTACAGTTCTGCTCCACCAGGCCCATATATAAATAAATGAGTATTTTTCCTTGAAAAAAACGAAATCCTATCAGCATAAAATAATATATACATATATATGTGTGTGTGTGTGTGTGTGTGTGTGTGTATGTGTGTGTGTGTGCTTTAATTACAGTCCTCAGGAAGCAGAGACAGGAGAATCTTTGTGAGTTCAATGTCAGCCTCACATACATGGTGAGTTCCAGGCTAACCAAGGCTACATGATAAGACCCTGTCTCAGTTCATGGTGCTGGGGAATGGCTCCGTGGGTAAAGTGCTTGCTCTAAGCATAGCTAAGTTAGTACCTTCGGCACCTACATAAAACATACTTCAGGGGCTCATCATTCCTAGTCTCATTTGGTAAAACTGAAATTGCCTTAATGCCTGAATAATTCTAACTCCGGGCAGAAAAAAATATCTTCCAAGCCAGCAATCAGTTATGTATCATGGGGCTTTGGCCTCCACTCTGTTTTTTTTTGGGGGGGGGGCGCGGGGAGGAACAGGGCATCATTACTGTGCACCAGGCTGACTTGTTTGTAGCCTGGGCTTACGTTCTTCAGATGTTCTGGTTTCATTCAGGTTTCTGACTTAGAGCGCTGGGTTACATGTACCACTGTGCCCAGCCAGCATTCCCTCTGCTAATGGGTTTGAGGGTCATGGAAAAGAAATCCAGAAGTTGCCGGGCGGTGGGTGGCGCACGCCTTTAATCCCAGCACTCGGGAGGCAGAGGCAGGCGGATCTCTGTGAGTTCGAGGCCAGCCTGGTCTACAAGAGCTAGTTCCAGGACAGGAACCAAAAAGCTATGGATAAACCCTGTCTCAAAAATACAAAAAAAAAAAAAAAAAAAAAGAAATCCAGAAGTTGTGGCTGCTGTTTGTAGACTCCACAAACTTGTTCTGCAGGTGGAACCTGAAGAATCCTCAGCTATTCCTGCCCTAGTTGGAACTGGATACATCCTCTTTCATGGAGGCAATCAAATATGAGTTTAGATACTGCTGGGAGGAACTTGGGAGGCGTAATCAAAACCCCGAATGTATAAATTGCCCAACAGTAAGTCCTGGCTGGGGCTCATTCTGTCAAGCTCTCTTGTGGTGATGGGAAGATCAAAACAGCCTTTTGCTTGCGGGAGAGTAAGAGGCAGAGAGGGAATGCCAGAAAATTTGAGGCAAACATTTCCCTTGGAACTCTGACCCCACCAAAACCAGGATCCCTACATGCAAATCCCACACAGAGGGGGCAGTCCTGATGTGGTTGATGAGACCTCTCAAACAGGAGAGCTAAATTGTGCCCAGAATACATCGACAAAGGCGAGAAATTCAATGTATTACTTCCTATATCCAGTATCCCCGCTGCTCTGTGGTGGTCACCTCAACCTAGACTCCAACACAGAGCACAGAGCAACCTCAACTTCTAGAAGTTTCTAAAGGGAGAAGGAGGGGGAAGTATGAGAGGAGTGGGAGACAGGAGCAGAGTAGCCAGGAAGGCTCTGGAAGAGGGAGTTGGAGGCTGCAGGCTACAGAAGTGAATTCTAGAGAACCTATAGAATTGTAGGCCTGTGGTTAGTCATGGTCCCCATGGTCTCTGAGGCCCTGTCATTCAGTTCCTTGTCTGAGGAGAGGCAGTGGAAGCAGAACAGTGGAGAATGAGAGGGAGCGGGTAGTCTTGCTGAAGGTGGCCTGGAGACTGTGCTGTGCTCACCTGGCCCTGCCCAGAAGAAGATAGGAGCTCGCAGGTAGGGCAGAGGGAGAAGCTGAGAACATTCGACAGGGTGGAAGGTGAAGAGGGGAAGGTGTATGCTGCTCCTTGGCTGCCGTTCTGGCTAAAGGGTATGATCACGGTGAAAAGGAGAGACCTAGATGCCAGCACGGGAAGGGACAGGTGTCCTACAGACCTAGAAACTTGTGACTTTGCCCCTGGGACTCAGGACCTTGCTTGACATGAAACTGTCTCGATAGTTAGACAGCAATGACAACAGGAAGGCCCACAAGAGTGACCATGGGACACCTGCAGAGGCCAAGAAAGCTGTTCTTTCTTAGCAAGCCGTGTTGGAAAGATTTGTGGTCTTGTCCACTAAGACTCTTTGCCGAGAATCATAATGATGGTTTTGTTAATGTGCTCTGTGTTAGTCCCACAAATCCTCCTTCAGATTCACTCCCTCTAAGTTTTTAACAAGCATGCATGAGACAAAGTTATAGGAACATGGAGTTGCGGCTTTGGCAGTGCTGTGATAGAATGAAGTCTCTCTCGCACACAAATAAATTCTAACACTGAGAACACAGCGGTTAACCAACCAGTGGTGGTGCACACCTTTCATCCCAGCACTAGGGAGGCAGAGGCAGGCGGATCTCTGCAAGTTCGAGGCCAGCCTGGTCTACAAGAGCTAGTTCCAGGACAGGCTCCAAAGTTACAGAGAAACCCTGTCTCAAAAAACCAAATCGGGGGCGGGGGGGGGGGGGAGAGAGAGAGAGAGAGAGAGAGAGAGAGAGAGAGAGAGAGAGAGAGAGAGAGAGAAAACCCAGTGGTTCTTGAACTTCAGTGTATGTGGGAATCACCTGGAGAGTTTGTTCTTACTCAATTACTGGGCCTCTTGGAGTTTCTGAGTCAGTAGCTGTGGTGTGGGACCCAGCACTGTCTTTCTAGTCTAGTGTAGTGGTAGACATCTCATAACATCAGTACTTGGAAGGCTGAAGCAAGAGAACCCATAGTTTTCTTCCAGCCTGGGCCACCTACTGAGAACCTGCTCACCCTGCCCCCACACCCCCAAAAGCATGGCTTTCTAATAAAGTCCCCAGAGTGCCTGTGTCTCACCAAGGACGACCCATTTCTTTACCAAGCAATCTGTCCATGGAGGCTGGCTCCACTTCTGTTCCAGATGTGCACAGTGGCCTCAGGAGGGTGAAACTGACTCAGCGGGTGACTGGCCTGCATGATTTTCAGCTGCTGGCTAATGCAACGGAGAAGGTCAGCTTTAAAGCTCCAAAGCACAGGAAATGAGGATGAAGCCCGCAGGGTATGACACCCATAGACCGGCTAGCGGTCCTCCGTCCAGTCAGACACCTGCATCCTGCTTCACTCGGGCTCAACGTGAGACCACTCCCTGAGCAAACAAAAGAGTCTGCAGCAGAGAATGAACAGGGTCACAGGCCAGTAGGAGAATGGAAATAAATTCAATGACATGAGGTTCTGGTGCTGATGATAAAAAATGACATCGTATTAGTTTAGCTTTATAAATACCCATGCTTCTCTTACCTCCAAAGAGAGTGGTGGCTTCATATCCTCCATTTCACTGTTAATCTCCCTGTCTCTGCTTCTCTCTGCCTGTTTCTATGTGTCTCTCTCTCTCTTTTTTCCCCTCCCTCTTCCCCCATCTCCTCTCCTCCCTCCTTCTCTCCCTCTCTCCCTCTCCTCTTTGTAGACGAGAACTTTTGTACCCCAGGCTGGCTTTTGACTCTGGATAGTAGCCACGATTGGCTTTGAATTTCTGTTTCTCCTGCCTCCACCTTCCAAGTTCTGGGATTATACACGAGTGAGGCTCCACCAGTCACTCTATGAATGTGTCCTGTGAGATGGAACTTCATGTGACTGTTTCACACAGATTAGCTAGTGATTTGGACGATACAGCGTTTAAGATAAAAGTCTGCAACACACGATAAGGTGCGTATGAATTCTGAATGTGGTAGGCTGAGAAGGTGGGAACAAGATGAAATTTTAGCATGCTGATTGACAATCCTCTTAACATCTCAGAACTTGATCTTTTCACTTTCCATATGTAATCCTTTTAAGAATTTTAATTGATAAGTGTCAATAAACTGATAGCAAAAAGTCCAGGGAATCTGATTGGGTGGTTTTGAAACATTAATCTGAAGGCTCTTTTCTTTTTATTGTGTCCCTTTTGTGGGGTCATAGAGTTCTTTTTGATATCATACATTCCCTAAATGGTTACTTTATCCTTGGCATTTCTTCTAATTAGAACAAGATGATTTTTTTTTATTTTTTTATTCATCCTATGAATCTCTTGAGTGTGTGAGCTTTTTTTTTTCCATTCTGCTCTATCCACTATTCAAGATGCTTGCACTGATGTAGGCAATTTAGATGGAATTGATTTAAATAAAATTTATTTAAATTTAGATTACTACTCAGGAAAGGAGGGAGAGGGAATGTAGTAAGTTTGACTTCAGCTTCCTATCTCTTATTTAATTTAGCCATCTTATTGTTTTCCACTCATAAATAAACATAGCTTCATTTCTGGAAGACCTATCCTATTCATTTCAAGCAGTGAATTGTTTGGATTATTTATCAAATTATTTCTGCTGTTTAATCAGAAAAATAAAGCAGTTAAGATGAATAGTTGTGAGTTCATTGAGGGATTTAATCACTTCTGAGTCAACAGCTTTTTATTTGGGATATTTATGATTATGTTTAATGTATCAACTAATACACAGGAGAATAGTGATGTGTAAATGTCTTGTTTGATTAAAACAAAACACACAGAAAAAACTAATGACACTCGAATACGTTGCTATGAGTATACTTTAAGACAGCTCTTTCCCCTCCACCCCCAACTCCTTGGCAACTGGCCACGAATCAGTGCAGCCTCATGTTTGCAATCTTTGCAGAAACTAACATAGAAAATGAGAGGTGTGTTGCTGCAGAATCTAGAAGAGACTAATATTTCAGATTTGTGTTTTGCTTAATATGCTCATGAATAATAAGCTGGGAACATTCAGAAACTTGGAACGAGGTAGGTAAACATAAGGGAATATGGCTAAGTAAGGACGTGACATGCGTCTCCAAGGGAGCTGAGTCTCTGTGTGTCATCTTACCTGTGGGCCACTGGGCCTTATCCTCAGAAGATACAAGCTCTGTGCACTGGTTATCACACACCCCATGATGCGTCAGCAAAGCCAGGCGTCATCCTCAGACTCCCCTGAGTCCAGTGCGGAGCAGCTCCATTCTTGGGCGCCTGACACTCTCTGAGTAAACTCTCAGATGTATTGTTGCCACATGCTGATCCAACTGGAGAGGTTTCTCATCTTTCCTCAGTGGTGCAACTATAAATTGTCTACCAGGGTGGGTTAATTTTAATTTTGCAGAATATTTGTTACCTATAACAACAGTTAGCATTGCATGTTGGTTATATTTGACTCACGATGGTTCTCACAATGATCATATATAGCCAATAATCTTAAGTAAGGCAGAAGCCAGTGCATGGAAGAGTCAGGTAGCTTTTCAGTGATAGTTGATAGAGCTGACATGAAGTCCTTTTGGGTCTGCTCAGGATCCCGTGTGTGTGTGTGTCTGTGTGTGTGTGTCTGTGTGTGTGTGTCTGTGTGTGTCTGTGTGCACATGCAGTTGCCCAGCAAGGCCAGGAGAGGGCATCAGACCCTCTGGAGTTGGATTTACAGTCATCTGTGGGAGTTTGACCTTGCTGCCAGGGACTGAACTAGTATCCTCCAAGCCGACAAACTCTTTTAGGTAGGACAGAGAGCCTTTGCCTAGAACTAGACTGATGTAGATGTTCAACTATAGAATGTTCTAAGTTACCCAACACAGGAAAGCCAGAATCACACAGAGAAAAGCAGCAAAACTGGCAGGGACCTGGAACGGCTTTCAGGAAGAAGAGAATGAGAACACCATCCCTTCTGGTCCTCTGTCCTCATCTGGGTCAGAGTCAGGGTCAGTAAAAGGTGAAAGAATTTCTATTACAAATCCGAGGAGATGGGCTCCTTTGGCTATTCTGTGGTTGTCTGGATGTGGGTGGGTCTCAATATTTCTGGTCTTTGAGTTCCCCATCTATGAGATGGAATTCGACTTTCAGAAAACAATCTGTACATTAAGACCAAAAGGTTGACAGTGAGGAGCTATTTGAGTCTGAAACAAGACCCTTTGATTTGTATCTCCAGTTCTCCCTTAAGCCTTGTGGAATACTGCCTTGTCAGTGTGTCCATACTTGCCTGAGTTAATAATCCCCATATGAGACAGACAACATAAATTCATAGGATATTGTAGAACAGAGCCCAGCAGGAAACACTTGGCAATGCTAGCTTTTATTGTTTGACTTGGCTTTGGCTTTTGAGACAAGATCTGCCTTACAGCCCAAGGTGACCTCAAACTTGTGATCCTTCTGCCTCAGCGTCCTGAGTGCTGAGACTATAGGTATGTACCAGCAGGTTTGGCTAAATGTTAGCTTCTGGTATCACGCTATCTACAATCCCAATGTTCAGTTTCACACAGCAGAGTATTTAGAGCTACCTGTGCACCTGCGGTCCTACCTCTTATTCTTTCACAAGCTCGAGAGCCTTGAGAAGTCAGAATTCTGGGGCTGGAGAGATAGCTCAGAGCACCCGTTCTTGTAGAGGGCCTGGGTTTGACTCCCAGCACCCACATGGTGGCTCATAGACATCTGTAACTCCCATTTCAGGAAATCTGATGCCTTCTTCTGGCCTTTGTGGAAACGAGGGAAACGAGGCACACATGTGGGATACGTACATACAAACATACATTCAAGCAAAATATTTGTACAGATTATAAAAAAGAAGTCAGTTTTCTTTTTAAAAAAATAACTCCATTTTGTTCCTACTGTTGCCCAAGGAACCTTCCAACTTTATGATGATACTTTTGTGTAACAAAAGCATTTATTCCAAGGTTGAAACAATCCATCCTTCAGGGAAGCTTCATAAATCATAAGGCAAAAAATTCAAAATAGCTTCAGGAACTCCTAGAAACCGACCAGGTTCACTAGGCACTTTCTTTCCAAGAGTAAACAAGCCAAACTGCTGAGGGTCACTTTGAGAGAGGATCAGCTGCCCGGAAGAAGCAGAAACCAGCTGAGCTGCCAGGAAGAGGCCCAGACCAACTGAGGCACCCCGTAAAGGCTCTCTCCACCCTGTTGAGCTGCCTGCAGGCACTGCAGTGTGCTTCAGATTTCCCAGATTTGTGAGCTGTTGCCCATGCCGAGTGGGCTTTGGTGATGCAGCTGTCTCAGAGTTATTTCTACTCCTATAAGAACCCCTCACTCTCTCGTAAGTAACCCAATACAACTCATTGGTTCAGCAAATTGGGCTTACATGGTATTCATGCTGTGGTCTGTTGTGGACTCACCATCTGGGGTGAGTAGACTGTGCAGGATCTCTCCAGGAAAAGTTTTGTTACACAGCAAATGCTTCAGGCAGGGATTCAAGCAGGTAGAGGCAAGAGTCAGAACAAGAAAAGAAGAAAGAGGGCCGTGTAATGGTGGCTCACGCCTTTAAACCCAACACTCAGAGGCAGAGGCAAGCGGGTCTCTGTGAGTTTGAGACCAGCCTGGTCTACAAGAGCTAGTTCCAGGACAGGCTCCAAAGCAACACAGAGAAACCCTATCTTGAAAAACAAAAAACAAAACGAAGAAGAAGAAGAAGAAGAAGAAGAAGAAGAAGAAGAAGAAGAAGAAGAAGAAGAAGAAGAAGAAGAAGAAGAAGAAGAAGAAGAGGAAAAGAAGAAGAAGAAGAAGAAGAAGAAGAAGAGGAGGAGGAGGAGGAGGAGGAGGAGGAGGAGGAGGAGGAGGAGGAGGAGAAGAAGAAGAAGAAGAAGAAGAAGAAGAAGAAGAAGAAGAAGAAGAAGAAGAAGAAGAAGAAGAAGAAGAAGAAGAAAAGAAGAAGAAGAAGAAGAAGAAAGAGGGCTAAATTCTGAGACAGGCCAAGTAAGCTGGTAAAGATGCGTGTCAGGAACCCCTTACAGAGGAATATGTTTGGGTGTGCTTCCCTTAAGCAAAGTCACAAAGTCATTGTTGCTAATAACCTTGGCAGCTGGGAGTGTCCCTCCCTCGGTATGCCCCACCCTTTCCTCTCTTGAGACTTCTGTCTTTCCACTACACTCTCTCCGTTAAGCTAGCTCTGTCCAGCATCTATAGGTCATTATGTGAAGGAAGGTGCCTGAGACCATTGCAAGAAGTGCCTGTCTTTGCCTCCTGAATACAAGGCATCATCACAGCTAGTATGAGAGCCAAAGTTAAACCTTAAGTTTTTGTTACTGTGCCTACGAGACCCATGAAATAAAAATGCCTCTGATTTGCAAGGCCCTTGCCCAAGGACAGACGGTTCCTGAAATGCTGAGGCTACTGCTTATGGGAGATAACAAGCCGCAAGTTCTCAGTCCCCTAAACAAATTTGTTTGACTCCTCTGTACCAGATGTGTTTGATCACATGTGGGCAGGGGGTGCATGGGCAGAAAATATGTCAGGATGTATGCTTGCCCCTGATTGGACCTGAGGGGAAATACTTTAAGCTGCTGCAAACTGTGACTTCGGGGCTAATTCCTGGAACCTCAGGTATGGATTTGGCCAGAGTTCATCCACCTGGCCAGTAATTAAAGCTTGCGTCAAAATTGACTTTAAGCTATGGTAGTGGTCTTACTCTCAACCAGTGGGGTTAACACTAGACTCATCTTTCTACAAAGGCTGCATGAGATTAAAAAAGTCCTGAACCTTTTTTTATAAGGTGCCCAAACAGGTCACAATGGGCTAAGAATTATAATTTAAGAGGTGGGAGAGGCGACTGCTCTTTCAAAGAACCCAGGTTTGATTTCCCAGCACCCACATGGTGGCTCACAACTGTCTGTAACTCCAGATCCAATGTCCTCTTCTGGACCCTGTGGGCAGGTATGCAAGTGCTGCAAAGATTTATGTAGGCAAAAATATCTATATGTTGGACCCTGAAGTCCAATCACCAAGGAGGAGTCGCCCCAAGAGACCATTCTCA
Organism: Chionomys nivalis; assembly: GCF_950005125.1. Lineage (NCBI taxonomy): Eukaryota > Metazoa > Chordata > Mammalia > Rodentia > Cricetidae > Chionomys > Chionomys nivalis. The sequence goes on along the minus strand of NC_080100.1, from coordinate 51,990,787 downwards.
CACCATGGTTGATGTAAAAGCAAGAGAATTTAATTAATTCTGACGCAACAGGGTCTTTCAGCATTTGGGAAACCAAAAGACCCCGAATAGAGGGTACAGGCTACTTTAAAAGTAAAAAGCCACAGAAACAAGGGGGGGAGTCTAGGGGTTGTTTCTCCAACTATTTGGATTGGCTGATTCAAAGGGCTACTAGCAATGATTGGTCTGAGCCACGGCGAGAGAGTGGTTGCTAGATCAGGCAGGGGAAACATCCGTGAGTCATCCTAACCGTATCTGAGGAACTGAGTCAATATCCCCTGACCAAGGCCGAGCAACTGAGTCAACATCTAAGGGTTATCTTGCCCCAATTTTAATAACTGAGTTTTATCTGGAGAACAAGGACACAGGGAGATGGAAAATCCCCAACATTCCAGTACGTGCATGTTAGGTCCTTGGTTCCCAGGGGAGGGGAGAGCACTAATGCTGAGAGTCCTCAGAAATAGCCTCAGAGTTGTCAGAAATGGCTTCAGAGTTATCCTGGAGTTTTACAATACACATATTTTTTTCGTTAGGAGATAGGGTTTCTCTGTAACTTTGGGGCCTATCCTGGAATAAGTTCTCGTAGATCAGGCTAGCCTCGAACTCACAGAGATCCTCTTGCCTCTGACTCCCAAGTGCTGGGATTAAAGGCATGGGCCACCACCTAAAGGCGCACACCACCACCACCCAGCCTACTCATAAAATTTTTAAAAAGTAAATTAAGTCAGGCGGTGGTGGCACACGCCTTTAATCCCAGCACTCGGGAGGCAGAGGCAGGCGGATCTCTGGGAGTTCGAGGCCAGCCTGGTCTACAAGAGCTAGTTCCAGGACAGGAACCAAAAGGCTACGGAGAAACCCTGTCTCTTAAAAAAAAAAAAAAAGAAAAAAAAAAGTAAATTAAAACACTCTTTAGAACATGTGCTTAAGAATTATATACATTTGAGATGGAGTCTCACTCCATAGCCCCATCTGGCCTAGAACTGACTTTGCAGACCAGGTTGCCTTTGAACTTGCAGAGATATGCCTGTCTACACCTCCAGAGTGTTGAAATTAAAGTGAAGCACTACCACACGGGCTTAAATTCTTTGAAATAGGCCTTCAGTGTGTAGCCCAAGCTGGCCTTGAACTTGTTGTTGTAAGACTTTAAGACAATTCTGAAGCCATTTCTGACAATTCTGAATCCTCTCAGCCTCCGTGCCATAGTGCTTCCCCTCCTCCCCTGGGAACCAAGGACCTAACAGCTACATTCGCAGGTACTCAGTTCCTGAACAATTACCCATATACGTATGTTTTGGTTCAGTCCCCTGGGAAACGGGGTCAAAATGACCTCTTACCTCACCTGATCTGGCAACAGCTCTCCAGTCAATTATTGGTAATAGCCCTTTCAAATAAGCCAATCATAATAGTCAAAGAACAACCCCCTTGCTTCTGTGGCCCCTTTAAAAGTAGCCTGTGCCATCTATTCGGGGTCCCTCGGCTTCCCGAATGCTGGGGGACCCTGTCATGACAGAATTAATAAAATCCTCATGCTCTTGCATCGGCTGTGGTGTGTGAGGTGGTCTCTGGGGGCGACTCCTCCTCAGTGTTTGGATGCTGGAGTCCAACATTGTATAGCTAAGGTTGCCTTTGAACTCAAAAATCCTCCTGCTGTAGCCTATCAAGTCCCAGAATGACAAGTGTGTGCTACTCAGCCTGGCCTGACTTTGTGACCCTTCAATGTCATGTCAACAGGTTGTAGATGGGGGACGGAGAGGTGGTCATGCCAAGACATGTGGCTTTGCTACAGGGCTAATTAGCAGAGCTGAGACCAACACAGAATTCCATCGTGGATTTTGTATTAAATCACAGGGACGCTTCCTTCTACAGTCCTCGCTGCCTCTGTGGAGGGTCTAGACTGTGAAGACTGGCGATTCAGCAGCACGGTGTTAGGGACCGAGTCTGGGTCTGGGAAGTTGTGTCATCTATGACGTCATATCAACCTGGTTACAAATGTATGGATAGGCCGACAGTATTCCGCTCCACCAGAAGGGAACTGGTATTATTCAATTCTGTATCCGGAAACATTCATGGGTTTGGGCAATAATTGTTAACTGTTAGTTCTGAAAGACACACTGTGGGAATCTAATGTGATTTTAGTCTCCAGCTTTGCCAGGTTTGGCATATCGGGAATGTCCATATCTTGGATTCTTCTTAAGGTCCTTCCAGCCTTAAGACTTGGAGAAGTCAGGATTCTGTTTCTGACCCTCTGCCCCTCAGCCCAGAGGCATGATCCTGTCACTCTGAGGATGGAGCTCTGGGCAGGATTCATCCTCAGAAACATTCCCACATTCAGCCCAGCGTCAGGAAAAGAAACAATTGTAAACAATGAGCAATACTTTCCGTAGAGTTATGGTGCGGGAGTGGGTTGGAGGTCATCATCTGACTGGCCTTGTAAAACCACCTTTTCTGTTAGAAATGGTGGCAAATGGAAAGAAGTCGTCACTGACCCTCCCCAGCCACTCCTTAGAGTTATTAATGAATCAAGATGGCAGAAAGGGTTAGGGAGGAGTACTATTCCAAAACAAAATAGAAACAAGAGATAACACAACCAGAAATCTGCATTCGCAGACACCATCACTAGGATGAAATCCCCATTGATACCATGACACTGTGGAGGAAGGAATATCACAAGGGGACTCCCACTCTAGCGTGGTGGTGTGTAACTGGAATCACAGCCCTTCGGAGGTAGAGCAAGGAGAATGTTAAATTCAAGGTCAGGCTTCGAAATACAAAGTCCTGTCTCCAAAAAGAAAAAATAAAGTCTGCACAGTAATGATTATGTAGGAGATATATTTAGGAGCTGGGTGTTATGGCACACACCTTTAACACAGAGTCAGGAGAAATCTGTGAGTTACAGGCTAGTACTGAACTACATAATGGGTTCCAAGACAGTCAGAGCTACACAGACCCTGTTCCAAAACACAAACATGGATGCGTTCATTTCCTCAAATGAAGACAACTTGAACATAGCTTTGACCTCAGAGTAACCCCGAATTTAGAAAACAATATTCTGGAAAGCATGTGTTTAACTCTGATAAAACACTCATTGTTTTTCCCCCTTTTCACCAACTTTAATTCTCCCAAATTCTGGCTCAGCCCTACTCTGATGAAGCAATTATGTCAGCAAGTAGCACTTCAAGTGCTGCTCTTCAGCTTCCCCCACCCATTCCCTCCTGCCCACCCCCAATTCCTCACAGTGGTAGTAGATTAATGAAATAATGTATCAGGACATTTTATATCTTAATATGAAGGAAATGTTAAAGTTCTGATCTGGAGTGATCTGTCCAAGAAGTCTAAGTAGACCCTTGGTTAATAATGGGCTTCTTTAATTTGCCTGCTTTGCTGAGATTTCAATTGACCCCCCCCCCCAACAGGTTTTCTCCATGTAACAGCCCTAGCTGTCCTGGAACTCACTCTGTAGACCAGGCTAGCCTCGAACTCACAAAGATTCACTTGCCTCTGCAACCCAAGTGCTGGGATTAAAGGTGTGCGCCACCACCACCCGGCTTTAACTGACTTCTTTTTTCGCTTCACCTGGACTGAGAATTATCCGTTTTCTCTGTTGACAGGCTGGGCCTGTTCTTTCTCATTTCTTTTTATTCCTGTCTACAAACTGGTCAGACTGGTCTTGGCCTCCAGAGACAGCAGGCAGCACAAGTGTTTGCAGTCTTGCTCAGCCATTGCCCAGTGATTGAGTCTGAGAAACATTCTTGTTAGACATTTGCACATCATTTCAGAAAACCGCTAGCAAGCATGAGCCATTAAAAATATCTATTTTTTTTTTCTCTTTCAAAATGACAACAGTGTTTATTAGAATCACAAATTGCTTTCTTCGCGTTGCTTCGTGGAGCAGAAGCTTGTCTTTGGTCGTCATGTCTAGTACCTTTGACAGATTGAGCAGCATTTTTCTGCTTTGACTGAGGGCTTTTCTATCTGGTGAGCCCTGCCTTTCCAGTAGAGCTGAAATGGCTTTGTTTTACTTTTGTTTGTCACTTTTGAGTGTATCTGTCAATTTAATTAATATCAAAATGATTCTTGGAAGGGAGTTTTATTCTCGCCTTTTGTTTTGGATGCTGGGATGATTAGCTCTGGATGACGGGTGTAATAACAGTGGTGGCATTTCTTACCCTTCCCGCTTCTGCCCACATTTGTTTACAGGACACCCATCCAGGATGTCCCAGAATTCATCACTCCTCCTCTGGTCTAGACAGTGGGCAGAGGCCTTGGCTCTAAGCATTTACCAATGAGTCTTCTGACAAAGGGGCAAAGGAACCAGCAGTGGACCAAAAAAAGGCTCTGAGGAAAAGCAGTCATTGTTTATTAACAAGGCTTCTTGTTGGTGGCGCACGCCTTTAATCCCAGCACTCGGGAAGCAGAGGCAGGTGAATCTCTGTGAGTTCAAGGCCAGCCTGGTCTACAAGAGCGAGTTACAGAACAGACTCTAAGCTACAGAGATACCTTGTCTCGAAAAACCGAAACAAAACAAAAACCAAAAGCCAAGGCTTCTTTAGTCTCCTCCATCGTCTGAATATTTTACTGGACTATCGGAACTGAGCAACCTTGAGGGCTGGGAGGTGTGGTCTAGCGGTAGGGGGCTTCCCTGGCCCTAGGGTCCATCAGTACCCAAAGAACAAAAGTCTGTACATTTTGTCATATATATATATATATATATATATATATATATATATATCATTGCTTGTTTTGTTTTTTAAGATAGTTTCTCTAAGTAGTCCTGACTGTCCTGAAACTCACTATGTAGACAAGCTAGCCTTTAACTGGCAGAGATGCCCCTGACTCTGCCTCCTGACTGCTGGGATTAAAGGCATCTGCCTCGAAGCCGGGCCTGGTTCTTTAATATAAAGTGAATATCAGCAATGATGTTTCCATTCTATATGTTCCTCGCCTTGTCATTCGGTGCCTAAGCTTTGTGACTCAGTGGACTTCTCAGGCTCTTCATAAAAATATTGCTACTGCTTAGCATGCTGGCATCGTGGACAGAGAAAACCCAAAGAACTGAATGTCTGGTCTGAAATTCCAGGTGCTTCCCATGGGAAACTTCAGTCCCCAGTGGAACCGGGAGCTGCTAGTTCTCCGGTGTAGAGGAGGTGTCTCTGTGTTCTATAAAACCACCTAAGTGTGTGTATGTGTGTGTGTGTATGTGCATGTATGTATATGTATGCATATGGATGTGCACACTCATAATGTACAGTATATATAGATACATATGTATGTATATATACATATTGTATATACATGTATATACATATATATGTATGTACATACATGCATGTACACATACGTATATGTATATATACATATATACATATATACATATATATACAGTATATATAGATACATACATACAAAATATACAATATATTTTGTTTTATTATTTTCTGCTATAAAAACCTCTATTTGCTGAGTGTGGTGGCATATGCCTGTAATCCTAACATTCTGGAAGCAGAGGCTGGGGGATTGAAGCAAGTTCAAGGTCAACCTGGTCTATATTGACTTTAAGACCAGTCAGGAACTATGTTAAGACCCTGCCCTCCCCACTTCCAGGAAAGGTTTGTGTAGCCAGCTGTGGTAGTTCATGCCTGTAATCCACAGCTGGGAGGCTGAGGCAGGCAGATGACTTGGGTTGAAGGCTAGCCTAGGCTATAGAGTAACTTTCAGGATAGCCTAAGCTACAGAGTAAAACGTGATTTCAAACACCCCAAATCCCTGTATTTCTTTCTCTCTTCCTAAGTGTGTCTCTTTATTTTGGTTTCTGAAGAAAACGTGGGAGAGGAAACACAAAGTCCATGGTCAAGTGTCCAAGAGGAAGCCATTGAGGGCCAGCAGCTAGCTAGTAGGTGGAGGGACCCACTCACGGACCCTGCGTGTAAGGCACAGGCCGCCGCTGCCCTCCCCGGCATCTGCTCATGACTTCAAGCCCATCTTCGGAGAAGCCGGCCTCCGCAGATAGCTGATTCTCTTCCCTGCTGGCTCACAGGGTGAGCCTGCCGATGTATCTGCTGGCCAGACACCATGGAAATCCGACAAACCTGCCAACACATGGGCTTCTCTCCCTTTTCCTTTGTTACAGTCAGAAGAGGCCCAAGGGATCGAGGAATCCGCAAGCAGAGGCATGGCGCGGTGCAGAGGGCTTGTGAAACTCACGCTACCGGGAGGACAATACTACTGCGGGGTGTCAGTGGTGTTGCTGCTGCTCCGTTTGTGCTCGGTTTCTTGCATAATGCACGCGCCAGGTTCTTTGTGCTGTTGATGGTGGAGCGCCCCTGGATATTTCAGCTTGGAGAGCCCTGGGACTCTAATTTGTAAGTCAAGTAGAGACTCCACGGCTTAGATGCATTTTTATATCTTATATTTTTATGGTTAAGCCAATATATCGATGTTAATGGATTATTTCATTTTACTTTTTGAAACAGAGCCTTGCTGAGTAGCCCAGGCTGTACTGGAACTCACTAGGCATCTCCTGCTGGCCCCAACTTGTGGTGATCCTGCTTCAGTCTCCTGAAAACTAGGATCACAAGAATTTGTCGCCAGACCTAGCCCTGTCCTATGAATTTTGATACATTTTATGGTATACTGTTTTCCAAATATACTTTGCCATCTTTGGGTTAATACTAGATCATTTTACTTAATATATTACTATATTAATTTTACTTAATATATTACTATAATAATAGCAGTATTTCTTAGGAAAAAGCCATAATTTTGATTCCAAATTCAAAATAAACCAGACACTGAAAAGAATTCTGGAATGGAATCTGTTTAAAAATAGACCGATATGCAAAGCTAACATGCAAAAAACTAACTGAATAGCAAACATGCAAGAAATAGTAAAGACTTGGGGCAAAAATGTGGATTCTTGTAGTGACTTGACAATGACAATTGAAACTGCCATCCGTATGCCACCTGATGTCTTCACTGTGGTGTTCTCAGCTGCCCAGCTAGAACCTAATAGAAACAATGACCAAGAGGCTGGGGAGACAGTCTGGGGGGAAAGGGGGACGCTTGTCTGGCAAGCACGGAGATCCAAGTCTGAGTCTCAGCACCCACAGAAAAAGCTGTTCACGGCGGCCTTTGCCTGTAATTCCCGTGCCAGGCAGGCAGGGAGAATAGACGACCTGGGACCCACTGGTCAGTATGCTAATTGTTGAGCCCCAGGACCCAATGAGAGGCTTGATTCAAAAGATAAGATGGAGAAAAATGACACCTGTCATTGATCTCTGGCCTCCCCCAACACACACACACTGTGCCCTTACAACTGCACACATGGGCACACACATACTATAGAAATAATGGCTGAATTTGCATCTTGGAGGCTATGGCAGTTTGAATGTAATTGGTCCCCATACTTTCACAGGGAGTTTCATTGTTAGGAGGCATGGCCTTGTTGGAGGACTGTGTCACTGTAAGGGTGGGCTTTGAGGTTTCCTATGCTCAGGATACTGCCCAGTGTTGTTGTTGTGGTTTTCTGTCCTGCCCAGTTCCTGCAGTCGTTAAGTCCCAAAGAAATCACACAGAGTTCTACATTAATCATAAGCTGATTGGCCCCTTAGCTCGGGCTTCTTATTAACTCATAACTTACATTAGCCCATCATTCTTATCTGTGTTATCCACACGGCTCAGGACCTTTTCAGCGGTGCAGTCACATCTTGCCTCTTTGGTGTCTGGACAGGACTGCAGAGGAACGGGCTTTCCTCTTCCCAGAATTCTCCTGTCCTCTTTGAACAGCCTCTACTTCCTGTCTGGTTGTCCCACCTATACTTCCTGGCTGGCTACTGACCAATCAGCATTTATTTAAAATATGATTGACAGAATACAGACCATTCTCCCACACCACAGTGTCACAGTTGACTTCTTGCTTGTAAACCAAGATGTAACCAACGTCACATCTGCCTGCATGCCGCCATGCTTTCTGCCATGATGATAATGGGATAAAGCTCTGAAACTAGAAGCAAGCCACCCGGTAGCCATACATTTCATTAAAAGTGTGTCATACCATGACACACTGCAAATAACAACACAGAGACTTATTATTAATTATGAAAGCTTGGCCTTAGTTAGGCTTGTCCTGCTGCTCTCATAGTTTAAATTAACCCATATTTTCATTAGTCTACGTTCTACCACACATGGCTTTTACCTCTTCCCATTCTGCTGTCCTCTTCCCCATTCTTTGTCTCCATGGCATCCTGAGTACCTTGGTTATTCTTTCCCTCTCTGCCCAGAAGTCCCACCTATCTCTCTGGCTTTGCTATTGACCACTCAGCTTTCTGTTTTTGTTGTTGTTGTTTTTGTTTTTTTTTTGAGACCAGGTTTCTCTGTAGCTTTGGAGACTATCCTGGAACTAGCTCTTGTAGACCAGGTTGGCCTCGAACTCACAGAGATCCGCCTGCCTCTGCCTCCCGATTGCTGGGACTAAAGGCGTGCGCCACCACCGCCCGGCTGACCGTTCAGTTTTTTATTACACCTATCACAGCAGTACCTCTTCAGAGTGTACCAATATGCCACAACACCACCCCAATTGTTTCCTTTATAAGAGTTGCTGTGGTCATGGTGTCTCTTTGGAGCAAGAGAAAACCCTAACTAAGACAGTACTTGCCTTGCCTGTGCAAAGCCCCAGACTTAGTCCCAGCACTTGGAGAGAGAAGGAGACAGAAACAGATAGAGAGAGAAGCAAATAAATAAGCAACCAAATAATAGTAACGCCAGTTAGCTGCTTATTCATGTCTTCTGTACAGTGTGTGTTGTTTTGTTTATTTGTTTGTTTGTTTGGGACAAGGTCTCAGTGTGTAGCTCTGGCTGGTCTGGAACCAGCTGACCTTGAACTCACAGAGATCTACCTGCCTCAACTTCCCGAATGCTGGGATTAAAAGTGTGTCCTACCGTGACAGGCAAAAGGACTACTAGAAATAGTTTTAAGTATATTTATGCTAACTCTCCATCTCCTTAGCTGTAGTAGGTTGATATTATTGTGACTACTGCCCTTCTTTTAGAGAGTTGAGGAACTGAGGTACAAAAAAAATCAAACAACCTGCACAATGTTGTAATATATTAAACATATATATATGAAATGTTTTTCTGTTTTTTTTTTTTTTTTGGTTTTTTTTTTTTTTTTTTGGTTTGTTTGTTTCTTTGGAGCCTGTCCTGGAACATGCTCTGTAGACAAGGCTGGCTCAGACTCACAGAGATCTTGCCTGTCTATGCTCCCGAGTGCTGGGATTAAAGGTATACACCACCACCCAGCTATATGAAGTATTATCACTTTTCCAACATTCTTAGTGCTATTTATCCCTCTCCCTTTTCCCTGTATAGCCCTCCCTCCCTCTCCCCAATTTAAAGCGTACCCCCCATTTTTCTTTTTTTTCTTTCTTAGCACCTCCTTAATAATTAGGGAAATGCAAATTAAAAGTACCCTGAGATTTCCTCTCACCCAAGTCAGCAGTTAAATCAAAAAATGACCGACACCAAGCTGGCAAGGATGTGGGGAAGAAGATCCATTCATAACTGATGGGAGTGCGGACGGCTGCAGTCACTGTGGCAACTGTGGAGAATTCCCAAAAAGCTAAAAGTAGATCTACCGTGTGACCCGACTATACCAGCCCTTGGTATATGCCCATAGACTTGACATCCTACTTCACAGAGAATTCTCAGCCGTGTTCATTGATGCTCTGGCAATGGAAACAACCTAAATGTCCTTCAATCCGAAAAGACTAAAGTAACATCGTCTTGTTCTGGCTCCATGTTGTGTTTGCTTAGACAGTTCTCAGTCCTCTACCTAGCTCTCCTCAGCAGGCACATCTGCCTTGGCAACACAGGTGAGATGTCCATGGCCTTGACCTTGGTCCAGAAGGGTTAACTAAAATAATTAAGTAACATGAAGTAACGAGAAAAGATATAAGTAAAAAATAATTGGCATGCTATGTCTAAAATAACTACCGTACACTGCCACGTTGGGTGTTTTAAGGTTACCATAACCCTCATCTAACTTTGATGTAAATTATGGTCTTTGTGGCTTTTGCCTTTAAAACCCTGCATCCCCAAGCTTGGGCACCAAGAGACTTTTCAGAGACACAAGCCTGCTCTGGGTCCAGTCATCAATAAAAAGGACCTAAAACTTTTAATTGTCTTAATCAATGTGGTTGTCAATAACTATCTCATGTGGACCATTTTAAACCGAAGAATGGATAATGGAAATGTTGTGCATATACATTATGGAATACTATTTAGTTGTAAAGAAAAATAAAGCTTTGCTGGGAACTAAACATTTAGATGGAACTAGAAAATATTGCCCTGAGAGAGGTAACCTAGACCCAGAAAGATGAACACCACATTCTTTCTCACCTGTGGGTGCCACTTCAGAGTCTTTATTTTTGTGTCTGTTCTTTAGATGTGACTAGGTAACTTGGAGTCACAGCAGAAAACAGGAAAGTAAAAAGGGAGCCAAAGACGGTGTGTGTGTGTGTGGGTAAGATGCTCTCAAGGGGCCAGCAGGACACAGGTGCTATCATCATGTACTTAAAAGAACAACAAAAACTCAACTACTGTAGGGAGGGGCAGAGCAGTTGGTGAAAGGAAGATTCAACGCAGCAGGATTTGACCCAATATTGGTGATATGTTCTTCTGTTCGTCACACAGGACCAAGGAGAGGCTGAGTGGCCTTTTACCAAGAAGAATGTGGGAAAGGTGTTTGGGCTCAACAGTTAAGACCACTTGCGCATGCACACACACACACACACACACAGAGAGACAGACAGACAGACAGACAGACAGAGACACACAGAGAAAAACAGAGACATAATTAAAAATAAATGTTTTTTTATAAAAAGGAACAGATGTAGTAAGGCAAACCTTTAATCCCTGCAGTTGAAAGGCAGAGGCATGTGTATCTCTGTGAGTTTGAGGTCAGCCTGGTCTACAGAATGAGTTCCAGGCCGATCAGAGCTACATAATGAGACTTTATCTAAAAAAAAAAAAATCTGGGTGGTGGTGGCACAGGCCTTTAACCCCAGCACTCTGGAGGCAGAGGCAGGGCTACACAGGGAAACCCTGTCTCGAAACACACACACACACACATCTGTATCAGAAGGATTAAACTAGATACCCTGTATGCACTTTCCATCTGCAGGGTTCTAAGACTCCAGCAGGACCTTTTGTTTTCTGCACTGTAAACCTTTGTTTTCTTTGATGTTAGGGTCCATCTGCAAACTCCAGTGCTGTTATTTTCATTTTACTTATCTGAAGCATTTGCTGATGAGGACATGTCTTTGTCATTTGCGAAAGTCTTTGTCAATCTGCATGTTGAAATCGTCAACGTGTCCTGACACCTGAGCTTTATGAGGGTGGACGGGGAGACCGGAACATCAACACAGAAGTGACTGTGCTGGGCCGCTGTGATCCGCCCTCTCAGGCAGGGAGCCAGCCGCCGGGACTACTGTTGCTTGGCTGCATAACACTGTAAGGTCTGTCATGTTTATCTGGGGAACTGCAGCACACAAAATCGTCACTTTAGACTTCTAAGAGCACATTGAAAAATTATGGGATTGAACTGCGGACGCAAACTGATGTCACATTCCTATCGACACGGTTTGCAAGTGAGTCAGAGGAGTTCCAGCGACTTTCCTGCTGGGGAGGGGAATTGTTCCCCCGATGGAACTAATAATTGTGTTTAAATGTTGGGAAGCCACTTATGACACCCTGATGATAAAGCTTATCTTCGCTTTGGCTCTTGGTCCGGGTGCATCATGCCAGGGTATTGCATGCAGGTGCCAGAGGTGGTGTCTGTTGTCTTCCTGGATTACTTTCCACCTTATTATTATCATTTTCTACTAACACTTTTTTAAAGATTTATTTATTTTACTTTATGTGCATGAACGTTTTGCCTGCAAATATGTATATGAACCACATATGTGCCTGATACTCAGGTTAGAAAGGGTATCAGATCTCATGGAACTGGAGTTCTGGGTGGTTATGAGCCACCATATGGATGCTGGGAATCGAACCCAGGTCCTTTGCAAGAGTGATAAGTGTTTTTAACTGCTGAGGTCTAGATGTTCCACCTTAATTTTTACTTACATATTTTTACTTACTTTGTGGTTTTGCTTTCTTTTTCCTTCCTTCCTTCCTCCCCTCCTCCCCACCCAGACAGAGTCTCTTTATGAGCCCTGGCTATTCTGGAACTTGCTGTATAGACCAGACTGCCCAGAGCTCACAGAGCTCCTCATGACTCTGCCTCCTAAATTCTGGGATTAAAGGTGCATGCCACCCACCCTACCCAGTTTACCTTATTTTAAGAAAATTATTTATTTTGTTGGGTAGTGGTGGTGGAAAGAACAAGGAGGCTTGAACACGTGTTATATGGAGGTCACAGGACAACTTGAGAGAGTCCATTCTCTCCTCACACCATGGAGCTTCTGGGGAACAAACTCAGATTGTCAGGTTTGGCTACAAGTACCTTCTCCTGCTGAGCCATTTTGCTGCCCCTCTTTTTTTCTTATATGAGACAGAACTCTCACTGACCCTGGAGCTCACTGATTCTGTCAGCCTGGCTGGCCATCTGCCCCAGGAGGTCCCCTTCTCCCACTTCTGCTGTCATAGTGGTGGGAATAACGATGTGGCCACTATATCCGGGGTCTTACGTGGGGACTAAGGATCTGAACTCAGATCCTTGTACTTGTGGGACAAGCACTTTACTGACTGAGCCTCCTCTATCCCTAATTTTGTTTCTGCCGTTACCTATTTTGCCCACAATTCCACAAAGACCGCATGTCATCGCTCCAGGGCTGATGGAAGGGTACAACTGATCCCATTACTGTGGGGTCAGAGTGCATTTGGCCATCGCATGCATCAGACTGGCTCAGAGAGCTGGTGCTTAGGAAATACTAGCTTCTGAGTTATATGCTTTTGTCTTGGTCTGGTGTTTTACAGGGCTGTTGATGTGTAGTTACTGTGGAGATAGATGAAAATAAAATAAGCATGGGATTTTTTTATAGCAAATTGTTATCAAATTTCCTTATAAAAATAGGATGTAGAGTCTGGAGACAGCTCAGGGGTAAAATTCTGTACTACTTCTGCAGAGGACTGGAGTAATAATTACCTGTAACTCCAGGCTCAGGGGCTTTGGTACCTTCTACTGGTCTCTGAGGGTGTCTGTGTTGGTGTGCACATATCCTTCCCCGACATACATGGGTACATAACTAAGAATAAGATACATCTTCTAAAAAACGGGATATAGAGTCAACAGGATGTCTAGACAAAGACTTTCTAAACAAAAGGAGGAGGTTTAAGACTGGATGCAGTGGGGAGCAGAAGGACTGGCCAGCCATGCTGACTTGAGATGGCAGTGTCCCCAAACATTCTTGTCCAACTTTATGTTGTTATTTGGTTTGGGGACAGAGTCTCATGTAGCCTGAGCGGTCTTGGATGCTCTGTGCAACTGAGGATGACACTGACCAACAGCTACCTGGACCTCCTGTGTGCTGGGGTGACAGGGTCCCCCACATTCCTGTCCTGCCATCCTAAGGTGAACAGTTTGCTGTGAACGCTCAAGTCACCCTCACTGAAATGCACAGAACTGCACCAGGAAAACACTGAGTTTTCCTATGTTCATAACCATTCTCTCTCTTTTTTATTAAAACAATCTTTTTTTTTATTTTGCATGCTAATTTCAGTTCCCTCTCCCTCCCCTCGTCCGGCTCCCCTTACCTTCTCCCCACCCCACCCCTCAGCCACTCCTCAGAGAGGGTGAGGCCTCCCATGGGGAGTCAACAAAGTCTGTCACATCACCTAAAGCAGGACCAAGGCCCTCTCCACTATATCTAGGCTCAGCAAGGTATCCCTCCATAGGGAATGGGCTCCAAGGAGCCAGTTCAAGCACCAGGGGAAAATCCTGGTTCCACTGCCAGTGGGCCCCACAGACTGCCACTCACACGACTGTGACCCACATTCAGAAGGCATAGTTTCCTCTGCTGGTTCCCCATCTGTGAGTTCCCACTAGCTTGGGTCAGCTCTTCCTGTGGGTATCACCATCATGGTCTCGGCCCCTTTGCTCATATTATCACTCCTCCCTCTCTTTGACTGGACTGCAGAAGCTCGGCCCAGTGCTAGCTGTGGATCTCTGTATCTGCTCCCATCAGTTATTGGATGAAGGGTCTATGATGACAATTAAGGTAGTCATCAATCTGATTATAGGAGAGGGCCAGTTCAGGCACCCTCTCCACTATTGACTGGAGTCTTAGCTGGGGTCATCCTTGTGGACTTCTGGGAATTTTCCTAGTGACAGGTCTCTCCCTAGCCCCATAATGGCTCCCTCAATCAAGCTATTGCTTTCCTTGTTCTCCCTCTCTGTCCTTTCCCCATCGGGACCATCCCATTCCTCCTGTTCTCTTCCCTACTTCCCTTCTCCCCTCCCCCTACATTCCCAATTTACTCAGGAGATCTTGTCTATTTCCTCTTGGGGGGGGGGGGAATCCATGTACGTCTCTCTTAGGGTCCTCCTTGCTACCTAGCTTCTCTGGGGTTGTGGACTGCAGGCTGGAGTAACCAATCTCTTACAACAAGAGTGATCGCATGTCCAACTCGTTTGATGCCTCTGTCTCCCATGAAAACAGATCGTTTCTACGTGCCTGTTCTGTGTTAGCGATACTGTAACTCAGATTTAAAACATGAAAGAAAGCTGCTTAGCTTTGAGCACATTAAGATATGCTTTGTAATCTGACCAACTAATAAACAATTGTGGGCAAGCACTCGGAGCGGTTTGCCCTCGGGAACTTCAAAGAGGGTTGTTTGGCTGTGAGTAATCACAGGCGTCCTTACGCTTGTGTTGTGTTATTCGTAAGGACTCCGATGGGATGAGGGTGGTGCCCACAGTCACTGGGGAACTTGAACTGGAAGCCTTGAGATGCCAGCGACAGCAGTGGGTCCTCAGAGCTGTTGCTTTGTTAGAGTGTAAGCAGCGTCGCCTGAAGGGTCATGTGTTATTTACACACATTAAATAAACATTGAAAGACCAGCTTAGTCTAAAAAGGCCCAGAGTTAGCGTATAGCACTGGATACTAAAAGATTGAACTTAAATTGTGGTCTTTCAAAGCAAATTTTTTTTTTATCCTGTCTGTGTAAGATTCAAGTTACTCTTTAACTAACATAGCAGAAGCCAACATGGTTCCAAAGGCAGCTAGCATTAGTTTTGTGTGAGAAGTGACAGATGTGTATTCCAGCCAAATACATATCTCAACTTGCTATATTACTCCCATGAAAATTATAATTTGCTACATGTTAGAGATTTTCTAGTCATGGGTGTTAAATCTGAGGATTTCTTTAACAAATTCTGTTTTCCCCAGCTTTTTTTCTTATGGTAACCGGAGGTTTGCTGTGAGATTGTGTCTTCTAGGAATGTTAGAAGCGACACCTTTGAAGTCTCACCAGTGCTACTGCCTGAACCTGAGCTGAAAAAGGACAGCAGACATGCCAAAGTGGATGGGGAATGCGCAGGAAGCCTCAACCGTACACATAGAACTACAGGCAACTGGGGGTAATGAGAACAGGAGAAACAGTCTTACCCAGGGAAGAGCACACCAATTGGCTTCCAGTTGTCTGTATGTTTTCAGCCAATTGTGTGTAAGTAACAGTATATAGACTGAGCAGGTTATACTTATAGATTACAGAAAAACCCTGTCTCGAAAAGCAAAACAACCCCCCCCCCAAAAAAAGCAAAAAAATTAACTTCAGAGTCCTATTTCCTGGCAGAGGAGTTGAGCAAACAGGACTACACAACATATTTTTGGTCTTATGGATCAAGAAGCTGGCATTTGGTCTTCCTAAAGATGGAAGGAGGATTCGCTATTGGGGGAGGAAGCAGCAGGTGACTGAAGCACCTTGAATTTGTGTGCCCCACATTCATACCCACCTCCTTCCCAGTTACCATGTCTTCCTATGCCATCCAGGCTGTTGTGGAATGCCTCCTGAAGCCCAGAAGTCTTAAACTTTGCAGGCTCCCATTTCTGCCTCCCAAACTCTTGGATTACTGGGACAGTGTGTTCTTTTCGGAAAAGGGTCTCCCTGTTGGTGCCCAGGATTATCTTGAATTTGTGGCCTTAACTGATGGACCTCCCACGTAGCCACACTACTGCCTCCCAACATGTCCTGACTAGTTTCAAATCAACTTGACACTCGCTAGAGTAATCAGAGAGGAGGAAGCTTCAGCTGAGAAATTGCCTCCGTAAGCTCAGGCTGCCAGCAAATCTGTAGGGCACTTTCTTAATTAGTGATTGATATGGGAGGACCCAGGCCATTGTGGGTGGTGTCTTCCTTGGACTGGTGCTCCTGCATTCTCTAAAAAAGCAGACTGAGCAAGCTATGAGGAGCAAGTCAGTAAGCATCACCCCTCCAAGGCCTCTGCATCAGCTCCTGCCTCCAGGTTCTTGCCTTGTTTGAATTCCTGTCCTGTTTGACTTCCTTCAATGATGGACTTCAATGCGGAAGTGTAAGCCAAATAATCCTTTCCTCCCCAAGCTGCTTTGGTCATGGTGTTTGACGGCAGCAATAGTAACCCTAGCTAGGACACATTACCACATCAGCTTTTATTGCTTCCTGTTTAAAAGGAAAGGACAGGCTTCTTAGCCCACTTAATTACATTAACATCAATTCCTCCTATGAATGGATCTTTCTGAACTGTCCAGAACCTTTCAGCCAAATGCTCATGCAACTGGACAAATGGTTCAAGGGACTTCAATCCCTTGCAGAAACACAGGCCCGAATCAAGTGATTCTGAACTGGAAGGAACTTTAAGAACGTAAGATATTCAACCTTCTTCCTTTACACAGGAAGCACTGAAGCCTTCCCAGAGCTGCACAGACAGTGAGTAGCAGAGAAATGGGGGAGGAACCGGAAGTGCCTTTGTCAGGATTCTCTAAGTGGGAGTCATTGTCTGTGGAGAGCTGAGGGTTCCGCCTCCAGGCCTATGTTCCTTCCTATGAGTAGTTAGTTACTAAGCACTCTTGGTAGGAAGCATAATTTTAGACGAGGTGATTTGGGCTTCATATTTAAAGACAAGAATTGTGAGTCTGTTATGTACCAAGAGTGCCAAACAATTCTCTTCACGCTGTTTTTGAAAACAATCAGACGCTGTACGACTTTTCCTTATTGGGATATGTCCTTAGGTGAACTCACACACTTACTCTCTTCATCTTCCATTCCTCTGAGTAGCTCGCTCACACTCGGAGGAGCTAATCTGAAATTCTGAATCCTCTGGCCTGGATTTAGACATAATTCTTTTTCTAGAACACAGTTTTCCCCTTGGCTAAGTGCTCCTCCAAGGCCACCTGACCACCAGGTGAGGTGGACGTCCTTGGCACTCTTCTGTCCTTTGAGCTGTCTTTGAGCTCACAGTCTGTCTGCATACAGCATAGAACATTAGGAAGAAGAAACAGATGAAGAGAAGTACCTTATTATTGGCATCCCAGAAACAAATCACATTGCTGTGGTCCTGGTCTCCAGAAATTCACAGAGGGGTAGTGTGAATCCTTCCTGCTTGCAGCCCTAGTCCCTTCCTTTTTCTGTCTCCTCGAAGAGGCAGCTTCTGTCGCTCCCTTCTCCCCTTCCCTTCCTTTGCTTCTCTCTCTCTCTCTGTTCTTCCCTTCTCCCCTTTCCTCTCTATAACCCACTAAATAAATATCGAACCTCACTCTGCATGGTATGCCTGTCTGTCCCTGTCTCTTAACCCCTGGGGTCGCAGCTCTCTGCCTGGGACTCGCTGCCCCTCATGGCTCACTGCAGCCACTTGGGGAAGGGAACTGCGCCATCCCTGCCTGGAACTGGCTGCTCTTGGGACCTGCTGGCTGCTGCCTGCCGCCACTTTGGGCACCTGTGGCATGGTCTCATGGCCCACTGCCCACTGCAGCCACTTGGTAATCTGCAGCATTTTACTTTTACCATAACAGGTGGCTTGCAGAACCTGTCTTTGTGGAAGTTATGAAGCAGGTACATGTTTGCAAGCATGCGCACCTATGAAGCAGTAGGTGATTTTCATACATTCTTTTCTTCAAGAAAATGCTTTTAGTTTTCCTTTCGGTTGGTATTTACTGTTGGGAGAAGATTTGATGGTGGAGTTTATGTGCTTATTTACCCAATAAATAGCTCCTTAACAACTACTGTGTTCCAGACATGCTGTTGGTACATGGTGTTTGTAGATACTAAAAAAAAATAAAGAAAAAAGAATAAGTTAAATGTGATTAGATATCAGATTATAATTTGATGAGCAATATTAAGGAGTGGCACAGAATTGGGAAGCAGAGAGATTTGACCTCCTCAAGAAACTGATGCTTCATGAGAAATGTGAAGAAGTTGGGTACTGGGTGTGATCATGCACACCTTTAATCCCAGTACTCGGGAGGCAGAAACAGGCGGTTCTCCCTGAGTTCAAAGTCAGCCTGGTCTACATGGCAAGTTCCAGTCCAGCCAGGGCTACACAGTAAGACTCTGCCTCAAAAAGAAGTTGGAGTCAATAAGGTGAGAAGAACATTTTAATTTAAAGCAATCAATATAAGGATCTAGGATAGAAACTGTTGAGGGGACTTGGTGTGTATTTAAGTCATTTTTTATTTTACTCTGGCATGACAAACACATTTGGCAGAGGTTAGAAAAGGTCCAGGTGGGCTGGTTAAGTGATTGGATGGTACCCATGAGTGCTCCAGTAACAGAAGCAGAGACAACAGAGGAAGTGAGTGTTGACAGATTGTAGATGGCTTGCCCATGGAGGTAGAGACAGTTGTCATGGTGATGGGATGGCTGGGTCATTGTTACTGGGGAACACAGAAGGAAGCAAAGTGAAGACATTCTGGGGGAGGGGAGGGGATTAGAGGGCAAGTCTGAATCTGTGTTAAACCTGGCCACCTTTGAGATGTCCAGGAGGAAGAGGCAGCTTGTCAGATGTGTAACTGTGTGAATCCTTAGAATGTAAAGGCTTAGGTGTGAGATTTCAATTCCTGAATCATCTCTGACTGGATGGTAGATGAAGGAATGGGAAGGGGAGGGCCTGGGAATATCTGAGAAGTGATTTAGGGGGATCATTCGTCTCCCTCTCAGTTCTACTCACCCACATTCCTCACTTTGCCTTGTGCTATTGAGGACACAGTTGACATCTGAAAACTCTTGTTTGTTTTAAAATAAGATACAAAAGTGAAAATGATGCCTGCCACATAACAGGTCATCAGAAATGCTTCTTATATCTGAAAGGATACAATTCAAACTCAAAATTAAATGGACCCTTCCAAAGAGTCTGGGACCTCCTTTAATGCTCATGTAATTGGATGTGCACGAGCCCCCTCCTCCCCAGGTGGCTCAGCAGTGTTCCCACCATTGAGCTATGCCCCAGACTCCTGGAAATGCTACTGATTCCTCTGGGGACATGTTTACACCCTTTCTCTATGTATGAATAACTTACCTTCAAACTTCATCCAGGTCTTTTAGATCTGAGATTTAAAAACTAGTGGACAAGCATGAATTTGGGCAGAGACCTCCCTAAAGTTATGACACACAGATGCACCTACTGGCAGTGTTGAAAGTGAACCAAAGAGACATGAAGGATTTTCTTTAAAAAGTCATTTTGGGCAATTAGATTTTAGCTGCTAGTCTAGGAGACAGATGAGCAAGTAAAAAAAAAATGCCAAGACCTATTAAATCCCTCTTGGCAAATGAGTAAGATGGTCAGATATATGTTTCTAGTTTCAAGTAGTTGGAAGCCGCTGCTTTGTGTGAAGACTGGGCAAGTCTGAGATACTCAGTGGGCTCCCGTGAGTGGAAAGTGCTCGTTTCACTCTCTCCAGCCACTGTATTTACAAACTGACAGGAAGGAGGCCTGAGCTTCCTCTCAAGCTGTCTTAGAATCCGGGATGCTTGTTCTGGTCCTCTGGTGTCTAGGTGACTATTTCCTCCCTGATTTGTTAATTTTGAGTTTAAAAATTATCCTTCCAATGCTCAGTCGTACCACAAGGACATGGGCTCAACTATGTTCATAGCAGCATTGTTTGTCATAGCCAGAACCTGGAAACAACCTAAATGCCCCTCGACTGAAGAACGGATAAGGAAAATGTGTTACATTTACACAATGGAGTACTACACAGCACACACACCACACACGCACACACAACCCAATAACATCTTGAAATTGTGGGCAAATGGATGGATCTAGAAAAGATCATATTAGCCAGGTGGTGGTGGTGCAGGCCTTTAATCCCAGCACTCAGAGGCAGAAACAGGTGGACCTCTGTGAGTCTGAGGCCAGCCTGGTCTACAAGAGTTAGTTCCAGGACAGGCTCCAAAGCTTCAGAGAAACCCTGTCTTGAAAAAGAAGAAGAAGAAGAAGAAGAAGAAGAAGAAGAAGAAGAAGAAGAAGAAGAAGAAGAAGAAGAAGAAGAAGAAGAAGAAGAAGAAGAAGAAGAAAAAGAAAAGAAAGAAAGAAAGAAAGAAAGAAAGAAAGAAAGAAAGAGAAAGAGAAAGAAAACATCATATTGAGTGAGGTAACTCAGACTCAAAAAGACAAATATCATATGTACTCACTCATAAGTGGTTTTTAGACATAAAACAAAGAAATTCAGCCTAGAATTCACAATCCTAGAGAACCTAGTAAGAGAGACATACATGGATCTAATCTACATGAGAAGTAGAGAAAAAAAAAAACAAGATCTCCTAAGTAAATTGGAAGCATGGGGACCATGGGAGAGGGTAGAAGGGGAGGGAGAGGATAAAAATATATAACTTATTAAAAACAATAAAAAACTATCCTTTCAGATATAGGAAGCGTTAGTGATCACCTGCTATGTGGCAGGCATCGTTTTCATGTTTTGTTTTGTTTTGAGGCAGGGTTTCTTTGTGTAGCACTGGCTAGCTCAGAACTTGCTCTAGGAGACCAGGCTGACCTCGAACCCAGTGATCCACCTGCCTCTGCCACCTAGTTGTTTTCACTTTTAGTATCTTACCTTCAAACAGATATTCATTAGATGTCCTCTGTGTCCACGGTAGTGCGAGACAGTGAGGGATGTGTGTAAGTAGAATCAAGAAGTTTTTCCTCTCATGGTGCTTGGGATCAGACTCAAGGGCATATGATAGGCAAACACGACCTCTGAGCTCTACCCCAGCCCTAGAATGGAGGACTTGACCCTCACAGCGCCATAGTAATAACAGAAAGGGAAAAGATGTGGGGCCTAATAGGAAAACCCCGTACATCTATTTAGGTGCATTTGGAAAGACATGGATGAATCAATCAAAATCACCCCCGTAGTTAGTGTTCAGGCGTCTGCACTGGCCTGCCGTAGGGTCCTGACAAGATACGTCATCGGCTGAAACCACTGAGAGCACCCACTGGGCACATTCGCCCACCTCCCATCTCTTTCTCTTCTGCCACTCTTGTCCTCAGGTACTGGATTTTGCCCCCCTCTCTGCTCCCTTCTCTGTACCCCTTTCTGCCCCTTCTCTCTCCTCATCCAATAAACCTCCCATGTGAGCCCTGTTGTATAGTATGACTTCTTCCCACTGTTTTTAAATAAATTATAACATTGGGGTCGCCAGGCCCTCCTGGCCCTTCCTCCTGCCCACCAGCATTCTAAGGCACGCAGTGACCCTGGAACCTGGTTCACATATGACAGTCTCGCGTGTCTAACTAACGGATCACTGGGCCCCTCCAAACAACACCGACATGATTGGTTAGCCCCCACCCTTCTCCATCTCTGACCATTTCTCGTGAGCCCCCACCCTTCTCCATCTCTGGCATTTCCCGAGAGTGGGGACTTCTCTCTTGACTGTGGTTTCTCGCCTCTTGAACAACAAATCCTGGTACCAGGCAATCCTTGTGTCTCTCAGGGCTCAATATCCTGCGGTCTCTGGACTGTGACCTGATCCACTGGCCAACCTGTGCCTTCTCAGGAGATCCTCTCTGAGTTCCTGGGACGCTAGGAGTTGCAGAGCCTTGCATCTGCTCTGCCTCACTCGAGGGAACCGTGTCATCTTCTATACCGCCAAGCATGCCTTTTGGAAAACCTCAGATTTTTGTGCTCAGTGCCCGATTTAAGGGCTTCTGAACTTGTATGCCTTTGTAGTCAGATCTGGTCCAACTACCCCTTAGATATCCAAGTGTTTACTTCCTGGCACCCTATATCCCCATATTTTCCTGGACCTTTGCGATATTCTGCCAGCGATCTGATAGAGATGGAAGGAGGGTTCCCTTTCGGCCCTATTCTTGCGTGACAACATACTGAACAGCTTGTGCCCACTCAATCTGATCCTCCCTGGTTCCCCGGATCTGCCTCATCCTTGGGGACTGTGTCATACACCTCCTCACTTTTGGAGACCCACTGACCACGCCTTTCAAATCAAATCTGGCTTCAGTATTCCTTGGACCAGGCAGTTGAGAAGCCAAGAAAGAATTCTCCACTTTCTTTCTTTTTCTTTTCTCCAAGATCTGCTTGTGTCTGTCTGCTCTCCCTCTCTAAATGTCCTGCTTGCTGCAACGTGTGCATCCGATGGAGAAGCCAGCTTCCTCTGGCTCAGCTCGCACTGGTTCTCCCTTTCTTTTTAGTTAAACTGGGCTCAATTCTCCGTGTATGTGTATATAACTTGGCTTCAACTCTGTGTATATTTGCGTGTAACTGTTGTTTACAGCAACCACGTGGCTCTCCTCCATCTTGACTGGTGATATCATGATTCTTTGTGAGTCGACTTGAATCCACCTTGAACAGTATTTTGCCAGGTCCCAGCGGCACCTGAGGGTTGCACCACAGCCGGGAAACAGCCGATAGCTACTCCAGGACGTGGCCAATACCCCAGCTTTCTCAGGGCTCCCAAAGATGAACGGTGCCCCCCGCCCCCAGGTCAGCAGGCAGCAGTCTTGAAAACACAGCTTCCTTATCCCTGCCTCACCTACTACCCCTTTCTAACTCCTCACCTTTTCATGATAAACAAACTGTATTAGTATTCAGGCATCTGTACTGGTCTGCCCTAGGGGTCCTGACAAGATGAGTCCTCAATCACTGCAGCCACTAAGAACACCTCCTGTGCACTTTTGCCCTTATAAAAGGCGGACCTTGCCCACCACCTGTCTCTTTCTCTTCCTGCACTCTTGTCCTCAGGGACTGAACTCTAACCCCTCTCTGCCCCTTCTCTCTCTCTTTCCAATAAACCTCACATGTGAGCCCTGTTGTATAGTGTAACTCCTTCCTGCCATTTTAAAAAAAGTTATAACAACCTGTGCCAGGTGGTGGTGGAGCACGCCTTTAATCCCAGCACTTGGGAGACAGAGTTCAAAGCTAGCCTGGTCTACAGAGCAAGTTACAGGAAAGCCAGGGTTACACAGAGAAACCCTGTCTCAAAAAACAAACAAACAAAACAAACAAAAATGACCCACCCACCACCACAACAACCACAATCTTGGATCGCCATCAGCTGTGCACTCAAAGTGCTTACCAGAATTGAGCCAAATGCAGTACCAAATCTCTGATTCTCCCAAACTGTGGACTAAGAAAACTACTGGGCCCTATGAAGTTAGCTGCCTCCAGCACTGCACTACAGCAATGAAAAGCTGATTAATGCAGCCTCGTATGCAAAGAGGAATTCAGGATCCAGTTCAAATTTCATATTCATCATAAAACTTCAAAGAAAGTGAAAATCAAATTTAATAACAAGTAAATTATAGGCTTTTTTTCTGAAACATAATTTTTCCTCTCGTCCCTCCCATTTTATCAGAAAGTCAAGTAAATTCAATTTGTTTGCAAAATGAGGTTTGAGCCTCATTAAGCTTGGCCGATTATTTGTGGGCATCACAGGAAGAAGTAGTTGATCATCTCCGTCCTTTCAAACTTCCTTCTCAGAACCCCTAATGAGGAATCAAATTGCACTTCCTTCCCGGTCTCCCCGTTCTTCCTTTCTGATATGACGTACAAACTTATAACACACAGAAAACTCCCAGAGTGTGGCAAAGTGCCATTCTTCTTTACATGGGGCCAGTGAACATGAGCAGGACTGTGATGGCGGGAACAAGCCAGCTTTTCTGTTGGCTCCACACACAGCCCTCCCCGCACTTCCTTACTATGACCTGAAACCCTGACAACGTGACCAGGGGCTCCACTGTGTCCAGATACAACAATCGATTCCCAGTGCAAAGGCCATATTCCATAAACCTAGAAACTCACAGGTTCCAGACTCTGGGGGATTAGTTGGAGAGAGAGGTTTTATTTTGTTATTATTTTTGTTGTATGAGGAAACAAACCCAGTGCCTGGTGCATGCTAGGCAAGTGCTCTAACACTGAGTTACAACCTGGCAGAGGGTAAAAACTTCAATTTTGCTCACCAAAAATAAACTATTATCAATTGCTGTCAGTTATCAGTAAACGCAAAGGATAAAAGTTCTTGTTTTTATTTTTAAATTATTATTTTAGTTTTTTTTTGGAGGCAGAATCTTCCTATTGTGTAGCCTTGGTTGCCCTGAGACTTACTACATAGAACAGCTGTATATATATATATATATATATATATATATATATATATAATTTTTAAGTAATAAAAAAATGTTAAAATGTGTGTTTTTAAAACTTCTACGTAGTTGTTAACAGTGTTAGGAAGTGAGTCATAATGTCAATAACAGTCAATAGTGGTAAAGTATAAATGAGGATCATAATCCTAAAACACGGGGAGCCTAGTGAGAGACGACTGGTTGTGGAGCACCACCCTGAGGAACAGATTTATGTCTTTTTTGTCTTGTCTTGTTTTGTTCTGTCTGTAACAGGCAGGCTTTTGAACTCACAGAGATCTGTCTACCTCTGCCTCCAGAGTCCTGGGATTAAGGTGTACATGACTTCTACTAGTTAAGATTCTTAATACACAAAACCAACAACAACAACAACAAGCCAGGCCTGTGGCACACGCCTTTAATCTCAGTACCCAGGAGACAGAGGCAGATGGAACTCTTGTGAGTTAGAGGTCAGCCTGGTCTACAAGTCAGGGTTATGTAATAGTGAGACCCTGACTCAAGCAAAACAAAGCACAAAAATTGATATTTTAGCCAAAGATTCATTCAGTCATAATTCTTATAAATTTAGTACCATGTAGTGAGGATTTTAATTCTTAGCAATTGAGTGGGGCATGGTGGTGCATGCCTTTAATCCCAGCACTCAGGAGGCAGAGCCAGGAGGATCCTCTACAATACTATACCAGTGTGGACAATACAGTGAATCCCAGGCCAGAGTTACAGTGGGAGACATTGTCTCAAGAAACAAAAGCAAAGAAAGTATATTAAAGCAAGTAGCCGTAAAAAATACAGTAATTATCAGGTGATGGTGGCTCACGCCTTTAATCCCAGCACTAGGGAGGCAGAGGCAGGCAGATCTCTGTGAGGTTGAGGTCATCCTGGTCTATAAGAGCTAGTTCCAGCACATGCTTGACAGCCACAGTGAAACCCTGTCTCAAAAAACCAATAAAATAAAATAAAATAATTTATAAAGGTACTTGGGAGCAACAATTATGTTTTACAACTTATTTATTAGAAAGATTTCCCAAATCCTTAAATTGCTTTGCTAAATTAAACGTTGGATAGGTCATTTTCAGGTGAGACAAAACGCTAGAATGCTAATTAAGGAATAGGAGCTCAAGCATATTAGGTTTCTTCGATTTATAGAGAAACTAAAAAGTTTATTTAGACTCAAACATATTTAGTAAATATGCCCTGTTCCACAACAAATTATAATTTTATGGAGTCTGAAATGATGTTAATCTACAAAATACTAGTTTAGAATTGTTTATGTATGTATGTATGTATGTATGTATGTATGTAAGGTTTCTCTGTGTAGCTTTGGAGCCTGTTCTGGAACTTACTCTGTAGATCAGTCTGGTCTTGAACTCACAGAGATCCAACTGTCTCGGCCTTCTGAGTGCTGAGATTAAAGGCAAGCACCACCACCGCCTGACTAAAAATTTTTTTTTATTTTAAAGATGGGGGTCTTACCGTGTATATCCCAGACAGGCATATCTTTGTGAGTTTGAGGCCAGTCTGGTCTTAGAGAGTTCCAGGACGCCAGGGCTACACAGAGAAACCCTGTGTCGAAAAACAAAACAAAATGAGAGAGAGAGAGACAGAGACAGAGAGAGACAGAGAGAGACAGAGAGAGACAGACAGACAGACAGACACAGAGAGACAGAGAGCGAGCTGCTCGCTGCTCTTCCAAAGGATGAGAGTTCCATCCCCAGCACCCCCAGAAGCATCACGAAAGCTTCTGTAACTGCTGTTCCAGGGCTCCGATGCCCTCTTCTGGTTTCCGAGGGTACCTGTACACATATGGCATACATCGAAACATACAAATAAATAAAAATAAACTTTAAAACAAAACAAAAGCCTAGTCAACTGAGAAAGACTGTGACGTTGGACTCTAGCCAACCGGGATGGGGTTGGGATGTGTGACGGAGTCACCGTCTGTGCTAGACTAAACACTAACTTCCTGCCCTGGTGTGCTTGCTGGCTGGGCTCGGGTTCCAGTACAACCTTTTTGCAAAAAGAAATTGCCTTGGTTTTGCTTTGTTGCTGTTTCTGACAAAACTGATAGCATGTAGTTAACACATCAATACAGAGATAAACATAAATGAGCATGCTGCCAGAACATGTAGGCAAGCCCCTTCTCGCGGAGCTCACACTCTGGCCCACACATGCGCATTTGCATACACAAGAATACAGATGACAACCGAGATCTCGTAGTTTTCGATTTTCAGCTACAGTGTGGGCAGATGGTTCTAGCAGAGAACTCAAAAACCTGTTCAAAATAGAATGGTGGCTTTTACCTTAGTTTGTGTTCCTTAGCTAGGTTTTGAATGAGGGACTTAATCCAAAGAGAGCAGGGGTTCAGATCGAAGAGGACACTTGGGGCTCCAAGAAGAATACAGAAGACCCCCCAAAAGGAGGCCTGTAGCAACTTTTCTGTGCTAAGACAGAAGAAAGGACGGGCTGAAACAAAAGGAAAGACTGGGTCTTTGGGAACAACTGGGAAACACGTTTAGGTTTTAAACAGGAGCCACTAGCTATTGTCAGGTCCCTGAGAAACCTGGTACAAGAATCACTCAGGACCTGTGGCTGCGCCCAGCACTTCTCACTCAGCAGGGCTTCCTGCAGCCTCCCCGACTTGGGGATGGCGGTTCTCTTCCCTTCCCCCAGTCTCTGATTCCTATATAATTCAGCCGTGCTCTCCTCGTTCTCTTTTCTTCCTCTCTCACTTTTCCCTTCTCCTCTCATGGCCCGGTCTGTTTTGCTGGCCATGTTCAGTTTGGACTGCTCCAGATGCCTCTGGCTGAACTCTCATGTCTACAATAAAGCCCTTCGCCTCCTGTCATGGCCTCATTTTCATTGCGCCATTAGCTAGCAACTCCAGAGAAAGGGCTCATGGCCGGCTGAGTGTTTTCATGGAGAAAGGAACTGAACACCAAGAATAGAAGGGCCTAAAAACCAGAACTGGACATCGGCTTCCACCTAGGCTGACTTACTTTTGTTGTTTGTTTTGTTTTATTTTGAGACAGGGTCTCTCTACATAGACAGGTGTGAGCTATGAGGCTATAGACTGGGAGCTACTACAGTGAAAAATTTCACACACTCATAACACTAACACACACACACAGACAGACAGAGAGAAAGAGAGAGAGAAAGAGAGAGAGAGAGAGCTCTTCTAGACTGTGAACTAAATTTTGAATGAAGGTGTTTTCATAGCAGTTGGCCCATAAAAAAAATAAAGTTCCTTCTCCCCATCATGTCTGAACATGAGTAGTGTGTGTGTACGTATGATCTCTATATCTATCTATCTATCTATCTATCTATCTATCTATCTATCTATCTATCTATCTATCTATCTATCTTAGAGACCTCCCTGAGATTTTCATTTTAAGGCTAGAGGTGGGGTTCTTCTGGTAAGACTAAATGGAAATTTACAAACCAAGAAGTCACAGAGGGGCTGGGGTTTAGGGTCTCGCTCAGCACTGCTCAAGCTGGGCTTGGTTGTTCAAGTCTGTAATTCAGCACTCTGGGAAGTGGAATTAGGATGAGAAACTCAAGGTTTATGTTGAGTCTGACTGAGGGCAGCCTGGTCCACATGAGACACTGCCTCACAAACTAGAACCAAACCAAGTCACAAAAACCCGGCACAGGAATACTGCAAGCTTTCAAACGAGGAGGTGAGAGGAGTTAGGGGTGGGGTGGATGTTAGTGCTTGGCTATTACAAATGTAAGTAAGCACTATTTAGAGTTCCCCTCTTTTTCTTTTCCTTCCCTCCTTCCCTCCCTCTCTCCCTCCCTCCCTCCTTCCTTTTTTTTTTTGACAAGAAAAAAGTCCTCATGTCTAGTGTATTGATTTTTTAAAGTACCTGCAAACATTTGAAATAAGTAGATGAGCTTTGTTGATGTAGATACATAGCTCTTGCCTCAGAGGAGCTAAGAATGAGTGCCCACAGCCGGGAGCTCAGATTCCTGTTACCCCAAGTATTATATTCTTTTTTTTTTTTTTTTTTTTTTTTCAGTCCCAGACCAGCTGGCCTTTTTTATTCTTTTTTAATTAAAATTTCCACCTGCTCCCCGTTTCCCATTTCCCTCCCCTCCTCCCAAATATTGCCCGCTCCCCCCACTTCCCTCCCCCTATCCCCACTCCTCTTCTCCTCCCCCCACACCATTCCCCCTCCCTCTCGATACTGAAGAGCAGTCCAAATTCTCTGCCCTGCGGGAAGACGAAGGTCTTCTATCTACGTCCAGGAAGGTGAGCGTCCAAACAGGCTAAGCTCCCACAAAGCCAGTTCATGTATTAGGATCGAAACCTAGTGCCATTGCCCTTGGCTTCTCATCTGCCTTCATTGTCCGCCATGCTCAGAGAGTCCAGAATCAACCCATGCTTATTCAGTCCCAGACCCGCTGGCCTTGGTGGGCTCCCAATAAATCAGTTCCACTGTCACAGTGGGTGGGTGCATCCCTCGTGGTCCTGATTTCCTTGCTCATGTTCTCCCTCCTTCTGCTCCTCATTTGGACCTTAAGAGCTTAGACCGTTGCTCCAAATTGAGACTCTGTCTCTATCTCGATCCATCGCCAGATGAAGGTTCTAAGGTGATATGCAAGATATTCATCAGTATAGGATAGGGTCATTTCAGGTTCCCTCTCCTTAGTTGCCCAAGGTACCAGCTGGGAACATATTCCTGGACACCTGCGAACCCCTCAAGAGTCAAGTCTCTTGCCAACCCTAAGATGGCTCCCTTAGATAGGATATATACTTCGCTGCTCCCGTATCCACCCTTCCTATATCCCAACCATCCCAATCCCCCGAGCTCCTCCCATCCTCCCCTTCTCATGTTTCTCATCCCATTTCCCCTTTGCCCCATGCCACCTCACCCGCAAGTTCCCAGTTTTTGCCCTGCAATCTTGTCTACTTCCCCTCTCCATGCGGATGACTATATGATTTTCTTTGGGTTCACTTTCTTATTTAACTTCTCTAGGATCACAAATTATATGCTTAATGTCTTTTATTTATGGCTAGAAACCGATTATGAGTGAGTACATCCCATGTTCCTCTTTTTGGGTCTGGGATACCTCACTCAGGATAGTGTTTTCTATTTCCATCCATTTGCACGCAAAATTCGAGAAGTCATTGTTTTTTACTGCTGAGTAGTACTCTAATATGTATATATTCCACATTTTCTTCATCCATTCCTCCATTGAAGGGCATCTAGGTTGTTTCCAGGTTTTGGCTATTACAAACAATGCTGCTATGAACATAGTTGAACAGATACTTTTGTCATTTGATGGGGTATCTCTTGGGTATATTCCCAATAGTGGTATTACTGGATCTTGGGGTAGGTTGATCCCAAATTTCCTGAGAAATCGCCACACTGATTTCCAAAGTGGTTGCACAAGTTTGCATTCCCACCAGCAATGAATGAGTGTGCCTCTTTCTCCACAACCTCGCCAGCAAAGGCTATCATTGGTGTTTTTGATTTTAGCCATTCTGACAGGTGTAAGATGGTATCTCAAAGTTGTTTTAATTTGCATTTCCCTTATTGCTAAGGAGGTTGAGCATGACCTTAAGTGTCTTTTGGCCATTTGAATTTCTTCTGTTGAGAATTCTCTGTTCAGATCAGTGCCCCATTTTTTATTGGGTTCATTAGCATTTTAAAGTCTAGTTTCTTGAGTTCTTTATATATTTTGGAGATCAGACCTTTGTCTGTTGCAGGGTTGGTGAAGATCTTCTCCCAGTCAGTGGGTTGCCTTTTTGTCTTAGTGACAGTGTCCTTTGCTTTACAGAAGCTACTCAGTTTCAGGAGGTCCCATTTATTCAATGTTGTCCTTAATGTCTGTGCTGCTGGGGATAAACGTAGGAAGTGATCTCCTGTACCCATATGTTGTAGAGTACTTCCCACTTTTTCTTCTATCAGGTTCAGTGTGTTCAGACTAATATTGAGGTCTTTAATCCATTTGGACTTGAGTTTTGTGCATGGTGATAGATATGGATCTATTTTCATTCTTCTACACGTTGACAACCAGTTTTGCCAGCACCATTTGTTGAAGATGCTCTCTTTTTTCCATTGAATACTTTTAGCTCCTTTATCAAAAATTAGGTGTTCATAAGTTTGTGGGTTAAAATCAGGGTCTTCTACTCGGTTCCATTGATCGACTTCTCTGTTTTTATGCCAATACCAAGCTGTTTTCAATACTGAGGCTCTGTAATAGAGTTTGAGGTCAGGGATGGTAATGCCTCCAGATGATCCTTTATTATATAAGATTGTTTTGGCTATCCTGGGTTTTTTGTTTCTCCATATAAAGTTGATTATTGTCCTCTCAAGATCTGTGAAGAATTTTGATGGGATTTTAATGGGGATTGCATTGAATCTATAAATTGCCCTTGGTAGAATTGCCATTTTTACTATGTTGATCCTCCCAATCCAAGAGCAAGGGAGATCCTTCCATTTTCTGGTATCCTCCTCAATTTCTTTCTTCATTGACTTAAAGTTCGTGTCAAACAGATCCTGTACTTCCTTGGTTAGAGTTACCCCAAGATATTTTATGCTATTTGTGGCTATCGTGAAGGGTGATGCTTCTCTGATTTCCATCTCTGCTTCCTTATCCTTTGTGTATAGGAGGGCAACTGATTTTTTGGAATTGATCTTGTATCCTGCAACGCTACTAAAGGTGTTTATCAGCTGAAGGAGTTCTTTGCTGGAGTTTTTGGGGTCGCTTATGTACACTATCATATCGTCTGCAAATAATGAAAGTTTAACTTCTTCCTTTCCAATTTGAATCCCTTTGATCCCCTTATGTTGTCTTATTGCTACTGCTAGAATTTCAAGCACTATATTAAAGAGGTATGGAGAGAGTGGACAACCTTGTCGTGTTCCTGATTTTAGTGGAATAGCTTTGAGTTTCTCTCCATTTAATTTGATGTTAGCTGACGGCTTGCTATAAATAGCTTTTATTATATTTAGGAATGACCCTTGTATTCCTAATCTCTCTAAGACCTTTATCATAAAGGGATGTTGAATTTTGTCAAATGCTTTTTCCGCATCTAATGAAATGATCATATGGTTTTTTTCTTTCAGGTTATTTATATGATGGATTACATTGATAGATTTACGTATGTTGAACCAGCCCTGCATCTCTGGGATGAAGCCTACTTGATCATAATGGATAATTTTTCTAATGTGTTCTTGGATTCGGTTTGCCAGTATTTTATTGAGTATTTTTGCGTCGATGTTCATGAGTGAGATTGGCCTGTAGTTCTCTTTCTTGGTTGTGTCTTTGTGTGGTTTTGGTATCAGAGTAACTTCAGCTTCATAAAAGGAATTTGGCAATGACTTCTCTGTTTCAATATTGTGAAATACATTAAGGAGTATAGGTATTAGGTCTTCTTGGAAGTTCTGGTAGAATTCTGCATTAAAGCCGTCTGGACCTGGGCTTTTTTTAGTGGGGAGGTTTTTTATAACAACTTCTAATTCTTCGCGACTAACAGGTCTATTTAGATTGTTCACCTGGTCCTGGTTTAACTTTGGTATATGGTACTTATCTAAGAAAGTGTCCATTTCTTTTACATTTTCCAATTTTGTGGCATACAGGTTTTTGTAGTAAGATCTAATGATTCTCTGAATTTCGTCTGTGTCTGTGGTTATGTCTCCCTTTTCGTTTCTGATTTTGTTAATTTGCGTATTCTCTCTCCACCGTTTGATTAGTTTGGATAGGGGTTTATCAATCTTATTGATTTTCTCCAAGAACCAGCTTTTTGTTTCATTGATTCTTTGGATTGTTTTCTGTGTTTCTATTTTGTTGATTTCAGCCCTCAATTTGATTATTTCCAGTCTTCTACTTCTCCTAGGTGAGTCTGCTTCTTTTCTTTCTAAAGCTTTAAGGTGGGCTATTAAGTCTCCAATGTGTGCTTTCTCCGTTTTCTTTATGTGGGCACTTAATGCTATGAACTTTCCTCTTAGCACTGCTTTCATAGTGTCCCATAGGTTTGAGTATGTTGAGTCTTCGTTTTCATTGAATTCAAGAAAGACTTTAATTTCTTTCTTTATTTCTTCCTTGATCCAGGTGTGGTTCAGTAGTTGACTGTCCAATTTCCATGAGTTCATAGGCTTTCTGGGGATAGCATTGTTGTTGAATTCTAACTTTAATCCATGGTGATCTGATAAGACACAGGTGGTTACCGATATTTTTTTGTAACTGTGTAAGTTTGCTTTGTTACCGAGTATGTGGTCTATTTTCGAGAAGGTTCCATGAGCTGCAGAGAAGAAGGTATATTCTTTCTTATTTGAGTGGAATGTTCTATAGATGTCTGTTAAGTCCATTTGATTCATTACCTCCCTTAATCCTCTTATTTCTCTGTTAGGTTTCTGTCTGATTGACCTGTCCATTGGTGAGAGAGGAGTGTTGAAATCTCCTACTATTAGTGTGTGTGGTTTGATGACTGCCTTGAGTTTTAGTAACGTTTCTTTTACATAAGTGGGTGCTTTTATATTAGGGGCATAGATATTCAGGATTGAGACTTCATCCTGGTGAACTGTTCCTGTTATGAGTAAAAAATGTCCATCTCCATCTCTTTTGATTGATTTTAGTTTGAAGTCAACTTTCTTAGAAATTAGTATGGCCACACCTGCTTGTTTCTTAGGTCCGTTTGCTTGATAAACCTTTTCCCAGCCCTTTACTCTGAGTAGATGTCTGTCTTTGTGGTTGAGGTGTGTTTCTTGTAAGCAACAGAATGTTGGATCCTGTTTTCGTATCCAATCTCTTAGCCTGTGCCTCTTTATAGGTGAGTTGAGTCCATTGATATTAAGTGATATTAATGACCAGTGGTTGTTAACTCCGGTCGTTTTTCCTTTCTTTCTTTCTTTCTTTCTTTTGGTAGTAGAGTTTGTGTGTTTCCCTTCTTCAAGTTGTGCTGGTGAAGGGTCATTAGATGTCTGAGTTATTGTGGGCATTGTTGGACTCCTTGGTTTGTGATTTTCCTTCAATTACTTTCTGAAGGGCTGGATTTGTGGCTACGTATTGTTTAAATTTGTTTTTATCCTGGAAAATTTTGTTTTCTCCATTTATAGTGAACGAAAGCTTGGCTGGGTATAGTAGTCTGGGCTTGCATCCATGGTCTCGTAGTTTCTGCAGTATATCTATCCAGGACCTTCTGGCTTTCATGGTTTCCATAGAGAAATCAGGTGTAAGTCTGATAGGTTTACCTTTATAGGTAACTTGACCTTTTTCCTTTGCAGCTCTTAATATTCTTTCTTTATTCTGTATGTTTTGTGTTTTGATTATTATATGATGAGGAGATGTTTTTTTTTGATCCAGTCGATTTGGTGTTCTGTATGCTTCTTGGACCTTCAAAGGAATATCTTTCTTAAGGTTGGGAAAGTTTTCTTCTATAATTTTATTAAATATATTTTCTGGACCATTGAGCTGTAGATCTTCTCCTTCTTCTATCCCTATTATTCTTAGGTTTGGCCTTTTTATTGTGTCCCAGATTTCCTGAATGTTTTGTGATGAGAATTTGTTGGTTATGCTGTTTTCTTTGATGAGAGCGTTTATTTTCTCTATGGTATCTTCAGTGTCTGAGATTCTTTCTTCTATCTCTTGTAATCTGTTGGTGGTACTTGTCTCTGTAGTTCCTGTTCGTTTATTCAAATTTTCCATCTCCATCCTTCCCTCGGTTTGTGTTTTCTTTATTACTTCCACTTCATTCTTCAAGTCTTGAACCGTTTCCCTTACCTGTTTGATTACTTTTTCTTGTTTCTCTTGGTTTTCTTGGGTATCTTTGAGAGATTTATTCATTTCCTCTACCTTTTTGTTTGTAATCTCTAATTGGTTGTGGCAGTTTTTCACCTCCTGTTTAAGGTCCTCTATTATTTTCATAAAATTCACTTTTGAGTCGAATTCTTCTAATTCTTCTGGATTAGGGTGTACACTTCTCATTTCGGGATTCCTGGATCCTGGTGATGTCACGTTGCCTTTCAAGTTGTTGGGGGAATTCTTGCATTGGCGCCTGCCCATCTTTTCCTTCAAATGGAGCCAGGAGAGGCCTGATGTCTTGGACCAGTCTTTGCTGTGACTAACTCTCTAGGTGTATCTCCACAGTGTAGGGGCAGGAACCGTTCCCTTCCAGATGAACTCCTCAACACCAAAACATGGATGCGTGGTATTCCAATGACCCGCGTAAAGAAGGCCGAATGCAAGGGGTCGGGCGGGGTCGAGTAGAACACAGGCGACACTGCAGTACAAGCTGGAGGTGCCTGCGCTCCCTTTCGGGGGGGTTGCTGAGGCCTGCCCGCTAGGCAGGCACTCACTGCTCTGGTTGGTTAGCCTTAGTGTAGGGGCGTTTGTGCTCTCTACCGGGACCGTCCGCCCCAGGATAGTACACACTCACCCGTCCCGATGAAACTTCTCGGCACCTACACAGGAACTCCTGGATGCCCCAATGAGCCAGGGACTAAGGGAAGTAGGGCGCAGGCAGAGCAGGTCCAGGAGATCACAGCAGAGACTGCAGCCCCAGCAGCAGGGGCCCGCTTTCCCTGGCAGGGACCTTGAGGCCTGCCCTCTAGTCAGGCCCTCACTGCTCTGGGTTGGTAGCCTTAGTGAAAGGGCAGGAAACTGTTCCACAGTAAAGGACCTTGCAGACAAGGCAGGCTTGGGGGTGGGGGTGGGGGGCGGGTGTGTAGGAAAGAAAGCCTTGCAGCAGGAGCTGGGGGGGGGGGCGTTTGTGCTCTCTACCGGGACAGTCCGCCCCAGGATAGCACACACTCACCCATCCAGATGGGACTTCTCAGCACCTATGCAGGGATTCCTGGTAGCCCCAATGAGCCAGGGACCAAGGGAAATAGGGGGCAGGGAGAGCAGGTCCAGGAGATCACAAGCAGAGACTGCAACCCCAGCAGCAGGGGCCTGCTTCCCCTGGTGGGGACCTTGAGGCCTGCCCTCTAGTCAGGCACTCACTGGTCTGGGTTGGTAGCCTTAGTGAAAGGGCAAGAAACTGTTCCACAGCTAAGGACCTTGCAGACAAGGTAGGCTTGGGGGTGGGGGCTCTGGGGGAGGGGCGTTTGTGCTCTCTACCGGGACAGTCTGCCCCAGGATAGCACACACTCACCCGTCCCGATGAAACTTCTCGGCACCTATACAGGAACTCCTGGATGCCCCAATGAGCCCAAGTATTATATTCTAACTGGTACTAGTTTCATGAAATGCTTATTTCTACAGAACAAAACAAGTCATAAATCAAGAGACTTTAATAATATATTGGTGGGCAGTCTGGAGCTATTGCTTGGCGGTGAGCAACACGCTCTGCTCTGAGTTCGGTTCCCAGTGCCCACATCAGGTGCCTCACACTGGCCTCTAACTCCAGCTCCAGAGGAATCGGGCACACCTGGCCTCCTCGGGCACCAGCCCTCGTGTGCACATACCCTCTTACAGACAGACAAACAGACACACATACACACACACGACAAATTAATAAAAATAGATCTTTTAAAAACTGCATTGGTGGGAACATCAGGTAGGACAAGGCAAAGCCACCATCATCCTCTGGCACTGGAGTTGTAGACAGTCGTGTGCCGCCATTGGGTTCTGAAGGTTCACAAACCTAGTTCCCTGCAAAGGAAGCACTGCCTAATTTCTCCAGCCCACGATTTCATTTTTAATTGTGTGTGTGTGCGCACGCGTGTGTGTGTGCGTGTGTGTGTGTGTGTGTGTGTGTGTGTAGGATATGCAGATGTGAGTGTGGGTGACTGTTGAGCTCAGAAGATGGTGTCTGATCCCCTGGAACTGGAAGTTGTAAGCCACCTGATGTGGGTGACAGGTTCTCTGTAGAGCAGTGACCTTCCTAAACCACCTCTCTAGTCCCAGCATAGAGCTTCTAACCTGTCAACCATCCTTGAACAGTATTTAACACAAGGGTGGTTTTGTGTGAGTGTGTGTGTGTGTGTGTGTGTGTGTGTGTAGGTGGGGGCTTCAGCTCACAACTTTATGCTTCAGATGCATATTCCTAGTTTCATACCTGCTCAGTTCAACAGTGACGCCCTATTGCCTTAATACCTGTAAGAACTGTGCTGCAGCCTGAATTAGATGTGGAGTTGGCCCATGCACTCTTTTTTTTATTCTTCTACCAATTTTCTTTACTTGAAGGAATGATACAAATTGAAGAACTTAAGTGGAGGTTGCGGTGTTGCTTCTAGAAAAGATAAAAGTAGCCAGGCAGGCGTGCACTGCCTCCATGACCATGGAAGTCACTGGAGGTTCTGGGCTCCATCTTAGCTCTCGGTATCACTGCGTCTCAGGGCATGCTTGTCAGAGGTGTTTTACCAAGCCGGTTCCAGAGCTCCTATCTTGTCCAAGTTGGTCATGTCGCACACGCGCCCCCCCCCCCCCCCCCCGTTCTCTGATGGATTTCGCCTATCAGGTAACGAGTCTCCACAAAGGTACACAAGTAGGGATTTGTGAAGTTCCAGTCACGACTGGTTCACACTCTTCCGCATGCAGTGCACACGCTACTGTGTTTAGCCTGTTCTTCTAGCCTAGCAGCCCAGGCATCAGGTCTCAGTATCCTGCAGCAAAATTGGCCACCTCTCGTACTGCAGCTTCATCAGCTCCTCAGCGTCTCCTCATGACGTTGGAACTATTTGGCAAAGTTCTTCAGAAGCACATCCTGGTCGAGGTAGCAAGATATGGACAGATAGACATCGAAGGCATACAGTCCAGGGTGATCTGGAAGTCCATGGCAGCCTTTGCATTCTGGTGGTAGTTCTGGGCCACCTGCGAGGGTGATTGCGTGGTCACGGTGGCGACAAGGTGGTTGGGGGCTCCGGCTTGGAGCAGACGGCTGGTACCCACATTCAAGCACTGCTGAAGCAGGAGACGGTGGCAACTCTGGGTAGAGAGCATCTTGTGCTCATTCTTTAGCACCTGTAATTTATTCCTGGGTATCAGCGGCAGATTTCTAAGATGGAAGTAATTTTTTTTGTGTGTGTGTGATGACTTTAAAGTTGTTTTTGAAATGCCATCCCAACCTTTTGTTTTGTTTTGTTTTGTTTTGTTTGTTTGTATTTTGAGACACGGTTTCTCTGTAGCTTTGGAGCCTGTCCTGGAACTTGCTCTTGTAGACCAGGCTGGCCTCGAACTCACAGAGATCCACCTGCCTCTGCCTCCTGAGTGCTGGGATTAAAGGCATGCACCACTGCCGCCTGGCCTAACCTTTTTTAAATTTGGTTTTCAGAGATAGGGTTTCTCTGTGTAGCCCTGGCTGTCCTGGAATTTGCTCTGTAGACCAGGCTAGTCTTAGACTCAGAGATCCCTCTGTCTCTGATTCCTGAGTGTTGGGATCAAAGGTGTGCACAACCAGACCCATCTGTTTTAAAATGCTTTAATAAAGGGCTCTATAGTTCCATTTCAGCTCTGTAAATAAAAGGCAAAGCAGCAAACAATTTCCAGACCTCTTGGAGTATAAACCAGAATTATAAAGCACACGCACACACGGGACATGTCACCAATAAGAGAACTGTTGAAGACTGAGGAGTTCCCAAATTGCATTCCTTAAAAGTAGGTGACCCATTGTCTAGGCATAGGCAAATAGGATCCACAGTGATGCATTTGTCCAACATCCAATCGATTGCTTTATAGAAATACCAAGAATACATTTTTACAATACGACAGAAAGTAATCCTGAAGAAGATGCAGAAGAAGTAGGCCCTATGATGCCCCAAATTCACACTCAGACGTTGATGTTAAGCCGGAATGTGGTAGTGCATTCCTTTAATCCTAGCACTTGGGAAGCAGAGGCAGGTGGATCTCTGTGAGTTCGAGGTCAGCCCGTTCTACAGAACAAGTTCCAGGACAGCCTGGAACACAAACAAACAAGCGAACAAGCAAAAGAGTTATAGAAGAGGTTAAGGATGTTCAATGTACAGGGGCCTTCAGGGGTATGTACACTCCTCCTCTTTCTCCCCCTCCTCCTCTTCTTTTTAAATAAAAGGGAGTTTGCTTACAGTTTCAGAGGGTTAGTCCATGACTCTCTTGGTGGGGAGCATGGCGGCGTAGGCAGGAGGGCTCTGGAGCAGTAGCTGAGAGCTTACATCCTGATCCGCGGGCAGCTGCAATGGACTCCTGGATCTACTAATCTGCAGCACCAAGAGGCCCTCTGGACTGGGTTCTCCTCGTGCCTGTTATCAAGTCAACATTTACAGAATGTGTTTGCCTCAAGTTTCCCGATCCTTTTAGCTTGACCACCTGGTACAAGGCAATACTTGTTTCCCTTGGAATTGGAACCAAGAAAGGATTGTCTTATTCACACAGCCAAGTTTTCAAGGTCACAATCCAACATGAGAGAGGAATCTCATCCTGTGTTCATCTCTAAGCTCCTCGGCACAGTTGCATCAAAGTGGGTACTGCAAAACTCACCATCATGAGAGGAATGGCTTCATGAAGGAGCTCATAGCAGCTTCAGGCCTGTGTCCTGCCCTCTGGAATCCCTCTTTATGACAAGTGACACAGAAAGATGACGAACAGAGACTATGTCTTGGAAAAAAAGAATTAGAGGAGTGTGTTAAGATACAACAGAATTGCTTCATCCAAGGACTAGTTCATGTAGACCAAATGTTTTCTTCCTGACAGCTTAAACTAGGAAAGGAGATTGCTGTTGCCTGTTCTACTGGATCCCAGAGACCTAGGGGACTAGAAATGACTTATGTCCAGAAGAGTAGACTGTCTTTGCTGTACAGCACAACATTGAATTTGTAGAAGCTCAGGACAATTTCCCCACCACCCTATGAAGTTTTGCTGAAATAAACTCCCTTCAGTGGCATTATTTTAATTTTGAACATATCCAAAATTGATAAGAGTATCTTCAGTTTAAAAATCTGCACTGAAATCAGGCATGGTAGTGCACACCTTTAATCCCAGCACATGGGATACAGAGGCAGGTGGATCTCTGTGAGTTCGATGCCAACCTGGTCTACATGGTGAGTTCCAGGACAACCAGAGCTACATAGTGAGACCCTGTCTCAAAAAACAAACAAAAACCCAAAATTAACCAAACAAAATATCTGCATTGAAAGGTTTGAGATGAATCGGCAGGTAAAGATTTTGCCATGTAAGCATGAGGAGAAGGTGAGAACTGGAGTTGGGATCCCCAGTCATTGCTGGGTAGGCTCAGCTCACTCATAATCCCAGCCAATGGGAGGTGTGCCAAGGATCCCTAGAGCAACTGGGTGACTCAACTAGCTGAATTAACAAGATCTGGGGTCAAGTGAGACATCCTGTGTTGTCAGAGGTTTCTCTCCCACCTGATCCCGCAGCCATTCAGTCCCAAAGAAACCCACAGAGGTCTACACTAATTATAAACTGGTTGGCCTATTAGCTCAGGCTTCTTATTAACTAATTCTTACATTAACCCATCGTTCTTGTCTGTGTTAGTCACGTGGCTTGGTACCTTTCATCAGTGAGGCATTCTCATCTTGCTTCCTCTGCATCTGGGTGATGCAGACTGACCTTTCCTCTTCCCAGAATTCTCCTGTTCTGGTTGTCCTGCCTGTACTTCCTGCCTGGCTACTGGCCAATCAGTGTTTTATTAAAACAATACAAGTGACAAATCTTTACAGGGTACAAGACCATTGTCCACAGCAATCCTGCTTCAGTCTATAAACTGAAAGTGATTGAAGAAAGCACTTGATGCTCACCTCTGGCCTTCACACACATATGTGCACACATACATGTGGACCCCCACATATACACATGGGCTAACACACATGCGACCAGGCAAACACACATGTATAACACACATACACACACAAAATTTTGAATATAAGTTGGGCATTTTCTCATTAAATTTTCCTCAAAAACATAACCTTATAGTTTATGTAATATGTCATGTGAACATGCAATAATTCACCTACTGTACTAACTTTTCAGTATCACACAAAGACAGACACATACAAGCCCTTCTAGTGTAGGCCTCTAGAAAAGAGAAACAAACACATTGAGGTTTCCATCCCAGTGTGGATTCCATTTGTTTGGTTTTTATAAGGCAGTCTCACTTCTGCAACTCAGGGTCGTCTCAACAAGCCCATGGCAATCCTCCTGCCTTAGCCTCCCAAGTGCCTGGATTACAGGTGTGAGTCACCACATTCAGCCCAGGAAGAGTAAGGTTTTTATTTCCACTACTAGGGTCTACAGAATCTGGTCTCATTGTGCTTTATTTCTTTTTGCCGTCCTGGAGATTATCTGTGTTAGGCATTTGATGCACTACTGTAATTAAAATACCTTTCAAAGATAAAATGACACATAGCAATTCATTGCCATTTATATTCATAGTTATTCATTATTAATAATATTCAAGATACTTTTGGGTTTTTTTAAATTTTTTTAAATATTTATTTATTTATTTATTTATTTATTATGCATACAATATGCTGTCTGTGTGTATGTCTGCAGGCCAGAAGAGGGCACCAGCCCTCACTACAGGTGGTTGTGAGCCACCATGTGGTTGCCGGGAATTGAACTCAGGACCTTTGGAAGAGCAGGCAATGCTCTTAACCACTGAGCCATCTCTCCAGCCCCTGACTTTTGGTTTATTAACCACTTATGTGTTTATTCATTTTCTGAGACAAGGTTTTATGTAGCTCAGACATTTCCCAAACTCAAAATCCTCCTTCCTTAGCCTCCTAGGTGCTGGGATAGCAAGCAATTTAGTTGACTGATACAATTCTTAACTGCTGCCCATTTTGGTTATCTACAATATTGAACCGAGCAGTTCAGGGTTACAGAAACGGATGGAAAGTAGAGATGTCCCATGTGCATTCGCACCCACTCTATCAATACCCCCCCATTCCTTCTCTCCATTTCCCTCTGTTATTAGCACCATGCATTGACATAGTTACCATTGATGAGTCAATGCTCTTTCCTGACTCTTCCCTGAAGTCTGCACCTCACACTGGCATTTCTCCCTTGTATTTTATGACTTCTGTCTCAGCATCCCCAGGGAATGTTTCCAGACCCCTCCCTAGGATACCAAAGTCCATGAATAGGAATGCTTAAGACCCTTATATGCAATGATGTAGTATTTTCATACAGCTTACGTACATATTCCCACACATTTATACTTCAAGTCATCTCTGGTTTATTTCTAGTACCCAATAGAATATAAATACTATGTAAAGCATCTTAAAATGGTATTATTTAGAGAACAATGAGAAAATAATATCTGCACATGTCCAGTAAAGACACAACTACCATAGCTAGGTAAACTGTGAGGTTTGTTGAATCCACAAAAGTAGAATCCATGGCTACAGAAAGCCAACAAAGTACACTGTATGGGTTTCAGAAGATGCATATGATATGTATATATTCACCACTGCATGATCATACAGAATAGTACCTAAAAATCTGTGCTCTGCATGTTCAACTATCCTGCCCTCAATCCCCTGGCACCTCCATTCTTCCTACTGTTTTCATATAATGTCTTATCGTTGGGACCACACAGTTTGTAGTCCAGACTGGCTTCTTTGACTTAGTAACAAGTATTTAATATAGGCAAAGTTTTCCCTGTTCTAGAAGCTGTTTACAAATTGCCACAGAGGCTTATATCAATTGTAAATGCTTGGCTGATAGCTCAGGCTTATTACTACCTAGCTCTTACATTTAAATGAACCCGTTTCTATTACCCAATGTTTTTCCATGTGGCTTGTGGTTTTACCTGTCCTCTAGCATAGCTTATTCCCCTGGGGGCTGGCTGGCATCTATCTGACTCCACCCTCCTTTCCTCCAGTATCCTCAGTTTGATTGCCCCGCCTATACTTTTTGCCTGGGTATCAGACAATCAGCATTTTATTAACAATGAGCATAAACCATAGCAATTTAATGTTCTTTTCTGTCTTTTTGTGTCTTGGTAGCTCATTTACCTTCATCGCTGAATGATATTTTAGTGTGTAGACATTGAAACTATGGCTGATTTACTAATTGGTTGAAGGATTTACTGATTTGCAGGTTCATGCAGTTTTAAATAACCAGATATAAACAGTAACCTACAGCCATTTAGTTTTTGCTTTTGAGACAGGGCCTCAATGTGTAGTCCAGGCTGGCCTTGAACTCATGATCCTCCTGCCCTTGCCTCTGGGTGATGGGGTCACAGCAAGCCTCATTTATGTGGTGACACATACCTAGCTCATGTGCAGGTTTCCCTGGAGATATAATTTTCGGTTTCCTCCAGAGAATGTCCAAGGATGACAAGTTCTATGGAAGAGCATATTTAGTTTTGTAAGAAGCTATTGTATTGTTTCCCAAAGTGCCTGTACCATTTTGTGTTCCCACCAATAATAAATGAGAATTCCTATCGCTTACAAAATGTCTTAAAAACCAATCCATCAGCCATTGGTAAATGAAGAAGAACTACCTGTCACAAATAGACTAGCTCTTCTCCTCCAGTTCATTCATTTTGTTTTAGTATGTCTTTTCAATGGCTAAAATTTTACTTTGCAGGGAATGATCTTTCAAAAGTCTATTGCTGAAGCTGTTCCTCCCTCCCTCCCTCCTTTCCTAACTTTCCTCCTTCTCTCTCCTCTCTCTCTCTCTCTCTCTTTCTCTCTCTCTCTCTCTCTCTCTCTCTCTCTCTCTCTCTCTCTCTCTCTCTCTCTCTCTCAGACAGGGTCTCACTGTGTAGCCTTGGCAAGCCTTGGAACTCACTAGATAGACCAGATTGGCCTTGAACTCAGAGAATACCTACTTCAACTTCCCAAGTGCCAGGGTTAAAGGCGTGTGCTATCACGCTGGCTAGTTTGGAATTCTTGATTGTAATAGTAATTAATTATTTTCTCAGCTGGCACATGCCTGTTGCTACGCTAGAGGCTGGAACAGGATCACTTGAGCCTGGCAGTCTGAGAGCAGCTTGGGCAATGTGAGACAATATCTTTCTTTCTTTCTTTTTTTTTTTTTTGGTTTTTCAAGACAGGGTTTCTTTGTGGTTTTGAAGTCTGTCCTGGAACTAGCTCTTGTAGACCAGGCTGGTCTTGAACTCACAGAGATCCGCCTGCC
The DNA here is from genome assembly GCF_950005125.1 of Chionomys nivalis. Lineage (NCBI taxonomy): Eukaryota > Metazoa > Chordata > Mammalia > Rodentia > Cricetidae > Chionomys > Chionomys nivalis. The sequence goes on along the minus strand of NC_080100.1, from coordinate 51,947,181 downwards.
TCTGCCTCCCAAGTGCTGGGATTAAAGGTGTGCGCCACCACTGCCCGGCTGAGACAAAATCTTTTAAAAAATTATTTTCTTCTTATTTTTGTTAGTCATATCCCAGCAACACTTGCAGCTGCTGTTTTCCAGCCACTCCTTGACTGTTCCCTTTCGCCTCTGGAAACAAGGGTTAGGGTGTAGCTGTCTCTGATGGTGTCACAAGGTGTTCGATGACCTGAAAGCATGTTCTTCCTCAGGCAGGAGGAAACCAGGAAGCTCTGAAGGTGGTGCTCTTCTGCCAGAGTGAGGACAAGAAGGATCCTGGAGGAGGCCAAGGAGATCCTGGCAGGTGTGAGGTAAACACACAGTGCACATCCTCTGTACCACCCTTGTGGCTGTGCTTCTGACATGGTTCTCCACGAGGTACCCTAGTAGATCAAAGAGTGCAAAAAGGCAAGAAGGGCAACCCGGTGCTTATTTTCTGAGCCCTGAGAGTACACCTCTTCAAAATGGTCTCTGCAGTTTCCATGACACGTTAAAGAAAAGGCTGACCAGGATGAAGAGGGAATTAGCAAGTAGCTGTGAGGAGCTCAGAGAGGCTGGGTGACAACACTGTGTGTGTGTGTGTTGTGTGTGTGTGTGTGTGTGTGTAGGGTAAACATTTGTGACCTTCCTCATCTCTTGCCTTGGGGCATCTGGCAGCCTCAGCCTGGCCTTAAGAAGCTGCAGGTTGCCCACTTACTGGCAGACAGCAGGTGCTGAGGGATTCCCAGCAGGGAAGTGTAGTAGTTCATCTGAGCTGATAGACAGCCCCAACAGCACCTCTGCCCCGCCTTCCTTCTTCCTTTAGTCCTGGAAGTGCTAGCATTCCCAAAGTGCAGTTCTAAAATGTTAATTATGTGCATGGATATTTCACCTGAATGTGTATCAGTGGTGTCCTTAGAGGCTGGAAGAGAAAGCGAGACGCTGGGCACTGTAGTAAGCCTCCCTGGTAGAGCTGGGACTTAGAGTCAGGGAGCAGTCAGTGTTCTTAACTGCTGAGTCATCTCTCCAGCCCCACAAATCACTTTTGATCTTGTGACTCTTGGGTTAAAACAGATTAAACCTCCACCCCCACCCGCCCCTGCCAGACATCCAGTTTGAGAGGATCACAGTTAGACACCTCTTTCTTAGTTCCACACTGCCAACTTCTAATCCCAGTAGTGAGTCTGTTTAGTTCTGTGGCAAATAGAATGCAATGAAAATGACCCTTCCTGGCAACAACAGGTCTCCCTTTCTCTTCCCTCAATTCTTATGGAAGCAGGACCAATAAGAGACTTCCAATTAAAAGAAAAGTCAGGGGCTAGAGAGATAGCTCAGTAGTTTGGAGCACCTGATGCTCTGGAGGAGGACCTGGATTCAGTTACCAGCACCCACATCCTAGCTCTAGTTCCGGGGTGTTGGACACCCTCTTCTGACTTCCACGGGCGTGCACATCCGCACACATGTACACACAGGTAAAAGAAGAAGAGGAGGAAGAGGAAGAAGAAAGTCAAAGGGCTGGTGAGACAACACAGTGGGTAAAGGCGCTTGCCAGTCTGATATCCTGAGTTCAATCCCTGACACCACATAGTAGAAAGAGAACAGAGTCCCACAGGTTGTCTTCTGACCTTCATATGCAGGCCATGGTACACATGACCACACACATACAGACACACAGAAGCATAAGTGTGTGTGCATGCGCACGCACGCATACGCTCACACACACACACTGAAATAAAATGCCCACTTATTAAAAAGTCATAATAAAAATGTTTGTTAGCAGGAATAAGTTATATTTTCTATGTTTTAATAGGTCATATGCTCTATTCATTAACGCTATGTAAAATCAATTCATATTTTTGTCCTGTTAGTTAAACAGCAAAATCTCCTTCCAGTCAACTCTGCATGCAAACACAATTCACTTTAGTATGTAAAGTAACTACAAAGACTTTGAGTGTGCTCAACAGAATTATTTTTAGGTTCATGCAAAATATTTTCAAATTATTTAATGCCACTAATGCCAATTCTGCCTCCCCTCTCCTTTCACACTGTTAAGTGTTTTCTTAAAATAAACATCTTGGCCAAGGCAAATAATCCCAACCAAACCAAATTAGACCAAATTAAAGATGCCCATGTTTAATAAATGACAATACTCTCGGGTGGCCAGGGGAAAACATGCAGAGGGAAGAGAGAGAAGGGGATAGCACAGGAAACCCGGAGACCATGTGTTCATTCTCTAGGGGCAGTTTAAATAGCCTGTGGGAGTGGTCCCGACCTTCCCTGGAGAGGGATCATCGTTTCTCAGAGGTGGAGTTTGGACTGAAGCTACTCCCAGGGGAGGGAGCTTATGCCAGGAGCTGGGGTGGAGCCCCCAGCTAAATATTCCAGACTTTTTGTACAAAGGGGTGCCAGGGAGCTGAGGAGATGCTTCCGACCAAACATACATCCTGGGGACTCACAGGCTATGTGAGCTGCAGATGTGACCCGAGACTCGTGGGCTGGAGAGGCTCCTGGATACTTTTTAGTTCATTCATAAACCTCACGCAACTGAAGTCACATCCAGCATATATGTACACTCACATCTGCAGAGCTCAAGCTACTCGATGTTAGCAAAGTGACACCTCTCCCTAGTGCGCGCGCGTGCCCTCAGAACCAAAGTGGATCCCAGTGTAGAAGGAAAACAAATCTTTGTGTTCATTTGTTTTGAAACACACATGACTGAAACACACTTAATAAAAACTCAGAGAGAGAAACTTGGGTTCAGCCTGAAGATCCTAAAAGCAAAGCAGCTAACCACTGGCTATTACCTCGACCTCAGTACAAAATGGAGATCCAGCCTCCAGGAGTCTCAGAATGAGACTGTGTCTGAGAGCTCTTTCCTTCCATTTTATAATCCTCTCTAGTTCCGAGATTAAATGCATGCACCACTGGGATTAAAGGCATGCACCGCCCGGTTTCTATGGCAACTGGTGTGGCTACTGGGACTAAAGGTGCGTGTCACCACTGCCTGGCTGTAAGGCTGACCAGTGGGGCTGTTTCACTCTCCTGATCCCCAGGCAACCGTTATTTCTTATATAATCGAAATGCCATTACACAAGGCTATTTCTCTGAAAATAACCCTTTGCACACATTGAGTTCCCTCTTCTTCCTTGTTTTCATCTTTCTTTAGGGTTTTATTTTTTATTTTGGTGGTTCTAGAAAATTAACTACATTAATAGTCATACAAGTATGGCTTTATGTTTTTAAATTTTTTGTTACATTATTTGTGTGTGTGTGTGTGTGTGTGTATGCTATACGTGTATGTATGCTATAGCACTCATGGAGGTCAGGGGACAGCTCGCAGGAGTCTGTCCTTCCTACAGTTGGGTGTTGAAGACTCTGTCATCTCACTGGTCCTTAGACACGCTCTTTGTTTACGGCTTCTTTGTCCTCTTCCTCCCCCTATTTGATTCTTTGTGTTTGTGTGTGGTGTATGTACTTGTTAATATGGTGTGTGTGTGTGTGTGTGAGTGTGAACACGCATGTGGAAAACAGATATTGGGTATGTTTCCTTGATCAAGCTCTACTTTTAATTCTTGAGATGTTTTCTCACTGGACCTGGAGCTCATTGATTTAGCGAGGCCAACTGGTCGAGGGGCTTCAGGGAGCCGCTCGGCACTGTGAGTACAGGCCCTTGTGTCCATGCCCAGCCTTCTGTGTCAGAGCTGGGGAATCCAAACTTGGCTCGTCGCACTTAACGTTACCAACTGAGACATCTCTCTAGCTCCTTTTTCTCTTATTCTTGAACCTACATATTTGTGTTTTTTCCTTTAATAGAATGAAGGCTCACTGAGTGCCTATTGTATGTTAGACACTGAGCTAAGATCTCAAAGTCCTTTTAAGAAACCAGTGAAGACAGGTAGTGACAAGTATTTCTTTTCTTTTTTAAAGATTTATTTATTTATTATATACACCGTGTTCTGCCTGCATCTGTACCTGCATAACAGAAGATCTCATTATAGATGGTTGTGAGCTACCATGTGGGTGCTGGGAATTGAACTCAGGACCTCTGGAAGAGCAGCCAGTGCTCTTAACCTCCGAGCCATCTCTCAGCCCGAGAAATCTTTTCTATAAAGGATATTTAGGCTTTATTTTAGGTTTCGAGGGCTGTCAGTCTCCATGGTGACCGCTTAGTTCTGTGAAACAGCCATAGACAATATGTAAATAAATGAGCCTGGCTCTGCTCCAATAAAACTTGTTTTCCAAAAGCCGGCAGTAGAGGCTGATGGAGGAGAACACTGGGAATCTAGAACCAACCAGAGTACGGCGTAGATAGTGCAGGACGTTGGTGGACAGCATGACCGGTGAGCTCCTCCAGAAAAGACCCGATTGCTACTCAAGTGCAGCGTCGCGAACAGCAGGGACCCACTTCTGAGGCTTCTGTTTGTTTGAGTCCAGAAGAAAGAAGGTATTTTTATTTATTTGATTTAAAATGGTTTATTTATTGGGGCTGGAGAGATGGCTCAGCGGTTAAAAGCACTGGCCGTGTTGGTTCTGGGAGTTGCACAAATATTGAGGACAAGACCACCAAAGTTAGAGAACCAAGGGCAACTTTATTCTCTCACCACAGGGTACCAGGACTTCTAATTAGTTAAGGCCACGAGCAGGTCAGGTTCTGGCGCTGTGACTCTGAACAGAGAGAGCGGCCTCTTTTTAAGCAAAAGCCACAAGTGATGGTGGTGGTAGGAGGGGGGGTCAAGGGTGATACAAGAAAGAATTTTTACAATTTGAGGTTAAATTGGGTGACAGTACATTCTAGGAATTTACAGCTTGTGATAACATTTCACAGCTAGTAGTCCAATTTGTGATACCAAGGTATTTGTACAGGCTTAACAGGGGGTTACTAAAAGCTTGTTTACACAAGTCTGGTTATCTTAACACAGCTCTTGACACAGCTGGGGTCTTGTTTTAATTTTTTAACCAACTGTTCTGGTAACTGCAGAGAATATGGGACAAGGGTCATGTAACAGAAGAAGCAGGGTAGGCGGCTAATGTTTTTGAATTATTGTGGACTCCAAAGCTGCGCTTCCAGAGGTCCTAAGTTCAATTCCCAGCAACCACATGGTGGCTCACAACCGTCTGTAATGAGATCTGGTGTCCCCTTCTGGTGTTCAGGGATACATGCAGCAGGCAGAACATTGAATGCATAATAAAATAAATGAATAAATAAATAAATAATTAAAAGTTATTTATTTATTCATTTTTGAGACAGGGTCTCACTATGTAGCTCTGGCTGGCCTGGAACTCTCTATGTATATACAGAGATCATCTACCTCTGCCTCTGGATGCTGGGATGAAAGGTGGTTCCACCACACCAGCAAGGAGAGATTCCCCTTTATTAAACACAGATTCTTTTCTCATACAATAAAGCTGAGTGTCATTTCTGCTTCATCTGTTTCTCCCAGTTGCTCCGACCTCCTCTCCCATGTGGATCCACTCCCTTTCTGTCTCTCATTAGAAAAGAGCAGGCATCTAGGATATAGCAACAAAACAAAATATAACAACGTAAGTCAGAATCCATCATATTGAAGGTGGACAAGGCAACCCCACAGAAAAGCAGAAGAGCCCCAACAGAGGCACAAGGATCAGAGACCCCCGCATTTTCATATTCAGGAGCCCCATAAAAGCAGTAACTGAAAGCTACCGTATGTGCAGAGGACCTGGTACAGCCCTGTGCATGCTGCTTCGGTCCTGTGAGGTCAGATGAACTCTGCTCATTTGTTTTAGAGGGCCCTGTTCTTCTGGTGTCTTCCATCCATCTGTCTCTACTGCTCCTACCTCCTCTCCCGAAAATCCCTCCGTGAGCACCGAGCGGAGGGATTTGATGGAGAGAGCTCATTTAGAGTTGTGGTTCCAAGGTCTCTTTCTGTGTCAGGTGTGGCAGTGGGTCTCTGTGTTGTTCCCATCTGCTGCAGGAGGGAGCCTCTCTAATGATGGCTGATAAGGCACCCATATGAGTATAGCAGAGTATCATTAAGAGTCATTTTACTGTTTGTTTTAGACCAGTAGTATTTAGTTTTACCCTAAGTGTCTGGGTTACCTAGTCTCTGATGCTTGGTCACACAAGCAGTGTTAGGTGTGGGTTCCATCTCATGAAGTGGGCCTTACATCAAATCAGTCATTGGTTGGTTACTCCCTCAAGGATTGTGCCATCGTTGCCCTAGCACATTTTTACAGGCAGGAAAGATTGTAGGGCCAAGGTTTCAATGATGGGTTGGTGTTGACTTTTCTCTTTTGGTGTCCTGCAGAGTTTCTTTCTGTGTCAAAGACTATAATACGGAGGCATTTTCTCAATTGAGGTTCTTTCTCTCAGATATCTCTGGCTTGTGTCAAGTTGACATAAAACTAGCCAGCACAGACGCCAAAGCATCTTTTCCAATTTCCCTGTTCTGTGACTGAGCTCCTTTGTCATCTAGCATGACAAAGTTCAGCTCCCAACTCTTAGACTAACACACCTCCATGATGCATCAGCTTTGAGTGAAAACCAGTTCCTCCCTTTCCCAGTGTTTGGGCTGCCTCAGCTACCTGATTCCTCTTCTAGCTATATATTTCCATATATGTATGTATGTATGAGTATATGTGTCTATTAATATACATGTGTGCATATATATACACAGGTGTATATGCATATATGCAATATATGTATTTCACGCATACACATGAACATACGTGCATATGTTTATATACATACTTATATGTATACATGCATATACACATGCACACACATATATGTAACCACTGACACAATCAGTCTAGCAGATACATGCCTGGAAGTGCCATCATGGAACTCTATACTTAGTACAGTTCATAAAAGCTCCTTCAATTGAACTGCCTACTGTGTGTTCTGTTTTTCTGACCTGGCTCTGACTGACAGAGAGGTAATGACCAGACAAGGGTTGGGCTGTCTGGAGGAGGCAGGAAAAGGAGATTCAGGGTTGGATCTGTTTCCCAGATTTTATTTGTTAGTTTGTTTGATTTTTCGAGACAGAGTTTCTCTGTGTAACAGCCCTGGCTGTCCTGGAACTCGCTTTGTAGACCAGGCTGGCCTCAAACTCACAGAGATCTGCCTACCTCTGCCTCCTGAGTGCTGGGTAGTTTCCCAGTTTTATTTGAGATACCTACTGTACTGATGATAGCCTTCTACTTCCTGTCTTCTTGTACTTCTTCACAAGGCTTGTCAGAGTAATTATTTATTTATTTTTCTCTTCAAGACAGGTTTCTCTGTAGCTTTGGAGCCTATCGTGGAACTAGCCCTTGTAGACCAGGCTGGTCTCGAACTCACAGAGATCCACCCGCCTCCGCCTCCCGAGTGCTGGGATTAAAAGCGTGTGCCACCACCACCCTGCCCTTGTCAGAGTAATTCTAAAAGTCATGTGGAATATGCCTGTCTTGGTCACTGTTGATTGCTGTGGGGAGTGACCATGACCATGACCAAGGGAACTGGAGGCTTGCTTATAGTTTCCATGGTTTACTCTATTATCATCATGGCAAGGAGCATGGTGGCAACACAGGCAGGCCCTGGAGCAGTAGCTGAAAACTACATCCTGACCCATAGGCGGGGGGGGGGGTGGTGAGGAGAGGAGAGGAGAGGAGAGGAGAGAGAAGGAGGGAGGGAGAGAGGGAGAGGGAGAGGGGAGGAGAGAGAGAGAGAGAGAGAGAGAGAGGGGGGGGGCATTCTTATTTAGGCCACCACTATGCCTTCTTAGAACCTTCTGAAATCCCGTCTTACCTAGAATAAGAGCTACCTGTGCCTGCTTAGCTTCCCTCCCTCATTTACTCCAGTGGGTCTGACATGTGGGTTATGACTCCTCCTGGGAATCCAATGATTCTTTTACAGAGGTCTCGTATCAGCCCACATAGCAGATGTTTATATTATGATTCATAACAGTAACAAAGTTACAGTTGTGAAGTAATAGTGAAATAATTTTATGGTTGGGGGTCACAACAACATGAGGAACAGTAGGAAGGCTGGGAGCCACTGGCCACTGGCTTACTCCATCTAGCATTGACCCTCTTGTCGTTCCTTGACTCACTCAGGTGATACCTGCCTGGGGTCTCTGTCTTGTGGGGTGCTGTGTCCTCAGATTTTCATCTATTGTTTTCACGTTGGGCTCTGCTTTGGGGCCAGCTGAGACACCGTACCATTGCCACCACTTGGTTCTTTTTTCTGGTTTGTGTTCTGTACCAAGGTTTTTCTTTTTGGGCCACCAACCAAATCATGAAATTTCTGAAAGCTCTGAATGCTCAGCCTGGCTTAGGCTCATTTCTGGCTAGCTCTTTTAACTTAAATTAACCTGTTTCTCTTTATACACCTTTTGCCTCGGGCCTTTTTACCTTTCTGTCTTCTGTATATCTTACTTTACAGCTTCTCAAGTCTGCTGGTGGTGCCTCAGTTCTGGCCCTGAGCGTCTCCCTTATTCCCTCCTCCTCTTTCTTCTCTCTGGAGCTGACAGCTATCCCATATTTATTCTCTCTGTCCACCAGCCCTCCTATCCTTTCTCCTCCTAGCTATTGGGTATTCAGCTTTTTAGTAGACCAATCAGGTGCCTTAGGCAGGTAAGGTGAAACAGATGTGGCACATCTTTATATAATTAAACAATTTTATATATTAATTATATAATTAAATGATCTTACATCATTAAACAAATGCAGCATAAGCAGAAGTAACACACCTTTTCAGAGTTGACTATTCCACAGCCTAAACAAACGTAACACATCTTTGCCTGGTTAAACGATAGTGTTCTTCATTGTATTGTTGCTCTCTGAACTTCTGTCTTCTTATCTCAACCCAAAGGTCGAGGACAGTGTTGTCACACTCATTTCTATTCTTTTCACTCTAGCATCTAACACAGTCTGCAGTCTCTCTTGTAGTTTTTAGAGACAGGGCCTTTCTGTGTAGCCCTGGCTGTCTTGGAACTCATTCTGTAGACCAGGCTAGCCTCAAGCTCAAGGATCCTCCTGAGCGCTGGGATTCAAAGCATGGACCACTACACCTGGTTAGATGTAGCGCAACGCCTGCCTGCCCTACATGCCACACACTATGGTACAGTTTGCGAGTCGGGCAAGGGACTGGAGATTAAAACACACACACACACACACACACACACGTAGCACCGAGAATGCCCCTTTGTTGTGTTCCAGGACAGCTTATATCGGGTCTCCTTGACGAATGGCCACTCCCTAACTCTCAGCTGCAAGCCCACCAGAAACCACTGCCCTGTCATCAGGAACTCCCAAGGGTCTTAAGCTCAGAGCAGCTGCAAAACAAGTTGCTTGCTCAAAGCAGCTGCAAGCATAAGAAAACAAGTTGTTTACTCCGGCAGGCGGTGGGGGGGTTCACAGGAAATTCAGGGTCTGGGGGTTCACAGTCTCCAACAAATAGAGCGAGGGGTCTTTTGAGGATGGCATAATTATTGACTGAAGGATATATAAACAGTGCCATGCCACTTCAAAGTGTTCGATAGCAAATATATTTGTATATTTTATATATATTACTTGGTAATTTCTATGATTCTGTTTCTGAGATTTCTCCTCCTAAATGCCCTGGCCTGCTCCATCTTCCCTCTCTATTTTTCATGGTAGTTGACATCTGTTCCTCTAAAGAATTTTGGCTATCTCTTCCCCACAGGAAGTTATCCCCTTCCTCAAGTTTTCTGCTTTCTCCTTTGGGTCCCCTTGGGTCGCAGAAAGACTCACATTTCACTGACCTTCTTTACTCTTTGCCTCCTTTTCCTGGATGGAAACAAAGGTAATGACTCCTCCCCACCCTGTAGCTTCAGTGGCTAGAACAGTGCCTGATGCAGTTGTATTTGGTGGGGACATGAAAGGAGTCGCAGATTCATGGCAACCTCCAGACCTTACACTTCTTTTAGTGCATGTGAATCAGTGGGACAGGAAGGCAGTTGCACAGCTGGGCCTGATGATGCATGCTTGTAATTCCAACACAGGAGGCTGAGGTAGAAACAGTGTGAGTTCAATGCTAGCCTGGGCTCCATGGTGAGATCCATGGTGTGCCACCCAACAGAAAGACTGTTCCACATACATAGAATGGTGATGGTAGTCCCCAGCTCATGGTGTTTGTGGAGAAGACTGAGAGAGTGGAATGAAAGATCTCATGAAACCATGATACAGATAAAGCCCACCCCATATTAAGATGAAGATCCTTCCTTCCATAGACAAAGATGGATCCTGACTAGTTGTGTATAGACAAGTTGTCAATAAAATCCTCAGTTAAGACTTCTAGGGGCCGGACACATGGTTTTAGGGGTTAAGAGCACTTACTGCTCTTCCAGAGGACCTGAGTTCAGTTCCCCAAAACCACTTCTGCTGTTCCACAGCACTTGTAACTCCAGTTCCAGGGAATCCACTACCACTTCTGGACTTGACAGGCTCCTGCACAGATGTGCACAAGCACACAAGGATATGCATAAAAATTAAAAAAAATATTCTGAACAAGACTTGTTGACTTTTCAGGATAGATTTCACAGAAGACTGATGAACATCCTCAGGTCCCAGGTTCAGCTTCTTGTAACATTTGGTAAATCTGGTATACTTTAGACTGTCCTCATTAGGAACAAGTTCACATGTTTGTGAGAAATCTACACATGGAAAGTCCCCAATCCTGCTAGTTATAGGTACCAGCACAGGAGGTACAGGTTTGTTATCCAAAGCCTGGTGGAACTTCTCCCTTTCCAGCACCCATGCAAGCCCAGGTCCCCACCCAGCTGCCTAGATGGATACTTGATCCTGTCAGAGAGGAAGCCTGGTCAGGGCACTCACTGAAGGGCTGGCTGTCTTTTACCTCAGTTGGCAAGATGGTGTCTGAAGCATTCTTTTGCTCTGGGGCCCTGAGCCCCTCAGCTCTTTCCGCCTGGAACGTAGAGAAACATGAAATGCAGGACTCACGCTTTCTGACCGCTGTTTTGACCCTTTGATCTTCCACTGAGCCATTGAGAAAGTGAGAGTCTGTTGTGTCCCCAGCCCAAATTAGGTACTAAATATCCCTAAGTAAGTACCTGGTCGTATGGTCATGCATTTCCTAGTAATGCTTCAGTCAGCCATGGGCTGTGCCTGTGATGGTGGCCACAGACGACTATGAAGTTGCTAGACAATATCTTTCTTCTAGTCATAACTGGGTGCCACAAACTCACATGGTTGTGTGGCTGGTGGAAGCAGGCCAGCTACCCTGTCATTTCATGAGGGTCAGAGCACATTGCTATATATGGCATACAGAACATGGCAACATAGTAATAATAATGATGATAATAATAATGACTAGCCATTGCTTAGTGTATTATACTCTGCTTTTAAATCATTTTTAGACATTTTTGTTACCTCAATTCTATTAAAAACAGTCACAGATACTTTTGGTAACACAAAGAGTCACATTTTTATTTTTTGGTTTTTCGAGATAGGGTTCTGCTGTAGCTTTGGAGCCTGTCCTGGAACTAGCACTTGTAGATCAGGCTGACCTCAAACTCACAGAGATCTGCCTGCCTCTGCCTCCCGAGTGCTGGGATTAAAGGCGTGCACCACCACCACCCGGTTTCAGAGACGCATTTTAAAAAAGAAATTCAAATAGACCTCAAAAAAATGCAACTACACTAATTGCCAGGTGCTTGAGGAAATACACGTGAGGGTTGGCACATAGTCACTTTCTGTTGCTGTGACAAAACTCCATGGCCAAGGCCACATATCAAAGACTTTATATATTTGAACTTATCCAGAGGGATAACTGTCAGTTATGACAGGGAATCATGGCTGCAAGCATCAGGCATGGTGGCAGGAATAGGAAGCTGAGGCCTCGCTTCCTGAACTACAAGCAAGAAGCTGATCACTAACTGGGAATGGAGCTAGGGCTTTGAAACAGCAAAGCCCGCCCTCCGCTGATGTACTTCCTCTGTGAAGCGGCACCTCTCAAACAGCTCCACTCATAGCCACCAAGTGTTCAAATGCTGAGACTACATGGGTCGTCTCATTGCAACCACTGCACCGTCCCTTCCTGCTGCTAATAGAACGTGGCCTCGGAGAGCATGCTTCCAAACCCTTCTCCTTTAGACTGCAGCTCAGCCAGGGAACACCAGGCTCCTCACCTCAGATTCATCAGAGCAACGAGTGTTTTACTACAGGGTTGTTCTTAGAAGCTGCTGGATTAGTGAGTCATCATTTCTAGCTGCAGGCTTTTGCTCGATTCCCAGCCTAATTGGGTCATTTTTAATTCATAACAAGCTCTTGCTTTAATCAGAGCAAATCTGCTCAGGCTCGATTTAGTGAAAGAAGTTCAAATTAAAGCTCTGTTGAGACCCCTGCTTCCACCTGCCACATCCTGGCCGTTGTATAAACTAAATCAGTTGAGGGAAGGCATTTACTGAAGTTTCAAACAACCCCTGGGGCAGCAATCTACCCCAGGAAGTCCCCTGATAGGTAGGTGTGCTAGAACATTCACTGTGCCATTGGAGAAATGGCAATAGCCTGGCGACAGTCTCCATGTCTACTGTAGAGGGCTGGGTCAATAAATAACAGACTAGTCACACATGGGACAGTATAGTCCAGAGGGAGAAGGGAGGCAGTTCTATGTGTGCCAATAAAGGACAGTTGCCAAAATAATCACTAAGAAGAAAGGGCCCCAGAGAGACGGCTCTGTTTCTGCAGAAAACCCAGGTTCAGTTCCCAGCAGCCACACGGTGGTTCACAACCATCTGCAGCTCTCTCTGTTCCAGGAGAACTGATGCCCTCTTTTGACCTGCACATACATTAGGTTCACACACGTGATGTACACATATACGTTCAGGCAAAACTCTCAATACATAAATAAATATAATTTTAAAAGAAGAGAAGAAAAGCAAGGGCCTAGAGAAGAAAAAGAGTCCAGACGGTATCTATGGAGACTACTCTGTGTCCTGCACATGAAAGGCTGACCATCTGACAGGTCATGCATGACTGTCTGTGTGGGTTTACAAAGTCCTACTGAGCTGGCTTCCTCCAAGCCAGGTGTCCAGGGGGAGAGGCAATAGGAACTGCCTCTTCTTTAAGGCTTTAGCACTCTCCTTTGCTCTTAGGAGTAGGTCTGAAGTTCTTATTGCAATGTGTCGGTGCTTGTAACAGAGCCTCCACCCTCTTCCTGCCTCCTCACTGTCCCTGCACATTTTCCTTGGTCATCTTCACTTAGTTCCTCTGAGCCCATTCTCCTTCCTATCCCAAGGCCTTTGCCAATGCTCTTTCCCTGCCTGGAGTGCCCCTCCCTACGGCTGTATCCTTGCTAAATTCTCAGTGTTAGGCCCAAGTTAACTTCCCCCAAAAAGAAACTCCACGGAACCGGATTCCTATGTAAAGCACAAGAGGGTTTTTAATATTTGAACTCGAGTTTGGGCTGTGCCTTCACCACACCAACACAGTGGGTGAGGGAAGTGCAGCCCCAAGCTTGGGGAAGGGGCAAACCTTTAAAGGAGAAACCCCATAATCAGGGGAGTTCATGTCTTGTCGTCTTGGGATTGGGTAAGGAGGGAATAGGATAGGGTAGTTTCTGAAACCACTGGTCAGTTTTTAGGCGTGAAAACCCAACAAAGAGCCATTAATAACGGACAAGGTATCTTCAAGGACAGGATGCCTCCAAGGAACACCTGGACCTTGTTAAATTTTATGGCCCCGCTCCCTAGCTCCTTAGTTGGCTAGTTTCAGGGTATCCATTCAAATTCTGCTATGGCAGCACATTTCTGGAGCTGAGATCAGCCCCTGCTCGTTATGTGACATAAGAGGACGCCCTCTCTTTAAAATGGAGTCTGCAAAGTCAGGTCCTCACAGCAGCGGTGCACTTTAGAGGCTCCTATATTGGGCAGAGATTTCCAAAGCCGTCCTCTGATACATGTGGTGTGGTGGGCACCTCTCACTTCACTTTCAGAAGAAGGGCGTGTGTACAGGAGGCATCTGAAGGTTGTGTGCGTGCCCTCCAGAGGCCCCTTGCAGGGAACACTTGCAGGAGATGGGGGACAGGAGGAGAAAGGAACAGGGAGAGATTGGGGCAGGCAGAGGACAGAGGGAGCTAATAAGGGAGCCAGGAGAGATGAGAGGTTGGGGGATGCCTAACAGGTCCTCAGAGATGATTGCAATGAACGGTCCTGGGCACTGATCGTGACCTGCTGCGGGAGCGCCTTCCGCTCCTTCAGCCAATAGCTGCTGAAATACCAGCTCATTGGGGCGTGGTCTATTTATCTTTAAAAAAGAGCAGCAAACCTCGGCTAACTCTCTTGGTTCCGGTGCTTGGTTCGGGCTCCTGCTCCAGCGACTAGGCTCCTTTCCTGACGGTTGGTGTTTTGTGAGTTTTACCCCCCAAAATAAATACCCCTTTAAATCCTAACTGGTGTGGGATTGTTTCTCGCATTAGTGACCAGCCATTAGTGTCTAGGCTTAGTATTCTCAGATTTACTTAAAAGTCGTATTATTAATTCTGTCGCCTTAAAATTTATTTATTTATTTATTTTACAGAAATTTGGGTATTTATTGTTTGCTATTTTGGGGGGTAATCAAGGAAAATTAATTTTCTGTTCACTTTGTTCAAAACCATGTTACTCTGAGTTTTTGTTCATTTTTTTAAAAACAAAATCTTGTTATATTAGCTCAGACTGAAGTGATTCCTCTTTCTCTGTTGCTTATTGTTGACTTTTTTGTCTTGAGACAGGCCTCAAGCTAGAGATTCTTTTGCCTCAGCCCACTGAAGCTGGGATTGCAGGTGTGCATCTCCACACTTGACTTTACATTTAAAAGGAGCCACCCCTTGCCATAGAAGCAATGATGACGTAATGCTGCCACGACTAAGGCGTGATGATGTAATGCTTAAACATGTGTTTAAGCACTTCAGGCTGGTTTTGTTTGTTTGAGGCAGGGTTTCTCTGTGTAGCCCTGACTATCCTGGAACTTACTCTGTAGACCAGGCTGACCTCGAACTCAGAGATCCACCTGCCTCTGCCTTCCCAGTGCTGGGACTAATGGTGTGTGCCACTATGTCTGACCTTCAAGCTGTTGTTAATATTCCACACTTCACATTGATATTGCTGTTTAAGTATCAATAGCAAGGTTGTATATAGAATGAGATCTAGACGTCACATCAGTTTCCACAGCCCAAAGGAGCAGTCTGCCATCCTTTCTGCCTCCTGTATCTCCCTTGAGAGTCCAACACCATTTCTTCCTGAAATGATCACTTCATTTAAGTTAACAGCTCAGGAAGCATTTTCCAGGTCTTCCCATCTGAAGCAGCTCCGCCCCCGAACCCCGTAGGTTTGTAGAAGTGGAAGCTTATATAATTTGAGAAAAAGAATATAAAATTACAAATATAAAAAGTCATAAAAAACAAAATGCCAGTCAGAAAAAGAAATCACAAGTTAAAAAGTTGATAAATAAACTTGGTCATTGTGGCACACACCTTTAATTCCAACACTCAGGAGGTAGAGGTAGGCAGATCTCTGGGAGTTTGAGGCCAGCCTGGTCTTCAGAGCAAGTTCCAAGACAGCTAGGGCTGTTGCACAGAGAAACCCTGTCTTGAAAAACCATAAAACAAACAAACAAACACCCCACAACCTGATAAATAGCCTGGCCAGAACAATACATGTTTTATTGATTACCCGACACATGAAGTTTTGTTTACTATGCAATTCTGACTATATTCCCATTCATTACCTCCTCATATACAATGATTGTGTGATATTTTCTATGTAACAAATAAGAAGCATCTTTTGTATTTCATTATTCATTGTTAGCAATGTCGTCAACATTTTAAGATTGTTAATATGTATCATCTATTAAATGTCTATTATTTTTATATAAGCTTTCAATTTTTAGGATGTTTCAAGTGTTTGGACTTTGTGATGGGGTGTATCTGCAAGAATATGTACATGTGTCTGGGTAGGGATGTGTGCATGTTGTATATGATGGGGTATATGTGTCATGTTTCTATGTGTATCTGTGCTATGTATATGTATATGATGTGGTGTACCTGTATACGCCTCTGTGTTGTATCTTTGTGATGTTCGTGTGTGTTGTCTGTGGTGGTGTATATCCATGGTGTATATGTATGTTAGAGTGTGTTTGTGCTCAGAGTACAAGTATGTGGTGTGGTATAATTTTATAGTGATAGTATGTGCGTGTATATGTGTGGTATACTGTATGATATATGTGTGTGTTATGTGGTAGTATGTTTTCTATGGTTGGTGTATGTGTGTTTGCACGTGTGTGTAGTAGTGGAGCGTATCTGTGGAATATCTGTGGGGTGAGGTATACTTGCATGGCATGTGGGTAATGTGTACACGTGTGTCTGCAGCCAGGGTTAGTACTCTTTCCAGGGCTCAGGAGGGTTCTGTAGCTAGAGGAGGAGCTGCAAAGCTTAGACCGACTCGCTGTGAGTCCAGCTCCACTCTGCCAATGGCTTGTGTCACTTCGCACTGGGTTTCTCTCATTCTTGTTTTAGTTGAATGCATACCTGTTTCCATGCTACCTTCTGGCTGCAGTGAGAGCTCCCGAGAACAGGGAATTGATCCTCATGGTGCAGCCTAGGAGAGGGGATCAATATATTGTCATTCATTGCCGAATGGGTCAATGGATGTTAAATAATATTTAGCGTCAATCTCTGGAGCTTATTAGAATTAGAACTTATGAATGTTGATTTTCTATAAAAACCAACTTAATTAATCTCAGTTGCGCATCCTGTAATGTTACAAACATTAATTGTGATTGATAGGATGCTTTACTGAAGCAGGAGCTTGTACCTGATAGTACAGGAGGTTAACTGGGAATTTTGAAACAATAAAACCACATATTCTTTAGTTTCCATGAGCCTTGGGTCTTTGATATAACAGCCCTCAAATGTCCCAAATAATAGATTGATGTTATCACACGCTTCCAAATCATCTTCTTTTCATTTATGGCTTGAGATATTTTTACTTCATTTCCATAAACACATGATTAAAATTAGTAAAAGGCAGTACCATCATCTGTCCTGTCCCAGTGGTTTGTAGCTCAGCACGAGATGGATACGGAGCATCTCGTAGGTCTCTTGGCTTACTGCGAAGCTTGTGTTTAACACTGTCAGGAGAAGAATCCAGGAAGTTCATCCTTGTATCTCTCTACAGCATTGTCACATGTGAACCCCAAGACACAGCCGACTTCTTAACTCAGACATTCTGCAGGGCCAGTTCCTTCTTTCAGCTTACACAACATAAGCAGCTCCTGTGGCGGGTGGGAAGATGTCCCCAATCCCCACGCTCTTTCCTGGGGCTGTGAATGTCCAACAGCAGCTGTGTGAGGTGGGCCTCTGAGTGGGGATAAGATGCTGTTGCCTGGCTACCAAGATAGCCCCTGAGTGAGACAGAGCTGGGCATCAGTTCTCAGCCTATCTATTGCTTGGGAGCCGTGAGCTCTGAGTTCACTAGTAAGCAGAAAGGAAGCTCTCGTTACAGCGACATCACTCAGTTTTCCTTCCAAGTTTTACTTCAAAAACTACGCAGAGATCTATCACCGAGACTGCCAATGTTCTGCCAGCTCGGACGCCCTGCCCTAGAGATACCGATGACAAATCAGGAGTCGCCTGACTTGGAAGATCACGCAATCAACATTAAAGTTGCTCAGCTTCATAGCAACAGTGTCAGTAGGTATCTGTGTTTGGGGTCCTGAAGGGTTTTACATCTCAGGAAAAGCTGGGTTTTACATCCAGGTGCCATAGGAAGGCTCAGAAGGGTTGGAGAGTGTCTTGTTCTGGTTTGTTTTCACGGCAAAGAGTCACCATTATAGGAAAGGTGGGCAGGAGGACCATGGGGTGAGTTTTCCAGAAGATTAATGGTGGAGAGCATCCTTCGAAACAGAAACTGAACAGCCACTTCTGTGTCCCCAGAGGAATGTCCCATCCCTGCTTGGAAAACCGTGCGCTTTGAATCAGGTACAGAGCTGAGCTCTTCAGGGGGTCACAGCACGAGTCATAGAAAACACGGGTGGGACCCGAGTGTCCAGGCTACACTTCTGTAGCTTCCACACTTAGAAATGTTAGTATTAAAAATTACACATAATATACATATCTATGAATTTACTCAAGTGCAATTAGTTTATAAAGCCTCAGCAACTCCGGTCAAAACCAAACTATGAGCAATCCACAGAGGAAAAGGAGTGCTGACCTCTGGAATGTTCCAGCACATACTTTTTGATTAGCAGCTTGCTGTGGGGACCTGTTTATCCAGGATGTTCAGGCGTGGTAGCTGGATGACCAACATGATGCTCATAGGCAACTAGGAAGAGCAAGGCTCCTCATAATCACCCTCAGCAGCAAGCATCCCCCTGTATGAAATTAAACTGAAATGAAAATATTTAGTGGTTTGATGATTCATTTTCCATTTAGCAAATATTTTCAATGCCTTCAATGATTTAGCTTAATATTTTCAATTTATCCCATTCATTTTAATTATTAAATTTAGCAAATATTTTCGGTTGTCAATTTAGCTAAGTGTTTTATTTAGCAAATATTTATCGAGTCTTAATAGGTGCCAAGAATATATTGGCAGCTGGAGAATTTGAAATTAATTCTAACCTAATTAGCTTATTGCGGGAAGGTGTGTATAAAATCAGTAGAGATGAGCCAACCCTTGGCCCCTTTTCGGTAGACTAAAACTGTATCCTTCCGGCACGTCAGGCTTCAGGCAAGGCTCAGTTCCATCTCCTGGAAAATGAACACACGCGTGCGGCTCACAGTCTTGCTTCGGGACTCTAGGAGACAGTCATGCAGCAAGCACGCAGGAAACTGTGCTATTCTTATCGCAATTGTTTCTCTCCTTCCACCCAGGCGCCCGCGACAGTGTCAGCATAAGAAACAGACACTCGAATGCTGCCGGGTCAACAAAAGAATTGGCAAACAACTGAAAACAACACCCATCTTAATGATCCGTCCCATTGGTGGACGGAAGGCAGGACACGGTCGGCAGGCTATGCTCATATAGTTCCATTTACACCGTGTAATGCATTCTCTTGCACGTCTCTTTAGCATGGTTCTTTCTCTCCTACTGTCCAAAGGAACCATAAATCTCCCTGTCAGAGAGCTTCTGCCTATTTCAATGTTTCCCTATCTCTTTTATTAGCAGAGTCTTTGGGGTGTGAATTTGTGAGCTCTTTATAAATTATACAACATACTTCCAGGAAATCGGAAGGTTTCCTAGAAACTTAATATCTAGTAGAAAAGTCATTTTACGTCTTGGAACATTCCTGAGGGCAGTGGGAGACCAGGGCTTCAGAGTCTCATTGAGAGCGGAGTCATGAGGTCTGTAGAAGATACAGGTTAGTGGGATGGGCTGAAAGGTCACTTCTTCCCCTTTCCCAGGTGAATGATTCAAGTCTCAGGCCTCCGAGGTCTTCCCTAGGATCTCTTTGTGTTTGCTCCCCTCTCTCCACCTCTGTCCCTGAACATATCCTCAAAAGATAGCACCCTGGGGACATGGAAGAGAGGAAATGGCACCTGACACTGTGTGCCTTGTGACACAGCACAGTCGGATCCTGTTTGTACACATAACCAGAAATGGGATGCATTCCTTTTCCATTTACTTCTGTTTTCTGAGACAGGGTCTCATGTCCCTCACTCTGGGCTCACATTCTCAATCCTCCTGCCTCATCTTCAGCCTCCCCTGTGTTGGTACTACAGGTGTGGACCAGCACACTTGATTTAATGCACTCTTCACTAACTTAGATCCCATTCTTTGCTCTTAAACACTAAGTTGGGAGTGTGGGTTATTACAACTTGAAGACTTAATGAGGCCTTAATGAGAACAGGTTGTCAATGACCCACTCTACCTGCTTGCATGGAACAGTCTTGAGTTGCTTGAGGAACTATGCACTTGAGTTCACCTTCACAATAAGTACCTGTCCTTTATCAGACTTGCTTTCCTGTGAGAAAAACACGCACGCCATTCTCTGGGTTCCCCTGGCCCTTTAACTGATGCTGCTGTTGGCCACCTTTTATCCCGTGGCAAACTCGAGCCCAGCTACGAAATCCCATCCACAGTGGAAGAGAAGAACTGGGAATTTGTTTTGTCCTTTTCGAGCTGTTTTTCATTCTCCACACGCCCACTCCTGCCCACACAGTCAAGGCTCCTGTCTCTCACTAACACAGAGTTCTTCCTACAGTGTACTCGCTGGTTAATTTACACGGCTCTGATTCATCCCGCCAGTCATATGCTTCCGACAGGTGGCTACCCTTGGGCAGTCACCTGGAGATGCTCCTCTGTAATAGCGCCTCTGTTTCACAGCCACGCTGTGCATCGCCCTTGTTTCCCAGGCAGATGTGACAGCTAGGATCCCAGTTGCTTGTGTATTTAAAGGTATCTGTAGCCAGTCCTTCTCCCAGGCTTTTTTTTTTCGTGGAGGGGGAGTTTTTTGCTGTTGTTATTTTCTGTAGCAATATTTTATTTTTCTAATCTTCACATTCTTTCAGATAGTCTATGGACCCTGTGTTGTTCTTTTCTCATCTGCCTTGTAAACAGTAATGCGTTGCTCTGGTAACGGACTAGTCTAACGTGATTCCTGTGGAGCCCTGCATGTTGCAGACAAACGTGGACGCTGCGGCACCTGGTACCGGAAGTGGACGGACTTGGCCCGACACACAGTAGGGCGGATCCTCCTTCTGCACTTGGTCTCGCTCTTCTCCTTCTTCCTCCCCGCAGCCTTGGCCCCTCAGAAACTCAGGACTCTTAAATTTCTCCACCTCCGGTGAGGAGGAACAGCCTGTCCCAGGTGCTCGCTGCTTCAGAGTTTTCAGCCTGCCACCCATTCTTCCGCTGTGTGCCCACCTGGCTCCAGCCACAGTTGGTGGCACTAGGAGAGGACAGCTGATCCCATCTGTCAGCCAGACTCCTTCTCCTGATTCATTTGAAAACTGCAAGTGCCTATTGGATTCACAGCTCTCACCCTTCCTCCAACACTTAGTAGGGCTGGTAGGTTCTGTTCCTATTGGATTCACAGCTCTCGCCCTTCCTCCTGCACTTAGTAGGGCTGGTTGCTATGGCTTCCTGGTAATCTTTAAATCGCCCAGGACAGCCCCTTAGGCAAGACCTGCCTTCTGCTGAATGCTGGTGTGTTTTTAATAGAGTATTGGAACTTTCAAGTAGGAATCCCAAGTGCACCGTGGGGTGGGCCAGCTCCAAGGTTGAGGCCTTTCAGTGAATACATGGCAGAGAGGAAAAACATTCGGTGAGAAACCCTGGGACCCCTGGTGGTGGGTGCAGGACCCTTGATAGGCTGTCCATTTTGCTCTTGGAAATCCCCTGAGGAGCCTCCAGGCGCTGGGGTTGAGGATCTCCAGAGCACAGGCTGTCACTAAGGCCAGCCAGTCATTCTGAATCAGGGAAGTTCCCCCGGCAACAAACACTTAGCTTAGGTGCCAAACCAAAGCTGTGGCTAATGAAGAAAAGTAGAAGGAGATAGGACTGAAGGGCTGAAAAAGACAGTAAGGTAAGGCGTGGAACCCTAGACACCATGGAGGATGCAAACTGAAGGCGTAGCCTGGACTCTTAGAATGGAGAGCAGTCCTCTTCCAAGAGCGGCTTGGCAGGAAGAGACTCTCAGGGAAGGAGGGTGGGGCTGGGACACCGTCATGGATGGTTCTAATTTTCTAGGATGATGGCACTCAGTTGGAGGGAGGTGGTCAGGCTCCACTGACTGCGCTAAAAGAGCTGGTGGGAGGGGCCTGGGAAAGAACCGGAAAGAACTAGGACCCAGGGGACTGTGGGTGGTTGCAGCCCAAGCCTCACGGGAGAAGAGTGGGGACAGGGAGGGCTGAACATTGCAGCTGGAGCCTGGAGGAGCTGCGACCAACCTTGTCTTTGGGGAGTTTGGGAGAAAATAGGAAAAGGAGCAGTCTGTCATGAAATGGAACAGAAACAGAGGAATGGGCCTGGGCGGGAGGAATAGGCTTCCGCTTCCTTGGGGGTTTGGTCTCGGAGCAGTAGGAAATTCCTTCCTAAATGGTTTGCAGAGTGGAATGGCTAGGTTATTTGGGAGTCAGGACTTGGCCTGTTCTGTGCTGAGATCGCAACTGTCTGGCTTTCTCCTCATTTGATGGAGTTCCCAATGGGAAATGATTGGGTATGATTGCATGTGTCCAGAGCAGACCGTCCCCAGACCCTTTAAATTGACCTGTTTCATACATTTAGATTTCTTACTGGGCCCTAAAACTTGTTTATTTATTTTTGTTTGTTTGCTTATGTTTAGTATGAAATACTTTTAATTACAAAAGTTGAGATTATGATCCCTCGTATCACCTACAACTGAGGACTTTTGAAGTTGGGACTTCCAGGGAGACAATGAAAATGGCACAACCCACCACCCCCAACTTTTTTTTTTTTTAAATAAAGCTTTCTCCTGGTGTAGAATGCTGGCCCTCACCCCTGCACTGACAGTCCTCCACTTTCTATGTCTCCATAGAAGCATCGTTATTTTCCAAATAGCCACCCAACTGGTATGGTTGAGCCCCTCATCTGTGCCTGGCCTTCTTGAAGGTGCTGGGGCTGCAGCGGGTTGTGGTTTGGATGTGGAGCGTCTCCAGCAGGCTTGTGTGTTTAAACATGTTCTTTCCAGTGATGTTTGGGAAGATTGTCGAGGCTTAGAGCCGCAGCTCTCTGGGAGTGGGCCTTCTGTGGGATCTATTTCCCGTGCCTGTTGAACTCTTCCTCCTGATCTACCGCAATACGATACAAAGCCTCCGCCACCTTCTCTGCCATGGACGTTTCTGTGTCTTCGCTCCCAACACTGGAACTGTGACCCAAATAAATGTTTCTTCCCTTAAGACACTGTGTCAGGTCTTTGGTCACAGTGACCTGAAAAGTAACTAACAGAGGAGGTGAGCAGGACAATGACCTCATCCACCCTCGGCTTAAGGGATAAGCCCAAGAGACCCCATAGGCAACAGCAAATGAGCAGATCTTGTGAACGCCCTGAGGGATGAGAGCAAGGATGTTGACAGTGATTGAGGTAGGGACTGGGATAGGTGGGCCACTGAGAAGACCTCAGGGAAGAATTTGACCTGAGGCATGAATGATAGGAAGCCAGTGCCTAGGGGAAATCAGGAGAGCAACAGGCATCTGACTGAGGAGCACCCACTACAAAACCCTTGAGGTCGAAACCGGCTCAGGGGGACTCTGAAGAACAAAGAGGAATCCCCTGTGAGGGTTGACAACCTGACTGAAGATTTAGAATAATAAGTTGAGCCTAGGCTCTTAATACTACTTTGCTAGCCCAGTAATGTCCACAGAAGTTCATCATGGCAGACAGACCCACCCACTCCTAATGAGGAAGAAGAACAGAGAAGTCTCTGTTAGCAAATACTCTATTTCTCTCCCATGGCAAAAAAAAAAAAAAAAATAAGGGTAGTCTCGCCCACATATGCTACGTGTGTGTGTGTGTGTGTGTGTGTGTGTGTGTGTGTGTGGTACCCACAGAAGCCAGAAGATGGTGTTGGGTCCCCTGGGGCTGGAATTACAGAGAACTGTGAGCTGTCATGTGGATGCTGGGAACTGAATCAGATCCTCTGGAAGAGCAACAGGTACTCTTAACCACTGAGCCATCCATCCCTCCAGCCCCTGTTGTAGGGGACCCAATCTGTTGTAGGAGGCCGCTGCCCAGGCCATAAAATAACCATACAGAAACCATATTATTTAAATCACTGCTTAGCCAATCACTTAAGCATATTGCTACCTAGCTCTTATATCTTTGGTTAACCCATATCTATTAACCTGTATCACCACATGGCTGTGGCTTACCAGGTAAAGTTCCATCTGGCATCTGTCTCCAGTGGGGCTACATGGCTTCTCTCAACTCCACCTTCTTTCTCCCAGCATTCAGTTTAGTCCCCCCCCCCCCCAGTTCTACTCTGCCTATCACAGGCCAATGCGATTTCTTTATTCATTAACCAATAAAAGCAACACACGGACAGGACTTCCCACACCAAGCCCCTATTATTTTGAATTTTATGGTCCTGTGGGAGAACACATCTTTTAGAATTTAATTCTTTAGGTATCAGCAGCAAAACGTGACCTCCTTGGATTTTGCCTGCCCTCCTAGCTGCCACATACCTCTATTAGGAGAAGGGAGTCTGGGTGAGCCTGGGAGAGGTCTTATCCACTCAAGGAATGCCCCTCCTTCATCTCACATGGCTTCACGTCAGCCCCGAGACCACAAGGGTGTTCCATCCAGAGGCCAGGGACACTGACTGTAATAGCCTGTTGACACTGTGACCTCAGAGGAGAAGGTACAAGCACTCTATAAGATGGCCTCAATTGAGTAAGGAATCCTGTGGAGGGGCCATCTGACCGCCATAAGCAACGCTGTGGGTGGAGCCGAGACACAGTCTCCATAGACCACTCCAGGCAAGGGCTGGCAGGGTTTCCATGGCCCAGAACCTTGACCTTGCTTTGCGTCTGACATGAAAACACTCCAAATTAGAGTCCCACACTAGACATCCCATTCCCACCGGACCTGGTGGCAGGAACATCTGCTGGCCAATGAAAGCCATTGGGTCCCTGGGGCCTCTTCCTAGAACGCAGGCCTCTGCCATTCCCAGAAGTTCTACGCGCACCCAGAGCAGGGTGCGGATGAAGGATAAGAAAATTAAATGCAGAAGGGCACTGAGCACCAGAAAGGGAGAAACCAGGACTGGGTCCTGTGTCATCTGGTTCAGGTTTGGGGTGCCTCTCTCAGGGGGCACAGCTGGCACTGGCCACTCCTAGCTTGAAGGAGGACAGAGTTTGGAGGAAGTCACCCCTGGTTGGTCCAGGTTTGGGCACACTGTTTGGGTAACTCTGAGAAGGGGCATGGGGTGCAGACAGGGATGCTGGCTTAGGTGTCCAGGCTGAACTGATGTGTGCCCACGTCCTTGGGAGCAGTCCAGGCTGACGATGCCCCCTCCCCGCCCCGCACAGGGCATCATTGCACTGCCTAGAATAGCTTCATGAGAGGATCATTCTGAGATTTCTCATTCCCCAACTTTCATCTTTCCAAAATGTGAGAAGCCAGTTCTGTCCCTTCCTAGGAAGACACAGCACTCTAAAACAGGGATTATCCACACGACAGTTTCTAGAATTTCTGTGGCTTATGTAAACTTACAGAGAACTCCCAGTCCTGGAAACAGACAGCCATGCTCTGAGAAGCCACAGACTCAAACCCCCTTAGGAAACAGTACTAGGTCTGTGTGTGTGGTGGTTTCAGTTTTCAGTACCAGGCAAAGGCTACTCGGAAGGCAGCCCTGCCCCCGTGAACAGTGAGTGTTATTTTAGTCTGATGTCTGTTTAGCCTGGGAATAATTAATTAACAATTAAATCTGCTGGAAATGCACCACCAAGTGGCACTCAGTAAATATCGACAGCGATTGAGGCTGCTATTTAAGGTATCATCAAATTAGGAAGGTTTGGCATCACAGAGAGCAAGAGAAGTTAGGAGAGCCAGAGAGGAGTGAGGACTTCCTGGGCTTCTCACAGCACAGGAGGAGCACAGCAGGAATGCGTGCCCCAAACTCCTGACCTCCTGACTCTAAGGGCATCTGCTACCCTGCCCCTGCTGCATTGCCCTGGTGGTGTATTTGAGAAATGGCTGAGTCCCACCAAGCTGGTTCAGATGTTCGTGATGTCAACCTCGCCAAAGAACAGTAAAATCTCATTAAGTCCAAATAATTGGAAGAATGGCCAGACTGAGCTGGAGAAAGGTTTGAGCTATCTTAAAAAGATTTTCATCTTCTTCCTTTCAAGGCCATGTGGCAAATTAGGGCAAATAGGCACAGAATGGGGCCACGTAGATCTAACTGAAGCCCTTCGAAAGACATTAACACACATTTATTTACTCTATAAATGGCACATTAAATAATTTGCATGTAGCTGGTAATTGCTAATGACATTTTAGGAATTGGGGGGATACATTTTTGTTAAAAGTAAGCTAATTGCTTCCTTTGAAAACTTATTTTCACTGGGCAATGGTGGCACACAACTTTAACCCCAGCACTCGGGAGGCAGAGGCAGGCAGAGCTTGGTCTACAGAGACAGTTCCATGATAGCCAGGCCTACACAGAGCTACCCTGTTTTGAAAAAAAAAAAATCCAACAAATAAATAAATAAAATAAAGCTTATTTTCATGTAAAGAATATGCATAGGAAACTCACAAATTTAAAAGTAAGCATAAGTCAAACGCCTCATTAAAAGTGTCATGTGTCTGCCAGGCAATGGTGGCACACGCCTTTAATCCCAGCACTTGGGAGGCAGAGGCAGGCGATCTCTGTGAGTTTGAGGCCAGCCTGGTCTACAAGAGCTAGTTCCAGTACAGGCTCCAAAGCTACAGAGAAACCCTGTCTCAAAAAAACAAAAAACAAAACAAAACAAAAACATCATATGTTTGATAGCATATAAATTAACCAAATTTAATGACAACCTATAATGCTAAAATAAAAATCAAATACAACCGGGCACTTCCCATTCTGTCATCACTCCTCCTCCCTCGTCTTTTTTGTTTTGTGACATGGTCTCCCTACATAGACCAGGCTGGCTCAGCCTCCCTCAGGATTGGAATTTGCTAGTATACTCAGTGTGTTCAATTTTAATAGCTGAAAAAAATCAGAACCACCCAAGCAGTCCATTTCTTTAGAAAACTCTTTACTACACATTAAGGATCGCCACATTTGTCCTTGTGGGTTCTTTTACTCTTTTACTCTTTGGCCAACCACCCAGCTCCCAAATAAACATCCCCATGGAGGTTTACTGTTGCTTATAAATGGCCAGCCTTTGCTTGGCTTGCTTCAAGCCAGCTTTCCTTAGTTTAAATTATCCCATCTGCCTTTTGCCTCTGGGCTTTTTTCTTTTCTTACTTCTGTAATCTTTCTTTTACTCTGACTCCATGGCTGGCTGTGTGGCTGGTTCCTTCTTTCTCACTCCTTGATCTCTCCTGTTCCCCTTCTTCCTGCAGATCTCTCCTCCTATTAATTCTCTCTGCCTGCCAGCCCCACCTGTCCTTTCTCCTGCCTCGCTATTGGCTGTTCAGCTCTTTATTAGACCACTCAGGTGTTTTAGACAGGCAAAACTAACAGCTTCACAGAGTTAAACAATGCAACATAAAAGAATGCAACACATCTTTGGATCATTAAACAAATATTCCACAGCTTAAACAAATGTAAGACATCTTAAAATAATATTCTACAGCATGTCCTAAGACTAGGGAGTGGTCATCTTGGACTTCTCACGAGAGTAAATTACTGTTCTCAATCTGACTTCTCTCTCTCTCTCCTCTCTCATTTTATGGTTTTGCTGTGTTGGACTAGTTTGGCAATATTTCTGTCGCTCACAGCAGTACTCGCGATGACATCGGTCCCCTCACTTTCCATCCCTTAGCTTGTCACCTCTCCAGGGCCAGCAGAGTGCCTCCAGTGTTACCGTCCCTGGTTGAGGGCCTGCGAATTTACGCAGGAGTCCTGCCCTTCCTATTGCCTTTGGAACAAGAACTTGCATTTGGAGGTCTTTCATGTTTTGCTGTTGTTGTCCATGGATGCTGGACGTGCATTTTGAAGATTCTGAGAAATATGAACCTGGCCATCCGTAGTTCTTTAACACAAGACCATGCGTGCTTACTCCCGAAGCCTCTCATGTATGCTTCCATTTTCCTCCCTCCAGATCACTCTCTCCTTCTTTATTGTTTCAGACTCAGGCGTTGCCCTAGTGAACAGTTCCAGACTAGCTGAGGGCATGTTGTTGAATAAAGAAAGGGTGGCTGTTTGGGAAAACAGTCCGTAATGTTGATAAGCACGTGAGCGTCCTCACAGCAGGGGAGAATTCTAGGGAATCTGGTTGAAGACATATAAGGCTTTCTTGCTGGGTTAGTTGTCCTGGATGTTATTCAAAGATTCACATGTCTTGGGGATGGAAAAAAAAGTGACCAAAACAAAAAGGGATACAGACGTTTCTGCCAACTAACATTAATCTATGTGGATGAAACAGCTCTTCAAAGCAAAGCCGGTGCTTCTCAGGTAGTCGCTGCTGGCGAGCTGCTGCCCCCATCTGGAGACGTTGGGAACTAAAGTTTCTGATCTGTTCCAGTCCAGGTCTCACGTCCCTATGCGTCTGTGTTTGCGTTTGTTTAGCTATCCTTTGCAACTGTGTTTTGTTGAAGTGTGAAGAAATGCCAGATCATGATCTGAAAAGTTGATTCAGTTCATGCCGAATTCGAGTAACTCACGGAGTTTTATTTCCCGGGGCGAGGGACGACTCCTTAGCTTCGTGAACCATCTGTTCTTGTTGCACTCTCCTGTGGGACTAAGTAAACTACCCCATCCTTCTTGGCTGCCTGGACTAGCAAGGGCGCTTCCTGACTTGGCAGCCTGCCTTAGAAATCCTGCCCTTAAAAGGGAGCGTTTGGACTTTGATGTCTAACCTACCTTGGGCTCTGGTTCCACTTTAAAAAAAAAAAAAAAACTTTACTGGAAAGAAACATCTATTTAACTCAAATAAACTCTAAGGCATTAAATGAGCCTTCCCTTTTAATGAACAAGAGTTTGGAAGTAATATGTGCTTGGAGGAGGTACTGAATTAAAAAAAAAAGCAGTCAAACGGTGAAGCCTACCACTAGGAGCCAGTGTTGATATACAGTTCAAGAATAGCCCCAACACCATTGTTCCATCTGATGAGATTTTTTTTTAAATCAAAGGCTATAAGAATGATGAAAGGCTATAATATTTTGTGCAGTAATAAAGTTCTGGAAAGAATATTAAAGGGCGATACATTTTTCAGAGTAAGACAACTGTAAGTCTGGTAGCGTTTCTATCATCTGAGATGGAAAAATACTGAACTTGGCTTGAGAACATGAGAGAAATAGAAGATAGCAGATGGTAAAGAAAACAGGGATGAGGGCTGGGGTTGGGGTGAGGGAATGGGGGCTGGAGGTAGGGGTGGGGGATGGGGCTGGAGGTAAGGGTGGGGGATGGGGCTGGAGGTAGGGTTGGGGGCTGGGGCTGGAGGGCGGAGTGGGGGGCTGGGGGCTGGAGGTAGGGGTGGGGACTGGGGGCTGGAGGTAGGAGTGGGGGGCTGGGGGCTGGAGGTAGGGGTGAGGGCTGGGGGCTGGAGGTAGGGGTGGGGACTGGGGGCTGGAGGTAGGGGTGGGAGGCTGGGGGCTGGAGGTAGGGGTGGGGGGATGAGGGCTGGAGGTAGGAGTGGGGGGATGGGGACTGGAGGTAGGAGTGGGGGGCTGGGGACTGGAGGTAGGGGTGGGGGGACAGGGGTTGGAGGCTGGAGGTAGGGGTGGGAACCCACTCTTACTTGGTGTCCTCTGAGAGCTGTGCTGCTTTAGATCCATGTTCTGGGAGCAGGAGAGTAACTCTTAGAAAATTCTAGAAGTTTCTCTTCCCTTCACAGTATCTTTTTTAATATTCTAGTATTCCTATGAAATAAACATTGCTGCTACTTTTTTATAGATGGGAAAATTGAGGTGTAGCGATTTTATACAAGACTTAAATGATAGAACTACAACGAATCAAGCTTAATCAAGGCAGCCTCACTGCTCACTGTTCCCTGCTTTATTGTTTAGAAGTTTCACATGTACATATATAGTGTTTTGATTAAATCCACCCCACTCCCTCCTCTCTAACGCTTCCTGTATCACGGCTACCATTTTCACCTTTCAACTGCCTCTGTTCTTTTTGAAACCCACAGAGGGCACTCAGTGCTGCGCTTGGGTGCAGGACCAGCCACTGATGGCTGCTGGGAAGGGGGGGTGTCACCCCTCTTACAGGTTTGAAGTACAGTAACAAACAGGCCTGACAAGGCAGACCCACTGGCGCAAAGCAGCATCAACGCTATGAAAGCCGCCAATCACTCTTTGATCGGACTGTGAGCGTTCAGTCCCAATGGAACACATATATCTCATTCCCTTCCCACCACGGCTCAGGTACCATCAGAAAAGGGTGTGGGGAGATTTCAACAACCAGCCATAGTGATGATCGCCAGGAAACAGTGTGTCTTCGGATTCCATGGCTGGGGTAACAGACCACGATCAAAGGGAGTCTGGAAAGGAAAGGATCTGTTTCATCTGGAGGTCCCAGAGGCAGAACTGACGTGGAGCCATGGAAGAACACTGCTTCTTGATTGCTTACTTTTCTTTCTCATATACACCAGAACCACTTTCCAGGGTTGGCAACACACACTGTGGGCTGGGTCCTCCCACATCCATAATCAATGAAGACAATTCCTCTCAGGTTTGCCCATAGACCAATCTGGTGGGGGCATTTTCTCAACTGAGGTTCCCTCTTCCTAAATAACTAGCTTCTATCAAGTAGACAGAAAACTATATAGCATGGCAGAATTTTATGGAAGTACCCGGTGACGGCACACACTCCCTTACAGTGGCTGTGTTCGCAGGTGTAGGTGGGAGGGGCTCGTGAGGCCCATCCCTATCTGAGGCGCCATGGCAACTCCTGGCTCCCGTGGGAGAATCAGTTTCTTCAGGGAATGGCCTCCTATAGGCTACTTCAGCTCCAGTGGATGGCCTTATAACCCACCGCGCGTGCACACACACACACACACACACACGCGCACACACACACACACACGTACACACGCACACACACATCCCCTGCAAGAGCAGCACGTGCTCTCAGCCACCGAGCCATCTCTCCAGACCTGCCTTTTAAAAACGAAATTTACCTTTTTGAAACAGGCTCTCACTCTGCAGCCCTTGGAACTTGGTAAGGAGACTAGGCTAGTCTAGAACTTACAGACTCTTTAGTGTTGGGACTAAAGGCATGAGCTGCTTTGATGTCTAACCTTACTTCTCAATTTGACTATGCCTGGAATCGATTAAAACCAAAGCAGCTGTGCACACCGGTGAAGGATTTTCTTGGTTAGATCATTTGGGGTGGGGAACCCCACCCTGAATCTGAGTCATTGGAGGTTGGAATGCCCACCCTAACTATGGACTGGACCTTCTGGTAGAGGCCTATATAAAAGGACAAGAGGGGAGGCGGCTTTTGCTTTTGGCTGGCTTGCCCTCAGTCTCAGTGGTAAGTTTATCTATCCTGTTGCCGAGCCATTCCTTTGCTGGTAGAATCTACTTCTTGGGGATTCCAATGTATAGTGAAGACCAACTGAGATACCCAGCCTGTGAACTTTCTGTCGGGATACAGCCATGGTTGAACTGGCCAGAGCATGGCCTGTAAGCCACTGTAATGAACCCCTCTTAATAAATATAGATTCATCTTATCTGTTCTGTTCCTCTAGAGAACCCTGACGATGCAGCCAGCACACTTGGCCACATCATTTTTTTTTTAATTCTTATTTTCTTCAGCTGGGGCCCCTACTCTACATCTAACTGGTTCTTAGAAGCATTTCAAAGGCTTCACTCTTGAGCCGCACAAAGAGAGCGACCTATTCTCCTCGTCTCCCTCCCCAGCACGCCTGTGTTTTTTTCAGCGGCTGAAGTGAGTCTGGCCATGGAGAGAATGAATGCTGGCATTCTCAGAACAGAATTCCGTGATCTGGGTCCCAAGGAATTGGTTTTCTATGACACATTGGCCCTGGGTGGGTCCCGTATCTGAAGTGTTCCGCTGCAGTAATGAAAACCATTAATGGTCCACAAAAAATTGCCTTGAAGGTTTTCGAGTAGCGTGCTTTTATTAATGCAGTGGGATGGGAGGAAATAGGAACAGAAAATTCCAGAATGGACAATTTGTTTCTTCCTTGCGCTTCTATGTTCTGTTTTACAGTGCTGTTACATCAAACGTTTCTCACTAAGGATCATGCTCCAAAGACCTTGGGGTTCACTGCTAGTAACACCTTAGATAAAGTTGGTCTCTGTGCCATGCATGATATGGTCCCTGAGTGATTGCTCTGTTCCAGCCTCCTGCCGGAAGTGGGGTTAACATGCGAGTGACTTTCTCTTTGCTACAGTGATTTCCTGAACACCTGCTAACATGACACACACTTAGGAAACCTGTCTAGGGTTTACTGTGGACTTTTCCTCTCTTTGCTTCTAGGGCACCCCTTATAACTGTAAAGCGCTCTTTGTGTTTTCATTTTGTCTAGCTAAGGCCAAGCACAGGTACAGGTAAGACATAAGCATTGCCTTGCAGCCGCCTCTCCTTCTATGTGCACATTGTGGCTCAGACATAGAAGAATTCGCCCCAAACAGTTGCCCCGTGGCTACTGTGCAGACTTGAACTTTTGTTTATCAAAGAGCTCTTTCAGCTGCTGCTCAGTGGTGGCTTCCTTCTGCTGCATCAGCTCCGCTGTCCCTTTGGTCACTCCCCAGGCATCTGGCTTAGACATTGAAGGGTTGTACGGCCTGCCAGAAGCTATCCGAAGATTCTGCCAGAATTCCTTTCTGGCCCTGTGGAATCAAAACACATATCAGGATCCACAATCCACCCAAAGCACACACCAGGATCCCCAATACAGCCTCAGAGCTTTTATTGGTCTTTAGAAGTATGGCCATGAACACATGTTTGTTAATCAGACGAAGGCATTTTTTTTTCACCCTTTAAATCTTTAGACCTTCTTTGAACCCAAGCATAGAGACTAAAAGCCTAAAATTTAGAATCAGGATAGTTTTTATCCAATATATATGACCTTTCTGTTCTTGTGTCCTGGCCACATTTAAAAATCTTCTACTATTCATGTGGTGATGGTGCACACCTTTAATCCCAGCACTCAGGAGGCAGAAGCAGGTGGATCTCTGTTGGTTTGTGGCCAGCCTGCTCTAGAGTGAGTTCCAGTACAGCCAGGGCTACACAAACAACTTTTATTAGAATAGATTAATTGTGCAACAATGGGCTTCACGATGGCGCTCTTATGTGTGGATAACATCTTTGACCAACCACACCTACTCCAATTTCCCTCTACCGCGCTCGCCCTGCGCCCACATTTAAATCTGTCTGCAGACCAGTTGGCCCCTGTGACTGAATTCTGCCTTCCTCTTTCTTTTCACCATCTCCTTCTGCTTCCGGCCTCATCATGTCTGGTCAGCCTGTCTAGAAGGCATCTACACAGGCTAGAAGGCTGTTGGATTTAGTAAACTTGAAAATCTACCCCATCGCCTTGGGGTGAGGTCATATACCAGCACAGCAGTGATGATGGACCCGCCCCTTCTTGCCTGGCATCAGCTTTCTACGAAACTCGGGCCCCACTCAGACTTTCTCAGTACCCTGCCCTCTTTCCACCTCTTGGTGCCTCCCATCAGGCTCCTCTTTGGTCCAACAATATAATTCATCCCTCAAAATTCAGCCCCGGCTGCCCTCCACTGCTGTGGGCCATTAACTCAGAGCCCACGCTGCTGTGTGTCTCTGTACTTGAACTTATCACATCATTTGAACTTTCTGGTTTATTTCTCTGTCTTTTAGGCTAACTCTTTGGGGGCCGGGCTGTGCCTTGCTACTTCACCATCCACGGTTGTACCCTGACTGTATACCTGTTGAAAGTGGTAGAACTCCCTTGGCCTGGAGCTCCCCTCCTCATTTTCTACCTGGTGGGATCCTACTTAGCCTTCAAAACCCAGCTCTCTCGAGCCCTTCTTCTCTGATCTTGTCCTGGTTGGCAGACATAGTCATTCTCTTCTGCTGAAACTTCTAATCTAAGCTCTTACTCTGTAGTACAACAGCCTTGTCTTTCTCCTCTTGCTTTTTTCTTTTTCTTCTAAAAGTGTGACCCATATCGGACCCAAACTCACTATGTAGCTGAGGCTGGCCTTGAACTCCTTATTTCCTCCCCTCCCCCTCCTAAGTGCTGGAATTACAAGTGTGCACCGCTATGCCAAGCATTGATTTTCTCAGTCCTTCCTCCCTGTTTCCTCAACATTGTAGGTGCCTGGCCTGGTGCCAGTTTGGGTCTTATTTCTTTTTCGTCTCCCCCATTGGAATGTGAGTTCTGAGGAAAGGCCTAGCCCATTTTACCACCTCACTCCCAGCTCTGCAAGTCATGACACAAAACACTGAGCATTAATATAAATATTAATATAAAATATTAATACAAAGCTATACTCAGTTCTTGATTTTTTTTTTTTAATGCTGCTGGAGTTCCCACTCAGACGAAACCACCCTCCCATTGAACTGCCCCAGGCCTAAGCTGTAACGAAACTCTTTTTGCTTGTCTGTTTTGTTTTGTTGAGACAGGGTTTCTCTGTGTAGCCATGGCTACACTGATTTGGTCTGTAGTCTATACTGGTCTCGGATTCAGAGATCCGACTGCCTCTGCCTCCTAGTGCCCGGATTAAAGGTGTGCACCACTACACTCAACTCTTTAAAGTTCAGCATTAGTGGACACCACCATGGGTGGGGCTTTCCCGGAACGCAGGCTCACATTGCGTGCTCTCTAAATTACAATCTGTCTTAAAGCTTTCTCCTTAAATCATCAGGAAGACAGTTTATGAGCAGCTCAGTGAGGGACCCTGAGGTGAGGAGTTAGCCCGCCTGCCCTCATCACTCAGGAAATTGGGTCCTTTAATGGCCTCATTTCGACACAGAGGAAGCAGCCCGAGTTGAGAGGGACTGACCTTGCTCGGACCCAGGGCTTGGTGTGCATGTTCAAACCACTTCCCCAGCTGCCATGTTTCTCTGAAGCTGGAGGCAGAAATCCTCTCTCTGGGGCCAGCTCCTCCGCAATGGCCCTGATATGGTAGGGCTCAAATCCACAGCAGCCGCCGATGTACCTGACCCCTAGGTTGTAGGCCTCTCTGGCGTATTTTTGAATATCCCATCTGGTGGCAACTCTGGGTTCCAGGCCTGGAACAAATGATATTAAAAGGGCTGGAGGGGTAGCTCAGTGAATGGGAACACTCAGAGCTCAGGCATGAGGACCGGGTCTGGGCCCACGCTGGTGACTCGTGAAAGCCAGGATAGCCTCAGCCCCAGATCTGGACTCCGGTGCACATATCCACACAGAGGCATACATATGTACGCACAAAATTCAAAGTCGATCTTTAAAACATGTGGAAAGAGAGAGGGTAGGGTCCCTGATGCCCTCCTCTGGCCTCCTCGTGTATGTAATCTCTCTCTCTCTGTCTCTCTCTGTCTCTGTCTCTCTGTCTCTGTCTCTCTGTCTCTCTCTCTCTCTCTCTCTCAATTTCTCTCTCCACCCCCCAATTAACATA
Organism: Chionomys nivalis; assembly: GCF_950005125.1. Classification (NCBI taxonomy): domain Eukaryota; kingdom Metazoa; phylum Chordata; class Mammalia; order Rodentia; family Cricetidae; genus Chionomys; species Chionomys nivalis. The sequence goes on along the minus strand of NC_080100.1, from coordinate 51,912,024 downwards.
TTTTTTGAAGCAGGAATAGGGCTTTGAAAATAAGTCATTTAACCTTATTTTTGTGATTAAAAAAATATAGGGCCGAAAGGCTATTGGCTATTGCCTAAGGTCACACACCTCAGTGACAGAGCTCCCCACAGACCCCCACCCCAGAGGACATCCTTTTCATCAACTGTAAGGCACGTGTCACTGGTTTCACTCTTGAATTCACGGTTGTTGTTTCTCTTAGTGGTTCTATTTGTCCTTCCTTGCCTGATAGGATGGGACAGGAACGAGGGGCAAGAGATGACAATACAGCCATTTCTCTCCGTGACGAAAACTCCCTGGCTATATAAATTCATCTGGGATTCCTCAGGCAAAGAGATTGGGACAATTTATAAAAAATGTCTGTCTTACCAAAGGGGAACTCAGGGAGATCAATAAAGCCCTGTTTGCCGCAGTCGGGAGTATGGTAGGCCAAGGGCTGGCTCATCAGGTAGGCTTTCAGCCGCGCGCCTTCCAGACCCTCCTTCATGAGGCGCACAGTGTGTAGGCTGGTGGCGGGGTCAAAGTGGCAGTTCACACCGATGATGGCGGCTCCTGTAAGCGAGAGGGACGTGTCAGCGTGCGGGAGACACCAGGCTCTGGTGGGTTCCCGTCGCCAGCGGGAAGCTCGTACTCGGCGGCGAACTGAAGAATGGCAGTTGGTCTTCATGTCACACTAACCTGCGTGACCTGCGAGCAAGAGTGATAGCTGGCAGCCAGGAAGTGTTTTCTGAGAAAAGCGCTTGGAAGAATCTCGTATAATTGAAGTGTCACTTAAGTACACTTGGCTGTCCATCTTTTTTTTTTAAAATCATTATTAGAGCCTTTTTTTTTTTTTACTTTAAATTTCAGCAGTCAATTTTTCAGTGTTTGACATTACGTGGCAAGCACAATAATTTTTTAACACTCTCAGCTGCCCGGTGGCACCTGTGTTCCCCACCATGCTGTTCATCTGAAGCCGGAATAAATGCCCTCTCTCACCAGGCAAGTCCAACAAACTCACAGGCCTGTGCCCAAACTCACAAGGGCTTCTTGGGCACAGTAGCAGAAAGTCATTTGGGGAAAAATTTATTTTGGAACTCTATTTTTGAGAATTTTGTGTCTAGAATTAGGGGGGTGGGGGAAAAATCTCAAAAACCTCTTTTGATTTGAGGTGACTAAATGGCTAACACCCATCAGTCTCATTTGCATGTTAGCCTCTCGGACTGGAAGCTACGAGAAGCTGTCACCTTAACGTGTTCTTCTGAAATCTGTGGTTGTGATGTTTGATTAAATGAGACAAAATATGTTTTAGATGCTTTATAGTCAATTATATCCTGTGTCTGGACCCAGCATGACCAGTCACGGCAATCGTTGGGTATGATTTTGGAAATTTCCTCATCATAAGGTTTGAAGGGACAGCATGCTGTTGTTCTATCTTCTCACAATGAGAGGAATTCCCAATAGAGCTTCTCTTTCTTCTTTTTGAATTTAAAAACGTTTGGCAAAGGGTTGGGGGGAGATGGCTCGATGAGCACCTGCTGTGAAGGCAAAAGGATCTGAGTTCAAATCCAGTGCCCACCAAACCTCTGGCATAGCCACGCAAGACTGCAAGTACCACGTTAGGGGTGAAGTGGGGACAGGCCAGTCTCAGGCAGGAGCGTGCTGGTCACCTCAGTGAGAGCCGTCCAACCTACCTCTGTTTGGTTATCATCTTACTAAGTCTCTCTTTGTAGCCCAGGCTGGTCTCAAACTCAAAGCAATCCTCCTGCTGCAGCTTCCCTGGCACTGAGGTTACAGGTGCGCGCACATACCCATTTTTCACCTGGATCTTCATCTTCTTACTTTGATTTTGAATGTGAAGTGCCCATAGTTTCTTTCTTTGTTTAATTTTATTATACTGATTAATTAATTATATGTTGGTTGGCTATTTACTAGACACTTGCTAGATGCAAGTTTCCTTATAAGAGGAAATATAAATACAATATGGTCTCTGATGTCATAGACTTTATATTTTAGCTCAGGACTTTCCAAAATTTGGCCCATGGATGCAACGTAATATTTTGATGAATTAAACTAGATAATGGCTATTCATTGCATTTCCTTCTTGGATGTTGACACAATATAAAGAGGTGTCAAAGACTCTGCTAGGTGTGCAGCGGAGATCCATGCACACCTAGGTTTAGCATGGCATATTCTAAGTACATCGGGATAGCAGCATTTTCACAGATGGAAAACTATCAACTGAAGATACTCCAAATGAGTGGCATACTTAGAAAGCGACGCACTTGAAGGGCAGGGATGATCGTGCCAGACACATGGAAATAAAATTGGAGCCAAACATTGGAAGATGGACTGGGTTTGTTAGACAGGGGTTATTAAAAACCTATGTCGAGTTAGGCACTTGTCTAGCCACAGGGTGCTCAAGGCTGATTTAGACAGACCTGGTCTCCACCTTCACAGATGTTAATCTAGTGAGGGGCCAGACTTTAAACAGATGAATGAAATAAGTGAGGACCCGTGAAGGCTATACCCGAAGCACAGAATGCAAAAGGCCAGCAGAATGAGGGGTGAGGCCTAGCTGCAGGCCCCGCATGCCTGCCAATCACCGACACAAATGATGGTCAGCCCTCCGATCCTCTTGAAGATAACTAACTTACCCCCCTCATTTTATATTTCCCATAAAATTAGGATTATACAATTCCTTCCTAAATATAAATATTTGTTACTGTTAATGACAAGTATGAAAACGATTTTTATGAAAAATCAGGAGTGGATAAAAATCATAAATAAAACACATCACCAAAGTGTCTCCAGTTCAGACTGGGCTCGCTCTTCCCCTGACACTGAGTTATAACTTGGATTTAAAATGCGACAGTTTAGAAAACAGCCTGTGAGTTTCCCCTAATTGAAATGAAACCCAATGTTAGGAACAGAAATTGGATAAAAAGATATATTAGGTGGTCAGTATTTCATATCAAAGTTTCTTTTGATTTATTATACCAATTACACGAAGCAAAGCAAGCTGGCCACCATGAGAAAGGAAAAACTTTGGCAAAGAGACAACTAACTTTGAAGTTATTAATGTTTAAAGGGTCTCGACTTGAGACACGTTTAAATAAAACAGAATTTCTCCTAACGTTTCTTCTGACTTACCCAAACATTCTTCTTATTTCTAAGCATTAAACCTCCAGCCATATGTCTGGCTGCCCCTTTCTGAAGGCTGCCATGCATTTGTGGCTTGGGGATCAAAGAATGAAATTTACTGTTCCTTAAAATTATCAATTTCATGAGTTGGGGAGATGGCTCAATGGGTCCTGAGTTCAGATCCCCAGCACCCATGTACAAAGCTGGGCGAAGTGGCACACGCCTGTAACACTAGTGGTGTTGTGACGAGGTGAGTGACTTCCAAGAGCTCAGTGGCCAAGCCAGTCTAGCTAATCCATGAGCTCGGTTCAGCGAGAGACCCTGTCTTAATAAGTAAGGCGAGGAGCAATATGAGAGGTAAACACCCAGCGGTCACCTTGGGCCTCCACGTGTGCACACACACGCCATGCGCACACACACACACACACACACACACACGGACACACACACACATAGACAGGCATATCCTTCCACACGTATACAAAGTAAATCTGTGGCTTTTCTGTATGTATTTCCTTGTTACATGCCAGTGGCATGTACGGATTCCTGAAACAGTGTGCATTTTCTTTATGTTATTTTAAAAGTTCACTAGAGGCAAACTGGGCAAATGGAAATCTATCATCACCTGCTTTTACCAGCCGCACTGCACACTCTCCGGGGGACACGCCATGCAGATCTCCTTCAGGCCCAATGCACATGGTAGCAGCCACAGGTTTCCCAGATGTTTTTAATACTTCTACTGCCCACACAGCTTCTTCCACATGCTCAAAATACTGAAATCAGTGAAGGGCAGAACATCTTAGTCATGTTTCCCACAAAAGGATAAGAATACATATTATTATATATCTATTAATTATTGTATTATAATTATTAATAAATATAATTATATAAGTAATATTATATAGCTTATTATTATTATCTATTATTACTTAAGGATCCATCTAATGATAACCCATTTACTAAGCATTTGTGACACAGAAGAGGACGGAGTGACAGTTTCTTAGTGTAAATTGAAGAAAAAGGTTTGAAAATTACTGTGTTAGACCAACTGAGTCAACGCTAGCAGAAGTCTGAGATGGAAAAAGATCTCAAAAGATAAATGTTATTGTTCTTCATTGAGATTTGACCACCACCCCATACTGACATCGAGAGAGCAGAAGGTTATATAGAAAAGGGTCTGGCCATGGAATTCCTCGCTTACCTCGGCAATGAGGAAGTCCACATTCTTCTTCATGAAGACCTCCAGCTGCTGCTGGAATATTTTTTTGACTTCTATTTCACTCTTGCAGCTAAGGTATGAAGGTGTTTGACTCACACCTCCCGCCACCAAAGCATCTCCTTCATCCGCCACCTGCCGCGCAATGTCGCAGGCAGCTTCATTGACCTTCTGACCCTAAGATGGGAAGTGGAGGACACATCTCAATTTACACATGAAATTGAAAATAATTATGCCCACCTTTCAGTTTTACTTTTAAAATCACTGCCTTTATCCCAGGAAACAAGGGTTATGTAGATCAATGGTTTATGGAGCCCAGACGTTTTTAAAACTACATTAATAATCACGAAAACCACAATGAACGCAGTGGTCATATCTAGGCTCCAGCTCTGTCAAAAATCTATGAGAGGATTAGCAGTTTTTACATGAAAAAAGAACTAAAGAAGAATTTTCTAACACCTAGCCTGATCTGTTGTGGTGGTGACAATGGGTAATAGCTTTTATGATTAATAAGACTAAAATTCAGTTAGGATGACGACTAAGTTCATGCCTATGCATGTATAGATCTCACAGAGCGGTAAATACACACCTAGCGAGGCGCATTCTAATCTCTTAGACATGTAAGACTGAACTGGCCTGGTGGATGGCATTTCCATTTGGTTTTTTGAATGGGGTCTCATTTAGCCCAGGATGTCCTCAAACTCCTGATACCCCTGCCTTCATCTCCCAAGTGCTGGAATCACAGGCATGCGCAACCCGGGCCAGCTTGTTTCATGCTGAGATGGTCTCACCCTGTCACCTTCAACTCCTGGGTCTAAGTGACCCTCTCACTTCAGTCTCCTGAGTGGCTAGGGGTGTACGTGGGACCACCTGACCTGGGGTGTCACTTGTGGGCAGGGCTCTGAGGTACTGGGTTCCACCCCTCACTCTGCAGACAACAACCACAAAATCCCACTTTATCCTTAAAAAAACAAAGCTAATCCAACAACCACCATCCGAAAAACCCCAAACACACACACACACACACACACACACACAGAAAATAAAAAAAAAAAAAAAACAACAACAAACCAGGACACCCACTACCACATGTCATTTCAGCTGTTGGAATTTTAGAACTCCCAATGCATTTTAGAAAGGACAAAATCTCAGGCTTGGTGAGCAAGTGCTTTGACCCCGGACAGAAGCGACCGCAGCTGAACTGGGTGCTGCTCAGGCTGCTGCCCCCCTGTGCTCTGCACACCTCTGATCCCAGACTTGGGAGGCAGAGGCAGGCAGATCCCTGTGAGTTCCAGGCTGCGTAATGAGAGCCTGTCTCAGAAACGGGAGAGATGTGTGGACTTGCAAAGACGGCACTTTGCTTAGCAATGGAGGGGCAGGATACATTGTTGCACAGTCTTAATCTGCTTCATAAATGCCTTCCTGTTCCTCTTAACACATGCAACTCAGTCCTGAGAGTGAGTCACCTGTCTCTTATTTTGGTAATAAAGCAAAACTCCAGCTTTTCTCTTGGGAGTGGTGTGTCTGTGCTGTCCTTCACAGGTGGTGGCCGGGGTGCGTGGTACTCACGGATATCTTCTCTGCCACGTAGTTCCCTCGGTTCTCCAGCTTGTCCTCGCTGGCGTAGAACGTGAAGGTCTGCATGACGTTCGCGCCAGCTCTGAGGAACTCCCTGTGAAGCTGGCGAACTGGGAAGGCCACAAGCAAAGCTGTGAGGTCACCTACTCACCCACGTGATGTCACCCACTCACCCATGTGCAACGCTTTCGAGAGAGGCTCTCAGATGAGCAGACATCAGAATGGCTGTTTCAGCGGCTCGACACTCACATATCTAGAGGGGGAACTCTGGGTCTCCTGGAGCCTCTCTCAAGACTGTCATGGCTGTATGGTTGGGTGGCTGGAGAGGGCAGGGATTATGGCGCTGTGTTCTTGGTTTAGTCTGCTCCTTGTCAACTTGCTCTCCACTCACTGATTCTTTGTGAAAGTCACTAATAAACATGAGGGGGAAATCCTTGGGAAATCTATGATCCATTCAAGGATACCTGACCGAAGCAGTGTGTGGAGGGGCTCTGCAGAAGCTACTTTCTACCACAGGGAAAGGAAGTCACTGGGGCTGCAGGTTGGAGCTGTCCAGGTTCTTGCCAGGTGGAGGTGGGGAAGGGAAGTCCCTGCAGTAGGAACGGCCTGAGCAAACACAAGGAAGGGTCATGTTTGGCGTTTGGGGGAATGAAGGAAGTCTACACGAACACCAAAGAGATGCTGGAGAGCAGTAGGGCATAAAGTTGAAAAGGGAACAGAGTGTAAATGGCCTACTAGCCTGGCACCCCAAAGATTATGCTCTGGACCTCAGGGATAGTATGCGATTAGCCCAGTGTTTTTATGAAAGATAATTTTGAGTTTCTGTCTGCTTGCTTTTTGAGAAAGGATCCTGTGGTGGTTAGATTGAGAAGGCTCACATTCCCCAGGTTCATGTTTGAATACGTGGTCCCCAGTGGGTGGAGATATTTAGGAAGGATTGGAAGGTGTGGCCTTGATGGAGGAAGTGCATCACTGGGGCCCGGTTTTGAGATTTAAAAAGACTCCCCATTTGGGGGGTTCACTTTGCCTCCTCCTTATGAGATGTGAGTTCTCAGCTGGGTGGTGGTGGGGCAAGCCTTTAATCCCAGTAGCACTTTCTGGTCACTATTAGTTGGTGGTTTCAAGAGTGGGAAGAAGGCACACGGGGAGGGTATAGACAGGGGACAGTGGACTGCAGACAGGCCTGGGCTGCAGTAGTATGAACAGAACTAGTTGACTAATCACAATGGAGAGACACAATGTGGCACCATGGACCCTAACTTGTATAAGAGAATGATAGACACTTGGGGGAGAATGATCAGACTCTAAGCTGGTTTGATCGAAAGGTGGAGCGTCTTCATGAGATGGAGGAATGGGAAAACTACAGAGAGGGAGTAGGAAGACTGGAGGTGGGAGCCAAATGGGGCTTGTTGTCAGCACATCCTAGGTGGGCATCTCTTGGTAATGGAAATTTTAGGGTGGGTGACTGAGGGATGACAAAGCAAAAGTTCATTGGAGAGGAGATTCAGGCATTACCAAACTGCAGAGTGGATTGCCTTTATGAACACTGGACACACATAGATTGGTGGGGGGAGACGCAGAGAAAAAGACAATGATCCAAGTTCTAGACGCATCTAAAGTGAAGGGCAGGAGCCAGGCAGCCACCGATAGAAGCAGGCACAGCCTTTGTGCTTAGCAGCAATCGCTCAGGTTCAGTAGCAGGTATGGGAAACCCTGCAAGCATGCTCCTGTCTCGTGGTTGGCTCTGCAGTTCACTCAACACAGCACACATTATCATAGTGTAGAATGGAGCATGCACCAACCTGCCTCCGGGTGCTCCACAGCCGCTTCCGGGGTCCAGGGTCCAGCCTTTACATAGCCTCTCTTTTCCAGGGCAAAGACAAATCCTCCATCTCCGATCACAACTTCTCCGGCATTTAGACGTTCTAAGATGCCCTGAATTTCCAGACGAGGGAGAGAAGGAAGATGAGTTTCAAAGAGAAGTTCTACCTTTAGTGCTTTTGCAAACGTATTCTTGAAGAGCGTAGTTCCTTTAGCACTCCACCTTTGCGAGGATGACTAGCTAGTTATAACTTCAGTGACAGGGCTGGAGGGATGGCTCAGCAGTTAGGAGCACTGGCTGCTCTGTCTGAGGTCCTGAGTTCAATTCCCAGCAACTACATGGTGGCTCACAACCATCTCTAGTGGGAAGTGATGCCTTCTTCTGACATAAGGGCATACAAGCAGATATGACACTTATATACAAAAAATAAACTGATTTAAAAAAAAGAACTTCAGTCATGAGGAGAGGTTCAAATGTTGAAGTCCAGAGCCAAATTATCTCGAATGTTTGCCCCTTTTATGACCATTAATTGTCTTCATGTGTACGTGTATATGACCTAACATCATCGTGACCATTAGATAAATCCTCTGGAACAGACACCCAGTTTCCAAGCAGCCAAAGGGCTATGAATGCTAACGGATAGTGTCTAAGGCCGGTAACAGTGTTTCTCTGCTCTGCAGTAACTGGGATAGTGTCTTGAGGCCAGTAACAGAGTTTCTCTGCTCTGCCACAACTGGCCTAACTAATGTTTCCATCAATGTATTGAAAGAGCACCTTGACTTATAACTATCTTTGTTGTATGGCTATAAAACTTCATCAAACTAGTACAAAAGTGGAACGTGGAGCTTAGAGTGACCTGAGTCATAATCACTCAGAGTGACTCCAGAATAAACGTCTCTTCCCTGTGAGGTGAGAGTTGGGTTTTTGCATCAACATCAGAAACATACATATGTATTATATACATTAATTCATTATATATTTTATACATTTATTTATTTAGAATGCTCAGCTATTGAAAACTGGCATACTCATGTTTACGCACTGAGTTTGTGATATGTGCAGAGCCTGGGTGTCTTTCAGTACACACGGAGAAGTACTTGGATGTATAGCAAAGTGGTAGAGCATTTGCCTAACATGCCTGAGACTCAGGGTTCTATCCCCAGCAGCATAAAAGAAGAGCACATATTTCCCAGTTTGCATATATATTTTTAAATTTTTACATACTTGTGGGCATAAAATGATAATTCAGTTCATATACACAGTGAATAATGAGCAAATTGGAGCAATTAGGATTTCAAGTTCATTAATTATTTATCATTAGGAGGGTTGGGATCCTTAAATTCTTTTCCTCTAGCTCCTTATAAAACACATAATAGATTGTAAACTGTGGCCACTCTGATGAAGCACATCTTTTTTCATTTTTAGAAATGCTGGGAATTTAACCTGAGATCTTGTGCATGCTAGGCAGGAACTCTGCTACCGAGACCCATCACTGGTGGTGCATATTCTTAAAGGATGACAGACAGCCTTCTTGCTCTATCAAGAAACTAAAGAGAGGGTTAGCACTGTCAGAGAGGTTGGGGTAGCATAGAATGCCGTCTGGTAGAAGACTGAAAAGTCACATGACCCCTGGTACAGCCAGAACAGAGGTGGCCAAATCACTCATGGGCTCCGTGCTTGGCATGCTCTGCAGCGGCAGATCTGTCACGCACTCATGAGTCTGTAAGTACGCACGTCCTGTATCCCGTGCCAAGAACAGGGAAGTGACAGGCATGGCACTCGTGGATGGTTTCCAGTCCACTCCCCAGAGCTCTTCCATTTCACTGCTGTGGAACGATTGCCACCGTGCTCAGGTGCAAGAGATGAATTTTGAATTGTGAATTGGAAAAGGGTTTTATGGATTCAAAAGTAATTTACTAGTATAACTGTTTTTGCAGTTTCCAAGAATCATGAACTTTAAATTAAACATACCCTAGTTCTCTCTCTGATTTTAGAAATGGGGAATTAAAGCCCAGGTCTGTGAATAATTTATTCAAGGTCCTTATGACCATTTCATCCTTAAGTGGCTTCTAGATTTGATTTCAGACAGAGGCGAGGGGGTGGGGCAGCTCTGAGAAAGGGAATCGTTCTGGGGACACATTGCAGTGTGCATGCTTACTACATACTGCTTACTAGCTGCATCAGTGGGTTTTTAGAAACAAGGCGAGAACACGGGCTATATGAACCGCTCGAGGAGTCACAGGCTTTCACACCAAAATTCCTCCCTATCTTCTGAAAGCCTCCTTCATTTTAACCCTCCGCCTCTCCATCCCCACCCACGCCATTTTGACAGCAAGTGCTCAGCGAGAAACCATTGGCATTTTCACGGCGGAGCTGGAAATTACATGAGGATGTGTGCTCCCTGCTGCCTTCTCCTCCTTTCAGACCCCAAACACTTTCAAGCCTGGGAGTCTGTGAGTTAACAAACAGCTATAAAGATACAGAGTTGCTATTGTGCAATCTTGAAATCCAAATATTCATCATGACTATAATGTGTCTAAATACTACATCTAAAATTAACAAGTATACACATGTAGTGTATAGGTGTACGTATATACACACATATATACATATTCTATATACATAATTGTATATGTATGTGTTATATATGTATGTATCAGTCACATGAAATAAGCTATGAGTTGCTCTGGGCAGAAATAACTAGTGAGATTGTGGCAGTTACCAGTGCTCACTGAACATATTCTCAAGTTTTAGTGCCACAGCATTTTAATACACAGAACAGCCAGGAATCTGATCTTTGGAAATAGGGGGAGTGGTGTTTTAATTATCATGTCGATCATACTGTTTAGCGATTATGCCAGCATACTCTTAGATTCTACTAAGACATCAGAATTTCGTTGTTCCTAAGCTAAACAGTGCAATGTTGTTTTGTTAATCCCACTGACTGAGACTAAGACCACTACCACAGTTTAAAACCAATTTGAAGCAAGACTTAATTAAATACCGGCCAGGGAGATGGGCTCTGGTAAGGTCCATACCCAGAATAACAGGAAATGGCCCAGACTCACAGTCTATAGTGGCATAAGAAGGAAAACCCATAGTTCGTTGTGTTTCCCATTAGGGGCAAGCATACATCCTGGCAAACCTCCAGTCTGTGAACCTCCCACCCACATGTGAGAAAGCACATTTGGTGCAGAATCCTCGAACAAACCTGCTTAGGGGAGTGAAAACTTGTGACTTGCTATCTCCCATAAACAATAGCCTCCAGCATTTCAGGAACTGTCTGTCCTTGGGCAAGGGGCTTGCAGGTCAGAGGCATTTTTGTTTCAGGGATCTCTAAGGCATAGTAATGAAAACTTAGACTCACTTTGTGTGTGTGTGTGTGTGTGTGTGTGTGAAATTTTTACAAAGGAGTATATGTAACATCAGCTTATTTTTTTAAAGCATGTATTGGCCTAGGGAACTAGCAGAATATATATCAATACAGTTGCAGGCTCTTTTCTTTGTATTTTAACCATTTGTTTTTCTGCAGTGACTATGTGTCCTTGTAACATCTTTTAAATGCAGATATATAGGCATGCATATTACTGCCCTTATTTTAGCATTTATGTATTGGGGAGGCACCCTTACGCCACTTGTTTCTTGATAATTCTCTGAAGACCCCCCCCCCAACACACACACACACTTTTTTTCAGACATTGTGTCACTGTACAGCTAAGGCTGGTCTTGATCTAGGATCCTCTTGCCTTTTCTCCTGAGTGCTGGGATTTCATCCCGTGCCATCAGACCTTGCTAGAGAGTCATCTTTAAAATGGTGGCGTTTCTAAGCTTGAGTTTGGGAAGTGGATTAGAATCCATGATTTTCCAAATGGGGTCAAACGAGTGTGTGTGGAGGGGGTGGGGGTGGGGGACATCATTTAGTAAATTATGGGCTGGCAATAATTCCAAAGCTTGAACCGTACAGCCTTATACTACAGGCATCCATCACCCTCTGGGGCACGGTGTTGCCAAATTTGAACAAGATTAGCTTTCTCCCTTGAGAATTTTTGAATTGGTGCCTCTCCCTTTACAAACTGGGCACACCAGGTGGTATCTCAGCAGGACATGCCTTACTTTCGCAGGGTACTGAGTCAGCCTGGCTCCATCTGTCTCCCAGCCATCTCCTGGGGTCTTTTGTGGTGGGCTTGATATCAGAGCCGAGTTTATACCCTCCTCCCCATCCAACCCTCCTAACCCAGAAGGTCTGATTTGAACTGAACTCCTGTGTCCAGCAGGCCACTGGGAAGCAGAAACGTGCTTCTTGTTCGGCAGGAGTGGGACCCAAGGGCATTTTGGTTTTTAGAATTCTATGAACAGCTCTTCCTCAGTGTTTTACAATCAATCTACTTATTCTTTTCTAAAACTGTTTTTTTGGTGCTCATGTAAGGCATTTTTCTGTGGTCCTGAAACAAGCTGTGGATGAAACCTCCCATTACTCCCCCACAGTGCTGTTCTCCTAGTGGCAGCTGGCGGGATGTCTGGTGAGAGGTGGCGCGAGCGAGGAACCGTCGGGCAGTCAGGTGGGCTCTGCAGCTACCTGCTCCTCCTGCACCGACACCCCTCCAGACAGCCCGCAAGCCCCCAGTCAGGGCCACCTCTGCTGGGTGGGAAATTGCACCCTGGGGCCGAGAGCAGCTTCTGTGAGTGCTCCATGGTCTTCAGCGTGCTGCACTCAGGAAGTGTTGAGAATCAGAGGGGCAAGAGGGGGGCGCCCTGACTTCCGAGGTGGTTGTGGGGGGTGCCTTGGATTCAGAAGACAATCATCCCACACATTCAGGGTGCACCGTGGTCTGAAGTGGAACCGGAGGTGCAGGCGAGGGGGAGCGGGGACAGAAACTGTCTAGAGTGCATTCTGTGGGAGACGCCCCAGGTCACACAGAAGTTCTGGGTGTCCCTTCTGATTCAAGGCCGCCAACTAGGAGGACCACAGCCAGGCCCCAAACACCCCTCTGCCCTCACTGACGTTGGGGGTGCCCAACTGGTGGTGCCTCTGAGAGTGCCCTCAGGTTCCCTGCAGGCTTACCTTCTTGCCCTTCTTGCCGGCCACCGGTGCCATCTTTTGGGTGTAGTAAGTGGCTCTGGATACAGCTGTGGACTGGAGGCGAATGGGGTCCAGTAGCAAAGCCTGTGTTGCCTGGTGGCTGCAGTCTCTTTATACAGTGGCTTGGTTTCCCCAGCCTTGGCCAGGTCCAACACGCCCACCAGCCTTTGATTTGGGGCAGGGGCTAGCTGGGAAGCTGCCTGAAGGAGGAGACGTCGAGATTGGTCTCCGAGATGGGTGGAAACACCGAGAAGCAAGATAAGAAAAAAAAAATACTGAGGTCGCTGCCTGCTCGTCTGCACACTGCCCTTTTGGCCGGTTGGTTGCAGGTCTCTGACCTTGATCTGGGATCAGGTACCCGTGACCCATTTAAGCTGCCAGACCAGGCCCCTAAGAATTCCATTCAGTGCCCAAATATTTGACAAAGGCGAAGATTCAAGATCACTACATGAGGAAGTGATACCCTGCAAGAGCTTGGTGCAAAGTGTAATCTGTATGACCTACGCCTGGCAGGAGGAACACAAACCTGGCATTTACAGGAGTATTCAATGCCAGTTCTCAAGAAGTGGGTACGCTCTCAATGACCTCCCAGTCAAACAGACTTGGCAGTTTCTAGTGACAGTGCTTCTGCACTATCTTACAAGCACAGGGTCTCACATGTAAAGGGCAGAATGGAAATTGTTAGGCCCAGATTCGCACGGTCCCCACAAAAGCCAACAAAGGAGACCGAGTTCCATGTGTAAAAGCAAAGAGCCTTTATTTTAATCAAGTTTGCAAACTCGGTCTCTCTGCACATCCAACATCCCAAGCTCAATTAGAATAGGGTTTTTATAATAGTAGAGGTGGGGGTGAGGGGTCTCTGAGGTTCAGGACCCCTGATTGGTTGACATTTGTCTAGGGGTGTCCTGGTGAGGTGCACTAGCAGGTGTCTTTATCTACAGCTCTTGGGATGCCAGGCATTTTCTTTGAATGGTCTGCTCTTGGGTGGGGGTCGGGGCCATCTCAGCCTGCCAGGCATTGTCTCAGGGTAAACTACTGAGACTCCAGACTCCATTTAAATTCATCGATGGCCAGAGTCCCAGGTGATAATGGTTGGAAGTAAAGAACTTCCTTTGGGTGACCTGCCCAGACTTAGCTTATCACGGCTGGTCCCCACAGAAATGACTTTGAAAACTTTAAAATTCTACATGAAGGCTGAGCAAACTGGAAAGGAGCCTGAAGTAGCCTCAAGTGCAGAGCAGGATACCTGACTGTTGATCATGAAACGGTGACCGTTTTTAACCTGCTCTTTGTTTTTTCTTTCCCTAAATACTTTAAAAATTATAACATAATGGGTCTTCTCACGAGAGCAGGCCGCGCGACTGGAAACGCTAGCGACCCTGGAAGTCCTCCCGGATATAGCGGGTCCTTAAGATCTCGTCCCCCTTCGCCACCCCGAGCGAGGGGTGAACTACCTGACTGGCCATGGACGATACCCTGTTCCAGTTGAAGTTCACAGCGAAGCAGCTAGAGAAACTGGCCAAAAAGGCAGACAAGGACTCCAAGGCTAAGCAGGCCTTCAGCAGAAAAATATGGCGTGTGCCCGCGGGTGTGCTGAGAACGCCATCCGCAAAAAGAATGAAGGTGTAAACTGGCTCCGGATGGCGTCCCGTGTGGATGCAGTAGCCTCCAAGGGGCAGACAGCTGTGACCATGAAAGGGGTGACCAAGAATACGGCACAGGTGACCAAAGCTCTGGACAAGGCGCTCAGTGCCACGGATCTTCAGAAGGTGTCTGCGGTGATGGACAGGTCTGAGCAACAGGTGCAGAGCCCGGATGAGCACACATCCGTAACGGAGGGTTCCAGGAGCTCTGCCACCACGCGGACCACACCTCAGGAGCAGGTCGACAGCCTCTTCGTGCAGATTGCTGAGGAAAATGGCCTGGAGGTCTTAGACCAGCTTAGCCAGCTTCCAGAGGGTGCCTCTGCTGTGGGTGAAAGCTCTGTGCACATCAGCCTGGAGGACCAGCTGTCTCGGAGGATGGCTGCCCTGAGGAATTAGCATGCCCTCGGCAGGTGTTGCCTCCCGTCTATGATGTACTGGAGACTTGTGCCCCACACTGCACTCAACTTTCTCCAACCCTTCATAGCTGCCTTGGCTCTTTTTCAATCTGTCGGGCTAGGCTCCTTAGAACTGGGCCTTATGTTGGGTCGTGGGCCTCTGTCCTGATACTGAATTTGCACAAGTGTGATTTGTAGGCTGGTTTTCTCTGCTTTATGTTTAAAAACCACTTATGAGTGAGTACATGTGATACTTGTCTTTCTATGTTTGGGTTACCTCACTCAAAATAATGTTTTCTAGCTCCATCCATTTTCCTGAAAAATTCAAGATGTTGTTATCTTTTTCTGCTGTGTAGTACTCCACTGTGTAAATGTACCACATTTTCCTTATTCATTCTTTAGTCGAGGGGCATTTAGGTTGTTTCCAGGTTCTGACTATGACAAACAATGCTGCTGTGAACATAGTTGAGCACATGTCTTTGTGGCACGATTGAGCATCCTTTGGATATATACCCAAAAGTGGTATTACTGAATCTTGAGGAAGGTTGTTTCCAAATTATCTGAGAAATTGCCACACTGACATCCAAAGAGGTTGTACCAGCTTGCATTCCCACCAGCAATGGAGAAGTGTTCCCTTTACCCCACAACCTCTGCAGTATAAGTTGTCATCAGTGTTTTTGATCTTGGCCATTCTTACAGGTGTAAGATGGAATCTCAGAGTTGTTTTGATTTGCATTTCTCTGATGTGTGTGTGTGTGTGTGTCTGTCTGTCCCTCTAGCACTCCTCTTTGCTATGTTGCCCAGGCTAGTTCTGAACCACTGCGTTCAACCTTTCCTGCCTTATTCTATTATCTTTGGGATGTACGTGTAATGAAGTCTAAAGACCTATTTCTCAAGACTGACAATGAAGTCTGTGAGGTCCAGCAGCCTGAATGTGCAGCTCCTGATTCGGAGACCCTTACCCTGGGGAAAAACCTGTGAGTTTGAAACCAACAATTCCCCTCCCTTTCACACACATGTGAACACGCGCGCGCGCACACACACTCACATTTTCTCATTTCTCTTTCCTAGTACACTGCATCTAAAGAGGAATGGGGAGGGCTTATGAAAGAGTACTGATAAGAGAAAGCAGTGTCTAGGTAAGTAATTGCTCTTGGATAGATTGGTATATAACTTCAGGCAACTTTGAGAGTGTTGCTAGAGGACTGGAGAGATGGCTCAGTGGTTACGTGTTGTAGAGTCTAATTTTAAGATGTGTTACACTTGCTTATGCTGTGGAATATTTGTTTAATGATGCAAAGCTGTGGTGCATTCTTTGACATTCATTTGTTTAACTCTATGAAGCTGTGCTACTTTGCCTATCTGTAATACCATATGGTCTAATAAACAGCAAGGCAGGAGAAAGGATAGACGGGTCTGGCGGGCAGAGAGAATAAATAGGGGGTAAATCTTGGAAGAAAAAGATTGAGGAGCAAGGAAAGGAGGAGAGGAAGATCCCAGGGGCCAGTCATCCGGCTACACAGCACGCCACAGAGTAAGAAGTAAAGAAAGGTATATAAAATAGAGAAAGATTAAAGTTCAGAGGCAAAAGATAAATGGGATAATTTAAGAAAAGCTGGCTAGAAACAAGCCAAGCTAAGGCCCGGCCATTTATAAATAATAATAAGCCTCTATGTGTGATTTATTTGGGAGCTGAGTGCTGGGCTCCCCAAAGGAGGAACAGAAATAAATCCTTCCAGAACGTAGCAAGCCAAAGTAGCCTTTCTAGATGGATGTTGAAGGGAAAAGTTTGGGTCACTGAGCCAAGCAAGCATACCGCCTGATGGCTATGTCAGGGAGGCTGAATCAAATATCCTGACTGGTGACTGTGTCAGGGAAGCTTGGGAAAATGCTGACCAAAGCAAGACCAAAACCAGCTGGGCAAACCCCAAACTGCCTCTCCATGTCTGATGTCAAAAGTGCTCTCCACATCTCCAAATCCGTCCAGTTTGTTGTCTGCAGCACACTTTCTCTTGACTGGTTCCGCTCCGTTAGCAGTTCTCCTCAGCAGGTATCCCACGGCTCGGGCATCTCTAACATCTTAGGTTCTCCAAGGCAATCCAGGCTGCAACTTCACAACTTCACACAGTCTCCTCTCTCCTAGGCCTCCGTTCAGGGACACCCCTCACACATACCTGGCCTCAGTGGCTGTCCTGGGCATGGAGGCAACTTCCATAACCTGTTTCTTCTATCTCTAAAGCCAAAACCATGTGGCCGAAGCTGCCAGGCTTGCTGCTTACTGGGGCTGGAAGATTTCTCCCTTGTTTAAATACATCTTCACCAGCTTTCTGTTTTCCTTTACTGCCTAAATTTGGTTGTTCTTGAACTTGATCTTTAGACCAGTCTGGCCTCAAGCTCAGAGATCTGCCAGCCTCTGCCTTGCCAGTGCTGGGATTAAAGGTGTGCGCCACCACACCTGGCTCTAAACTTTTCTTTAGTTACGCTTCACAAGTTGGAAACTTAGTTGAGTGGGAGCTTGCCGTGAGGTCACCACTCCCTTTCTGCTTTCTGGTGCCCTTTTTCTCCGCCAATGTTTTTCCTTGCTCAGTTTGCTCCTTTTCATTATAAATCTTCATCAGAGTTACCACTGATATCCACACAACAGAGTCTACACTAGGCTGTTTTGAGATTTCCTACACCAAGGGAATTAATCAAAACTCTTCACTTTAGCCTCAGGCAGACTCTTTGGGCAAGGGCAAAAGGTAGTCACTCTCTTCACTAAAATATCACAAGAACGATTTTTAGGCAGCATACTAAAATTCTTCTCCACATCAGCACGATTGTCTAACATGCTCCTACTAGAATATGCCACTATGCAGTGCTTAAAGCATGCCACTGCTTTCCTAACCCAAAGTGACAAAGTCCATGTTACTCCAAACAAAAGTATGGTCAGGCCTATCAAAGCAATACCCAACTCCTGGTACCAACTTCGGTCTTACGGTTTACTATTGCTGAAAAGAGACACCATGACTTTATAAGCAACTCTTATAAAGGAAACATTTAGTTGAGGGTGGTTCGCGTACAGTTTCAGACACTCAGTTCATTATGATCATGAAGGGGAGCATGGCAGCTTGCCTGCGGGCAGGCCTGGGGCTCGAGCTGAGAGTCCTACATCTTGCAGGCAACAGGAGGTCTACTGCCTGTTAACACAGAGTGAAGCTTGAGAAAAAAGACGTCAAAGCCCGCCTCCACAATGACACACTTCCTCTGACAAGGCCACGCCTCCTCATAGTACCACTCCCTCTGGAGGGGGGAGGGCATTTTCTTACAAACCACCACATTTAGCAAACAGTCATTTATTCACTCAACAAATCTTATGCTCAGATATGAAAATGACCGTGCACTTCATAAGGCACAGCTGGGTCTCCAAGAGCCTGAACTGCCTCAGAGCTGGACAGCGGCTCTGCGGAGATGTCGTCAATAGTTGTGTTGCTTACATGAATAAGGTCTCATCTTGTCCTGGGTAGATGTTTTACCCAATGGAAATCTCCCCACGTCCCTGGAAGCCACTGCAGTTTTTATTCCTAAAGATGAGAAATAAGCAGCTTGCTGAAGCCAGGGCCCTTGTTGAGGGCCCTTGTTGGAGGCCCTCTCTGGAGGTGGCAAAACCAGGGAGCAGAGGTAATCTGGCCCTGTAGAGCATCCTCTTGGAACCCTTGGCTCCCTCATGGCAGGCATTTCTAACCACTTAGAGAACCTCATTCGTATTGTTCACGTTCTTCCCTCTGGCTATAAAGATGGATGCCAGAGGACACAGTGACGCCCGTAAAGATGCCAGACCCATCTTTTAAAGGCACAAAACTGAGACCGTAATGCAGACCACAGCTTTCTCTCCCTTTCTTTGGTGAGGTTTGAAGGGGGCCAGAACTTTCAGAAGGATCGCTTGGGGTCCTTAGCAATACCCCCAGCCCCCACTGACAGCCATCACACAACTACCAGAAAAATGAAACATTGTCAAGCTCAGCTTGGTCAGGTGGTAGTGTACAAGGCCCAGGGGTTGATTCTCAGAACTGAAAAGAAGGAGGAGGAAGGGGGAGAAGAAGAAGAGAAGGAGGAAGAAGGAGGAGGAGGAGGAAGAGGAGAAGGAGGAGAAGGAAAAGGAGAAGGAGAAGGAGAAGGAGAAGGAGAAGGAGAAGAAGAAGAAGAAGAAGAAGAAGAAGAAGAAGAAGAAGAAGAAGAAGAAGAAGAAGAAGAAGAAGAAGAAAAAGAAGAAGAAGAAGAAGAAGAACAGAGAAGAAACAAGGTCTTTTGAACTGGGCCATTGTCCTATTATGATTCAGAAAAGAATTCAAAAAGGGGTAAAGAAAGGAAAGCCACAGTGCTGTGGCTCCAGGGTGACCACTCTGACCCGGGCGGAGGGTACAGAGCAGGACTGTGAGATCCGGGGTCACCAGGATGCTCAGCAGGCCATTCCTCCTGAAAGCCTTAAATGTGTGTAAAGGAGGTTGAGCAATGGGCAGGTGGTAAAGAGGAAAAAGCACTTCTTTTTTTTTTCCCCCGAGACAGGGTTTCTCTGTAGCTTTTGGTTCCTGTCCTGGAACTAGCTCTTGTAGACCAGGCTGGCCTCGAACTCACAGAGATCCGCCTGCCTCTGCCTCCCAAGTGAGAAAAAGCACTTCTTGAGAGGAATGCAGGCGGTTGTCTTCTGCCCCTAAAATCAGGACAGTCTGATCCCTCCTCTATCATGGCCGCGTGGACGCTCCCTCAGCAGGGAGAAAGCCCGGCTGTCGTGGCTGGAGATCAGTCTTCCTTCATCACCCGCTCAGAATGTGACCGTCTACCGGTTTTGCTGTTATTGGAATTGGTAATATTGTGGCTCACATTCATCTCTTAGGGGGAGGGTTAGAAAAGCCATGATAGTTTTTCTTCTTAAAGACTTAAAAATAGTTTCTGGTGGTGAGAGGGACAGACTGGAGAAGGTCTGGAATACGGCTAAAGCTCCTAATCTATATGTACAAAAGTATGAAGATGGGGCTCACTGCTTTGTACAATTAATATACTTGCATCAAATGTTATCAACAGTACAAATGGCGTGTTAGAAAGACTCGTCACAAGTTTATTTTTCCTTATTTACTTCATGTTTTGTTAGAAGTATCTTATGTACTTGTTCAGCTGGCGCTTCCAGCTCTATTCCCGTCTCTCCAAACCCCACCCACAGAAAATCTCTGAATAAAGGGAATGTTGATGCTTTTTGTTTTCCACTCTTTACTCTTTTGGGGGGCCACCACCCAACTCTCAAATAAATCACACAGAGTCTTATTATTACTTACAAATGTTCAACTTTAGCTTGGTTTATTTCTAGTCAGTTTTTCTTAAATTATCCCATCTACCTTTTGCCTTTGGGCTTTTATCTTTCTCTGTTTTCTATACCTTTCTTCACTTCTTACTCCATAACTTGCTGAATAGCTGGGTGGCTGGCCCCTCGTATCCTCTCTCCTTCTCTTCCTGTTTCTCTACCCATTCTTTCCCCAGATTTCTCTTCCTATTTATCCTCTCTGCCTGCCAGCCCTGCCGATTTCTCTCTCCTGCCTGGCTATTGGCCATTCAGCTCTTTATTAGACCAATCAGGTGTTGTAGGCAGGCAAAGTAACGCAGCTTCACAAGTTAAACAAATGCAACACAAAAGAATGCAACACATCTTTGCATCATTAAAATAAATGTTCCACGGCATAAATAATGTGACACATCTTAAAATAACATTCCACAACAAGGGAAGACACCAAAACCCACAATTCTGCATTCTTGGCGGCTACTGCAGCTTCATCCTCTGAAGTGGTCAGCTATCCAAGTCCCTGACTAAAGCATTCAACTTTTGACCATACTTGGCCATAAACCCAGCTTGTGATGGGCACATCATTACCCCTCTTCTACAAGCTATATAAGCTCCCTGCTTTAATTTGTGCCTGTGACTTCTTTGGCCTTGATCTCTGGGACTAGAGAACTCACTCAGGAGTTGCTTTGCCCAAATAAACCTGTGCTACTTTTTCAATTCCACTTGATTTGGCTTACTGTGTTGGTGGAGAAACCTATTATTGGGGTACAGAAAATCTATTAGTACTTACTATATATGATTGAAAATTAAAAAGAATAAAATCTGTTACAGTCAATATTAAAATGAAACAGTTCCCATCTCAGATGTGGTGTTGCACACCTGCAGTCCCAGCACTTGGGAAACAGAGGCAGGAGTATTGACACAAGTTGGGGCTAGCATGATCTACATGCAAGTTGGGGCTAGCATGGTCTACTTAGCAAGACCTATTGAAAACAAGGGACTAGTGATATGGTTCCAGTCAAGAAAGAACATGTCATGTTAAGGACGACGACCTGAGTTTGGATCTCAGCACACTTGTGAGAGCCTGGTACAGAGGCACGTGTCTGTAACTCCAGTGCAGGAGAGATGGGCATGCAGCAGTGTGTGTGACGTGTGGAGAAGATCCATCCCTGGCACTCACTGGCCAGCCATTCTAGTAGAGGAAGACACTACACACTGATCCACACACCCACAGGAACACTTGTATAGACCACATGCACAGAAACCAGCCAGCCAAACACACAAGCACACAAAATAGTCCCCATGTTTTAAGTCGTGTCTTAAATAGTAATGTTGCGTCTTTAGAGGTGCCTCTTTTCCCATCGTTCGTCTTGAGTCTCAACTCTGTCGTAAATACTTTTCCTTCTACCCTGGTCTGGACCTTCTCTCCCCCTGACCCACTCCTCTTGCCCAGCCTGGTATTCCTGGTGCTCTCCGTGCTGTGGACTCGCAGTTGAGGAACCTGCCTGACTCCATTTTGAAGGCAGGAGCCACTATGCTGTATTGTTAAAAATAAGTTTTCCATTCACTGAATGATCTGAGCTGCTGTTTTTAAATCTGTTTCCTGGAGCCTGGCCTGCCCCAACCCCTGACCTTGACTTGTTTTTTGAGAATGCCCTGTCCTTTCCTAACCCTAATCACATGTCAATCATATGATATTTTCTGAGATTTTTCTAAACCTCCTTATTGCTCCATTATCTCTCTGTATAACTCCTGGTTTGCAAACTATTTTTGATTTTATTCCTTAAAGGGGGCCCAAGAAATGCATTCTGGGTGGCTTTCTTTAACCTGGCTTAGGAGGCAGTCACTGGTTTGGTCTAAGGTGTACCCTAAATAAAATCAAGCTTGCTTCAAATTTGGCTCAAACAGTGGTAGTGGTCTTATTCTTGATCTCTGGCATTAATATTGTGTCCTCAACTTTAGTGTCATTGAGCCACACAGTGTGGTGCTGGTCTGTCATATGTCACAAGCTCCTCTACCCATCTCTCTGCAGTGCCCAGATAACAGAGGCCTAGAACGTGCAGGCCAGAATTCTGCAGCCAGCCATTCCCAACCCCTCTAAGCCACTAGTAAAAAGCCCAAGGTCAGGCAGACGTGTGCCCTTCTAAAACTCTTCCCAGCGTTTTTATTATTGATTAAACAAAGTGTGTGCCTGTCTTCAAGGCAGCTGACTGTACAGCCAAAAATGGGTTGCCTAACCTTGCCTGAGAGTTTTTCATAAGGTGTCAGACCATGGCTGTGGTCATTGCAAAGCAGGGATTGTTTTTCCAGCTGACCTTCACCCCTCGCTCGCTCGCTCGCTTCCACCCCTTGCTGGCTTCCACCCCTAGCTTCCCCTCAACTCTTCGATCCTTTTCAAGTGGTTTCTACACCAGCTATTTGCTGGCTTGCATTCCTGATTCTCCCCACAGCAGGGTTTATCAGAGGGCCATCTGCTCTTCTCGATAACTCTAGGACAGCAAATATCTACTGTGGGACTGGAAAGAACTGGTTCAAACCAGCTTGTCTTAGCTCACTCATCATCAGTCTTGTGGGAGGTTTTCTTTTAACAATTACCTCCCTGTTGGTTTCTTGCTACCAAACCAGAGTTTGTAGACATCTTGCCTTAAATAATTCCCCATGGAAAATGGACAGAAACTTCACATGTCCTCTTAGTTGACTTGGTTAGATTTCACTCTGGCATTCTTGGTTGCTATGCATCATTGGTGGTGTGGACTTCCTGTTCTGTGTGGAACTCATGGTATCTTGTTATCCCCTCACATCCAGAAATTTTTCATAGCTTGTCAAGCTAATTTATTTCCTGGGAAAGGTAATGCCTATCCATATAACCAAATTCAGACGAAACGGGGTCTGGGCGAAAAGGAAGTCCTTGTCTGGCATTAGACTTTCAATCACTAGCCTTTCTTCTAAGGGAGGGAACTGCTCCTTCCAGGAATGTTCTTTATGCGCAGAGGGGTACAGGCTTTCACACAGGTCTAGGAACGTTCTTCTGCTTCACGGCATGCTGGTCTAACACGTTCCCATCTGTGTGAGTATGTGTGTGTGTTTACACGCATGTGTGTGAGTAGAGAACTGCCTGCCGTAGAAGGTTCTCTCTCTCCTTCCATCACGAGGGTTCTAGGGATATGGAACTCAGGTTGCCAGGCTTGGTGGCAAGAACCGCTACCTGCTGCCGAACCATCTCTCCAGCCTTACTGTATCCTTTTCAATGACTTTATGTGTTAATATATGTAAATGTTTGAGAACTCACTAACTTATATGTTATTGTTGGATATTTAGGTGGTTTCCAGACATGAGCCTTTGGACACATATGAAAATACATTTTAGCCTAGTAAGGAAATTGCTTATACAAGGATGTGTAACTTGAAAATTTGGTAGATATGGGCAAATTGTTTTCTAAATGTAAAATACAATATTTTACATTTCTACATAGTGTGCATGTATGGGGTGTCAGTCCCCTGCATCTTCATCAATAAAAAAACATCATTAACTTCTTGGCCTTGTCAACACAGCTGGGAAAAAAGTCACCTCATTGATTTGCTATACATTTCCCTAACTGCAAATGTGTTTAGTGGATTAAGGTAATCTATTCTCTAATTTGTAAACTCAGGAAAGTCTCCATTAGTCTAGAAAACATATGCAAAAATTTGCAGCAGGCTGCTGGCACTCAGATTCTTCTATCTATTCATGTATTACTTGTCACCTGCTGTCTTCCTGGATCAAAGCCATCAAGTAAGCCTTTTTCACATTTCAGGGGAAGATGGTCTCATTTTCCCATTGCTTTTGGTGAAATGTCTAATGCCTCTTGGACCAGGGTATTTGTGTGTGTATACATTTAAAAATGTTTATGTAACAGTTTCTTTGTTCTTTTATGGCTCTTTCTTCATGGAATTTTGGCCAAGACTTTGATCAGCTCTAAATGTAGAGAGCGAGACAGAGAGCGAATGCATACGCCAGATGGCTGATCAGTTGTCCCCAGCTTTAACTAGTCAGGTTCCCCTGGCTGGCTTGAAATGCTCCTTTATAATGCATGGCTCCCTACCACTGCTTTTTTAATACAAATAACCTGTGCATTATAGCTTAATTACTGTTTTATTTTTATTTTAAGTGCATGCATGTCTCTGTGCCACATGTATGCCTGGTGCTCAAAGATGCCTGAGAAGGGCATTAGACAAGCCTTGAAATGGAGTTACAGATGATTGTGAACCTACATATGGGTGCCAGGAATTGAACCTAAGGTCCTCTGGAAGAGCAATAAGTGCTCTTAACTACTGAGCCATCTCCTCAGGCCCACGCCCCATGGTTTTAATTATTCTGTTTATTATCCAGCGATTGTCTGGCAATCCACACTTGCCCTACCTCCATTCTTTTTCTAATTTTCCTCAAACTCTATAGTTTTGTGTTGGGGGAGGCTGTTCATTCGTTACCGATTGCCCAGACTCTAAATAACCACTCAGGAGCTGTTGATTATATCACTGCTTGACCCATTAGCTCTAGCTTCTTACTGGCTAGCTCTTACATCCTGAACAACCCATCTCCATAATCTGTGTATCACCACGTGGCTGTGGCTTACAGGCAAGGTTCTGGGCAGGCTCCAGCAGAGGCATCTGTCTCCAGAGGCAGCTACAAGGCTTCTCTCTGACTCTGCCTACTTTCTCCTCCTCTATCTGCTTGGAACTCCTGCCTTGCCCTATTCTGCTAAGTCACTGCCCGAAACAGATTTATTCATTAGTCAATAAAAGCAACACATAGACAGAAGGACTTTGCACACCAGTGTTGTTCCATATGCAGTGAGAGTTTGCATGCCTCTTTCTCCTCAATTCTGATGGTATTTTCCCTTGAGGTCTCATGACAGTTGCTCATCAGTTCAGAGCATCTCAGCATCTTCCTTTGAGCAGAAGCATGTATTAATTGAAGTCCTATTCTGCATGCTACTGTAGCATCTATCTAAACTCCTTCAATAGTTCTTGCACAACTCAAGTTAGTTTTGTTCCTGGATAGTTAATTGTTTTACCAAAATGTGAAATAAATATTTCTTATTGTACTTACATAAGAGTTCATATATATATATATATATATATGCATATATGAATTCATATATGCAATGGCAAAAAGTGCTATGGTAAGTTCCAGACTGTGTCTAGGGGGATAGTTTTTCTTTTTGTTTTTTAATGGAGTTGAAATTCTTTCTCTTAATATGTTTTATTGTTATTTACACTATGATCCAATCGTGATACATTTTTCAGTCTTTCCACATAGGAACTCAATCCTTTAAAAAGTGTTTCCAGCCAGGTGTGCGTCCATGCGTCTGTAATCTCAGCACTGAGGAAGCTGAAGCAGACGAATCAGTAGTTCAAGGCTGTTCTGGACAACACAATGTGGTTCTGTCTCAAAACATTTTTTTATTTAATTTGTGGCTTGGAGGTGTAGATCAGTGGTAGAATGCCCGTGCCAAGCCGTGTGTTCAATCCACAGCACCAGAATCCTAACTTTAATGTTGTATCTGCTAATCTCTGGGGAGCTTTCTCAACTTTAGCGTCACCACCATCTTAGGCAAGGCCACTGCCCCTCTACACCCGAAGTGAGATCTTCATGGTTAATGACACAAGATGACCTTTGTCCTATCAATAATGTTCCAACTACACATCACCAAAGCAAAACAGCGCACACACAACCAGGTTATTCAACAGTCTTCTTGACCCAGTTCTCCGTGGCTGTGCACTGTTTCATTGAGGACACACACGGCACAGATTGATCCGATCAGTTCCCCAGGCCACCTCTCATCTCGTATCGCAAGTTCTGAACATCTTCAGTTTAGGTTTCTTATTATTGTCCCTACTCACACCTTTCAGGCCGTGGATTCCTGTGTTCACGTGTTCAGAACAGCACGCTTTTTTTTACACCTTTGCAGCTGTCACAGCTGTCTATCTGAAAAGCTGATGAGCAGCCCGACACTCTCTTCAGGTCTAAATGAGCTATTCTTTGTTGATTTGTGTCTCAACTGATTTTCCTTTTGTATAGGTCGATGGATCTAGGTTTATAACACATCTTTACCATCTACCTTTTGTCATTAGCTTTTTAAACTTGTTAGATGGCTTCCCTATTGAATGCTGCAGAACTAGGGGAGAGGGTTGTGTGGACCCCAGAAGGGACAGCCCTGCCCCGGTGCAGCCTCTCCACTCACGATTTCACAAGCTTCCCTCGTCATGTTCAGCAGCGGTTACAGGGTGAGGAGTTCACACCGGAGCGCAGGTTCAAGCTCAGGCACTAACACAGGAAGAAGCTTTGGTCCGGGGTGAGCTATCACGGGGACCAGGGGATACACACAGTGTGAGCCTAGCACATGCCAGACACTGTTTTAAGTGCCGTATTATCTCATTTGATCCTCTCAGCACCTCAGTGAGAATGCTTCCGTTGTGTCCTTCATTTCACAGAAGAGGATCTTGACAGAGATGTTAAGTGATTGTCACACAGATGGTATAGGACAAATGACGTCTCCAAACCTTTTGGTTTGAAGAAGATGAGGAAAAGAAGGCCCAGGGAAGCCTAACAGCTATCTTTAAAAAAACTATCAATTGAGAAAAGGCATTTATTTATGTATGCATGTGTGTAGTATGTATGTATGTATGCATGTATGTATGTATGCATGTACGTATGTGAGCCTGAGTGAGGTTTTGTGCACCATATCTGTGCAAGAGGCTGCAGAGGAAGGAGGGAGCATGAGATCCCCTGAAACTGGACTAACAGTTGTGAGTCACCACATGGGCACTGGAAACTGAAGTAAGTCCTTTGCCAAAGAGGTGCATACTTTTAATCCCTGAGCCACCTTTTCAGGCCCCCTGGTCTTTAAGTTGGAAGAGTTACCAAATGGGGGAAAAAAAGTTGTTCTACGGATAATCAAAGCCTAATGTTTAGACCTAATGTTTGGCTGTAGTGAGCAAATTTCTGGTTCCCACGGAGTCATATCTTAGAAATGAGACATATCTTAGAAAGAAGTAAGTGGCCTTGAGAGGTCGTGAGGCTCCAGTGAATGAGTACTGGCTGGAGAGGTTTGCAAGGAGAGTCGGCCATTTGATCACTTAGACTGGTCACCCTCAAGGACTCGGAAGGCCTTGCCGTGATGAGAGCTAAACCACCCTCTGACTGCATCGGATGGCATTCTGAAGTGGTAAGGGTGAATGAGCCCCAGGTTGGTAGCATTACAGAAACAACCACATTCAGACTGAAGGGTCGTTTCACTCGTAAGAAGTGACTCATAATCCCACTCGTAAGTTTAATGACCTTAAACTCCATGTTTTATATTTTACGAAGCACTGGAAGAGAGGAATTTGAAGGCTTCAAACACAAAGATTATACATCTAAGGAAATGGTAATACCAACACCTCGAGCCAATCATTACAAAAGCAACAGCTGTGTTTGGGCAGAGGCGAGGCAGAGCAACGTTTGAGGGTTCTAGATCTAGAGCACGTGGGCTCAAATGTCACTCCCACATGTGTGACGTTTCCTCACCTGCAAACTGCTGTGTTAAAAATGAATCAATCACAGTTTTAACCCCATAAGGATGTGGCCATGAGAGCATCGGACAAAGCTAGAACAATGGCAGGTAACGGATATTTATTGTCATTTTTCCAGAGAATGTCTATGAAGTTTAAGACACTCAAATTCTGTAAAAAGAAAATAAATTGTAATTTTACTAATTGTCACACATTACTACATTGTTGCAAAAGGAGAAAAGTGGATACACTGTCAGCGTATGACACAAATGGGAATCAAGAAAGCACTAGAACAAGATGGACTTGAACTCTGAGTTCTGAAAGGGTCTTCTAGGGTTCATCTGTTTGACTATAACCAACAAGTATCTTACTGAGCATTGTGATTATGTTCAGCTAAATAAAGAGGGCTGTGAACAGCATGGTATAAGGTCCTTGACCGTCAGCAGTTTACAATCTAGCTGTGTGTGGTTAGAAAGGCACTCTTACAAATCCTAGGACCTGAAAGCAAAAGTCATCTTTGAAAGCAAAGCCCTGTGATTTTAATAATCCTGCAATCGCTCGCAACAGTTTCGGCATTTCTTCCACTGAGACGTGTTTATAGCTACAATAGAAATCACTTGAGAAAAGCATATTGATTGCTAGATCAGAGCCCTGCTCGCTCCCTTGTCCTCAGACAACTGAATTATTCACTAAGGTAGCTTCTCGCTGACTTTGGATTATTTAAGAATGTCAAATCCACCCTGAGAGCCTGCCTGCTGACCTCCGCATGGATGCACTGTGGAATTACTAGACAGAGTGTGCTTGGGGAGGGAGGCCGGGTCCACATCTCCACAGCATCTGGCGAGTCTGCTCAGGAGGGACACGTTGCTTGAACTGAAGGGACAGCAGTTCATCGAAGTTCAGCAGCTGGAAGACAAGGCAGGCTGACAACAGTAGCAAGGAAGACAGGGCTTGAGATCGGTTCTTCCTGGTCTGTCTTTCCAGAGTTTTCTTTCATTGCTTCTTATGCATCCGGCTTTGAGAGCGAAGGACAGAAAGGTCTGCCTGAAGCTGGCAGCAGATTCTCCCAGTATTCCCGTCTAGCCCTGGGTTTGGAAAATATGCACCATTAAGTAAAAGAATTTTATAAATTCTGTATGTCGTGTGTGTGTGTGTGTGTGTTAGGGAGAAGAAGAGAGGGAGGAAGGGAGGAAGAGAGGGAGGAAGAGATGGAGGAAGAGATCAGATTAAAGTAGAACTTTTTTTCAACATGTAGTCAGAAGAATTCTGTATATTCACACCAGTGACTTTTGCACAACTTTTGTGTGTGGGATATGCGTGTACATGTGTGTACACATGCTCGTGTGCATATGTGTATGTACACACAGAGGCCAGCTGTCTCCCTCAGTTGCCCTGTGCCTTATGTTTTGAGACAGAGTCACATTTATGAAGCTCAGGAATGTGACTAACTAAGCTGGCCAGGGATCCACGGGTCTCCAGATGTGCACAGCTGGCCAGGGATCCACGTGTCTCCAGATGTGCACTGCTGTGCCTGCCTTTTCATTTGGGTTCTGGGGATGGGAATTCAGGCCCTCGCTACTTTCACGGCAAGCCGGTTACCGACTGAGCCATCTCCCCAGGCCAGTTTCCATACTTTAATCCTCTTTCTTCACTGATCGCTAGGCTTCAAGGCCACCTTTCAGAACAATGTATTTCAGTTATAGGAGATTTTACAACTATTAATTACATTTCATCCTGAAACTTCCAGCAGAGACATGCTAAGTCTACTCAGTATTTTAGTGAAGTGAGAAGTTATCGAGACAGTTTTAAACATAATGAGGCAAAGGGTAATTCTTCAACTATGTAACTAAGAACAGAAAACACAAAACCTTGTGGGACTTTGTTCCTTATTTTTTGGGACAAAAGAAAAAGAGTACAGGATTCTTGGTCACAGACTTCGGTGTTAAATATAACATTACAGTTTCCCTTGCTTTCCTTAGGAAACTTGTGAGAATGGTTAATATTTTTATATGATGTAATGTCAGAACTTGAGGTTTAAAATGGCCCCTGTGAATCACAACTTTCTACAAACATTAATAGGTTTGGAAGTTCAGGGTGGAAAGAGAACTTTGGTCTTCAGACTAAGGTCTTAATCTTATTGGCCCATTACTTTTAAGGCTGCACAGATTATAACAACTAAAATAAGCTATTTTCACTTATTTAAACTTATATTCATCACCAAAGTGTCCTTCCTTTGTCTTTGAATTAAATTTGATCCATTTTTTATGAATTATACCTATGAAAACCATCATCTCTGACAGACACCCATAGAAAGGTTTGGCAATGATTCCTTGCCTTCAAATCTCACCAAGATGAACAAAGGAGATGTATTTACTACATAACATCATTGAGTAAACAGGACCCTAGGAGAAGGTAACCCAATGTATGACCGGCTTCCAGACTATGTAAAGGAGATGGCATTGTATTGATAGATATTGGAAGAGAGCAAACACACAGATACATAGGAAAACAAAACAAGACTCACGGGCCCCCAAGGGAAATGCCTTTAATAATAAAGCAATCATAACATTTAGTATAATTTAGGATCAGGAAGAACTCGGAGAAGACGCAGGCCTGTGATTCTTCTTTCAACAATGAAAGAGGAAGTAGAAATTCGCTTAGAAATAACCTGGAAAGCCAGATGTTAGACAAGAATAAAGAATGTCAGTCCAATCACAAAGCCAATTTACCTCTGTGGAGAATTTGGGAGACTGGTTGAATATAAGAGAGAAGAGAATCCACCAGACCCTGATGTTTGGGAAATCCCCCTTCAAGGGGCTCAAGGTTTGCAAAGTGGAGCGGTTGCTCTTCCCTGCGCTTCCAGCACGCACTGTGTTCTGAGGTGACTTTGCACAGCAGGACATTGAAATGGAAGTGTAGAGGCACCAAGAGATGAGCGACAAGCAGGTCTCAAAGGGGACCCATCCATGGTCACTTCCCAGAAATCTCAGAGGATGGCCAAGGACTGTGACACCCACAAGACACCACACTGGAAACTCAGAGTCACCGAAAAACCAAGGGTCAACATGGCTGTTCGGGAGCAGAGAGGATCAGTCCACACTTGAGTCTGTGCATGAGAGCGAGAGCATGGGCCTAGCCCAGGGTGCGGGGGCACCAGAAGATCTCCAGGGGCCTGCTGGAAAAGCAGGAAGGTGAGGGGAAACTGGCAGTTCATGAATGCCAGAGACAGGAGAGCAGATGAGTTTGCTGGGGAGACTGAAGAACCTTCGCATGCTCATGGAGATCCACCAGGCTCTCAGAGTACTGCCTCTATGGGGTTGACAGGTGAGTGACGAGGAGATTTCCCTTCCACCCTCTGTCTGTCTGGGTTTGTTTGATTCATTTCTTTATGTATATGAGTGTTCTGTTTCTATGCACTCTAGGAGAGGACACCAGATTCCATTATAGATGTTTGTGAGTTCTTCACAGAGGTAAATTGACTGACATTCTTTACACTTGTCTAACATCTGGCTTTGTGGTTGGACTGACATTCTTTATTCCTGTCTAACATCTGGCTTTCTAGGTTGATTTCCTTTTTTTCCTTTTTTAAATTGATTTTTATTGAGCTCTATATTTTTCTCTGCTCCCCTCCCTGCCTCTCCCCTCTCCCCTTCAACCCTCCGACAAGGTCCCCATGTGGTTGCTGGGAATTGAACTCAGGACCTCTGAAAGAGCAGCCAGTGCTCCTAACTACTGAGCCCTCTCTCCAGCCTCTCCCCCATTCTGCCTCTGAAGAGGACTGGAATCACTCACAGTCCTTCAGAGGCTTCGTCAGACAGAAGAAGTTTTAAGTCTGAAACATGTTTTGACTCTTAATTCTGTGTGGAGCTGAGATCTTTCCATTGTTAAGCTGAGACCAAGTGCCCCCATTTAAAGCAGTTACGAGACTTTCTACTCCCCAAGGACGCTGTCTTGGGGCATGCCAGTGTGTTCACTTTGTACCTCAAAGGAAGGGTTAAGAGATAGGACAGAAGACATCCAATGATATGTCATGAGTCCTGCTGCTCGTATGACAACTGTAATCATGTTGTACATGCCATTCTCCAGCTTTATATTTTAGAAGCAACCTATAGATAAATCCTGGGAGACTTAATTGTGACTACAGAATAGGGCATAGTGGCTAAAAATGCTAATTGTATACTAGAAGCAGTCAAAGAATGGGGCCAGGGAAAACACTCAGTCAGAAAGTGTTTGCCATGCAAGCATGAGGACCTGAGTTCAAGTCTCAGCACCCACATAAAAGGCCAGGTCTGGTGGTGTGCACTTATCCTGGTGCTGGGAGGCAGGGGCCGGAGGTGCTCACTAGCCAGCCAGCCTAATCTAATCGGCAAACTCCAGGCACTAGGGAAAAACCCGTCTCAAAAAACCAAGGTGGACGGCACCTAGAAAGAATGACACCTAGGGTTGTTCTGTGAGTTCACAAGTGCCAGAATATTCTTACACACACACACACACAGGGTATGGGAAGGCAGTCCAAAAAGTAGAAGAGAGAGGGAAAGTAGAGAGTGAACTTTATAGAGTGAACTTCATATTGATGGATTAAGACATAGATAGGCACATACTAGATGACTACAGAAAACAGTACTGTAATATATATGTATATATATTATACATATACATATACGTGTATATATATATATATATATATATATATATAATGACATATCAAGGAGCTAGAAGAAAGGAGTTTGAATATTTTCCATCAAGAAATGGTAACTATTGGAGGAGGCAGACATGTTTGTTTACCTTGACATGGACATTATCCAGTGTGTACATGTATGGAAGCATCATGTGGCATCCATAAATATGTAATTTTTGTATCCATTAAAAATGTCTTCTGAAACCTAATCCGTATGATCACAAGAGTTGGGTCTTGGGGGGTGGGCATTGAATCACAGTGGTAGAGCCCTAGTTAATGGCATTAGTGTCCTTACCAAAGACCTCAGAGAGCTTGCCGTGACCCTTCTGTTATGAGAACCCTGCTGTGGGATATTTCTACACTGGGTGAAAATGTGTTGCCGTGATTGGTTTAATAAAGAGCTGAATAGCCAATAGCCCAGCAGGAAATATAGGCAGGACTTATGGGCAGAGAGAGAGGAAGTAAGAGTTGAATCTAGGCTGCAGGGAGATGCCAATGAGATGTGGAGGGGGCTGGACATACAGATGAAGGAAAGGAAAAAACCCACGAGGCAAAACGTAGATTAATATAAATGGATTAATTTAAGTTATAAGAGCTAGTGGGACAAGTCTAAGCTAAGGCCAAGCTTTGGTAATTAACAATAAGTCTCCATGTGGTTATTTGGGAGCTGGCTGATGGGATGGAGACTCGTTATAGAGCCCTCAACAAAAAGCCACTGTCTTTGAGAAAGTGGATCTTCACCGAACACTGCATCTACCAGCAGCTTGACTTTGGACTTTAGAACTCTATGAGAAACAATTTCCATTTGTTTTGAGACAGGGCCTCATTCTGTAGCTGGGCTGGGCTGGGCTGGAGCTCCTTTTGTAGAGATCAGGCTGGCCTTGAACTCAGAAAATTTGCAAGCCTTCGTTTTACGGGTGCTTTGGCTAAGGTACAGGACCCCAGTCCTAGCCCTAAATTTCTGCTGTTTCTAAGTCACGCGGATGATGGTATTCTGTGACAGCAGGCCTGAGCAGACCAGGACTCCCTGGGGACGGGGCCAGGGTGGGGGTGGGGCGGCTTGCTTTCATCCTAGGCACCTTTGCACTGTGTGAGTTCTCACTGCCTTGTGCACGCATCACGTTTACAGCAATACATAGAAGAGGCTGGAGAAAGTATGGGTGCAACTTAAAAAGACCCCACCTTGCTCGGATCCAGGGCTTGGTGTGCATGTTCAAACCACTTCCCCAGCTGCCATGTTTCTCTGAAGCCGGAGGCAGAAATCCTCTCTCTGGGGCCAGCTCCTCCGCAATGGCCCTGATATGGTAGGGCTCAAATCCACAGCAGCCGCCGATGTACCTGACCCCCAGGTCGTAGGCCTCTCTGGCGTATTTTTGAATATCCCATCTGGTGGCAACTCTGGGTTCCATGCCTGCAATACAGTGATTTGATGGTTCTGTTACCATCTCTGTTCTGGTTTGAATGCGAAATGTGCCCCAAAGGCTCACGTGTTCCAGTACTTTGTCCCCAACTGTGGACTGTTTGGAAATGTGCGACTTTCACCAGAGGCAGACCTTGAGGTTTGCTCTGCACCTAGGCTTCCTGTCCTCATCTGGTCCATGGAGGTCATGTGTCCAGATACTCCGGCCATGCCTCATCACCATGATGGACCACATCCCCGTGACGCCCAGCTTCCCTTAAGTTGCGTCTCAGTAGGTATTGGGTGAAAACAACCAGAAAAGTAAGCAATGCAGCTCCTATTTTCAAGTGACATTTTCTCGCTGGTTGGGCTTCTCCTTCACCCAGCCTTACCCCAGGTTAAAAAACAAATATAAGTACCAGAATGATTGTGCAACCTTTAAGGTAGCTTCCCTTTGGTTAACACTAAAAGATTTTTTTTCCTTACATGGACTTATACTATAAAACTGTTATCAATTTAGTCATAGTAAGAAACATGAGAGCCAGGCAGTGATGACACATGACTTTAATCCTGGTGCTTGAAAGGCAGAGGCAGGCAGATCTTTATGAGTTCGAGGCCAGCCTAGTATGTAGAACAAGTTCCAGGACAGCCAAGGCTACACAGAGAAACTCTGTCTTTGTGAAAAACTAACAAAACAAACCCACGAAGGACTTTTCATGCACCCAAACTTACTGAAGGGATATTCTGGGAGGTCCACAAACCCTCCCTTGCCACAGTCAGGTGTGTGGAAGCCCAGGCTTTGCACCATCAGGTGAGCTTGTAGGCCCGAATCCCTGAGACCCTCCTTCATGAGTTTGATGGTCTGCAAGCTGGTCCGGGGCCCAAATCGGCAGTTGACCCCAATGATGTTCGCTCCTGCGCAAGGCAATAAAGAACCATTACAACGTACAGTGGGTTCATTTGTTTGTTCTTCTTATAACAGAAGATGAGCTGGTTGGGGTGCATGCCTGTCCTAACAGCATCTGGGAGCAGGAGGGTCACAAATTCAACACTGGCCTGGGCTATGATGATTAGAAATAATTCAATTTCATTCCAAACCAACCGACCAACCGACCAACTGACCAACCGACTGACCGACCAACTGACCGATCAACCAACCAACCAACCAACCAACCAACCAACCAACCAACCAACGAATGAATCAGTCAACCTTGGAAGCCAGTTTAGAGGTTAGCTACCCTAGTCAAGAAAATTTCCTTCTTGTTCTCTTATTTCCCTGACAATATTGAGCAAACCTTGCTGCATCTCGTAGGCAGCCCCTGCACCGCCCGTCTCATCATGGCCGCTTTACCTGCCCGTGCCAGCTTGACTGCACACTCTCCAGGCGACACATCGTGCGTGTCCCCCTCCGGGCCGATGCACATGGTCGCAGCCACAGGTTTCCCCACTTCTCTCAAGACCTCCACAGCCCACACAGCTTCTTCCACATGCTCAAAATACTAGGAGACAGCACTTCTTAAAACTGGCCTCAAGTTAAAATAGGCTTTGGAACGGTAAAGCACAAATGATGAAAAACCGTAGTAACCATTACCAAATTATAATATGTGACACAGCTTGCTGACTGACGTGTCTAACAGATTATGTAAAGAATCACTTTCCTAGTAAAGACTAGAATTCCATCAATGAGATCATCTGGAGTTTTATCTAAAGATCAGCATTTGGTAACTGTTTGTAAAACAAAACCATACCGTTTAAAGTTGTGTGTGTGTGTGTGTGTGTGTGTGTATGCAAGTTAAAATGGGCAATGGTGGCACACGCCTTTAATCCCAACACTCAGAAGGCAGAAACAGGTGGATCTCTGTGAGTTTGAGACCAGTAGCCTGATCTACAGAGCTAGTTCCAGGGCAACCAGGGCTCCACAGAGAAACTCTGTCTCTAAAATCAAAGCAACAACAAAAAACAAAAACAAAAAAATAGTTAAATATTTAAAATAAAAATCTTGAAGGAGCACACATATTTGTCACCAGAAGTCCAATGTGCCATCCCCTGCACCGCTAAGCCACCTAGGAATAAACACTTGCCTTGTTGATCTGAGGATCATCTTTTATGGAACTGGGGTTAGATCTGAAAGATGATATTCTATCATTCATTATGCTTCTCAGTGATTCGATCTCATGTCTGGTTAGGTGTCCTACCTAGGAGCTCCATGAAGAGGAAGGGAAAAGTGGGAAGATGCTCTCAGAAGGTTAGACTGAGGCTTAGGACACAAGATGGAGCTGAGGGTGGTCAGGTGTCAGATGCAGGGGTGCTTTCCAGAAGCTCCCTTTGGTGTCACAATTAAAAGGGTGACCCTAAAGTAATTGGACAAGAGCCAGAAGCAATCTCCTGGTTTCTTGTTTCTTTGTTCTTCTTCTTGTTCTTTTTTTTTTTCCAGAGAAAGACAGGGTTTTTCTATGTAGTGCTGGCTGTCCTGTCCTGGAACTCACTCTGTAGACCAGGCTGGCCTTGAACTCAGAGATCTGCCTGCCTCTGTCTTCCAGTGCTGGGATCAAAGGCGTGTGCCACCATGGCTGTTTTTTTTTTTTTTTTCTTTACTATTGAAAGAAATTCTATGGAAGCATGTTGGGGAATAAAAAAGATAATCAAGAAAAGCTCTAAAAACAATGGCGCATGTTCCCACCCAGCTGGAAAACACTTCGGACAGTGTTCCAAGAATCTGGAGCAAGAAGCAGACAGCCCTGGGCCTTGAGTTGGTTTCCACTAGCAGACATAGTGATGGGGAGAAGATCTGAGTCAGGGGTTTGGTCCCAGGTAGAAACTATGCCAGAAAATGGGGAAGAGATGGGAGAGCATGTTCTTCATGTTCATCCCGCCAGTGACCAGTTGTTATCACTTATATACGAAATGTCCCCCAGTAGAACCATGTGGCAAAGGCTTGGAACTCAGCTGGCAGAACCAAGCACTGAGAAGGGATTGGACCACGAGGTCTTTGACTTCATCAGTCTACTTAGATGTGAATCGATTCATAATTTGACAGCATCTTTGGCAAATAGCAGGAAGAGAGGGGTCCGGTGAGAGGAAGTAGGTACTGGAGGTGCCCTTTGGAGGCCATCTTGTCTTGGCTCCTTCCTTCTGCCCCTCCTCTTCCTGGTGGCCATGTTCTGCTCTGCAATGCCCCATCTCCGTCATGCTCTCCTGACTACTCACTAGAGCTAGGTGACTAGAGCCAGCTGGCTGGGGATCAAACCTTCCAAAACCATGAGCCCAAGTGATTTTTTCCTTAAGTTGATTTTCTCAAGTGTATGTCTCAGCAGCAACAACAAAAATCTGACTTATAGCAATCCTTTCTTTAAAACGTTATCCACATGGGATAAGATGAGGAATAGCACAGAGGCAGTGAGAAAGGCCAGGGCGGAGAAGGCGGTTACTTGGTGCTTAGTCTTGCTACAGAGGCCTGGGTGAGTCTGAGCAGCCATCTGCCTGCTGTGCTATCCTGGCTTTGCTCCTCCACTGTCTCCAATGCCTACCTCTTGCCCTGCAGCACTTTCCGTTTCTGACCTCTTCTTTGGGAGGGGATGTGTTTGTCCTAAGCCACTGTCCTTTTTTTTCTCATCTCATTGTTCCCCAAGTCAGCTACCATAATCATGTAACCTCAGAAAACAACAGCCATATTGACAGAGATAGATAGAGAGAGCCATCCCCTGCCTCACAGGAAACCCAGCCTGCAGATGCCAGAGCCTTGCCTGGAATGCAGTGTGTTAACCTAAACCTTTGACCATCTGCATGGAGGATATCAGGGCATACAGCAGCCCTGTCCAGTTCCTCTAAGACCAGCCTTACCTCTGCAATCAAGAAGTCCACATTTTTCCTGACAAAAACTTCCAGCTGTAGTCGGAAAAGGTTTTTGATTCTAGTTTCATCCTTGTGGTATTTGTACAGCGATGTCTGGCAGAGGCCCCCTGCCACCAAAGCATCCCCTTGATCAGCCACCTCCCTGGCAAGGTCACAGGCTGCTGCATTTACGGCTTCCCACTGAGAGCAAGAGCAGAAACATGAGCCCGGTGTTTTCAATGTAAAATAAAGCAAGTCATAAGTCACAGAGGGAGCAGTGAGCAAGTCAGTCCTGCAACCTACAGTTCAAGAAGAGTTGAACATAATCTCCTCTCTTACCAGTGACTCCTGTGTCAGGGAGGGAGGGAAGAAGGAAGGGAGACAGAGACAGAGAGAAGAGGGAGGGGTGCATGTACTTGTAGAGGCCAGAAGTCAACACCAGGTGTCTTCTTCCATTGCTCTCCATGTTGTTTTTTGAGACAAGGTCTCTCACTGAGTCTGGATCTCATGGATTTAGCTACATTCGCTGGGAGTCTGCCTGCTTCTGTTCACCCCAATGCTGGTGATGGGGTGACAGGTGTGCATCAATGTACTTGACTTTTACATGGATTCTGGGAATCCAAACTCCGGCTTTGTGTTTATACAGCAAGTACCTTATGGAGTGAGCCATCTCCCCAGCCCCACCAGTGACTCTATATTTCCATTATTGTTATTATCCGCACTGAGTTTTTAAAACATAAATTTAGACTATTTGTGAGGTATAGTGGCTCGCTCAATTATTATTATTATTATTATTATTATTATTATTATTATTTTATGTGCATGGGATTTTGCCTGCATGTATGTCTGTGCACCATGTGTGTGCTGATGCCCTTGGAGGCCAGAAGAGAGCATCAGGTCTCCAGGGGTTGGAGTTACAGACATTTGTGAGCTTCTATGTGGGTACAGGGAATTGAATCCAGGACCCCTGGAGCAACAATTGCTCTTAACTGCTGAGCCATTTTTCAGTTCCACCACATTGTATTTTAATAATTTTATTCATTCCTCTTTCACACAGATTATTAGCTTCTTAAGAAGAGGGTTGAACAAATTCCACAGGAGCAGGATTGAGCCAGTGACCTAGGACAGAGCGGGCCTGAGATGGCAAACTCCATGGGAGAGAAAGTAGATCCAGACCAGGGAGAAGACCAGGGAGAAGATCAGAGCCAGAGACCTTTGCAGGACCAACCCCAAACCAGAGACCTCTGCAGGAGCACATCCAGACCAGGGACATTAGCAGAAACAGGTCTGAGCTGGCAACCTAGACCAAAGCAGGCCTGAGACAGCAAACTCCAAGGGAGCAGCAGAGCAAAGCCCGGGAGCACTGAGCAGCCTCCAGTAACATGGAGTGATCAACGGGGTAACTAGAACCATGGCACTGAATGTACCATAAGAAACAATCATCCAAGCCGGGCGGTGGTGGTGCATGCCTTTAATCCTAGCACTCGGGAGGCAGAGGCAGGCGGATCTCTGTGAGTTCGAGACCAGCCTGGTCTACAAGAGCTAGTTCCAGGACAGGCTCCAAAACCACAGAGAAACCCTGTCTCGAAAAACCAAGAAAAAAAAAAAAAAAAAAAAGAAACAATCATCCAAGCTTTGGATTCACTAGCACCTAAAAGATTAATCAACAGAGTCACAGACAGCTCCAACTACACCAATTAGAGAAAAAGATGAGTAGACAAGGCAAGAACACACACAACACCACAAAAAGCTCTACAATACCAGTAAAATCTAGAGACCCTACAACAGTAAGACTTGAACAACCAACTATAGATGAAGCAGAAGAAAATGACCTAAAAAATAACTTCAGGAGAGTGTTTGAGGCCCTTAAAGAGGAAATGAGAAATTCCCTCAAAGAAATGGAGGAAAAGACAAATAAAAAATTGGAAGACATCATCATCTCTTAAAGAAAACCAAGAAAAAGCAATCAAACAGATGAAAGAAACTATTCAAGACTTGAAAACTAAAATAGAGGCAATAAAGAAAATATAAGTCGAGGGAACTATAGAAACAGAAATCATGAGAAAATGATCCGGAACCACGAATGCAAACATAAAGAACAGAATACAAGAGAGGAAGAAAGAATCTCAA
Source organism: Chionomys nivalis (assembly GCF_950005125.1). Lineage (NCBI taxonomy): Eukaryota > Metazoa > Chordata > Mammalia > Rodentia > Cricetidae > Chionomys > Chionomys nivalis. The sequence continues at coordinate 51,872,265 of NC_080100.1, read as the reverse complement.
GTGCTGAAGATACAATAGAGGAAATAGACTCATCAGTCAAAGCATCTAACAAGCTTAATACAAAATATCCAGGAAATATGGGACACCATGAAAAGATCAAACCTAAGAATAATAGGTATAGAAGAAGGAGAAGTTAAACTCAAAAGCACAGAAAATATATTTAACAAAATCATAGAAGAAAAACTTCCCCAATCTAAAGAAGGATATGCCTATGAAGATACAAGAAGCTTACAGAACACCAAATAGACTGGATCCAAAAAAGTCCCCTTGCCACATAATAATCAAAACATTAAACATATGGAGTAAAGAAAGAATATTAAGAGCTGCAAAGAAAAAAGGCCAAGTAACATATAAAGGCAGACCTATCAGAATTATACCTGACTTCTCATTGGAGACAATGAAAGCCAGAAGGTCATGGTCAAGCGTTATCCAGACATTAAGAAACCATGGATGTCAGCCCAGAATACTATACAGTAAAACTTTCAATCACCGTAGAAGAACAAAACAAGATATTCCATGACAAAACCAGATTTAACCAATACCTAGCCACAAACCCGGCCCTACACAAAGCACTAGAAGGAAAACTCCAACCCAAGGAAGTTGGCTACAACAGCAAAAACACAGACAATTGATGATTTCACAACAGCAAATCCCAAAGAAGGGAAAAACACACAAATTAATATCACCACCAACAAAAACTAAATTAACAGGAGATGGCAACGACTAGTTATTAATATCCCTTAATATAAATGGACTGAACTCATCTATAAAAGGACACAGGCTAACAGATTAGATATGAAAACAGAATCTATCCTTCTGCTACGTAGAAGAAACACACAAAAATATACAAAGAACTCAAAAGAACAAATAATCCAATTTAAAAAATGGAGTACAGACCTAAACAGAGAACTCTCAACAGAGAACTCTAAAATGGCTGAAAGATACTTAAGGAAATGCTCGACATCCTTAGTCATCAGAGAAATGCAAATCAAAACAACTCTGAGATTCCATCTTACACCTTTAAGATTGGCCAAAATCAAAAACACTGATGACAACTTATGCTGGATAGGTTGTGGGGTAAAGGGAACACTCTTGCATTGCTGGTGGGAGTGCAAGCTGGTACAACCACTTTGGATATCAGTGTGGCGATTTCTTGGAAAATTAGGAAACAAACTTCCTTAAGACCCAGTAATACCACTTTTGGGTATATATCCAAAGGATGCTCAATCGTGCCACAAAGACATGTGCTCAACTATGTTCATAGCAGCTTTGTTTGTCATAGCCAGAACCTGGAAACAACCTAAATGCCCCTCAATGGAAGAATGGATAAGGAAAATGTGGTACATTTACACAGTGGAGAAAAAAATAATGACATGGTTTGTCATAACCATAACCTGGAAACAACCTAAATGCCCCTCAAACGAAGAATGGATAAGGAAAATGTGGTACATTTACACAGTGGAGAAAAAAATAACGACATTTACACAGCATTCTTTCAATGTGGTACATTTACACAGCAGAAAAAAATAATGACATCTTGAAATTTGCAGGAAAATGGATGGAGCTAGAAAACATTTTGAGAAAGAAAGACAATTATCACATGTACTCACTCATAAGTGGTTTTTAATCATAAAGCAGCCTACAGACTATAATCCCAGAGAACCTAGACAACAATGAGGACTCTAAGAGACACATACATAGATCTAATCTACATGGGAAATAGAAAATTCAAGATCTCCTTAGTAAATTGGGAGCATAGGGACCTTGGGAGAAGGTTGAAGGGGAGGGTAGAGACAGGGAGGGGAGTAGAGAAAAATGTAGAACTCAATAAAAAATCAAACTATATATATAAATTAAAAAAAGATGGTCTAAGCCTCTTGTGATGGTTTGAATGTCATTGGCTCCCATTAGCTCATAGACAGTGGCCCTTTTAGGAGTTGTGGCCTTGTTGTAGGAAGTGCATCACTGTGTGTCTCTTTGAGGTCTCTTTTGCTTAAGCTTTGTTCAGTGAGACAGTGACTCCCTGTTGTCTTCTGATTAAGATGTAGCCAGCACCATGTCTGCCTGCATGGCACCATGCTCTCCACCATGATGGCAATGGACTAAATCTCTGCAGCTGTAAGCTGCCACCCCAATTAAATGTTTCCTCTATAAGAGCTATTGTGGTCATGATGTCTCTTCACAGCAAGAGGGACCCTAACTAAGACACCTCTCTTTTTTTTTTATATCATCTTTCTGCTTAGCACAGAGAGCACCATAATGAGAGTCCATGGATGGAACCATAAACCTGGACATACTGCTTCTCATTAAATGTGGGTTTCCCCAGTGAACATGAGCACCCATAAGCTTCAGTTGTCATGAACAGTTGGCTTTGCAAATGTTTCCTCATTCTTCATCTTATCTGCTCTTCCTGGCAGGTCTGAGCACAATTCTGTGTATTATCTTTTCCAGGGCTAAGGCCAATGCGCCATGCAGGATGGTCTTCCATGAAGCCACACAGGCAGTAGACCACAGAGTTGGGTATCGAGCCTGATTTTTGTCATTGGTAGGCCAGCCTTAGGTTCTCAAGGTTCTGCTGTCTCCAGACAGATAAGGGGATAAAAGAACAATACAGAATGACGGGGTAAAAAATGATCCAGAGAAATGTTCTTTCTCCACAAAACCCCTCTGCAGGGATGCCTCACTCTTCCAACAGCGTATTCTGTCTGGTCTTGTCATCTTACACATGAACTGATGATATTCTTTATGGTGGTTTGAAAGAAAATGGCCCCCAAAAGAAGCATCGCTATTAGGACATATGACCTTGTTGGAGGAAGTATGTCAGGGTGTGGGCAGGCTTTGAGGTCTCTTTTGCTCAAGCTTCCCTCAGTGTGACAATCAGTTGCCTTCCTGTTGCCTACAAGATGTAGCACTCTCAGCTCCAGCATCATGTCTGCCTGCACACAGCCATGCTCCTCATCATGATGATAAGGGACTGAACCTCTGAAACTGTAAGCGAGCCACCCCAATGAAATGTTTGCTTTGTATGGTTTGCAGAGGTCATGGTGTCTCTTCACAGCAATGAAGACCCGAAGACATTCTCTTCCATACACACGCCTGTGGAGTCATGAATTCATGACCAGCGCAGTAACACAGGAGCCCAGTTCTACCACCTCCCATGAGAAAGCTTGTTCCTGGTGGCTGCCCCCTATCCGCACCCCAGTTACCTTGCTTTCCATATTGTCCTCAGTGGCAGAGAAGGTGAAAGTCTGCAAGACATCTGCTCCCGCTCTCAAGAATTCTGTGTGGAGCTGGCGAACTGCCAAGCGATTGAAATCACAAGCACAAAATCAAATTCCAGAAGCTTACGTTCTCACTAGCAGCTCCCTTCCTTTCTTTCTTTCCTCCCCACCAGATCCAATTTCAAACCGAGAACTGAGAAAGCTACCAATTAAAGCCAGGAGTGTGACAGGGCCACATGCACTGTGGGAGCATCCCACAGGGTTCTGCTGACTGCTCTCCAGTGCGTCCCCTGCAGAGACTAAAAAGCCTGACTAGTTCTTGTCCCCTCGTTCCTTGTCTGGAGTTTATTCACACGGCAGTGTGTGCAGGATGCCGCTGGCCTATTATCACCCAAGTGGGAAGAGTGAAGAAGCTCACACAGAGTGCAGCAGGCCTGCACACGACACCCACAGCAGGCAGATTCCACAGCAAGTGGTAAGCAGCCCTGGCTGCACATAGCCTCTGAGAGAGTTAGTTCCCTGGGGTGGGAATGTTGCCCAGTTGGCAGAACGCTTCCTCAGTGTGAATAAAGCCCTGGATTTGATCCTCAGCACCCTGTAAAGCAGGTGTGATCTTAGCACTCAGGTGGGGGCATGGGGATCAGAAGAATTTTGAGGTTTTCCTCAGCTACATTGCTAGCTTGAGGCGAGCCTAGGATGTCTGAGACTCTGCTAAGGAAAGAAAAGAAAATCCCCCTTTACTTCCTTCCCACCAGCACCCCCTTCTGGCTAATTCAACACATTTAGTTTAGCTGAAAGATCTTTCAAAAGTAAGACAAAAATGAAAAAGTCCCAATGGGCACTGGAGAAGCGAAGCTTTTCTGTCCTCCACGGAAGTGGGTGTCTGAGCAGTCTCAGGAAATAGCATGAATGGGCTCAGGGCTCCAACAACGCATGGGCAGCTCAAGGTGGTAAACTCATCTGTCCTCACCATTGACCCACGTCCTGCCCCATGTGACAGACAGAGGAGCAGATTCTCAAAGAGGTCAAGGGTCTTGTTTAATACACTGCTGCTCTGGGGAAGAACCAAGCAAGGACCCTAGCTTTCTTTTGTGCATGATGTATGTGTGAATGGAGTCCGGTAGATTCAAGCCACACTTCCAGTGTGTGGCCTGATCTCCCCTCTTATTCTTTGGGCTTGGTCCCTCGACTCTAGAAGGGCAAGGGAAATCAATAAAGCCAAGTATAGTTAAAGGACCATTGTAAGGTCACCAACCAACTGCAATGGTTTCTAGCTTCTAACTCTTTTAGTTTTATTTTCTTTCCCAAGTCAGGAAGATGCATTCTGATCCCCAGAGTCTGGCTGTCTGCTTCATTAAGCTGGTGATGGCCATGGTTGTTATCTACCGTGCACAGCCTTCAGCAGGATGAATCTAAAGCAACTAGTGATTTTTGCTAACTTATAAAAATTCTTGAATAGCTAGAAGGGAAATTTCCAAGGAATAAACAGTGATATATATATATATATATATATCTCAAATGCTTATTTAAGAAAATATGAGCTGAGAGAGGGAGAGAGGAAGGGAGGGATAGAGGGAGGAAGAGAGAGAGGGAGAGAAGGGGGGAGAGGAAAGAGAGGGAGAGAGAAGGATACTGTTTCCTGTGCTTCAGTCCACACTGCCTTAGCCTCCACCCCTTGGCAATTGTGCAAGGGAAGCAGTCCTTAGGAAATGCTTGCTGTTGTTCCTTGATTTTCCTTCATTGGTGTTGAAGTCAACTGTTACTTGTACATACACTTCTGGGTGTCGTGGTACTCACCTGCACTTGGATGCTCCACCACTGCTTCCGGGGTCCAGAGCCCGGCCTTCACGAAGCCTCTCTTCTCCAGCGTGATGAGAAAGCTGCCGTCCCCAACCACAACCTCTCCGCTGTCCAGGCGCTCCAAAATGCCCTGGGAAAGAGACCGGAGACTCAGCAGGCCCTCTCTGCACCCTGCTTTTCCTTGTAAAGCTTCTTCCAATATTAGAAATGTGGATTTTGTGTTCTTCAGGCAATAGTTCTGCTAAAATTATGTCTAAGTGTTTCAAAAGACATTGCTGCATGATTCCTGGCCAATCTAAACACCTATTTTGTGCAGTTGAGGGGCTATGGGTTTTTTTTTTTTGTTCTTGATTCACAGTTTCTGGGTCAAACTATACTGAAAGCACTGATTAACCTGATAGTCATTTTCAGTTTTTTTATGTTCTGTCTTTGTTAATAATATACTAGGGGTTGAGGGCACAATATCTTCAACTTAAACAAACCCCCAAACTTGCAGGCTGCTGGGCATGGCCTTGTCACAGCACTGGCCAGCAGGACAGGTAGAAGCCATTTTTCCCGTTCTGACTGGAGTGGCATTATGTCACCTAGGCGTAGAATCATCTTGTAACCCTGCCACCGTCAGCTGCACTCAATGTTAGGAGGAGCCAACTGGTAATACGGTTTTGCAGGACCATCCACTGTAGCCACAGCGGATATGCGCGGCTTGCTTTTACATCTCGTTGGGTGAGAGATGCAAATCACCTCCTTGGGTTAACCAATTCGAGAATCAAATTTACTAGAACACATCACCCAGTCCTTGAGGGGAAATCGTCACTCCAGGTTTCTCACGTAGGTTCCTTCTTCTCGTATCCAACCTTGCAGCTTGTGTCTGTGAAGCATTTCATGGCTCCCTCGCCCCTATTGCCACAGCCACTGGATTACAGAATGATCTTAATACACCTCACTGTCCTTCTCCTGTCGGTCATTGCCTTTCCTTGTGCCCTGACAACTTCAGCACCTTCGTCCATGTGTGCAGCTGCCCAACAGCATCCGGTCATTACCTGCCTCGCTATGATGGTAGGATGTGGGGGGAGGGCGGGTGACATATCTTATTTGTCTATGTTCCTCCTACCTCTACCAGCATCTAATGCAAGAGAGGTTCTTAGGGAACTCTGCCAGCTGAGACAGCAGAGGTACCGAGTGGTTCTGGAAACATCGGATGCACCACAAGTGGTAGTGGCTGTTTCCTGAGAAACAGAGGCAAAGCCTGGCACTCTTCCAGCAAAAATCAGCAGGCTTTAAAAGGAACCATGATGCAGATTTTGACTACTGTGTCTTTGTGAGATGAGGTAGGAGGGGAGAAATTTTCTTTTCTTTTCTTTTTATTATTATTATCATTATCATTATTATTTTGGTTTTTAAGACAGGGTTTCTCTATGTAATAGCTCTGGCTGTACTAGAACTCACTCTGTAGATCAGGCTGGTCTCAAACTCACAGAGATCTGCTACCTCTGCCTCTTGAGTGTTGGGACTAAAGGCATGAGTCACCACTCGGTTTATTTTCCTTTCTTATCTGGAAGCTTTTCCAATGTTTTCTTTATGTTACCTTTTATGTGTTTTTGTGTATGTGTGCACACGTGTGCGTGTGTGTGCAGTGACCTAAGAGCCTGCAGGGCAGCAGACCCACTGGAACCGATCACAGGTAGCCGTGAGCTTCCTAACACCGGTGCTGGAACTGAGCTCAGGTCCTCTGGAAGAGCAGCCAGGCCCTTGACTGTTAAACAACCTCTCGAGCCCCGTGCCCAGCATTTTAAAGTCTCCATTTTTCTTTGTCATCATTATCAGAATAACTGGATTTTGGAAATCTGAAGCCCGCGCAGCCCGTCCCTCCTTGTCTCCCCTTCCTCACTTAGTTCTAATGCCAGCTTAGGTGAGAACGGGGAGAGCATGTGAGGATGTGGGTTCACCTGCCCAGTCCTGCCTTCTCGTTCATCCTCTATCAGACAGTGCACCTGCTGATCTGACGGTGGGGGCTGGGGGTGCCTTTACATCCCTCCTTCGGAAGATATCAACCTGAAACCTCTGCATTTACCATCTGGGCTCAGGCTGAGACTGTTGATCCTCACGGGAGGCCGTTCAAACTGCTTAAGCAGCCCCATCTGCCTGTCTTGGCTTGGGGGTGGGGTGGGAAGAGGCAGTTTCTGTGGTTTGACGAATGGGGTGAAAGCACTGGCGACCTGTGCTTGCCAGCTCAGGAGAGATAGTTCCGAGTTCTCTCTCAGGAACACATTAACAGGGACCAGCATGAAAACATGCCGTTCCAGGAGCAGAGTCCCAGAGGAATGGGCACAGAATGTTTTCAAAATCTTAAAAGAAAAGGTCAGGGTTTTACCGTGTCGCCCTGGGTAGGGGAAACTCACTATGTAAACTGGACTGGCCTCAAACTCAGAGAGCCACCTGCTTCTGCTGCCTGAGTGCTGGGACTACAGACATGTATCACCACACTGGCCCCATAAAACCCTTTTTTTAAAAGGGGAAGAGCCAGGAGTGGCGGTGCAGTCTTTAATCCCAGCACTTGGAATTTATTTTAATCCCAGCAGAGGCAGGTGTAGGAAGGAGACACAATGCTCTTCATCTTTAAAAGGAGTCTTTTTGTTTTGGTTTGGTTTTTCGAGACAGGGACAGCCCTGGCTGTTCTAGAACTCCATTTGTAGTCCAGGTTGGCCTCAAATTCAGAAGAGGTCCATTTGCCTCTGCCTCCTGAGTCCTGGAAATTAAAGGCGTGCATGGGCCACACCCCAGGCAAGTCTTTTAAACAATCTCATTTCTTTCCTACACTTTAACTTTTGCCATTAAAAGAACGTCCCTCAGAGAGCTATGAAACCTAGGCTCCACATTTTGTGTGGGACCCTGACTAGTCTTTTGCCCATGTGTCTGTAACTATTGCTCAGTTAGGGTGGGTCTACGCTGCCTGACATCACCATTGCCCTCAGTTCTTTCTCACCGGGAGCTGTTAATGGCTGACTAGCAATTTAGCAAGGGGTTGAACTTGGACTTCTCTCAATCCCTAGTGTAAGTCACCTCTGTCCCCAGTTTCTTAGCATTCCTAAAACAGAGGTGCCCATTTCTTGCTTCCACTATCCCAGGACTCTGAATTGTTTGGGGAGGATGATTCTGGTGGGTCCTGGGAGTCCCCTCTTCCAAGTTCATGCCTTTCTGGTTGTTTTGCTATTCTTTGCTTCCACAACATGTCCTCAGTGTTGTGGGAATAAAGTCCAAATCTGGTCGCCATGGGAGAAGGGCCAGATGTGGGACTGCCTTCTGAAGGCAACAGAGGGGACTTAAACCCCCGGCCCTGAGAAATGCAAGGTGTCCTTGTTTCATACAGGACAAGCATGAAGCAGCAGGGCCTGGTTGACGCTCTTAGGAAACCTGAGGGAAACTGACGGAAACGGGTAGATGAACGCCAGGGGCTATCTATTGCATGGGCTTCCTTGAGAGAGAAAAATAAGGGTCCCTTAAATCCAAAAACTTGACCTCAGATCCCTCCTCTGCCCTGAACGCGATCACCAACTCTGAGTAGGTCGCCTGACTCTTGAGTCTCAGTCCCCACCCTACCCCCCATCCCCCCACCTCCGCTCCGCAAACTCGGGATACCAGCAAATGCAGATACTCTGGGCTGGGTAAGGGCTCCATGCATGCTAATCGACTTGCAATCCGGTAAACTGAGGCCCTAGGCCGCACGTAACGTTCTAATAAGGTTTTAGGGGTTTGGCTGAAGCGGGATTTGAACTTCGCTGGAAAGGAAGAGGGCCTGAGCAACACTCACCTTCTTGGCCCGCTGGCCTCCGGCTGGTGCCATGTCGCTGCGATTGTGCAGGCGCGGGTCCCGGTGGCACCGGTCCCGGAGGCGCCTCGGTGCCGGAGTCCGCCCCTCTGTGGGAGGACCCCCCTCCGCCCTCTCCCTCCCCACTCCCTCTGCCTCCTGCCTAAGGCCACAGTCCGTGTTGTCGGTGCTTGGCCTCCCCTCCGCCATGCTCCGCCCGGGCGCGCTGCGGCTGCGGGGTCTGGCACTGCGTGGCTGCCCTGGGCGCCCAAGTTCCACCGGCCGCCGGGAAGGGTGAGTGCTCACCGCCTGCAGGTGTGGAAGAGGGGACCCGTTAGGCTCCCCACAGGAACCGGCTGGAGTCCTCCTGGGATTACCTACAACAACCAGGGAAAACTGTCAGTTTCTCTGGCCCCAAGCCCTGCCCGGTCAGCAATGGGCAGTGTGTGGATGTCTGTCTGTAGGAACCTTTCTCCTGTGTTCAAACAGCTGGACACCGTTGCCTCTGATATACTCCCACCTTGATGGTGGTTGTTATCATTGTTTTATTTTCAATGATTAATCCGTCTTCGAGATTATTCTATTCCAGGGCGTATTGATTTGCCTTATTCTTTTGAATGACTGCATAGTTTTTCATCTGATCAATAGTCTATAATATAATTAAGCAGTCTACTCATTAACAATTAAACTGCTTAGGTCGGGTTGCTTGGTAATGCACAGAACGTAAACTTGGCATTTTTAACGCACGTGTGTTTAGGCAAATATGAGAGTCTTTTTTTGTTTTAAGTTTTTTTTTTTTTTTTTTTTTAACAAAATTGTTAGGAAAAGGGTTAGGTCATTTGAAAGATCAAAGGACAGCAACAAACTTGCCCAAAGACAGTGAGATTCGGGTAAGGTTAGGATGCTTCCGGTGGGTGCTTGTTACCCATGTCTTCCTTCCTTGGCTCCTAGAGCAGGGCTGTGAAACTTCAAAAGTGAGATGGAATTGTCTGTATGTAAATGAGCGGGACAACATCTTTGATTTTCCTGTACTCATTCCTGATGTCACCCACGGTGGCAAGGCGAGGCTCCTGTTCATAGAGTCACTCAACAAACGTTAGATGCTGACTCCGTTTGCATTGTACAGCCTATGGTGTGCAAGGATTGCTTTTGAGGAGCAGCTGGCCGTCCTTCCATCGACAGATTTTTACATAGCGCCTGTGGTGTGCGGGATTGTTTCTGGTTCTGGGAATACAGGGCCCCCAGAACAGCGGTTCTGGCTCCTTCAGACACAGCAGCTGCTGGCCCAGCACAGATTCCTCATCAGCAAAAACAGGATGCTAATTCCCCTCTACCTGGCTTTCAGGAGTACTGCAAACCCTAAGTGAAAGACAGCGCAAGAAGGAGTTACAAGCTGTAAAAGCATCCCAATCAGGAGACTGCATCTAATACGGAAGGAAATGGAAAGGTGTTCATCTTGGGTTAATTTGTTTAAATCTGATTAGACAGATACAGTGTAACATTAAAGTCTTTATTCATGGGCATGGGAGTGTTTATATGCATATATTCCAGAATGTTGAGAGTCATCACAGACGACATTTCTCTTCTAACAACTTTAAGACAGGCTGGCTGTGGTGGCAAAAGACTGAAGTTCCAGCACTCGGGAGGCTGAGGCAGGGTGTCAACCTCAAAGCCATTGTAGGCTGTGGAAGATACTTAGTGAGACTTTGTCTCAAAAACCAAACCGAAGCAGCCACAACCAAAGAGAGCTCTATGAGGCCTTTCTACAAGTTTTTCTTTTTTGTCAGTCTGAAATTGTATGTCTGAATACAAAGTCACACCCCATGTCATTAAATCTGACAAACCATGAAGACAGATTAGAATTGAGACATCCAGAAGCTCAACAATTTAATCCTCGTCAGATAACCAGATCATCTTTTCCCAGATAAGGTGTATTTAGACAAACACAGTCGCCACTACCACGTCAGTCTGAGGGAAGGTTCCATCCTGCTTTTTTTCACTTTGAAACTTATCCTTAAGCTGGTGGTGGTGGCACACACCTTTATTCCTAGCACTCAGGGGGCAGAGGCAGGCAGGCAGGCAAATCTCTGAGTTTGAGGCCAGTCTGATCTACAGAGCAAGTCCCAGGATGGCTGGGTCTACACAGAGAAACCCTTCATCGAAAAAACAAAACAAAACAAAACAAAGCAAAACAACAATAACAAAACCTTATCCTTAAAATGACACCTTTTGGTTTGGTGCCAACAAGTATACCATGGAGAATTTCCACAGAATTCTTATTAATTCATACTGTGACTTCCTATGTCAGACACTACTGGAGCAAAGAGGTTGGTGACTAGGAAAGAAAGCAAGAACCAAGGAATTAATAAATCACATCCTTTGGTTATGTTCCACAGGACTTGTGAGTATTCTTTGTGTTAAGGAGAGCCAGATGCATCCTTGAGGCCCCTCCACATGCAGCCTCAATGGCCTTTCAGAGCCCAGCCCATCCCTGTGTTGACTGCCCGCAACCGCCCCTACAGCCTGGGAGCCTTTCTGCCCTACCCCTTGACTCCTTCATTCCTCCTCACCTACCCCATCATGCCCTCCTGTTGATGGACGCTCCTGCAACCTGTACCTTCCCTTAAAGAGTGCTTCATTGCCGTACTGTACACATTTTCAGTTTGACTTGTTTTATCTCCCCGGTCTGCTATAAGCTTCAGAGCTCTGAGGCCCTGTGTGTCCAGCCCTACACACAGCAGGAATGTAAGAACCCCTTGATAAATATAAAAAAGGAAATACTCTGAAGGAAATGTGGCAATAATGAACAAACCCCTCTACCCAGTGCCAGGATGCCATCCTATAGAGACTTGTATAGGGAAGTCGTGCCAGTAGAGAGTTGAGAACAAGTCATGAAAAAAATCAGATGTGTTCATGGGACATACACATTGGATGTGGGCATTGAGAGAGGGCTGAGATCAGTGACAAATATTGTCCCCTGCCTTCAAAAATCTCACAGTAAAGCCAGGAAGACGACCATCCTACAAACTGATGAGTAGAGATGCCGGAAGAGGAGGATACTTCTCCATCCATCTCCCTGCAGCTTGGGGAGCATCAGAGAGAAGAGGATGAACAGGTGCCAAGTTGCATGAAGATTAGGGCTTTTCTAAGGAGTGCGTGGGGGTGTGAGCATGTGCTGGCCAGAGGTCGGGTGCCTTCTTCAATTGCTCTCCAAATTGTTTTTGAAGACAGAGTCTCTCGCTGACTGGGACAGGGAGGCTGGCCAGCAATACCCAGGGATCCTCTTGTCTTTATTTGGCCAGAGCTGAGATTCCAGATGGGAGCCACATGCCCAACTTTTCATGGAACCTGAGGATCAGATTTATGCCCTCATATTTGTACAGCAAATGCTTGACCAGCTGAGCCCCAGTCCCAGCGTATGGGTGGTTTGTTTGTTTGTTTTTTGATTTTTTTTTGTTTTTCGAGACGGGTTTTTCTGTGTAGCCCTGGCTGTCCTAAAACTCACTCTGTAGACCAGGTTGGCCTCAAACTCATAAAGATCCACCTGCCTCTGCCTCCAGAGTGCCAGGATTAAGGGTGTGTGCCACCATCGCCTGGCCAGAATGTGTTTTTCAGAAAGGGAAAATGATGTCTAGACTGAGAAAGAAGCAGTCACCACTGCTCCTTTCCTGAGCCACATTCGATGCTGGGAACCTAGTCGGGGCTCAGATGCCCCAGATTTCTGAGTGCAAAATGCATCCTGCACGCAATGCGTGAAGTCCTAGAGACAGGCAAGCAAGGGAATAACTGGACCTGCTCTCTGCAAGTGAGTCACTCATAAAAACATTGTCTTCCAGACAGGAAAGCCCACCCTCAGCCCCAGAATGGAAGGACAAGGCAGAGACGGTGATCATTGGAGGCGGCTGTGTGGGCGTGAGCCTGGCTTATCATCTGGCCAAAGCAGGGATGAGAGATGTGGTCCTGCTGGAGAAGTCGGAGCTCACGGCTGGCTCTACCTGGCACGCAGTAAGAAAAGTACCCTAAAATGTCCTATGTATGCCCCTCAAACTGTGAGCCAGCTCCTCCCATTCATGGGTCCTACAGAGAGTTCTGCCGAGCATGGGACCTTCACCTCACCACAAAGTGTACTGTCACCTGACCGTTGTGCTTCCAGGAAGTGGGAAATCGCTATTTAAATACCTTTTATGTGAACATGTGGGTTCTAGATTCTGATCCTGGCTCTACCACTTTCTACCCAGGGTAACTTCCAGGAGTTTCCTTTGGTTTCTATTTTCTGATGCATTCCATTTCTGAGTGGGGTTTGTTTTGTATTTTGTGACAGTATCACCCTGTTGGCAGTTTCTGTTATTGTTCTAGTGATGCAGCATGCCGGGGCAGCGCTGGAGAATGGCCTAGGTAAAGGCCCTGGGTTAGCATGGCTCCCATATGGTCTGAGTCAGCAAGGGATAGGAAAGGAAGATCCGTTGATTGCAAATGTGCATGCTTGCTCTCTGCCTCATCTGTCTCATCTGTCTGTCTCTAGAGAGAGAGAGAGAAAGAGAGAGGAAGAGCTTGGCCTCATTCCCTATCTCTTTCCATAATCAGCTTTCCTGTGGTGAGGAGAGGAAAGGGGAACTCTCTCTGAAGTTCCCTTCATGTTCAGCACACACTTGAAGCACAGGCCAGGTGTCTGACATGGTTGTCAAGGCTCAATGCAGGTAAACATTGCCACCCCGACTCAAACTCAGCTGGCTGCAGCCTCTAGTCCCACAGTCAGCCCACACACATCCGTCAGCCAGTGCTCCCCTCAAATAGCATCAAGTCCAGCTCCTCTCCCTCCAACCCCTCATCCTCACTCAGTGTGTGTGTGTGGAGGGGTGGGGGGCACCGCATCACTTGCCCGTGGCAGTCTTCTCAGCACTGGTATCTGCTTTCACTGATTCCCCTCTGCCTTCCTTCTGCCTGCAGAAGCCCTGGTCCCCTAGGCTTGTCTCGTGCCCCTGAACTAAATTTTCTGTGTAGACTTCATGCTGTCCTAAAAGCGAGTTTACCTCCTCTATTTTTTTCTTAGTGTGAGCTTTAGGGTCACTGTTGTTGTGATGAGACACCATGACCAAAAGCAACTCGGGGAGGAAAGCGTTTATTTCACTCACGGTTTTATCTAACAGTTCATGGTCAAAAGCAGTCGGGCAGGAACTCAAGCAGAACAGGAACCTGGAGGCGGGAGCTGATGCAAAGTCCCTGGAGGAGTGTTGCTTACTGGCTTGCTCCCCAAGCCTTGCTCAGCCTGCTTTCTTATAGGATCCAGGACTATGGTCAGTCCCAGAAGTGAGGTCACAAGGGAGCAGAGCAGTCAATCACCAGTTAAGAAGTTGCCCTACAGGCTTGTCTACAGCCCCATTTTCTCCATTGACACTCTCTCCTCTATAACTGTGTCAAGTTGGCAGAAACTCAGCTAATTCAGTGTGCACTTTGTCATCGTTCAAGACTGAAAGACCATGTTGGGGCACTATGGTCAGTCCCAGAAGTGAGGTCACAAGGGAGCAGAGCAGTCCTGCCCTCCTGGAGCTAGTCTCGGGCACAGAAAGCACTAAGAGTGGGCCTGAGCCTTGAAGAAAGAAGAAACTTGGTAGGGAGTACAGAATGCAGGAGGAGCAGTTAGGGAGACAGCTACAGGGGAGGACACTACAGTGGGAAGTAGGTTCAAGGGTCCTAAGGGGACTCTGAGGTTAGCCAGACCAACTGAAGAGAATGGTGCTTACAGCCTCATGCTTCCCGACTGCTAAGTGGGGACAGCCTTATTTGGAAAGGCTTATTTGTTCACTGACAGTAATTTGGTAAGGCTAACGTTTCAGGGTAGATTACAGGCTTCCCTGAGATTTCACTAGCTCTCCCACCAATATACAGGGCCTACCTTAGCCTAAACTCTTTAAGACAAGCAGGCAAAGATTTTAAGATGATAATCCCTTATGTGAAGTTAACTGTGTTTAATATTTTTTCCCTAAAAGATACCAAAATAGTGGGGAAAGCACCCCACCCCGTTAGACAAGGCAGTAAGCCAGAGCCAAATGGGGAACCATTGTGCAGAGTCAGACAGCAACAGCTAGGTTATTTGTGCCCCTTGAAATAAGGGACAGGGCAAGACTTGTCCTAGGGACTGATTCTGGGAGCTTTTACACATCGACGAGCCTTCTCTGTAGGAGATGCCATCAGGAAGTTTCACAAGCCAAGTGTGTTCCGCCCAGACATATCTGGGAACAGATTGGAATGTTCAGAGCTGGAGAACCAGCTAAAAGGACAGACTGAAAATGAAGGCAGCATCCCTGGAGATTCCCAGAGTTCCATATGTTTTCTGTGATGGCAAGCGTCCACAAGGTACAGGAAATGAGGGCCAGAGGGCGGCACAGCCTGAGACCGAATGTTCAAAGTGTAGCCAAGTCTGCAGACCCTAAGGTCTTGCTCACTTTTATCAGTGCCCAAGGAATGGCATCAGACGCAGGTTTGGAGAGTAGGGTCCTCCATGTCCCTGAGAATGACGTCACAAGATGGAAGAGAATCTAGAACTTTCTACTGATTTACATACATAAGAAAGAAATCAAGCTTTACTAACACGAGTAGCGTCTGACGTGATTGATGTATTGGTTAGGATCCCCAGGTTCTCTGGGGGCAGGTTGGCTCTGCACAGTGGGCTCATCTTGGCTTTTTCTTTGACTGCTATGTGAGGCCGTCATGGTGACTAGCTTTACTGAGCCTTTACATGGTGTAGTTTGTGAGGAGAGGAAGAGGAGCGAGTGGCTTGAGGTTGCCAGAGCCGCACTCTGGAAAGATTTGCTACCTGGTAGTGATAGAAAGGGTTGAGAATTTTAAGCTTGTATTTCTTCTACAAATAGGAGTTCCAAATGTGTTGGCCTATAGTAATCCAAAGGGGTGTGCGTGGTTTCTACATAGCAGTTACATGGGCTGCAAAAACTGTACCTGGGAGTGTGGCTGAATGGTGGAGTGCTTGTCTAGGAGCAGTGCAAGGCTCCAGGCTTGATCCTCAGCCCTAGAAAGAGATGGGTGAGCAAGGATGAGGCTTTAAAGAGGGAGCAGCTGGCCTGCAAGGCAGCCCTGTTGGGAGGAGAGCATGCTAAAAGGGATAGTTAGAAATGGGGATATTACGGCTAGATTTTCTAGACTAAATGATATCTCCTGATGCGGGTGTGTCTGTTTAACCTGTTAATTTTTTTCTGATAAGGAATTCCAGTAGGATTTGTTCCTATGTATTTAAAATACAAAGAGCATGATACTCTTCAAGTTGTTAACAAGAACGGAGAGACGAGAGACCATGATAGTCAGCGGTCACCAGGAACCTTTGGATAGGTTGGTGCAGTAACAGGTGTTTGAAATGGAGAAGGGGGTTTAAAACACAGAGCACACAGCCAAGAGACCTCTGCTTCCACTTGGGTCCATGTAGGACTGAGAGGTGTCTTCTGCTCACGTAGCCTCTGAAATCCGTCTCAACTCTCAAGCGCTCAAGAGGACAAGGAAGAATGTTGTAGCTAATCCCACTTGTCAGTTTAACAGGCTGTAGAATCACCTAGAAGACAAACATCTGGTCACATCTGTGAGGGGTTGTCAGATTGTGTTAATCGATGTGGGAAGACCCCTAACTGTGGGGAGCATCATGCCAGGGTCCCCATCAGAATAAAAGGAAAAGGAGTGCTCAGACCTGGCACTCACCTCTTTCTGAGGGAAGATTCAGCATCATCTGCTCTCCTCCCCTCTGCTCTGGGCCTTGCTCACCGTGATGGACTGTAATCCGCGAACCGGAAGGCAAAATAAACCTTTTCTTCCTCTAGTGGCTTCTCCTTTGGTATTTGCTCACACCAAGGAGAAGACTGAGAGTTTAATGCCAGCCTGAGCTACGTAGGGAGACCGCTTATGGCACAAAGGAATTCAAACAAATAAATAAGCCATCCTGGATGTAAAGCAAGCCCAGAACCAGGCTGTATTTTCAATCCCATGTACACAGCTCAATAATGGAGTGTGTTAATCACCACGCTCTATTGAAAACATGATTCATGAGCTTAATATTCACACGCTTTCTGACACAGTAACTAAGATGAAATTTATTTAAAACACTTCACTCATCCCAAGCTCATTTAGTGTGCTTTACGATTTCTATTAATACCGTAACCTATATTTACACGTTATGTGTAAATAAAGGCATGAGAATGTTTTAGTGGTTACGTGCAAACATTCCAACTGAGCATGCGTGGATGAATAAAAGGACTTGGAGTCACTGGGATAGATGATGGCTTAGGCCAATGGCTGGGTTCTCTGAGGCAGTAGAGGCCCCTGAGAGACAGGAAGCATATCAGACTAGGGGGTCACAACCTGAGCTGGCATCCAAGTCACCCCCATTATTTAGCAACCCTTCATGATTTTCCTGCAATTTTTTCTTACTTGGTATTTGTCATTGCACTATAGGGAAGAGTGTTCCTTTCTTGTTATTTTAAATTTACACCAACAAAAATTTGCAGATTCTGAATTGACTCAAAGACTTGTGTGTGTGTTCCCTAAACAAAGTACACGGGGCTATATGTCTTTAGTGAGTCTGTGTGATTTTTTCAAATGAAAATTCAATAGTCTCTAGTTTCTGAGGTAGGGGAACAGAAAATACATTATAGGTAGATATAAAGAATGGAACTTTCTGGTGGCCTGGTGTGGTGACTTGAACAGGATTTGCCCCCTACTCAAGTTCATATATGCGAATGCTTGGGCATTAGGGGATGGGGCTACTTGAGAGGGGTTAGGAGGTGTGGCCTTGTTGAAGTAGGTGTGGCCTTGTTGAAGTAAGAAGTGGGTCACTTGGGGTGAGCTTTGGGGGTCTCAAAAGCTCAAGTCAGGCCCAGTGTCTCTCTCTCTCCCTGCTGCCTGCAGATCTGGATGTAAAACTCTCATCTGCCATGTCCATCATGGCAGAGGACTAAACCTCTGAAGCTGCAAGCAAACCCCCGTGAAATGTTTTCCTTTCTCAGCTTTGCAGTCAGTGGTCATGGTGTCTCTTCACAGCATTAGAAACACCGACTAAGCCTGGGTTCTTCCAGGGCTGTGGCTTACAGGATCTCCAGGAGTAATCAGAGTTCTGACCAGTACAGTACTTCATCTTCATACCTGAAGACCAGAGATGCTCACTGATTGGATGAGGAAAGTTCGTATGCACACCAAATCCCAAGCTTATGAAGGGGAAAGAGCGGTTCGGCTGTGTTTCTAAGACCCTGGCAGGAGTTCTGTGGTGGAAACACTCCAATACGCTCACCAGGGCAGCGCTACAAGATGCCTTCGGAACCAGGATGGGATTTTTGTCAGAAGCATCACTTGTGTGTATGTTAGACCTCTCGACAAGATTGGAAGCATTGAGCTTCTGGTTTTTAAACACTGGTTGATTGACTTTAATGGGAAATAGTTTTGAGTTTCAGAGACTCAAATTCCCTTAGGAGAAAGTTATAAATATTCCTAAATGGATTTGAGTTTGAACAGATTGTGTTCTGATGAGCTCCCCAAGATAAATTAGCTGAAAAATGAGACCCCAGATACTTAATTAAGAAAACTCTTGCTTCAGTAATTGCCTAGAATTCTTGGTCTGGATGGTACATTGCATCTCTCAGAGTTGATGGGAGGGGCTACATGATTTCTAATATTTATCAATCTTTTCTAAAGAATAATTAATCAACATTTATTCACCAAACATGTGTAGGTGCTATTTGGTTATTTGACATACTGTATAATATAATGTGTACATAAGATGTCTAGGAAACACACAGATTTCTTTTTTTGTATACACCTGGGCATTTTTATGTATACACAAATATATTTTTTTAAATGTAGAACAATAAACACCTTTATTACATGAGTTATGAATGATGGTGTATTTGCCTTTCTGGACTTTGATATTCCTCAGATAGAACTCCAGCTCCTTGCCTTCTAGCGCACAGCCATCTGCTTTGCCGCACTGGCCTGGTCTTGAGGCGATACAGGCATGAAGCTCGCCCCGCTGGAACTGCTCCTCCAGAAGACTGCTGATCTTGGTGTTCTTTTTCCTTTCATCATATTTCTTTTGAATTTTCTTTGATTGTTTTTTGTTTAATATTTCTTCCTCCTCAGGAGTTAGCTTGGCCCCCTTCTTGCAGGCCAGGGGCAGTGCATAGTGGGACTCGTACAACTGTCGGTAAGGTGTGCTGTCAATGAGCACAATGTGGTTCTTCACCAGGGTCTTGGTGCGGACCAGCTGGTCTTTGGATGCATTGTTGACAACATCAATGATCCTTACTTTGCGAGTATAGCATTCAGAATCCCAGGAAAAGCTTCCCACATCCACTCTTAGGGCATGGCACTTCTTATTGCCTCTTATACACTTGGACTGTGTATACCACCAGGGCCAGTCTTAGCTTTGGCAGCAGGCTGTCCCAGATCATACTCCTGCTTCCTGTGGTCGGGCTTTCTCTTACCCCCGATCTTGCAGCACTTTCGCCAGTTGTCCTGAGAGATACCCATTGCTCTGCACTTGTTCATAATTTTAAAATTCAAAATCTTTATTTTTGTTTTTCAATTACACTTAATTAATTAATTAATTATTGGTTTTGGTTTTTCCAGACAGGGTTTCTCTGTGTAGCCCTAGCTGTCTTGGAACACACTCCATAGACCAGACTGACCTTGAACTCAGAGATCTACCTGCCTCCCAAATGCTGGGATTAGGGCTGGAGAGACGGCTCAGAGGTTAAGAGCACTGGCTACTCTTCCAGAGGTCCTGAGTTCAATTCCCAGCAACCACATGGTGGCTCACAACCATCTGTAGTGAGATCCAAGTGCTGGTATTAAAGGCGTACACCACAACCACTCAGCATTTAATTAATTTATCTGTAGGGGTGTGTGTGTGTGTGTGTGTGTGTGTGTGTGCACTTATTTACTGACACATGCCATGAATTCAAGAGGACAATTTACAGTGGTTGATACTCTCTTAAGACCCAGTGGGCTCTGGGAGCTCATCAGGTACCTTTACCCACCAAGCCATCTTCCTGGTCTCCAAACTTATAATCGAAACACTTCTGGTCCCATGCATTTCAGATAAAAAGCAATCAGCAACAGCAGATGTTCTAAACCTTCCACCTAACCCACTCCATTTCACCCTTTTCCTAGTGAAGTTTAGGCTCTTCCTGGGCATGTCTGTGGGCTGGCTCTTACTCGTATGACTGAAGTTGCTTCTTGTTCCATGTGATAAGCCATCTGCTCTGCGGCCTCCAACCAATGT
This sequence comes from Chionomys nivalis, assembly GCF_950005125.1. Lineage (NCBI taxonomy): Eukaryota > Metazoa > Chordata > Mammalia > Rodentia > Cricetidae > Chionomys > Chionomys nivalis. Next base: position 51,852,167 of record NC_080100.1, on the reverse strand, counting down.
GTTCTTTCTTGCACCCACCCTATACTTTCTTCTCGTCTCAGCAGCAAGAAATTGCTGCTTAGCAGAGGAGTTATCAATATTGTGCAAATGCCGACTCATTTCAGCATTTTCTTCTCTCTCTATTCTTCAGGCAGGTCTAACAACTTACTTTCACCCTGGGATAAACTTGAAGAAAATACACTATGACAGCATCAAACTGTACGAGAAGCTGGAAGAAGAAACTGGACAGGTAAATGCTTTTAGTTTGAAGTTGTCTGTGAGGTCAGTCACTCAGATATAGAATCCATGTGCAGGGCTGGCTGTGGTAGAGAAAGAAAGGTTAAGGTAAGAACCCGGGTTGATTTAATTTCTTCAAGCATATTACCCATGTAATTAACTATTCTTCATTTTTTAAAGAAAGAGTGTGGTCGGACATTTCCCTCCCACCCACCAGCTACCACCATTCAGAGGTTCATATTAAATACAAATGCTTGTTCAATAGCTCAGGATTGTTACTAGCTAACTCTTACATTTTTAAGTTAACCCATATTCCTTATTTACACGCTGCCATATGGTAGTACCTTTATTAGCAGGGCACATTTATCTCTTGCTCCCTCTGCGTCTGGATGGTGACTCCTGACTTTGCCTTTCTCCTTCCCATCATCCTTAGTTTAGCCACCCCATCTATACTTCCTGCCTGGCTCCTGGCCAATCAGTACTTTATTAAACCAATTCCAGTGACGAGGCTTTACAGTGTGTAAGAGGATTATCCCACAGCAGAAGATAATAAATAACAACGCTTCAAACATTGTTTAGTCAGTTCCCATACCTAGAGAATATAAAGTCAGAGCACTCCAGCAAGTGGATTGCACAGGATTTGAAGGTGCGCTAACTGCCGCATGGCTTTAGAAACAGCGCACTAAGTCCCCTTCCCCATCTTTGTCTTTATCCTTTCTCATAGTGACTGTGCTCACAAAATAAAAAGTTTCCATGAGCTAAGATCAAAGGCTTCTTAATGTTTTCATGCATTTATTTTGACTGAAGGCCACTAAAAGCTTCCCAGAGTCTGCAGGATCAAAACCAAAGACTTAGCAGGGTCGGAGGCTCTCAGCCTTTGTCTCCTGACTTTCTAACATTCTCTTTGGCCTCAATTTCCTTTGCTCGTGTGCTTTAATTATTCTCAACAGTGTATACTTCTGGAATGTTCTGGGTGCTCTCACACCTGCTTTCTAAATTTGTGTTGTTTTCTTCCTTCCTGTTCCAACTGGAACCACCTTTCTGTCAACCTACACAGACGACCAACCCCTCATGCTTTCAACACAAGTGTGTGTGCACACTGTTCTAACACACAGCATGCATGCACACTGTTCTAACACTCAGCATGTGTGCAAACTGTTCTAACACAAGCATGTGTGCACACTATTCTAACACACAACACGCGTGCACGTTGTTCTAACACACACCATGAGTGCACACTGTTCTAACACACAGCATTAGTGCACAATGTTCTAACACAAGCATGTGTGCACACTATTCTAACACACAGCACACGTGCACACTGTTCTAACACACAACATACATGCATATGTTCTAACACAAGCTTGCGTGCACACTGTTCTAACGCAAGCGTGTGTGCACACTGTTCTAGCGCAAGTGTGTGTGCACACTGTTCTAACACACAGCACACGTGCACACTGTTCTAACACACAACATACATGCATATGTTCTAACACAAGCGTGTGTGCACACTGTTCTAACACAAGCGTGTGTGCACACTGTTCTAACACAAGCGTGTGTGCACACTGTTCTAACACAAGCGTGTGTGCACACTGTTCTAACACACAGTGCGCATGCACACTGTTCTAACACAAGCGTGTGTGCACACTGTTCTAACACAAGCGTGTGTGCACACTGTTCTAACACACTGTCCCACTGTTACTGTTGCTCTTTCCTGCAAACTGTGATGTGAGCAACTTGAGGACCAGGACTGCCTTCTTGTTCCATGACCCAGGACCTCACCGAAATTTTTCAAATAGAAAGACTTTAAGAAATGCCAAATGAACGTTGACTTACAATTGCTCTCCCCAGAGCAGCGTGTAGACTCTCTGTAATCCCTCCCTAAATCCTCTGGCTTTCTCCTTTTCATGTGCTGCTTCTCCACTCCGCACTTGAACCCTCAGTCCATGCAACCATATGCTCTTACCTGCCCTGCCTTTAGCTGCAGATGGACAGTTCCATCAGTCAGGGGCTCTGCCTCTCTCTTTCCCCTGCACCTCAGGCTTTCGGTGCTGTCCGGCGTATGGGAACACCGGGTAAATTGTTGCCGGATGAATACCTTTTCATAAGCTGAGTATATCTTATGTAATTATTTTGTTAGCTACTTAGTAAACTTCTCTTTTACACGCTTGAGTTTTCATTGTGCTGGAGATCTGTGTGTGAGTACCAGGAGGTAGTTTATTGATGTGCTTTTATTGGCATTATTGTCACAGGTGGTGGGATTCCATCAACCAGGCAGTATCAGACTTGCCACGACTCCTGTAAGGGTAGATGAATTTAAATATCAAATGACCCGGACCAACTGGCATGCCACTGAACAGTATATTATTGAGCCTGAAAAAATTCAAGAGATGTTCCCTTTACTCAACATGAACAAGGTATTTTTTTTGTTTGTTTGTTTCGAGACAGAGTTTCTCTGTGCATCAACCCTGGCTGTCTGGAACTCTTTTTGTAGACCAGGCTGGCCTCGAACTCACAGAGATCCACCTGCCTCTGCCTCCAGAGTGCTGGGATTAAAGGTATGTGCCACCACTGTCCTGCTTGAACAAGGTATTTATCTGAAGGGCAATTTCACTTCGTCAATATATTTTAGTAAGTTCCATGAATTTATGAGTTTGGTAGAATAAAGGTAAAAGTAACCCGTGCGTACATTTAGAATGGCAACATTAGATGATTGATCCTGGAACGTGGGCAAATCACAAGGTGAGCTGTTACTCAATAACATATTCAGGGGCAATGAAAACCCTTTAGTTCTGTCCACGATAGCTAAAGAGACATTTCAAAGTCTTTCTAGGACCAGACCGCTCAGACTGAAGTTTTACACACCAGCTGTCTGTTGGGGGAACTTCAAAGAGAATGGCATCCTGCTGTAATGGTTCTAGAAAGGGTTTTCTGAATTTTTAAAACTCAAGAAGCCCTGTGCCATCCTCATGCACTTCCTGGCCCCTAGCTGCACTTCCCTTTCAGACTGCGCCTGGGGAAGATCTAGATCAACTTTGAATTTCCTGCAGAGAATCCACTGACCGGGAATTTAAAGGTTTTTTTTTCCCCTCCTGGGTGACCATCCTTTCAACATGATGAGAGCAGCATTAGCATCTACTTCGGTAGTGTTTATGCAATAGAGACCATGTTAAGCCCCTCCTATGCAAAAACTGGCTGTCGTGGCCCAGAAAACAGAATCTTAAACTGTTTACACAGTGGGATGAGTTTGTTCCGTTCAGAATTGCTGGAGGAAAGATTCGAACCCAGGCCCCTGACTTGTGCTGTGCACACGTCCTGGGTATGGGTAGCCAATGGGTTACTTGGGGAAAGCAGACAGTTGTTGCCCTGCTAGTGACTGTCAGTAGTTCCTCTCCCTGAGTGTTTGTGTAACTGCTGTGGGTGCCGGGGCGCTGTGCTCTTGTGGATTTTTACAGAGCATGGAACGCCTTGTCTATGAGTTGACGTGCTAACAATGTCTTCATTGAAATCATCTCCGCTATGACACTGAGAATCCATTTATGTCTCTTTAGATGTCAACCCTGCAACACTTGCCTAGGAACTCTCATCATTACAGATTTTTCTCAAAGATATTAAGCAATGGAAACACATGGACCAGGGCCAGTGTGCCAAACCAAACAGACATGGGATCACCACAAGGACGTGGTCGTGACAAACCACCAGGGTGACATTTGCAAGTAGACAGGAGTGTGAATTCCATTGAAACCCAAAGTCTCTTACACTGGAACCATAAGTACAAAGACTAAATTATAGAAAAAAAAACTCAGACAAAGAAGAGTCCAGGCCCAGGTGATATCTTTGATAAATTCTACACAGATATTTGAAGAATTAATACCAATCCCTCACAAAGTCTTCTAAAATTAGAATTGAATACTTCCCGACACAACCTATAAAACTAGTATGACTCTGACATAAGAACCAGAGAAAAGCATCAGAGGAAAAGACAGGCTATAGCCCTTCATGACTAGAGATGCAAAGTCTTTCACAAAAATCCAGTAAATTGGAGCAAGAATTCTACAATATAGTCAAATAGAGTGTGTCCCAGGAATGCAAGATTGGTTTGAAAACTAAATGTCAATCAACATAATGTAATAACATCACAACAACAAAGGACAAAGAGCTAAAATAGTTTAAACAGATGCAGGATAAAATATTTGTCAAGACTCTGAATTCATGGGTGATGGCAAATTCTTGTCCGATAGCTGAGATCGCATTATAGCATGCCACTGCGCTGGTTCTGCCAACTCACCTCGTCTCTCCATCCTTTTATTATTTCTCTCCCAATGCCTGAGCTGAAGCTTTAACACAAAGTAGGTGTTCAAGAAGGCATTGTTGAACTATGAACTGTGTATACATTTTCCTCAAGCATGTATGTGGGCCTATGAATGCAGGGCAGATGGAAACCTAGTCCTTTCGTACACTAGGTTGTTACTCTAGCACTGGACTACAGTCCAGCCCATTTTTTGTTTTAGTTTTTTATTTTGAGACAAGGTCTCCCCAAAGCGGCCCAAGCTGACATTGAACTCACTCTGTTCCAAACAGGTATTGAACTTGAAATTTCTGCCTTGGTCTTCCTAGGAGCTGGGATTACATACCTGCACCACCAGACCCAGATGATATCTGATATGCATTAACACATATGTAATTTTATTTACAGTATTGAATAATTCAATATATTGTATGTCAGCTAGAATTAGATTTGATTTTAAGCATAAGAGACTGAAATAATAATGTTTAAGTGAGTCTATTTAAGCATTTGTCCCCGCTAGTTTTATGTCAACTTGATACAAGCTAAAGTTGTCTGAGTGGAGGGGACCTCAGTGAAGAAAATGCCTCCATAAGACCAGGCTATAGGCAAGCTTGTAAGACATTTTCAACTAGTGATCCATTTGGGAGGGCCCAGCCCATGGTGGGCGGGGCCATCCCTGGGCTGGTGGTCCCAGGTTCTATAAGAAAGCAGGCTGTGGAAGCCTTGTGAAGCAAGTCAGTAGCAACATTTTTCCGTGGCTTCTGCATCAGCTCCTGCCTCCTGCTTGAGCCACTGGCTGGAGTTTAATAGCAGCCAGCAGCTTAGAAACTGTGCCCTTCGTTCTTAGTGGTGTATGTCCAACTACCGGAGACTATGGCAAGGCTTGATAAAGCTGCTTGTCATTGTAACAAGTCACTCAACTCTCATTGTAAATCTTGCTCAAGTCTGAGTAGGACTTAGAAAAAAAGGTGTTCCCCCTGCTGTCAAGATGTTTTCCTTCTATGCTGGAGTCAAAACCTTGTGCATGTCAGGAAAGCCCTCTGCCACTCAGCTCTGGACACCTCTAGCCACTGACAGACTTTTAAAGACTGATTTTATTAAACATCTGTTTAGCAGGCTATAAAATGCATTGAATAATAAACAAACATGGAATACTGACTTTCTTATGGTTGATTTAGATTTTAGCTGGACTGTATAATCCAGGAGATGGTCACATTGATCCTTATTCTCTGACAATGGCCCTGGCTGCCGGGGCTAGGAAATATGGGGCCCTTCTGAAGTATCCTGCACCGGTGACATCTCTGAAGCCCAGGCCAGATGGAACATGGGATGTGGAAACTCCACAAGGATCCGTGAGAGCAAAGAGAATTGTGAATGCTGCCGGTAAGCCTCCAGCCCTCTCTCGCCACCAGCCCCCTCTCACCACCAGCCCCCTCTCTCCAGATGCCTGGCTTTACCCATCCTCTCCTGTCTCCTCCCCCGGTTTCCATTCCCTTCTATTCTAGATTGTGTTTAGCCAACTTAGGCTTCTTTCTCTTTTAAGTTTTTTATCTTTATCCTGTACTGGTTACGCTCATGATCAAATTCCAGGGACTAAGGTTGTAGTTCAATTTGCAGAGTGCTTCTCTGGCTTACATGAAGTCCTTGGATCAGAAGTTCAAGGCCTTTCTCGGCTATGTAGGGAGTTTGAGTCCAGCCTGGATACCTGAGACCTTGCCTCAAACAAATAACCAAGCAAGCAGACAAACCTGAATTCCGCTGCTCCAGTTTCTTACCATGTGACTTGCTCTTAGTTTATCTCTTAAGGCAGATTTGATCATTTCTGTCTCTCGTTCTCTCTCTTATCCAAAGATTACTTTGACTCGTCAAAACTTTTAACCCCTTACCTTTCAGAACATTATTAAACACGTTATAAAACTTGCTTAAAAAGTAGAAGCAACTGAACACAAGTCAGGCCTTAAACTGCTCTTTCCCCTCAATGCTCTGTCTGGTACTCCTCTGTCCCGCTGTCCTTGGGAACCTCTAGTCCAAGTTATCTTGGAAATCATTCATTCCACCAACATCACCTGATAAGTTCTTTGTAAATTTGCAGTGTTTTACGGTCTCCTGAATTTACTCCTAAAACTGTTTGACTATTTTCATAGCAACAGCAAAGACTGAGACCTCCGTGTCCAGTTCCTGGGGCAGACATTAGTAATTTTAGGTGAGCTTGCACAGAGGCCCGCTGTGTTTTGTTTCAACGTAGCGCTTCAGGAACTCTTGCAGCCATAATGTGTATTTTGAGAAGTAACTCTCAGTTTAAGACATTTACCCACTGCTTTTCTAAAATGGATACAATTACTTATATAATAGGGTACTATGGCAACACTCTGCATTTCTTTTACTGTGACATTAAGGCCGTTTTGAAGAGCGAAGTGAGAATTGCTCCAAAGAGACCTGAGCTCAGCCCAGGAACTGGTCATCGGGTGGCGTTTTCTATGCATTTGTGAGATTCTGAGGTGATGGCCTTGGAAAAGCAATACAGACAGCCCTGAGAAAAGGCTGTCTGATAAAGCAAAGAAAAGCAGCCTACAAATCACAATCCCAGAGAACTAGACAACAATGAGGATCCTAAGAAAGACATACATGGATCTAATCTACATGGGACATAGAAAAAGACAAGGTCTCCTGAGTAGATTGGGAGCATGGGGATCATGGGAGAAGGTTGAGGGGGAGGGGAAAGATAAGGAGGGGAGTAGGAAAAATACATAGCTCAACAAAAACAAAAATAGAATTAAATAATACCATAAAAAAAAAGAAAAAGAAAAAAGGTTGTCTGAGCTGCCCAGGAAGAAAAGCTCTAGGGATCTCATTCTAACAATGGTCAGCTCTTCAAGGAATGGCTGTCCTTCCTGCACGTTTTTGCCCCTCCAAGCTGTCCAGTCACCTTTGCTGTCTCGCTGTGGTATTCCAGGAAGCTCATGCTGAAACCTGTGTGAAGTGGCCCGCCTCAGTTCTCAACTCTATCCCATTCACACCAAATCTCCCACTATCTCTAATCCATCCCTCCCTCCCAGTTTCTTTTCCTTTTCCTCCCCTGGGCAGAAGTCACTGATTACATATTAGTAGCCCCTGGGAGTAAGGAGGAGTGTGTGTGTGTGTGTGTGTGTGTGTGTGTGTGTGTGTGTGTGTGTTTTCAAAGAACCTTTCTAACAGCTGGAGGCATTCTGTAAGGTCAACCTTGGCCTTGGTAATGGGGGGGGGCAGAGATCCGGTCACTCCACTTTCCTGCACTGATGTTGTTTTAATAACACCAGTTTTATGAATAAAAGCAAGCATCGCGTTAATGGTTTCAGAACGTGGCAGCTGGAACGTTTCCCAGAGTTACCCAGTGAGGCCAAGATGCCACACACCGTTGGGCAAAGTCCTCAGGGTAGCTCTGGAATCCTCCTGAAGGAACCAGGATGCAGAGTTGGAAAGGGTCGTACTGTGAGAGATGTAGGGGCTGCTGAGTCTTTGGAATGCCCATAGGGAGGGGAAAGAACAAAGGCCTGTGCGTTTGCTCAGGGCACGGGAGCTCTGGTCCAGAGACACATGCTTGGCCAAGCCTCTGCTTGAGGCAAGTTACCAATTTAGAAAAGTTAATAATGCCCTCTCAGAAAGTTATTGTGGACAGTAAAATATGAAATATCAGAACATTAGTTACAGTGATAATAATTAGGGCTGTAATGCCTATTTCCTTGAGAGTTTATGCCTGTCTGGGAAACATTAACTAGCATCAAGTATCATGGCTTCTTGGTGCTAATCATAAGATTATTCCTTTCTTCTGTCCCGAAACCATCTAGCAAACATTTGCTAGGAAATGACTTCCCAAGGAACTTGGTTGTTAAGCGAGGGTACCTGGGAATCACCTTGGAAGGTTTCCCAGGCTTCAGAAAGATTCTAATTCAGGGAGTCTAGCTGGGGGCTAGCAAGGTGTATTTATTATATGTGTTTTGTTTTTGAGATGCTGGGGATTGGGCCCAGGGCCTTGTGCAGGTTAGGCTGGTTGTCTTAGGGTCGCTATTGCTGTGAAAAAGCAATCTGAGGAGCAGAGAGTTTATTTCATTTTATACTTCCCCATCACTGAGGGAAGTTGGGGCAGGGACCCAGGGGCGGGAACTGAAGCAGAAGCCACACACGAGCACTGCTTACCTACAAGACTTGCTCAGTTTGTTTTCTTACACACCCCAGGACCACTAGCCCAGGGATGGCACCACCCACATGGATGGGCCCGCCCACATCCATCACTAATTTAAAAAATATTCCACAGGTTTGTATAAAGCCAATCTTACACATACATTTTCCCACTTGGGGTTCCCTTGTCCAAAACTAGCCAGGATACCAGTGTTCTTGCACTGAGCTATATTCCTGGTCTAGAAACTGTATTTTAACTATATTGTCTGTTCCTAGATGATTTCCCAAGACCTTTTCTTTGGGTGTGGTGGTGGTGGGTTGAGGGTTGCTGCTGAGGAGTGAACCTGGGGTCTCATTCACGCTGAGAACTGTGCCCCTGAACTACACCCTACACATTTATTTATTTATGTATTTAATTTTACATCAAACTAAGGCCTTGTTCAATTGCCAGGTAGCCTCAAACTGTATAGAATGCAAATGCAAATTTTTTTTTTTTTTTTTTTGCTTGTTTTGGTTTGGTTTTTCGAGACAGGGTTTCTCTGTAGCTTTGGAGCCTGTCCTGGAACTAGCTCTTGTAGACCAGGCTGGCCTCAAACTCACAGAGATCCTCCTGCCTCTGCCTCCTGAGTGCTGGGATTAAAGGCGTGCGCCACCACTGCCCGGATGCAAATTGGCTTTAAACTTGAAATTGTTTTCACCCTCTGAGGTCTGGGATTACCCTGTGCTCACCTCATCGGGCTGACACAGTTCCTGAGAACAGTCCTGGTCCTAAGGGGAGTGTGCTGACCATATTCTCTCCCTGTGCCTTCTCCTCCTCTCTCCTCCTCCTCTTTTCATCCTTCTTCTCTCCTCCTCTCTGTCCTCCTCCCTTGTCATTCCCCTCTTTTCCCCCCTCTCCCCTCTCTTGCTTTCCCCTCCCCTTCCCTCCCTTTCTCTCACTCTCCTCCTCTGCCTTCCCCTCCTCTTCCCTTCCTTTCCCCCCACTCCCTTCTTCTGCCTTCCCTTCTCCTCCCCTTCCTTTCCAACCCTCTCCTGTCCTCCCCTCCTCTTCCCTTCCTTTCCCTCCCTCCCCTTTTGTGCCCTCCCCTCCCCTCCTCTCTTTTCCAGTTTTTCTTTTTGTGTGACCCTAGTTGTGAGCGAGCAGGGCTGAGGAGGGTTCTCAGTGCTTCCAACATCTTAGCACGCAGCAAGCTAACTGCCCTTTATTACCCAGAACTTCATAAATGAACTGGATTCTGCTTTAGTCCACCCCTTGCTTGGGCCCAGGGACACATCCCAGGGACACAGCACCGCACAGGGACAGGGCCTAGACACACAGAAGCCATTCACTATGAAGGGAAGCTTTCTCGTGCATGGTAAGGAAAGTACCTCTTGACCCTGTTCCCAGTTGATTCATTAACCTGAGAAAATTTTGTAAATTTTATCTAAGAATTTTCCTAGTAATACCAATCAGGAAGAGACTGAATGATGCTGACACGGAGCCTAGTGTTTATCTAAAAAAGAGTTTCTGGGTGGTGGTGGCACACGCCTTTAGTCCCAGCACTCAGGAGGCAGAGGCAGGCGGATCTGTGAGTTTGAGGTCAGCCTGGTCTACAGAGTGCATTCCAGGACAGGCTCCAAAGCTACAGAGAAAAGCCCTGTTGCTACATTTTGCCCGTCACTGTATCAGACGAGAGAGACCTCCATTGTCACTGTGTACAAGGCATTTTGAAGACATGAATTGGGTCATGAATCAACCTCCCTTCAATCTAACCTCCTTCCTTCCAACCACTGTAGTTTTGCATGACCGGCTCTGCACTCTCAAACAGAGCTCGTTTCCAGTGCTACCTTTCTGTGCCCTTACCTTGCTTCCTCTCAGGATGCTTTTTCTGTGCTTGAGTCTCCCCTTTGACCTTGGATGCCGAGTGCTCTTGCAGGAGTTGCAGCATAATCCTAGCTAGACTTAGACTAATTCAATAAACAGAAAAGGCGGCTTCTCAGATACCAGCACCAAAGGGTAAATGGTGTGGAGCTTGTGGGATTTAAAGCAATACAGTTAGTTGAGATGCGGGCAAACATGAATTTTTTATTTTAATGATAAAATGCATTAATAAGCAAGGCATCCGACTCAGTAATTTATAATTATATTTGAATAGGACAGAATTTATCTTTTTCAATTTATGCTTTTAATCAAAATAACTAGATTGGGGATACTGTAGTACTTTGAATTCCTTGGCTAAGTATTTGACTTTAGATTTGAAAACTGTCTTAGTGTGTATAACGACAATATACAGCTTTGCTATTTCTTAGAAAGTCCTGACAGTGGTAATTCACACCTTTCTACAAGAAACAATAAATTAAGTCTCTAAATTATTTAAGACAGCAAAGGTCTCAGATGCCCACAGATTGGATTCCAAGTTTACAAAGGGCAGCCTGTGGGGGGTGATTACTCAAGCGTGACACCCTGACAGGCCAGACGGAAACAAAACAACAGAGCACTGAACCAAATAAACAATGATGTTTCCAAATACAAATTACCATATCAATGTCATAGGTATATGTATACATGTGATGATGTCTTTAAAATAATTTTCTCTCTTAAGGATTTTGGGCTCGTGAAGTAGGTAAAATGATTGGACTAGAGCATCCCCTCATCCCTGTTCAACATCAATATGTCGTCACATCAACCATACCGGAAGTGAAAGCTTTGAAACGAGAGCTCCCGGTACTCCGTGACCTGGAAGGATCCTACTACCTCCGACAGGAAAGGGACGGGCTCTTGTTTGGGCCATATGAAAGTCAGGAGAAGATGAAGCTTCAGGCCTCCTGGGTCACTCAGGGAGTCCCTCCAGGTGAGTTCAGCAAATGAAGGTACAAAGGTCAGAGAAGATGGATCAACTCCCCGTGGCTGGGAGCCAGGTAGAGAACAAGACGGAACCCCAGTGCTACCCTTCAGGTGTCTGGGATGGCATGAGGGAGGGATTGGAGGTGAGTCTGTGAAGAGTAAGCAGACCCGAGGAAAGGGCTGAGGAGAGAAGTTGACGCTAGAGATGGGGCTTCTGGCAAAGGCCCTTTCACCATGCCAACCGTCTGCCAAGTCCTTTCCCTCAATCTGCCTATTTGGTCTGGTTTCAAGATCTGAACACAGATTCGTGTGCTCTGACAGTTGTCCACACTGCAAGTGCCCAAGACAGGATTTCCAGCCTACAAAGAATGCAGGCCAGAGTCCTCAACCAAGTTGGAACAATGGGCAGAGGTCCTCCTGCACCTCACAAGCAAGGATGACTCAGCTCGGGGCTGCAGCAAGAAGGGCCATGCTCCTAGTTCCGTAGGGGAGAAGGGCCACGGTTTTTTGTTTTGTTTTTCATTATTTTTCCTCCATGAGACATTTCCATGAAGCCAAATCAAGAATTGGCTTATCTAGGCAGACACCCCTAGTTTAACCTTGTGTGTACGTGTGTGTCCCTGTATGCAGGTGCATATATGTACAGACACAGTCTACATTTTATTTGTTGGAATAGGTCTCTCACTGGCCAGGAACTCATCAGAAGTAAGCTGGATGGCCAGTGAGCCCCAGGAATTCACTTTGTCTCCACCTCTTTAGTGTTGGAGGTTTCAAGTACATGCAGCCATTCCCAGCTTTCTCTCATCTATCTATCTATCTATCTATCTATCTATCTATCTATCTATCTATCTATCCATCTAATCTATCCATTCATTATCTATCTATCTATCTATCTATCTATCTATCTATCTATCTATCTATCTATCTATCTATCTCTCTATCCATCCTCTATCTATATATCTATCCATCCATTATCTATCTATCTATCTATCTATCTATCTATCTATCTATCTATCTATCTATCCATCCATCCATCCACCATCTATCTATCTACCTATCCATCTAATCTATCTATCTATCTATCTATCTATCTATCTATCTATCTATCTATCTATCTATCTAATCTATCTATCCATCATCTATCTATCCATCATCTATCTACCTATCTATCTAACCATCTAATCTATCTATCTATCCATCCATCTTCTATCTATCTATCTATCCATCCATCTATCCATCCATCATCTATCTATCTATCTATCTATCTATCTATCTATCTATCTATCTATCTCCATCTTATCTATCTATCCATCCATCATCTATCTATCTATCCATCCATCATCTATCTACCTATCTATCCATCTAATCCATCTATCTATCTATCTATCTATCTATCTATCTATCTATCTATCTATCTATCTATCTCCATCTTATCTATCTATCTATGCATCTATTTAATTTATTTAAAACATGGGCTCTGGGTTGAACTTAGGTCCTTGTGCTCACAAGACCAGCTCTTTTCTAGGCAGATCCATCTCCCCAACCCTCTAGTTTCAGCCTGAGAAAGGAGCTAAACTATGGTTTGGTTTGGGCACTGAAATATTTGAAGCAATGTGAAGAAAGGTAAGTGTATTTTCTGCAACTGTATGTTGATAGGCAATTTGGGGCAGAGAACTTATCCTTCCTCCCATGTACCAGGAAAGGATTTCTAACCCACCTTGCCCCCTGAAGAGGCTGGTCTGGCAGCCCGAGGGCTTTGGTTTTGCTGAGTAGGCCCTACACATCTGGGCCCCGCACATCTGGGCCTGAGCAGAATTGATCCTGACTTCAGAGTGACGGCTGGGCTGCTAGGGAGGTTAGTATGGAGAGCGGCTCTGTCTCCATCCTGCCTAAGCTGTGGCTTCTCTGCCAAATAAATGCAGAACAAATATTTAAATAATCCTAACTGGAGAGAGAGTGGACTGTGCGTTGTGCTTGACATGGGTGTCCACGTGACCCAGTGTAACCGTGCTCGCTTGGAGGTTCCATGCCTCTGCCCTGACCTGCAATTCTCAAGAAGGGCTGGGAGAACCTGGGTGGATGCTATGTGGATGAACATCATGAAGTTTATCTGTGGCCATGCTTTTAGTCACGGTTACTTCTAGGACAAGCAGAAGGTAATCGTTGTGCAAGACTCACCTCTGCACACGGGGATCTGGCCTGCGGATGCACATGGGAGCAAGCTACAAGATGGAGGCTGCCCAGGGAAAGGAGAGTTCAAAGCGCTCTTAAGTCCTCCATCCTGGGTCCTGGAACAGTGGTCCTCATTCTCCAGGGTCCTGGAATACACTCCATTCTTAAGTCCTCCATCCTGGATCCTGGAGCAGTGGTCCTCATTCTCCAGGGTCCAGGAATACACTCCATTCTTAAGTCCTCCATCCTGGATCCTGGGGCAGTGGTCCTCATTCTCCAGGGTCCGGGAATACACTCCATTCGCTCTCCCTTTTATGTTAATTGAAAGATAAAAAAATCAAAAATAAAAAAACTCCTAACAAACTAAGCTATTAATAACAATTGCATCAAATATTGGGGGCTAAGCCCCAACCATAAATTTCAATTTCTATTTACTAAAAAGATGACTTTGATTTAGAAAGGAATAGCATTATTGTTCCCAGGAATATTATAGGTACTCACGTGGGAATAGTGAGTGCCTAGTTTAGGCTTAATATCTTTTACATTGATTGACAGGTATATGTGGACATTTAAATGCCATAACACTTGTGTGAGGGTCAAAGAATGATTTTCAGGGGTCAGTTGTTTCCTAGGGAATGAGCTCAGGTTGTCAGGTTTGGGGGCAAGTGCCTTTAACCCAAGTCTCTCACTGGCCCTGAGTTTAGCGTCTAAAGACAAAAGAATGTCTGCCTTACAGGCATTTGTTGCAGAGATCGCATTGCTTTGAGACCTTTTTGTCCACAACACTTTGACCACAGAGGTTTGTCTCTCTAGGCTTTGGAAAAGAACTTTTTGAGTCTGACCTGGACCGGATCACGGACCACCTAGAAGCTGCCATGGAAATGATTCCTGTTTTGAAAAAGGCAGACATCATCAATATTGTCAATGGTCCCATCACCTACTCTCCTGACATTCTGCCTATGGTGGGGCCCCACCAGGGGGTCAGAAACTACTGGGTGGCCATAGGCTTTGGGTGAGTAGCACCCTAATGCTTGACATGTCTTGAAGAAGCACTTACTTTAGCTAAACCCTTTATCAAAGTATCAGGCCCCAGAATGGAAGAGGAAGAGCTGACGGAGGATGGGGAAGCAGTAGAGTGGGGAGTAAGGGAAGGGTGGGATTTTCTCCTTTTGATAACCAAGGAATGAAGAGGAACTAATCACATAATGGGCTAAGCACTTATGTGATCAAGCTTAGCAGGCAGAGGCAATCACTGTCTGAAACTCTCTTCACGTCTTTCCTGCCCTTCCATTCTTTTTATGCCATTGACTTCCAACGGGTTATTTGCCCCAATTGGACATGAATATTTTCATATCAGAATGTGACATATTCAAAGTATCAAATGGATCGCATGTCTTATGTGTTTTCACAGTAATTCCTGTTTGTCTAACGTGATTTACTTCTGTGTAACTTCCCTGGCCGCTTCCTACTTAAGATTCCAGTCCTTGCCCGTGTTTCATTTCTAATATTTGTTCCATTAATATGCTGAATATTGATGTCAAGCTCACTTCACCATCATATCACAGTTTCTAATATTCTAGTTTTCTTCTCTATTCTGTTTGGCTGTTTGTTCAGATCATCTTTAATGATTGCGGCTCTGTGCCGGGGCTCATGCTGCAAGTACCAATTGATGCCTTTGTGTTCTCCTTGGGACCTAACCATGTTTCTAAAGGAGTGCAATTGTGGGGAGAACATTTTGCTTTCTGCCAAATTCCTCTCACACGTCTCAGAAGCAAAGTGCAGGCTGTGAAGTCACTATAGTTTGGGGGATGCCAGGGTTCTTTTGTGAGGGTTTTTTTTAAATATATGGGAATGGGGGTCAAACCCAGGGATAGAATGGGGTTCTCACAATATCAACTTCCTTTGATTCTCTCCCCACGACTCTCACCCCATTCAGTTTCTTAAAAGTTCCTTTTTATGTAACCACAGATAAACCCGTATTTAAAGACTTTGTTGGATAAGGACGGGAGGGTAGACCCACATAAAGCCTACCGGGAACTGTGATTCTGACATCATAATATGTGTAGTTTAAAGCATCCTTGGGGAATGGGGACTGTAGCTCAGTTGGTAGAATCCCAGTTTAACATGCAAGAAGCCCTGGGTTTAATCCCCAGTGCCCTACAAGCCATGCATAGTACTATATCCCTGTGATACCAGGGCTAGGAAGGGGGAGGACAGGAAGATCAGAAGTTCAAGGCCACCCTCAGCTAGATAGTCAGTCTGAGGCCAGCCTGGGTTACATGAGACCCCAATGCATCTTCTTGTGGGAACAGGGACAGGCAGACCTTCCCCTCCAAGAGACCTGCTAGTTACTAATTACAGAGGCCTTGTCCCCTTCTACCCTCTCCCACAAGCCCCCACTGAGTGCCCGCCCCCATTGGAGTGCTTCTAAGTACAAGATCCCTTGCATAGAGGCCGCTACTTAAGAGAATCAGCACTACTCTGAGTTGAGAAGAGATGGAGGGGTATCTCCCACAGAGTTTCCTATCACAGGATAATCACAGTTCAGAAGGCAGGTGAGGGCAACCAATCCGCACTGAAGCCAGTGCTGTTACTAGCTGGCAGCCACAGGCTACCTGGAGGTCTGGTTTCCCTCAGGGTGGAACTGTGAAAACACACCAGCAATCAAGTCAGGTGCCTTCATTTGCATACCGTACCACACACTGATGTGTTTTTGAGGGGAAACAACGTACAGCATAAAGATTATATTACTTGTGTGTTTTCCCTGGCCTCGGTGACTCCAACTTCGATGGCCTGGAAGCTGTTTGAACATGTTGTACCCATTCGAACGTACCTCATTTGTAACATGCCACCATCCTTTGTATCCAAAAGCTATGGCATAATCCACGCTGGTGGGGTAGGGAAGTTCCTCAGTGACTGGATCCTGCACGGAGAACCCCCTTTTGACCTGATTGAACTGGATCCCAATCGCTATGGCAAATGGACCACGGCCCAGTACACGGAGGCCAAAGCCAGAGAATCATACGGGTTCAACAACATTGGTGAAGTACTAATTTTCTGACATCTAGAAAGACCTCTAGGTGTAGACCCTGCTCTGTCCCCTGGGGGTGGCGAGGACCTGTGAACAGCACTGTGCTTTAAGACACAACAAGGGATGTGTGTGACTACATAGAGCTAATGATTGGATACATCACTGATTTTAAGTTTTGAGTGTATTTTTACTTTACCTTTTGATGATCAGTATAAGTGACATCTTTTAGAAGAAACATATATATGCTTTGGATTGTAAGTTCTCTGGTCTCCATTTTGAAATCCCTTCGATACATTGTGTCGTTTCCGTGACAAGCTGTTAGAGCACCCATGTTCTCTTCACAGTCGGTTATCCTAAAGAAGAGCGGTTTGCAGGGAGGCCGACCCAGAGGGTCAGTGGGCTCTACAAGATCCTGCGGTCCAAGTGTTCCATGGGCTTCCATGCAGGCTGGGAACAGCCACACTGGTTCTACAAACCTGGCCAGGACACTCAGTATCGGTAAGTGAATGTCTTAGCGGCCTGTGATCTGATCAAGGGCTTCCACGGCAGGGCAGAGCGGGAGGACGGCAGGGAGGAGCGGGAGGACAGCAGAACAAAGGACGGCAGGGCAGGAGGACGGCAGGGCAGAGCAGGAGGACAGTAGGGAGGAGCGGGAGGACGGCAGGGAGGAGAGGGAGGACGGCAGGGAGGAGCGGGAGGATGAAAGGGAGGAGCGGGAGGACGGCAGAGCAGGAGGACGGGAGGGCACAGGTTCTTTCTTCTGCCATTACCATGTGTCGCTCTCAGGGGAGCACTGAGCCCACTCGGGTATCTCTTATCTGTTTGTGGTGGCGGCACTTATTAAGCAAGCCCAAGGGACACTGGCCAGTCTCAGTGAAGACTCTTCTACTGGCAGTTGCCAGACCTCAGGGACCCTTCCTCGTCCCCATACAATTACTGATATGGCTCTGATTGACAGCAGAAGGTTTGTCATAGCTTAGGTTCAAATACCACATGGAAAGAACCCACAGCTCTGGGTCACGAAACAGCCAAGGGCACCCGCATTTTGGGTTAAACTAAAATACCCAACCTGCCCTCAGAACAGGCATGTGAGCTCCTGTGAAGTGCTGCATGTCATTGATGGACGCGGGGTTAATGGTGCTTATTTTCCCCACGAGAACCCGTAAACTAAGGAAAACTGAATAGCAAGTCTAGAAGACAACTTATGGTTCCCGGCAAATGGTTCCTTTTTGCTGCTCTCACCAGGGCTTGGGGCTGGAAAGAAGGAAGTCTGGATGGTAAAGCACTTGCTGCACAAACGCCAGGGCTTGAGCTGCCCCCAGTACCCATGGAGGAAAGTCGGCTGTAGGGGCACATGCTTGTAATCCCAGTGCTGGCGGGATGGAGACTGGGGTCTCTGGGTCTTGCTGGGCAGTCAGCCTAGCCTATTGCAAACTCCAGGCTGGTGAGAGAGCTCGACTGGGTAATAAAATAAGGTGGACGGTTCTTGGGGTATGGTACCTGAGATTGTCCTGTGGCCTCAACATGAACACATGCACCCATACATGAACATGCATGCACAAGAAACAACAGGTTTTGATGTTTACTTTAAATTCAGGTGAGTGATGTGAGACACTCAGAATGAATGAGTGTGTTCCACTCTAGGAGCAGCTGACCTAGCATGTTTGGGGGCCAGATACTTGGCTTGGTTTTCCAGGAATGACTCAGATAAATACTAGCTTTGTTTCATTTTGTGAGATTTAGATCTGGCTTCATTTTTTTTTTATTTTAATAGTTAAGCTACTGGAAAATCCTGCAGACTTAGCACGGTGCTCTGAAGTGAAAAATAGCATGTTGGAAGTTTGCTTAAGTGGAAAGGACCTTCTGAAATGAATCCAGAGACCTTTGCTTTAGACCCAGCTCTGTCATTAGCGGCTGCAAAAGACCTAGAAGTCACTCTGTGCCTTTTCTTTGGAAAGTGAAGGTGCTAGGCTAGACCATTGCTTAACTCAGTCATGGACACTCTCTGCAACCCTCCACGATGCTCAGTCTCTTTTAACAAGAGAAAGTGACTTGCATTCATGGTTCTGAAGATAGTGCTGGCTAAACAGCTGCATGTGAGCATGTACAGGAATATACACTTGGCATATAAACACATGTGCACACACAGGGACATATACATGTGCACACACAGAGACATATACATACATGCACATACAGGGGTGTATATATATGAATATATATGCACACACAGACATATATACATATATGCACATACAGGGACATACACACACGCACAGACATGTGTTCAACATTCAAACACACATGGGTATACACACACACACTCCATTCTGATTTAATGAGGCTTAACAATTGGTATTTGAAAAATGCTCCCCAGATGATTCTAGCATGCAAGCAGGATTCAAAACCCTTGGACTGTTGCCTTATTCACTGCCCTTCAGACCAGAGCACTCAAGAGTTCTGCCCTATTTTTCTCACTAATTAACACTCATTCACTATAAAATGAGTGGAACACTTAGATAAGTAAGCTATAAAAGGTCAGATTCCAACATGTGTATATAATTTACAGAACACATTGGAGGGTGCACCTCTTCCAGCCCCATAGTCTTTTCGAGATGGGGGGGGCGTGATTGAAATATTCTTATTCTATAATTCTTAGATAATGGATGACAATTGTCTTGAACAGTAAATATCACATTCCAGGCCAAGTTTCCGCCGCACAAACTGGTTTGAGCCAGTGGGTTCTGAGTACAAACAGGTTATGCAAAGAGTTGGTGTAATTGACCTGTCTCCATTTGGCAAGTTCAACATCAAAGGCCAAGATTCCACCCGACTTCTGGACCATCTCTTTGCAAATGTCATTCCTCAGGTAAATAGACAAGGTCCAGGATTCTGACCTGGTCCTTCCAAAAACCAAACAAAAACCCTAACCCACCCTTCTTCGATTTCACTTATTCTGAGTTGAAGGCTAGAAGGCTTCAACTGACCAAGAGTACGCAAGCTGATTCTCAATGGCCATTTCTGCTGAGTGAATTGTAGTTTAGGAAACTAATGGCTTTATTTAACGTGCCGATGAGATCCTAAAAGTTGACTGCAGTTAAATGGATGTGGAGGCTTTTTAAATTACTATGCTTATTTATCTATGTGTGTCACGCCTGCAGCGGTCAGAGGACAACTTACAGGTGTCTCTTCACCTGTGGGGTCCAGGGACTGGATTTAAGGTGTCAGCTTTGGCTGAAACTGCCCTTCCCCAGAGCCATCTTCCCAGCCCCGACGTGCAATTTTTCGAACAAATAATCTTTGTCTGATTGTTTAAATGGAAAATGTAAATGAACCTTTGCTTTGGTTCATGCACTTGACACAGATGATAAGAGGTGGCGGTTTCTCACTGTCCACACCTTCTACATGTGTGCTAAGCTGTTTAATTCACCCTAACATGATTTTCAATCCTTTGGCGCAGGTGGGCTTTACAAACATAAGTCACATGCTGACACCCAAAGGCCGAGTGTATGCTGAGCTTACTGTCTCGCACCAGTCCCCGAGCGAGTTCCTGTTGGTTACAGGTTCTGGGTCGGAGCTTCATGATCTTAGGTAAGTACACACCAGGAAAATAATTTTGAGCGGGTGATGCACTGATTCAATCTCACAAGAGCTTTGCTGGTGCCAGAACATTCTAGTTTCCTTTCTGTCGCTGTAATGGAATACCTCGACCAAAAGCAATGTAGAGAAGAAAGGTGTTGAGTTAGGTCAGTTTACAATTTCAGGTTACAGGCCGTCATTGTGGGGAGCTCAGGGCAGGAGCAGGACCTTCAGACAGCTAGCACTGTTACATCTGTAGTCACGAGCAGGGAGAAGGGAATGCATGCATGGCTGCTTGCTGGCACTCAGCCCATTCTCAGACAGTTTAGGACCCCTGCCTGGGTAATGAGGCTGCCATTATGGGATGAATCTTTCTACATCACTTAACTTAGTTAAGACAATGCCCCACAGACATACCCACAGGCCAGCATTCCTCGCTGAGACTTTGCCCAGATGACTCTAGGTTGCATCAAGCTGACAAAGATGCTCTTTATGGTGGCTGAAGATATGGGTTAGCCATCAGCAGCACTGGCATCTCTTCCAGAGGACCAGGGTTTGATTCCCAGCACCCACATGGTAGCTCATAACCATTTTAACTCCAGTTCCAGGAGACCTTACGTCCTTTTCTGTCCTCTAGGAGTACCAAGCACATACATGATGTACAAACATAAATGTAGGCAAAAATACACCCACATATAAATAAAATAAAATTTAAAAAGATAAGCCGGGTGATGGTGGCGCACGCCTTTAATCCCAGCACTCGGGAGGCAGAGGCAGGCGGATCTCTGTGAGTTCGAGACCAGCCTGGTCTACAGAGCTAGTTCCAGGACAGGCTCCAAAGCCACAGAGAAACCTGTCTCGAAAAACCAAAAAAAAAAAAAAAAAAAAAAAAAAAAAAAGGATAATCATGACACAGTACTTAAAGAACAACTTTAGTTGTTGTTTTTTTTTTTTTTCAAGACAGGATTTCTCTATTGCTTTAGAGCCTATCCTGGAACTAGCTCTTGTAAACCAGTTTGGTCTCAAACTCACAGAGATCCGCCTGCCTCTGCCTCCCGAGTGCTGGGATTAAAGGTGTGTGCCACCACTGCCCGGCTAGTTTTTTCTTAAAGTGTGTGTGTGTTGAGTGTTTGTGTGCATGTGTGTATGTATGTGCACGTGTGTGAGTATGTGTGTGAGTTTGTGTGTGAATGTGTGTGTACATGTGTGTGTGAGTATGTGTGTGTAAGTGTATATGTGCACGAGTGTGAGTTTGTGTGTGAATGTGTGAGTACATGTGTGTGTGAGTATGTGTGTGTATGTGAATGTGTGTGTTTATGTGTATGTATGCATGGAGATGCCTGAAGAGGCCAGAATAGGGCATCAGAGCCCCTGGATCTGGAGTTACGGGTGGCTGTGCACCAATCATACCTGAGTGCTCTGCAAGAGCCTCCGCTCTCTTACAGAGTCATCTCCCAGCCCCCAACTTCAATTCTTAAACCTTACCGATGTGAACAAACCTCACCTGTTCTGCAGGAGTAGTTGAAGCAAAGTCCCAGCCCACTCCACAAGGTTGCCTGCCCAGTGGGTTTTCTGGTTCTGACAATACTGACTCTAATTTACTAAACATCATCAATGAGCCACCACGCCTTTCAGACCTCAATTCTCTTAAGATTTTGCAGGGGCTGGGGAGATGGCTTCATAGGTAAAGTGCATCCTTCACAAGTGTGAGCTGGAGTTTAGACTCCCCAGCAACCATATAACGGCAGATAGGAATGGTGGCTTGCAGGTAATCCTAGCACTTAGGAGGCAGAGACAGGACATTTGAAGAGCAAGCTGGCTAGCTAGACTGTCAACTAGGGTTCAGGAGAGAGGTTCCACCTCAAAATATAAGGTGGAGTGCCATCAAGGAAGTTACTCACTGTCAACCTTTGACCTCTACACATGCATACACACGTATCTCCACATACATACAACATGAAACATGTGTGCATGCACACACATCACACACACACATGCATGTGCCCAATAAAAAGTTCTTACAAAGGAAGCATTATCCTCTTTTTCAGATGGGGAAACAGGTGTGGGTAAAAGTCACCTGCCCACGTCTGCAGGAGTGATTAAGGTGCCACACCGGGCTCACTTCAGCCAGCTTTCCCTTAGTCATGGCTCCCTCTGTGGGACCCAGTGCACACGGCCTCACAACTAGATTGCTTGTAAAGTTTCCGTCTTCCGTTCAACATCCCCAAAGTACGCGGGATGTTATTGCCAAATCAAGGTCTGACTCAAAGTCTCCCTTAGTTGCAGAATGATGAAAGTCTGCTGATCAGGTGCGAGGGGCGTGGAGGTCACCTTACTCATCGAAGCCTCCCTGAGTCTAGACGAACACTGTGATAGACTCCCAGGGCTCTGGGGACGGCTCAATAAATTATAGACGGGCCAGAGAACTGCCTTCCAAAACCTCATCAAGACTTAGAAATTGAGACTGGAGTTTTCTTCTTTCTTTGTGATTGTCAGAGCAATTATGTGTCTGGTGGCAGGCGCATTATTAATGGCTAGCAGCACAATATGCATCCTGGGTGCAGGCACTGAAGCAAACTCAGTTTAAATTAATTTTTGAAGATGGAACCATTAGTTTAAATGCAACAGAACCATCCCTATTTACAACCGTGGCAAAGCTCATTTAAACTGGATGATTCTTGTTACCTGGAAAATTCCCTCCCAAGTCTTAAGTGAGCAATTTAAAGAGAATCTTTTTACCTCTCAGGGACTCGGTGTTGGCAACTTTCAAAGCGAGATGGCTTCATACCATGGCCCTCTAGGGACTTTCTGATAATTCTTGACTTGCAGCAAGTCTTCAGAGACGTGATATGTTAGAGGCACGCATTATTCCAGCGACGCTTACGCAGTGCTTATGATCCCAATGCAGATGGATTGAAGAAGCAGCTGTCAGAGGTGGCTATAATGTTGAAATTCAAAACATAACTGATGAGCTTGGGGTCCTGGGAGTGGCAGGGCCATATGCAAGGCAAGTCCTTCAGAAGCTGACCTCAGAAGATCTCAGCCATGACGCTTTCAAGTTCCTTCAAACCAAGTCTCTAAAGATGTCTGACGTTCCTGTCACTGCGATCAGGATCTCCTATACGGGTAAGAACTGGGAAACAACCTAAAGTAAGGAAAGGCTGCCAGAAATGGGACACACACACACACACACATGCACACTCAGGCAGTTGCACCCTCACAATGCATGCTCGCACACACGCTCACACATCCCTACACGCACAGCCACACCCTCGCAATGCATGTTGACACACACACGTGTTCACACATACCCCCACTGTCACACCCTTAATGCACACTCACCTGCACATACACTCATGCTCACCTTCCCACACTCTTACACTCACATGCTCACTCACACATACACTTATACTCACACACAAACACTCATGCATTACTCCCCCCCACACACACACATACTTTCTCTGATTTTGAAGAAATATTTCTTCTGCCCAACTCTAAGACAAGAAGTCTGTCCGGCCACCCTCCTCTCTAGTGCCCCCACCCATTTCTAGGTGCTTCCCTTTGGAAGGGTAGACAAGCAAAGAGCAAAAGACAGCCATTGGACTAGCTGGAAGACCCCAGTCAGGAGACTGTATGGGAACGCTCACAGTGTGGCTTCCAACCTGATGTGACTGTGGCAAGCTTTCCACGAGTCCCCTGGTCCTCAACCTCCCCAATGCTGTGACCCATTAATACAGTTCCTCATGTTGGGGTGACCTCCCCAACCATAAAGTTATTTTTGTTGCTACTTCATAACTGTAATTTTGCTCCTGTTATGAATCATAATGTAAATATCTGTGTTTTCTGATGGCCTTAGGCAACCCCTATGAAAGGGTTGTTTGACCTCCAAAGGGGTCGAGGCCCACAGGTTGGGAACCACTGCACTAGAGCATGGCCCCTGGCAATCCTCCCAGTCATGTGGTCTCTGGGAGACCTGCGGCCAGCCTGGCACAGAGTAGGCATTTGGTGCAGGAAGCTCTTGATTACCCCATGATGCTCAGGCTAACCCCCTCCCACTCCTCCCACTCCTGTGTCCCCTTACTAAGGAGCGCTGGGTGCCCAGGCATTCACTTAGCTCGATAATGCTCCTGCTCGGGTGGTGTCCTGGCGGAGCCCATCACTACCGACCTGTGACGATGGGGAACAAGAGTGTGCTCACTGTTAACGTCACAGCCTCCCGGACCTCCATTCTAACTTTCCCAACCTTGGCAAAAAAAGCAACAGGAATCAAACTCGGATCATCAGGCTTGGCAGCAGACACCTTTGCCCACTGAACCCTTGTGTGACCCCCATCCCATCCTGCACCTTTTTAAGACATGCTTTCTGGGATCATTACTGTCTGAACTGGCCCCTTGCCCTCTTTAAAGCTTTTAGTTAGC
The DNA here is from genome assembly GCF_950005125.1 of Chionomys nivalis. NCBI lineage: Eukaryota > Metazoa > Chordata > Mammalia > Rodentia > Cricetidae > Chionomys > Chionomys nivalis. The sequence continues at coordinate 51,827,481 of NC_080100.1, read as the reverse complement.
TTTGTTTTTGGATAGTGTTTCAGTAGCCCAGGTTAGCCCTGCGCTCAGAATCCTCCTTCCTCAGCTTTCTGAGTATAAGCATCACAGACATCCTCTCTGTATCCACCCAAACCCTTGAAAACATGTGCTGGTTGTTACCCTACTATCCTTGCCCTGGAAACAGTCGAGGCTCAGGATGAAGCCAAGGTCTAGGGTGGGAAGTGAGTCCGGACTAGAGTCCTTCTGTCTCCGAAGACAAGTCATCTGGCACTCGCCCTCCGTGTAGGAGCCAGGACTGCACACAAATGGCCTGGCAAAGGCGGCATCATGCGAGCAGGCTTTCTCCTGAGCGCGCTGGCTAACACACACGAGTGCTCGCCCTGCAAGCGCTGTTCTCAGTGCTGAGTGGACTCTGCCCGTGCATTTCAGGTGAGCTGGGATGGGAGCTGTACCACAGGAGAGAAGACTCTGCAGCCCTGTATGAGCTCATCATGAATGCGGGCCAGCAGGAGGGGATCGACAACTTTGGAACATATGCCCTGAACGCCTTAAGACTGGAGAAAGCTTTCCGAGCGTGGGGCTCAGAGGTTTGAATACCGGCACCCTCATTAAGACCTTATGTCTGTTTATCTAATGTTTGTCGGGGCACTAGTCTAACAGTCTTGTCAATTCTGGCAGAGAAATCAGACACTGTTAGGTGACTTTGATTAGGGAAAGAGGCTTCCTCTATTTAGCATCGAACATTGACTGGGTTCTGGAATCGTGTTTATTCTGCCTTAACCCTCCAAACAGTTTCTTCCTTCCTTTCGAGACAGGGTTTCTCTGTGTAGCCCTAGCTATCCTGGAACTAGCTCTTGTAGACCAGGCTGGCCTCAAACTCACAGGGATCCGCCTGCCTCTGCCTCCCGAGTGCTGGGATTAAAGGCCCCCAGGTATTTTCTAACAGGCACATCCCAGAGGATTCGAGAATCTCCGTTCATCTCTCCTTCTCTGTTGTGTAGTGTCTCGTCTCATTTTTTTCTCATAATACAACCTTGGTTGAACTAATGTTCTTTTTTTTTTCCTGTGGGATGGGGACAAGGGTCCCGTACATGTTGGTCTAGTCTTTCCCACCAGTAATAGTGGTAATCAAGGCTTTCTCTTTGTAGAATGCTTATCCATTTATGCAACATTTTTATTTATGTGTATTTGTTCTACCTAGCTGCTGCCTGGTCTCTTCCGTGTTGTTGTAATAAAATGCCCTGACACAAGCAAATTCAGGGAGGAGGGGTTAATTCAGTCCTCAGTTCCAGTTCTTCAGAGTGGGGACGTCACAACGGCAGTCGCTTGAGGGAGCTGGTCACAACACATCCATAACCGCAATGAATGCCTGCGTACTGCTGCTGGGCTGCTGGCTTTCTGCGTTTTAACCAGCCCAGGGTCCCTGAGCAGGGAATGCAGTGTCCTCAATGACGATGGGTCTTCCCACATCAATTATAATCAAGATACACTACAAGCGCACACAGAAGCTTTTGTCCCACGAGTGACATTTAGCCATCACCCTTCTCAGCTGTCCAAGAACGAACTGTTACCAAGATTCTTATTTTGCATCCAAACACGCTGGTATCCTTGAGTCACGCAGTCCAGATTCCCGATCCTGGTCCTAGTCACCTGTTTTTATTTCCTTGTGAGAGAACCAAACCCCTAACATTTTCAGAGAACTGTTCTCTTGGAAAACACTGAGGTTTTAGGGGCCGTGGAAACGATGAGTCTCAGAGTGGGGACTCTGGGGTTTAGCTTTATCCTCTACAGCCTGCGTACTTACAAGCTAATTCGGTGACGGAATCTCTCGGATATTCTGTTCTTCAGTGAAATAGAGTATTTATCCTAAAGAATTAACACAGACACAGAGATGGTTTATAAAGAGCCAAATAAACACACCATACCATTAATTTCTTTTTTTTTTAATCCCTCTGCTAATATTGCTTTATTATCACTCAAATTGAGATCTTGGATCATGAAATAGGTCATATTACATTCATCATGGTGTATTCCTCTCTAACCTGTTTTAGACTCATCATACTAAGAGGTTTGTTTTCTTTTTTTAAATTTTATTGTATTTATTGTATTTATTTATTAAAGATTTCTGCCTCCTCCTCGCTACTGCCTCCCATTTCCCTCCCCCTCCCCCGATTAAGTCCCCCTCCCTCGTCAGCCCTAAGAGCAATCAGGGTTCCCTGCCCTGTGGGAAGTCCAAGGACCACCCACCTCCATCCAGGTCTAGTAAGGTGAGCATCCAAACTGCCAAGGCTCCCACAAAGCCAGTACGTGCAGTAGGATCAAAAACCCATTGCCATTGTTCTTGAGTTCTCAGTAGTCCTCATTGTCCGCTATGTTCAGCGAGTCCGGTTTTATCCCATGCTTTCTAATTTAACGTGAAAGCTCAGGTCTTGGGCCTTGGAGGAAGCTAGTTCCTGTCTGCTTCAAGGCACGATCTACAGCCAGGACTTAGATGAGGCCAGTGCCTTCAGAAAAACAGAGCAGTTTTGTCTCCGTTGTCTCCCCAAAGAAGTGCAGAGAGGCATTCTTCTGAGTTAGGACCGTTTTCCCAACAGTGCCAGAGCGCCCTCTAGTGTTGAAACAGCGACGAAACCGCTCTGTTTTTTTTTTTTTTTGTTTTGTTTTTGTTTTTTTTTTTTTTTTTTTTTTTTGGTTTTTCGAGACAGGGTTTCTCTGTGGTTTTGGAGCCTGTCCTGGAACTAGCTCTTGTAGACCAGGCTGGTCTCGAACTCACAGAGATCCGCCTGCCTCTGCCTCCCAAGTGCTGGGATTAAAGGCGTGCGCCACCACCGCCCGGCCGCTCTGTTTTACTAAAAAGGATTCTCCAAGTTTGAGCAAACTGAAAAATAATTTCAGAGTAATTCAAACTGATTTAAGAAATATGAGAACAATTTTACGTGTTGTAAAATAGTCTTGTGTTTGTGTAGTTTGTGTAAGCACTGTGTTGACTTTTTGGGAAGTTAGAGCAGGGAGTTCCCGTTGCCATAAGAGAACAACAGAGCAGGCTGATTTCTACAAGGTTAACTGAATAATGCGTGGTATTCTGTTTGTTCCCATTTCTATACGTTTATCTCAACCACTTTCATATTTCCTTAGTTCTCATCATATAAATTTTAAACTTATAAAATTTTGAGAAGGCAAAAAAACCCTTTGAAGACAAAGCAGAAACAAAATCTCACATAACTTTATTCAAGTTCAGTGCTAAATATCGGCTTTCCTCTGAATCAATTTATCGTCTATCATGATTCGACCACTTTTGAGATGCAACCCCCCTTTCCCTTCTTCTTTTCTGGACTCTGCAAAGGCCAGTGTTCCGCCATCAGCTTTTCTCTCTCCACTCCTATTCATGGCTAATGACAAGATAAGCAAAGTTATTTCAGAACTTCAGAAAACACAATTATGTAAAATTATCACACAATACACAGGAGATTCTTGTTTGCGGAATGTCATGTGCTAGCCTTCAAATAGTTATTAAAAGAGCAGAGGCCAGAGAGATGGCTCAGGGGTCGACAGCAGTAACAACTTGTACCTCTCTTGCAGAGGATTCGAGGCCAGCTCCCAGTATCCTCCTTGGGCAGCCCACAACCTCCCATTATTCCAGGCCTGGGACTGGGAACCCAGTGTCTCAGTTCTCCAAGGACACTTGCCTGCACCCAGTCACACACAGACAGACACATACACGTGCACATAATTAAAATTAGTTAATTAACATCTTTAATATAAAAGAGCAATGGAAATAAATCCCAGCTTTCAGTTTCTGTGTGTGCTATATTTAAATGACATTTGCCAAAGACTTTATTTGAATTTTGAATGAAAAATACTGTTTTGAAGACTAGTCCATAACTAGTCTCTTTAAGAATCTTTACTCAAAAATCATAAAGCATCTTTGCTCTGAGAGAAGAATACCATAAAAAAAGTGTTGCTGCTTGAATCAGCTGTGAACATCGGTTCAGGGCGGAAGTCGATGTTTGCCACTGTTTGTTAATGGAGGCAGTGGGTTTGCTTCTCCATTTTACTGTTCTCTTTGTGGTAACGGGGAATTTGTCTACCCCTCGCCCCTACCCAAAATGTGCTAAGACTTGCTGGGGGGTGACACACCCCTTTAATCCTCCACGCTGGAGGCAGAGGCAGGCAGATCTTGGTGAAGTGCCAAACCCTTTCAAGGCAGCACAGTTCTGATGTAAACATGCTCACCCGAGATTTGAACCATGTTTTCCTTGCAGATGAACTGTGATACAAATCCCTTGGAAGCTGGACTGGACTATTTTGTCAAGCTGAATAAGGTATGTTTATATTCTCAAATGTATATGAAATAAATCATAAAATGATGACAGTGTTTTGTGCTGGAGACATGCTTTAAAATTAAACCAATGTGAGTATAGAAAAAAATCAGTTGAACTAAGCATTGCTTAATTTCTCCGTATACGCTATCTGTCATAATTTGACCAGTATAGTCTATGTTAGTGCGCTTAGAGCAGTGGTTCTCAGCCTGTGGGTCGCAACCCCTTTGGGGTCATATATCAAATACGCCGCATAGCATATGTTTACATTACAATTCATAACAGCAGCAGAATTACAGTTGCGAAGTAGCAATGAGATAATTTTATGTTTAGGGGGTCACTACAGCATGAGTCACTGTATTAAAGGGTCACAGTATCAGAAAGGTTGAAAACCGCTGACTTAGAGACTTAAGAGAGCAGAATCCAGGGTTAAGACTAAAACCCAAGATGAAAGGTCATAAAATTCACTGGGTAGTGGTAAACATCTTTAATCCTAGCAATTGGGAGACAGAGGCAGGCAATGTCTGTGAGTTCGAGGCCAGCCTGGTCTACAGAGTGAGTTCCAGGATAGCCAAAGCTACACAGAGAAACCCTGTCTTGAAAAACCAAAGAAAGATAGTAAAAAATCATAAGATGATTATAATCAGTTGGATTTCAACAGACATCTTTACAGAAATTGTTTATGTTGTGTGTGTATCAACACTTCTGGTGTCTAGTGAGGCTGTACATCAGCTAACCGAGCAGACCAAGCAGACTGGTCATTGACTCTCCTTGGATGTTCAAAGGGTAAATTAGTGGTCTTGCCACATTGGATTAAGCAGATGCTTAAGAAGCAGTCTGTATCTAATGATAACATCTAAATACAAACAAAGGATGTTGTTCCGTCACGCCCAGTATGAGATGGGAGGAGCCAACACAGGCCCAGAGAATCATAATTGACATCAGTAGTCCTCAGGCTGCCCGCCTCGGCCACATCTGGGAGCGTGTTAGAAATGCCAATTCCCAGGTCCAATCCTAAAAAAATCCTTAAAAGCAGAAGATCTGGGAGCCAGGCCAACAAAGCTGTGGTTTAATAAACCCTACAGGGGTTCCCAGGAATTGAGAAACACTATGCTACATTATTACTGTGGAGATTCATATCATAGGAGGCCGATTTATTGGGGTCCCACTCATTGGGGCCAGTCCTCCACATGCAAACGAGGTTATGTCATTGAGGGGGCGAAAGAACTGAAAGGACTTGCAGCCGTCGACAGTGTTCAAGGTTAGGAGCAACAGCTGCTCGGACGATATTTGTAGGATTCCCCAAATACACCATCGTGTTTCAGTCTCTGGGCTGGCTTTCCCTCCTGTGGGAATATGCAAACGTCTGTCTATATACCAGGCTATGGTTTTTTTTTTCTTTGTATCAGTTCCCAAATTCTCAGCTAAGGTATTAACAGGAAACGTGTGTGTTTGTAGCGCCGAATTTTAGGAGCAAGGACTCCATGAAGAGTTCTTAAAGGAACCCATCGTCTCTGCGCATTTTCCTGGCTTTTATTTTTATGATGCTCCATCTGTCTCTAGACGAGGGAAAGCAGGTGCTTGGAACTAGGGCAGCTCCTAGCAGCAGATTGCTCCTTGCGGTGACAGAAGTCTGTGTTTGGCTGTTTGAAAGAAAGATAAAAATGCCTGGCTCCTTGGAGTACCCAGCTCTGAGCTGCTGGCCCTGATGGGTGGAGGGAGAATCAGTTCTTCAGCCTACGTGTTCTGGATGTTATTGTGAGGAGAAGGGCCTAGATGAGTGAAGTCTTCATGTGGGAAGTGGAAGCTTTAGATGCTCTTTCTGATGATCAGCAGGTGCACACAGGAATTTATTAGCTCTTTTAAACGATATAATCAAACATACAAAGCTGAGCTCCAAAGTAAATTGCTTAATAGATACTAATTTTGATCGATAATGTGCTTTTTTTTGATACTGAATTGTTGATTCTTGGTCAGGTGTCAAAGAGTTTGTTCTTTTTTTAAAATAAATCTTCATTTATTACATATACAATGTTCTGCTTGCACGTATACTTGCAGGCCAGAAGAGGGCACTAGATCTCATTACAGATGGTTGTGAGCCACCGTGTGATTGCTGGGAATTGAACTCAGGACCTCTGGAAGAGCAGCCAGTGCTCTTAACCTCTGAGCCATCTCTCCAGCCCCCAAGAGTTTGTTCTTAATGATTCTGTTGGGTTAGCATTCCTGAAACCCAAGGACTCAGCCCTAACTGAGCTGGGTCCTTCCCACCAAAGACAGTTGGTTGCCTACAACTTCATGGTAGAGGTACAGGCTAATCTCTCAAGCGAGTGCCAGGATCCTGAGATCCTCCCCGGGGGGGGGGGGGGTTTCACAGCTCTGTCACAGTCTACAATGAGAGACAGCTTTCTGGAAATCAAATATTGTGACTTGATAAGTCAAGTCCTGGGCCTAAGAACCAAAAACATTATTCGGACATTTAATGTACAGAGAGACGATCCCTATAGAAGGATCATCTTTAGAAGGTGTCCTGTAACACTTAAGAGGATAATAGCAAATAGCACCCAAGTCCACATTGCTTGGGAAAGGAGTGCCCGGCAGAGACTGAAGTGGATACAGGGGAATGTTTTTTTTTTTGTTTTTTTTTGTTTTGTTTTTTTTTTATTTATAAGGAAACAAAGCTAACAAAACAAAAAATTGATAATTTTATTGAAATAATTTTTTCTTTTCTTTACCTCCAAAGCAAATAGAATCCTCTGCTGTATCTTTAACATCTATCACGTGACAGTGACTGGAGGGAGATGACATGGGCAGGTGGCTGTCTGACCTAGGGGTAGGTGGTGGGAAACACCTGGTTCTTCCTCTGCCTGTGAGGATGGAAGCAAATCACACAGAGATGATGCCACCCGAGGGAAGCTCGGTGTGGAGCACCTCGCCTTTCCCTTTCTTAGGGCATCAGGAGACCTGAAAATCTGCTCAGGTTTGTCCCCCACCCCTTATGACGTATGTTATGGTTTATAGAGACTCTCTTATAAACTGAAACTGTCCTCAGGCATGTTTTTGTTATAACAACTTTTTTCCTCTTAGCATAGGGTGAGCATGACTGCACGCCCATTTTAAGGAGCAAAGCACAGGGGTGGGGGATAGTCATCAGGCCTTGTTAAGTGAACCATGTTCTTGTCAAAACCAATGAGAAGGTAGAGAGAGAAAATGGAAAATAGGAATCTTCCATTACTAGCTCAGCTCCTTGCCTGGCACTGGCTTATGAGAAAGACACACAGACACAGACACACACACACACCCCACATGCACACACACAGACATACATACCACACATACACAGACACACATCATACAATCACTACACACACATGCATATATACCACACCTCATACACACATACACAGACACACAGATACACACACTACACACATAGACACACACACACCACACACACACAGAAACACACCACAACACATACCACTCCCCTCCCCCACAGACACCACACACACACACCACACACACATACACACACACTCACTGAGAAGGTCGTTGTAATGGTCAGCGTAGCAGTCTCTATGGTGGTCACTCTGTGGTCATTCACAGTATTAGTCAGTCTCCGTGATGGTGAGTTGTAGCATCCACTGTGATAGTCAATCATGTGGTCAATGTGGTGTCATTGATTGGTCGGCTGAAGTAGTCACTTTTGTGGTCACTGTGGTGGTCAGTTGTAGCATTCACTGTGGTGGTCAATCAAAGTGGTCATTGAGTCACACTCTCTCACATACACACACACATACATGCACACCTGCATGTCCAAATACACATGGACACACAGTACACACACATGTCCAAACACACACAGGCACACATACTCGCACACATGCAGACACATTCATAGACATACATACACATTCATGAACACACACTCATCCACACTCACTCATCCACAGTCATATGCACAAACACAAACACGTATAGGCATGTGCATCTACACACACACATTGCCATATCATGCACACTAACACACAGATGCACACACTCACATATACATGCATTCACACACATACACACATCACACACATCACTCACACCTTCATACACATATTCACAGACATATGCACACTTAATCACATATTTATACATGTGCACACTCAAAAACATACACTCACAATACCCTTACACACACTCACACATGTACACATTCACATATACTCCCCACTTACATACACTCAAACACACACACGTACACACTCACACATGCACACTTACAACTCATCCATGTGCACACTCAAGAACACACACATTCTCACTCACACACATGCACACACATGTGCAAACACACACATGCATACACTAAAAAACAAATGCACAACTCTCAAACACACTCATATATGTACACACATATCACACATGCATATGCACACACTCACACATTCACATACACACACAGACATTTACACATGCGCACACGCATACACATACACACTCACGTGTACATGCCCACATACTCACACAAGCACACACACACACACATGCACACATCTATTTAGCCAACATTTATTGATTACCCTTATATTTCTTGCTAAACCCCTGGTTAAAGAAACACTTCTGATGCCTCTCAGAACCCAAGAAACTGAATTTTCGGGGAAGTAAGGCTGCATTCTGGAAACACTTCTGCAGGAGGAGGGGCTTGCCGTGGTGCACAGCACTGCCACCTTGTGGAAGTGAGCAGTAGAACCCCAAAGGAAGAATTTCAAACCTGCAAAATAGGTTAACCCAATCAGAAATTTGCTTTTTAAAATCGAATTAAACCTCCTCTAGTAAAATAAGTCTTACCATCGTTTTTCGTGGTATTTTGATTCATTCCAAAAGAAGTTTATGTGGAGGGAAAAATCGGCGGCGTTTGATTAGCATCGGAAATGGAGCAATGTATTATTCTAATCACCAGCAAAGGGAACGCAGTTGCTTCAGGACACCACAGGCATTTGGGAATTTCTCTCCTGCAATTACTGAACCTCTGTTCATTTCTAGAGCAAGGGAGAGTTAAGCACTAAGAGGAACATGCTTAGGTAGAGCAGATTTTTCTTAAACGTTTATCCCTTACCCCCATCCCACCAAGGTCCATTCTCCACCCTACTTGAATTAAAATAAAATTTCAGCCAGGCCTGGTGGTGTGTCCCAGGCACTTGTAATCCCAGCTACTTCCAGGTTTGAGACCGGAGGGTCTCAAGTTCAAGCCCTGCCTGAGCTACAGAATGAGCACAATGCCACCATGGCAATGTAATGAGACCCAGAGTCAAAATAAAAAAATAGAGAGCTGAGGCAGGAGGATTGCTGTGAGTTGAAGACCACTCTGGGCTGCATAACTGCATAGGACCAGGCCGAAAGTACCTGCAATGCAAACAGAAGAATTTGTGTTTGGAACCCCAACATCCAGGTAAAGAGCCAGGCGTGGCAGTGTGCACCTGTAACCCAGGCACTGGGCAGAAAGGGAGGAGAAAGAAGGATCCAGGTTCCCCGAGATGTCTTGTCTCATAAAATAAGACGGGAGTGTCTTAGTTAGGGTTAGTATTGCCGTGATGGAGCACCATGACCAAAGCAGCTTGGGGAGGAAAGGGCTCATTGGGCTTACACTTCCACAGTAGTGTTCGTCATCTCAGGGAGTCAGGACAGGGACTGAAGCAGGAACCTGGAGGCAGGAGCGGATGCAGAGGCCATGGAGCAGTGCTGCTTACTGGCTTGCTCCTCATGATTTGCCCAGCCTGCTTTCTTATAGAACCCAGGACCACCAGCCCAGGCATAGCACCACCCACCATGGGCTGGCCCCTCCCCCATCAGACACTGATTAAGAAAATGCCTTCTAGTCAGATCTTATGGAAGCATTTTTTTCTCAACCAAGGTTCTCTCCTTTTGGGGGAACGCTAGCTCAGTGGTTCTCAACCTGTGGGTCACGACCATTGGAAAACACATACTTAGGAACCCCCAACCATACATTTATTTCCGTTGTGACTTCATAACTGTAATGCTGCTACTGAGCAATGTCTCAGTTCCTAAGACCATTGGAAATAGGTGTTTTCTGATGGTCTCTACCCACAGGTTGAGAACCACCGATCTAAATTGTGTCAAGTTGACATAAAACTAGCCAGCACAGACTGATGGAGAAAAATGCCGGACATCAACCTATGGTCTCTATGTGCACACATGTTCACCTGGACCTGAACACATACAAACCTGAGCACATAAACATGTATATGAGAGAGAGAAAGAGAGAGAGAGAGAGAGAGAGAGAGAGAGAGAGAGAGAGAGAGAGAGAGGTGGGAGCAAGAGTTAAGAAGAGGACTGGAGATTTAGGGTGATGTAGCATCTTGTCCTGCATTCCGAAGAGTCTTACTATTGTAGCCCAGGCTGGCCTAAAATTTGTGGCAACCATGCCTCTCCTTCTGTATGCTGGTCCTACAAATGTATGTGGCCATAGTTGACTTGCAATAATTTGTTTGAATGTAGTGGTTCTGATGTAGTTAATTTGAAAACTCCTGACCTGCCCCAAGCCAATGTTATTCTTTTCAAGTCTCTGTGGAGTGTGTTTATTTGGTGGAGGGGGAGGGGAACGCACTTGCCCCATCACGTATGGAACTCAGAGAGCAACGTGTAGGATTTGCTATTCTCCTCCCACCGTGTGGGTCTAGAGACCCAGCTCAGATTGTTAGTCTTGGCAGCAAGTCTCTGTACCTACGGAGACATCTTGTCAGTCCTTCCCCCTCTCCCCCAGCCCAATACTCTGAAAGGAGGATCCAGATTGCTCTGTCCCACCAGTGAGCCGTCTTGTATCGTTTCCTTTTCTTTTTTAAGCATGAAGATGATGACATTAGTTCTTGTAACCCCATACCAAGTGCGGTTTTAAGATTAGAAGGCAAAACAACAGGCCTGGGCAGAGTTGGTGCTGTGGAGCCTGCTGTGTCGGAAGGGAGCTGGCAAGTCTGTGATCCGTCCTGGTTAGGCGGCATGTCACTAATATTGCGTCCCACGTCTTTGTTCTTTAGAGGTGTGCAACGAGTGACTATTTTCCCTTGAGAAGTAAGTCTCATGTCTTACACCTGCAAGACAAGCATTCTACCACTAAGTAAGAGCTCAAGTCCCAAATGGGCTTTTAAAATGTGTATGGGGGGGCAGGGTTCACCCATGACGTGGTACCTGTGTAGAGGTTAGAGGACAATTTTGGGTGTTGGTCACACCACTGTGTGTACTCGGTTAGCTGGCCAATGAGTGTACTGGAACTCTCCTGCCTCCACCTCCCATGTTGCCATAGGAGCGCCGGCGTTGCAGGCGCTATTACCACCATGTCTGGCTTTACATGAGTACAAGACATCCGAACTCAGGTTCTCATACTGCAAGGCAAACACTTGACCCACCGAACCATGTCTCCTGCCCCTGGGTTTAAGAAATCTTTATTATTTATATTTATTTGTTTTATACTTACAAATAACACTCATGTATATATTGCAACATGTGCCTACCTGGTACCTGTGGAGGTCAGAAGAGAGAGCGTCAGATCTCCTGGATCTGAGCTGCGGACAGCTGAGCTGCCACGTGGAAACAGAAGCAGTTCTCTGCAAGAGCAGCAAGTGCTTTTAGCTGCCAAGCCCCTGGATGTTTTTAAAAGTCATTCAACCCTATCTATGCAGCCCGAGGAAACAATTTAATTTCATTTTGTACCTGAGACTTCTCATCTGAAAAAGGAAGCCCCTTCTGCGAGTCTCAAAGTCTACAAAATGCCACTGTGCATAGAGGTTGGGGCCACGGTGTTTATGAGCCATATAATTCCGCTGTTTTCATTATGCCATCCTTACTCTCTTACCCGTCTTCATTGCTAAGTGACAAGGGGGCAGGAAGGGAAGACACAGGGTTCAGCCTGGGCTGGAGCAGAGCTTACCGTTCCCAAACACCTGTCAGAGCATATTAGACTAACAGCTACTGACTTATCATCCTTAGGTAGATCCAATTTCAGCTACGAATCAGTATTTCTACCCGAAAAGCCCAAGTGTGCTCTCCACTAACTGCTTCCAAACCTTGACGTCCATGGAAACTCTGGTCTCAGAATAAATTTTAAGTAATTTTAGACTGCTTTTCTTTTATGTATATCATTTTTATTTGAACAGCATATTGAACACAAAAATCATTGACATTTGAAGAAAACAGTTTGAAAGGTTTGATATGCATACCAAAATGAAATTATAACTCCAATAAAAATGGCAAGTGCCTTACCCCGGAGGCAAAAGGAATAATTACAACCCTTGGTAATTCCCACCTTCCAACCCTCCCCATAGCTTCACCTACTCCCAGGCACCCATTTCTCTGCTTTCTAGCACTTTAATTTATTTCCGCATCTTTTGGAATAGATGGAACATCTCTATAAATGAAATTAATGCTGTGTAAAATACCCCGACAAGAAGCAATTTAGGGGAGAAGGGATGATGATCTTAGCCCAAAATTCCAGGTTAGTCCACCACGTGGGGTAGTCATGGCAGCAGGAACTGGAGTGAGCCGGTCATGGTTACAGCAAAGAGAAGAGATACATCACGCCCACCTGCTTGTTTGCTTGGGCTCAGTTTGATGTTTCCACTTACACAGTTCAGAAACTCCTGAGCAGGGAATGACACCACCCACAGTGGGCTGGGCCTTCTCACATCAATTCACAGGACAGCTCCCACCTCCAGAGATTCCCAGGGACTAAATGAATGTAGACAAACCCCCATCAAGACTCTCCCAGGGATTCCAGGCTGTGTCAAGTTATAACTATCACATACGGCATACACTTTTTTGGATATGGATCTACTCAGCATCATTCAAGAGTCATTCGTGTTGTTACTTGTTGGTTGCAAGATGAAGCAGGTGTCCTTAGCGGCAAACTCCTACATTATTGCAACTTCAGGATGTACTTTCCTTTATTTCCAGCCCAAACTTGAAAACTGAGCACTTTTTTATTTTTTTTAGAAACAGAGATTCTCTGTGCTACAGCCCTGGCTGTCCTGGAACTTGCTTCATAGACCAGGCTGACCTTGAACTTACAAAGATCCTCTTGCCTCTGCCTTCATTTTAACCTTTATATATGTGATCCAAAGCACATCCAAAGACGAGTCTACTATCATTCTTAAATTATGACCTTCAACCGAGCGTGCCCAGCAATGGGCCAATCCCTACATGAGCCTGCATAGCTTCCTTTGTTGAGAAGGTGTCATTTTGGCAATAACTCAATGCTGTTCTTGTCTACTGTTGGTAGTAAAACTCTCTCTGCTTTTCCAAGCTTTGGCTTTGCAAAACTCACCAGGCTGCAAACCCGCTGCGTTTGCTGACATGGCCGCAGTTTCCCTCTTCTGAGCTGCAGTTTGTGTAAGCACTGATTTGTTGCTGAACATCTGTGCTGCTTCTGTTTAGGACAATTACAAATGCAACCGCTATAAAAGTTTTTAAAGACATATTTATTTTGAAGCAGTATTTCGTATTGCCCCGTTGGCTCTTTATTCACTAGCTGGGGATGGGGTTGACCTCCCTGCCATTCTGCTTCCTCTTCCCAAGTACTGGGATTACAGGCATGTGTCACAGTGCTTGGCAGCATTTCTGCACAACTGTTTCTCTGAGCATTTGCCTTATTTACTCTTGGAGAAATACCTGGACGTAAAATTATTGAGTCAAATAGCAAGGATATGTTATATTTATTTTATAAAAGATTTATTTTTATATGTTTGCCTGTGTGTATGTATGTCTGTATATATGTGCACCATGTGCATGCAGTGCCCATGGAGGCCAGAAGAGGGCATCAGATTTCTGTAACTAGTTTGCTAATTGCCATGTGGGTGCTGGGAACTGAACCCAGGTTCTCCAGAAGAGCAGCAAATACTCTTAACCAGTGAGCCACCTCTCTGGCTCTTATGTCAATGTTCAAGATGCTGATTTTTACAAAGTGCATCATTTTTATTTTATATTTCTACGACAGCACGTAGAAATTTCACTCTCTTTGCAGCCTTATCAGATGTTATCCTGGCTAGTCTCTTCTTTTCCATTTTTTTTTTTCTTGAGACAGAGTTTCTTTACAACCTTGGCTGTCCTGAAACTCACTCTATAGGCCAGGCTGGCCTCAAACTCACAGAGATCTGCCTGCCCCTGCTTCCTGAGTGTTGGGATTAAAGGTGTTTGCCACCACCACCAGGTGCTGGTCTGTTTCTTTAACTGGAGTTATTATGTGAGGTGTGAAATGGTTGTAATTTGTTTCCTTCGTGGTTAATAACGTTGAACACCTTTTTATTTTCCTGTCTGCTTTTTTCTGTCTCTTCTTTGGTGTCTGCTCAGATCTCTCACCCATGTTCAGTTTACTTTCTTATTGCTGAGTTGATCAAGTTACTTATATATTTTTAATATATAAATTTTATCAGGCAAATTTCCTGTAAATATTTTTGCAATCTGTATCTTAGATTTTTGTTTGTTGAAATGTGTCTTTCAGAGATTTTAATTTATAAAATTCGAAGCCTTATCAACTGATCTTTAAACGGTTCACATGAATTGGTTGGTTGATGGATTGTGGGGGAGAGTATTCATGTGTCTTGGAGAGTAGAGAACGACTTGTTGATTTCCTCCTTCCTCCCTGTGGGGCCTGGGGATGAACCTCAGACCCTCGGGCTTGGCAGCAGGTGCCTCTACGTACTGAGCCGTCTCACCGGCCCTCGGATGACCACTTATGGATGACGTTTTTCAGTTCATATCTAAGAAACCGTTGCTTGACCCAAAGTTTCAGTAATAGCTAAGTTCCATCTAGAAATTGTAAACATTTAAAAATTATTCATTTTGAAGCAAGGTCTGAAACCACCTTCTTACTTTTGCGTTGATGGTCCACTTTTAGTTGATTTTTGTATCCGTTGTGAGGGGTGGATGAAGTTATTTGCCTGTGGCTCCCAAGTTTCTGCCACCATTTGTTTTTTTTTGTTGTTGTTGTTATTTTTTTTTCGAGACAGGGTTTCTCTGTGGTTTTTGGAGCCTGTCCTGGAACTAGCTCTTGTAGACCAGGCTGGTCTCGAACTCACAGAGATCCACCTGCCTCTGCCTCCCGAGTGCTGGGATTAAAGGCGTGCGCCAGCACCGCCTGGCTCTGCCACCATCTGTTGAAAGGTTGCTCTGTTTGCACTCACCGCCTTCACGTACCTGGAGGACTCAGCTCTTGTATGTTCGTAGGTCCTATTTCTGGGCTCTGCCATATTCCATTGAACTATTAGTGTTTCCTGATACTAATATTACATTGCCTTAATTGCTATAGTTTAAGTAAGATTAATTTTGGTTATTCTAGGTCCTTTGGGTTTTCCATAAATTGTAGAATCAGCTTGCGAATTGATTTTTAAAAGCCCTGTTGGTATTTTGATTGAAAATACTGGGCATCTATATTCAAATCTTTCAACACTTGAGAACAATGTATGTTTCTACGTTCATTTAGACCATCAATCATTTTTCTCAGAAATATTTTGTATATTATAGTGCATAAGTCTGTAAATCTTTGTACATATTCATACCTAAGTATTTCATGTTTTAATACTACCATAAATGTTATTTTAAATTCAGCTTTCAATTGTTTACTGTTAGCCTATAGCAATGCAGTTGGAAGCTTGGGAGACAGTTCAAATGGTAAAGAGATTGAAGCCCACACTATAAGGACCTGAGTTTCACTGCTCAGCTCCTATATAAAAAGCCAGGCATGGCTGCATGCACATGTAATCTCAGTACTGGGTGGGCAGACACAGGAGGATCTTGGGGGCTCACTAATCAGTTCTAGTCCATTCAGTGGACTCCAGGTTAGCATAAAACTTTGTCTCAAAATACAAGTTAGAAATAGAAGAGGACACCCACCATGAAACTCTAGTTTCCATGGGTACACACACATACATGTGCACTCTCTAAAGAGAACTACGCCCACAGATCTGCATACATACAAACAAACATGTGTAGGCAGTTTTCCATCTAGACTCCCGAGAGCTCTGTCCCACCAGTTGGTCCCCAAATAACCACACAGAGGCTTATTATTAATCATAAATATTTGGCCAATAGCTCAGGCTTATTTTTAGCTAGCCTTTATAACTTAACCCATGTCTATTAATTATGTGCCGTTCCAAGGCTCACCTACCTCATCCACATCCTTCCCATTCCACTCACTGAGTCTCATGATGTCTCCTCTGACTCTGCCCTTCTTCTCCCCAGCATCCTCTGTGCCTGGAAATCCTGCCTAGGTATTGGCTGTTCAACTTTTTATTAAACCAATCAGAGTGACATATCTTTACACAGTATAGTCAAATATCTCACAACATACATGTACACCCTCTGTAAGAATGCACACCCCTGGGGCCTGGAGAGATGGTCCAGCAGGTAAGAGCACTGACTGCTCCTCCAGAGACGGGGTTCAATTCCCAGCACCCACATGGCAGCTCACAACTGTCTGTAACTCCAGTTCCAGGGGATCCAATATCTTACACAGACATACAGGCAGGCAAAACACCAATGCACATCAAAGAAGATGTACACACCTGCAGACCTGCACACACATGTATACACACACTCAACACATACATGTGCAAACCCTACAAGAATGCACACGCACAAATACACACCTCTACACACACATACATACATGCGAATACACACACACAGATGAATAAAAAAATACAGTAGGTTTTGTACCTTTCAGTGTTAATAATGCTACTTAGTAGCTCGAGTAGATTTTTTGCAAGTTCCATCAGATCTTCTACATAGACAACAATGTTGTACGAAAATACAGCTTTTCTTTGTTTCTTTTAAAGTCTTCTATTTCTTTTTCTTACCTTACTTCATTGCTCAGATCCTCCACTGGCTTCACCTTCAGCAAAGCTGAATGGTGGTGGTGAGGACAAACACCCTTGCCTTGACCTTGACCACAGGAGGAAAATACCATCTTCATCACCATAAACGGTGTTCACTGTAGGTGTGCATGGCTCCCCTTCACTCTGGACGGTGTTCACTGCAGGTTTGCACGGCTCCCTATCACCACGGACTGTGTTCACTGTAGGTTTGCATGGCTCCCCTTCACCATGAACGGTGTTCACTGTAGGTGTGCACAGCTCCCCTTCACTATGGATGGTGTTCACTCTAGGTTTGCACAGCTGCTTTATTTCATGTTGAGGCGATTTCTTCTGTTCCTAGTGCTAAATGTTTTCTTTTAATTGGGAGTAGATATTCGTTTTATTAAAGGGTTTTTCTACATTTAATCAGCTAGTTTTTCTTTTTTACTTGTTATCTGTTGAATTATATTTATTTTCTAATGTTAAGCCTTTCACTTTAGGCATAAAATTAACTTGGTGATTACAATTGATCTTTTAAAAGATATTGTCAGGTTTTAGTAAATCATTTCTAAAGTAAATTATGGAATCCAACATAAATTTAACAGATATGATCTCCTTGTTGGTCTTGAGCATTTGAAATTATCTTACTTGTTCAAAGAGTAAACTTATTCTGTTTATTTCTTTTGATCAGAATGGTACACTTTCAATTCAGTATACAAAATATTTTATCTTCTACACCTAACTCGGAACTGGCACATAAATAACTTTTCAGTTAATCTATTCCATTGAAAGCAGTGCCCAGAACTGCTATTAGGAACACAGAGCTGCCCATCAGGAAGGGGGCTTTCTTGTCTGTCAAGCTAAGGAGTGATTTAAGGCTTTTGAGCAAGAAGTGACACTCCGGTGATGGAAAACTGATTAGAAGAAAGTTGCTCGTGTGACAGGAAGATCTTTTCCCCAATTATTGAAGGAGTCTAGTGGAGAAAGGGCAAAAGCTTCAGCTAAGTGGAGGCCATAGGTGGAGGAGGAAATAATGGGAACAATATGAGACGGTAGCATGGAGCTCACCCCGGGGGCTGCGGGTGAAGGGTGGAGAGAAAGACGGGATATTGTCGGCATCTGGAAACAAAACAGATGTGGCTGGCGGACAGGGAGGCTTGGTGGGTGTGGAATAACCAGGTGAAAAGGCCTGGCAGGCAGCTGGGCCTGTGGGTTTGGAACTCTGTTCCGGAAGCAGGGATTTGGGTTTTCAGATATGTGTGGGAATTAACAGTAAAGGGTATTAGTACTGTGCATCACACTGCAGAGTGCTTGCTGCCTCCTCAGCTCCACCTGCACTTCTGGTGGCAGCCGAGTCTGGGTTGCTGACGGATTCAGTGGTTGCTGCTCCACCTGCCAGGCTAAGACACACAAGGTAGTTCATCTGTTCACCTCCGCACACTTCAGTGTTCTTACTTATATCACGAAGGAAACATAAACCACGTGAGCAGGCTATGAGCCTGAGATGAGATCAAGAGCCTTTGTCACCACAGTAAACATCTGGCTGGCTCAGATCTAAATGAAATGCATAGGCTAAAGCAGCCAGGCATGAAACCCTTGCAGCAGTCAAGACGTCATCAAGGAAAGATCTCTGCTGAGGCTCACTCAGTTTCCATGCTTGTTTCCTTGAGGGTCGTTTGCTTTGTGTAGATGTAAAACACCCAACAGGCACTCATTTATCTGTTTACCCTGGAGAGAGCAGAAAACCCAGCTGTCCCTATGATGGGTGGGTAGTGGAGACCCGGCCCTTCCAGCGTACAAAAATCTTCATGCGCTCAAACACTTCTAGAGAATGGCGAGTGACCCCAGTTCTGAGCCCTCCACACCCTCCTACCCTCCTGTATACTTCAAATCACACAGCACACAGCACAACACAAACGCTATGCAAATGGGTGGGGCCACGCTGCACTGTTAGGAAATGATAAGAAAAATGCTCACATAAGTTCAACACAAGCACAATTTTTTCCTGATCTTTTTTTTTTTTTTTTTTTTTTTTTTTTGCTCTGCAATCGATTGAACTTGCAGAATTTGCAGTGGTCCACTATACTGTGAGCACGCTAAATGCTGTTGCTGAAATTAAGCATAAAAGTGTACCTGGCAAAGTCACGCATCCAGCCCACAGCTTGCTTTTGAGTCATGCGCTTCAAAGGCTAGCTACTATTTCCCTTAAAATTGGATTGAATGGAAGTCACAGAATACATGTGAAAGGGGATGTTTTAGTTTTCAAAAATTTTTAATTAGGTTTAGATGGTAATTATCCTGGTTATTCTTCTGCCTCAGTCATGTTTTAATGTTTTCCTCAGTTTACAGATTGTTTTGTTGGGATTTGAGTCAGAGTTTTGCTACTTAGTTTGGCTCTATGCCCGCGATCCTCCAGCCTCGACCTCTGAGTGCTGAGAGAACAGGTGTGTGCCACTTCACTGTTCCTTGAGTTTCTCCTCTCTCCTCTCCTTCCCAGTACCTGGCAGAGTCCCTTTCCTTGCTCCCTTAAAGACTTTTTCCGAGAAGGAATTCTCTCTTGTCTGGCTAGTAATTTGGGGCTAGGAAAATGCTGGTTGAGTTGTTCCTCAGCCGTGTGTGCTAAGGGCCGAGAATGAAATCTTGATGTATGTGGGACCGTTCATTTTCCAGCCAACAATACAGCTAACCTCATTACTTACTACCTTGCCACAAAGGCTCTGTTGAAGATGCGCTTGGCTAGACAGCAGAGAAAGCCTACCAGGGCTGCCCAGGCTTGAGCCTGGTTGCTCAATCCCCTCCAGCCTCCGCCGGCTTTGCAGTTCTGGTACTACAGTGAGACCGGCCCTATGACTATAAGCTCTCGTAGGCTCTGTGGTCTACCTCTGAATAAGGCTGTGGTTTGTCTTGATGGGGTGAAGCCTGAACCAACCCTTTCCCCAAATGAGTGACCTCAGGACACAGTTTTCTCAGCCTCTGAGTCACACCCAGAGCACTGAACAGCTGAGCGGAGGATGTGACAGTTAACCCAGTCTCAGGATAGCAATGACCTTGAGCTTCCCAAGGAGACCTCCGCCAGGAGGCCTCCCGTGATTCTTTGAGCCCATTTCAAACAAGAAGCTTCTCAAGTGTGTATGAGAGACAGTGGCAGTCTGGCTTTTCATCTTCACCCTGTACTCTGGAGCAGCTGGTAACCAGCGGCTGAAAAACACAGAACAGGATTAGACGCCCATGCCTTGTTCTTGGGGATTCTGGGATGCCGGATGTGAAACTTATTTCAGTTCTGTCTTTGGAACTTCTAATATTTGAGTTTAAAGGATATGAGCCCAAAACCTAAGGTAAACTGATGACAGATACCCTTGAATTTCTGATGGCATTTTATCCTGTATAAACGGGAACGGAAGACCCAAGCCTTCATCCTTCTCCTCTCCTCTGGTCTATGGCAGGCCCCTCTCCCAGCTCTGTGACCCAGTCTTCCTCCCGTGTGGCTGTCACCTTTGACTGCGTCGTCAAACACTTCACTGCCCTAAGACTCATTCCCCAAATACACTGGTTTAATTTACTGAATTTACACCAGTATTCAGGTAACATGCACGCCGTTAACAGGGCTAACAGAGGCTGAGTAATCAGCTTCCACAGACAGCCTACTTTGTATATACGGATGGTATATTTAGTGTGTATCACAGGTGGCTGACTTTATGACTTTTACTGGTATTTAAAAGTAGTACACTAAAAAATATGTCAAGACTATTTTTAAGTTGAAGACTCGGTGCCTCAGAAATCGGTACATTTCTTAAAGGCATTAACTGCTGTTTATATCAGTAATTCATCAGTGACTCAGTAAACAGATGTATTTCTGTTCTTGGGTCATTCTGAAAGTACCACTTTTAATTACAGCATCCCCTGCAGACTTGTTGCTTCTCATTTATAATCAATTAGTAGGTGGTAGAGTAAACTCTTGAGAGTAAGCCAAATAAAACAGGGTTGAAATGTCATGACTGCACTTTAAGTCAGCCGTGTTGGGAGTCCCGTTAGATTGGGAGGGGGCGTGTGAAGGGGTGGAAGCTGACTTCTTCCTCTCTGTTACTGTCCTCACTGCCCTGACAAAATGCCTGGCAGAAACAACCTGGAAGGGGAAGACTATTTGGCTCGTGGTTTCAGAGGGTTCAGTTCATGTATAGGATCATGCCAGCGAAGAGCCCATGGGAGAGAGACTTCGCCCATGGCCGCCAGGAAGCAGAGAGAATTGGAGTTGCAGAAGGGAACCAGGGCCACCAACTCCCATAGGTCTAAACAAATTCTGAAATCACCTGTGAATTAAACCATTAGATCAGAGCGCTCACGCTCTAATCTCTGCACACTCCCCAGCAGACACACGGAACTCTGCTTTATGAGCATCTTCGGCGATTCTCATCGGGTCACGTTGACTACACGAACCATCGCGAGATGTACGGGCAGTGAGGATTTGGTTGTCAGGGTATTGTTAACACTCGTGTCGAAGGATGCTCTTGCTCACAAGATAGAGACAGAAGTTGTCAGATTTTATTAGTATTGGCTTGCAGAGTGTTTTCAAATATTTCACACTACAAAACTACTGATAATAAATGTCAACCTAAACAGACAGAGGCCACCTGAAGGAATTTTTTTTAAAGCATTTTCCTTTTAGAGATTTTGTGTTTTGTTAATCTTGAGATTCTTGAGAAAAACAAGTTTCACAACTTTGAGCCCAGTTGGAAGCAAGTTTTAACTAAACACTGGCCAGGTCCACCTCTGGGTCCCCAGAAGACAGCCATGGACCACATTTTGCAAGGGCTTAAAAAGGCCAAAGTCATAATTCATTGCCTTTCACCTTAGGTCCAATCAAGGGGGAGTATACATCCTGATGTCTTTCCTGCCTACAAACCTCCCACCTACATGTGATCAAGCACTTCTGGTGTAGTTGCTTCAAATAAACTTGTTTAGGGGAGAGAAACCACGTGGCTTATTTCCCAAGAATGACAACTCCCAATTTCAGGAAATTACCTTGTCCTTGGGCAGGTGGGGCTTACAGGTTAATTTTGACTCTTACAATTTATTGATTTTATTTTGAGATAAGGTTGGCCTTGAACTCAAAAATCCCCTTGCCTTGACCTCCCAAGTGCTAGGACTCCAGGCATCTCAGTGTTTGGAGTATTTCTAGCAGCCATGCATCCCAGGATCCTGATACAGATGTGTTTGCGTCTTTATTTGTTTTTACATATGGACAAACCTACAGATGCTGGTTTGTGTTACCACTGACTGAGCCTCAGGTCCTTGCCCTGTGAACTGGTATACCTATCCAGTCCTATCCAGTCCTATCTACTCCTATCCAGTCCTACCTCAGGGTTACTGTGACGATTACCGAGTCGCATAGCCTAATCCATCATAAAGCTGACCCATCGTAAATGTGACTTAGCAAGAATTATTCTCTACTGAGTTATTCCTGTTATTTGGTTACTGGAAGTTTTGGGGAGCTCCACCTGGGGTGCCACCTGTCACCACAGAAACTGGGACCCTTTTCAGGGTTCTTAGTCTTGTTAGTGAAAGAATGAAGGACAGACTCAGAAGAAATCTCCGGGGCAGTTTTATTAGCATTTAAAAGAAAATGGCAGGATAGCAAACTCTAAACCTCAGCAGCTACCCAGAGGAGGGAGCTGGAGCAGAGGAAGAGCAAGGCTAAGAAGGCTAAGCCTTTTGTAAGCAGCCCTGGGGAGGTATGGGTGGTGGGCTGCGATGGAGGATAACGCTATAGAAAGAAAGCAAGTAAGCCCAAGTGTCCAGGAAAACATGCCCATGCTTTGTGAAGTGGGAATAAATGAAAAGGGGAAAAAAGGAAGTTATCCTTCGATGAATAATTCAGAACGGTGGGCGTAGTGGGCAGACGGCAGATGTAACCTTGACCCCTGGCTGTAGCTCCAGGTTCGACTTCACCAGAGACAAGCTTTCCAGCGAAGAAAAGCACATTGTCTTAAAGGGGCAGTTATTCCTCCAATCCCATTAAACAAAGGTTTTTAGTATTTAAACCTAGGGTAATGGAAGCCTGTGTCCTGTGCAGGTCAGCAACTTAGATTGCAGTCCCTGCAGGACCCATCCTGGAAGCCTAGCATCAGTGAAGGCATGGTGAGGGGGCATCAGGTGTGAGGCGGCGTGTGAGAACTCCCGCTGATTGTCGGCGGGCATGGGCTTTATTGCACACAGTCCTAAATGTTTCGCATTGAGAGATCACTATATAAATCTTAGGTGCTGGCCACAGAGTACGCCTTTGGCACAAACTAGTGTTCCCTATCTGGCTAGTAGAGAAATAAAGTTTACGACGGCTTCTTTGGGTTGTGGGTTGTTTGTTTTTGAGTGTGTGTGACAGTTGATTTCGAGACTTTTTTTTTGCATCTCAAATGTCTTTTATTGTAGCGAATTCCCTCTTCACCCCTTGAGATGTGCGTGTGTGGCTTATCATCTTCTCTCCTGAAGGGCACTCCTCTCTCCTGGGCACTGTCCTTGCTCTTTGCCTCCGGTGAATTTGTCTCACTTTGTCCCAGGTCCCCTGGCATTCTGGCTGGGTGGAATTGTATCTTCCTTTCTTTATTACCCAGCGTCGCCGCTGCTCAGTTATGGCTCACTGCTGTGTCCTGCTCAGTTGTGGGGTGTCTAATAATGGGAAAGCCTTCAAGTTGGAGCATGGTGTTGTCAGTCACGTGTTACTTGGAAGAAGGAAGAAAGGCTAAAGAGCAGTCTCAGGAGTAAGGTCTTTGTTACAGATGCCCACATCTGACTCTGTTACCTCACAGCCTACACGGGGTCTCACTTGGACTCTGGCTCCACACCTGTGTGTTCTCCTGAGTAAAGTAATGGGAAAAGCCCAGGAGTTAAAACATCCCAGGGAATTTACTCTGAAGGAGAAGGGAAATGTAGCATTTAGGGGGAGTTTTTGGCATCACATATCAAAGAATTTTTTTTTATAAAAACTTCCAATGGGTGGAAACATCCTTTGTCCAGATAGCTGATGCCACTGTCCAGACCCATTAGACACAGGGCCACTTGTGTCACCCACTGGCACGGTATGCATGCTTTCCTTACACTTTTTTCGCTGAGTTGGTTCTGGTAAAATTGTCTTCCCAAGTTATTAAATTAAGTCTAAGCTATTCCGAAGGAATGGGTGGCTGGTACCGTCACTTGGCCACTAAGAAATATTTGTGTAGACGTTTGATCCAATCTGTATTTTTATTTAATGTGTAATTGGGGAAAAATAGCAAAGACAAATTTAAATGCTTGCATCTCTAACCTTGTCACGGTGTCTGAGCCCTCATTCATCATCATTATCTTGGATTCCTGCAGCCAGCCGACTTCATAGGCAAGCAAGCACTGAAGCAGATTAAAGCCGAGGGCCTGAAACGGAGACTCGTCTGCCTCACCTTGGCAACGGAGGATGTGGATCCGGAGGGAAATGAAAGCATTTGGTACAAGGGCAAGGTGGGTGCCAGGGCCACCCCATCACCCACGACTGAACTTCTCTAGGCTCTACTGGGGTGGATGTTTTTTTCCCCTAATTTATCTGCTTACTGAAAGGATGACACAGTTTTAATTTCTGAGCTGACGTTAAAGAAACAGAAAGCAATTAACTGACAAGAAATTGAAATGCTGCTCATTTTTATAAACAGAAGAATCTATGTGCATTTGAAAATATATAGCCAAAGATTTTAAATATATTGGGAAACAATATATTTATGTATGTGAAGGCAGAAGATTGATTTTTTTTTTAAGAATTTGGTATTTGATTTAATTTCTCAGGAATCTCTTTAAAAGATACTATTAACACAACAGCCACAGATCCAAATAGACACATCATGACAATGAGGGTTGAAGCTTAGATGGTGACATGGGAGGGAGCCACCTTCTCATTTGGTTTTTCAGGAAGAATATGGCCGCTGTCTTCCAACTTTGCATTGTTCACGTCCTTCTCAAAGTTCGGTCTAAGCAGGGTTAGTGGGATAGCCCAGCCACAGGTCTCTATTCCCTTCACTTTCTCTGTTTGTAAAGTCCAGTGTGGCTCAGCATCTGGATGTGATTTGGCTGGTGAGGGATGCCCAGTGGGATGATGGGGGAGAGAGAGCACTGGCCCTTCGAGGCCCTTCTAAGAGCTGTTTATTCCATATAGAGCAGGGTCAGCTTTGTTAATATGAGAAGCTCAGAGATCCCGGTCTTGTGATTTTTCTCACCGACTGCAGCGCCTCTGAGGCCTGTTTTCATTTTCTCCATCCCTCTAGTGGTAGGTGACTGGAGTCGGGGACCTGTGGCATCAAATCATAACCTCACTGAACAAACACACGAACGAAGGCACACGCCTTTTGACAGAACTGTTGTGGCTGAATTGCCCCTATATACCAGATATTTTTCACCTGTTTGCTCGTTTAGCTTTGCAGCATCCCTGCTGGACACGTGTGAGCATTTCTGTCGTAAAGATGAGGCTCAGAGAGAATGGGTAAATCCGTTTAGTTTCTACAGCTAGTGATTGGATGATGGAGCTGAGTTAATCCACCTATATTAGAGCTTTGATTCTTGCTCCTTCCTCTAAAGACTGCTGACTCCTTCAGTTTGTCCTCTTTCTGTCCTTGCTGGTGTACCCTGAAGTCACTTTACTACCTAGTTATACGCCATAGCTCCACATGTTGTCTGAGCGTGTTATCACACACGGTGGAGCTGATAGGCTTTCCTCAGATCTCCAGTTCCTCTCTGCCTTCCCCACCAAGCTGGTCTTCACTTCCCATCTCAGCCAGGGCTGAGCTTGCTCTTCTGTTTGAAATGTTCCTTGTGGCCCTTCCTTCCTCTTTCCTTTCTCTATATTTGGATCCCCTGGAAACAGAGTTACAGATGTAAACCACCAGATGGACATAGAGAATCAAATACCCCAACAAGGGCTCTCGGCTACTGAGCCCCTTTCCGGCTCTTGACCTCATTCCTTGATACATGTTGTTAGCTAGGAACTCCAATGAGCTCAGCATTCAATAAACTGAAGCAGGAGGATCGTCAGTTTAAGGCGAGCCTGAGCTATGCAGTGAATTTGAGGCCAGCCTGGGTTGCACAGCAACTGCCTGTTCTTCCTCCGATTTCTAGTTTGTCCACAGTCGACACGACTTCTACCAAGCACCAGCTGCTACTACCCAGGTTCTTGACCCGATTGCTCACCTTGGTTTCTTCATCTATAGAATGAAGCCCCTGGACAGGATAATGCTACACCTGTTTTAGTCAGGGCTGCTATTGCTGTGGTGAAACACTATGACCAAAAAGCAAGTTGGGGAGGAAAGGGTTTATTTGGCTTACACTTACAGATCACTGTTTATCTCCAAAGGAAGTCAGGACAGGGACTCAAACAGGACAGGAACCTGGAGGCAGGAGTTGATGCAGAGGCCGTGGAGGGATGTTGCTTACCGGCTTGCTCCACGGATGGAACCACCCACAATGGGCAACCTAGAGGAGGGAAGAATTCTTTTGGCTCAAGGTTTCAGGGAACCCAGTCCTCCGTTGGTTGGCCCCATGTTCTTGATCAGAGCATCATGGCAGGGGGTGGGTGGGAGCAGAGCAAAGCAGGCTTTTCTCTTCGTGGTGGGCAGGTAGAAGATGGAGGAGGAAACCAACAGGAAGTGCTAAAGCAGAGGCCCATGGATGTAGTCCCAGTGACCTACTCCCCCCCCCAGTAGGCTCCATCTCCTTCCTTTCATTGCCTCCCAGTGATGCCATCATCGTATGGACCCATCAAGGCGCTGCTCAGCTGATTAGATCAGAACCCCCATAATGCAGCTGTAACTGGAAACCTCCTCATAGACATATGTGAGCTGGGCTTTGCTAATCCCACTGTTTCATAATTCAAACAAGCTGTCAATCAAAATTAGTCATTAGTCTTCCGTTACCCTCCCACCGACATGCTGCTGTACTCAGCCGTGAATGCTGGAGATGTCGTGCTCACTCTGTAGTTAAGGATGGCGCCGAACTTCTGATTCTCCTCCCTTCCAAGTGCTGGCTGGTATTTCAGGAGCATGCTGCCATACCCAGCTTTACGCTGAGCTTGGGATGGAGCCCAGGGCTCTGTGTGTGCTAGGCGGGAGCTCTACTGACTGAACCACATCCCCTGCCCAATCTATCTTTCTTACCTTATGCCAATTATAGGATCCTTCCTCTCAAATTCCCTAACAGAAGCGTGCCTGCTGTTGACGCTTAGTAGGGTAATCCCGTTTATCATGCTAAAAGCCTTCTTTTTAAAAGCCGTCTACCAGGCTATTACTTTTTTTTTAACTTTTTAATATTTATTATATATTTATTATATATACAATATTCTGTCTGCGTGTATGCCTGCAGGCCAGAAGAGGGCACCAGACCTCATTACAGATGGTTGTGAGCCACCATGTGGTTACTGGGAATTGAACTCAGGACCTTTGGAAGAGCAGGCAATCCTCTTAACCACTGAGCCATCTCTCCAGCCCCTAGGCTATTTCTTTTAAGCTACCAACCAGCTATCAAATCATGAAACAGAGACTTATTATTAGTTTTGAATGCTCAGTCTAACTGAGGCATGTTTCTGGCTAACCCTTTTAACTTAAATGAACATATTTTTCTTTGTTTATTTCTTGTCTTGTGGCTTTTTACCTTTTCTTACTTTCTTGCTATCTCTGTCTGACTGGCTGACAGCTGCCTGGCTTCTGGCCCCAGGTGTGTCCCTTCTTCTCTCCTCCTTCTTCTCTCCTTTCTTCTTCCTTCTTTTTGAGCCTAGATTTCTCCTCATATTTATTTTCTCTGCCTGCTAGCCCCACCTATCCTTTCGCTGTCTAGCCATTGGCTGTTCAGCTATTTATTAGACCAATCAGGTACCTTAAGCAGGCTAGGTGAAGCAGATGCAACACATCTTTACATAATTAAATGCACATTCTTATATCATAAAACAAATGCAGAATAAACAAAAGCAACACACCTCTATGCAGGTAAAGTAATAGTCTGCAGCATAAACAATGTAACTAATTAAAATAATATATCATATAATATTCCTAGTTAAAAGATCTTCCATGGCAAATCCTCATTTCCAAAGATCGTCTTTTAAAAATGTTAGTAAGTGTCTGAATTGACACACTAATTATGCATATCTATGAGGGGCCGTGTGACACAGTGTGGTGATCCTTTCAGGGTGATTGACAGCTCCATTATCAGAGACATTATCATTTCTTTGTGTTGACAGCACTTATTTTTATTTGCTTGGTTGGTTTTTTTGTGATAGGGTCTCTCTAGGTAGCCCTGGCTATCCTGGAATTTGCTATGTAGACCAGGCTGGCCTCACCTGCCTCTACTCCCCAGTGCTGGGATTCAAGGCATGGGTCACCTTGTGAGGCAATCGGGAGCATTTAGAACCCTCTCTATTAACTACATGAGGCACTATCCTTCTGGTCAGCTATTCTTTAGATTCTGGAATGATAGATACTTTTTTGCTTTTTGTTTCCTGACTGTGCTTATCTCCTATGCTTTTGGTATTTGACGTTTTATTACTACAAACATTTCAGTGTTGGAGATAGAAAAGAAGTTTATGTTCTTCAATGCATTTTATATATTGTTTTGGAGTTTACTCTGTGCCAGCAATGTTATAGGCACAACAGCAAATTAAACAGAAGAGAACCATTGTCTTTGTGGGGTTTATACACTAGGGAGAGGGGGTGGGCAGAGAGGGGGTCCATGAGATGTATGCACAGTGAATGGTGATGGGCAGCCTTTGGGGACAGTCCAAGTGGGGGCTGGGGGATACCTGTCCTTAATATGGTTTAAGTTTTTAGAAATTAAGACATAAGGGCACTTTAGTTCTGAAAGACCCTTAGCAGCAAAGGGGGTTTTTAGGAAGAGGCTTGTGGGAAAGTCTAGAGAGCTCAGGAGGTAAGCGCAGTGGTCATTGTCATTACCTTTGTCTCCTCCTCTTTCTGCTTACAAATCGCAATACATAGGGACAGCAGAAGAGGCACAAGAAGTTACCATGCAACTTTAAAATGTGCCACTTTCTTGAAAGTTCATTTCCCATGCTGTCCTGCATCAGTGAGAGACTTAATTTAAGAGACAAGTGAGAAAAGGCTAACAATAAATGAGAATTATATACATTGGTTAAAAGCAAAATCCCAAGGTCAATGTTCCAATAAACGAAGAGTGAGGGTCTACTGGGGAGGGTGGGACACGTGTCCTTATGGTGTCCTCGGTGAAAAGGGATGGGTCTAATTGAACCCAGAGGAGTTGGGGTAGATCGTGCTAGAAGAAAAAAAAAACCTCTCTGTGGATTTTATAAGTAAGATAAAAGGAAAGGCTAGATTTTGAAACTGTCTCAGGCTAAAGTAGAAATGAAAGTCAGTGTTAACACAAGACAAAGCCCCTTTAAAAATTAACACTCAATACAAAGTCCTCTTAGGAGACTAAGGAAGAAATGCCAGCAAGCATTTCCTGTGGGGCCTTAGGAGAAGCAGGATGTCTGTGGAATCTCTGAGTGATTGAGGGCTTGTGATCAGTGAGTCAGGGAACAGCACCCGGTGTCACCCAGAACTCTTCCTGTTTCTTAAGTAGCCCAGGCAAACCAGGTCAACTCTCCTACCTGCCCACACAAATCTCTGGTTTACAGATGTAGAAAGGGATCCAAAGTCACCAAGATAGCCTTTAGACCCCCATCCTCTTGGACCCAGATCCTTGTTTTGTGTTACTAAAGTCTGACCCAAAGGAGAAAAAGCAACTTCAAAGTGTGTGCAGTATTTTAATTGTCAATCATATGCCAGGAGAAAACATTCAACTCCGTTGTTTCTGTCTTTAATAGCCAGTTCTCGTTATAAGTTCACGGAGAGCTTCTGATTCAGGATTTCAAAGGGATAGTTAAAAACTAGGACCTCAGAGATAAGGTCTAGGGTTAAGTTCATGAGTGTGCTAACATCTAAAAGGCTGAAGTAACGAGGGCTAGCCTGTGCTCTTGTCAGAGGGACTAGGTGGATTCATGCTGTGAGTGTTGACACCACCCATGTGCAGTTCTCTGTGCTGGACAGAAGGAACAGCAGAATGTCATGAGACCTCGTGTGTGTGTGTGTGTGTGTGTGTGTACATTTCTTTACATGTCTTATTTTGCTTTTGTTGTCTTCTATTCTTTGTTCCAAGCAGTGTTTTGATTTAACAAGTGGTTTTGAATTTTAATTTCTTCAAAGAGAGGTTTTTACTTTATGTGCCTGTTTGCCTGCTCATCTGTGTACCATGTGTGTGCAGTGCCTAAGGGCCTGAGGGGACGCCAGGTCCAGGAGCTGGAGTTGTCACAGGTCATGGGTATTGGGACCAAGAAGCAAGTGCTCTTGACTGCTGAGCCATATCTCCAGCCCGGCATTCTGTTTTTATTTCTCTGTCATCCTTTCCTTTAGATCTGGCTTGCACTAGCCTTCTGATTTTCTAAAGAGGCTTATTGCATGATTTTTTTCCCCATAAAGTTCCTATTATCAAATCCTGGGTTTTGATTGCTTGATTGGTATTGTTCACACCCCAGTTACCTAGAAACGTCCCTGTTTTTGATGGCTTGTTCCTTTGCCCATTGCCAACTAAGGTAGGGTGCAATCTTACCAAACACATTTTTATTGACTTATCTATCTGTGCTGGTTGTAGCCTTCCCTCCCTCTGGAAGCTTTAACCCTCCATTTCTGCCAACCTAATTCCACCTGTTTTCAAATTATAAAGTAGGCTTTTCATGTTTTAGGCCATGGCGTTTTGGTTCTATTCCCTTCTAGCTCTATTATTTCTCCCACCTAAGCTGGAAGCTCTTGAAGGTAGGTGCCAGAACTCCTGCCCATTTCTCCAGAGTATAGGAGACGTGGTAAAACTAACTGCTAACATCACACCTTACCTAGGTGCCTTCTAATGGGCAAGGCTGAAATGCCCTCCCTAGACGGGATCTCCGCAGACAGTGCTGGTGAGGATGTGAGAGGCAAAGCCGCCCTCGAACACTGCTGGTGGGAGGGTTAACTAGTGAGGTCCCCAGGGACAAGGAAGGATGTGTGGAACTGGAGATCATTGTGCTAAGTGACAGAAACCAGATTCAGAAAGACAGGGTTATGTGTTTGCTTTCATCTGTGGAATACAGATTGAAAAATATCTATAGGTAAGGCATAAAAGTAGAAAGGGACCAGCAGGATGGGGGATGGGGAAGGACATGGGGCACACGTGTAAATATTTCAGGGTGAATTGTATTCTGTACTGTGAATATATGCTAATAGCCTCCTCCCCGCTGTGAGCCAACTCTGTAGCCCGGGAAACATCTGGAGATGAAGAGCGCAAGGCTCTGACCATTATGCTGACATGCTGAGGACAGCTGTTCTTCTTTTTCAGGTGGTTGGCAACACAACGTCTGGAAGCTACAGCTACAGCATCCAGAAGAGCCTGGCTTTTGCTTATGTCCCCATAGAGCTCAGTGAAGTGGGGCAGCAAGTGGAGGTCGAACTGCTGGGTAAAAATTACCCAGCAACCATCATACAAGAACCCCTGGTACTCACGGAACCTACCAGAACCAGACTCCAGAAGGACGGTAGAAAGACAAAACTTGAGAAGGGCCCGTTCCCGCCAACTGGGTTGTAGCTAACAGGACTGCTCCGGAGTCCTGTTCCAACCAGGATAAAGGTTCCCAAGACTTCATTTCAGAATCATCAACATCTAGACCAACATCTTAGTAAAAGCTTTTTCTTAATTGTTTTCTGAACACCGTGGCTTGATGAATCAGTGATTTCCGTCATCCATTCAAATGAGGAACTTAACGGACACATTTTATTCCCCCAAACTGATGTATATGAAATCCAGTCAGAGAAATATTAGGCGCTGGCTAGCATGAAATCATGATTCTAATGGAATTAAGGGACTTTGTGCTTCCAGAAACACAGAATGTGGCTGAAAGCCGAAAACAAGTAGATAAATTACCTTCTACATAAAAAGATGCAATGACATGGATCCATTTGCTTTTTTGAGAAATTTTTCCTTGGGTGTGTAAGTGTGAGTTTTAAGTTTTCATAGCATGTCTATGATGGGGGCAGCTGCCTTTATTATCTGGTCGTCACGGACATCTTTATGCAGTCCTCTCAGATATATACCGGTTTCTTAATGGCTTCCATGGAAAGCGGCTTTAGGGACATTGTGATTTCTCTTCCCGGGCTTTGCTTGCAAAGGGCTTGCGGAGAGGAGAGTCTTGTCAAGGAAGCGTGCTTGTAAATCTCCAGAAGCGAATTGAAGACTAAATAGATTATGCCAGCACAAACACAGTTTGAATACTGAGTGCCTCTCCTGGAGAGAGAATTAATGTGAGCCGACATCACATGGCGTTCTTCTGAGAAGCTTTTCACAAAGCGTTTGACCACGCAGGTTTGCAAAGGCCTAAGAGATGACAGGATTACCCGTAGCGCTGTAGATGTCAAGGGAGAAAAACCGAGAGATAGTCCTTTGATATATTTTTTAAAAAATCATTAGAGTTTAGCTGATGGAATAAATCAAAAGGCTTTTAAAGGTGGTAGGTATATCATTCATGATTAATTTACACATATATACATTTGCTCTGTGGTTTTGAACTTTTCCTAGATACCAAAGAAAACTGTTCCTGAAGACTTTTAAGAGTCTGTAATCAAAACAAACTCTAAAATGAGTTCTTACCCTGCAAATTTTGAAATGACACCAAATTTACATTTTTAAATGTTTTATCCGAGAAATTACATACTAAAAGTCTCTCCCGTCATTCCTTTCAGTATGTCCTCTTACATAAAGAGGGAGCCCTTGCTTACAAATGCTTCCTGATTATCAGGAATTTTATCCAGGCTTGAACCCAGTTCCCCAGTGAGGCTGGCAGAAGGCCCTGTGTCGGGAACATGGCTTCCTATCCTCTGGCTCCATTATCGGATGGCCTCAGGAGAGTTACTCTCTATGCCAAGTGAGCTTACATTCCTCTTATTCTGAAGATACAACAGCGAGAAGCAATGTGGAAAGCAGAATATTGATAGCGAGGAAGAGCGGCTCATGCCTGTCATCCTAGCTCTTGAAAGCCTGAAACAGGAGGATTAACTCAAGTTCTAGAAGAGCCTGGGCGACAGAATAAGACACTGGTTTTAAAGCCCCCAACCAAACAACAACAACAACAGAAACCAAACAAACCACAGCCAACCAAACAAAACAGCCATATTAAATTGGAATGCACAGGACGTAAGCCTCGAAAAGAGGCCGCCTCTTACGTTGTAAGTTCACTAGGAAGTTGCCCAAGTTCCCTCTT
Source organism: Chionomys nivalis (assembly GCF_950005125.1). Classification (NCBI taxonomy): domain Eukaryota; kingdom Metazoa; phylum Chordata; class Mammalia; order Rodentia; family Cricetidae; genus Chionomys; species Chionomys nivalis. Next base: position 51,794,044 of record NC_080100.1, on the reverse strand, counting down.
CTGTTCATGTTGTACCATTAGGAGTTAGGTCACCCCTGTGCTCCTATCCCCATCAGTCAGTGGTGTGACCTTGTTCTAGGTAATCCATTGCTACACAGCCCAGTTTGCCCTTAGAGAGGCGAGTTAAGCAGATTTCTCCCCGTGGGAATGTGGGCGGTGTCTCACAGCGAACAATCTGGTTAGTATGCAAAATTGGGGCTGACAAGATACACAGCAAAAGAAGCCATGAAGCCTACAGAGGCCACGAGCTCCTGAGAAGGGAGCCCCAGAAAGACAGAGACCACAAGGTCCCCAGGCACTCAGCTCCTGATGGCTAGTCAGCAGCTCTCGGATGAGCACTGTGACCCAGAAGAGCTCAAGAGTGAAGCTGGGCTTGGTAGCTCAGGCCTATAATCCCAATTTCCTGGAAGCATGAGGCAGGAGATTCCCAAGTTCAAGGCCAGCCTGGGCAACTTCGTGAGATCCTGTCTCAAAATCAAAAGTAAAATGGGCCAGGGACATAGCAGTGTGGCAGAGTATTTTCCAACCACTAGGAGGCCCTAGGTTTGATCCTTGGCATCAGGCGTGGGGGGAGGGGGGAGGGAAAGCCCAAGTGTAACCAGTTCTGGAATGTGGATCATAGACCGAGAGATTTCTGAGAATTGGGCCTAGGACTGATGTGAGCTCTGAACAGCTAACAGCCAGCATTCTTGAACAGAGGAGAGAGGGCTGGCGAGATGGCTCAACAGATAGAGAGACTTGCGGCCAAGCCTGACAACCTGAGCTCATTCCCTGGGACTTAATACAGTGGAACGGGAGAGCCAACTTCCACATGTTGTCCCTGACCTCTACTCTCTCACCTTGGTACACGTGACCCGCCCTCCCAGTAATAAATAAATAAATGTAATAAATTTGAAAATACTAGAGAGATATGTAGAAGAGCCTTACGGGAGAACCGTTCTGATGAACTGATGTTGGCTGCACCTAGTGGCACACACCTGCAATCCCAGCACTTGGGGCTGGGGCTGGAGGATGCGGAGTTCAAGGTCATCCTGGGGTACAAGAGGCCCAGGCACAGGAGAGGGAATCTCTCTCTTTCAGGATACTTATGGATGTTACTATGCTGTTGATGTTCACGTCCTAAGGAATTTGCATCTTTCTTGTCTACTGACAGGGGGAAATGACAGGAGAAAAATTATTTTAACACTTCGAAGTCTGCAGTGGAGGGTATTAAATAGGTGGGCTAGATTCTGGACGTTTGTGGACCTCCCTTTGTGAATATATAAACTGAGCCGAAGGAAGGAAAGCGGAGGAGGGTTAGGAAAGAGCAGCCGTGAAAGCGAGGGCCGTTCACAGCACCAGGGTCTGAGAAGGCAGCTGAGTCCATTCTGCCCTTTGAGGAGCCAGAGGAATGGGTGCCTGCCCCAAATGCCTATTGTAGCTGTGTCCTTTGAGCGGAATAGACTTTGGTCTGGGTAATTTTGGTGTGTGGTATTTTTTTATTTATTTGCAAGTTGTATTATTAAAAAAGTAAAAGTTTATGGCATTTAGAAAAGTAGGGAAGCTAGAGGGCTGGCTTAGTGTTTTTGAGCTCACGTTGCTTTTGCAGAAAACCTGGGTTCAATTCCCAGCACCCACATGGCAGCTCACAGCTATCTGCAACTCTAGTTCCTGGGAATCTAATGCCCCCTCTGACATACACGTGGTGCACATACATACATGCCCACAAACTGCTTGAAGTACATAAAGTAAATAAATATTTTTAAAAATTAGTGTATATAGTGTTGGGCCAAAATTATCTCAGGGCCTGTACCTTGAGGCCTGTAGGACAGAGAAAAGCCTGGCTGGAGTTTGAAGGATAGTCTCAAAGCTATTGAGGGGGGGATGAGACAGCAAAATCTAGGTAGCTGCCCCAGAGGGAGGGCTTGGTTGTCTCTCATTGGCTTGAGGTGCCCCCACATATGCTATGTCGCTTAACCTATATAAGCTGACTCTCACCGTAATAAACTGAGTTCCTGCTTTGACTTGACTCCCTATCGCATCTGATTGTCCTGCACCGTGGGGCTGCGGAACAGGCAGATAGCACACTCACCTTTCCCTGGAGAAGAAGGCTAAGGAGGGCTGGCATATAGAACCATCCCAGCTTTATCTCTCTGCCATTAATAGTTGTAGAAATCATAGGATCATGGAGGTACTGGATAGTGTGGAGGCGTCAGGACTGAAGGACTCCAGACCTCCCGTAAACAAAGCACAGACCGCGCACCTTCCATCCCCGACGCCACACCTATATTTCAAATGTGTGATCAACAGCTTAGAGAAGGATGTGTTGGTCTATACAGAGCAGCCCTGGGAAAGTAGCGATTCCCGAGCAGACAAGCCCCTCCCATTACAGAGATTGGGGGCCATTAAGGATGGGCCCTTCTTTCCAGGTGGGCTTCCAATCCCATCTCTTGCTTCTTGTTAATACTAGACAAGAAACTCCCGCCTTAGGATTTAAACTGCAGTATAGGGAGGTGATGCAGAATCTAGGCCTTACTGAGGTCCTTCAAAGCCTCTTCCTCTGGTCAAAAGAATAGGAATTAAGTTCTACTATGACCCTGGGTGGAGACATCACAGTCTGAGATACCCAAAACCTTGTATGCTAGTCTCTGCCTTTAAGGATTACAGCTGGGCCTGTCAATCACTTGAGTAGGGAAACTAGTTCACCTGAAGACGTGCTAAGGCTAGGGAGGACTAACTGTCCCCTTAACGCTATAGTGTTCTTAGCCTTCCAGCAGCCTCTTCGTCAGGGATGCTCGAGGTACCCCGCAAGCAGCACAGCAGAGCTGTCCTAACTTTGCCTTTTCCTGCCTTCAGATACTGGCCAAAAGCCTCCACATGGTTTCCCTGCATCTCCAGACTTTCTCTCTCTTTCTCTGAAGGCCCCTCCTTTCCACCATGCAGGTGCTTGCTGACCTCAATGGCACATGGCCTGGCTTTCTCTCTTCCTCTTCGCCATCTCTCTGCCTGGCAGTTGCCAAGATCTGCAGCTTGCCTGCCTTGTTGACTTTCTCTTAGAGACTTATAAAATCATCCCAAAGCTTTCTTCAGAGTCTGTCTCTAAGTTCCTTTCTTAAGAAGAGGTTTCCCTGGTAACACAGATTTTCAGGGTTGTCCAGACTGCAGAAGCTCCAGGCAAGCATTTAGGAAAAGAACACACAGCTCTACAGTTAAAAATGATGCTGTCAAAAATTGTCAAAGGGACAACACCTTTAGAGAATGAGGGGAAGGGGAAGAGGGGCAGAACATAAGCAGCCATCAAGTAAAAATAAAAGCTGAAAGTTCCCCTTAGGACCAGGTTTTTCATGCCACCATCACTACGTCTTAGGAGACCAGTGAGAAGTCAGACAACATCACAAGACGAACAAGAAACAAGGAGTTGGAGAATTAGGACACACACTTTTTTTATTTATTTTTTTAGTCTGGGGTAAGTAACCTTTGAATAAGATGATTAAAAGACTGTCAGTTAGCAGCAAGCATTTGACTGCAGATTAAAAACACTCCTAATAACAGAAGCTGGGGTGATGATGGTTTTATTAAATCACTTAAGAAGCTTGGTAGGTGCCAGAACTTCATAGATCTCTTTCCCTGCGCTGTTGAAGCCTCCTCAATTCTAACTACATGATTAATATCAGAAGGAAGGAGATGTCAACTAAGATTAAAGGCTGAAACACATCCGCCACCCGAATTAAGCAGAATGGTTATTGATGATGCTAGTGGCATGAACTATTTCAGGGAACGGATGAAGACAAAATCCAGGCTGTCATACATATCAATATATTATTATGTAACATATGATTACCTTCAAGTTTGTACTTTTGGTTAATTACATCTTTGGGTTTTAAAAGGTTTTTTTTTTTTAATTGTATGTATGTGCATGTGTCTGTGTGTGTATGTGAGACGGGGGGGAGGGGGAGAGAGAGAAAGAGAGAGAGAGAGAGAGAGAGAGAGAGAGAGAGAGAGAGAGAGAGAGAATATTCTGGATGTCTTTCTTCTGGTGGAAGGCTTGAACCCATGACATTTGCTTGGTTGGGTGCCTTCCACTATCACTCTTATTTTTTGGAACAGGTGTTTCACTGAACCTAGAGATCACTGATTAGCTAAACTGGTCAGCTCTAGGGTCCACCTCTCTCCCAAATTCAGCTCAGCGCTAGCATTAATGGGGCACAGAACCACACATGGCTGTGTGTGTGTGTGTGTGTGTGTGTGTGTGTGTGTGTGTGTAGAGGAACAGGGTTTCTCTGTTGTAGTCCTGGCTGTCCTGGAACTCACTCTCTAGACCAGGCTGGCCTCGAACTCACAGAGATCCGCCTGCCTCTGCCTCCTGAGTGCTGGGATTAAAGGCATGTGCTGCCACGCCCTGGCCACACATAGCTTTTATGTGAGTGTTGAGTTCCGAACTCAGGTTCACATGCTTGCACGGCAGGCACTTTAGCAGCTGACCATCTCCCCAGGCCTCATTTTGTAGCCCAGACTGGCTTTGATCCTTCCCCCAGCCCCTCAAGTGCCTAGAATGACAGGCCTGTCCCTGCACGACCAGCTATCACTCACATCTGTGAACACTGCACCGTTTACAGAGGTAATTTGAGAGCTACAGTTTTCTCATGGGTTCCCAGTATTCACTGCTCCACGCCATTCATTTTCAGAATGAGGTTTTGCACTGGATTTCCTCAAGTTTACGTAGGCTGAGTCTATGTCTTCAGTCCCTATAGATCTAGCTATCCTATGTTTATGACCCAAATTGGAAATAACAATAACCACAGAGTATTTAAACAGAAAGGGGCAGGAAGCAAGCTTCTTAGATTCCACTGTACTGTGTGACTGAAGTTCTCGTTTGTTATGTATGTTATTAGCTAGACTGTACGCAAACTGTGAGCTTCAATGTGTAAAGTAAGAGAACACTGTAGGGTCATACATGAAGTATTTCACCAGTTTTGAACATATTTGTCAAATTCAGACACTTTTCAGATTGTTTAAAGATTAATTTATTCTTGTTCCTGTACATGTGTGTATGTGTGTGTGGGTATGCTGCCTGTGTGCAGGTGCCTGCTGAACCAGAAGAGGGTGCTGGATCATATATAGGTGGAGTTACAGGCAGTTGTGAACTACCCAACATGGGTGCTGGGAACTGAACTCAAACCCTCTAAAAGAGCAGCAAATACTCTGAATTGCTAAACCCCAGATTTCTTCTTTTCAAGTTGTTAGTTATGTGAAAAAAAACAAAGAAGCACTCTGTGAATTTCCGGCTGAATAGGGATTTTTTTCAAGTACAGAGGACACTTAAAATGATCCAGCATTGTTCTCGAAGAAACAAAGACACAGACGATTGTAATAGCGTTGTGAAAGCAGATTTGCCAAACTCATCATTAGAGTGGAGTCTTTTCCTAACCACCCACTTGTCTGATGCTCATGTAAAAGAAACTGATGACAAAGCCTAAAAAAATGCTTTTTCAATAAATGGACAAATCTGGCTGCACTGACATTTAAACACTGATGCTTGAAAAAAAAAACTGGTTTTGCTGAAGTCATTGACACTTTTTGCAAAAGTTTAGGGTTAAAGACAGAAAGGCTGAGGGGCTGGGAGATGGCTCAGAGGTTAAGGCCACTTTCATAGGACCAGAGTTCCATTTTTGGCACCCACATGGCAGCTTACAACCATCTGTAACTCCAGGGAATCTGACTCCCTCTTCTGGCCTCTGTGGGCACTGCACCCATGTGGTGCACATATATACACGCAGGCAAACATTCACATACATGAAATTTAAAAAGTAATAAATGAATTACATACATGGCAGACTAGTTTATTGCAACAGAATGTGTATATATGAATTAATATTGCCCTTTTTATTTTTTTAAATTTATTTTATTTAAATAGCATTTTTTCATTTATTTTACATAGGGACTTCATTTTCCCCTCCCTTTTCTCCTCCCGGTCCTCTGTCCCCAACCTCCACTCCCTCTCCCCCCACCTCCATCTTCCCATCTATTCTACCTCCTCATCCACTCCTCCATCTCCATTCAGAAAGGGTTTGAACAAAACATGACACATCAAACTGAGGTAAGATGGAGCTTCTCCTCTTGCATCAAGGCTGAGCAAGGAAATCCAACAGAGGGAACAGGTTCCCAAAAGCCAGGTAGGTACTAGGAACAGGTCCTAATCTCACTGCTAGGAGCTTTACAAAGAGACAAAGCTATACAACTGTCACACACATGCAGAGGGCCTAGGTCAGTACCATGGAGGTTCCCTAGCTGTTGGTCCAGAGTCTATGAGCTCCCATGAGCTCAAGTCAACTGTCTCTGTGGATTCCCCTGTCATGATCCCCCTGTCTCTTCACCAACCCCACATCTGACAGAGGTCTGATCTCCAAAATATACAAAGAACTCAAGAGACTAAACATCAAAATATCAAATAATCCAATTTAAAAATGGGGTACAAATCTAAACAGAGATTCTCAACAGTAAAATCCAATGGCCAAAAGACATTTAAGGAATTGCTCAGCATCCTTAGTCACCAGAGAAATGCAAATCAATAATGACCCTTAACACCTGCCAAAAGGGCTAAGATTAAAAAAAAAAACACTGATAACAGCATGTATTGGAGAGGATCAGGAGTCAGGGTAACACTCTTCCACTACTGGTGGGAATGAATATTTGTACAGCTATTTTGGAAATCAATATGGTGGTTTCTCAGAAAATTGGGACTCAATCTTTCTCAAGACCCATATCAATCTATATCCATCTTGGGCATATACCCAAAGGATGTGCAATCATACCACAAGGAAACTTGCTCAACTATGTTCATAGCAGCATTATTCGTAATAACCAGAACCTGAAGACAGCCTAGATGCCCCTCAACTGAAGAATGGAAAAAAAAAAAGTGATACATTAATGGAGTACTACTCAGTGGTAAAAAAATCAATGACATCTTGAAATTTGCAGGCAAATAGATGGAACTAGAAAAAAAAAATCATTGAGTGAGGTAACCCAGACCCAGAAAGACAAACATGGTGTGTGCTCACTCATGAGTGGATATTAGGAGTAACGTATAGAATAACTAACCTATAATTCCCAGCTCAAGAGAGTCCAGATAACAAGGAGAGCCCAAAGAGGGATGTGGGGATCACCTTGAGAAGGGGAAATAAAAGAGATCTCCTGGGTAAACTGGGGGCAGGGGATGGGAACTTCAGGGAGTGGGTTAGACTGGGTACAGGAGGCAGATGGGAGGTAAGACAGAGGAGGAGATTAAAGAAAGAGATGTCTTGATGGGGGGCATTTTGGCAGAAACTTGATGCCAGGGAAACCCCCAGGAATCCAGAAGGATGACCCCAGCTAAGACTCCTAGCAATGAGGGAGAGGGTGCCTGAACTGGCCTTCCCCTATAATCATAACGGTGACTACCATACTTGTCATGAGAGATACTCTATCCAGTCACTGATGAAAGCAGACACAGGGATCCTCAGCCAAGCACTTGACTGAGTTCCAGGAGTCTTGCTGAATATTGTCCTTTTTCAAAACTATATTATGTAACCTATTTTAGAAATATCATCTTCTTGCTTCCTTTTGTGATGTAATATTTATTTCATTTTCATTTTTCTCATCTCCCTTTTACAGACACAAAGGAAAATTTTCAGTCCTATTTCTTTTCCGGTCACTATTTCTCATTTTATTTGATGATATTACTAAAAAAAAAATAACTGTCACATGGAAGAGGCAAATTTTTGTTTTAAAAATTTAATTTCATCATTTGGTTATCCAATATAACCAAAGGCTTCTTTTTTTTCCAGTATTGGGGATTTGATCTATTGCCTTGCACATGGTAAACAAGCACTCTACCCCTGAATTATCTCCATAGACCCCCCTTCAAGACAGACTCAAAGGTGCCCAGGCTAGCTTTGAACTGCAAAACTCTTCTCCAGCCTTCTGAGTAAGGGGCCTCTCTGGTGTGGGAAGTCCTTCTGTATATGTGTTGCTTTTATTGGTTAATGAATAAAGAATATGCCTTGGCCTGTATAGGACAGAGCAGAGCTAGGTGGGGAAAACTAAACTGAATGCTGGGAGAAAGAAGGCGGAGTCAAGAGACACCATGTAGCCATGAGAGGGGAAAGACGCAAGCCTTCAGCTGGACCCTTGCTGGTAGGCCACGAGCCTTGTGGTAAGATATAGAATAATATAAATGGCTTAAATTAAGATGTAAGAGCTAGCCAATAGAGCTAATAGGCCAAACAGTGATTTAATTAATACAGTTTCTGTGTGGTTATTTCGGGCCTGAGCAGCTGGGAAGGAACTAGTGGCCTCCTTACTACACCTCTCCATGAGTTTAACTTGCCAAACAGTTAAAAGAAATCAACCTAACATGCAGAATGACCGATGAGAATGCTCTTCAGGAGTCACCAAACAGTCCCTAGGGTCATGGGGACCAGATGCTAGCAGGATCTGGAACCATAGATACAGCCCTATTGTCACAACCGAATCCAAAGTATCTTCCTTACTGTCACCCTCTACACCCTGTCCTGGGCTCCTCATTGAATCAGTCCAGCTGGATGCCAAGGAGGAGGAGGGGCCTGGTCTCTTGTGTAAGCATTGGCCCCTTGTGACGGAGAGCAAAGAAGACTGTGGAACAGATAACACAACCTGGACAGTGGCTGCCCCTGGGACAGAGAGATGTGTTCTGGCTGATTCATGGTCAAGAGGAGCATGTGTGCCTAGTGGGAAGGAGTGAGAGCTCGGTGAGCCAACACTTTTCAAACGTCTGCTCACGTTAAAACTGTACTAATTACTTCTAATGCTGTGGCCACCTGACAAGAAGCAACTGAAGAGTAGAAAGGTTGATTTGGGGTCACAGTTTGAAGACATGTTCATCATTTGGAGGAAAGCACAGTGGTGAGCTTGGCTTGACACCGTGGCAAACAGGAGAGTCAGGCTGTCTGCTCACACCTCTGGGGTCAGGGCATGAAGCAGAGCTGGGCTATAAACTTCTAGTTCATCTATGACCCAGGGACCCATTTCCTCCAACCAGGTCACACATCCTAGAGACTCTGCAGTGTCTCCAAACAGCAGCATTACCTGCTGGGATGAAGCTTTCAAAGCACAACCTGCGGAGAGCTTTCTGCATTGAAAACATAATTCCCTGACAGAGTGAAATGAACTACTACTTAGGTTGTGTGTGTGTGTTTATATCCATTTATTTTCAGGAAATGGATATAAAATGTAGACAGTGTAGTATACCAAACGTAAAAACAGTGTTCGCATTTCTTTTTATGCACAAAATAAGCACACAAAAGTATACACAGGTCCATGAATTCTAGAAACCAACACTAACTAGCTCGAGAAATAAGCTGTTGCAATGAGCAGGCTGTGCTCAAGGAGAGAAGAAATGGGATCACTTTGCTAGAATCCATTGCCTTGGGCACACTGTCAATGCCAGGATCTCGTCATCAGAGCAGAAGCAAGGTCTTCTCTCTGCTGTGGCTGGCTTTGAGACTGGAGGTGACAAACAGTGGCCGGGGTGAAGGTGTCAAGCTAGTTTCATTTTGAATTAGCATCAGCTTTTGTTCTAACTTACCAATTTCATAAATTTGGGGAATTTTAAGAGCTAAAGTGAATTATTTTTCTTCTTCCCCCCTCACCTTTCCCCACCCATCTCTCTCTCTCTCTCTCTCTCTCTCTCTCTCTCTCTCTCTCTCTGTCTCTCTCTCTGTCTCTCTCTCTGTCTCTCTCTCTGTCTCTCTCTCTGTCTCTCTCTCTCTGTCTCTCTCTCTCTCTCTCTCACACACACACACACACACACACACACACTAAACTGAAGGTACTCTTTATGAGGAATTACTTTTTTAATATGCTGTCTGGAGGCTCAAGGGCTCTTTCTGCTTCAACAGTACAGAAAGTGTATGCATGTAAGTACTAACAAATGGAAGAAGGGTCCAAGGCCCCCAGAACACTCCTTGGACACCTGTTTTAGACCTTTACACACCTACGAGATCCTTTGCTCTTAGTTACAAATGCGTCCCCACATCCATTTCTACAACCGAATACACCATGAAAATAGTTTAGTCGGCAGCATCTAGATGAACAGACTTTGGCCCCCTTTCTGATGCTCAGGTGCCTGACCTGTGCCTCCAGGATCAATGAGCAACATCAACCACAACTTAACACACGGGCATGCCGTTGAGTTATCTCTCTGAAGAAAGCCCGCTTGCCAGTCTTATCTCAGCAGTTGCTTAGCTTCTCTTCACCCACACCAACGGTTTCACGTTCAGACATAAGAGGTTTGAGGAGGCCTGGCCTCGGTTGCTGGGACTGAGCATCTTCAAAGGCATTGAGACAAAAATTGCTTGGGGTTCTGTCTCTGAGCTTAGCTCGCTGGTTTTCAGCACAAGCCGCCAAACACAGCAGGAGACAGCGGGCATGGGTGGCTGTGGCTGTGGGTGTGGGTTCCTTAGTGGAAGATGAAGACTTACTCATGATGCTTTGCAAATTGTGTCATTGCATCACTAATAATAACGTTAACAGGAGTAGGACAAGAAGAGAGCGGTACTCAGATGCAGAGGTTTTTAAAAACTGAAGGCACAGAAGGAAATACGGTGGAAAACTGAATATGTTCCCATCCCTCTGTTGACCAACCTATCTACCTAGGACAACCAGCCCTCCCTCTTTCTCTCCACACACATACACACACGCACGCACAAACTTGAAGAAAATAAAAGCATGCCACCCATAACTTTCACTGTTTCCAAGAAGAAAGTGTATTGGAGATGGTTCCACGTTATCTTTTTAGATGATTACAACATCAACACCTCTGTGAGTTCGAGACCAGCCTGGTCTACAAGAGCTAGTTCCAGGACAGGCTCCAAAACCACAGAGAAACCCTGTCTCGAAAAACCAAACCAAACCAAACCAAACCAAACCAAAACAAAACAAAACAAAAAAAACCAACATCAACAAGTGTAATTAACAATATTTTGAAAGATAAAATGGTAGTGACCACTCCATTTCAACAACAGCAGAGAAGGAAAAGTACTCAGGAATTGATTTAATAAGTGGAAAAGTGTTGGAGGACAGCTGGAGAAATGGCTCAGTGGATAAGAGCCCTGATCGCTCTTCCAGAGGACCCAGGTTCAATGCCCAGCACCTATGTGGCAGCTCACAAATGTCTGTAATTCCAGTTCCAGGAGATCTGACACCTGTGGCAAAACATCAATGCACATAAAATAAAAATAAAATTTAAAAAAGCCGCCAAAAAAAGTGCTAGAGAAAAATCTTAATGTACTCCTAAAGGTTACAGAAGCAGGTCTTAAAAGTGGAGAGGCTGGGAATTAATCTAGAGCCAGGTTTTTGCTAACCCTATAATGGCTCCTTCAATCAAGATATCTCTTTCCTTGTTCTCATCTTTGTCCTTTCTCCATCTCGACTATCCCATTCCCCCAAGTTCTCCTCACACCTTCCCTTCTCCCCTCCAGCTAAGACCCCAAGCAATAGAGGAGAGGGGGCCTGATCTTGATTTGCCCTGTAGTCAGACTGATGAATATTTTAAATATCATCCAGCAACTGATGAAAACAGAGGCAGAGACCCACACTGGAGCACTGGACTGAGCTCCCAAAGTCCAGTTGAAGAGTGGGAGGAATGTGAATATGAGCAAAGAGGTCAAGACCATGATGGGTTCACCCACTTAAAGAGCCTATTTGAGCTCATGGGAGCTCATCAACTCCAGCCGGACTGGGAAGGAACAAGTGTAGGACCAAACTAGTCCCTCCGAATGTGGTTGACAGTTGCATGCTGGGGCAGACTGAGGGGCCACTGGCAGTGGCACCAGGATTCATCCCTACTGCATGTACTCATTTTTTGGGAATCTATTCTCTTTGGATGTATACCTTGCTCAGCCTAGATTTAGTAGGAAGGGCCTTGGACTTTCCACAAAGCAATGTGCCTCACCCTCTCTGAAAACTGGAGGGCGTGAGGTGGGAGGGTGTGTGGAGGGAATGGGAGGAGGGGAGGGAGTGGGAATTTAGATTGGTATTTTTTTTTTTTTTTGGTTTTTCGAGACAGGGTTTCTCTGTGGTTTTTGGAGCCTGTCCTGGAACTAGCTCTGTAGACCAGGCTGGTCTCGAACTCACAGAGATCCGCCTGCCTCTGCCTCCCAAGTACTGGGATTAAAGGCGTGCGCCACCACCGCCTGGCTAGATTGGTATTTTTTTAATCTAATAAAAAAATGCACAAAAAAAGGAGAGGCACCTCTTACCGGTGGCTATAGTTGAGTATCACAGAAACCTTGATCTCTGAAAATTAACTTAGAAACTTAATTCAGTTCCAATAAAACACCAGCAAACATTTTATTTATTTGGAAACAAAGTTTTGCAATACTGGCCTTGAGTTGAGCATCTTCTTGCCTCCCAGAAGGTCACTGAATTCTTCATGCAGAAAATGACCAGCCCCTATCCCACCTGGGAGCTACTTCAACATGCCCCTTCCAAATGTTGAGATTGTAGCTTCCTTCCAGCAGGAAGCAGCCTCCCTGAAACTACACCCCCCCCCTTTATTTTTCTTCCAGAGTTGGGATATGTTGGTCTAGGGTCATGATAAATTGAGTCAGGCTGTGTGTGTGGGGGGGGCATAGCTCTGAGCCATAAAGAATGACTTAGCCCCAGCCTGACCATTCTGGATCTACCTGTGGAAACAATATGCTCAGATAGTAAAAACAACCCACTCTGCTCCCAAGCAAGTCACAAAAAAATGGCTCTAACTTCCTGGTTGCTACGTGTGTGTGTGTGTGTGTGTGTGTGTGTGTGTGTGCACGTGTGCATTGTATCTGTGTGTTCATGTGCACACATGTGCATGTGCGCACATGTGTGCGTGTGTGTATCTCCCATGCCCACTAAATGCACTCAACTTTCATCCCTCAGAAATGTTGGGGGCCACTCACTGTTCCAATAAAGCAGTCTCTGTCTGTTGAGATGGGGGTGATAATTATGCTAAAAATTAGGGCATATTAATCAAAACAAGATTCCAAGAGTTCACAGTGAATTAAATACATAGGGAACTCAGAAACTCATAGAAAGAAAACTAAAAGGTCACTATTGGTAGCCATCCTAATTATAACCAACTCAAGCAAGAGACAAAAACCAAAGAGCGAAGTTTGACGACAAGGGGGAAGGGTAACTTTGCAGTGGAGATAGGATGCCAGTACCACAGTGGCTCCACAAAGGAGCTAATCAACACTGCGCCTCTGTCTGAGGCTCCAGAAGCATCCGCACCACTTTCCTGCATGCATGGTCAAAGTGTCGCCCGACTCAAATTCTGACGAAGCAGCAAACGGACACCAGTAGAGAGATTACTTAAAACAACTAACCATTGCCACAGCATGCACGCCATGGACATTCAGGACATAGGGAAACCAGAAGGGACCCTTCCATCTGCATGTCTCCAGGGCACCTCCCACCTATATGCTTAGTTGACAGAGTAGGATACAGAGAGTCTGGTGTGGGCTTAGATTCAGGAGCAGTTGTTAAAGAAGGGTTAGCTAGGTTGCTGGAGTTTTATCAAGAAGGACAGAGAAAGCCTGGGATGGTGGCATGTGACTGTAACCCCAGTTTCCCTCTATTAGAGGAAGAGGCAGGAAGACAGAGAGCTGGAGGAGGCTGTCCTGGGCTGCACAGCCAGGACCTGGTTCAAAACAAAAACAAAAGCAACAAAAAAGGAGGGGGGGATATAGAGAACAACTATGGGGTAGAAGAATATGCAAAGACCACAGTGGACAATTCTGTCTCCCCCTAGTCCATCCTCAACACAAAGGGAAACAAACTGCTCTTTGTAATGCTAAAATTACAATGCTAAAATTAAAAACCTTTCAGCTACATTCTTTATAAAAGACGAAAAGTAGTTATCTACTGCAAAGGAAAAAGATGTAAGTATGTTAAGAGGGAAATAAGCTAAGCAGTTAAGGATAATTTTCCAAAAAAAGGAAAAATCTTTACTCTCACACAAATGCAAAAATGAATACATCATCAGATTTTATTTAACTTAATGGACAAACCGATAAGAAGTTAAAACCCATTTAAAGAACAAGGCAACAAATGCCTGTTGACCAGCTGCACAGAAGTCATGTATGCACTTTGGGGTAGTTGTTTGTCAAGGCTATCATTGGAGGACCGTCTCTAAAGCTGTAAAATAGCTCCGTGGACTTGGCCTCGGCTTGAGAGGGTGTCTTCCCTAGGTGCAGAGTTTTCTCCTCCACCTAACAGTTATCACTCATCTCTAGACATTGAGTAAGCAGACGGTCTTCTGTGGCACACCCCCAAACAACCTGGAAATGAAACTTCACCCTTTGCAAACGGACGGTGTTCAGCCCACGGCTGATGGGAAGGAAGTGGCTTCATGGGTACACACTTTTTATAAATGGATCTGAAACCCCACCATCTGCATGCTGTCTTCTGTTTTCTCAAGTGCCCCAAGCTATGGCCTTGAATTAGACACAACTTGCTAATTACAAAACCCTCCCCCCCCCCCCCCACAAACACACAAGAAAGAGGGAGAAACAGACACAGACAGACATCGGCACAGGGAAACAGAGAAAGGGGAGCCAGTAGTAGAGCCATTTACAAGGTGGTTTCTTCTGGAGGGTGAAGAGAGGAGATAATTATACCGCTTAGCTGCCAAGGTTGCAGCTAGATTTAATCAGATAAGGGATGTGAAAACCCTTTGGAATTCGTGGTTCTCAAGTTCATGGCTAGGGAAAATAACGGGTCTCTGCTCTAGGCTTTGAAAGCACCACACCAGTGGAGTTTACACGCGTGCTCTGTGCGGGCTCCTCCCCCGCCCCCGTGGGGGAGGCGGAGGGCGTGACGACGGCCCTCCCCAGCCCGCGGCCCGCCCCGGTGAATGAAATCTTGCCGGCCCCGGGTCACTCAGTTCCCGATTCTGTCCGGGACAACAGCAGCTCGGGCTCGGCCGGCTGCGAAGGATGGGGGAGCCGAGAGGATGCGCTGGGAGGCAGGCCCGAGGCCTCGGGCTGCAGCTGCAGCTGCAGCTGCAGCTGCTCCTGTCGCTGCTGCTCCTGCAGCCGTCGCCGGGCTGGGCCTCCGGGGCTGCCCGGCCTCCCCACGTGGTCTTCGTGCTGGCAGACGACCTGGGCTGGAACGACGTGGGCTTCCACGGCTCGGCCATCCGCACGCCGCACCTGGATGCGCTGGCGGCCGGCGGGGTGGTCCTGGACAACTACTACGTGCAGCCATTGTGCACACCCTCGCGGAGCCAGCTGCTCACCGGGCGCTATCAGGTATGAGGTGGCCTCTCGCCCTGCGTGGCTCTGTGAGCCCGCGCGCTGGCACTAGGGGCTCAGTGGGACCGCGCTCGCTTGCCCATGGCTTCCCCAGGCCTCTGCGCATGCCCGGCTTCCTCTTGGTGGCTCCAGTGCTGAAGTGGCTTTCGTTTTCTCAAGGACTGAGGAGAGGAGGTTTCTGGGAACTCGAGGTGCTGTGCCTGTGAACCCCCAGGGTCAAGGGTAGATGGGGACCTAAGGAGGAAGGGTGCAGAAAGTGAGGGAGGCTCACGGAGCTCCAGAGTGGAATTAGAGTGGGAAGGATCCTGATAATCGGTGTGCTCAGTGGTCAGGAGTGAGCTGCTGGGACAGGAGGATAGGAAACCAAGTAGATGGGAGTTTCAGAGATTAACTTGGAAACATTATAAAAAGACTGGGATTGTTGACAAGGGGAGCAAAATCAGAGAAGCCTGCAGTGTATGAGTCTGGAGGGTACTGTAAAAAGTCTTAACCTTTACCCCCAGTTCCTTTTGTGCCTTGGAGCCCGCTACAGGAGAGATAAGGTGTACCCCAGGCGCCTCTGTATGTCTTTCCTTTAATAAGCACTTGCCTGTAACTACCCCTGTGCCAACAACCTGGAAACTCCAGTGCCTGCCCTCCAGGTCGTCCGCCGTACACAACCAACAACGGAAGTCACTTCCAGGTCCTCTGCACCTTAGAATGAAACACGGGATGCTGATACTCCTTCCACATTGGAGGGTAAATCCAACCTGTATGATCGTCTTCACTGCCCTTTAGAAAAGTGCAACGCACGGATTTCCCCACGGACTATGTGTATGTTAGATGACCAGAAACAGGAAGAACACTTTTGTAGTGTTTTATTGTCTTTAAACTTAATTTTGAAAAACACCCCATGAGATAGTTATCGTGAATCCCCTGTACAGGTGAGAGGAGATAGCTTGCCTACACGGATGTCAGCTACTCAATTGTGGTCCTCAGTTTCCTGCAGCCACCGGCCATCTCACACCTATGAAATTAGTCACTCCCCATTCTGAGTGCAGTTGATGAGTTTATAAGATCCTGATGTGATTATGACCAAATTAAATATAATATTTTTTAGTGGCTACTATTGGATACTGATATTCAATCTCTGTCTCTATTCACCCATCTATCATCCATCCATCCATCCATCCATCCATCCATCCATCCATCCATCCATCCATCTCTCTTATCTTTCTACACACATCACACAATCTTCTGGCCTTTCTTCATGCAAAGATTTAGATAACATGGTGCCAGTGTGGATATTCAGAACAAGTCAATCAAAGATGTCAGCAGATATTTTCGAGGAAAAATGAGTTAGCAATAAGTGTAAGTATGATGTCATCTACTGTGTAATGGATTCTAAGCACACAGTTTACTCAACAAGCACTTTGAACTCACTGACCTCCTACATATGTGTTCCCCAAACCTTTCAGACCAACGCTAACCTCATGTTCTAAGACCAAGATAAAGATTTCAACAGAAGGCTGAAGGGAGAAGACAATGCTTCTCTAAGAGACTCAGGAACATCCATAGCCAAGAGTTTACTATGGAAACTAAGCATGGTCTGCTTCCCTACCAGCGGGAAGGTCATGCCAAGGAGTCTACCTGACTGTGAAGTGTAATCGTAGTCCCGAGGCCAATGCAAGTGTCTCCAGCACACAGTAGGAGTCTCCCAGGAGTAGGGGAAGGTTCTGGGTTTGCTCTGAAGAGAGAAAACTGAACTCACATTGCAAAGTAACAGAGGGGCTGTTGGTTTACGCAGCGTCCTAACAGACGTAGACGGAAAAGCCAATGCTGCACCTCGAACCTCTCATAGACTTGATTACTTTCACCTCCTAATGTGCTACCCCACCAAGCCCTTGAAAATACTTGAGTACTGGGAGTAAATCTGTGGTTAATAAGTGAAGGGAAAGGAGAAGCCGTGTACTTCAGAACCACCAGAGGCATCTCAAGGGAGCTGACTCAAACATATCTGGTGTTTTTTCCACCCTTTATAGTCTGTCACAGGATCCACGAGTTCCTGTTAAAGATTACTTTGGTTTAATGATATTCTTTTACTGGAGTCTAAAAAGGATCATTGCTTTCAAATTCTATACATTGGTACATTCTGGGTACCTTTCTCATATCCTTCAAAGCTAATTAAAAATGATTTTTATATTTAAATAATTCAAAACTGATGACCCTTCCTTGTTTAGAATCATTGTCAAAACTATAAGAAATATTTTCTGTACCTTCCAAATACTCAGCTGTAGATTTTCTCACATAGCAACCTCTTAATATTTCATATTTCATGGAGTTATAGTGATACAGCAGTGGTGATAGTTCTGGAACATCCAGATACTTTTTTTCATAATATCAGGATTATTCTCTGAAATCAACTAGTTCCTCTGTCCTGATGCCATATTTATACTGAGGAGCAGTGCTTTTACATTTTTAAAAGTCGTGCTGTATTAGCATTGCCGTTTTATCACAATGATGTAAACTGAGGCTGGAACAAGGTAAGACATGTTGGGCTTGGGGACGACTTGGGTGCCAGAACCCTGGCAGGTGGCAGGTGGAGGGAGGCGGGGGCAGGCAGGGGCAGGTAGGCACCAGAAAGCTCTCAGGCCTGCTAGACTGGTCTCTATGGCAGAGTTTCAGAGCAATGAGAGAGCCTTCTCAAAACAGAAAAGTGGACCGTGTCTGAGGGCTGCTGCCTTAGGTTGTCCTCTGGCTCCACGATGGGTGCTGAGTGTGTACACACCTGCAGCCACATTTACACACACACACATACACACACACAACCACTCATCCAGAAGAAATGCGCCCAAGGCCACAGGACTAAAGGATGGAACTGCTCACGTACCAGGCAGTGTGTTTAGAATCAGCACTTACCGCAACTGTTTTCTCCTCAGAAGTATTCAACCTATTTCCCCTAGTAGCTCCTTCATACTTAATATCCTTATTATTTTTTGAGCATTTAAGTCACTCCTAAACATCTCTATCTGAAAAATGAATCTAACATATTTTTACTTAAAAATTGCCTGTGTTAGCTATAAAATGGGAATGACTGTTATTTCTGAAAGAATCGTTCAGTACAATAAAATGAAAAGATTGTTAACTATTTCAAAATGAGGTACTTGAACTCTTCAAGAGTCCTGTCTGTTACCTTTGCACTTGTGGTAATGGGTTCTGTCAGCTTGGCACGGTCTCTTGGGAAGAGAATCTCAGTGAGAGACTGCCTGGATTAGGTTGGCATGCGGACAGATCTTGATTGTGTTCATTCATCTGCAGCCCACGGTGTTGGCAGCATGGCCTGAGCTTGGGTGTTGGATGGGAATGGGGAAAGTGGGCTGAGTAGGCACAGGTGCGTTTCTGCTCTTGACTGGACGTGCTGGTTAGCTTACGTTCCTGCCGTGACTTCCCCGTCATGAAACCTGCAATCTCAAGATGGAACAACCCTTGCTCCTCTAAGTTACTTTTTGTTGGTTTTTTTTTTTTTTTTTTTTTTTTTATCACAGCAATAGAATTGAAAATAGGATGTCAATTCTACTAATGTTGAGAGAGTTAATGTTTAGGGAACCCTTCAGATTTGAAAATCTAGACAAGCCTAGACTACCGAACTTTGCTCTCTTGAGCTGTGTGTGTGTGTTTTACTTTTGAAAGTGATGAGTAAAGAGAATGGTCAGGAATGCTGAGAGGTAGGTTTCAGTCCTGGCTGTGTCAAAACCTTGCCGAACTCTGTTCCTCACAGATAGATACAGGACCAGGGCTAAAATCTGATGCTCTGCCTAGCCTAACATGTCTTTAACGCTGATGCTTTTCTGTTCCTAGGGAAAGGGCTATTATCCTACTCACCAGCCTGTCTTTGGTAGGAACAGATGAGAGGACCCTCACACTTCTTACACACTGCACGGGAGGAGAGGACCCTGCCTAGCATGCTTTACACGCTGTATGGGACCCTGTTGCCTAGTGCTGCCTTACACACTGTATGGGTTAGTTGTTCAGCTTTTGAGAATGAAACAGAAATATGAATTCAAGATTTTATATTAAAACATTTAATTATTACCAGTTCTTTCACAAGATCCTTTTAACCGTCATGGTGGAAAATTTATAGCATCTGAGAGAGGAGGGTGAGGTAGTGGGGAGACTGAGCCATGGATGAGGGAGGTAGTTGTGGTAGATAGGCGGTAGACTGAGCCACGGATGAGGGAGGTAGTCGAGGTAGAGATTTCAGTCTCTCTACAGCCAGCTGGTGTTTTCCCCATGACCTTTGTCCATTATCTTTAAAATCTGCCTATACATTTTATTTTTAAGTAGAAAAAATGTATGGTTTAAAACCCAAATTTTGGGGAAAGGAGGTTTTATTTTCTTCAGTGGTGTAGTCCCTGTAAGTAGCCCCCGTTCCTGTGGAATCTTCCCGTCCCACACTCAGGAAACAAACTCTAGTTAAACTCGAAGGGTCACAGAGAAAGAGGAGTCATGAGTGCAGGAGGGGAACTTGCTGAGAAAGCCTTGGCTCCAATGGAGAGCGCAGGGTGGGGAATGAAGTACGAAAGCAACTAAATCTGTTATAAATATGTGAACCTTCAAATAAAAAATTAAAACACTCAAAGCTTACAAAAGGGGCTTACGTTGAAAATTTTTCCCTACCCAGCCACTCCCTTAGGCGTTCATTCCCATATATAGAGAAGTATACAGAGAAGTGACAAGCTGTGACTGACAAGATCCTTCCAGAAGTGTCTCATGACTGTGCATGCAAGTGCACATGTAGATATTGTAATGTTCTCTTCACACCTTTGTACCCATGTTTAATTTTACTGAACATTTGACATCATTCATGTTGTTAAATAAATAGCATCCTCGTGCATGTCTGCACGCTGATTTGTTACATGAACAGAGCATTTTAACCAGTCACATAATAATGGATACAAAAGTAATTTCAACCTTTTGCCTTATCAAAGAAGGTGAAATCGATATCTTGTACACATGTCCTTTTGCTCATTTGAAACACATCTGTAGAACAGTTTCCCAAAAACAAAATTTCTGGATTTAATTTAACGTTCGTTTGTAATTTTGTACTGTAAATTTGAACTTTTAGAAAAATCTCATTTTTGTTTGTAGTTATGTGCGTCTGCTTATGTGCGTCTGCACAGGAGTGCAGTGCCTGTGGATATCAGAAGTAACTAGAACTGGAGTTACAGATGTTTGTGAGCTGCCTTGTGGGTGTTGAGAACAAAACCCAGGTTCTCTGCAAGAGCAATCAGTGCTCTTAACCACTGGGCATCTCTTCAGCCTCTCTTGCCCTTGCCTAATTTTAATTGGGTTGTGCGTTTTTAATGTTGGCTCTTGGTCTTTATGTTTTGGGTAGTAAACTTTAATCAGATGATTATTTGTTACTTTCTTGACAGTGTCCTTTGATATACAACAAGTTTTCAATTTTGATGTAATATAATTAATTTGTTTGATAGCTTATGCTTTTGGTGTTACATACTGAAGTCATTGCCTAATATTGCATGTATTGGTCTCTCTGTTTTCTTCCAGGAGTTTTATGACTTTTACCCTTACATTGAGCTCTGCATTTATTCTGAGCTAATTTGTGTGTGTCACTCAGGTGTGGAGATGTGTGCTTCGCTGAAAAGACTGCTCCTCCTCCTTTGTCTTCTCACCTCAGCCGGTGTCAGCCCACTGACCACAGTGGTTTCCCATAAGTCTGTGTGTTTCTCATGACTCTAAATGACACCGTAGCTATATACTAGGCTCCAGAATATGGAAGTGTGAATTCTGCCCGCCTTTCTTTCCCTGCAAGAGTGTTTTAATGATTGTGAGCCCCCTTGATTTTTATGTGGACTTTAGGATCAACTTATCTACTTCGGGAGTGGGGAACGAGACACAGAATTTTGACCGGGATGTCACTGGTCTGCAGAACCACTTAAAAGTATTGCAGCCTTGACAACAGTCCTGGAATTGAGCCATCTTTCCAGTATTGCAAGTATTCTTTAATGCTTTCCGGCAGTAGTTAGTTTTCAGAATACAGATTTTGTAGCTTGTTGGTAAAAGTTATTTCTAAATATTTCATATTTGGTCCCATTGTGATTGGAATTGCTTTCTTAATTTCATTTTCAGATGTTTAGCGCTCTTATATAGAAATGCAACTAATGTGTATACATTGACCACGCTTGTGAGATGTACTAGGGTTTGTACACGTGTGTTTGCATGTGCGTGTTCCTGTGCATGTGTGTACATGTATGCATGTATGTGTGTGTGAAATCTCAAGGTTTCCTGAATTAGCACTTTTCTTGCTTGATTTCAAACCCGAGTGTCTTTCATTATATTTCCTTGCCTGGTTGCTTGGGCTAGAACCTTTGGTGTTTGTTGAATAGATGTGTATCTTGTCTAGGCTTGCAGTCCATCACCGTGAAATGTGATGTTCATTTGTTCCTTTGTTGAGCAGGTGTTTGTGGAGCAGCTTGCTGTGCCGGACACTGTGCTGTCCTGCAGGATCTTCCGGTGTTTAAGGTGAAAGGAGGAGGGATGGGGAGGAGTGAACTAAGTGGGTATGAACAAGGAAGTGAGGAAGGTGACTCTAAAGAGTGTGGTGATAAGAGTTGAGAATAAAGTAGGTAGAGTGATAGGGACCCTGAGAATGTCCCCAAGGAGGCGAGGTTGACAGAGGCCCAAATGTCACAGTCAGCAGGGTCAAGATCCTGCAAAGGATTTAACAAGCTATGGGAGGAAGAAGAGAAGCAAGCCCTGAGACTGGATCTAGCTTGTCCTAAGACTGGAGAAGGTCATAGTAGTGGGCACTGAGGGAATGAAGGGTCAAAGGGATGCTGGGAGCTCAGAGGAAGGCAAGGTCTCTCTGGACCTAATGCTTCCTGTTCAGGATAAAAATGTTAAGTCTTCAGCTCTGATTGTTGCTATTTCCATAAGAATATTACACTTGATATTTTTATACCCTAAAGATTGTGTCCACTGGAACTCACAGAGATCCACCTGCCTCTGTCTCCAAGTGCTGAGATTAAAGGCTAAACTGCCATGCCCAGCTAAGCATTCTTATTTTCAAAATTGCATGTAGGAAATGCATCCGGAAGTTTCTAATACAAAGCTGTGTTTTTCTGTTTCCCACACTTCCACTTGGCAGTCCCTCTTTACTAGTTTCTTAATGGTTCCTGTAGGGGAAAAAATTTTCTATTCATTTGTCCTCTATTCAAACTGCTCATCTTTCCGAATAGCATTTCTGTACTGTTTTCAGTTCAGAGAGTTTAAAAATACTGAATTTTCAAATTCTAACAAGTTGACCTGATTCACTATACAGTATCCATTACATGTCTGCATTCCCAGTGAATTTTTTTAATTTTAATTTAAATTTTATTTTTTACATGTATGGGAGTTTTGCCTGCATGTATGTGGTATGCCGTGTCTATGCCTGGTGCCCATGGAGGACAGAAAAGGGCATCAGATTCCTTGCAACTGTAGTTAACATATAATTGTTAGCTGCCATGTGGGAATTGAACCTGGGTTCTTTGGATGAGCAACAAGGGCTTTTAACCCCTGAGCCATCTCTCCATGCTCCAATAAAAATTGTCTACTTTTAAAAAGATTTATTTTATGTGGATGAGTATTTTGCCTGGGGGTATGCATGTGTACCACATGTATCTGATACTGTGGTACCCTCAGAGGTCAGAAGAGGGCATCAGATCCTCTGGAACTGGAGTTACAGATGGTTGTGAGCCACCATGTGGGTCCTGGGAACTGAGCGCAGGTCCTCTGCAAGAGCTTTGAGTGCTCTTAACTGCTGAGCCACCGTTCAGACCTCTAGTCCCACGTGTTAGTAGTTCAAGGCCTGCTCCTCCTATTAGGTTGACTTTGATTCTCTCTGTCGTCGAGAAGCACTCACATTGATCAGCTAAGCAGATGTGTGTGCTGTGTGCCTACACAAGAAGGAGCTCCATCATAGTTCAAGGCCTAGGACTGCGCTGGGTGGAGGCCATGTGCCTGTAATCCCAGCCTTGGAAGGCTGAGGCAGAAGGACTAGGAATTTGAGGCTAGACTCAAGTGCATAGGGCCAGCCTGGGCTACAAAGCAAGACTTGTCTCAAACAAACAAGGACTTGAAATGTAGCTCTGTGGTAATAAATGCCTGCTTGTTTTTAATGAGGCTTTTGAGAAGGCGAGCTGGGAGCTGGTGCAACGCCTTTAATCCCAGCACTTGGGAAGATCTCTGTGAGTTGGAGGCCAGCCTGGCTTACCCTAGGCCTACAAAATGAGCCCCCTCCCATCTCTCTCTCTCTCTCTCTCTCTCTCTCTCTCTCTCTCTCTCTCTCTCTCTCACACACACACACACACACAGAGACACACATGAAGGAAGGAAGGAAGGAAGGAAGGAAGGAAGGAAGGAAGGAAGGAAGGAAGGAAGGAAGGAAGGAAGGAAGCAAAGATTGAAGGACAACAAAAATGGCAGGTCTCAGGGAAAACACTAAGTAACTCTTTTTAGTCCTCAGCTTGTTCTTCCCCTGGGGACCGAGGAGGTCACTCCACACCAGAATTCTATAAGCCTTGGCAGAGAAGACAGACAATGAAAGATGACACCGCTTCTTTCCTAGGGGACCTGAGCCACATTTTTCTTAATCATCCTGATAAATAGACAAGCCACTCTCAGGGCTTTTTACTCACCCCTGAAGCGGAACCTTGGACAGGAAATATGGGGAAGAGGCCATGCAGGCACAGGGCAGGTGATTCCTGACTTTTGCTACAAGTTTGCCTCACGACTGGCAGGAGACAGTTGCAGAGGAAGAGGGCCTGGTGGCATGAAGGTCCAGCTAAACATGGCCTTACTAGCTGCTGTTCCTGCTTGTCCTCAGGGTCTGGCCTGGTCCCCATCAGCCTTGATGGATTCCTGTCATTGAATTGGATTAAAGAGATAGCGGAGGAGCTGGGAGAACTGGGAGGGGACTTTGGGTGAGGACTTGTGATTCTAGTCAGAAGAGCCATAGCATCGTCTGGCCAAAGGCAGAGACGAGAGTAGCGTGCAGCCAGCAGGCCATCGTGTTGCCAGTGGTAGTTTTCATGTCTGTGTTCATTGAAGGGGGAGACAAAGGATGCATTGGCTTTATATGAGCTAGCAAGAGGCCAGCAGTCAAGCATGGGTCTCCAGTACGAGGAACCCAGGGGCGACTTGCTCTGATGGAGATGTTTAATTTACCTCCCAAGATACTGGAAATAAGAAAGTAAGTTGCATTCGGAGTTGCATGGAATGTGATCAGTTGACTTGTGGCATTTTTGTAGCTGATTGACTGATGTGGTTGGTTATTTGAGGACAGTGAAATGGCTTAGCAGGTAAGGGCGCTTGCTTGTCACCAAGCCTGCTGACCTGAGCTCAATCTTTGGAATCCACATGGTGGGGAGGAGAGCACCACCTTCTGCAAACTGTTCTCTGATCTTCACATGTGTGAGATGGTGTGCACATGTCTACACACAAGCACACACATACATATACACACATGTACATAAAAACCCTATACATGATAAATGCAATAATTTCTATTGAAAATCTGTGCATACTCTGTTGCTCTCAGGTCATTATCATTATTGATTTTGCTTCCTAATCATATCTCTTTATTAAAAAATCCATTTCTCAGAGTTCTTCATATTTTCTTCCTCAATAAGCTTCTGTCGGATTCATAATTTAAACAGAGGAAGTCACGGAAACCATTTCTGCCTTGTTTGTTCTTTTCACAAACAACATTGCTTTGTGGGTTTAGTCAGAGCCTTGTGCTCTTTACTAGTCAGCACAGAATAAATAGGCCCTTAAAACTGTCAGTGGTGCGGGCCAGTTCTGAAACCTGAGCTCTGAGGGGCCAGGCCAGCTGGCCACACCAGGCTCCTGAGGCATAATGTGTGTTCTGTAGCTCTTGGCTTCAGTGCCCTGGGCAGCTGACTGTCAGGCGGGCTGCAAGGGGGAGGGAGCAGATTCTCCACTCTCCAGTTGTCCTGTGGCCATCTCCAGGGGTAAACTGTAGGGTGGTACAAGTGTTTCCTGACCATGATCAAAACCTACAGGAAACTGGCAAGAGCACAGGCTGAGGGTTATGAAGCCTGGCTGGCCACTGCCTTGTCGTGTGACTGTGATCTATTGTGGAAACCTCCTTTCAGGCTCCGTGGTGTGTAAGGCAGAGGCCAGGCCTGCTCACTTTCCTGAATTCTCAAATGCCATAGAGGTGGCATTTCACAAACACTCGGGTGCATGGAGGGATAGACAGATGGACGCTTCCCTTCTGTTCCACCAGGTGTTATCCCTCCACTGTTCAGGGTGGGAGACAAATGGCATCCACTGCCAAGTGTGCTACAGGGGTACACTGAGCCCCTGGTACAGTTTCTTACAAGGTGGCTGAAGCATCCTGAGCTCTGAGATACTGTCTAAGAAGGGATTCTCTGGCTGGGAAGAAGCACCATGACCAAAAGCAAGTTGGAAAGGGTTTATTTGACTTCACTTCCGTATCATAGTTCATCATCTATGGAAGTCAGGGCAGGAACTCAACCAGGGCAGGAACCTGGAGGCAGGAGCTGATGCAGAGGCTATAGAGAGGCGTTCCTTACTGGCTTGATCCTCATGTCTTGTTCAGTCTGCTTTCTTATAGAACCCAGGACCACCAGCATAGGGATAGCATCACCAAAATGGACTGAGTCCTCCCCCAGCTATCCCTAGTTAAAGAAGAGTCCTACAGGCTTGTCCACGGTCTGATATGATGGTGTTTTCTCAGTTGAAGTTCCCTCCTCTCAGATGACCTTAGCTTGTGTCAACTTGACATAGCACAGACACACATTTAATCGGAGGACTGCATGGGCCTCAGAAAGAGGACTGGACAAAGTTCTGACCTAAGAGCCATGATCCTCCTCCCCACAGCAGGAGGTGGTTTTGTTCGGTTTTGTTTTTCTCTTTTAAACTAAGCATGCATCTCCTAGATCTCAGGGAAAAGACTGAAGATTTCTTGTCAATTATCTCATGGGAAGCAAGTCCCTCCCGGGGTTTGCAGACCTTTGCATCAGTGGAGCAGATCCTCAATGGCCAAGTGCAATCTTTGGAAGGGGTGTTTTTGCAGGAGGATTTATTTTCATGAAGAAGATACCGCCACACAAGGCAGATGTGTGTTAGCTCCCATGGGCTTTCATAGGTTACAGCTATGTCTTTTTCTGTTCACACCTTCTTTCTGGATGTTGAAGATGAGGCTTGGATTGGACTTGTAGATTTTCTTGTTTAGATAGCTGCCCTTCTTTCTCTGGTTTGCATTTGTACCCCATGACAGCCTGCCCCAGGCATTGTGGGGTCACTCCAGAGTTCTGCGCTGGAGGGTCGTGAGCTTGGCTCTTGCCTGTTTACTGCGTCTCCACACATTATAGCTTCCTGACTTCAAATAGTGCTTGAACAGACTGCAACCACATTTCTGGCTGTTATCCAGAGTTTGACTTCTGCTTCCCAGTAATGCCATAAAAATGCCCTGTCAAATAAATTCTCAGGAACTAAAAAGAACAAATTCCCCGTTCTGTGTGATCGGAGAGAATGGAGACAGGTTTCAGCTGACCGCCTGGCTTGGTGCCCATGGTACAGGAAAACCAAGCTGCCAAGCATCTCTTGGCAGCGTTTTCTAGTGCTCAGAGACAATTCTCTGTGCACGATAGATGAGCTTCCCATGTGAGCTTTGCACGTTTATATCCACTGATGCTTTTGGGCTCCATAAATACTACTTTTACATCCTGCTGGTGATATATTAGAATATGTTATGAAGTGTTTTGGGCCTTGGCTCGAGTTTCTGTTTAGTAAGCTTGTAGTGCTAACAATGGAAAGAAACCTTTGTGTGTATGAACACGCTTGTATGCATGTGCATATGTGCATGTGGTCTGTGCGCATGTATGTGCCTATGCGATTGCAGAGTGATGAGGACCTTTCCCTAGAAATTATAAAACCCTTGGCATTCAGGGACGAATCAGGAAAGAGATGGCATATCCAAATGAGAGCCCCTTAGAGAGGGTTTCTCTGCAAAGTGAGGTTTTAGAAGATGTGGGAGTGGGCAGAAAGTGTCAGGGAGACACTCAGTGAAGCTGTTACCACCCCAGTGGGGAGGGAAGAAAGGGCTGATGTGACCGGGAAGAGGAGGTATATGGGGAAGCTGCCTTCAAAGTGACCTTCAGTGCAGAGGTGCAGGTGACTGAAGGCTGCTCACTCTCTCCTGTTCCCCTTCTCTCTGATCACTGATTCCCCACTGACTGACCTTGATCAGAAGCCAGAGTTGGGAGGGCAACAAGTCCTTTGTTTTGGCTTCTAGATACTGAATACGACCTGGTTGGAAGGCACCTGAAAGGCCTGTGAACATTCTCGTTGTCTATGTCCAGTTATTGCTGACAGAGGCCTAAGAATCCACAGAAAATGCACTTTCATTTTTAAAATAAAAATATTTATTGACATATGATTAACATGCAATAAGCTAACATACTTTAAACATACAACTTGATATATTTTGATGTTTATATCCACCTATGAAACCATGATAGTGAGTTTATCATACTTTAACATTTAAGACAGTCCATGTGGTCTCAAATGAAATTATGCAAAGATATCATGGACTCAAGCCATAATAGCCACAATTTCAAAAGTGTTGGCTCTGACAAAATACACAAAAAATAAAATCCAAAGTTCATGAGGAGTGTGAGGATATAGCTCAGTGGCAGAGCATTTGCCCAGCAGGCATGGAATCATGGTTCCTCCTCAGTCTGCAAACTAGTGATTTCCACACAAAAATAGCAAAAATAATACACATGGTGGATCAGCCTTGTAATCCCAGTTATTCAGGAGGCTGAGGCAAGAAGGTCACACACTCGAGGCTAGCCTGGGATATGGAGTGAGTTTCCTGTCTTAAAACATTAAAAGAGGGCCGAGCGTGTAGCTCAGTGGAAGAGCATGCACAAGGCTCCGTGTTCCATCCCAGCTTTGCACATTCTCTCAGAACTCGGGAGAAAACTCTTTCATCAAAGTTCATAGTAAAAAAGAAAATGACACTTTAAGTTCGAAATTTTTTTGTCTAAATTTTGCATTTGTTTATTGATGAAACTAAATTTGAATATTTTTGTCTGAATTTTGCATTTGTTTATTGCCAAATATTTAAAAACAAAACCTTGAAAACAAATGGCTTTAACAACTAAGACTGTTTGCTGCTCTTCCAGAGAAGCTGAGTTCAGATCCCAGCACACAGAGCTGGCCGCTCCCTGCTGCCTGTGTAGCTCCAGGGACTCCAACACTGTCTTCTGGCCTCTGTAACCACTGCACTCATGTTCTCAGGCACCTCCCTCTGCATGTAGATATAATTTAAAAATAGTGAAAATAACACCGATCCAAATGTAAGTCTGTGGATCTATGTGGTCTGAGTAGTTAGCAATTGAAAGTTTGAGAAAGTCAGTGCTAACTGTGTATTTATTTAGTTCCAGTGGGAGCAGAACTAACTGCGAGTGTGAAGTTCCAGTGTGCACTGTACATGATAGTTATCTGCAAAACACAGGCCAGGAAATCGGCTCAAGATTAGCCCAAAGAGTCCCGTAAAGCCTTGGTCCTCAAGGAAACAGTGTTGGGAGGTGTGATGGTTAAACTTGGTGGCCAGATTGATAATACCGGTGAAGAGGGAACCCCTATTGACTAATTGCATCCATTGGCTTGATTTGGGGCATGTCTCTGAGGGTATTTTCTTGGTTGCTAATTGATGTCGCATGGGCTGCCCTACCGTGGGCAGTGTCATCGTTAGGCAGGTGGGCCCCTCCTCTCTAAGAAAGGCAGCTGAGGACGCCTGAGAAACAGCCAGTCAGTACTGTCCCTCTGTGGTCTCCACTTCAGCTCCTGGCTCCGAGTTCTCGGCATCACTCTGGACGGACTGCAGTCAATCTGTGAGCAAAATAAACTCTTTTCTCGTGCTGGGTGGGCTGGTCAGCGTTTTAGCTCACCAGCAGAGAAGCATCCTAGGACAGGAGGGTGTTATTGATACCTGCTCAGACCTGTTACCATCACCATCGCTGGATATTTAATACGCACTTGGCATTATGTATCCCTTCATTAATCTTGCCCAAACCACAGGAAATAGATACTGTTGTGCTCCCTCCTTTACAGATGACGATAACCTTACAAATGTCGAGACGGAAGGAAGTCACAGAAGCCACTATCTTACTGTCTGGAGGTCACAAAGTTTGTAAAGATAGGGCCATGTTGGAGTTGGGTTCCTGCTCTGTCCTATTCTGCATTATATTATGTAGCATGTCGATCACCTGCAAACACATTTAAGGGATTATTAGCAGCAAGTTGCTTGATACCCACCTTTAGTGGACCAGGGTGCTGAAGTCCTACCTGGGTTGTCAGCTGATACCCATAGCCTTCACTCTCCTCAGAGTCCTGTGTATCTAAGGCATTGGTTCTCACCCTGTGGGGTTGCCTTTCAGATATTCTGCACACTAGATACTTACATTATAATTCATAACAGTAGCAAAATTATCAGTATGAGGTAGCAATGGAGATGATTTTCTGGTTGTGGGGTCACCCCAGCATGGGGAACTGTGTTAAAGGGTCGCAGCATTGGGAAGGTTGAGGGCCACTGCTTTGAGGAAACACAGGATCTAGTGCTAGGGAAAGCCAGGGCCGGCGGAGGAGTGTTTCATCCATCTTCGGGTATGGTAGCATCTAACAGCTCAAGAGCTCGGCCCAGGTCCCTAGGCTCCTCTTCGCTGGCTTTCAAATGCCACAGGCAAGTCCAGAGTGCTCTCACAGTCCAGGACACGGATGGTGTTAGTTCTCTTCATGTGCAGCTGACTTCTCACGCATATCTTCAGAGATTCAGAGACGTGTTCTTTGGCCACCTATCCCATGTCACCTGTCACCGTCTCTTCTATGTTTCTTCAGAACAATGGTTCTTATCATACAGTAGAGTCCAGTGTCAAACTTTTTGGTCTTAGGATATCTGCTCTTGCTTAAAAAAATTATTGAAGGACCAAAAGAGTAAATGAACAAATTATACCATTTGCAATTTACTCTAACAGAAATGAGAATGCATTTATTCATGAAAATGACAATAATGGGCCCATTATATGTTACCAAAAACAAAGAATGAGAAAAAGAGCATGCTTTCTACAACAGCCATGAAGCTTAGCATTGTTTGATTTTTTTTTAAATTGCCTCTGTTCATAAAAGATAGCTAGGTTGTTGAACACTTTCTTCCATCTGATCTACATGATCTCAATATGTTTTATAGGTAAAAGTTGATGAAGAAAGTCTGACTTCATAAAGGCTTGCAGTCCCCTCCCCCTTTTTTTTGGAAAAGGGAGAGAGAGTTTCATTTATAGATAGAATCCAGTTTATAATGGTTTAGCTTAATACTTTTCACCTTTATAACAGTTCAGAAACCAAGTCCACATAGTCATGCTGTTCACTTCTGGTGTGGCGGTCATTAAATCCCGAGAACCGTCCAGCATGCTGCTGTTAAGCAGGCTTTGTGTGTAAGTGCTGAGGATATGTAAGGTAGCCTAGTCTAGGTTGCAGTATCCTCCAGGTTAGCTTTATTAAATGCATCTTGCAATTTATGATCATTTCAATTTGTGAAGGATTTATTAGGATCGTATTTCCATTAAAATCCAAGGAACTTCTAAAATTATAGAAATTACAGTTTTACTGTTCTAAAACTAAACAAGTCTTTGTCTCTTAATACAGTATGCTGTGTGGACCCTGTGCCCTGGGAATTCTTTCGTAAGCCATTCCAAAGTGGCAGTCAGTGGGATGCTTTCTTGAAAAGATCAGTGTCTTTCCGGATTATGGTTTATGTAAAGTCTAATAAGAATCATAAACGATTAGTTTCATCGTACTGTTAAATAAGTCTTTAAAAAAAGTCATCAAGTCCTCCAAGAATCGAAATCCTTCTAATCAGATTTCAACTTCTCACCTGCAGTGGGATTTGAATCCTTTTCCTTGAGAGACCAAATTACTGGTTCCTGACATACTGCCATGATCAATATTCATTGAAAATATTGGTTTGTTGTAATGCTTTTCATTCATACATTTAATTCCTATTTGTGTCCCTTACCTATTGTGCCACTGGGGAAACCACCTTTCAGAATAAACCTGGACATACAGATTCCATGACTTAGGTGGTCGCTGTATCCACTCCTTCACAGAGTTTCCAGGGCATTAATCCCTGCTTCTATGTCTGTCTCTTTAAGATCCATATGGGCTTACAGCATTACCTCATCAAGACCTGTCAGCCCAGCTGTGTTCCCCTGGATGAAAAACTCCTGCCCCAGCTCCTGAAGGAAGCAGGCTATGCTACGCATATGGTCGGAAAATGGCACCTGGGAATGCGCCAGAAAGAGTGTCTGCCAACACGCCGAGGATTCGATACCTACTTCGGTAATGGAAATTCATGTTTCTTTAACAACACAGACCTACTACATCCCGCTCATAAAACACACCCAAGTAACATCAACACAATGACTGGAAACTTGAACACAGAGTAAATCAGCCAGCACCATAGTGGGGCTGCTTTCTGATGGTCCCTCCATAAGCCAGCTCTGTGCTGAACGCTGGGTGGACCTTTGCCAGAACCCTAAGGGACCACTCAGAGACCACTGTGTAGAAGGAGCAGTGGGCTGCTCCCGCCACCCGGCTAGCTTTACACCCAAAATAATCACACAGAAACTGTGTTCATTTAAACACTGCCTGGCCCATATCTCCAGTCTCTTACTGGCTAACTCTCACATCTTGATTAACCCATTTCTTTCTTTCTTTCTTTTTTTTTTTTTTGGTTTTCTGAGACAGGGTTTCTCTGTAGTTTTTGGAGCCTGTCCTGGAACTAGCTCTTGTAGACCAGGCTGGCCTCGAACTCACAGAGATCCGCCTGCCTCTGCCTCCCAAGTGCTGGGATTAAAGGCGTGTGCCACCACTGCCCGGCTTGATTAACCCATTTCTATTAATGTGTGTAGCACCACGAGGTGGTGGCTTACCGGGAAGGATCTTAACCTGCATCCATCTTGGAGAGAAGAGCTATAGCGTCTGACTCACTTCCCTTCTTCCCAGCATTCTGTTCTGTCTACTCCACCCATCTAATTTTCTGTCCTATCAAAGGGCCAAGGCAGTTTCTTTATTAACCAATGAAAGCAACAGATAGACAGATGACCCTTCTCCATCAACTGTCCACTCTACAGGGTCATCTTGGAGGTGATGGGGCAGGTCTCTGTGGAATTAGAGGCAGACTTTGTGCGTCCTTCACTAAAGTTCACATGCTTTTCTTCCTGTGGCCCTCTTCTTGGGGGTGGGGGAAGAATGACGGCATCTTCTCCTACCTGTGAGATCTGTTTCCGAAATTACTAGATTGGAGAAAACCAATTTTAAAAAATTAATAGCAATAAAAGATAATAAATAGAAGTGGGAGATAATGAAGTGATAACTAGAAACAGGAGAGCCCTCAGAAAGAAACGTGAAGCCTGCTGTTTGTTTTAAAGTGTGACACTGTATGTCTGTCATAAACTCTGCAGTGATTACTAACCTGTTTGCCGCAAACTGTGTGTCTTTCTGTCAAGTTCTTTTTATGTTGAGCTGTCCTTCTGTTGTCTGTTTAGTAACCTCCTTCCCTCCCTCCCACCTGCTTCTTCCAAACTGGATGGTTAGTTAACATAAACATTTAAGTAGACTAACAAAATTGGAGTGACTAGTCAGACATGGGATAATGTAAATGCACCAAATTGCAAAATAAATAAAAGTAAGAAGTACAAAGCTGTGTGGCTGCAGGAGCACTCCACATTCAAGTCTACGATAGGAGACTTCTTATATCAGTAGGTAGGGAGAGGAGGAGTAGAGGGACATTATTCCAAGCTAAGTGGACAGTAGGCGTTGAGGAAGTGAAGCTGCTCCTGATTCTTAGCTGTGAGAAAAGCTTCTGGTGAAAGAGGTAGAGTGGAGAGCCACTCTAGTCACAGAGTGGTGGCTTCCCTGTAGCTCCTTCGTCATTCCTTGCTTCCGTGTGAGGTAAGGACAAAGCAGAGCCCAGTGAAAGGGAGCGGGGCCACATATGCTTAGATGCACCAAGCACTTGGATTTAACCCTGAGGTCAAGATACCAGCATGTCAGAGAGGAGAGCAGGTGTGTCCCTCTCCCACCGGGTGCCGCAGCACCACTAGCCAGCCATGACATTCTTTCTGGCTGAGTCTTCAGCGCCCTTGAATGACTGTTCAAACTCAGCCTTCATTGATTTAGCATCCTGGACGTTCCAGAGGAATGGCTTGTGCACCTTGGGGACTTTTGTTTTCCACCCAGGACTTTGCTAGAGGATGTGTTCATGTCTGGCCTTTGACAGACTGTGGATCTTAAAAATCTTTATGAAAAATCCAAGTCTTAGTTGGACAGCTAGGGAGAGAGTTCAGTCTGTAAAGTGCGTCCATGAACCTGAGTTCAGTCCCTAGGCCCAAGTGAAAAAAAAAAAAAAAAGCCAAACTGGATGTCTTGTGGGGTCTAGTCTTGGCACACGGGCCGTGAAGATGGGTGAATCCCTGGGGGACACTGGCCAAGGGACCTAGCCTAATTGTCAAGCCAGTAAAAGAACCTGTCTTAAACCACAAAGGGGGCTAGCTCCTGGCAGTGGTTAAGTATTGCACTTTAGCCTGTGCACACACTCATACACAGACACGAACGGAAACCTTCACATAGAAGGCAGAAACCATAGGCTTTAGGAGAATTAAGGTCTTCCCTGGAGCTAGGTAGACCAATACCCACATTCACGTGAAGAGAGACTTGCAACCAAGAAGAGTATTTGGAGCGCATGGCCGTCATTAGCATTGTAGTTTAGCCTTCCTGCTGGAAGTGGGTAGGTGGTTGTGAATGCCTTCGAGGCCAAGGAAGTACACACTTGATGGGTAACGGTGTCGACGTGAACTGCATCTCAATAAAACCATTGAAGGACACAGATTTAGTTGTTTAAAAGTATTTTCTAAAGTTCCTCACAAAAGTCTAGGCGGCCGTTGTCCTGAGGTTCAGCCTTCAAGTTTGTGGACCTCAATGATGACAGCATTGTGTGACTGTCACTAGCTGTGCAGGGTCAGCTTGGCCAAGTGTTTGAGGATGTGGTTCTGTTTTTGCGACTCTCCTGTCAATGTTTATGGCTCCTATAACCAAATATAGCCTGTGCAATGCCCTCCCCAGTGACAGTTTATATGAATGGATAGAGAACCTGAAGTTTTCTCTCCAAACTCTAATACCTTATCGATGTTAAAACATAAAGTAGGTCCCGATCACTCTGATTGCCAAGGTAAGGGTTGAGATTATTATTCTTCATTTTATTTATTTATTTACTTACTCATTCATTCATTCATTCATCCATTCATTCATGTGTATGTGTGTGTGCACGCATGCGTGCCAGCACACATGTGGAGGTCTGAGGACAGCTTGCAGGAATCAATTCTCTCCTTCCACCGTGTGGATCTCAGGGATCTAACTCAGGTTGTCAGGTTTGCAACGTGGCAGTCACCTTTCCCCACTGAGCCATCTCAGCAGCCCTGAAATTATTTTTTGTGAATACATATTTTTCTATTTCCACATTAAGTAATAAATATGTTATATATATTTGCTATAAATGAAAAAAGTGAAAATCATATAAAAAGTTGACTTAAGATCCTAAACTAGTTATGTTTGGGACTTTGACCTTGAATCATGGAAAATGGTTAATCTAAAGTGAATTATTATATAAGTTAATTATAAATTGAATTGTTATATAAGCTGTAGAAGGCTCTTTTTTTTTTTTTTTTTTTTTTGGTTTTTCGAGACAGGGTTTCTCTGTGGTTTTGTAGACCAGGCTGGTCTCAAACTCACAGAGATCCGCTTGCCTCTGCCTCCCAAGTGCTGGGATTAAAGGCATGCGCCACCACCGCCCGGCGAAGGCTCTTAATTATAGAGAAATTCCACGAGAAAGGAAAGAGATAGGCCCATTTTTCATCATTTTGAGAATAAAAAGGAATATATTTAAGAGCCTAGGAAAGTTTATTTCTTTTTAATAGCTTCATTGGGGGTATAATTCATATACTATACAGCTCACCCAATCAAGGTATTTAATTTAATAATTTTTATGCAAGTTGAGGGATTGTGTCATTACCATCACAACCCAGGTACAGGACAATCTTTAATCACTCACAAAAGAAACCAAATCTCCTGAGCAGTCACCGCAGCTTCCCCTCGCTTGTATTTGGGAAGGTTTCTACCTTCCCACCAGTGGGTGTCAGCATTTGACTAAATATAACTCTCGCTGAGGCCTCGTTCATAAATGACCGCAGCCATCAGTCTCCCAACAGCAGTGACAGCAAATGGCGTGAGCTGAATCCCGTTTTTTTTTTTATCTTACAAAAAAAACCTTGCATCAAATCGCATTACCTGTGTGTGATCTTTTCTCTTAGCCTTGAAGGATTAACATCTTATTGCTTACTGAACCTGAACTCTGATTCCTAAGAACCTGTTTCCACGGAATCATCTACCTACAGAGCTGATGTGATGAAACTGATGCCCTAAAAGACCCGAGTGAGAAGAGGACTTGGGCTTCTGTGCAGTCACATTTCAACAGTGTCTGCCAGCAGATATAGAGATGTTAAGAAATGTAGCTCTGATTAGCCTTGTCATTTGATTAGCCTCGTCACGGGCAATCAGTTGCATTAGGCAATTAAATGCTGGAACATTCGTTTGCTTAACAAGCTTTTCGCCTGCTGACTGTTTCGTCTCCCATTCTTCTTGTAGGCTATCTCCTCGGCAGTGAAAACTATTACACCCACGAGGTCTGCGCACTAATTGAGCCTTTGAATGTTACGCGGTGTGCTCTTGATTTCCGAGACGGTGAAGAGCCCGCGAAAGAGTATACAAATATTTATTCAACAAACATATTTAGCAAAAGGGCTACATCCCTCATAGCTAACCACCCACCAGAGAAGGTAAGGCTTCCTTCTTAATTATTCTCAAAATTTTGTTACTTCTAAAGGTTTTAAAAAAAAAAAATTTAGAGCACATTCCAGTTAGCCAGAAAGGGAAGGGTGGTTAAAAGTGAAGAATCTTAAAGATTTGTGGATCAGTGTGGGAGAAAGTCATGCAGCATACAGGAACCCCGAAGAGATGATTCTCATGGGAGAGGACCCTGGACTGCAGGCGTAGGGATGCTGACTTTCAGGATTTCATGGAAACCCTGCTTTCTCTTTGTTTTGTTTTGGTTTTTCTAGACAGGATTTCTCTGCATAGCCTGGCTGTCCTAGAATTCACTCTGTAGGCCAGGCTGGCCTTGAACTCACAGAGATCCGCCTGCCTCTGCCTCCAGAGTGCTGGGATTAAAGGCATGCGCAACTATTGCCCGTCTTTGCTTGCTTTTATGATGCTCTGCGTGCATCACAGTAAATGGCTAGCAAACAGGTGTCTGCATGCAAGGTGGGGCCCCCTATGGAGAACTATTAGGAGTTCAGGGCTCAGAGCAAACTCTCCCATCTTACACTTTTCAGGATTATTTTGGTTACTCTGAATCATTTCTATGCCCATGTTAATTTTAGATTCTGTTGACCGACTTTTACCAAGAAAACAAAAGGTAGTTGCCTTATTTGGTGTTCATTGGTTAACTTAAAGGAAATGGCCATCTTAGCTATACCGAGCTTTAAAAATTCAAATGCATGGTAGATTGGTTTTCACAGGTAACTAAGGAAGCCATTGGGTATGTCATGCACAGACAGCTGCAGGTTAAAAAGAGCTGTGAGTAGCCTTAAACCCAGACTGCCTGGATTTAGCATCCAAGTGTTTTGGAAATTATCATTTTTTATGTTGCCAGACACTGGGCTCAAAGAGTGTCCTCATGAATGTAGTCACACACTCACACAGAGTGTCCTGCGGTGGGAGCCTGCCTAACACAGAGGAGCCTAAAAAGTGCACAGGTCCTGCTGCTGTGCTTTGTCTTTGGCGATGCCTGGAGGAACTCAGCCAGGTCTTGTGAAGGTCCATACCTGCCTACCTGTTCAGACTTAGTGACCTACCAGTGACTCCCTGTTTGGTATGGAATCTTCTAGGCTCTGTCTTTGCTCCTCTTACTCAGTGTGAGGGATCTTCCCTGGTGACCATTTTCAGCTTTGCTTCACTCTGGCTTTTTAAGAGTGGCAATCTGACATCTCTAGGCAACTGTATCTGCCACGCAACATGAAGAAAGAGGAACGTTCTCTCAAACATTTAGAAACAGGCACACTTTCAGTCTAGATTTAAACTAAGATAGTTGGTGAGCTCCGTAACTGACTTCATGGATTGTAAATGGACGGAAAGCAGCAGCTGGGTGAAGGGTTCTCTGTGGGAGGGTATTCTAAGCCGGGAGTGGTGGGGTAGGCACGAAACTGAGGACAATAGGAGCCCCTAAGAGCCTGTATTCCATGGAAGAGGTCTCGCTAGCATGGCCCTCCTCGCTGACAGTACTGTAGTTCTTAACTGTGTGTGTGGCATTTTGTAAGCATAGCCTCATACCCAAAAAGTCAAAGTCAGGTTTTAAATAAATGTTTTGTTATCCTTTGAGGAAGGCACACCACTTATTTAAGCAAATAGACTTGGAGAAACGAAGAGACGTGTTCAAAATTCCAGGGCCATTGGAAGGCAGCGTCAGAATGTGAGCTCTCTTCCTAATCAGCGCCCCTAGCTCCCAGCTAGTATCCGAGTGCAGAGATTTTGAAACCCAGTTCGCATTCAGCTCCACAGTCCCAGTTTCGACACCATAGTAGACTCTCCTGGGATACTTGTAAGAAATGATGTCAGACGTTGTGAGGGACTGGTCCCCGGCAGGACTGAGTCGCCAGTATTCTGTCACCTCATCTCAGAGATTGTCCCATGCTGTCACTGTGAATAGCCTGTGTCGTTAGGATTCTATGACATGTTATTCAGGCACTCTCAACTACCTAGCTCAGGTTCACAGTCCGATCTCATGATACTCTAAGCCACAGGGATACTCTGCCTACAATAAAAAAGTCATTGCCTGGAGGCACTCAGCACAGGTCTTGGCAAAGGTTCTGGCTTGCACACCTGTTCAGCCGTAGTGACCGCCTCATGACTCCCTGTCTGCTATAGAAGCTCTGTCTTGGCTCCTCTTACTCAGGATGAGGGTATCTTTCCTGGTGACCGTCTCAGCTTTGCCTCACTTGGGGTTTTTAAGAGCTTCATGCTGACAT
Source organism: Chionomys nivalis (assembly GCF_950005125.1). Lineage (NCBI taxonomy): Eukaryota > Metazoa > Chordata > Mammalia > Rodentia > Cricetidae > Chionomys > Chionomys nivalis. The sequence continues at coordinate 51,755,523 of NC_080100.1, read as the reverse complement.
CTCTAGTCAACTGTGTCTGTGAAGAAAGGGAAACGTTCTCTCAAATGTTTAGAAATGTGTACCGAACAGTATTGTCTCCCGGTGCCCTCGTGACATCGAGCAGCTAAGAGGAAGCAGCTGTGCAGAAGCTGTTCTTTGTGGGTGGGCAGCTAAACTGGGCTGGCGGGGAAAGCACCGGAACTGAGGACACTGAAAGGCTTCAGGCGCTCCCATGCTATGGAAGGGTGTTGTCAGCGTGGCACTGCTCACAGATCGCGTTATGAAATCAGCAGATGAGAGATGGACGTTCCCCGCCAGTGTCTGAGGTGCCTAGTGTCCCCAAGCACAGGCACAGGCAAGGAAATGGCAGTCAGAGGCAGTTCCACCATTTTCACAAGGCAGCTTCTGCACATCTGCCAGCTTCAGTTCCTAAGACTGGTGTGGCTCTTCCAAGGTTTAACCTGATTCTGTGTTAGGCTGCCAGGCGACATTTATAGACTGTAGCATGACATCTGTTCTAAGATGGGAGTCATTAAAGGAATTCCCACGAAGTGTCCACAAGTCAACTAAAAATGTCCCTGCTTTTAAGGGGCAGCCGAGGGAGAAAATCGATAGAGCTGTTGTGTCGCTATTGAGTGGGGACATTTCTCATGGCTGTACATGTGTCAGGAAGGGATGTCCTTTCTCCTTGATGTCAGGGGGCTCTCACAGTAGTAACATTTATTGAAAAAAAAAAGTAATACGTTTTTCCATTCATACTTTGAATCAGGAAAACCTATAAAGACATAAAAATAAGACTTTGCTCCTCAGTGACATGTGATTTCTCTCCATCGTGGGGATGTTCAGAGTCTAGAACTGAGGAGGCATGGAGCAAAGGAGAAAGAGCCATTGGCATCGAATAGCTCTGCTGGCTATGTCTGGGTTTTCTGTGATACTCAAATGTCTAGTCATGATTTCCTACCCGGGACTTCATTTTATAGTCTTAGGATACTTGAAAGGGTCACAGTTAGGATTGGGGTAAAGTTGGCAGCCCATGCTGAGTTGGTCAGAACCCAAGTCTGGAATTGAGAGAATAATAAGGACATGTTGGGCTCCAGCATAAACAGAGATGGGTGGAGGCTGAGGTGGGGCTGGGCATTAGTGTGAATCCAGAGTCGATGAGGTGAGAATGGGCCCCTCCAAAGCCAAGGCCAGAGCGGGCTAGGCCTCAGGACCCAGACCTGTAAGGAACCCATTGCCAGATGCTGGCTGTTTGCTCTTAGCAGTGAGCAGAGGTTGCAGCTGGCAGGTGTGGAGAAACTGGGTACAGCTTTCCATTGGAGGACTCCATAGTGGCTGCAGGCAGGGTCCTGATGGTGGTTGGAGACGGCCTTAGATAATTGCTCCTTCCATTAGGCAACCATGTAGTTCAAAAACTACCATTTCCCCCCTGAAATTTAAAAAACAATACAGCAGAACTGGAGAGATGGCTGTGTGATTATGAACACTGGCTGCTCTTGCAGAGGACCTGGGTTCAGTTCCCAACACCCATGCTGTGTGACTCACAGCCATTTCTAACTCCAGTTCCAGGGGAACTGACACCCTCTACTGGCCTCTGTGGGTACTGCATGCACATGGTGCACAAACATAATGTGCAGGCAAAATACTCATATACATTAACTTAAAAAAATCTTTAAAAATAGTAGTATAGTGATACTTCTGTTTAGTAATGTTGAAGAATTGGTTGTTCATAAATAAAGTACTACTGAGAGTTAAAAGTTTGATTTATAGTGTTATACACGTTTATGAAATGACTGGGTGTGATAGCGTGTACCTTTAATCCAAGCACTGGGGAGGTAGAGAGACAGGCAAATTTCTGTGAGTTTGAGGCTATCCTGCTCTACATAGCAAGTTCCAGGTCAAGCTGGGCTACATAGAGAGATGCTGTCTTAAAATAAAACAAAATGGGTGGTGGGGGAAGGACAGACAGACACAGGACCTGGGGGAGTAGGGAAGCAGATAAAATGTGTTTCATTGGTCCCAACCTCATGAAATGGACAGTATTGCACATCACTGTGTCCTCTCGATGACCCAGAGCTGTGCAAGGATGGGGGGCTGTTTACCCCACAGCAAACTGCCCTTGACTGCTCCTGATGAAGTGTAAGAAAAGACAACATTTTTGTTGTTGTTCAAAAAATGCACGTATTTATTCTTGTATGTTATGAAATTATGGTCTGGTCAGCAAGCGGTGCGAGACTTTTGCATGTGATGGTCACCTGACAGACTAACTTTAGCTCCATCACTAAGGTTTAAGTGAGTGTAAGTCAGATTGCTAACAATATGATGGTCTTTGTGGTTTTTTATTTGTATCCCTTTAAGAGTGATGGTTATATCATTAGCCACTAAGGAATAATTATAGAATGATGGTCAAATTTTTTCGATATTTAACAAAAAGAAGTACAATTTGTTCCACACTGAGAATTTGTAAATCCCTTTAATATTGATTCCAGAATCGTGTTCTCTTTTTAAGATTTTTTTTCTGTGTGTGTGTTTGTGTGTATATGTGTGCTGTGTACATGTGTACAGGTACCTGTAGAGGTCAGAAGAGGGCACTGGATTCCCTGAAGCTAGAGTGACAGAAAGCTGTGAGCTGACCCATGTGGGTGCTAGGGACCCAGCTCAGAACTCTGTCTTCTGCAACGGCAGAAAGCACCCTTAACCACTGAGCCATCTCCCCAGGCCACATTTTTTCTCTAGCGAAACAAGAGCGTTCCATACTCTGCTGCTTTTGTCTTCAGGGTTCGCTGTTAGCTGGGGATAGGCCGCTCTCCCCTTTATGGCCTTCACCAAATAGGTTGTTATTTTTGCCACAAGTGATCTAGGAGCAGACAGACTCACTTCTGTCCTCTTGGGGTTCTGACTGCTTCCAAGAATCAAACTGACATGAGACAGTTTACATTAAAAGTTACATTAAGAAAAGAAGGTGGGAGCCAGTGACCTCTGCCATAGGAGGCCTGAGGCAGTGACCTCCACAGGAGTAGGTACAAGGGAGTGGTGACCCCACAGCAGGCCCAAGCCAGAGACCTCTGCGGAACTGGATGTGAATCAGCAACCTCCAAAGAAGCAGGTCCAAGCCAGCGACCTCCACTGGAGCAGGCCTGAGCCAGCGACCTCTATCAGAGCAGGCCCAAGGCAGGAACCTCAGTGGGAGCAGACCCACGCAAGCAACCTCTATGGGAGCAGGACCAAACAACCCCTGGGAGCACTGAGTGACCTCTGGTAATACCAAGTGACCTCTGGGGTGACTGAAACCGTGGCCCTGTCTGCACCACGAGGAGCAACCATCTGAGCCTTGGATCCACTGGCACCTGGAAGACTGATCACCAGAGTCACAGTCCCAACTATACCAATCAGAGGAAAAGATGGGCAGACAAGGTAAGAACACACTCAACATCACAAAAAGCAACTTGACACCAACAAAAACTAGTGACCCTGCAACAGCAAGAGTTGAACACTCACATATAGATGAAGCAGAAGAAAATGACCTAAAAAATAACTTTAGGACAATGTTTGAAGCCCTTAAAGAGGAAATGAAAAATTCCCTCAAAAAATGGAGAAAAAGACAAACAAAAAATTGGAAGACATCATCATCCCTTAAAGAAAACCAAGAAAAAGCAATCAAACAGATGAAAGAAACTATTCAAGACTTGAAAACTGAAGTAGAGACAATAAAGAAAACACAGACTGAGGGAACTATAAAACAGAAATTATGAGAAAATGATCAGGAACCAAAAATGCAAGCAAAAACAGCAGAATAGAAGAGATAGAAGAGAGAATCTCAAGCCCTGGAGATACAACAGAGGAAATAGACTCATTGGTCAAAGAAAACATTAAATCTAACAAAAGCTTAACACAAAATATCCAGGAAATATGGGATACCATAAAAAGACCAAACCTAAGAATAATAGGTATAGAAGAAGGAAAAGAAGTTCAACTCAAAAGTTCAGAAAATATATTCAGAAAAATCATAGAAAACTTTCCTAACTGAAAGAAAGAAATGCACATAAAGATAAAAGAAGCTTACAGAACACCAAATAGACTGGGTAATAATCAAAACACTAAACCTACAGACTAAAGAAAGAATATTAAGAACTGCAAAGGAAAAAGGCCAAGTAACATAAAAAGGCAGACCTATCAGAATTACACCTGACTTCTCAATGGAAACAATGAAAGCCAGAAGGTGTGGACAATCGTTATGCAGACATTAAGAGACTAGGATGCCAGCCCAGACTCCTACACTCAGCAAAACTTTCAATCACCAGAGATGGACAAAACAAGATATTCCATGACAGAATCATATTTAACAAATATCTAGCCACAAACCTAGTCCTATGCAAAGTACTAGAAGGAAAACTCCAACTCAAGGAAGTTAGCTACATCCACAAAAATACAGATAATAGATGATCTCACAGTATCATATCCCCAAAAAGGGAAAAACACACATAATAACATCACCAATAACAAAAACTAAAATAACAGGAGCTGGCAGTCACTGGTCGTTAATATCCCTTAATATAAATGGACTCAACTCACCTATAAAAAGACACGGGTTAACAGACTAAATGCAAAAACAGAATTCATCTTCCTGCTGCATATAAGAAACACACCTCAACCTCAGAAAAAGACATTGTCTCAGAGTAAAGGATTGGGGAAAATTTTCCCAATCAAATGGACCTAAGAAATAAGCAGGTGTAGCTATCCTAATATCTAACAAAATAGACTTCAAACTAAAATCAATCAAAAGAGACAAAGGAGAACATTTCATATTAGTCAGAGGAAAAATCTATCAAGAGGAAATCTCAGTACTGAACATCTATGCCCCAAATACAAGGGCACCCTCATATATAAAATAAACACTACTAAAGCTTAAATCACACATTAAACCTCACACACTAATAGTGGGAGACTTCAACATCTCACTCTCTCCACTGGACAGATCAGTCAGACAGAAACTTAACAGAGAAATAAGGGAACTTGTCGCGGCCCCCCTTGTCCAGCAAGGATGACGCGACCACCGGAGCTCTTCTCACTGCAGTTTTATTCAGGGACCTTTTGACAATTGTAAAATCTCTCTCCTTTCCTCTCTCCTCTCTCTCTCTCTCCCTCCGGGCAAACCTCTCCCAGCCCTTAAGAAGGCATGGGCAACCAACCCCGGATTGCCAGGTGGGCACTGCCCATAGGTCCATGCATATACAAGCAGCTGACAATCATTGCGTCAGGCCTTAGCCATAGGAGTTGATTATCACAGAGAGCACTCGCTTTTGGGATTGCAGAGGGCGGGAGCCAGCACCATCATGTGCGACTCCACGCAGCTCTCTACATTGCCATCAGGTGTGGCTTCACGCAGCTCACTACAGGAACTAACAGATGTTATGACTCAAATGGACTTATCAGACATCTATAGAACATTCCATCCAAACATAAAAGAATATACCTTCTTCTCAGCATCTCATGGAACCGTCTCAAAAATTGACCACATACTAGGTAACAAAGCAAACCTCAACAGATACAATAAATTGAAATAACCCCATGTATCTTATCAGATCACCAAGGCTTAAAATTAGAATTCAAGAGCAACACTAATTTCAGAAAGCCCACAAACACATGGGAACTGAACAATGCTCACCAATGGGTCAAGAAAGAAATTAATGACTTCCTAAAATTCAGTGAAAATGACCACACAACACACCCAAATTTATGGGACACAATGAAAGCAGTGTTAAGAGGAAAATTCAGAGCAGTAAATGCCTACATAAAGAAGGTGGAAAAAAACCCACACCAGTGAGTCCACCTGAAAAGTATAGAAGAAAAAGAAGCAAACTCACCCAGGAGGACTAGACGGCAGGAAATAATCAAATTGAGAGCTGACATCAACAAAATAGAAACAAAACAATACAAAGAATCAATGAGACAAAGATTTAGTTCTTCGAAAAAAATCAACAAAATAGACAAACCTTTATCCAAAGTAATCAAAAGGCAGACAGAGAATATACAAATTAACAAAATCAGAAATGAAAAGGGGGACATAACAGACATGAAGGTGTCTGGTTACTTATATGCTAAGGACAAAGACTAGTGACTGAAAATGTGGCTAAGTTTCATGTAGAGTTAAGAGGTAATGGCCATTTAAACTGGGTGTACTGGCTGTTTTTGTATGCCAACTCAACACAAGCTAGAGTCATCAGAGAGGAAGGAGCCTCAGTTGAGGGAAGGCCTCCACGAGATCCAGCTGTAAGGCATTTTCTCAATTTAGTGATCAATGGGGGAGGGCCCAGCCTGTGGTGGGTGGTATGATCCTGGACTGTTGGTCCTGGGTTCTATAAGAAAGCAGACTTAGCTTTCTTCAGTGGTGGTGGCACACACACTTGGGAGTCAGAGGCAGGTGGATCTCTGTGAGTTTGAGGCCAGCCTTGTCTACAAAAGCTAGTTCCAGGACAGTCTCAAAAAACAAACAAACAAACCCCCCAAAACAACAAAAAAAGGAAAGAAAAAGACTGAGCAAGCCAGTAAGCATTACCCCTCCATGGGCTCTGCATCAGCTCCTGCCTCTGGGGTCCTGCCCTGTTTGAGTTCCTGTCCTGACATCCTTCAGTGGTGAACAGCAGCACTGAAGTGTAAGCCTAATAAACCCTCTCCTCCCCAACTTGCTTTATGGTCATGGTGTTTTGTTGCAGCAATAGAGACCTTAAATAAGACAACAGGTCTATATGGAATTCTCTCCATCCAGACTTCATGTCCTTAGAGATAAAGATGAGACCTTTCTGTAGTCAGGGAAAGTGACTTTCATGTTGGGATTTCATCTCATTATGAAGAAATAACATGCAGACAAAGTGATCCTGTACCTACTATTTTCCGGTGCCTTTACCTAGGCAGTCGGTATCCAGAGATCCTGTTTCACCCTTCACCTGAGCTGTGTTCTCCAGCTCCCATTCTTCCCACTGTCCTTACATCTCACCTTCCGTGGAGAACCCTGGCCAGGATTACAGGCTCTTGTATTCACCAATGCATGTCCAGATAATGGTGAGCCCCAAGTACAGTACTGTGGTGTGCTGAGTACATCCAGTGAGAGACAAGTGGCTGAGTCTCAGGAGTGAGGTATTTCCAATGCCCTCTGCTGCTTTCTCCCCAGAGACAGACAGGTCAGTGGGATGGACTCCTCTTCCCCAGGGCAGGTAATTCAGAGCTTCCTCCTCAAACCAGCCGGAAAACTGCCCTAACGCTCCTGCTTTTCCACATCACAGTTGGCTAAAGGAAGGGTGGAGCCTGCCTGATATTAAGTTGTTATACGTGCTCATTCTCAGCAGAGCCAATCAGATTCACCAAAGAAATTCTCAGTCAGAGGCCTAGGAAGTGAGCAGACTGGCTTCTTTGCTCCACCCCCAGTCTGTTCCCAGAAGTCCACACCTTTTTCTAATTTTTCAAGAATTAATTAATTAATTTAGATATGGGGGTGTGTCTCACACTGTAGTCTAGGCTAGCCTGGAACTCACAATATCCCTGGATGGCCTCAAACTCATGGCGATCCTCCTGCCTTAGGCTCCCGATAACTAAAATTACATCGTAGGACACCATGCGCAGCTTAACAAAGTGTCAGATGATTTTCATGTGACTTTTATTTTAACACTTTATGTGGGCTGCAAATTATGGTTGGCTTGTGAATTTTAGTCCTATCCCCATCTATACCTTGGCTGGTGCCTGGACTAGTGCTGAAGAATAAGTCAGGAAGACTTCCCTGGCGAGCTGCGAGCACTGCCAGAGTTTAGAATGAATTCCCCACCCCCTCATCCTTCCATGGTCCAGAGGGACCCTGAGTGCCAGTATGGCCTGTAGGATGGAGTGGGAAGTGTGTGTGTAGGCGGGGAGCACAGGCAGAACAAAATGGTGTTAGAACTTGTAGTATAGCGTTTACAAATGGGGATTTGAAATATTTTTTCATGGATATATGTCCAACATTTAACTTGCAATATCTGAACTCCAGATAAGAGTTTGGGTGTCTATTTGGGCTTCCTGTATGGACAGTCCTTCCTGTTATCATGTGTCTGCATCCCCTTAACTGATGGGCACACACTCAAAGGGATGTATGTCTGTATTATTTAAACCAATTTTACAAAAATAAAAAAAAAGGAAGCGAGTCCCTCTCATCTGCCTTTTTGCCTCCTTCATTAATGATTTAAATGCCCCAAATACTCTAATAGCACAATGTGCTTATTCTTGGATTGAAGTCATTAATTGTCTCCTTGAGGGTTTTCAGCTCATTGGAGAACCCTGCAAGGCCCAGTGCAGGGGATATGTGCAGAGTGGCCCCCTAAGGAGAAATGGCTGACTAGGTGTACCACAGATGCCGGATGCTACAGATTGGCATGAGAGAAAAAAAACAACCTGTGAACACACTTCCTAATCCCAGGAACTAAATTGGCCTTACATTTATTTGGCTCAGCATTAAAGACTGCCAAAACACTGTTTCCTCAAAAAACATGTTTAAAAACCCTGTAAACTTCTTATTTTTACCTAACGTATCTATTGGTGCATGTCAATAGCAGAATAGTGAGACTGTTGGTAGAAAACACCTCACCAATTAGTGGTATGTGGGCATACTATCTAACTTTTGAAGCTTGGCTAACTCACCTGTAAAATGGACATAACAGGATGGCTTGGGTGTTAAATGACATGGAGTGGTCAGATAGTCATCAGAATGTATTTTATATAAAGCATTTAATATGTGGTGTGTTGTTGATATTATTGTTTATTTGGGTCAGAACCTTCCATCCCATTCTAGGACTTTGACCTTTATGTTTTGTGTCTTTTCTCATGTTATGTTTTGGGTCCTTTGTCATCTTTGAACATATTTGCCGAGGCGTAATTGTCATAGCTTAAAATTCACCCAATTAAAGTACACAGTTAACTAGGCATCTTAAGCAGTGTTTGATCATCATTACAGCCTGCTTTTAAAATATTTCATCACTGGAGGGTAATTTCTGCCCGCTAGCAGTGCCTCATCATCATTCTGTCCCAGAATTCCCTGTAGCCACAGACAGTCACTCACCTAGTTTCTGTCTCCGTAGACTTGCTTCTTCAGAATATTCAGGTCAATGTAGCAATGCAAGATGTGGTCCCTGATTGGCTCTTTACATGTTTTCAAAGCCCAACTGTCTTGTTACTGATTGTTTTGTTGTATGTACCACGACTTAACTATTCTGAATTTATTTATCCATTCATCAATTTGCAGACATTTGAGTTTTCCTGCTTCTTGGCCATTATGAATAACGGTGCAGGGAGCATCCATGTACATTTTACATGGGCATGTTTTTTCATGGTTTTCTGGAATAGGAAGGCCAGGTTGTAAGGTAGCTGTGTAACACTAAACCCTTCACACTGCTTTTCAGTGTCTGCATACATCACTTACATTCCCACAAGAGCAGCTGAGGATTCCGATTTCTCCATAGCCTCGCCAACATTAGTGCTTACTATTTTAGATGCTCTAAGCATCTAATGGACATGAAATAATGTTTCACTGCAGTTTTTGTTTTGCAGTCCCCTGGTTATGAACACTGGTTACATATTTGGAGAAATACCTATTTAAATTCTCTGTGCTGAACTAAGTTGCCTTTTATTGTTGACTTTATGTATTCTGGACATGTATTCTTACCACAGATATGGTTCACAGATACTTTTGGAGCCCTCTGTAGGTTCTTGAAGTTATTGATATGAACTGATAAATCTTAACTGTCTCATGTTTTGTATCGAAAGCCTCCGTTCCCTTTTAACTACTGTCTCCAAACTCTCTTTCCAGCCGCTGTTCCTCTACCTTGCTCTCCAGTCTGTCCACGATCCCCTTCAGGTCCCTGAGGAATACATGAAGCCGTATGACTTTATCCAAGATAAACACAGACGTATTTATGCAGGGATGGTGTCCCTCATGGACGAAGCAGTGGGGAATGTCACCGCAGCCTTGAGAAACCATGGGCTCTGGAACAACACGGTGTTCATCTTCTCCACAGGTAAGTCTGCCACTAGGTTATCCATCTCCTGGCAAAGCCTAGGATGTGGCATTCGGTAGGCGGAATGAAAACAGATCGGAGCAGTTAGCATTTCCATATGAAAACAAGCACTAACTGTGGTAGCGGAACCGCAGTCGCAAAGTGAATGAGGAAACAGAATTACATACCTTGTCTCCTTTCATTAATATTTCAGAATACACCGGGAGTGTGCTCAAAGACCAGCACTCACTGAGTGCATTAGTAGGTGCCACACATCTACAGGGCATCAGGATGGCAAGTCCCCAGAGTGCCTCGCCAGGCCAGGCATCTTCTGTGACTACCACTGTTGCTAACTGAAGGGGTGTGTCTGGGCAGAGACAGGCCTCAACAGTGTAAAGACAGACTAGAAAAGGAGCCAATTAAACTTAGGCCAGAGTGTCGGGCTCCAGCCTCGACGAAATTCGTATGTTCCCGTGTAGGAGCGTGAGGATTAGAATTATTAAGCAAAAGGAATATAGACATGAGAGAAATAATAAGAGACAGAAACACAAACAGCATCGGGAGGGAAATTCGGTGCGTTTTTATTTTCACTCCAAAAGGGGAAGGGAGGCAACAGACTTCATTAACATGATTTAAGGAGTGGACCAAGTGTCCTCCACCTTTGCTCCAGGTGGAGCCAATCCACCTCTCTATGCAAAATCCTAACTAGCCACACTCTAGGTCAGGATCGCTTGTTTGTAGCCACACCTGTGGTCAAAAACTTTGAAAGAGCAAGAATAAGCTCAACCTCTCTGACCTTCAGTCAGGCGGAACAGGCTCACGTCTGTGGACCCCCACACTGGAGTCTCAGAGCATAGGATTTTTTTGTATTAAACTGCTTTTCTGACAATAAAAGTCACACATTCACTGAGGAAAAGTAAGCACTGAAAAGGGTGACAGGAGAGTCAAACATCAGCCCCTGAGCTGACTGAAGACCGCTTTCATGGAGTCAGGGACTTCCCCTGAGCTGACTGAAGACCGCTTTCATGGAGTCAGGGACTTTCTGAGCAGAAATCTCTTTGTTCATGATTCCCGTCCTCCACCAGAAACGGTTTTCTTGATTTCCCTCCAGTGGGACTTGGGCTGCGATCTTTGCTTGCTCCTTGTCCTGAGCACGCAGGCGGCATGTTCTGTATGACGTGCCGAGCGTGCCGTGATGGAGCTTTTCTCATCGTGGACTTTGGGATTGTTAGACAACCCCCACCTCTCGTCCCGGCTTTGCAGAACCCCGATATTTGCTTTCTTGATCAGTCTTCTACTCTTGGTTTCTTGTTCCGTTTTCTTTACATTTCTTTTACTGTTTGGAAAATTTACTTATTGGTCTTTTCTAAACTTGGTGTTGAATTTATCTCATTCACTAGTTTTTTTTTAAACTACCAAGAACTCTTCCTTATTTCCTGGTAATTCCACTTCTTTAAGGTTTTTTGTTCTTTATAGATGTAGAAGCTTATTCTTCAATATGTGTGCGTGTGCTTGATACATGTATGATACATGTGTGTATATACATCATTAGATTTACTATATTCACACCATTCTCTATTTTAAGGTGGTTTTTGTGTGTGTGTGTAGGTTTGTATTTTTGTTTTCGTCAGGCTTTCAAGTGAGTTAATTCTTCACATCCTTTTGACCTTGGCTAATACCATAACCTTTGATTGGAAACTCTGTGTGAGATCAGAGCTTGTCATCCAGTGAGCTATCCTGAAAAGTCACGGTGTGGGGGTGGGGGTGGAGGTGAGGCAACATGGCGAAGAATTAATCTTGCTGGCCTCGTAGTTGTTTCTGTTGTTCTGATGTTTTACTTTAAGTATAGTTGTAAAATCTAGTGTGTTTGAGCATTTACTGTATACAGACAATCTCAAGAGCCTCGCATGTTTAGTTCAAATAACCGTCACAGTAATTCACTCCCTGAGACTGTTCCCTCGTCTTGCAGATGTGAGACCGGGACCCCAAGAAGTTAATACTTAGCCCATGGTTACACCGCCATACCTGGGCAGTTCTGACTTTCTGTTTCAGGCGGTGTAGCATTTTCTGGCCTCAACGATGGCGATCTTTGTTTATCTGAGACAAGATCTTGTTGCCATATAGCCAAGCTGGTCTGAATTCTCAGTTCTCCTGCCTCGGCCTCTTCGGTGCTGGACTCTAATGATTCATCACCATCCCTGGTGAGCTGATGTTTGTGTTCTCTTCCAACTCCTGACACAGCAGAACTGTCTCCATGGTGGGCTGCAGTGGCAGGCGGCTAAGGAGCCGGGCAGGGCACAGTGAGTCGGTGGGTGGTTGGCGAGCAGTTTGTGTGGTTGCTGTAGTGCCATCTAAATACTATAGTTTTCAAAGTGTTTCCTATATTGGTAAGGGTTGAATAGAAGATATTTTTTTTCACAAAAAAGAAAGGAAGAAAGACATCTGTATCCCTTTACAGGGTGTCTTATAATCTGGGGGTCAACCTCAGTTTATTTCATTAACAATCCCTCTATAGCATTTTTGATCAATGTGGTGTTGAAGGCCTTGGAGTCTCTAGAAACACTTGGAAAAGGAGACCAAGATGCTCAACACCGATTTATCAATTGTTCCTTGGAAATGACCTCATGGCTGCAAAAATTGGAGACTATAAGTTAAAAAAACAAAAAACAAAACTCAAGCCTTATTGCAGAAACCATAATTATATGGTTTCTGGACAGTGATTTCCTGAATATGAATTAATATGTTACTCATGAACTAAAGAGCGCTCAGAAGTGAAGATGGTTTACTCTGGAAACTGTTAAGTATCTCAGTGACTCTCATAGGAATAGCAATATTGGTATCAAGGATGTCTGGGAAGAGCTGGAATAATTTTTTGTGTGATATATGAGAATGAAAAAATATTTAAAAATCGATGTCTCTTTTGTGTCATGATTTCAGATATGTGTGTATTTTAAAACAGAGTTGAACATTTTATAAACATCTGAACATTTATTCAATTTAGCAAAAATAATATTTGAAGCCTTTCACTACAAACATGGTGATCACCTTATAATAGAGCTCTTGTTTCCTGATGTGATGATGTCTTAACAGATGTATTAATCCTAGGTCATCTTTGCTTTCGGGGCTAAATGCAGCTTGATGATGACTAGACGTTTTAATAATGTTCCTAAATTTGATTCGGTGGAATTTTAGTTAGGATTTCCACATCAGTTCACAAGTGAGAGTGGGGTTGTTTCCTTTTTCACTGGCAGGCTTTGCTGTCTTGGTTGAACCACGTGATAAAATAATTAGGATGGTTTCCCATGTCTTCTATGATCTGGAGTGATGGGCAGTCCCTGGAGCCTTCTTCGGAGGCTCTGTAAAGGTTGTCTCCATAGTTTACATTTCTCCTTACTTATGTCTCCATATGAGTCTCCAAATGTTTTCAGATTAGTTTTCCCTGAGATACAGTGCCTGCCTTGATCGCACCTTCAGATGATTCTCCATCCCAGGAAAGTTTCCCATATTTAGCTTGCTGACTTCGGTCTGCTTAAATTGGGGAGGGGGAAATCAAACTTTAATAGGTTGGATTGCTAATCCAGTTTCTTTTCTTATCCCCTTTTGACTTTCTGTCTTAGCCCAGTCTCTCTCCCTCCCTCCTGTGTTTCTGTCTTTCCCCTCTCCCTCCTGTGTTTCTGTCCTTTCCCTCAGTCTCTCGTGCCTGTGTTACGAGCTGGAGGTTCTGCCGTCTTGTCTCTGTCCATCAGTGTTTCTGGCAGAGATTATTTGTGACTGTGCTTTTAATATCTTTGCATTCCTTCCCTTCTTTGCTCCGTGCCCTTCTCTGCCCAGTTTCATAGTAGGAGTGACCACTGTGTTAAGTCCTGACTGCACACCTAGGCGCCCTCTAGTGTTTGCCTCCACTTACACTGCCCTTGCTCATAATGTAAGTGGGGCAGCTCAAGGTTCTTTTGTGAGCTGGTTCCCAGTCTCCATTTTATCAAAGAAAGAACCATGACTTCAAGAAGCTGAGAGATTAGCTACATGCCAGTCATGAGAGAGCCAGAATTCTTAAGGTCTACTGGGGTCAATATCTAATTACCAATCGATTGTCCTTTAGTTCATCTCCTTGTCTTTTATTTCCTTCTTGGCTTTCTGAGCATCAGTTCCCAAAGCCAACCTCTCCCCAAATCTTTCTGAGAACTTTAAAGTCTTTATTTTTATGCCAAATCATTGCCAGCTTTCTCCCAATGTAGTGAAGTGCAGTCTGTGTGCACAGCACGTGTAACCATCTCTCTGTGCCCTGGCTAATTCTGTCCCACATCTGTGGTTGGGGTCAGGTTGATAGACACAGCTCACTGGGTTCCCAGGCCCTCTAGGAGTGAAGTGTATTCCACCCTGCAGAAGCCGTTTCCTTCCCTTCTGGCCATTGGTTCTTTGACCAGCCCAGAGACCAGCCCAGGTCACTGTGACCTGACTCCCGTCAATTCCATTCTATTCATGTTTTACTTTTGGAAATAGCCCAGGAAACCCTTCCTTCCTCCCATCCCATCTTCTAGAAGTGATCAAGACCTCTTAACTAAATATATAAGGGTAAAGAGGTAATAATTCTTTCTTTGGTCATGTGCAAAATTAGCACTCCTAGCCTTTCTCCTGCTTCCATTCAAGTAGGCGGAGTGGCTCACATCCAGAGACCAAGTAGCGCAGGTTAGCCCTGTTTCCTCGGTCCAGCATCCCTGGCCTTAAACTTTGTGAAACTTTCATGATTCTAGGATTATAAGCTATTTCCTATTGTCATGCCTGAGCTATGATTAGTTCCCATCTTTCTCTGTTTTTAGCTAGATATTGCCTAAAAGAAGCAGTGTTCATTACAGTCAAAAGGACAAGATGTTAGCCTGGACTCCCTTCGTTAGGGCTCATCTTTCTACTTGCTAAACTTCAGGAGTGAGAGCCAGTTCTTGATCAGCTAGACCCATGGTTCTCAACCTTCCTAACACTGTGACTCTTTAATATAGTTGACTCCTCATGCTATGGTGACCCTCAGCCAGGAAATTATTTCATTGCTGCTTCTTACCTGTAATGTTGCTACTGTTATGAATTGTAATGCAAACATATGTGTTCTCCAGTGGTCTTTGAGGGGTCGCAACCCAGAGGTTGAGAACCACTGAACTAGACCAGGAGAGTCCAAAGAAGAAACAGTGTCATCTTGTACATGTCTACGCCAGCTCTTCCCAGAACAGCTAGTCTCACTTAGGCTTTGGCGTTAAGGAGAAACCTAATCTGCGTTTCTTTCTTCAGAGGGTTTTCTCCTGCTCTCGACAGTTTATTTCCTGAGGTCACATTTAGTAACGAGCAGAACAGTGTGGTTACACCCCAGGAGAAAGGGCCTGCGCTGAAACCATGTGGTTCATCTTTTCCAGTTTTCTTACTACTTAGTGTTCCTCTTCCTTGTAAGCGCTCAAGGGTTTGTGCAGTGTTGGATGTGTTAGAGAGACCACAAGATGCACCAGCCTCTTGGTGTCCAGCTTGTGCTCCATGCCAGAGAGAGACAGGTTCTAGGTTAGGGTGTCATGAGGTGCTTGCTCTCTTCTTGAAGTTCCCCTTATAATCTGAGAGAAGTCCACAGGACATCTCATCCTTTGTCACCTATTCCTTGTCTGAGGGCTTAAGGTGACCATTATCTGTCATCATCTTAAGACCATCACAGTACTGGTTTTCTGGAGTGTTAGTGGCCCAACACTGCACATATAATATACTAAATGCTGCTGAATCCAGCCCTTTAAAGTGGCTAACTTCATGCCCTATGAATCTCGCCTTAATTTTAAAAGTGTAATGCCTTTTTATTTATTTGTGTGTTGTTTGTTTGTGAGCACATGCCCCAAGATTGGGGGATTTGGAATTTGTAACGCTGCACATAATTATTTTGTACAGAGAATTTGAGAACCTCTGAGCTGAGGTGACTCTCATTCAGGTCCTGGGAGTTTACCTTGCTAGGAATAGTCAAAGTGTAAGTTCACGTGCATATCCTGCACACTAGGAGAAATGTGTTCTCTGTTCACATGCTACCAGAGAAGGACTAGCGATCTCTGTGTAAGAAGAATTGAGATGGGATGTTTGCTAATGGTTGCGTTAATCATATGTGCCTGCCAGAAACCAACTGAGCATTCCGTTCAGCTTCTCCCAGCTAGCTTTCCGTGAAGAAAAAGTAGGGACTGGGGAGATTGCTCTGTGGTTAGAGCCTCGGCTGTTCTTCAAGCGGGCTGTGGTCTACTTCCAGTACCCACATGGCAGCCTCCAGGTCCAAAGTATCTGATGCCCTTTTTTGGTTTCATGGGCAGTGTACACACATTGGTGCACACGTGCGAGCAAAATCCACCTACATAAGATAAAATGAGCAAATGTATTTCCTTAAAACAGAAAATGTACTCATTTCTAGGCTCCTCATTAAAGCTAAGGAGACAAACTTAAACTTATTTATTCTGTTTGTCATGCTCCTACTGATTTGAATTACAATTGATCAATTAATGTCATTCTGTTATGGATTTGGTCAGGACTTTTTTTTTTTTTCTCTGTGATTGGGAGTTTCACACTGATGCAGGCATGTTTACCACTGGCCATAGCTCCATCTCACGCCACTCTTTCTGTGTAGGGGGTTAATTTTACCATAAGCAAATACTGTTTGTCTCATTACACAGGTACCGCTGTGTTTTTATATCACAGTGACCCTTTTAATCCTTCTGATATCATGTTATCAGAGTTCCAGTCCAGCTTTCCTGTGAATGAGTTTCGTGGTTCTGCCTCAGTTACCGTCTGTTAAATGACCATTTGTTCAATCACTTGGCCTCTGTGAGCGCTGAGGAGATAATGTCAGGTGTTTAGCAGGATCAAATCTCCCTGTTAACTCGGTGTATGTGTGTGGGGTGGGGGGGTGCATTAAAAGCAGGGAGGGTTTTTGGAGACTGACAAGAAAGAGGGGTGAAAGACAAAAATGGGGATAAGAGATGGAGCTGCAAGAGATTTAGGAAATAGCAGAATTGGGGCTAAGAACATTTTTATTTCTAGCAACGCTGACAGCTTGTCAACCTGTGATCTCCAGTGCAGGGGAGGTCTTGCCAGAGATTGGGGTGCGTTTGCAGAGAACTATGAAGGGTGCAGACTCTGGCCGAGTGCATGTGTAATCTGTGTGGCGGTGGGGTCACAGGCCCTGGATTCACTGTGCACTTGGGACATAGACTGGGGGAGTGGGGAATATGTGAATCAGGCCCGACTGCTGCCCTGACTACAGAGAAGTTGCCGTTCAGAGAAGTTGCAGGCTCTATGGTGCTCAGGCCAGCCCTGTGCAGAGGGGTCTTGTCCATGACATCATCCTTAGACCATCAGGGCCTGCTCAGCAGCATGTTTATGCTTAGACAGAGTCAGTTATTGCAGCATATGAAGTTTTGCTCCTATCACTTGAGCGTTCACACATCTATGTGAGAGTGAAAGGAACCGTAACCAATGCCTCTGACATCAAAGTCCCCTTGGCATTTTATGAGAATTCTCTTCAGAACGGGTAGGTGGCCATAGAGAGCTGCCCCGTGGCTTTCAGGATGCCTGTGCAGTTGGCAGACTTATAAATATTGTAGAAATGTATGCTGGGAATGTGCCACCTGACAGGCAGAGCGGCGTGGCTCGGCGCTCCAGACCTTCAAGGCCATGTCTGACAGAGCTGTCAGGTCCATGAAGCGGCTTGCACACATCACCCTACCGCTCACCCTGCAGTGGCGTGTGCACTGAACACGTGTCTGTCGGAGGAAGGCAGCAGTAGGTAGATTAAAACTGAGACGAGATTGAGCTGTCCTTGAGCCCCCTAGGCTCATGGTAGCCCTTGAGATTTTGAATATTAGCGTCCACACAAAGAGCATGTTGGGTCGCGTGAAATTTTTATTCGTAGGGGGTATTAATTTATTGATAGCATCACCAAGTGAAAACAATCACCAGTGTACATTCAGGGCTCTGGTCTTGGTTTTAGTGATGGTACGTTGAATGCTCAATCCAAGTCTAAGGATAGGACGCCTCTCAATCCTTTGTTTATAGACTGTCGGTTTTTATTATGTTACTGAATAGATGCAAGAATATCATATTGTTAATATTTTGAATTTCCAGCAGGTGAAACATGAAGTAATCGACATCTCCACGCTTCTGTGAGCATATAGCATCGTGGCCTTTCTCTGAGTTTATAATTAATGGACGGTCATATTGAACCGAGCATATTTATTGACTAAATTGCAGGAAACTTTCAAATTATTTGGAGCTCTTTTCCGCATTCCCTTTGTGTTCCATTTTAAAGGTCATGCTTAAGATGGCTCCGTTTCTCAGTTCTCATAGAACTTGGAGCTCAAGTTCCCTCTGAGCCAAGGGGAGGAGGTGCTTTGATGCACAAGCTTTATGAAAGGTTGAGTCAGGATAAAGGAAGATTATATATAGAGAGAGGAAGGCACCTAGAAATCACAGACATAAGAGGAAGGGGCTGAAGCAAAGCCAACCCCCGCCTCCCCGCCTGTTTACACGTGTCTGGTCTGTGCACATCTGTTCTCCTCCAGCAGCCGCAAGTGTTTCAAGATAGCAGCCCTATCAAACAGGCTAATCGTTAACATGCCTGTCAACCCTGCAAAGAAATGTAATTGAATGCGTTACTTGATGAGGTAGTCTTGTCCAAACGTAACTGTAGGGCTGTTCCCATGACAGGATTCTGTAGGCTATAGGGGAGCCCAGGAAAAAAATGAGGAGCTAGTTTGAGGAGTCGCTGCTGAACCGCAGCCTCAAGGAACCCTTGAGATGAGTGGGGATGCCAGTTGGTGCTAAATCTGTTTTTGTCTTCCTGACAGCCTGGGACCCCAGCCTACCAGGTGATGTTGCCTCCATTCAGAGTGTCTTCCCTCTTCCATTAACCCTTTCCAGAAGTACACTGATTGACACTCTCTGGAGGTGTGATTCCAAAGCCTGTTAGGTGGAGGATGGAAACATCCCAACTCCATCCCTTGTCAACTCATTGATCAACTCACCTTTAAAACATGACCTTCTGCCCCGTCCTCTGAGGTCTCATTTTCTCCTCATCTTCCATAGAAGGAGTCATGACCTGATCTCTGCAATTGTACGTTCTGAGTTCTGCTTTTGAGAGCTCCCGTTATCACCCACATCAGACCAGCCATCTGACCCAACCTGCTAGTGCTATACAACTTTTTAATTGAAAAATTATTTTATGTGTATGGCTCTTTTGCCTGCATGCATGTCTTGCACAATACCTGGTGCCTATGAGCCAGACTAGGGCATCTGATTCCTTGGAACTGGAATTATAGATGGTAATGAGTGCCACGGGGGTACGGGGAACTGAAGCAGGGTTCTCCGGGAAAGTAGCCTGTGTTCTTAACCACTGAGCCAGTTCTTAAGCCCCTAGTAATAGAAGATGTGCTACAACCAAGTTCTAAATTGTGTGGTCCCGACAGTTGTTAATGTGCGCTATAGAAAACTTCGTTCAAAGCTGAGAAGGAAAAATGCAAGTGGGAATAGCCTGGGCTTGATTCACAGAAAGATGGGACCCGGGAGGATGTCTAGATTTGAGAGGCAGAGGGAGAGTAAAGAAATGGTCATCTCTAGAGGTCTCATGGAGACAGTGACAGTGGTGACAGCCGATAGTCGGTGAGCATCACAGATGTATGTGTGCCAGCTCATCAGCAGGTGCTGCAGGCTCCCTCGAGACTGGAGCAGGGTCTTCACAGTCTGCAGCCATGCACAGCACTCTTCAGTGGATGGTGGAACCCAGTTCAAGGCTGTCTGACAAGCTCTGTGTCAGTGGGGTCTGATATGAAGGTACACACAGCTCAGCTCAGCGCATAGGAGCGGAACAAGGTCTGCCTGGATGGGTGGGGTTCTAGAATCTTAGAGCTGGGGAGGGTTTAGGAGGCACTCCAGTCTACCCTGATCATCGAAAAACTGAAACAGACCTAGGCAGGCTGAGCAGATGATGTCAAAGTAGACACTTGGGTTAATCTTTCCTCCCAACCCTAGGCTCTTCCCTCTCTGCACGGTAGGTTTCATCCACGTGATAATGACACGGAGGTCTTAATGTCCATCCGTGGGGACAAGAGCTCAGCTTCAGTCACCTGGAAATGGATGCCCTCTGAGAACAGGCCTTGCTGAACTCGAGCCGAAACAACTATGTGAGGCTCTTCAGCTCTTGGGCAAAACGTCTTTCTAACCTGTATGTAGCCACCTTTAAGAACTGGGTGAGGACCAGCATAGAAGAAAACATGCGTTTATCGTTGACTTGAAAACTGGAGAACCTTGTCGTTCTTTCCAAGCTCTTATTCTACCTGCCAATCCGTGGCAAAATTGAAGAGCTAATTGTTCTCCCCTAGCCCACCTGCCCTCCTTCCCTCCCTCCCACTGCAGATTTCATCTCCTAATGAAAATGCCCATGAGCAGTGTGGAACCCAGTGTAAGCAGCCAGAGGAAGAAAAGGCTGAACACCCAGGAGATATTGGTTCATGAGTCTGCAGAAAGTAGGTGGGCCGCAGGTGCTGAGGGTTATTAACAGTAGGTAAAGGACACACATACACATCTGGGGGTGGGAGCAGGGACTGGCCTTTGAATGACAAAAAGCTCCACATTGTTTACCCTCATCTCTTTCACAGTATAAAAATGCACACTTATTTACTCTATAGTTTTGTTGTTGTTGCTGCTGTTACTTTATCTTTTAAGGAAGAAAACTGAGATTGGTTAAATTTTAGCTACTGATGCACCTATTTTTTTTCCCCATTTGGCTCTAATTGTGCGGATTCTCCCTGAGGGCAGTGGTAGGTGCTGTATATATGTATACATAAAGCATTTGCTCCAAGGACAAGAGAGTTCCAGGGCTAGCTAGTGGCACGTATGTCCTGGATCCCTCTCCTCTGTGGGGTTTGCAGAGGCCACTGTGACATTCTGATGAGCTTTGAAAGGCCGAAGAAAGTCCACAAATGCTGTTCCTCCGCACATTATCGGCCGCCTCTTCCCTGAGGTGAGGGCCTGAGAACCCAAGTGGAGGCTCTTGGCTGGGACCCGCCCTGCTGTGCTTGGCTTTGCTGCCTCCCATCTTGTGCTTGCAGGAGCATCAGATCCCCCCCCTCCGCCCACTGGGCCTAAAACAATAGCAGGAATGTATTCCAAGGGTTCCCCATTTACTTTTCTTGTTGACTTTGGCAGTTGGGTCAAAGCAGCAATAAAATGCTGGACATAAAAGTTCTGCCTCCCAGGCTTTGTTCCCCTCCTACGGAGCAACCCTAACCTCACAGGGCTCTTTTCTCATGCTTTCCTAATGAGGACATATTTTCGGGATTATTGGCACTGCAGGTTTATTTATTTATTTATTTATTTTTCTGGTAGTTTTTGCTCTTAACCAACTAAAATCTCTGTGATCTTGTTTGTAATTTTGTTCCATTATGGGCCACATCTAGTCAACGACTAAAGAGCACAGGGACTAGAGAGATGGCTCAGCAGTTAATAGCTCTGGTTGCTCTTGTAGAGGACTCAGGTTCAATTCTCAGCACCTATTCAATGTCTCACAATCATCTGCTAACTTCAGGTCCAGGAGATCCAGTACCCTCTTCTGACCATCTCAGGCATCGGGCATGCACATGGTGCACAGGCAGCACACACACATAAATCAACCTAAAACAACTTTCAAAATTAAAATTAAAAAATTTAAAACAGAATATTCTTCCTTCCTTGATGTGAGATTCCCCTTTGTATGCTGTGAATACCAATGGTTAATAAACAGTCTTGGGCCTGCACAGAGCAGGATAGAGGTAGGCAGGGAAAACTAAACTGAATGCTGGGAGGAAGGGGGCGAGGTCCAAGAGAAGCCATGGAGACTCTACGGGAGACAGACATGCTAAAACTTTCCTGGTAGGCCAAGACCTTGTGGTGATGCACAGATTAATAGAAATGGGTTAAATTAAGATGTAAGAGTTAGCCAATAAGAAGCTAGAGCTAATGAGCCAAGCAGTGATTTAATTAATACAGTTTCTGTGGTTATTTTGGGAGTCTAAGCAGCCAGGAACAAACAAGAGGACTCTTACAACCCTTCCTTCTTCCCTTTCCCTTTCCCTTTCCCTTTCCCCTTTCCTTTCCTTTCCTTTCCTTCCTTCCTTCTTTCCTTTCCTTTCCTTTCCTTTCCTTTCCTTTCCTTTCCTTTCCTTTCCCTTCCCTTCCCTTCCCTTCCCTTCCCTTCCCTTCCCTTCCCTTCTCCCTCCCTCCCTCCCTCCCTCCCTCCCTCCCTCCCTCCTTCCTTCCTTCCTTCCTTCCTTCCTTCCTTCCTTCCTTTCCTTCCTCCTTCCCTTCTTTCCATCTCTATCCATAAAGCACTTTCTACCTTAGGTAGGGTTTTGCTTCTTTTTAAAAGAATTGTTTCTAAAATTTAACAAACTTTAAAAGTAATCTCAGTGCTATGGAACTTGCCAAATGCCTTTGACCTCTTTCTCTTGCCAGATCAGCCTGTGGTCTTATCACATATTCAGACACTTGCAGATTTATGAAATCGTAAGTGAAGGTAGGATGAGGAGAATGGCGCACCATGTTTCTGAGATTGGTGGCCATGCAATGTCATTGTCAAATATCATGTTAGTTTCACTTAGTGTTTAATGGAGTAGGCTGGGTGGTGGGGTGCAGCCCTCAAAGTGCTTTGTGTGCACAGTACACATTGTCTCTGTGTCCTTGAAGGAAGTGACCTGATTGGTTTCCATGGAGGTTGTTATCAGATTGTTACTAGGGGAGGCAATAGGAATCCATAGTTAACAGGCAGGACTTTGTAATTTTGATTTAGACAAGGAACTGGTTCTGAGATCTGTCATTAAATGAGCTATGGTCTCTTAACTTATCTGGCACAGTTGGTGGTCTGGGGCGTAAGCAACGTTCCTGTCCTTGGGAATCTTTTCCTGGGTCTGAGGTTATGAACTTTCCTCCAAAAAGATCTAAAGGGAATGTGAATGGGCATAAAATTGTATGTTGTCCTTTATGGCTAGTGCAGTGCTTCCTAAAGAATGCAGGAGTCCTGGGCAGTAGAGATAGTGGACATACTTGGAATTTAACTTCACATCTACGTGGACCCAATTCTAGGGCAAGAGGCAGGTGTGAATGATGGAGTTTGGGGAAGAGACTGGCATCAGGCCAGCTTAGGGGAGGACATGGGATCTAAATCAAACTGTTCTCATAATCACTACGAGGTAGGGCGGCCAATGAAAAAGAGGACAGGACTTTGGGGGCATGGATCTGTGCCCATGCAGGGGCACGGGAAGAGGGTGGCATGGTGACTGAACCAGTCATCTTCACGGCAGCACACGGCTCCAGAGTAGACAAGACAGACAAGACGTGCCTCCAGGACTCAGCACCTTGTTTGTCTGCACAGGAGGGAAGAGTAATAAGTTAACAATGTAGTAGTTTTAAACATTTTTATGTTAAAACAGGGGCACATTATTGAAGAGAATGCAATCCCGTAGACTTAAAAATGTAAGAACTCAGATTTCTACTCCTTCCTTTCTTCCTTCTCCCTCTCCTCTCCCCACCTCTCCTCTTCTCTCCCCTTTCCCCCTCCTTTCCCTCCTCCTCCTTCTCGAGACAGGTCTTTCTTTGCAGCTTCCGCTGGTCTTGGAGCTCACTACATAGACCAGGGTGGCCTTGAACTCCTGGAGATCCACCCTGCCTTCCAAGCGTTGGGATTAAAGGTGCACCACCGTGCCTATCTCCACTCTTCTTTTGCTCTTTCAGTGTAACAGTTTAAGATTCTTTAAAAGTGGTCATTGACTTTGTTTTTTTCAAAGTCAGCGGCCGTCAACAGGCATCAGAATTGCCCAGCAATCCACAGGGCTGCTGTGGCGGGCGAGGTTGAGGAGGTTAGAAGGTTTGGCTTAGTTGCTAGAAAACCCCAGCGTGTATGGAGGGGGCAGGCTCTAGAGACTGCCAGTGATGGCGATCTTCATAGCAGTTAGTGTGGTCCCCAACACAGTTGCCTGTCTTCACACGGCGGCTGTGAAACACCTCTGCCACAGGCCAGGAGTCAAGTCTGCTCTTTTTGTCAAGAAAGCAAGAGAACTGTCAGGGGCCGTCTTCCAGGATAATGAGTTGCAGGGTCCCCAGAGGCAGTTGTCATTTTTCCCTTACTGACTCTAAGTATGACATTCCCTCCTTGGCTCCCTCTGCCCACCCAGGAATTTGCCCCGGCTACCTTTCTTTGTTTTCAGCAGATTTGGGCTGTGAGCCATTAGGTAATGCTGACTGGGAGAACTCTGCTTTTCCTATTCTCTGTTTGGAAGCATGAGGAGAAAGGCCAGTTTGCTTAGAAGGCTCACAAATGGTCTCTGAAAGCAACTCCAGAAACAGTTTTGTGCGTTGAGAGCATCACTGACAGCAGGTCTCACCGTCCAGCACCCCACTGCCGATGCACTTGGTTTGCACAGCTCAGGGCTGCTCAGGGTGTGGAGAGGAACGTGACCAGGAAACATGCCTGTGTGTACTGGTTTGGTTATTTGTTGTTTTGGTTTTTTTTTTTGAGATTGGGATTCACGATGTGTCTTAGTGTTTTATTGCTCTGCTGAGACGCCATGATGATGGTAGCTCTTATAAAGAAAACATTTAATTGAGGTAGCAGCTTGCAGTTTCAGAGGTTTAGTATTATCATCATGGTGAGGAGCATGGCGGTATGCAGACAGATGTGCTGGAGAAGGAGCTGAGAGTTCTACGTCTTGCAGGCAACAGGAAGTGAACTGTTTCACTGGGTGTAGCTTGAGCATAGGAGATCTCAAAGCCTGCCTCCACAGTGACACACTTCTTCCAGCAAAGCCACTCCTACTTCAACAAAGCCACACCTCCTAATAGTGCCACTCCCTTCGGTAGCCATTTTTTTTTAATCACCTCACTATATAGCCCTAGCTGGCCTGGAACTCCCTATGTAGACCAGGCTGGCCTGGAAATGACAGAGATTTACCTGCCTCTGCCTGCCTAGTGTGGGGTTAAAATGTGGTGCCTAGTTTTCTACTGTTATTTTAGCAACGGAGAATGAGAAATGATATAGACAGAGGAGGGGAAAACATTTTGGAACTTCTGGAGAGAAATTTAATTTGTTTACTGTGCTGTGATAACATTTTTCCTCAAAAATAATAGCTTTCATTTTTTTTATAAAAGATTTTCTATGCTTAGGAGGAAAAGACTATTTCTGTCTGATAGAGAAAAATACTAATAACAAATTTGCAAAAAGAATATAATCTAAAAAGAAATCTGGATATGGTGGCGTATACCTGCGATCTTACCTACTTGTTAGACTGAACACTGAACAGGGGGATCTTTTGCTCTCAGGAGTTTGAGGCTAGTCTGAGCAAAACATAATGAGAGAGAGAAAGAGAGAGAGAGAGAGAGAGAGAGAGAGAGAGAGAGAGAGAGAGAGAGAGAGAAGAGAAGAGAAGAGGAGAGGAGAGAAGAGAAGAGATTTCTGAGTAGGGATGCTCTGACTCTGAGAACACTTTCAAGCTGTATTGGTGCTAATGATTAAGATGTGTAGGGGTGAGGTTGCTTGTTTGTCCTGTCCGCCTGCCTACCTTAAACGCGAAATAACCACAAAGAAACTGTATTAATTACTGCTTGGCCCATTAGCTCTAGATTTTTACTGGCTAACTCTTACATATTCATTTAACCCATTTCTATTAATCTGTGTATCACCATGAGGTCGTGGCCTACCAGCAAGGTTTCAGCACGTCTATTTCTGGCAGCGGCTCCATGGCGTCCCCTGACTCTGCCCTTCTTTCTCCCAGCATTTGGTCCAGTCCTCTCTGCCTATCTAAGTTCGGCCCAATCAACAGGCCAAGGCAGTTTCTTTATTCATTAATCGTAATCACCGAACACAGAGGTCAAAGGAAGCATACTATGCAGCACAGGCATTGAAGAACATTAGTCTAGCATTCTGTATTTGTGCTGTATTAGTTTACTTTTGCTAGCTGTGACCACAGTATCTGGAAGAACAGTGTGATGGAGGAAAGACCCATCTGGGCAGGTTCAGAGTTGCAGTGTGTTTTGGTGGGGAAGACACCATGGAGCAGTTCATGGTGACAGAAGCATGGAGTTGATGCTGTCCACATCACATCCATCCATGAAGCAAAGGCTCAGACATGAAGCACAGACAGATCCCACCTTCAGAGGCCTGCCTCCATCAGCAAACTTCTGCCAGCCAGATCTCACTCCCTAAAGGCCCCACAGCTTCCCCAAATAGTGCTACAAGCTACAGACCAAGTATACAAAACATGAGCATATTGGGGACATTTCAGATTTAATAACATGCACCTCTTATACATTGCAACATTTTTTTCTTCTCTGAGGTATATTAAAAATAACTATATCTCTTTTATAAGTAAAAATAACAATTGTAGTGAGGTTATTGAAAACCCCAAGAGACCAGTGGCAGAAATAGTTTAAAAATTTCAGTGGCATTCTATTCTAGCTATTACATTCACGGTTGTTTTAGTTTGGGTTTCTACTGGTATGATAAAATACCATGACCAAGACAAATTACAATAGAAAGCATTTGATTAGGCTTCCAGTTTTAGAGAGTTAGAGTCCATGATAGTGGAGCAAAGGCATGGTGGCAAGAATAACTGAGAGCATACATCTTGGTCTACAAGCAGGAGACAGAGGTGAGGGCTGGGAGAGAAGAGGGGGAGGAGAAAAAAAGAATATGCTGGGAATAACTTGAATCCTTTGAACCTTTAAAGCCTACCTCCAACAAGGCCACACCTCTTAATCCTTCCCAAACAGTTCCACCAACTGGGTCCAAGTATCCAAACATAGGAACGTATGGAGGCCATTCTCATCAAACCTACAACAGTCTGGTGTAGTTGGTTGTTCTTTTACTATAGCCCCATGCTTGAGGGCCAAAATGTTGCTGGCTTTTCTTTTACTCTTTTTACTCTTTCTCTTTTGTGTGGCCTGTCCCCTAGCTCCCAAGTAAATACACACAGAGTCTTCTGGTTACTTAGAAATGCCTGGCCTTAGCTTGGCTTATTTCTAGCCAGCTTTTCTTAACTTATCTACCTTTTGCCTCTAGGCTTTTATCTTTCTCTATTATTGTATACCTTTCTTTATTTCTTCCTCCATGGCTTACCATGTAAGTGTGTGGCTGGCCCCTGATGTCCTCCTCTCTTTGTTTGTATCTCCCAAAAAACCCACGAGTGTTCTTTTAGCTCCCACTAAAGAACACTCAGTATAACTGGTTTCTCCCTTCCACTTCCTGTCAGCTAGTTGCTGACTCAGCCTCCTGACCACAGGTTAATTTTATTTAATCAAACAAATGGAAAATGTTTTTGCATTGTAAACAAAAGAAGTAGGAAGAAACATAACACACCTTAAAATAATATTCCACAACAGTCTGGCATAGCTATGTAAGAACTAAAATATCTTTTGTGCTTAATAGTGCATAGTATTCTGAAAACTTCAAAGGTGAGACTCACTTTTGGATGGATTTCTTTTCCCTAGGTTCTGCACTGTCTGTTTAGCACTCATAGATGTTTATAAAATACCTAAAAGGTAAAAAAGCTAAATAATTTGTTGGTCTTGGTCAATACGCCCAACAGTTAAAACAAAACAAAACAAAACAAAAGCCAGTTTTTTTTATCCCCATTGCCTTTCTAGGGGATGACAGGCCCCTGAAGTCATGTGACTTTCCTTGTTCTTCTCACTGCTCTGTCAGCTTGCATGCCTGAGGAACTTAATTTCCTGTCTTGCTGCATATGATTGAAAAGCAATGACATTTATTTTCTCTGCGGTAATGTGTTTACTTTTCTCTTGGATGGCCATCCCTTTG
Organism: Chionomys nivalis; assembly: GCF_950005125.1. NCBI lineage: Eukaryota > Metazoa > Chordata > Mammalia > Rodentia > Cricetidae > Chionomys > Chionomys nivalis. The sequence continues at coordinate 51,727,689 of NC_080100.1, read as the reverse complement.
TTGATATCTTAGCCAGGCTTGGAGTGTTAATTGATTATGAGGCTTCAGCAAGATCCCTGGTTACACTCAGTGCAGAAACTGTGTTCCTGTGGGTTGGTGCACAGGCTGCATTGGCTGGGGATCCTGCGGAGTTCTATAAATCAGAAATCAGAAAGTGTGGGCCATGATAATAAGTTGTTCCATGTCTGCAGATCCAGGGAAGAGCAGACATAAACAACCTTTTTCTTGCAGACATGCTGTCAATCTGCCATGGTGTTCCTTAACACTTAGAATATGGGGAGTGGATGGAGTCTGGAGAGGATATTTTTATCACATGTAAAATAATTGCTAGTAGATATTTATCTCTGCCACATATGAGTACAATGTGTGTGGAGTAAGATACACATCTGGAAAAGAACAATGTTTACGTGCTGGTATTTGAGGACAGCATTTTGCTTTCAGAGTCCTATGCTGTGAGTTCAGCCAGGTTCAGTATTAGTCCCTGAAGATCACCCTCCCCTCATCTGCCCCACCTCTCTTTCTCTTCTTGGCTTTGGATATCCATTGCTCTTGTGGAGAATATGGTACTAAACCCAGACTTTGTTCTAACACAAGGACTTTCTATTACATCTTAACCCAAGAAGACGGTCCAAGCCAAATGAACGATAAAATAAAATAATGTGCCTGAAAGATTCCAGGCCCAGTCAGTATAACATTCTCTGGAAAATCTTCTTTGCAATAGAATCAACTTCTTGGCATTCTGGGGAAGGGGAGAAGGTGGGCAGCCAAGTCCAAGTAAAGTCACGGGTGCCAGGCTGAAAGACAGTATGGTACAGTGCCCGAGACAGCAGGGCTCTGGACGCAGAGAGACGTGAGCTCAGATCCGCATTCTACTACCTGCTAATCGGTGCCGTGTAGGACCATGCCCTTTCTCAACATCAGTTTGCTTATCTTCAAAATGGTACTTGGACTTACCAGGGCTACTGTGAGAATCCAATGAAAGAATTGATGCAAAACAGCTGGAAGAAAAACTGACAGAAGTGGGAATTCGCAAATGCAGTTGTTATGGTTGTCCCGTTGGCCATCTTGCCTGGCCAGAGAGGACACTGCAGCAGTAGTCTCTGGGTGGAATCTGTTCCATGGATATAAACTAGCGCCCCCTGGAGGAGACGGTTGGTAAGGGCTGTCCAGGCTTCAGAACCCCACTTTCAGGTCACAGAAACAGTTGTTCGGAAACAAACCTTCCACTGCAGGTAGGGTGAAGGTTTTGCTGCAAGAGAGATGGGAGTAAGGGTAGGAGGGAAAGCTGTAGACTCCACAAGAGTGTGGTATCAGAGCCGAACTTGTGTGTTGAAGGCTCAGACTCACTCTGTGCATGTTTGGGGCAGATGACCTGATCACCAGCATTAAATTTAAATATTACAGAGGTTCTGTAAATTATGCAACATTAGCTTTCTGCTGTTAAGCTTTTCTCGGAATGTTGTCTTAGTTCTTCATGTCTCACATGAAAAACAAAACTGGGCTTGAGAGACGGCAGCATCCCTTCAAAGCAAAGGCCCCTTACTTTTCTATACACTTCACCTGGACACACTCAAGCCCACTACACTCGATTTTCCATTGCCTTTTGAGTATCAAAAAGCAAAGTATTATCGGTGATTCCAGGGCCAAATTTTGTTACTGCTAACTATCCCTGCTGGCACAGTGGCACATAGTTTAAAACAATTGTGTCCAGTAGCTCCGGGCTTTCATTTAGGAACCACACATGCTAAGACAAAGTCCATTGCAGGCGCCTCCAGGTGTCGCTGGGTTCTTTCCCTCCCCATCGTGCTGCAGATGCCACTGTGCTGAGTGGGTGAGCAGCTGGTCAGCTTCTCAGTGGGCGTCCAGGACCTTGCTCTGAGTCCATGAGGTCTGTGATACAGCAGGACTTTCATACGTAACCTGGAGGTGCAGGGAGCCCGTCTCTACAGGGCCACCATCACCTGGATGTGCAGAGAGCCCGTCTCCCCGGGGCCACCATAACCTGGATGTGCAGGGATCCAGTCTCTCTGGGGTCACCATAACCTGGATGTGCAGGGAGCCATCTCCCTGGGGCCACCATAACCTGGATGTGCAGGGAGCCCGTCTCCACAGGGCCACCATAACCTGGATGTGCAGGGAGCCTATCTCCCTGGGGCCACCATAACCTGGATGTGCAGGGAGCCCGTCTCCACAGGGCCACCATAACCTGGATGTGCAGGGAGCCGTCTCCCTGGGGCCATCATAACCTGGATGTGCAGGGAGCCCGTCTCCACAGGGCCACCATAACCTAGATGTTCAGGGAGCCCATCTCTACAGGGCCGCCCTTACTTATCGGGAACTAGCTGGTTAATGCTTCTTTGGGCAGGAGTCTGAGATGGATTCTGTCGTGATTTCCTAAGGGTCATGCTGAGGCTGAAGGTTGGTCATCTGCGGCAGGGACCAACGAGGATGACATCACCTCCATGTGCTGCTTTTTCCTTTTTCCCTGTCTGTTCCCCAGCTGCTCACTCCTACTCTCTGGGATCGCTTCCAAAACAAACTCCCCGTGTACACGCTTCTGCGTTCGGCCCAAGCCGAACTGGTGCCCGAAAGCACTTGTCCTTCATCATGTTCACACTAGCTTCCCCCATCTCACCAGCTCGGGGGCTTAACAGGTTAATAGCCTCGTTTCGTAGATAAGGAAAATGAGCTCCAAAGACGTGAAGTTACTCGCCAGGTCACACAACGTGCCGGAGACAGGTGTGGGAGCAGAACTTCATTCTGGCCTTTGGCTAATAGTCTGTCCTCTAAAAATGCCCATCATCCCGCCACGTGCAGTTTACATGCTGACCGTCAAGCTGTTTTGTCGGGAGGAAGAGACCAGTGATGACAAAATTTGGTCAAAGAGATACTAATGATATTTGATTTCTGCACACATCAATATCCATGGAATTGACTGAGGTTATTGCTCCGCAGAAGGAGAAGTGAGAGGCAGGGTGATGGGCAGCACTGGAATGCAAGCTGGGAAGAAACCAGGACCCAGTGGACCCAGTGGACCCAGGTGGACCCGGTGGACCCAGGCGGCGGGTCGTTTAGGAGTAGTGAAAAGTATGATTACAGGACTGGAGATACACCACCCCCACAGTTGAAGAGTTACTAAGATGAAGTCCGGTCTAGTGGAAATACAGTGCAAGTCATTGATGTGAACCACAGATGCAATCTTACATAGCCAAGTTAAAAAAAAAAAACTAAAGAGAACTAGAAGAAATTAATTTTAGCAATATGTTTTCTTATTCAATATATCAAAAATATCACCACGCCAACAAGAAATCAGCATCAGAAGCTATGAAGGAGAATTTTGCCATCTTTTAAAACCATGCGTTTTATGCTGATGGCACATTTCAGTTTCAGTTTAAATCACCTTATTTCAGGTGTCCAACAGTGGCCGCTATTCTGAACAGCTCGGTTCTACAGGAAGCGAGCTGAAAAGATGGTCAGCAGTCATCAGAGAGTGTGCTACTGGAGACTGGTTGTGAGGGGTTCAGACTTATTCAGGCTTTTTGAAAGATCATCTTTTGAAAGATGTGTTGATATGGAAATGAAGGATTGTGAAGGCTGGAAGGATGGCTTGGCAGACCAAAGCTCTTGCTACCAAACCTGAAGACCCGGGTTCAGTTCCTGGAACCACATGCATTGTGGCATGCGCACATGCATGCATGCTCACAAACACACACATAACTAATTTTTTGAGGACAATGACTGGACTGGCAGTGGGGAAAGTGCAGGGGGACAGGGTCAAAGCACTGCCGGCAGTAAGACCACCAGACAGATCTCTGCATCTAGGTGCAGGAGGACTTTGTGGCCACCCTGATTTCTGGTCTCCGAAATGTACACAGAACCATTTTAGGGCCAAGGGAACTTTTCATGCCTTCTGCCAATTAGCAGATATGCATTCATCTCTGCAGCTACCCTGCAGAGTACACAATCCAATTAGACACCTGCAGAGCTTTGGGTTGTATGTTTCCCCAAACCCTGTCCATCCTAGCTGCTAGCCATGGCAGCCTCTCCATATCTGGCACCCATCAATATGCTGCAAGTCACTGACATTTGAATTGGGCAGGCATATAATAGGGTAAGGACGGTGCCATTCCGAAGCTTGACCTATCATGAGCCCGATTCCAGTCAGGGATGCCACAGGGTTACCGGCACATAAGTGATACTGTCACGTTGAGTTGGTGTATAAAATTGCAGTAGACTTTCCTGCAAGGATGTTTTGAGCTCTGCCCTCCCTGCTTCACCTCCATTTCTTCCTCCCAGGTGAAAGCGTGGGGTCTGTTGCTTCTGTCCCAGACTGGACCTACACCATCTGTAGGAAATTTCATAGATTCGGAAAATCCGGAAGCTCCCCTGACTCTGCTCCTTCTCCCCCGCTGCCTCTATTGAACCCAAACATCTCCTGTTGGCGCTGTCATGCAAAAGAGAAAGGAGTAATTAGCACAACCATCAACAGAGGAGAGAGGCACAAAAATGCTTAGGCCCTTCACACTTCCCTGAAAACCCAATTAGCATTCTTTTACGGTTGTAATTTTTAATTACCGTTTGAGCTGAGAAAAAGTGTATTCACTAATTAGATAATTATTGGGTAGTGACCTTTTGATTTAAAAAATTGCTTTGAGTCTAAAATTGTCTCAAGAAGAATTGCTTAATTTAATAAATCACTGCTGCTTTGATGTCATAGAAAATTGTAACACTGGGAAAGGTCTTGAATCGTCTGCTGAACTTGCAGAGGACCTGATTGATGGCCACATACATGTAACTTCTGCTTCAGGTGATCCAGTGCCCTCCTCTGGCCTCTGAGGGAACCTGCACATATTATCACACACGTCACACACATGTCACACACACAAATACACATAAATAAAAGTAAAAAATAAATCTTCATAAAAGGAAAGGCCTTGAGGTGTTTGTTTGTAATTCCAGTGCTCAGGAGGCTGATGCAGGAAGATGGAGTGTTTCGGGCCAGCCTTTGCTAAGAGGAAGTCTTTGTTTAAAAAATAAGGGGTAGGGAGGAGAGAAAAAGGAAAGACAGACAGATAGGGAAGAAGAGGATGAAAGGAAGAAAGGAGCTGGGGATGCAGGTATGTTGGTAGAATGTTTGCTTATCATGAGTGAGGCCCTGGCCTTGATCCCAACACTGCATGGACTGGGTGTGGTGGCCAACACCAGCACTCAGGAGGTAAAGACAGAAGGACCAGAAGTTCAGGGTCATCCTTGGATGCATAGTGAGTTTGAGGGTAGCCTGGGATACGTGAGACAGGGTCTCAAAAAAGAAAGAAAATATAAAGAAAAGAAAGACTTTTCTGGGGTTATAATTGTATACTATACTATAATGTCTTACTATGAGTGACAGTCCCCAGTTCTCAATCTTTTTCTCATTCTTTGCTCTACCTTCCTATACCTTTGTGTAGTATTTAAGATATGACAAATGATACAGCTTTATGGGGAAACCCACACTGGTTTGAGATTTCTTTGTATTAAGTGGTGTGTGCGTGTGTGTGTGTGTGTGTGTGTGTAATGAAACTGAGTCTTTTCTCTAAAAAATATATATATAGGACTGATTTCTATGTGATATTAGCACAGGGGAACAGTCTACAGTGTGTGGAAACCATTGTCCAGGACATCTCAGACATTCAAAATAGTCTAAAAAATAAGCTTGTTTTCCTAAGAATCTAATAGACTATTAAAGCCAAATAAGGAACTTTGAGCAGTAAACTGAGTGGTCACACCAAATGCGTGTCCAAACGTGTCCACAAAATGAAACTCTACTGTAGGAAGCTGTATTATGGGTTACCTTCCTACAGCTCATGCTCTCTACATGGAAGTATTAAGGTTGTAGTTTTAACATCACATCACCTGTGCCTGGTGTGTAAACTTGTCACTACAGAGTTTCACAGAGAATGCTTAGTTACTGTGGAGAAGACAGCGTCTCTGCTGCACTGTGTGCCCGAACCCCGACCACAGCGTCTCCCTGCTGCACTCTGAGGTGCCTGCCGTTTAACTTTAATTGGATGTGGGTTGTGGTTTTTTTGTTTATTTGTTTTGACAATGGAAAACAATAAGAAATACAGTTAATATAGTTTTCAATTCCAAAGAAACTATATACTCTTGCCATCAACTTGATCTCCTTCCTGTCTGAGCTCTGCACTCTGGCCTTGCCATGATGGCTGTCATATGGTGTGTCCCCTTCCCATTCTGTAAATCCAGTCTGTATTACTGTGTTTGGTTTTTACCACAACGCTCTTGACTGTTCTTGTTTTCCTTTCCTTGTTTAAACCTGTTTCTCTCAGCAGAGCTAAGCGCATTGGGAGGGAACCTTGTCTGTCCGGGCCACCACTGTATTAGATTAATGACATGGCTCTGAAAAGTTGCAGAAGTTAACTAACTCTATTCGGGAAATAACCAGGCTAGCTAAAAGATAAAGCAGTTATATTTTTATTTATTGTAAGGGAAAAACTCACGAAAAAGGAACGAGAAGTCCAAGCTCAGCTGTGTTGTGTGGGAACCACAGAGAGAGGGAGCACCTGGGCCATGCGCCCCTTTTTCTCTGGTCACAGAAAGCCACACCCTAATTTGGTCCCACTTCTTGAAGATAATTGGTTAACAAGGCTTCTCCATCAAAAAGTGATCTCTCTCTCTTTCAAAAGAAAACAGGTCCTCTTTTGCTTATTTCTCCCTTCATTGTAACTTAACACCAGTGAATAATACTTTCTGATTTTTAGATTTCTAGATTAGACATTTTAATAAACCTATTTTATTTACTTTGTGTGTGTGTGTGCGTGTGTGCATGCGTTCGTGTGTTTTGCCTGCATATATACCTGTGTGCCATGTGTATTTTTGGTGTCCTTAGAGATTAGATGAGAGCATCAGGTGCCTGGGAAAGGAGTTACAGACAGTTGTGAGCTGCAGTGTGGGTGCTGTGGATTGAATCTATGGCTTTTGCAAAGGCAAGAAGTGTTGGTAACTGCAGAGCCAACTCTCCAGCCCCGTCACAGACATTATAGATTTAATATCAGCTGTCAAAAGAAATCCTTACTATCTCCTCAGTGATTTCTTAAAAATCACCTCAGTTATTTTATCAAATGGCTCTTATTTCTGATTTAAAATCAATTCATGATCGTGAAAGTTAGAAGTAGTGAAAAGATAAAGAGGAAAATATGAATTGTGTAAACTCATGGGAAAGTTTCTCCTGACATGAACAGTTCCTTACAAACATGAGTTGTGGTCTGAGAGGTACCATAGTAGTTGAGTCTTGCCTGGCACGTGAAAGGTTGTGGGTTCTAGTCCCAAGATTAAAAACATCACCAAGATGGCCAGGTGGGTAGAGTTGCCAAGCTTGGTGACCAGAGTTTGGTCTCCAGAGCCCACATGGCAGAAGGAGGGAACAGACCCCCCAAGCTGTACTCTAACCAACATGTATGCTATAGGGTATATGTGGTGTCCCGTTCCCCATTTTTTTAAAAGGCAACATAAGAAAACAAGCAAACAAACAAAATCACTTTTTAGCAATAGCATTCACTTTAAGAATCCAAGAGTTTGGTGAATACAGTTACCCAAAGAGTTTTTGTTTGTCATTGCTAAATTTTTGGGTACCTTAATGTGGCACTTTGGTTAAACACTTAGCCATGGTGTTGGCGAGTAGCTGTGATGAAGATGTGCTGGCTGGACTGTGGCATTCAGTTCCAACCATACACAGCCTTGCGCCTACACTGAGATGTGAACCAAGGGGCCCTATTACACCGCTGTAAAATAAACTCATAGAAATCACACCTCTGTGTTTGGCCATAGTAGGGAAGCCTGAGAACCAAGTGAGGTAAACAGCTCCTACAGTACAACAGGGCGGCAGGTGCACTAAACCCGCCCAGATGTCTGCATTCGTAGGTGACTCGCCCTTCCTATGAAACTCACTGTGAGTTAAAAATGCATTTTATGCTGGGCGGTGGTGGTACACATGTTTAATTCCTGCGCTCAGGAGGCAGAGGTCGGTGGATCTCTGTAGTTTGAGACGAGCCTGGATTACAGAGCGAGTTCCAGCACGGCCAGGGCTACACAGTGGAACCCCGCCTCAACAGGAGCAGCAATAGCAACACCTTTGGGAACTTGTGAGAAATACAAACTTTTGGTCTCTTCCTTGGACCAGAGGCCCTTGAAGTGGGATCCTAATCTATGCTTCACAGTCTTCTGGGTAATTCTGCACGCAACTGTTGGAGCATTTTCCTAGGAAAAAAAAAATTGGTTTTTCAGAAAAATTGGTTTCATTTTAAAGTGATATCATTATTTTTTTTGTTTTTGTTTTTTGGTTTTTTTTTTTTTTTTTTTTTTTTTTTTTTTTTTTTGATTTTTCGAGACAGGGTTTCTCCGTAGCTTTTGGTTCCTGTCCTGGAACTAGCTCTTGTAGACCAGGCTGGCCTCGAACTCACAGAGATCTGCCTGCCTCTGCCTCCCGAGTGCTGGGATTAAAGGCGTGCGCCACCACCGCCCTGCGATATCATTATTTTTGAAATAACCATTGAGCTGCTGTGGTTTAAAAATAGTAAGGATGTATTCATCATGAGCGCTCTCTCTCTCTCTCTCTCTCTCTCTCTCTCTCTCTCTATGTAGTCTAAGCTGGCCTCATACTCACTATGTCATCTATGATCTTCCTGCCTCCACTTCACAAGTACCTGGATTGTAATCCAGGTTTGTGCCATCAAGCCTAACTGGACGTTGCATTTTAAAATATATATTTTAATTTAAATTACTTTATGTATATGTATGTATCCTAGTTAGGGCTCTCATTGCTGTGAGAAAACACTTTGACCAAAAGCAAACTGCCTTACACTTCCACATCACTGTTCACAGAAGGAAGTCAGGGCAGGAACTCACACAGGGCAGGAACCTGGATGCAGAAGCTGAGGCAGAGGCCATGGAGGGGTGCTGCTTACTGGCTTCCACCTCATGGTTTACTCAGCCTGCTTTAGCGTAGAATTCAGGACAGTCAGCCCAGGGGTGTTCTCACCTACAAAGGTCTGGACCCTCCTACATCAATCACTAAGAAAATCCCTTACAGCTGCATCTTATGGATGCAAATCTCAACTGAGGTTCCCTCCTTTCAAATAACTCTAGCTTGCGTCAAGTTGACATAAAACTAGCCAGCACAGCGTATGTGTCTGTGTTTGGGTTTATGATCACGTGCGCAGTGTCTGCAGTGCTAGAAGAGGGCGTTGGGTCCCCTAGAGTTGGAATTACAGGCGACTGTGAGCTGCCCAGTGTGGGTGCAGGGAATTGAACGTGAGTCTCTGGGAGAGCAGTCCATGCTCTCAGCTACGGAGTGGTTGCTCCGGCCCTGGGTGTTATATTCTTTAAAGAAATACTTTCCAGTCTTCCTATCCTTGTGCTTCCTAGAAGTTTTCACATTTCTTCTGTTTCAAAACTTATTTATACACCGAAATTTTAGGCTTAGCTTCCATTATGGAAACATGAGTAACTTATTTCAGTGATCTACTGTGATGTGGTAGACACAATTTAAAACGGTGAGAATGGTCACTAATAAAACCTTTATTTCTTTTTCTCAGCTGGTTAATTTTCTACTGAGCCTCCCAGACGTCGTTCTGCTTGCTTTAGGACAGCAGGGTTAAGTTATCTTTTTAAAATTACTTTGAAACAAATGAAGTTTTTCCCACAGTAGACCCCAAAGTTACTCTTGTCAGAGGGGGATTTTCACTATCTAGAACTCTTTCTGAAAGGAGAGAGTATGAGCATACGTCAGACATCGCATGATGGTGAAGGGGAGAATGTCATTCAGCCTCGATGAAGAAACTGACCCAGAAGCCGTGGCCTGGTGCTGAGAGTTGACGAGGGTCAGGTAGCCTTGCTTCTGATTCCATCTCTTCGCAGGAATTCCTCCGCTGCCTTTAGCCTTCTGAGAACCCCTTCTTGACTGGATTTTTGTCTAAAGCTTCATCCGAAGGGGTTCCTCCCTCACCGCCCCTGCTCCGAACACTTTTTTTTTTTTTTGGCTTGGTTTAATATAAAGCATTCACAAGTTCTCTCAAGAACAGCACACCACTCTGTTTAACTCCCTCAAGTCCTCTCAGCTCCATCAAGTTGCACCAGGAAATTTAAGGTCTAGCCAGAGTCCCCCAAAGAGTTAAAAAAAAAAAAAACAAACCAGCCATCCTGCAGAGTGGAAGAAACTGATGTCAAAACCAGATGTGCTGCTGAGGGCCTTGCTGAATTCATAAGTCAGGGTAAAGCCAGTATGTATGCATGAGTCTGAAAAAAAAATCTTGGCCAGCGTAGTCGAGAAATGAAAAGTCTCATCTGCAATTCATCTTCTGGCCTCACTGGTCAGGAGCCCCGCGGAGGGCTCCCGGGAGAGGGGTGGCCCTGACACTCCTAGCCACTAAGTCCGAACACCCTATAATCCCTTGTTTTCATTGTTGGTGTTCCGGCCGAGCTGCCTGCACAGAGCCTGCCCGTTTTCATTGGCTTTGGGGATTGTTATTGGAGTGGCTGACAGCTGTCTGCCAGGCTGTCTGCGTCGGCCTTCCTGTGCGCGCTGCGCCGCGCAGCCCCACTCCACAGCGCTATTGTTCCCCGCTCAGCCCTTTCTTCAAATCTTTCCCAGCTGTATCCTGATATGGTCAGCCACTTAAATTAGCTCCAGATTGTTCTGTTTATTTTATGCTAGATAAGTGACAGAATACAGTCCCACCAGCAGGCCGAATGGGGGAGGGGTGCAGTAGGGGGATGGGGCTGGGAGTCCGAGGACACACGGTCCTTTCCCACACGAGGAGGGCTCCAGACAAAACTCCGAAAAGGCACAAGTGTGATGCGTTCATAGTCCTGCCGTTCATACGTGACCCAGTATGGCTGGGTGAGCATAAATTTTGGATCTGAGCAGCAGCAAAGAAAAATCAGGACCCTGGCACAAAGCCTTACTAGATGGAAGTAAAGATATATATGATGGGAAGAACCCGTCAGATCTGTCAGGTTGGTTTCTGTGCACTGGATGCTCAAGTTCATAGAGATCCCTCACGCTCAGGTTTGCAACCCAAGGTCATCATGGGCTCAGACCTCACCTGGGTCCTTTGATCTCACTGTATGCTCAGCATTGGAAAAGATTTACATCCACGCCTGAATTTAAAGCTGGAAACCCACAGCTGTTGAGCCACCAGCATGCGTAGCTGCTTACCACACAGCTGCAAGTGAAAATTCATCCTGGACTTGGCCTCCTCGCTCCTCCTGGCCATCTGTGCGAAGGCTTACCCAGGGCCTCTCCCCTGTGGGGATGGCCTCTAGCAGGGGTTCTCCGTGAAGACCTTCCAAATGCTTAGCAAAAAGTGGCTTCTAACATAATAGATTCTCTCCTAGGATCAAGAGTCCGTGGTTGGTAGGAGTAAACCCAGATAGAATATGAGAAATGAACTTCCAGATGCCTGAGCTCAGCCAAAGCACACAGCAGCGCCAGCAACCTGCTGAGTTACCTTGGTCACCGAGACTCCCTAGTGAAGATACCATGACTTGCTTCGTCTCAGCTGGGCCACTCCTTTCCACCCTGAGACCCTTTCTATCACGCACAGAGATGGGAAGGCAAGATCAGGGTCAGGAGTAATAAAAAAAAAATGCCCTTAGGAACTGCCTCCCGATTTCCTTTTAGGAAAATAATCTCACTGTATAATTTTTTTTTTAATGACAAAACCATCTGGAGAAAAATAATTACCCTGTCAAGGTCTCTTGGCCCCGGTGGAATATGCCTTTGGTCTCCATGAAGGTCCAGCGCGGAGCTGCCTGGCCCGCATATCACCCCAGCTTTCTTCTCTCCTCCTCCTCTTCCTGTGCAGTCTTGTTCACTTTTGACTGTGTGCAGCCATACATTTCCCCCTGGGCCAGACTTCCCATAGTTGTGTTCCTGGAGAGCAGGAACCACTTTCTAAACCTGTATTTTCTGTTTCCACAGCACTAACAACCGTGCAGCCTAGGAAGCCCTTAATCAGGGCATTCAGATCGTCGTTTTCTCTTTACTCCTTACCTTACATAGGGTGCTTTTGTGTTCATCCAGACACAGGCTTTAAAACCCAAGTGCTCTTGGCCTGTTCTCATTCACACCATGGCACGGCCTTCCCCGGCTAGCTAAGATGGAGTCAGCCCACCAAGTTTCTCATCCACTGTGACAGCTGAAAAATGGATGATACAGCAAAATAGACTAGCGGAGACTTCATAAGGGCAGACGGCAGTCGAGCAGTGAACTCAGCTTTATTAGTTCCTGTGTTGGGGTGACTTCCTTGTTTATATCCTCTCCTCTGTCTCTCAGCTCCGGCCCAGGAAACGCGAAGCAGGCATGGATAGTGCTCTCTTGTAGAAAACCCTACTTCTAGTGTGAGTGAAGAAATCAGTAACGCCCTGGAAAACATGGGGAATTCTCGTTTCTCTTGTCTGTTCTACTTGTGTTTCTTTGCTCTCCTCTCTGCTCACCTCACTCAATGCTCTCTGACCCAGCTTCAGCGTAAACTCCAGCTGAGGTTCTCCATTTCCCCTGTGGTGCGGTTTGTATCTAACACCTAAAAGAAGACGCATAGTCTTCTGTGGGAAATCCTCATTATTTTTGCTTCTGTGGGAAATCCTCATTATTTTTTCCTCTCTTTTCTTGGGCTACTTTACTCCCAAAGGCAATCTCATTTGTACAGATTACATAAAGTCATGATGGAGTAAATTAACGCAAAGGAAAGCTGTCCTGACAGAGAAACTCCGGGCAGGAGTAAGGCATGTGTGAGGGCATCTGAAGACAAACCTGGAGAGGAGTACCCTACTCTTTGTGAACCAAGGCATCCCTCCACCCGGAACCACCACACAGACCCACAGAGGCAAAACAAGGGCATTGAGGACTCTTCGCCAAACCCTAGACTAACCCAAGTGCGTGATAACAGATTTCAAGACTGAACCGTTATTAACACCACTGTCCACAGACTGTGGAACAGGCCCATGCGCCAATTAACCCACTTGAGGCCTGCACAAATGAACACACCCCTTGAGAGGCTTTTAGCAAAACACCATATTCCAGGTACTCAGGAAACAATTCGAAATTCCTCGTCTTATTAAGAACTGGCACCCAGAGCAAAAATCTAAGTGTACATGTCCATCTTTGAGATGGGCTGAATACTGGAATTCAAAGATAAATATTTTTAAAATTTTAATTATTTTTTTATAGTTTCACATGTGTATACTTGGTAAACAAACCACTTTGATCTCCTATCTCCCTACCACTCCTATGTACATCTGTCTTTTCCACCCTCCTCCCAAACCTCCCTCACACGTTCATGTTTATCTGTTTTGTTTTGTGATCTACCAATATTAACCAGGGCCATGTATATGACCATGAAGCTGCCTGTTGGAGCCTGGTGGCTCAGCAGAGGACAGAAAACTAAAGACAGTGGTTCCCCCTCTCGCAGAATCTATTAATAGCCAGTAGTTCCGAGGTAAAGGGGAGAACCATGTGAGCCTTTGACTGAGTATTGATAATCCTGGTCTTGTGGGTCCGGTGTGGCAACTACAGTTGATGGGAGTTAACTGTTGTAGTGGTTGTATCTGGTCTAGAGGATGGAGTTCTGTAGCCCCCTACCCCATCTTCTGGTTCTTCCACACTTCCTGTCTTCTCTTTCCCAGTGTTCCCTGAGCCTCAGGGGGTGGTATACATGACTTGTTTAGGCTTGAGCCCATGCCGTATCCATCACACGTATTCTCTGCATCTTGGGCGGCCTGACCTGAGTCTCCATGGTCGCCACTGTCTGCTGTAAGGAGAGGCAGCCTCTCCAAGTCAGGCTGCAGCTGCTTCTGTCAGGCAAGCATTGCTGCCCTGCTCTGTGAGATGAGGGAAACAGTCTTGAAATGAATGGAAAACCTTAGTTCTCAGTAGAGAAGTGGACACTACAACCAAACAAAGAGCAACTTAAATCAACAAACCCAATTTTTCTAACTGAAAACTGTCCTGTTGAAATTCAGAATATATTTTAGTGGCCCAAATGAAGATGACAATGAAAAGGACCAATGAAATTCAAGATGGGTCTGTGGGGATTATACAGCTTTAAAGGTGGGGGTTAAAAGGGATCGGCCTGTCGTTAGCTTTCCCAGAGTAAAGAATATCGATGCAGAATATATAATGAAGGGAATGATGGAAGACATTGGGGATTTAATGAAGGGGTCGTGTAGAAAAGAAAGTCAGAAAAACCTACACAGTAAAGTACAGAAAAATACTCAAATCATAAATTGCTGGAAACTAATGAAATAGAATGCCTTAAAGGTAGCAGTCCTATTTGCTTGGCTCTGCCAAGAGAAATGAAACTGGTCCTGTGAAATGTAAACCCTGGGACTGAGGATGCAGCCCGAAGCCGCGTGAAACCGTGGGTGTGGTCCCCAGCACCACAGCAAACAAGAGTGCTGGTGTCCACCTGCAGTCCCAGAACTTAGGTGGCGGCAGGAGGATCAGAAGTCCCAGGTCATCCTTGGCTTCCTACTTTGAGGCCAAATGAAGATACAGGAAAGCCTTGCCTCAAAAGATTTTTTTTTTAATTTAAAATTTATACTTTTTATGTTTGTAGCATTTTCTTTTCTTTTCTTTTTTTCTTTTTGTTTTGTTTTGTTTTGTTTTTCGAGACAGAGTTTCTCTGTGGTTTTGGAGCCTGTCCTGGAACTAGCTCTTGTAGACCAGACTGGTCTCGAACTCACAGAGATCCGCCTGCCTCTGCCTCCCGAGTGCTGGGATTAAAGGCGTGCGCCACCCCCACCTGGTTTGTTTGTAGCATTTTCATTCAGTGCATAGAGTCGAGCCCAGGGCCTCACATGTGCCAGGCAAGTGTTCTGCCTCTGAGCTGCACGCCCAGTCCAGCTTTACTGATAACGGGAAAAACCACAGCCATTTTCTGTAACTAACGAGTGGATGGGTGAACAAGTGTGGGGCTTCCCGCTGCATGTGAGAAATGCTTGCCACAGGCATTGGCGTGGACGGCTTGCCAACACGTTATGCCGAGGAAAAGAAGCGAGGCTAAGATTGTATGGTGAGATATTTTTCTAATGAAACATTCTGACAAAAGAAAATTTCAAAGATGGAGAGAATATCAGGGGTTGGACGTCGTACAGGGAGTCCTTCGGGGTGCTTCATTTCTGAGGATGCTTGCTGTGATGTTATGTGGCTGTCAAAATCCATAGAAATGCATGTAGAATAATTGGATTTTTATCATCTGTAATTTTAAAACAAGAAGGAAAGTGCCAGCACACCATTTCGTGTCTAAGAGGGTTATTTCCATGGCAATGGGAAATAGGGAAAGATTTGTGTAATCCCTTATCTATTTTGAAGTCATTTTCCACTTGATTCATATTTAAACTTTCAGGAAGCCAAAAATGGAATAAACAATGAGGCAGTCTCTCTGACCACATACAGAAAGCTTTCCAAATCTGAATGTCTTGTTTCACATGTCAGATGGATGTTTTGTAGGATCGGCTTGCCCCCAAAAGACTCCACTGAGAAATGGGTTATCAAAATCAGGATCTATAAAATCGAGAGAGACTCCCTGGCTCCAGAACATACCTGCTGGCGTGTGCACATGTGCGTGCATGTGTGTTTTATTTGTAAGAAGCCAAGTCACTGTAGTAGATTCGTGAAAACATGAGTCAAGAATCTGCCATGTCCTGAAAGCTTTGGACTTTGATAGGATGGTGTTTGGAATACCTGTCCAGGAGAGTCCATTTGCTGCCCCAGGAGTCATGGTTGCTCCCCTGTAATGGTGTCCATCAGCCTACCGGAACTGCACTTTCTCCTTTTGAAGTCACATGATCACCCTGCTTCCTCTCACACCATGCTGGGCCTTACTAGTTTTATGCACAAGTGTAGTGAGACAAAGACATGGCTTAGAGAGACCCTTGACCTGCCCCAGTGCACAAATTATTTTATTTTTTCTGTAAGAGTTTCTTAGGGCTTGTTTTGCCATTAAGACTTTAATCTATCTTTTCTTTTATTTTATTATATATGCTGGTTAGTTTTATGTGAACTTGACACATTTGGAAAGAGGAACTCTCAATTGAGAAAATGCCTCCATCAAATTGGTCTATACAAAAGTCTATAGGGCATTGTCTTGTTTAATGATTGATGTGGGAGGGCCCAGCCCACGGAGAGCAGTGCCAGTCCTGTGCAGGTGGTCCTGTGTTGTATAAGAAGCAGGCTGAGCAAGCTATAGGGGAGCAAACCAGTAAGCAGTCCCCCTTCATATTTCTGTTTCAGTTCCTGCTTCCAGGTTGCTTCCTTGAATTTCTGTGCTGATTTCTCTCAGTGATGGGTTATGGAATGGAAGTGTAAGCCAAATAACCTTTGCCCCCTAAGTTTCTTGTTGCTACTGTTTTTTTTCCAAAGATTTATTTATTTTTAGTTTGTCAAGTATTTACAAGCATGTATGTATATGTACCATATACATGCAGTACCTGTGCAGGCCAGAAGGGGGCATTGGATCACCAGTTGTGATCCTCAGGAACTGTAGTCACAGACAACTGTGAGTCCCTGTGAGCCCCAGGGACTGTGGTCACGGACAGCCGTGAGCCCCAGGGACTGTAGTCACGGACAGCCGTGAGCCCCAGGGACTGTAGTCACGGACAGCCGTGAGCCTCAGGGACTGTAGTCACGGACAGCCGTGAGCCCCAGGGACTGTAGTCACGGACAGCTGTGAGCCACCACATCAATGCTGAGAACCCAAGCCAGGTCCTCTGGAAGAGCACAGTGCTCTCCTGTCCACTGAGCCATCTCTTCAGTTCCTCCATCTGTGTTTTATCACAGCATCTAGGCCATCACACAGTATTGCTCACTGAGCTATGATTCACCTACCATAAAATTAGGAACGAAGTTGTGCATTCCCTGTCATTATCTAATTCCAGGACATTTTATCAGCTCCAGCAGAAATCCTGTACCCATTATCAGTTGTTCCCAGCCCTGCCCCTCCCAATCCTGCAGTCATTACTTTTTTCAGTATAGATTTTTTTTTGTTTTGAACATGTCCTATAAATAAAACCATATAGTATTTGATTATTTATGTCTCACTTTCTCTTTAGTGTAATGTCTTCAAGGTTCATCCATTTTGTAACATGAATCTGTCCTTTAATGCATTTTCTGTCCTTTAATTTATTTTAATATATTTTATGTAATGTATTAGTCACAAAAGTGACTAATCTACATGGGACCTCTAGGTTTAACCTTCTAAGAAGCCACGTAAATGTTCTCCCAAGGAGCCGAATAGTGTTGTATCCCAGCGGCCGAATAGTGTTGCATCCCAGTAGCTGAATAGTGTTGCATTCCCAGCGGCAGTAAAATCGGTTCTAATTGCTTCTCGTTGAAGCTGTGAGGCTTGTTTTTTTTTCTCATGTACTCTTCAGTATGATGCGGTACCGCCTGTAGTCTTAGTTTCTGCCTACTTACTAAGTAATGATGTGAGCATCTTGTTACGTGCTTATCGGCCACGCCACTAATACACCTTCTTTGGAGAAATGTCTCTTTGTATCTTTTGCTCATATTTTAATTGAGTTCCTTGTCTATTTGTTGTTGAATTGCAATAGCACTGTCTTTAGATTTTAAGGTATGTGTTGAAGTAGGGGTTGGTCAAGGCTTGTTTTGTTATTGTCTTGGTTATTTGTTTTGTGTTGCTCTTAACACACCAGAGTCTGGCCTCTCTTGTTGAATTTCCCTCTGCTAACCCTAGTACCTTTGTTAAGATCCAAATGATCAGATATGAGCAGAGTGACCCCAGATTTCAGGGCTCAGACTTAGAAATGCAACGTGTGACTCCTCCTTCCTCCCCAGGGACTCCAGGACTGCCCAGGTTCCTGCTCTGCTGTGTGGAGGCCACCTCGTGTTATGGCTTTCACGTCTCTTCCCAAACTGAGGTTTAATTGCCTCTATGTCTGTGTTTGAACGTGGGGGGTTTAAGAAGTGGAACAGCCCTTAGTATCTTAATCCGAGCTGAACTTGGTCAACCAGGGGCCCTATTAGGTGACGACCAAATCTATAATGTAATTGTCACAGCCCACGCATTTGTAATAATTTTTTTCATAGTTATGCCAATAATAATTGGTGGCTTTGGCAACTGACTTGTACCACTTATAATTGGGGCACCAGATATAGCATTCCCACGAATAAACAACATGAGCTTCTGACTCCTACCCCCATCATTTCTTCTCTTACTAGCCTCATCCATAGTGGAAGCCGGAGCAGGAACAGGCCGAACTATTTACCCCCCACTAGCCGGTAATTTAGCTCACACTGGGGCATCAGTCGACCTAACTATCTTTTCCTTACACTTAGCAGGTGTATCCTCAATTCTTGGGGCAATTAATTTCATTACTACAATCATTAACATAAAACCACCCGCTATAACACAATATCAAACACCCTTATTCGTCTGATCAGTTCTTATCACTGCTGTCCTCCTACTAGCCGCAGGAATCACAATGCTTCTTACAGACCGACATTTAAACACCACTTTCTTTGACCCAGCTGGAGGAGGCGACCCTATTCTCTATCAACACTTGTTCTGATTTTTCGGACACCCAGAAGTATATATTCTTATCCTCCCAGGCTTTGGCATTATCTCCCATATTGTAACCTACTATTCAGGCAAAAAAGAACCATTTGGTTATATAGGAATAGTCTGAGCTATATTATCTATTGGATTCCTAGGATTTATTGTTTGGGCCCACCATATGTTTACAGTAGGCTTAGACGTGGATACACGAGCCTACTTTACATCAGCTACAATAATTATCGCAATTCCAACAGGAGTCAAAGTCTTTAGCTGACTAGCAACCCTGCACGGAGGAAACATCAAATGGTCCCCTGCAATGCTATGAGCACTAGGATTTATTTTCCTCTTCACAGTTGGAGGGCTCACAGGCATCATATTATCTAACTCTTCACTAGACATTGTTCTTCACGATACATACTATGTAGTTGCCCACTTCCACTATGTTCTCTCCATAGGCGCCGTTTTTGCTATTATAGCCGGATTTGTGCACTGATTCCCACTATTTACAGGATACACACTAGACGATATGTGAGCTAAGACACACTTCGCCATTATGTTCGTAGGAGTAAACATAACATTCTTCCCTCAGCACTTCCTTGGCCTATCAGGTATACCACGACGTTATTCTGACTACCCAGATGCCTACACTACATGAAATACAGTCTCATCTATAGGATCCTTTATTTCACTCACAGCAGTCCTAATCATAATTTTCATAATTTGAGAAGCCTTTGCATCCAAACGGGAAGTACTTCACGTAGAACATGCCTCTACAAATCTAGAATGACTTCACGGTTGTCCACCACCATACCACACATTTGAAGAACCAACCTTCGTTAAAGTAAAATAAGAAAGGAGGGACTCGAACCCCCTAAAACTGGTTTCAAGCCAGCACCATAAACTCTATGTCTTTCTCAATGAGATATTAGTAAATATATTACATAACTTTGTCAAAGTTAAATTATAGATTAAACTCTATATATCTTATATGGCTTATCCTTTCCAACTAGGCTTACAAGATGCTTCCTCACCTATTATAGAAGAACTAATAAAGTTCCATGACCACACATTTATAATTGTCTTCCTCATTAGCTCTCTGGTACTATATATTATTACGCTTATATTAACAACAAAATTAACCCATACCAGTACTGTAGACGCCCAAGAAGTAGAAACCATCTGAACCATCTTACCAGCTGTAATCCTAATCCTAATTGCTCTGCCTTCCTTACGAATTCTATATATAATAGACGAAATCAACAACTCAGCTCTCACAGTAAAAACAATAGGTCACCAATGATACTGAAGCTATGAGTGTTTTCTTAGGGATGCCGCTGCCTTCCTTCCCTTGCCTTTTCTGCTGTCTTCTTTCCTCCTCCAGATCTGAATGGTGGATCCAGCCAGGTGTCATCTGCCCACTCTCTGTCCCCAGAGGACAAGCATTGACTGCCCTGACTGCTTCCTGGGTTGAGGTGACAGGAATCACAAAGAACTATCTGGTAGCATTATTGCTGTGGAGATAAAAGTCACCAAAGGCATCCTGTTTGTTTACGAGTAGCTCGTTTTTTTGGTATTCAAGCCTAATATCACTTTATCCCGGCATAAATTTCATGTGTATATGGAGGTGATTCTGGAGGAAACATTTGTGAAGATTTACCTTATATTGATATAGACAGAATCCATGATGTGACTATGAAATATAACAGTTGTTTCCCTAAGTCTAAAATACTCAGCCCTGCGCCTCTCACTGTCTCAATGAAGAGGGTCATGGTCCTAACATTTTACTCTAATGTGTTTCATATAATAATTCCTTTACTCTGTCAGGAAAGTGGAACACTTGATGTTGGAAAAACAAACATAGTGCACAACTTATCTTTAATGCTCAGGTTTTTTTCTTCCATTCGTCTGTGGAGACAGTGTTAGGCTTCTTGCTGCATCAGGATCCTATCCTGCTCCGAGGCTGGTCACCACCCACATCAGCAGACTTGAGTGTGAGACAGTTCAGCCCTGTGCTGTGTCTAATAGCCTGGACTTTGTGAGCCTGTTGTGACCACTCAGGGACGTTTGTCTCATGGCCTGGGACATCAGGAGCCTGATGTGACCACTCAAGGACATGTTTTGCTTTGGCTGATTGTTTGGTCTTGGCGGCATACTGTTTGGGGCTGTTGGCATGCTCTTGCCCCCTGCCTTGTTTATCTGCTCTTACCTCGCTGGGCACAGAGAGCAGCCTCCTTCCCAGCTTCTCTGTTCCAGCCATTCTCACTACGATGGCTTCTGCACTTGCTAGGGACTCCTGGTGTTGCCAGAGCTCACCCTCCCTCCCATTGTGCTGGTCAGAGGGCTGCTTCTGCCTGCATGGAAGTCCAGTGTCCTAGGGACTCACAGGGTTTCGTCCTCTTGGCCTTAGAGCAGGCGTCATCTGCAGATCTAAAGGAAATCTTTTCTTTGCGCTCAGCATCTGAAATCTCTAATTAGACTGCTTCATATTTGGGGCTTATAGAGTTATTTTTGTGTCTGCCATTGAGTGTTTCCTCCCGGTCAGTTCTTATGTTTGCCTGCCTCTCCTGATGCGGAACTCCAACCCCCAGTGAGATCCTTTAGCATTTGGCAGAGCTTCAGAGAAGTGCTCTGGGGAAACGGAACTGCCCGGCCTCTCAATTAGGTTCATTGACCTTTCTAAGTGACCCTAAGAGAACCCGTACAATGCTGACCCCGAGAGTGCCATTTAGCAAGGGCTCCATAGATTTTGACACGTTTAGCTTACATTCCTTATTTGGAAGCATAAAGACAAGATCACCGATGTTTGCCTACGTGGAATATTCCAGACATCTCTGAAGCTCACTGGCCTCAACTTTCATTTTCCTCACCATGTATGTAGGTAATACGCCTATTCCAAAACTACATCTCTTTTTTCCTATCTGTTAATAGCATTTTCAGTGTCTCCCTGCTGTCCCAAACCTTCAAGCACTTCTGCGGTAACCATTTGTTGGGTTTTGGTTTGGCACTACTGAGAGATAAGCAGCAGTCTAGTAAAGAGTCACCTGATCGCCAACGATGGTTTCAGGCCTGAAAGAAGAGTCAAACCATTTGTCAGGAAACTCTAGAACCCTCAGAAGACCCAAAATTTCTTAGACACTGGAAATTTGTTAATTTTTTTTTAAATTTAAAATTGAGTATCTCCTGTAAAAATCACACCATAGCAAACACAGAGAAGATAAGGCCAGAACAAGCATTTGGTACTTCTGCTTAGCATAGCAGACGTGACCCTTCTGTACCCTTTACCAGAGGACCCGGAATACGAAGAGTAAACCCACATTATCTCTGCTTTCTAAGAGCAAGGGGCTCGCAACCTTCTGTGCTGATCTTATAACTGCATCCACAGAGCTCCCAAATCTGTGGATACCAATGCTTTAAATTCAGAAAAAGTTATCCACTGAGCAGAGTGTAGTAAATTAGAACGCTTTTCCGGTTCCCAGACCCACCATGGCTTCCAGAGAACAAATGCTCTCGGTCTTTCCACAGACTTTTCTGTCTTTGTGCCCTCAGCACACTTCAAAGGAGAGATAAGATCTCAGTGGTCCCACATTATTCTAAGTAATGGCATGCCTGCTGGCGAATTGAGGAAGGGCTTTATTTACAGTCTTTCTTTTGGATCCCACCAGTCCTGGTGTCGGCCTTTCCCCACATCCATCTTCCTTTATCTCAGTTCTTTTGGTGGCCAGGTCAGTTATTTGGTGACTAGCTGCCAAATCTCCCACGTTCCCAGAATCCTCTTGGAGCCCACTCAGCAGGATCCTCCCCTGGCTGCTGGCTTGTCAAGATGAACAAGACAGAAGTGTGTGCTGGGAGCCCAGGGTCACGGCTCTTATCTTCCTTGAGGAAAGAAACCACCACACAGCCTTACAGATGCTCAGATGAACATCTGGATAAATATTCAGATTCTGATGCTTCATTTGAATCTCAGGACGTCATTGCTGAACCACGGTTCACGGATGAACTTCACTTAAACCCATAGAATAGAAAGAAATCATCCTGAGTTCTCCCTAATAATAACAAAACCCATCATAATTCACTGCAGTCTTCTGCTCACAGTGTAGCGTGTAATCCAGCAGGGCGATAAGGAGAGAGCCCGAGAATGCCGCTCCTAAATTTAGGCTGTCTTTAATGTCAGGGCAGTCTGCTCTGCACCCTTTACCGGCTCTGGTGGCTTCTGTCAACAAAAACAGCAAATGTTTGCTAGGTGGTGCTTCTCTGCCAGACTATGTGGTAAGGTGGGTTTGGTTAGCTTTGTTTCCCAGACCCAGAGATTAAGTATCCTGGCCCAATTGACAGCCCTGTCACTTGAATGTGTTTCAGTGAAATTAGCAAAGTCACAGTAGGGACGATGGAGAAAAATGACAACAGCCATAAAACAGACGAATTTTGTTCCTGTCTAGCTGTCATTCAGTTCCTTGATTCTGTATGACTGTACTGTAGTTTGCTGGGATGAGGGCACAGAGCATTTGTCTCAACCGCCGCCCCCAGCACTACAGAATGAAAGATATAGCTAATTCGTTCTAACTAAAGGAGACCTTAGCCTTCGTCTCAGGAACCCGTGTAATTGAATAAGGCCCTTGTACTGCCTGCTCCCTGTGTCTGGGATGTCTGCTTTGTGATGGTCATGTGACTGCCCTTCTGGTTTCAGCTTTAAAAAAAATATTAAGATTTATTTTGGATTATTTGTAGCTGTATGGGTTGGTACCCACAGAAGTCAGAAGAGGCTGTCAGCTTCCTGGAGCTGGGGTTAATGGATACAGAGAACCAAACCCAGGTCCCCTGCAGAAGTAGCCAGTGCTGTAACCACAGAGCCAGCTCTGTATCTGTCTCATTCCTTCTCTTTGGACAGCCCAGGCTACTGCTTACAAAGAAGGGCTCTCGTCTCTTTCTCACTTACATCATGAGAAGAGTTTGTGTGTCTCGTACGTAGGCTGCCATGTTCTAGAGCTAGGGTGGCCCTGGAAAATGGCAGAACTCAAAGCAGATTTGCTACAGTGTGCTCTGGAGAGTCCCTTCCAGGCCAGCGCTTTGCAAAGGGCTCCTGAGCAGCCCCCCAAACCTCAGAGTGACTGAGGTACCCAGGTGGGACCAGCAGTTCTTGTAGGCTTGATGCTTACATCCTCACTGGGGCCCTGCTAGTTGACCATCTGTTGATTGAAGCAGCATCTCCATCCTAAGGGTCAAGGTCAGGCAGGGACTTAGAGAGCCTGCAGCATCCCACACTAGTTTTCAGTGTCGACACTCCCTGTTTGGAGCTGTGCTTCTTCTTCATTTACTGGCCTCTCTTTCTGTTAGCTGGTCCTTTTCCAGGTCTTGCAAACACAAACAGCAGAGCTTCCTACTTGGCCCCAAGGAGCAGAGTTATAGGGAAGAAAAGAACCACCAAGAGCCAATCGAGCCAAGTGCCCCAGGAGTGATGGAAATAAATGTGTGGTCTGGGGGAGAGAAAGGCTATTTGGGTTACTAACGGTTCACTAAAGATCTGATATTTAACCTCAGGCCTTAAAATCTGAGTCCAGCAGAAAGGAAGGAGGATGTGTTTGTGTGAGGAAACTAACTCGTACAAAGATCAAGTTAGTCTGAAAGGCCGTGGTGCGTTCTGACGGTGGAAGAATTTAGTTGTACAAGATTGAAGCGTGAGAGACTTGGTAGGCATGAGTGCCCACAAAGCAGGTTGAGGCCACGTGTGTAAAGGATTCTGTCTGGGAGCTGAAGTCTTCCCTTCCTGTGGTGGGAAAGCAGCTGGATCTTTATACGTAGGTGTGGCCTGATAGGTTTGTAACTTTATAAAAATACCTCTGGTGGCATGTAGGTGATATGAAACCTGCTTATCCAAGGAGCCCATTTGAGGGGTGTGCCTGACCCAAGGCAGTAGGTGATAAACTGGAGAGCCGATTTGAATTTATCCACAGCAGAGTTGAGTGCTTGTCCAGTTTAGGCAAAGAAGCTTGACCGCAGTGAGATGAAGGTCAACCCTTCGAGCCGCCGGCTTGATGGTTACTTTAGTGCAAGAGACTTGACTTTCCCCAGACCTTCAGATAATGCTAAGACTTAGACTGATTTTCCACTTTGCACCTGAGTAATATAGAAAATGAATCCAAAAGAACCAGCTGCCAGCCGGGCGGTGGTGGCGCACGCCTTTAATCCCAGCACTCGGGAGGCAGAGGCAGGCGGATCTCTGTGAGTCTAGGCCAGCCTGGTCTACAGAGTGAGTTCCAGGACAGAGAGACCTTCCTGTCTCGGCGAAACAAAACAAAAGGGATCAACTCTCAACCAGTAGGTACAGCTTTGGGACAAAGCCGTGTCCTCTGCAGAGTGGCATTTTTCCATAAGACCCTCACATCCACAAGCGTGCCCTGTGTGGAGAGAAGTCTGGGCTCCTAAAAGATGAGGAAGGTTCCTTTGCTTTTCAGGTCTGTGGGAGAAGGAGGTCTTGGGGAAACCTGGCCCAGAACATTCAAGGGACATCAGGCTGATGGCTCAGGGTAATGTCACATGGTCAAGCCACCAGTTTGTCTGAGCAGGGGTGGGCCTAGTGTTGTCACGGTTTCATTTCCGGTTTTATCAGCTGGATACAGACGAGGTGTCGGTGTCATAGACTTAAATGTTTTTCTCTCGAACCTTTGGATAACTGATGCTTTTCCATGATTTCTGACAGTTATTTTTTATTCGATAATGAATAATAAAGTGAGATTTACCGTCTCCATCTGACAGCATTTGTTTTATTTTGACAGTTCTTTCTAGACAGCAAAGGTTTTCTAATTAGGTTTTGTGTCTGCCAAAATGTTGCTGGGGGCGGGGATCTATTTCTCTGGAAAAAAAGTTTCATAGTTTCCAGCCTAAAAAGCTGGAGTCATCTTATTTTGATTTGGAAGTTTTTGCATAAGCCCGTCAGAAAATGAAGCCAGACTTTCTCCTGAAAAATGAATTCTTAATAGGAGAAAATTAACTCGGCTATGTAGAGAATGGGGAGGGAGAATTAAGAGATGTTTGAGTACAGTGTTTCCATAGTCCCTCTAAAAATCTCTATCTGAACTAGTGATCACTACAGGGTCTCCCCTTTTCTACTGTTTTATTAGAGCACATGATTCTTGCTGTGTAGAGATTCCACCCCCAGGGGGCGCCAAACGTCCCTCCGCAGTTGGTTTTGTGGCTGAAGAAGCCGGTGGAAGTCACAGGTGTGTCCATTGACCGTTCTTTCCTTTAGAGCAGTCTCGAGAAACCAAAAGGGGAAGCCATGTTGCTAACTGGTGCTGGCGACTTTATCATTGCTAATAGCAGAAACATCACGGTGAGCTAATCACAAAAACAGTCCTCCTCGCTGCTGCCTTGGCCCCGGCAGCGTGCTGTGTGGAGATGCATTCAATTCCTGCAGTAGCAGCAGTGGCCAGATTCGATTTCCATCCAGGAGTGTTTTCCTCCCTGACTCCCTCAGTCAGACTAGGATCAGATTCCAGACATAGCTGCCCTCGGCCCCACCACCTCTGATCTCCACCGTCACCACCGTCCGGTATTTTCCACGGAGCACAAACGAGTATGTGGATGGAACCGAGGGACTCATTAACTAGTATTTCAAAGACCTGTGTCTGCTCGGAAAAGCAACAGCAGGCATCGTCTGTGGCACTGTACCACTTCACAGCCATGCCACCCCAGTCATTCATGCACCAGGTTGTGACCACTCTGTTTTGGTGCGTTTAAAAAAATATTTCTTTTAATTTTTTTTTGTTTGTTTTTTGTTTGTTTGTTTTTTTCGAGACAGGGTTTCTCTGTAGCTTTGGTGCCTGTCCCGGAACTAGCTCTTGTAGACCAGGCTGGCCTCGAACTCCCAGAGATCCGCCTGCCTCTGCCTCCCGAGTTCTTTTAATTTTTTTGAGCTCATAATATAATTACATAATTATAAAGCCCCTTCCCTTTCCTTTCTCCAAACCTTCCCATATACCCTCCTTGTTCTTCTGCAAATTCTGTCTTGTCATTATCTTATACATATATGTGTATATTCCTAAAAATATAAATACAACCTGCTCTGTCTGCATAGTATAACTTGTGTGCATGTTTTCAGGGCTGACCATTTGGTATTAGATAACCAGTTGGTGCTTTATCTAATCCCCGAGGAAGACGATATCTCTCGTTCTCAGCATTCCTCAGCTACAAGGGCAGTTTTGAGCACACAACAATTCTCTGCAGTGTGCTCTGTTGGCTGTAGGGGTCTGAGTTTTGAACACACGAAGGCTCCTTCTTTATAATGTTGCTCTGTTGACTGAAGGGGCCTGGTACTCTGTGAGAACTGAAGGCCACATGACATAGAATGTGGGTTTCATAAACTTGCATGAGGATTTGGTCCTTGGGTTTGCGGGAGGAGAAAATGCAGTACAGGATGTATGGAGAGATGGCTCCGTGGTTCAGAGTCTTTGCAGCTTTTCGAGGACGAGGGTTTGTTTTCAGGAATCCACATAGCAGTTCACAGTTGCTTGTAACTCCAGCCCCAGGGGATCCAGTGCCTTCTTCTGGCACCTGCAGACCTGTTGTGCACATAAACTCACAGAAGAACACACACATACATATATTTTTTTAGTCTTAAAAAAATGCAATGGAGTTTGAAGAGGTGGTCTTATATGTCATTGATATCAAATGATGAGATCTGTTATCACTCAGGCCTATGCTGAAGAGGTATTTCTTTAGCCTAGCCCTACACTCTCCTTCATGAAGCAGGACAAGGAACCAACAGTGTGTGTGCCGGTGTGTCCATGAGAAGCCTCCGTGGCAGTGCAGCCTTGAACATCCTCCCCCAACACCCTGGAAGTGATTTTCCCTGCTGTCTCATGGGAAGAGTGTGCTTGCTCTTTGCTGGTACTTGCGGCTTGCTCAGGGAGATGAAGCCTTTTTGTAAGCCCACACTGCACTAGGAACACCAGGGCCTAGCACTGTGGGGCAGAGGCCCCGGGGTCAGCCAGAGCCTGAAGATCTAGATTTTCTATTCTCAACTGTTTTCAGTCCTCATCTTCCTCCTCTCTAAGTAGCAGGACCATTGTAATCTAGATGGTTGGCATGGCATGAAGGACGATGACGGTCACTACTGTTTACTGAACACCCAGGTGGCATTTCATTCTCACTTTCAAAGAGGAACAATGAAGAAACGGAGGTAGCATGTTGTCTCTGGCCACCCAGCTCGTGAGCAGCTGGCATTAGCCGTCAGTTATGTCTCTGTCCCATCTTAGACCTTAAGATCCTGTGAAATCCGTGGTGTCTGATGTGGCGTTAATGTTTCCTTGCTTCCTGTAGACACAGTCCATACTCTAGCGTCCCCTGTGTTTATGGCTTAGCTTTCCACTGTTTTAGTCTGCTAGGGTCCACCATGGTCCACTGAAAATAGTAAATGGAAAATTCATTCCAAAATAAACAAACTCCAAGTTTTAAATTGTACTTTCTTCTGCATGGAGACATCTAGTGCAGTGAAGTCTGCCATCATGCTAGTACATGAACTGTTCCTTCATGTAACATGTAGTATGGTACCATACTGCGGGAGAGAAACCACAGCCACATGACTTTTGGAGTTTTAGATTAGGTCTTTCTGTATTGTTCAGTCTTGTCTCAAGCTCCAGGGCTGGAAAACATCCACCCTTCCTCAGCTGGGGCAGCACGCACCTGCTTTTGTAACAATGTATTCGTTCTGTTTTATTGTTATCGTTGTTGGTGACTTACTATGTCTAACTTATGAAGGGTCACTGTATATAATACAGAACTGGAGAGATGGCTCAGCAGTTAAGAGCACTGGTTGCTCTTCCAGAGGACCTGGCTTTAATTCCCAGCACCCACATGGTGACTCACAGCAGACTGTAACTCTAGTTCCAGAGTTCCACACCAGGTGTGTGCATGTTGTACAGACATATACAGGCAAAACACTCATACACATAAAAAGTAAAAACGAAAAGAAACTAAATTGAACTTTTATTATAGGTGTGTGTAGGAAAAAACAGAGTGGATACTGGGTTTCAAGTATCCACTGGATGTCTTGGGTCACTCCTCCAGGATAAGGACTGTGTGGAACGTTCCATGGAACAAGTCTATCTTACCCCCTCCTGTAGGTCATTTGGACAACAGTGGATTTTTAAAAGAAGCAATGTTTAAGTATCATATACATGCAAATAAAGATTATTTAGATATGTACATGAAGTCACCTTGGCCCCGGGTACCTTGGAAACTAATATGATTCTACAATTTTGGTAACCAAGAAACATCACTGCTGTTTTTCTACAGTCCAAACTCAGTGTTTCCCTCTGAGCTCACACCCAGCTCATAAGCCACCCAGTGTCTGTTGTTCTTACCACTTCTACCCTGTTTACACCAGCACCCTGCACACCTCTGTCATCTTGGAGCAAGACCTTCTCTTCCTGGTACAGCATACAGTGGAACTTCACCTTGCCACCCTGTAAAGGGGGGAAATGGTTCACTTCCCGCCCCTGCCCCCACACCTCGATGTTTGCAGTGTCGGGAGAAACTGTGACTTTCACGCATAAGATAGGGTTTCACATAAGAAAGGTCACCAGAGAGTGGGTTGGTAATTGAGATACCAGCTTCAGGGTTAGAAGTCCTCTTTCAAGATGAACTTATCTTTCTTCTTTTTGAGGGTTTCTCTGTGTAGCGTGGCTGTCCTCGAACTTGCTCTGTAGATCAGGTTGGCCTTCAACTCAGAGCTCCACCTGCCTCTGCCTCCCGAGTGCCAGGATTAAAGGCGTGCGCCACCATGCCTAGTGCTGGAAGACAAATCTTAAAAGGTTTTCTGCCCTCCTCTGAAGGAGCTTGGAGTCACTAAGTGAAACTCCCCTGCGTTTTCTTTTCATGAACCCGGGGAAGGCCAGCTCTTGTGCTCCTGTGCTTGCATCGTTGTCCTCTGTCCGTGAGGTTCCTCCATGGCTTTGTCCAGGCCTCCATCTACACTGTAGAGCTCATAGAGGATGAAAGGGCTTTTTACCAGATGAGTGTCATGTTCGACCCTGGTTATGTCTGGTCCTGGAGGACGGTGTCCCGTGGGAGAAGGGAAGAGGGCACACTGTTCTTCCTCAAGATCCCTTTACCCAGAGTTACATGGAAGCCTCCTGTTCTTGAGCACTGGAAAACATGCCCTGACCACTTTTCAGTAGCTGGGCCACACCGCTCGTCCCCACCCTTAGGCAAAGTGCTACCACTTGGAAAGATGGGGAGGCAAGACAGGCTGAGGAGGAATGAAGCGTTGCTGTTTGGAGAGATAGCTCAGCCTCTAAGTATGTGTACTGCTCTTACAGAAGACCTGGTTAGGTTACAGCACCACATGAGGTGGCTCACACCTGTAGCCCCAGCTGGCATCCTCTTCCTCCACAGGTACCTAAATTTGTAGGCCCCCTGCCCCCACACACTGGCACACACACATAATTAACTTCTTCTTTAAAGAGAGGAAGCATTATCCTTATCCCCCTAACTACCAAATAGAATCTCAAAGGTCATGAGTTTTTCTGAGAGCAGGGAACATCGCAACGGGAACATGTTTTCTTGCTACTCTGGGCATTTTTAAAGAGATTGGCACCTGGGATGTTTTAAAGGAAAGCTGAGGAAGATTGCATAAGTTATTTTGACGTAATAGTCCTTGGCCACAGAGTTGAGTAACAAGAACAGAACTTGTCTAAGGTTGACAATTATTGGATGGATGTCCTTGCAGGAGTATTCTTGTATAAGGTCACAGTAAGCTCCCACCCCCAAGACTGTGGTTCTGGCGTGTTCTCATCATGTGGCATATGCATATGACACCCCACTCCTTCATAACCTCAGCTTCTCCAACGACATCTTTGTCTGTTAGGGCTTGACACAAGGGACTCCATTGTGGTATCTTTCACCTGCTCATGCCAAGGCTTATCTGTGTTTCAGACAATGGTGGGCAGACTCTGTCCGGGGGCAACAACTGGCCACTCCGTGGAAGGAAATGGACCCTGTGGGAAGGAGGCATCCGTGGAGTGAGCTTTGTGGCAAGCCCCTTGCTGAAACAGAAAGGCGTGAAGAGCCGGGAACTCATTCACATCTCAGACTGGCTTCCAACACTGGTGAATCTGGCTGGGGGAAGCACCAACGGTACCAAGCCTCTGGATGGATACGACGTGTGGAGAACCATCAGGTACCTATATGCCTTTCCCCATTCGTTGTCAGGACAGAAACTCCAGCAACTTAACATGGTTGATGGAGAATAATCACTTTGCTTTGTAGGATGACAGTCCAGCGTAGACATACAAGACTCCCTATCCCCCACCTTATAAGAAAAAGAAATGAGTCTCAAATATTTCTTCCAAATATTGTCCTTACATATTTTTAAATCTTACCTTTGGCATTTTGGTTTTGTGTTTTATGCAAAGGACAGGATTCTCCTGTAGAAGGTCTTTAGAGCTGAGAAGTTTTCTTGGTGTAGGACAGAGTATTGCTGACTCCCTGCAGGATGGTGGGGCTTCTACCCTGTTGCCAGCTGGAGAAATGGAGGCCTCAACAGAGATGAAGGCGTGGGATGGGAGCCTGGAGACACTGTGCAGTCTGGAGAACTAAGTTTATTGATAAGTATTTGATGAATACCTACTATGTGATGCTCTGTTCTGGGTTCTGTAAAATTAGAAATAACTCAGACGAAACCCTGGCTCTCAAGAAGCTTACGTTGTGGAGTTGGGGGTGGGGGTGGAGTAAGGGCATTAAATCAGGAAAAGAAGCGAGATACTTCGGGTCCTTTGGGAGGAGATAAGAAGTGTGAAGGAAATAAATGCTGTGTTCTGGGAGAAGGGGACGCCATGTAGGAGCAGGGCCTGTCCTCAGCTGTAGCGATGGCAGCTGTCCTGCCCATTTCTCTCCCACAGCGTGGAAGGGAGGCACAGGCCCTGGAGGCTGGAAGATGTTGCCTTGGAGTATGGGAAGGAAACCTCAAGCGTGGTGTCTGTATTCAGCATGTGTTTAATAACATGTGCATCTGTGATTTAGTACCTAGATCCAGTTTATACATAAAATTACGTGCATTGGAAGTGCTGTATTCACTGAAGCAACATATTGGATAGTACTGTGCTTCTCAGCCTCTTCGGTGTGCCAAGTTTTGTCTGGGGGTCGCTGGTCGAGTGTCCTCTTGCAAATCACCCCATACTTTGCTTTCTTCATCTATGATGTTTTGAGTTCAAAACAGGGAAGTTTCAGGTCTCAGAGGAAATGCACAGCAGAGGACACAGGGGTGAAGAGCCTTGGTGTGCGTGGTTCTTTATAAGGTTGTGTGTATGCGTGAGCATCGTGGGTGGGGACTCAAACAGACTCCTAGCTGACCACTGGCCCCTGCATTCACTGGTGACACCTATCTAGTCCCTAGTTGGTCATCCAAGTTCACAGAGCTAGGGTGCCAATACTGTGCACATACTCTGCACATACGGTGATTGAACTGATCCCTCACTGCTAAGCATATAGCTTATTTCGTTTCTTCCCTCCCTCCCTCCTTCCCTCCCTTCCTCCCTCTCTCCCTCCCTCCCTTCTTTCTCTCACTCTCTTTCTGTTACTTTCCTTTCTTTTTCTCTTTCTTTCTTTTTTTTTTTTTTTTGTTATTTTGAGATAGCATTTCTCTCTACAGCCCTGGCTGTCCTATAACTTGCTCTGTAAACCAGGCTGGCCTCAAACTCTCACAGAGATCCACCTACCTTTGCCTCCCACGTGCTGGAATTAAAGGCATGTGCCACCACCGCCCAGCCATTTCTTTTTTTGTTTGTTTTTAATATTCTTGTTTTTCCTGTAGTCATTTTAATGTTAAAGATATAGGGAACTGCTGAGATATCTCAGCAGGTAAAGGTACTTGCTGCAAGCCTGACAGCCCGAGTTTGATCCCCTCCATGCATGTGGTACAAGGATAAAACCAATTTCCATTTGTTGTACACACACATGTACACATGCACACACACATGTACGCATATGTACCATGCACGCTGTGGCCGGTGTACTCTCACAAACCCTCCACACTAACTAGATAAATAAATAAATAGATAAATGTAATTAAATTTTTAAATCAGGGTTTAGAATGATATCATGTCACGTAGAGGGCGTTTGGCGGCTGTTAATGTGCAAACTGTGAAGTTGACAGTCTCCTGAGCTTGGGAAAGATGGGAGATATGTTCAGCCGAGCCCTCCTGCTTCTCAAAGCACAGCATCTCCTCTAGGAGGAAGGATGAGGGAAGGAGGGAAGGTCTCAGCTCTTCCAAACTCAAGGAGGTCTGATTCTGTTAGCTTTATAACTTTGTTTAAATGATTGTGCTTCTCAAATTCCAGGTTTTCCCTGGGGAATGTATAAAAATTTAAGGCTTGCTTTTCAAGCAGCAAAATTAAAAGGATTGGCCCATTTTTCAACTTTTCAACTAGAGATAACCCTTGAACAGTGCTGGGTCTGAAGTCACCCCTGCATAGTCACAAATTCACACTTAATTTTAAAACTTCTTATTTAACATCTTTATTAATAGGTATTTGAAGTCAGTAGACTCAAAAAAACTTCTAAACTTATATTGAAGATTAAAAATGAAGTTTTTTAAAAAAAATTCATTTTGATCATTTATGAAACAATATACAAAGCTATGTTGAGAAAAACAGGGCCTTATTGTACTATGTCCAAAAAGAAGCATCTTTAAGTAAAAAGTGACAGCAATGAAAGCCCCCGCAGTGCACAGAGTAGGCGGTCTCGGTTTTCTCTCTCAGCAGGCAGAAGGCAAGCCCTGCCACTCAGTCTCTTCTTTCCTTATTGCTGGGTTTGCATGCTCTCTTCTTGATAGGTGATATGGCAGATAAATGACTGTTTTCTCTGTCCTGCTCTCTTCATCATTGAGAGTGGATAAGCCCACAGCTGGCGGAGCTGCTATTTCTGTTGCCTTTGCATCAGGAATTGAAGCTGAAGCTGCAAAGCTGCATGTAGCTGTGCCTCTGGGCTCTGACCTTCATCGCCTGGTTTACCTTGTCTTCTCTAGGCTCTCTGGGGAGAGAGAGAGAGAGACAGAGAGAGAGAGAGACAGAGAGAGAGAGACAGAGAGAGAGAGACAGAGAGAGAGAGACAGAGAGAGAGCTTTGCTGTATGATGGTCTGTAATCTCTGGCCATGCATAGCCTGTGGCACTGGTCTCCCTGGCTGTGTGGTACCCTAGCTATCGATAATCTACATCACTTCTGCATATGAGGTGTTCACCATATGGTCTCTGTATATAGTAAGTGGAGACCTTCACCTGAGTTATGAGCAGCAGTGCCGGTCATAGACCTAGAGCATGCTCTGTGAGCCCTGCCCCATTCTTTCTGTCATCTGTACTCACTCTTGGTAATGCTATGAGTATGAAGGACTATAGACGTGGATGACATAGGAAGCGGCTATTGCCTTTTACTTTGAATTGAAGCTCTGCTGGTCCCACTCTCATCTGCTGTCCCCAACTCCCTTCCCCTCCAACATTCAGACTGCACACGAGACTCCTGCACCTTGGTGGTGCACCCTGCACCCTTGCATGGTGCGTTCTGCACCCTTGCATGGTGCACCCCTCACCCTTGCGTGGTCCACAGCTTGATGCTGCAGTGCTGGGGTGGGGGTGACAGACAATCCTGTCTGCTTCACTGTTCTCCAGGGGACTATCGCCTCTACTACTCGTTACTATGGAGATAATGGAACCAGATTCTCTGGGTTCTGCTCTCCATGTGACTGTACTCTTCCACAACTTTATAAGCAGCTTGCTACTTATCATAAGCCTCACCAGTGACTTAGCAATCAAACAATACATTTTGTGCTATATGAATTAAATGCCATAAAATTATGCCAAAGGACCACAAGAGAACACATTTTTTTTTGCCATTGCCAACTTATGACAATTTGAAAAAACTTGCAAGTGAATTGTAGAGCCAAGAAGTATTAAAATTTCTTTTTTAAACCCAATATTTGTTCTTTAAAAGGTTTGTGTTAAGGATAGTGATACAGTTCAGTGGTAAAGTGATTTTTTAGCATGCACAAGCCTCAGGATCAATCCTCAGAAATGTGCATACCACACATAAACACACACACACAAATACATGTTTTCACCATTTTCTGCATCTTTTCCCTCATTTAACAGGTTTGAAATCAATTGTGATAAAGAAAAATAATCATTTTATAAGCAATTGCTATAAATAACCAGTTTTTCATTATGTCATTTAGCTGCTCCTAGCAAACACCATTTTGTGGAAGGCTCCTTGAAATGCCAAACCATTGCCTTAATTTTTAAACATTTTTATTTATTTTTAATTTATGTGTATGAATGTAATTCACCACATGTGTGCAGTGTCCATGGAGATCAGAAGAGGGCATAAGGTCCTCTGGAACAGGAGTTAGAATTGTGAGCTGCCCTGTGGGGACTGAGAACTAAACCCAGGTCCTTTGCAAAAACAGAAAGTGCTCTTAACCGCTGAGCTATTTCTCCAA
Organism: Chionomys nivalis; assembly: GCF_950005125.1. Lineage (NCBI taxonomy): Eukaryota > Metazoa > Chordata > Mammalia > Rodentia > Cricetidae > Chionomys > Chionomys nivalis. The sequence continues at coordinate 51,692,632 of NC_080100.1, read as the reverse complement.
CACTAGCCTCAAATTCTTATCTGATGTTTTTAGTAAATAACACTGAAATGAACTATTCCTGGATAAAATCTTTGCCTGCATTTAAATGTTTTTTATATGTAAATTATTTTAAATTAATTGTGATAGAGATTATTATATCTATCTCTATATAATATATATCTCTAGAGATAGATATAATGATCTCTCGACATATATAATATTATATATTATTATAAACAGTGACTATAGTTAACTATTCTCCAAGAAGGCTTCTCTCATAATTCATGATGAACAGAAATATTCATTTTCATCACAGCCTGCCTCCCTCCCTTCCTCTCTCTTTCTTTCTTTTTTTCTTTCCTTTCCCCCTTCTTTTCTTCCTTTCTTTTCTTTTCTCTTCTTTTTGGTTTTTTGTTTGTTTGATTTTAAAGACAGGGTTTCTCTCTGTATCCCTGGCTGTACTGGAACTCGCTCTATAGACCAGGCTGGCCTTGAACTCACAGAGATCCACTGGCCTCTGCTTCCTGAGTGCTGGGATTAAAGGCGTGCGCCACCACTTCCCGGGCATCACAGCCTTTCTTGCGTGGTCTTTGAAAAAGCTCTTCAGTGTTCTTTCCATTTGCATTTTCTCTTTTGCAATCACACACTTTTCCTTTCCTACAGTATTTGTCTCAGTGTTTGCGTGTGCATCAGGTACTTGTTTGCTTCACATGGAGGCCAGGAGAGGGCACCAGATCTCCTGGAACCAGAGGTGCAGAGGGTCATGAGCCACTATGTGGGTGCTGGGAACTGAACCCAGGTCCTCTGCAAGAGCTTCAAATGCACTTAACTGCTGAGCCACCACCTCACAATTCAGGATTTATGTGGAAGAAAATCAATCCACAAAACTCAGAAGAAAATCTCAATGGATACCAAGCACACAGCTGAGAAATGAATTTTGAACAAAAGAAAAAAAGCAAGAAAAGCTGATCTCACTGAGAGATATAAGGATGCCAAAACGTTAGTACACAGGAAAATATGAAAACAATTTTGGACAAGTCTATGTCTCACAGCATGAGAAGAAATAGCATCCAAATAATGCATCACTGACTTCAGTTCACGTTATCAGCGACTAATGTGAAGTCAGTGAAGGCTGACGAGGAAGAAAAGCCAGGCACACAATAGGCAGGACCCTGAAGCAGTTGGATGGCAAATTTGAGGATAGCCTGGGCTACACAGCGAACTCTTCTGTCAAAATCAAATAAGTAAATTAAATAAAAGGAGGAGCTAGAGACATGATTCAGTGGACAGAGTGTTTGCACCATAAATATGAGGGCCTGAGTTCAGATCCTCGCCACTCATGTCTGCGCCAGGGTACACGGCAGTCTGCCTGTAATCCTAGCCCATGGGAGGTGGTGACCCAGAACATCTCTGGAGCAAGCAGCTAGGGAGACTAGCTAAATCAGCAGACTAAGAGCTCGTGAGAGACCCTGCCTCAGCGCATAAGCTGGAGAACAACTAATGCCAACCTCTGGCTTCCAAACACAGATGCATACATACACATTCACACACCCGTGCATGACACACACGCGTGTATACCACACACACATGCAAATTAAGTAAGGAAAATATGAACGAGGTAAAACTGCATGGCTCTGATGTGGTCGCGCTGTGGTGTGCTTGGCGCCAAGTCAGTGTTTATTTTTGTTTTGTTTTTTAGGCAGAAATGTACACTGTGGTTCTGTGGGACATTTTGTTCATTTTGAGAAAATTCCTTTGTTCCCGACCACTGGGGCTATTATTTTTGGCGTAGTGCACATCATCGATGTTCATCTGTATCATCAGATTTTAGGTTGTCAACCCCTATTTCATTCTTAAGATTATCTCAATCAGGAATGACCTTTCAGAGTCTGGCTTCTCTGTGTTTCTGCCTGCAGAGAAACTGGCACAGTATGTGGTCACCTTTAACTCCAACTCACTGTCTTTCTTCAGTATGTTTTCTCAGTGATCAACCCTTTAGGGAGTCAGAGCTCTGGGTTCTTCAGGATTGTTACTAAAAGGATATAGCCCATATATGCTATATCATAAGAGAGTAGGCTTTTCTATGTGTGTGTGTGTGTGTGTTTTAAGGCAGATTTGTCTCTGCAGGTTAATCAAACGTTTCCAGGCTCGCTCTGTGGAAAACTCAGCATATCATATCATTCCAGGACAAAAGTTCTGAGGAAAAACAAATCTTCATGTGCCCCTGGCTCTGCTTAAGTCTTTCCACACCAGTGGCAGGACACCTCACACTCACCAGCAGGCACAGAAAGTGACTAGTCACATTGGTGTCAGAGCCGCCTTCCCACTCAGCAAAAGCAAGCAGCCAGCCAAGGGTCAGAGACACTTGATCCGTGCCAAGAGGACGGGAGGTTTTTTCCAGGAAAGGAAAAACCATTTTTTTAAGGTGATGGCAGTTTTTTCAACGTTGAGCAGAGGCGCATGAAATGGGCATGGCAGTTAATGGATGGCCATCGGTGCTGGCCAGGGCATCAGAGGCCTCCCTCAGGGCATGGACATCAGTTCTTCTTAGACTTGCTTCAAAATGTTAAGAGGAACAGCAGAGTTCTAGAGCTGTTCTAGTTTGCTTTCTGTTGCTGTGAGAAAACACTGTGACCACAAGCAACCTGGGGGAGGGAAGGGTTTATTTGGTTTACGCTTCCAGGTCGGTCACAATCCATCATTGAGGGAGATCAGGGCAGGAGTGTGAAGCTGAAATCATGCTTGTTGCTTGCTAGGTACTCTCTGATCGTGTTATACAAGCTTTCTTATATAACCCAGCATCACTTTCTAAGGGATGGTGTTGCCCACAGTGGGCCCACCCCTTCTGCATCAATTATGAATCAAGAAAACACCCCAGACATGCCCATGGGCCAGTCTAGGCAATTCTGCAATGAAAGCTTTCCTCTCAGATGGCTCTAGGTCGTGCCGGGTTGATAGTTAAAGCTAAGTAGGGCACTGATGCTGTTTTCGATAGGGCAGTTGGGTTGATAGTTAAAGCTAAGTAGGGCACTGATGCTGTTTTCGATAGGGCAGTTTCTCTTCCTTCCAAGAGCACACATCATTTCTAGGGTGCCCAATCTTCTCCTGGCTCTTTCCAGTGCTGTGTGTTTTTCTGTCTTACACCAATAAGCAGCTTACAGGCTGTTTCTAGATATTGTATAAGATTGGATGACAAAAAGGGAGATCAAAGGATTCACACTTCATATGATTTCTTGATGAACTTGCTCATTAGTTAATCTTAACATAAGACAGAATTGAAGCCTGGCGCTTAATGGTAGGAATGCGCTTTTCCTTTCCCATCCATGGGGACTGCATCTGTGTATGGCACCCAACTTCAATGACAATTGACTATTAACTACTGGTGTGCAATGTCTTAAAAACTTACTGTGTTGTTCTGGAGATGGTTTTTCTTGCTATTGAAGGTTCAAGAAGAAAGTCATACAAAAAAAATCACTTCCCTCCCCTCCCCACCTGCATCCTGGATACCATGAAGCCCAGTGGTCATTGAGCCAGAGCAAAGAATCTCTGATTCTTATTCTTCGTTGTAAGTAGTGCTGCAGTCAAATGGATTGTGAATAGTATTTCCTAGACGTGGTAATAGTGTTTGAAGTCCTCATTAGCACTGGGATCTGTTTCACACAGCGAGTGCCTCACTGCTGTCATCACTACCCTTCTTGAGTGTGTTTAAATATGTGCTAGATTCACCACTGGTCTCTTCTTCATTCTGTTTCTTTTGTGGAGCACGGGTAATAAAAACCCAGAGACAGATATTGGGGTTCAACCTGAAGATCAGAGCAGCAAAGCAGTCAAGCTACTAGAGAGCTCTTACCTCTATGAAATATTAGGACTAAAAGAGGGAGCAAGTTCCTGTCTCATCCACCTTATATTCCTCTCTAGTGCTGGGATTATAAGTGTGCACCACCAGTGCCCAGCCTCTATGACTAACTAGTGTGGCTGGTGGGATTAAAGGTGAGTGCCACCACTGCCTGGTTTGTATGGTTGACTAGTGTTCCTGCTTTGCATTCTGGTCTTCAGGAAAGCTTTATTTTTTAAAAATACAAATGATATGTTACTACATTTCCCCCTTTTTAAAAATCTAAAATAAAGGAAGGCTATAATGCACCCACCCACTGTGACAGTGGAACTGATTTATTGGGAGCCCACCAAGGCCAGCTGGTCTGGGACTGAATAAGCATGGGTTGATTCCGGACTCCCTGAGCATGGCGGTCAATGAAGGCTGATTAGAAGCCAAGGACAATGGCACTAGGTTTCGATCCTAATACATGAACTGGCTTTATGGGAGCTTAGCCTGTTTGGACGCTCACCTTTCTGGACGTAGATAGAAGGACCTTGGTCTTCCCGCAGGGCAGGGAATTTGGACTGCTCTTCAGTATCAAGAGGGAGGGGGAATGGAGTGGGGGGAGGAGAAGAGGAGTGGGGGTAGGGGGAGGGAAGTGGGGGGAGGGGGCAATATTTGGGAGGAGGGGAGGGAAATGGGAAACGGGGAGCAGGTGGAAATTTTAATTAAAAAAGAATTAAAAAAAAAAATAAAAAAATAAAATAAAATGTAAAAAAAAAGAAAAACTATATATAATAAGTACAATAACTATTTATATTCTATAAGGCAATAAATATATCAATAGTATCTAGTCTATTTTCATTCAACAAATTCAGAGAAAATACACCATATCCAGCCTATCTTGGTGAGTCCAAAGTCTTGTACCTAATTTACTTTCTATTATAACTTGATTTCTGCATCTGATAAACAAGGATAACTATAACTATAACTATCTAGTCTTCAACTCCCTCAGAGACCCAAGAAGGAAATAATATTAACTGAGTAAGCAAGAAGTGCAAGCAAGCAACTTTCAAAAAATGTAGGAAGTGAGAGAAACAGCTGACTGCCTGGATAGTCACCCCAAGTTCCTCTGCAGCATTGGGGCATCCATCTTCAGCCTTCAGACCTAGCATATCTGACACACATTTTGTGAAGCAGGATATTTTGCAGAGTTGTCCTTCCTTGTCTTGACAGTGTTTGGCAGTTACTCTCTTTTGTGTCCTACTTGTCCAATTAGGACAACATACTGTCAGCGGCTGAGACAAGGGCATTTTCTTGCTCTGTGGCTTGCTTTTGCCACAAAGAAAGTAAAATCTATGTGGAGTTTCTTTGATGCCCATTATCTTCTCTGAGGTAGATTGGTTCTGCCAGAAACAGACTTGTCTCGTGGTCATAAAATAAAGAATATTTGTTATTAAAACATCTTAAATATTTGGTAGATCTCTGAAGTGTTTGAAGATGACCTATCTAAAATATATCTATGTTTGACCTTAAAAACATACCTAATGTGACCGCACATTCAATTATCATAGGTGATTAACTATTAACCTGCATTTCCTTATTATTCTAGACAGTTGGTAGTAACAATTTTCAAGGACTAGAAATTTGCATTACACTGTTAAATGAGTTGTGTAGGTACAACACCTTGGACAAGAGTAGAAATGTACGTACAGTATGTTCTAGTAAAATTAATCTTAAATTTGTATCATTATACAGAATTTTAATACAATATACAAAAAAATCCAATCCATTATAAAGCATTTAAAACTAGTAGCTGATTTTTAAAAATAGATTCAATAATCTACCTTTTTATCTTATCATATCTATATCCTCCCTTTTTTCTTTCCAGAGTAGATTCAATAATTTATCCTTTTATCCTATCATATCTATAGCCCCATTTTTTTCCTTTCAAAGCAAGAACTCTTAATCTTATCTCCTCTGTTTAACTTTCCTTCTTGCTGTAATCAATAACAACTTGTAACCAACCCCTCTAAACAATAGCAAATATCCATAACCCATTGAATGACTAAAAACCATCCACCCCACCTCCTGGGAATGTGGGTGTCATATTCTTAAATTACCTTCTGCTGTCTGGGGGCGATGGCATTTTTAGGGGATTTTGAAAAGAAAAATTTGGGTTAATTGTCAAGTCCTGGGAGAGGCAGCTGCATCATTTGTTGTCCAGTCTCTATGAACTGGGAAAGTGCAGGACTTATCTCAAGTTCTGACTAGAGTAGTCTGTTAGGCTGGATCATCTCACCTAGCCACCTCAAAATTGTTCTGAGTAGTTTGTAGTCTGAAGCTGATATTTAGGTGGTATTTTTCAGCTTAGTGGTGCTATCATAGTCCTGGAGGAATTGTCATTGTGGCGCCCTATCCTCCTTTCGGATACTTCAAAGGTCACTGTTAGACATGCTCATGGTTCACTGCAGAAAACTCATAGAGACTCTGACCAATATCATGTATAAAAAGGTAGATGAAACTTTTTTCTAGAATTAGTTAGTACTCCATGTGACCATTAATAGCATGACAAAAGTATAGAATATATATGTATTAATCTTATAAAATTTATACCTAAAGAAAAGCTGTTAAAGAGTCAGTATTAAACCAAAGGATAATGAGATTAGTAACAATAAAATAGTCCTTAAATTTTTGTCTTTCTTCTGTCTCATATCAGGTGACTCTCTGACATGAGACAGAGATTTTGGATTGTAATTTAATAAGTATGCTTGGATTTAGAGAAGGAGAGAGCCACACTGCAACTCCAAAGCCAGCTTTAATCTTCAATTGGACTGGGACCACAAAAAGACCATTTGCATTATATGTCTGTAAAGAACAGTAGAAATAATCATTTGGGAAGATTTTTGAAATTTTATCCTGTTGGAAATGTGTTATACCAATAGGCCAATTTACTTTTTTTTCTTGAGACATTTTTTTTGGATGATTTGTCCTTTTTCTTCAGATGTCTCATTTGTCCAGTGATCTTCAAATTCCTTAACTGGATGTCTTCATTCCCCTGAAAAGACAGAAACAAAATCCTTCCGCAACCCTAACTTTGGGGAGATTCTCTTTAGGGAAGTTATATCTGATCAAATGAAAAGCATTTGTTAGTTTTAAAGGTTAGTTTAGTTTAAACAGCCATGGTGCTTAATGAACTATGATCTCTTCTAATTAAGAAGAGATCTTATTCAAATAGAATCTTTATCAATTTTGATGGTATCCATAGCTTTTCTTCTCCTGTGGAAACAAAGTAAAACCCTTTTTCCAACATAACACATGTCCGGGTTTCCATGCTGAGGCCAACAAATCTTGAAAGTATATTGGCTGATTTAATTCTGTAGTTTTTTCCTATTATCCAGTGTCTCTCTGCAGCTGTTGTTCCTTTTTCATCAGCATTTAGAAATTTATGGTTTGTTTCTAAAATTTGGGGAGTATTAATCTGAGTATTCCCATTGCTATAACAAATCAAGTCCCCAAAATTCATTGCTGTTTAGCCACATGTGGTTTTAATATTTCTCTCTGTTTTTCTGCCCCTATACATTCAACCCATCTTGTGCTCTGCTTTACCTGAGATAAAGTTCCAGTCCATAAAAACTGAACATTTACATCCTGAAGAGGCCAATTTGGATGCCAAGATTTTGGTGACATAATTGTTACATCCCCACCTGTGTCTACCAGGCCTTCAGTGACAATGTAATTTATTCATACTTTTAATTTTGGTCTTTGTTCATTTATAGAAGTTTGTCAAACTACTCACTTTATGGTTTCTCCTGTGTTTTTTGTTCTCTCTCTGTAGCTTTTCTGTGATCCAGAGCAGTATCGTTTCTTACAACAGGCATTAGGTTCTTTAATTGCTCTGGGAAGGTTACTAATCCCAACATGCATGTTAGTTCCAGGTGGTTGTGACTAGTTGATCATTCTCTTTATGGGTCATCTTCCCATGCCTGGAAGGCACCACACATTTACCTTAGTAGCTGCCACGCCTTTCTGTATTACCACACGTTATCTTGGTGGCTGCTATGTCTGTCTGTATTCTCACACATTTAGTTGGAGGCTGCAAAGCCTATCATCTTGTGGATCTTCTTGCTTTGTTCAGAGATGCAGTTGATACTGCATTTGTTTGAGCAATGCTTTGTTCAGAGATGCAGTTGACACTGCATTTGTTTGAGCAATGCTTTTCTGAAAGCTGCTTTTTAAATTTGCTCTTTGAGAATTGCATACATGTACACAATGTATTTTGATCACATCTACCCCTCACTGCCCCAGACTCCCAGATCCCCACTACCACATCCTATCCTTCAATACCTCATGTCCTCCCTGCTTTATATAACCCATTGAGTCCAGTTAGTTCTGTCTATATGCTCATAGGTGTAGGGCCATCCATTGGAGCATGGCCAGCCGACCAGGGACACACTGTTGAAGACAACTGAGTCTCCCTTCTATGGTAGTAATCAGTTGCCAAAAGCCCCTCTGTGAGAAATGGGGCCTCATGAGTTCCTCCCCTACCCATGCTGGAATTTTGACTGGATTGATCTTATCCAGGTCTTAGACAGAAGCCACACCTGCTGTGAGTTTGTGGGAGCAGCAGTAGCTATATCCAGAAAATGCTGTTTCACAGCAGAACTTTCCAACCTCTGCTCTTCCAACAGTTTCTCTGCCTCTCTTCTGCAGTGTATCCTGATCCTTGAGGGGAGGGCTGAGACAAAGACATCACATTTGAGACAAGCATATAGGCACAATAGCGGCAGGAATGTTGTGGAGGTAACCAACTCCTTTCAAATTGGCTTCTGGCCTACTCCATAGGACAGAACACATACCTAATACTGCAAACATGGCCAAGAACCAATGGCTGGCAAGATCATAAGCCCTAGATGAGAATCTACTACTATTATTTTGCTACATGGACATAGTATCAAGTTGCCATCATACCCATAGATTAATACAGCTTTTAGCCCTCATCAGAGATGCTTCTTTTTCTAGTGATTGGCAGCTAGTATTAAATAATGCTTTTGTGACTTAATTACATAGGCTCGAGACAGTACTTATTCTAGAGCCAGTTATCTTTCATGACTGAGCCAAAGCCTTCTATGCCCATTGCTGGTGAGTGATGAGTATTTCCGTCTGGGTGCTGTTCTCACCCAGTTTGAATTCTGAACACCGTTCCTGTCAACCCTTCAGCTGGGATTCTTTATCCCTGGTGCTAAGTAGTATTTAGCCATGCTCTAAGGGACCCTCTACAAAGCTCCCACTTTCAGCAGGATCTCTTCCTGGTGGTAAGTAGTAGTTAGCCATGCTCTAAGGGATCCTCTACAAAGTTCCCAGATCTTAGGAATCCTCTACAAGCTCTCCAGTTCTATTTGTGTACTTTCTCTTCTCTAGAACTCTCTTTGTTGGACTCCTTGGGTTTTCAGCTCTGTCTCTTCAGCTCAGGGAGTTTTCCAGGGCCCATCTCAGTTGTCTTTCATCTACCAGCACTTGGAAACTCCCTCAGACTGGGGCAGTCACATGTCTTAGTTTTTCCCACCTATCAAGCATCGTTATCCTTTGGCTAATATCTGGTGTTATTCTTTATACATTCCAGCTGGTCTTTTGTTTGAGTGGTTTAGGAATCATGGTAAGTAAATCCCATTTGTCCATTTTTCTGTCTTAGGGAAATGTAGTAAGACAAGCGGCTGGCTGCATCCCACCACCAGACTAGCTTAATCCCCGAAATAACCACATGGAAAATGTATTAATTAAACACTGCCTGGCCCATTAGTTCTAGCCTCTTATTGGCTAACTCTTACATCTTGATTCAACCTATTTCTAATAATCTGTATCGCCACTTGACTGTGGCTTACCGGGAGAGATTCAGCATGTCTGACCTGGTGGCTGGCTTCATGGCGGCTCTCTCTGACTCTGTTTTCTTCCTCCCAGAATTCTGTTCTGTCTACCCGCCTATCTGAGTTTCTGCCCTATCAAAAGGCCAAGGCAGTTTTCTTTATTTAACCAATGAAAGCAACAGAAATACAGGACATCCTACATCATTTCCCCTTTTTCTGTTTAAGCAAAAAAGAAAGGCTTTTACTTTAACATAGTAAAATTACATATAACAAAACAGTTATCAAGCAAGAATTACAGCTACATTATTTTTATCTTTTATCATAACAAAGGAAAACTATAACTATCTATTTTTAACTCCATCAAAGACTCCAGAAGGATATAATATTCCCTAAGTAAACAGGAAGTCTATTGTAAGCAACTTTTAAAACTCTAGAGATGACAGAGGCATCTTGCTGCCTGGACAGTTACCCAAAGTTGTTTTTGTACCATTGGGGCATCCATCTTTGGCCTACAGGCCCATAGTATCCAGCAGACGTTTTCATGAAGCAGGAAATTTTAAAGGCAGTTTAGTCACTTTCTGCTGTGTCCTGCAGAATGTCTCACAGACTCTTTCATGAACCAGGAACCCTGAAGAATCATCTCACCTTTAGGCAAGTTAAGCAGTCCTCTCTCTGCAGGTTCTTTGTGTCCAGTTTATGCAACAGTCCAGACAAGAGCAGTTTTTTGTCCAGATGGCTAACCAACTCCATAAGGAGCCTCGTTGATGACCATCTTCCTCTTGAAGTACATTGGTGCTGCCAGGAGCAGACGTGTCTCATTGTCATGAAAACCCTAATTTATTAAAATATTTTAAATGTCATATTCTATAGTCTTTGAAAGATATGAAGAATGCATATCTAACTTAAATATATCTCTATATATCTAGAAAATCTAATGACTACAAACGACTATTATCAATGATTACCCATTAACAACCTATATTTTCTAATTATACATTACATTTTTAAATCAACTACACAATCACAATACCTTAATCAAGATCAGAAATACATATACATATAACAAAATTGACCTTAAATTTATATTAACAAAGCAAAATTTATACCAATGTAAATTATTCATATCTATATCATTTCCCCCTTTAAATGTAAAAGAAAATTTATAAACAATATTTGGGAATATGGGCACAGATTTTTTTAAAAATGTTTTTTGTTGTATGGGGGCACTGTTATTTATGTCTTTTATGGTACAACCTGTCTGTTAGCTTTATTTCAGTCTGCAGTTGAGAGAAGTAATTTTTTGAGGGTATTTACTTACGGCAACCTTTTAGGAGGGTGAGGTCCATGAAACCATGTGATTGTTCTGGAAGCAATCTATAGGTTCTCATCTTTTGTGAAAACAAAAGAAGAACCTCTTTTTTAAAGTATCATATCCTTAGATCCAAATTTTGAAGTCATAATACCTTTATAATATTTATTTTGGCTTAGCTTGGCAGCCCATATAATGAGATGTTTCTTTGTACTTAGCTTTTTTACAGTTAAAAAAATTTAAAGAAGACACAATAATATACAAAATTTAGGCTTTTTGTGAATTTTTTAATTTTATGTGGCTTATTTTTTTATTTTTTTTAATCTATAACTATTTGTACTCTGCCTTTTTAAAGACTTTACCCCCTCATTTTTAAGGCATTAACTTTATTTTAAGGCATTAACTTTATTTTTTTTGTATTTTTTTCAAGCCTACGTACATTATCTAACAGTATGACCCATTTAGAGGTCTTTTATGCCTGAATCTGTCCCATTGTATTGTCTGTAATTTCCTACTGTCGTGAAGAGATTTTAAAATGCTGAGCAGCTTGGTTGTGGCTGCTCTGGAAGTTGGCTCCACCTTTTTTTAATTTTAAAATGGTGGATGTACTATTTTTGCTAGCTCTGGGTTCGCCAGGTAGGAGCCACGCTCAGCACTTTAACTCTTGAGACTGAGTGTGTGGCACATAAACTCTTTTTTTTTTTTTTTTTTTTTTTTTTTTTGAGTTACAGTCAAATCTGTCATACAGGGCATTGCACAGCCTGGAAACATCTCTGTATATGGTGGCAGGAATCCGCCATGTTGTCCCGCCTACCTAAGCCTGATTTCTTCGTCTGTCCAGGCAGGAAGAGCTGAGCCACGGGCATGGTCTCAGCTACTTTCCTCCCAATCCCGAGCGGACAGACAAACATCTAGGCCCACAAATGTGCCATAGTCGGAGTTTACACCATCGGCAGGGCCCAGAAAGCCACGTTTTAAAACTGCACGAGTTTTTTTTTTTTTTTTTTTTTTTTTTTTTTTTTTTTTTTTTTTTTTTTTTTTGTATAGCTGTTGAAGGAGCTATGGCACGTCACCAGCTGTGCTTAACTTTATATTTGTGTCTAGAATTTTTTTAAGCCCTCTCAGTTTTTAAGTAGAGTCAGTTTACCACATTGGGCACCATTCTGTAGTAAGACAAGCAGCTTTTTTTTTTTTTTTTTTTTTAATTAGATTACTGCCTGGCCCATTATATCTAGCCTCTTATTAGCTAACTCTCAAATGATTCAATCCATTTCTAATAATCTGTATCGCCACTTGACTGTGGCTTACCAGGAGAGATTCAGCATATCTGACCTGGCAGATGACTCCATGGCAGCTCTCTCTGACTCTGTTTTATTCCTCCCAGAATCCTGTTCTGTCTACCTGCCTATCTGAGTTTCTGCCCTATCAAAATACCAAGGTAGTTTTCTTTATTTAACCAATAAAAACAACAAAAATACAAAAAGACCTCATACATCAAGGGAAAATCGATGTAACCAATAAGAAATTGACTGTGCCTTTGACTTCACTGCTTCCCACCTTATTTTCTTTCTTTTTTTTTTCTTTTAAACACTGCCTGGCCCATTAGCTCCAGCCTCTTATTGGCTAGCTCTTACATATTGATCTAACCCATTTCTAATATTCTGTGTAGCACCACGAGCTGGCTTACCAGGAAAGATCTTAACCTGCATCTGTCTGGAGTGGGAGAATCATGGCGACTCACTGACTCGGTTTCTTTCTCCCAGCGTTCTGTTCTGTTTATTCCACCCACCTAAGAGTTAGCCTATTAAATGGGCCTAGGCAGTTTCCATGCTCAGGTGTGAGCTCTAGTTTAACTCACAGTCAAAGGAGGTGCTTTTGATAGTCAGTCCTTTAAATTTAAGACTTGGCCCTACGTGTTTTACTCTAATGGGTGAGTTTTATTTATATGTATGTTACTACAATTGTCATTTTGTTTAATGAAATATTTTTACATCTTATTTATTAGAAATTTTAATATTTAGAATTATTTGTATCTTCTTCAATTGCTCACCAATATACTAATATCCTTTGGTAATTCTCTTATCCATAAGGGACCCAACTAACTTGTTCAGCCTTACCTTTCTACTTTCCAGATCTTCTAGCTTTATTATTAAGTATGTTATTTCTATTTTGTCAGAGCATATAATATGAAACGCTGTGTTCTCCCACCCATGTTTTGTTCCACTATTAGGTCTGCAATATTATAGTTAATACTAGCCATCCATCCATTTCTGAAGCCTTCCCAGTGGTTTCTTCCTTGGAAGAATTTTCCTTGGATAAATTTCCCAGAATTCTTTAGATTCTTACATACCTATCAAAACATTTTTATAACCCTGATAATTAAAAAAAAATCTCAAATAATTTTAAAATAAACATCTTTGTCTCATACTGTCTTTCCTTGAATTTTTAAAAACCATTACCCCTGTCTTTGCTTGTTTGATATGTTGCTATGGATAGGTCTAATTTCAGCCCGGATTAATTTCCTTTGCAAGTAGCAAGTTCCTTTCCTTCAGAGGCCTAGGGGATCGTCCGTGTCACTATTGTTCCTATGTAAAAGACTGTTGCTAGGTGTGTCTTAGAGCTGACCATTCTGGGCCAGTTTTCTCAGATACAAAGTAGGTTAGTTCTGTTTGGACATCCAAGTCTTTTGTTCAAGATATGTACAATTAGTTTTAAATACTGTGTTCTGTTGTTTCATTTTCTTCTTCAGAGACTCCATCTGTAGTATTTGAAACTTCTGGCAGTTTCTCTCTCAACCTTTTTGCTTCTTAATTTTGAATTACCTTCTCTTTATTTCTCTTCTGCCTCCGCCTTCACATACTTTTAGTTATACATAATGTCCCTGGTTTCTGAGAGTTTTGACTTTTTTCCCCTTTAGGTAGTGTATACACTGTGGTTCAGGCTGACGTGGGACTCACTACATAGTTTATGGTGTGCTCAGATAGGCCCTTTACCTACTGAGGTTATAGGAAGAAGCCGCCATGCTGGGCTTGTTTATCTCTTCATTCTAGTTTCCTCCCTTAGTGAAGTACCTGGGATTTTGAGTTTCCAAGTCCTGGTGTACCGTTCTTACTTAATTCTACCCAAAAGGCTGGGAAGTGACCCTCCCCCGCCCGCTTTAAATTTTGACAGTTACTAAGTTAATTATAAATCATATTTGCTTCATGCTGAAATATCACATGACAGTTTCCTTCTGCTTGTGACTTTTTTTTCCATAGTAGGAAAGTCGTTTTCATTAGCCAAAAGTTTTGAATTCTCATTTGCTGTATTTTCTTAATTTCCCTGGAAACTTGGTGCTCATGGCAGATTCTTATCTATTGCCTTGTCCGCGTGTTTACTTTTTCCTAGACCTGCGCTAGCAGGCAGTCCGCAAGGGTGGGATTTCCTCGCTAGCAGGCAGTCCGCAAGGGTGGGATTTCCTCGCTAGCAGGCAGTCCGCAAGGGTGGGATTTGAGTAGTTTAATTTCTTTCTCAATTCGAAAGAAACTTCAGAGCTTGCTGTGGTGGCTCCCACCTGTAACTCAGTACTCGGGAAGTTGTGTCAAGAGATCCCTGCCAGTTTGAAGGCAAACTGGGCGGGCTGCATAGTTTTAGGACAGCCTCAGCTGCAAATTGAAACCCTGTATTAATCAGGATTCTCTAGTCATAAAACATATAAAATGAATCTCTCTCTCTCTCTCTCTCTCTCTCTCTCTCTCTCTCTCTCTCTCTCTTACACACACACACACACTGAGGATTTATTGGAATGACATAGGCTGCAATCCAACAGTGGCTAGCTGTGCATGGAAAGTCTAAGAATCCAGTAGCCGATTGGTCCCACGAGGCTGGTTGTCTCAGTTGGTCTTCTGTATATACTGGAACCTTGAAGAAGCCGTCTCCTGTGCCAGAGAAGGAGTGGATGTGCTGGCAAGGAGAGGGCAGACAGGTGAAGAACAAACAATCCCTCCCTCCTTCCATTGTCTTTATATAGGCTTCCAGCAGGAACTGTGATCCAGATTAAAGGTGTGCTTTTCCACCCTAAGATCTTCCAGCAAAAGATGTGACCCAGATTAAAGGTGTGCTTTTCCACCCCAAGATCTTCCAGCAGAAACTGTGGCCCAGATTAATGTGCTTTTCCACCCTAAGATCCGGATCAAAGGCATGGTGTCTTCTTGCTTTGAAATCCGGATCAGCCGATCACAGATATGCCTTCCATTCCTAGATTGTAGTTCATTCTGGACATAGTCAAGTTGACAACCAAGAATAGCCATCACAGACCCCATTTTAAAAATCAAGGAATGAAGAAAAAAGAAATTGAATTACTTTACGACAGCAGAGCCAGATGGTTTCTGTGGTGGCCTGACCTCCTTGCCATGGCCTACTCTGCCCTGGACTGCTGATGGTTTTGTGTGGAGGGGAACCTGTTCTTCAGACACTTCCTACTTCCGCTTTGCCATGTCTTCCAAAAGACACCCATTCTTCTCTCTCCTCACACAGAGGTACCGGTGCACCCCTGACGCCTTTCTCTGCACTCTTCAGCCCCTTTTTTCAACTACCCAGTACCCAGAGCTCTCTCCGATCTACAGTCTGTTGAACTCTATGATCATTTTGTGGAACCCCTACCTTTTTTTCCTCTGCTGTCACTCTCTCATCCTTCTGGCCTGATCCTACCCCGAGGTGGGTCCGGCCTTGTCTCATCAGGTCTGGGATGGTTTTTCCACCCAGTCTCCTGGTGTGCTGCGGGCTGACATCTGGGCACTCTTACTTGACGTCGTTACCCCTGAGGCTTAGAGAGAGTTGTGTGAAATATTTAAATTTAGTGGTCATCACTGTTCTGAGGAAGGATGGAAATGTCTGTGCTCTTAGGTTCTTTCACCGTTCTCAAATGAAACAGAACCAGCAACCTTAGATGAAACGTTAGTCACAGGATCCACCGACTACTGAGTATGTATTTTATGAAAAGAAAATGTCCAAGAAGTTGCTTGCTATTTTTTTAAATTTTTTGAGATTAAACTATAATTGCACCATTTCCCCTTTCCAAACCCCTCTCTGTACCACCTTCCCCCTTGCTCTCCTTCAAATTCATGGCCTCTCTTTTCTTTACCCTTACATACATACATATGTATGTATGTTTGTTTGGTCTGTATAATGTTATTTGTATGCATGTGTTTTCAGGGCTGGCCATTGGTATTGGATAACCATTTGGTGACTCTTCCCAAAGGAAGACTGTTTCTTCTGCTCTTGGCATTCCTTGTTTGCCTGTTCTTTTTCTGTATAGGGTTGAGGCCTTCTGAGATTGTCCCTGTCCATGTTAACACATCTATTGGTGGTGTTCTTATTTAGCCTACGGTTAGGCAGCCATGTTGGTGAGACTTTATGGGTGTAGCTTCTGACGTTTCATTCTCATGGCAAACTCTGTTCTTCTTGCTCTTACCATCTTTCCAACCCCTCTTCCACCAGGATCCCAGAGCCTTGTTGCAGGAACCATGGCTGGTTTTGATTCCCTTCTTTATAACCATGTCTGATACAAGTGCCTTGGCCTGTGTTCACAGTGTTCTCCACTTTACGGGTCCTTCCCCAGAACTTAATGTGTATCACAGTCTAGTAAGGTATATAGCTTGCCATCTCTTCCTTATCTTTTGCCATTTGTTGTCTGCGTGGATGTAAACAAGATAGCCACTATGGATGGACACAGAGCTGCCAGCTCTAATAATAGTTTGTGGGAGATTACTGCCCATTTTTGTCTGTTTAGCCCCTACATGGTGAGGTTAGAGGCAGATGAAGTGAATCAGGTTTTGATCCTTATTGTAAAACCAAAAAATATGCTGTGAGTCTCATCAGCGCTGGCGTTACAGAAATCCCCTCAGGACTTTGGCAGCCAGCCTCCTGCCTAGTTGCCAACACTGCTGCCAGTCTTCATCTTTTCAAGATTCTTCATGAGGATTAGAATGGAAATTGGAAGAAGGGCATAGCATCCGCTATGGCGTGTCCTGCTACTAACCCAAGAGTCTTACTTTTCAGTAACCAATAGGAAGAGATTGCATTAAGAGTATGAGTTTTGATAATTTCTTTTTTTCTTGAGTAGTCTATTTTAAAAAACTCAATAAGCTCCTTAATATAAGCAAATAGCAATGCAAAAGTATCCCTATC
Organism: Chionomys nivalis; assembly: GCF_950005125.1. NCBI lineage: Eukaryota > Metazoa > Chordata > Mammalia > Rodentia > Cricetidae > Chionomys > Chionomys nivalis. The sequence goes on along the minus strand of NC_080100.1, from coordinate 51,675,495 downwards.
CTCTAGCAAATAAATTCAACCTACATCCTTACCAAATTTTTTCTAAATTTTATAATTCCCATGCCTAACCTCTTTTCTCACGGTAATACTTGCATGTTACAGGGCTTTGCAAGGAGCACGGGTTTTGCATAGAGCCAATACCCACCCATACATACACAATGAATACAATAAGTCTTATAAGTGGTTTTCCAGTGTAATGGTTTCAAATGTGTACTTTGTGGTCAGCTCTGGTTCAAATCCCATCTCCTGTGTTTATTGTTCCTGCACTTACTGATTGATATATTCAGGCATTAATTTTATCATGTGTTAAATGTAACACAGGCTGGAAATGAAGCTCAGTGGTACAGTGATTGTCTAGCATGGATGAGAAGGCTCTGGGTTCAATCCCCAACTCTGCAAAAAATAATGAGCTCAAACAATTTGCGAGCACAGTGGTACCCGTCTTCTTAGAACTTAAGCGAGACTGGGCAGAATGTGTAGGAAAACCCAGCCCAGGCCTGGGTGAAGGATGATCCAGCATCTGGGAGCATAGCTCCAAGGAAGGTGAACCTGCTCACACGTGGATGGTAGCTGCCCTGGAATGTCTCTTCGTGTTTTTGGCAGCAACTGGCATGGGCTTTGTTTGTTTGCTTCCTTCAAAATTTGTCCTCAAAAACTCTTGCCATTGCGGTTTCTTTTTCTAAAAATATGACAGTGTCTTCTAGGACGTGTCTTTGTGACAGGTGGTCAGCAGTTGGTAGTAGAAGGGGAGCCATGTCATCACGTCTCATTTGTCTGTGGGAAGAGCACAAGGGTACCCGTGTGTGTGTGTGTGTGTGTGTGTGTGTGTGTGTGTGTGTGCGCGTGTGTATGTGTATTCACATGTATATGTGAAGGCCAGAAGAGGGCATTGGATACCCTGGAGCTAGAGTTACATGTGGTTAAGAGCTACCTAAATGTGGTTGCTAGAAACCAAACTTGTGTCTTCTGCAAGAGTAACAAGCACTATTAATTGCTGAGCAATCTCCCCCCGTGGCAATTTTAAATTTTAAATTGTGTGTCAGTGCTAGTTGCTGTTATTCAATCCAGCTTTGCCAAAGCAAGCACAAACTAATCCTAGTTTGGTGGTTAATGGCATGGATGGAGCACGTCCCCTGTACGGTTGAGAGACTGTCCTCTGTCTTAAGTGGATAGAGGTGAGCAAAGTGATTCTGTCCTTTTCCTTTACATAGTTCTTTGCTTGCTTACTTTTTCTACTTACTCCTGTGGCCATTTTTACAGGCCCAGAAGGGGTGATTACAGTTCTGTGTCTGTATTTTATTACAGCTCTGCTGTAATAGAAGCAACCATTGCTTTGGTTTACCTAAGACTAGATATATGATTATGGAAAAAAATTTCCACAAACATCAGCAGTCATGATTGAGATATGGAATTTCCCAGATGGGATTCATTGCCTGTTGAAGACAGTGTTACTTAAGCAACTAAACTTTCAGTACCTGTTCAAACGCCTCCAAATAAGGAAAATTCATAGGTAGCAGTTCACATCTCATCTTTTTAAATACATAGCTCATAACGAGTGGGATGTGTTAACGCTGGAGTTTTCCTCTAAAATGAGAGAGAACATTACGCGTCTTAGAAATTAAAGCTACAGCTGTCTGACTGTAGTTTATAAAGGGAATACAGATGTTGTGGCCCAGTTTATATTGTATTATATCTGCTTCTCAGAGTATGGTCCTGGGTCATTGGTTTTATTTCCTTTTACAAATATTCTCTCTCCATCATTTCCCAGGAAAACCTATAAGGCCTGCAGAAGTTTCTGACACTTCTCAGTTCACCACCCTCCCTGGCCTCCATCCCCAGATTCAAGCCCATGTTCTAGAAACACACACGTTCTTATCCTCTGGTCTCTACTGTTGGATTGGATGGATTTTAGTTTATTTGGGGGGGGATTAGTTTTTTGAACTGAGGTATTGCTATGCAGCTCAGGCTAGACTGAAACTCATGGTCTTTTGACCTTTACTATCTCTGAATTATTGGGATTATAGGTGCATTTTACTATGCCCAGCTGTGCCTTCCTGAACCGATGCTGTTTAAAAGAGAGATGTAGCAGGCTTTCTTGGATCACCATCCATCAAATCATGACATGGAGACTTCAGGCTTGTTTCTAACTAGCTCTCACAACTTAAATTAACCCATATTTTTCTATCTACATTTTTTACATGACTTGTTACTTTACTCTGTACTGCCCATCCTGCTTCCTTCATGTCTGGCTGACAACTTGCCCTTTCTTCTTCTCTAAGACCTCTCTGCCTCCAGAAGGCCCACCTAACCTCCTCCTGCGTAAGTATTGGCCATTCAGCTCTTTATTAAGCAACCACAGGGACACATTTTCACACAGTGTAAAGGAATATTCCACAACACTTCCTCCTTTTTGTGTAAGCAAAAATGAAATGTTTTTCTCTAATGTAATAAAACTATAAACATTAAGAAAAATTGTTAGGTAAGAATTGCATTCACAATGTCCACTCCATTTGTATTTGGCTAATTCAGAGAAAATACTGCATTATCAACCATCTTGGCTGAGTCCAAAGTTTTGTACCTAATTTACTTTCTATCACAACTAAGGAAAACTGTCACTATAACTATCTTATCTTCAATCCCATCAAAGACCTGAGAAGGATATAATATTACTGGAGTAAACAACAAATGCAGAACAATCAACTTCCAAAACTAGAGAAACAACAGAAACAGCTGGCTGCCTGGACAGTCAGTCACCCAAGCTTCCACTGCAACATTAGCACATCCATCTTCAGCCTACATGCATAGAATATCTGACAGCCTTTTCTGTGAAGCAGGAGTTTTGAAGGACTGACCTACCTTGTCTTGGCCAAGTTCAGTAGTCTTATTCCTTTGTGTCCTGCTTATCCTGTTTGTACAGCATACTGTCAGCAGTAGAAGCAAGGACAGTTTCTTACCCAAATGGATGGCTTTGCCACAGTGAGAACAAAATCCATATGGAGGTTCTTCAGTGCCCATCATCCATCTATGAAGCAGATTGGTTCTGCCAGGAGCAGATGTGTCTCATCATCATGGGAAGCCTTCAATTATTGAAACATCTTAAATGCCATATTATGAATGTCTCTGAAGTGTCATATCAAACCTGACTACAAGTTTGATTGTCATAGATGAATAACTATTAGCCTATCTTTCTTTATTATCCTTAATAGCTTTCAAGGTCTAGATCTTTACATACAATGTTAAATGAGCTGCATACGTACAATACTTAAACAAGAATAGAAATACATACAATATAACAAAAATAACCCAAAATTTGTGTCAATATACAAAATAGCTTAGGAATAGAAACATATATCCAGTATAACAAAAATAACACAAATTTTGTATCAATGTATAAAATCCATATCAATGTAAAATATTTGAGACTAGTAGTTGTTTTTTTAGTTTGAAAGTTCAACAACATACCCTTTTATCATATTATTTTTGTATTCCCCCTTTTCTTTTCAGAATGAGATCCCTGAATCTAATCTCCTTTGTTTAGTTTTCTCTCTCACTGTGAATAGTAATAATTTGTAACCACCCCCCCCCAAATGATGGCAAACATCTATAACCCATTGAATGACCAAAAGCCACCCACCCCACTCTTTGGGAACGTGGGCATTATAATCTCTAGACTGCTTCCTGTTGTCGGTGATTGCATCTTTGGGGAACCCTGAGAAAACTGAGATAATGGTCAAGTCCTAGAAAAACTAGCCATAACAGTTCTTGTCCAGTCTCTGTGCAATGGGAAAGCACAAGGCTTATCTGTAGTCCTGGCTGGAATAGTCTGTGAGTCTCAACCATCTCAGCTGGCAATCTTGAAGCTGTTCTGGATGCAGAACTCTGAAGAAACTGCAACAGAGGCATTCTGAGAGACTGGCTCATCTGGGCCACCAGTTTTCTTGCTATCTGGTCCCCTTGCTCTGAAAACAATCAACCTTTCAAATCTAACATACATATTTGCATTAACACAAGTATCAACTGTGTATTGTACACAGGCCAGCCAAAGATGATTTTATTTGTTGTTTTATGTTTGAGCAGGTAAAATATATGTCATCTGTCTTATAGTTTTTGTAGATTTATTTCTTTATTTCTATAGCCAGGATTTTCAGGGAGTCTCTCCCAATCAAATCTTATCCTCTTTAGCCTTGAATGAATCCATAGTCTTTTGTTTTCTGTGGAAACAAAAGGATAGTCTCTTCCCCAAAGCAATACATTTTCTGAGTTCCATTTTAAAGTTAAGGCATTCCTAAAGTATCTCGGCTGGTTTAATTCAGCTGGTTTAATCCAGTGTCTTTCAACAGCTGTCATTCTCTGTTATCATTCAAAAAATTCAAAATTAACAAAGCACAATATAAGGTCCAAACTCCCTGTGTTATATAGTACTTTCTATCCTTATGTAGCTTATTTTTCTATATTAATTTATTCTCTTTTAAAGACTTTATTATTTTTAAGCTATTTTTTTCTGTGAATGTCTATACCTATTTTATTTTTTTTCTTCTACATCTAAGAACATTTTTAAACAAATTGTACCTTTTTAGAAGTTTCTGTGTCTGAACCTAGATTTACTAAGCATCTGCAGCATTCTCTGACCATGTGAGACAAACCCTAAACTGCATGTCAGCTGCCACATGCCTCAGCTTAGCGCATGGTGCAGGCACATGGCGCCAGCAGCTGACTCCAGCCCACAGGCAGCGGCCGGTAGCTGTGTCTCTGTACAGAGCCATGTTTGACTCTGTGTTCTGAACTTTTTTTAACAGCCTTTCTCAGAACTTATGTGGATATTCATGGCTGGATGTTGGGCACCTTATATAGTAGGCTTTCTTGGATTACAAGCCCCCAAATCATTATATAAAGACTTATTAATTATGAAAGCTCAGCATATACTTTAGGCTTGTTTCTAACTAGCTTTTATAGCTTAAATTTACCCCCGTGTGTTATTCTATGTTCTCTCTGCACTACCCATCCTGCTTCTTCCATGTCTAACTGGCAACTCCACCTTTCTTCCCTGAGGCCTCTCTGCCCCCTGAAGTTCCACCTAGCCTCTTTCTGCCTAGGTATGGGACATTCAGTTCTTTATTAAACCAATCACAGTGGTGCATTCTCACAGTGTAAAGGAATATTTCTCAACAGAGAATTATTTTAATGTATCTGTGTTGGCAACTTACTTTGTAACTGTGAATGGAGACTACACAACCCTCCTAATCACATTTCCCTTCCCCATGTTTTATTTCCTCCTTCCTTAGAATTTCCTTCTTCCTTTCTTGCTCCTCTTAACTCCCATCCCCCATTCTAAACATTGAGACCCCCTAAGCCCTTTACTGAAGGCAGAAGAAATGACTTCAGCAATGGAACTTGAGACATTGCCATTTCCAACTATAGATAAAGACAGTTTTGTTCGAAGACCTGCAAGGAAATATCAAGACTCATGATCAGTTACTGTAATAGATTATAATAGGTAGAATACAATTAAATCCCCAATATTTACTAATACCTTCTATGCTACTCATGCATTTTGTTATTAGTTGAGATGGATAGTTGTCCCATCTTTGAACTATGTCCACTCTTAGACTATGTGAGCATCCGAACTTTAACCTTGTTATTGTTTTAAGTGTTCTGTTTGTGCCATTGTGGATGTTTCCACAGACAATACATTTGTTGGTGCTGTTTTTGTTTGCTTTATAGCCCAGGCAGACCTCAGACTCACAGTTCTCTTCCCTAAGTGCTCAGTACCTTGTTCTTGATTATGTTTCTATTTACTATCAGTTTAAAAGCATGTTAGAAAGTCAAAGTCCTATACAGTTCATTGTACTAATTCCTCATCCCAGTGTACAGTCTGGGGTATCATCTTCCCTTATTGTTCACAGCAACGTTGCTTTTTTTTTCTTTTTTTTTTTTTTGGATTTTCAAGACAGGGTTTCTCCATCACTTTTTGGTTCCTGTCCTGGAACTAACTCTTGTAGACCAGGCTGGCCTCGAACTCACAGAGATCCGCCTGCCTCTGCCTCCCGAGTGCTGGGATTAAAGGCGTGCGCCACCACTGTCCGACCTAGCAACGTTGCTTTTATGTGATGCTAGGGACAGAACAAGGTCTAGTACATCCAGTGCAACTGCTCTGTCACCAAGCTGCATCCCCAGTCCCATGTGCATCGTTTCAAGTTTCATCTCTTTATGTCCTTGGGCTGCTGTGGCAGTCTCATTTCCTGGCCATGGGAGAGCATATTCTTGTTTATTGGTGAAACCGTCACCATATATCTGGTAACAGATCCTGACTGGCAGCATTTTTGTTAAGAAGCTAGGGTGCCGGAGTCTTGGGCATACTTTTCTAGATGATTATTGAAATGTTTGTAAAAAGTTTAAGTAGGCATGTGTAATTTCTAAAATCCATCCCTTTCCAAAGGGTTAACCCATGTGAATTATATGAGCTTGTCTTGAGATTTTACATGCTTTAAAAATTAGGCAACCCAAGATTTATATTTTATTCAATTCCCCTAAATGTTGATTTGGTTTTCTTAATAATCTGGAATCCCTCAATATATTTGTTATTGTTTTAACCACTTGTCACGTATTGTATTTTCTTGGCATGTCTTTTAACCACATCCTTGCTAAAATACCTTGATTAGCATATTTTAAAAGTAGAATCATAACACACTATGACAGTTGGGGACTTGGAGATCCTGTTGGCATCTTGAGAAGTCTGCCTGTGAAGACTTTCCCAAGGATAATCAGAAATGATTGTCAACAGACTTCGGGTTCAGAAAGTCTCATCTGGCATGATTGCTGGGAATTGAACTTGGTTCCTCTGGAAGAGCAGTGCGTGCTCTTTACTGCTGAGCCTCTCTCGTGGTCACGTTTTCTTATAGTTACCATTCTCTTTGCCCATCTTCCCTTCCTTGCATTCAGAGCCTCTGCACCCAAACCTAGTTTGGAACTAGCTGTCCATCTCCAGAATCCATAGTTTGGCAGGGAAGTGTTTTCAGTAGAAAATAGGAAGAGTAGAGTCTTAGGAGATATGTCATGCTGTCAATTCCAACTCATCCTGCAATGCTGCCTCTTAGGACTGAGGACTGTGGAACATCCTATGTGAGTATTGTCCCTGGAGACTAGGCCCTCTCTGAGTGTTTTGCCTTCAGGTCTCTAGTAGGAGTGTTTGATGAGAGTAAGAGTGAGAACAAACGCTCGTAAAATATTTACATTAAATATATTCAAGTTGCATCCCTCCTGTTGCATCTCTCTGTGTGTTTATATGTGTGAAATTAATCTTAGTTTAGAAAATGATGATGCTAGTTGAGGTTCTTTGATTTGGTTTCAAATTTATTAATTCTATTTTAGCATTTTCTTACTTGGAAAACACCAAGTATCAAATTGATGGATGGACCATTTTGAAATGTTGCTGTCTTTGAATTCTGAAATAACTATTATAGAATGAACTGTAAGTCTGGCTGTGGACCCTGGGCCTTCTGGAAATCATGTCTTTTTGGTTTTATCAGGAACTTTATGGTGTACTCATACATGCATGAGTCCAGTGATTTTAACTGTATTTTGCCACTAGCAATGCCTAGCAGGGGTACTGGATTAGCAAGTGTCCTCAGCTCTCTTCCGGTGGTTTACCCTGATTCACAGTTTCTACAAGGTCAAGATAAACTGACCAGGGTTCTTCAGGGTGTTTATACTTCTAGTTTTTAAAGAACCCTACTTTCAAAGTCATACAGCCCAATATTCTTCCAGTAACTTAGGACATAATTTCTTTCTTGTAATAGGAGCAGATTGAACTAAGAGACATCAATTTTTTTCTTTGGTCAATTTAGGTTCTATTGTTAGTTACATTTTCTTTCCAAAAAGGTTTAAAAGGCATGTATTTAACTTGCATTTCTATTAAATCTGTGATCCAGGTGTAGTAGTACAAGCATACAACTTCAGAACTTCAGCAGGAAGGTCAGGAGTTGAAGACCAGCCTTTGCTGTATAGCAAGTTCCAAGTCAGCCTGGGCCACGGGGAACCCTGACTCAATTAATTAATTAATTAATTAAAAAATAGATCTGCAGTCCCTTTGGCTATGAGAAAGATTTGAAGACTGTGACAGATAATGAGGAGGCTGCTACATCTGCAATTTTTGTGTTACTGATTTGAAAGATGTTCTTTGTTTCCTTCTACACAGTATGACGTCCCCACAGATGGCTCGAGTATTATGTTTCTTCCATAAAGAATGGTTGCATTTAAATATGGCCATGGTGTCATCATGTGCCTGACACTGACATTTTTATGTGGAGCTTCCAATAATCATTATGATGTAGACAGATGACCCAATCAACATCCGCCATCCAGGGCTGTTAGGTACATCGGAATTGTGATAAGATTGTTTACTGGCAGATTTGTTGTTTTCTGTAGGCATCAAGAAAAGAAGTCATGAAACAGTGCATACCCATTTGAGAGGAAGTTAACTTTTCCTAAAAATTCTTTTCCAGTGAAGGAATCCCATCCCCCAGAGTGGAGCTGCTGCATAACATTGACCGGGACTTCTTTGACAGCTCACCGTGTGAGTACCCGCCACTGCTGCTGTGTTAAATGTTTTGCTGTGTTTTAGTAGATCCTCACAGTCTAGCCTAGCGCTCTCTACCCACCAGAGTTACTGTTAGTGTCAACATTTCCTTCTGACACTTGTTCTGGTAATCTCACAATGGCTTCAGTGTTCTGTGAAGTTAGTAAATTCTGGCTCTGCCATTTGCTGGCTCTATGTAACAGGAACCCACAGGAGCCCCGAGTCCCCTTTCCACCACCAATATCATGTCATTGCCTGTGTCACCTAAGAGTTCCAGAACCCTTTTTACAGAAAATTCACCATCAAAAAAAGCCTCTGTCCAGCTCTGGGGTTGTATGAGCCTCCACAGCCTCTGATTGGGTTGGCCAGATGCTGTATAGAACCTGCAGAATCTCACAGGTGTGAGTTTCCTAAGTGTCCTGGGAGTCATTCAGCTTCATTGTTCCTGCTGCATGCAGGAGCCTTGTCAGTTCCTCAGGGGATGTTGTTGCATTCACTGCATTCATGTGGGTGCCATGCCACCTCCTTCCCAGGCATTGAACTGCCACACTCGTGTGGGGCCCATGCCACCTCCTTCCCAGACACTGGATTGCCTTGGCCAACTCTCTTTACTTCTTCGTCCTTTCCAAGTGACCACAAGAGCCCGCCCCTTACACATTCCTGCTCAGAGGGTTAACCCGATGACGTCACTGAGCACCCAGCACCCTCTCACCTGGCCTGGTCACGTTGTTACCCAGCATTACCAGTCCTGCTTGCCATTTCAAAGCCCATAGTGGATTATATCATCCCAAAACTCAATACCTGTTTCCTGCCTCTTTGCAGTTTCTAGAGCATTCCAGGGGCCCCATGAAAAACAGTTGTTCCTTCCTTAGTGTTTTCTAGTGGCTCTGAATAGCATCAGACACACAGTCTAATTGGGCTTATGGTTTTCTTCGACGTGAAGGGTCTGGATGGCAAGATCTAGGACTTGTTTGTGTTTTGACTCTCACCAGTTAACACAAGTGCCCAGCACCTTGATAAGCAGTCACTAATCATTACTTGATCACAGAGTGGACAACTGTGGGAGGGCTTAGATGCAATTAAAAATATGAAATTTCCAGGACAGTGGGTGGATCTGGAAATTACGATATTAAGCAAGGAAACCCAGAGTGATAAAGATGGCATTTTCTCTTCCATGAGCAGCTCTTAGCTGTTAATGTTTAGGTAGATGAATGCATGTGAGTGTAGGTATAGTCATGCAACTGGAAAGGGGACCATGCAAGGAGAAAGGGGGGCTTTAGAAAGGGCGTCAGGTGATGGGGGAGTACGGGGTGGACAGGAAAAACAAATTGTTTGAAAATGCCATATGAAATCTAATAGTATGTTAATTTTTAAAAGCTAAACACCACCAGACCCAGGTGGATGCATTAAACCTAGAAAAGGAAAGTGTTCTAATAACAGGCAAGAAATGTCTCTTCTAGAGTAAAATTACATTAATGGTGAGACAAGACTTTGCGTTAGACCCTGAGGACAGCCCAAATAGGCTAGATTTGTGCTGTCCACTCTGGTAGCCACTAGCTACTGAGCACTTGAAATGTAGGTAATTATGGGTTGAGAGATCAGCTCTAAGTATAAAATACATACCAGACTTTGAAGGCTAGGTACACATATGGTGCATATATGTTATGATGACAGTACTTTGAATATGTTGAGTGTGCACATATGATGTATACATGTTGGAATGATTGAAAGGACAGTACTTTGAGTATGTTTAGTTGAATATACTATTGATACTTCTTCTGTTTCTTTTTCCTTTTTTAAAGTGTGACTGATGGAAACCTTAGAATTGTATATGTGGTTTGCATTATATTTCTGTTGGTCTACAAGCGCTATTCTAGAAGGTGCTAGAAAATAAGTTTATCCGCTGCACAGAGAATCAGAGACCTTTGATTAGGTACCTGGAGGCTATTATGGTAACTTTCCCTGTTCCTTCACACCTGAGAGACTTGGCCTATTCCAGGAATACCAGAATCTCCTGGGGTATCTGGAGAACAGTACGAATGCAGGAGTAGATTTAATAGAACCCTGGTCCAGGGCAGATGGAATATGCTTCCCACATAATGGCTGTGGACTGTCTTCATTTGCTAAATCCTCATACCAAAATAAATAAATAAATAAATAGCCTGTGCGCTTACTGGGCTATAGTTTAGTTTGGTGTTGGCGAGTGGTCGATAGAATTAACCAGACTAGGTTTAATATAAAATATTCAGCTTTAATAAGGGGAAGAAAAGGGGAACTTACAAAGCCAAAGTTCCAGCGAAGCACAGGAAAACAAACAGAGGAAGCAGGAAGCACACCCACAAGATTTATAAGTAAGTCTTAGCCTAAGGGGAACACGTCCCACAAACAAGGTGATTGGCTGGGCTTCCCCTTCAGTTTGGCATTAGGAGTGACAACCTAGAGCCAGCTTCTTAGGTGGCCATCACAACCCTGTTTGCAGCAGGATTCTTATCATAACCTGCCATCACTTTTGACTTCCCTCCCTAAAATACGCCTAGCAAAATAATAGCATGGACAAGAGGTTTCTTCACGATGCAGGTTAGTAGGGATGTGGAAGTCGGGACAGGGGACTCCACTCCTCAACTGCTTGAAAGTTTCCAATGTGTTATTTGTAGCTGTGCTAAGTTCCATAATTGCGGTCATTAATTCAGGAACATGATTTGGCCTCTGTTGTCCCTTGCGCCTCCTATAAAGAAGTCCTTGATGTTGGCCTTCCTCACCAACTTGGCTCATAGAAGTGAGATGTTCTTTGTTGTCTATGTCTATAGGGAACACCATGCCCACCTCCTTCTCATACAGAATGACCCTGCAGGCCTTTTCTGCTATGTCTGAATTACTTCAGTCTGCTGTGAGGCAAAATCAGAAAAAAAAAAAAAAAAACCTATCTGTGGGGTCTGCTGCTTTTTACCATGAAGACATGAACCTGCTTTCTTTTCTATGCAGTTATTTGCAGGGAAAAATTAAATCCAGTTATAAGAAAATTTAAACTTAGATGACACCAACATCTGGAAAGCCAAATAGATATTCTAGAAACTTTTGTGAAACCAGGATGCAGCCAACTTGGTGTATCAAGTAAGGGCTGACATTAGCCCATGTGACTGCAGAGCCACGGTTGGCTGTAACTCTATTGTCTCCCAGACTGAGTATCAGACTCAGGGGAGGATGGTTAGGGAACAGGCTGCCAGGGAGCACCTGTTCATAAACAGTAATGTTGCCTCAGGCAGAGTCACACGTGAATGTATAGAAATGAAAACCTTAGAAGCGTTATAAACAATAAACTAGTTTGGGTTGATACATGGTTTTGTTATTGCTATATCCCGTTCACCCCTCTGAGCCCTGTCCTCTTTCCTGTACCAATGTCTCCTCACCTCATACACTGTGTGAACTGGCTGTTTCCCAGGGGAGCCCTGCCTTCTACATCCCCCCAGGTTCCCACAGAAGCTGGTTCTTCCTACGCCCTCCTTAGAGTAGCAGGGACATCCAGGGAGACTGGGCTCCCTCCTTAGGCTAGCTGTCCTATTAATAAAAGAATTTAAAAACAGAGTCAGAGGGAAGCTCAGGGACCATTTTATTAGCGTTTGAAAGAAAAACAGTGCATTCCAGCCGTAAATTTTGGCAGCTGCTGAATGGGCGTAGGTGGAAAAGAATGAAGAGGGAAGGTCACGTCCTTGGAGTTGGGGTCCATTTGAGCTGGCATGGTCGCAAGTGGAGGGAGGTTGGCAAGCAGCTGCATGGCAGAAAAGTGGGGTGTGGGGCTTCAGAGGATGAGTGAGAAAGCAGGATGCTAGCGATCGCACACTTAGATGGGGAAAACATGCCTGAACTTTAGGAATAAGGCGCAGAAAAAAAAGGAAAAATTATACTTTTGAAGTTTAGAACTCAAAAAGCAGGCAGCTTAGCAGTGAAGATGTGCAAGCAACTGCATCAGGGGAGAGACTTTATGGAAGTATAAGTGAGCACATCATCTCATTACGGGATAATTATTCCTCCCATCTCCTTAGAATGTTATTAGGTGAACGAGCTTCCCTGGAGAGTAGACTCTGGTCGTTTGATTGACAGGCCAAGCTCAAGGGACGAGACAGCATAGTATATAATGTAGTTTTTGGAGGAGATCAGAGTGTTATATCTCCTCTCAGGGCCAGAGGTATTCCATTCTTTTGACTAGAAGGCCTAAGGAGAGGCAGTGGTAATGTTTTCCTTTCTAGTGTTAGCAGGGAAAAAATGGGATCCAAAGCCAACCACCAGGAAGGGGTCTATCTTCAGTGCCCTCCAAAATGACTAATCTCTGCCTGCTTAACATTTGTGCTCATTCGTTGTTTTGGAAGTGAGCTGAAATTGGGGAATAGATATAATCACATTTCCACCATGGACTCCCAGAGGTCCGATTCCATAGCTGTCCATTAGAAGGGATTAGTGTCTAGCTGGAACTTCAGCTGCTCTCAAGTGAAGCCTTCAGGCAGGCGAGGTGCTCACTGAGCAGGAGAAAGAGATAGCAATTTCCCTCCTTCCATTCTCTATGCCTCAGCTCTTCGGGCCTCTTCTCTCTGGACCTCTGCTCTCTGAGCCTCCGCTCTCTGGGCCTCCACTCTCCAAGCCTCCGCTCTCTGGGCTCCGCTCAGGGAAGGACCAAGGACACTGCCTGTGGAGGGCAGACTATGTGCAAAGCCTAGCACCCGTACCTCTATGCCTTTCTTTTTGGTGGTGTGGCCTAGACCCAGGGTCTTTCCCTTAAGTAGGCAGCAGAAGTAGCCAGTGAGGACTTGAGGAAATGGATGGCGCTCTTCACAGTGAGTTATGGGAAAGCCTGGAGAGGACTGGGGAAGCAGCTGTGATGCTGGGTCTGAATTTAGCTTGCATAGACGGAGTGCTCTCCTGTGCTAGATTCCATGTTTTCCAGAACCATCCAAATCATGGGAAGAACCACTATAGTGACCTCAGCTTGCAGCTGTCGGGTTGGTCCTGGTCCTCTCAATCTGAGACCACAGCTCACCTCAGATGTTGGATGTCATCATGAGAACTCCAGAATACTCCAGTTGTATGACATATGCATAAGTAATTACACACACACACACACACACGTACACGCACACAAGCACACACACACACGAGTTGTGCTAGCAGGAGCCCAACTATTGGTGAAGGGCACTAACAGAAGTTATCATAACCCCTATCACTGAAAGCCCACTCTGAAATGGCTCTGCAGCGTTGCTATGAGCTCAGGTGGAAGGCCTCTTCTTTTTGGGTGTCCCTCTGAGATGTTGCTTCTGCTAGCAATGATGGTAGAAATGGGGCTTGGTTTCCTCTCCTCCTGTGGTGGTTTGAATAGGAATGGCCCCCATAGACTCATGTGTTTGACTGCTTGGTGCCTAGGGAACTGTTAGGAGGCCTTGCTGGAGGAAGTGTGTCACTGTAGGGATGGGCTTTGAGGTCTCATATGCTCAAGCTACGCCCAGTGTGGTACACAGTCTCTTCTGCTGCCTGCAAACCAAGGTGTAGAATTCTCAACTCCTTCTCTGGTACCAAGACTTCCTGCATGCCACCATGTCCTGCCATGGTGATAATGGACTAAACCTCTGAACTCTAAGCCAACCCCAACTAAATGTTTTCCTTTGTAAGAGTTGCCATGGTCATGGTGTCTCTTCACAGCAAGAGAATCCCTAACTAATACACTCCCCCATACAGACATTTTCTCTAGTATAGTTGCCACATCTGCTGGGGGTGCAAGACTCACCTAGTTTCAAATTTAAATAGAAAACAGCCTGGTTGGCATAAGTAGATCACTATGGCCGTGCCTTTGGAAGTTATAAACCAACCCGTGGCCCCAGCCTCCCTCCCTCCTTCCCTCCCTCCCTCCCTCCCTCCCTCCCTCCCCCCCCCCCCCCTCTCTCTCTCTCTCTCTCTCTCTCAGCTTTCTTTCTGCCATCATCTAGACAGATCTCCTCCCCACCTGCTCCTGAGGTCATGAGGTCAGACTCACAGAGGCAAGCGACTGGGAACCAGACCAAAATCTTTCACCTGTGAGCTGAAATAAGCCCTTTCTCTTCAGTTGTTCCTGTCAGGTGTAGTCATGGCAACAGCCTCACTTCGCTCTCCGATGCCAGTTTTCTGTATTGGTTATTTCTGTGACTGTATCATCTGTTGCAAATAACTCAGTGGAGGAGGAAAGATGTGTTTTGGACAGGTGTCCATCAGGGAAGAGACAGGGGGACAGATCTAGGAGCAGTTCGTAGCGGGAATGTGCATTTAAATGAGAGCCTGTGGAGGACTTTTTAGATCGCTCCAAACTTTAGCTCCTTTAGTTTCCGCAGGACTTCTGAAGAGCAGGAGCTTTTGCTGTCTCCAGTCCATCATGTCATGCTTTCATCTTTCCTATCCGTGCTCACCTGCTTCCCATCCAGAGAAACATGCTCCAAGTAGATGCATCACCATCTGTATAGCTTGCTCAGTGCCTTGCGTGTATGGAAATGTATGCTGACCAGTGAGTCTGTGACCACTGCTTCCCTTTGATTACACAAGCTAGCATGGGCAGTGATGATCTCACCCATTCTCAGATTAGCTGCCTATCTGCAGAACGTGGTGCGTGTGGCAGGCTGTGCCAGTCACACGCACGCATTGTTGCATAGAACAGCAAAGTTCTGGAACATTCTGGGTTGTCAGTCTGATACCCCCTGCCTCCTTTTCCTAGTTCAGATGGGGAAATCAAGGTTTTAGGTCCTTTGTAACTGTTAAACAGCGGAGCTTGACCTCGGGACTCCTCCTCTCACACATTTCCAACCCTGCTGATTCCAGGCCCCTCTCATTTCCTGTCCTTCACCGGTTTGATCAGAACCAGGTCAACTGTAATGACAGTCAGCTCATTTCAATGATGGCCTGCTGGGGTGTGCTATATTTCAGTGTACCTGGGAGAGCGGCTCTCATGGTGACACCAACCTTACTGGCTTTATGTGCAGTCTGGCTCTGGATGGTGGTTGCTTCTGACTTCTGATCCTGGGCACCCTGCTCATGCCTTGTGCTGTTTCTCTGAAGGTAGAAAAAGGAATATTGGGATGGGCGGTATCAGTGTGTAGAGTGTCAGACTTGGGTTCCAATGATAGGTTGACTCATTTCTTGAGCGCCTGGGACGAGCTCTTCCACTCATCTGCTTTGTCAACAACACACTGAGGACAGTGACAGCGCAGCTCTGTAAACAGATCCCTCTGCTGTGCGCACAGGTGTATTGTGGTTGTCCGGGTGGGGAGGGCGCTGCCCTTTCTACTTTATGTATGTATTTCTACAGTTTCCAGTTCCGACCATGAGCACATGTCACTTTCATAGTCAGAAACGATGTATTAGGTTGAGTTTGAAAAGTTACTCAAGGCTCGTGGAGACACTGTATGGGGCAGAGAGGCGGGTGTGGAGCTAAGCTTCTCAGCTGTCAGCCTCTCAGACCCCGCCTAGTCTGTTGAACTCTTTCCTTCAGCAGGGAGCTTATTTCATAGCTCATCTTCACGCTTCGGGATGCTTGCTGAACTGCCGGTATTTGTCACCTGTAGTTTCTCACACACCCCCTTGCCTTGGGTCACTCTGTGCCCTCCCTTTTTGAATTTTCAGAGGCCTAGGCCTCCTCCCCCATTCTGGGGAGCTCTCCTGCTTGTTCCTGGGTGTGACTTTCTTGATCCCTTGAGCAGCCCGACAGCCGCATGCCCTGTCTCACCCACTCCACACAGCACATCTCAAGCCACATCCGTCAAACCTTTGCTGCTAACTCTCCGTCTTGAGCTGCCTTTCCTCCTGAGAAAATACAGAAACCAAACCCAAACCACAGCACTTGAAGCATGCTAATTAATCCTCACCATGGATGTTGGCTGTACAACACTAGCAAATCCCATGGCCCCAGTTTGATGTTTGAAGAAATCAGGGTAATTGGCATCACAGGACGGAGGCTGACTGGAGGGTTTGGGTTGGCCCTGTCTCTGGGAGTGAGGCCATTTGACCGAGGGCCAGCTGCCTCACCAAATTCCCTCTGCACATCACGGTGGGATTACTTCTTTATAACCCTATTGCGTTTTATTGCTGTAGAAAAACACCCTTAAAAAAGAAAAGCCTGGGACTGGATAATTTGTAAACAAAGAATATGCGTTCAGCTTATAGTTTATGTTGGAGATTTAAGCATGGTACTGACATCTGCTCCCTCTGGTGCAATCCATTGGCTGTGTCACATTGTAGGGGATGAAAGGGCGTGACCTGGTGGTGATGCTGGGAGCCCCGAGGGGAGGGCCAGCCTTGTCTTTGTTTACAGTCAAGGACTTCATTTCCTGAAAAGGGCAGCATTGCCCCTCCATGGCCTAATGACCTGGCACTGAGCCCCACCTCTTAATGGTGGCCTCACCTCCCATCATCACCTGAGACTCAAGCCTTCATCTTGACTGGGGACACACTCAAACCATAGCCCTCTTTTATATGTGTGCTGGCCCCACCCCAGAGTTACCAAGGAGGCAAACTCTCTCCATCTAATCACTTAGATTCCTTTTTTTTTCATTCTGCCACAACGAGACATCTAAACCACAGTTTTAAATTTTTCTGTGGCCGAGATAAAACATCCAGATGAGAAGCAAGTTAGGGAAGACAGGTTTTTGTCGGCATACAGTTCCAGAGGCGATACAGCCCACTGTGACAGGGAAAGCATGGTGGCCGGACATGAGGCTGGCCTGGCAGTCAGGAAGCAGCTAGATACATTGCAGCCAAACACAGGGAAAGAAACATTGGCTAAGACACGTACAATGACTTCTTCAGAGGAACGGTAGTTGAACAGAATTCAGCTGTGCTCCGACAGTGCCTAGCCACTGCCCCAGTGGTCCAGGGAGAGGTGTGTCCCCTAACCTGTCTCTGAGGATTGAACTTTTCTCATACGGCGTGGCTCCAGCCCCTCTTCCCTTCACAGTAACTCCTGTCCTGCCCTTCTTGCTATGATTCTCAGGATGAACTGGCCCCCCTGGAGAGCCAGCCTGCCCCCTATTCGGGTACTAGCTGCTCAGCAGTCTCTTCCAGCTACACCTTGAATTGCCCTTTGTCCTGTAGCACAACACATTCATTCACAGATGCTGGGAAAATCGGGAGAAGGGACTTTTTGGTGTGGGGATGTATGGGGGTTGGGGTGTGAAGGATTGGGGGGTGGAATGCATTACTCTGTCTACCACAAACACTCAGTTGTCCTGTATTTTATGAAAAAACACAGAGTACTCAAAGCTAGTTAGACAAAAGAATAATGTACTAGATTAATAAATTTAAATAACGGGAAGGAGTGGTAGAGATTATGTGAGCTGTATTTGGCTAATTGTCAGTGGTTTCCATGGAGTCTGACGAGTTGCTCTGAATGCAGGACCCTCTCCCAAAGGCTTGGCTGAGAGGAGGGGCTGGCTCTTCACCTCAGGAAGCTGCTGGAGGAGGAAGGATCACCACAGGAAGTGGCAGGCTCTGTGTGTAGGCACACTCAAGCCTGCTTGGGGCAGAGAGAAAACATCTGAGTAAGGGCTGGCCAGCCTCAGGAGTGGGACTTGATCCTGCCAGCGGTGGGAGCTGCCTAATGGCTCTTGTACAAGTAATGCATTAAAGTGGGAGCATGGACACACGGTAAATATCAAAGATAGCGGTAAAAGTCATATTTTTTTTCTTTTTTTTTAAATTAATTTATTTAATTATTAAAGATTTCTGCCTCTTCCCCGCCACCACCTCCCATTCCCTCCCCCTCCCCCAATCAAGTCTTTCTTCCTCCTCAGCCCAAAGAGCAAGCAGGTTTCTCTGCCCTGTGGGAGGTCCAAGGACCACCCACCTCCATCCAGGTCTATTAAACGTGCAATAGGATCAAGAACCCATTGCCATTGTTCTTCAGTTCTCAGTAGTCCTCATTGTCCATTATGTTCAGCGAGACCGGTTTTGTCCCATGCTTTTTCAGTCCCCGGCCAGCTGGCCTTGGTGAGTTCCCGATAGAACATCCCCATTGCCTCAGTGTGTGGGTGCACCCCTCGCAGTCCTGAGTTCCTTGCTCGTGCTCACTCTCCTTCTGTTCCTCCGGTAAAAGTCATATTAGAACACCCTGGCCATGGTGAAATAAGCCTTGCAAATGTTTTAGTATGTCTTTTACAGTTCTCTCGCGCCACTTTAGTCATTAGTAGACACATATAAACACACCCTTACAGGATTCGAATCATAAATTTGAAGTTAATTTAACATAAGCTTATATAGGCACTGATTTCTAGACTTCTTGTATGATAATTTTATGAATGGTCACATAGGTTGGTATTATATGAGATGAAACTACCACTTCTACAATAAAATGCTTTGCTCAACAATTGCCCTAATCCTGCATTTTTAGGATATTTTCAAAGTTTCACTCTGCGCATGATTTCCCTGATGGTTAGCACCGTCTGCCGGCTGACAGGGTCCAGGAGCACTGAAGAGGCATGCCTCCTCCCATGTCTGGAAGTGATTATCTAGTTGATTGAGGTGAGAAGGCCCAGCCGTAATGTAGGGAGCCCACGTTTATGATCCGGGGTCCAGAACTGGTTGAAAATGAAAAAGTAAACTGAGTGTAAGCATCCATCATCCCTGTGTATCCGATGCTGGGATTCACATGGTAAAGGAGAGCACTGACTCCCCCAGGGTCCTGACCGCCCACTCCTCACACTGGGGCACGTGCACGCATAGATGTACATGCACATAAAATAAGTAAATACAATGCTTTTTAAAGGACACATTTTAAATTTAAGTTTTAAATTTTCATTTTGCAGAAATCTTTGCATTCATCTACTCACCAATATTCCAGTTTCACGAGGGTTTAATCATTTGTCCCTGGCTGTTTATAGACGTTTAATCATCTACTGCTGGCTCTTAGGTATACCGGAATGAAAACAGGTAGACATACTGATAGAAAATAGCACTCGTGCGACTAGGGGTTTGTAGCAGGGGCAGATTGTCCTCTTCATGAACAACGTGCTTTGCCGTCGATCCCGCCCTTCCTGAGGGACTGCCCACAGGCGCCAGAGGTTTCACATTGTCAATCATTATTTTTTAGGTACCTTGTGTTTTATTACTGGTGTCAGGGGTTACTTTTATTTCTGAATTCTGTTAGCTAACAGGAGGTACACGGCAGAGTGTTTTTTTTTTTTAAGAGGTGGGAGTTGCTAAGGATGGAATTCAGAATACTACTAACCTGTGACCGCAGCCCTGCCATTGAAGTTTAGACACTTAACAGACGGTTGCTTTTATATCCAGTCAGTGTCATTGTTCAACTCAAGTCTAATGGGTTCATCTTTTGATCCCAGCAGGAGAACTATCTGTGGTGATACAGTAGCTTGTTGCTTCCCTTTCATCCCTTTGCCTTCTCTCATTTGTCTCGTCTCATTGCGCAGTGACTGTGAATAGCGGTGATGGTGAGGACGCTTGTCTCTGTCCCAGGCTCGGAGAGAAAACTTGCACAGTTGACCCCCTTAAGAGTAAAGCTTTTTGTGTCATTTTGTTGTTTTTCTGACAGCGTTTCTCCCCTAAGTCCTGGGTTCAAATCCCAGCACCATATAAACCAGGCATGGTGAGACAGACATGCCTGTCATTCCTGCGTTCAGGAAGCAGAGGCAAAAAGGAGTGCCACAGCTTTGAGATTAGCCTGATCCCAAAAGGGGGTTCCAGGTAACCCCGGCTACAGAGTAAAGACCCTGCTTTTAAACAAACAAACAAAACTTTTTAAAAGCTAATAGTCTTTTTCCAAAGTGTACGTCTGGCCCTGCAGCTCAGTTGGTAGAGATTTGTCTAACATGCCTGAAGCTCCAGGTTTGTGGCCTGGTGTTCAAGGCTACACCCATTATCATGGCACTTAGGAGGTAGAGGCAGGGGGAGCAAAAGTTCAGTGTCTTTCCTCAGCTACAGAGCAAGTTTAAGGCCTGCCTGAGATACAATGAGAAGTTTTCTCAAAAGTCATCAATGTAAAGTAGTTGGCTGTGGGAAACACAGGCCAGCTCCTGTTTCTGCAGCTCTGTTTCGTTTGACCTTGATTAACTTTTAGACACAGTGACTTCACACAGTTAATCCCCAGACATCCCAGAGTTCTTGCTGTCACCGTTGCCGCCTGTTTTTGTAATCTTACATGTTTGTGCTTTTGTTTTCCATGAGTAATGCTTCAAGACTGGTCTATTTTATTAGCTCATTCAGAGAATATTCTTCGAGCTTTGCTGGTTCTCTGCATTGTCTGGATTTTCTATTAACTTCTGTTCTTTATTATTTACTCCCCCTAAGCATTTTTCAGTTGTAGCAAGAATACTTAACTCCAAGTCTGCTCCCTGGATAAATGTGGAGGCACCCAATGCTGCATTGTGGGCTCTGGGCACAGCACAGCACAGCACAACAAGGCACTGCGGCTCTCCCGGGCCTGTTCACCCTGTGTGACCTGCCAAGCTGCTGCATGCTCCCCCTCTGCTAGCTCACAGATGCAACCCTTCTTTGAAGAAATGTCTTTTCAAGCCTTTCACCTACTTTTTTAACGAGGCTAGTTATGGTTTTCCTGTTGAGTTATGTAGATTTTTAGATGATTTATTTCTTTTAATTATATATGCATTCATGTTTTACCTCCGTACATATCTTTGTGAGGATGTCAGATCCCCTGGAACTGGCGTTACAGATAGTTATGAGCCTCCATATGCATAGTGGGAAATGAATTCTGGTCCTCTAGAACAGCCAGTATGCTTAACTACTGAGAAATCTCTCTAGCCCCTTGTGTGGGTTTTAGACACTTTAGTAGTTGGAATTCCTTAACTCTTAACTATTTACAACCTCTATGATTTGCTAAGAGTATATCCCATTCTGCAAATGCCTTTCCCCTCTTGTGGGTTATTTACACATGCGCACGCACACACACGCACACACATCACTTTATTTCCACTTTTTGCACAGCGACTACCTTAAGGCAAGTTTACTAGGATTGAGATCCTTTTTATGCATTATGACTTCCTTGTGCAAATGTTTCATGGTAACTCAGTTGGCTGGTAGGGAACAACAGACTACTGTTTCTCACCACTACGGCACGAAGAACCTGCTCGTCTGGAAGCAGGGTTGACTTAAGTGTTCAGTGCCAAGCTAGGCCCCATCAGACAGACTGAATCACAAACCAGTCCCCTATAAGCATGAGTATAGGCATACCTAGCTAGAACATGAGTGCCAGAAGTACCCTGTCCCACCCCAA
Source organism: Chionomys nivalis (assembly GCF_950005125.1). Classification (NCBI taxonomy): domain Eukaryota; kingdom Metazoa; phylum Chordata; class Mammalia; order Rodentia; family Cricetidae; genus Chionomys; species Chionomys nivalis. The sequence goes on along the minus strand of NC_080100.1, from coordinate 51,653,674 downwards.
ACACATACACACACCTCACCCCAGGCTCAGACACCCATCCTCCTGGGATAATTTCATCTATTTAGTAGTCCTTGAAGGCCAAGGACACTAAGCAGGATTACGCCAAGGGTGCTGTCGCTGTCATCCGTAGAAAAGACCCTTCACGCCTGAACTGCTTCAGCTGCAGATTGACATCTACTGAGCGCACGGTGAGTGAGGGAGCAGCCATTCCAGCACTTCCTATTTGACTGAACACTCAGTGATATAGAAGCCATGGTTTGCACCGTTAGAGGTGGGTGACTTGCTCTTCAGACGGTGTCCTGTTCAGTGTGGAGCCTGGTCAGAGAGAAGGAGAGATGACAGGCACTGTTTAGGGGCCTGTAGACCTGTCAGGCAGCTGACCCAGCACCTCCTCCCTGGTGTGTATTTACACAGCTACAAGTTGGGTATAAAACACTGAAAATGTTGCAAATAAATGCTTGCCAATAAAGTATCTGGGATGAAGTTACTCTCCAAAATTCACAAGAACAGCTACACCTCCAAAGCAAGAAATCAGTCCATGTTAAAAAAAAGAGAGAAAGAAAGAAAGAGAGAGAGAGAGAGAGAGAGAGAGAGAGAGAGAGAGAGAGAGAGAAAGAAAGAAAGAAAGAAAGAAAGAAAGAAAGAAAGAAGAAAAAGAAAAAGAAAAGAAGAAAAATGGGTAAAGGTCCTGAACAGAAATTGTTCCTTGAAGATATTCACATGGCCAACTAGTCTAGGAAGAACCACTGGGCATTTCTAATTCTGAGGGAAATGCAAATCAGAACTGCAATAAGCTATGGCCTCTCCTGTTTAGAACAGCCTCTATCCAAAGGGTATTCATGTATTTTTGCAATGTGATCATCAGCATTTTATTATCATTGTGCTTTTTATTTTTTGCTTCACACATGAGTCCTTTTAAAATGTCTTTTAAAACTTGCAAATGAAGCCAGGTAGGTGGTGCACACCTGTTGTCCTAGTGGGCAGCTGAGAAGCCAGGTGTGGCGGTGCATCTGGTACCCTAGTGGGAAGCTGAGAAGCCAGGTGTGGCAGGGCACACCTGGTGTCCTAGCGGGAAGCTGAGAAGCCAGGTGTGGCGGTGCATCTGGTACCGTAGCGGGAAGCTGAGAAACCAAGTGTGGCAGGGCACACCTGGTGTCCTAGCGGGAAACTAAGGCTGCACTGTGGAGGTCAGAGTGGAGGATAAAGCAGGTGTCCAGCCAGCCAGGTCTGCATAGGAAGATGAATACGGAGTTGATGCTATCGGGTTAAATTTCTCTTCAGTGAGTGTTCTTGGTTGTGCTGTTCTTGACTTCTAAATTATATGTTCATCTTCCTCGGGAGTGCTTTCATAGTTTGGCACGCTCTTCTGTGCCTCATGCTGTTCTTATCTAGCCAGTGAGTATAATGGATGGATTCCATTAAAATTAGTACCGATAGCTTATCTCTGCTAGATAACAGCAAACTGTTAGAAAACTCTCGAGGACTAGTTAAGTCAGCTTTGCATCACTATGACAGAGGACTGGCCGTGGACAGCTTGAAGAGAGAAGCAGATTAGGTCCTGGTTGGCCATGCACCAGGGCAGAGCCTTGTGTGGAGGAACCATAATGCAGAGAGGCTTTCCTTCTTTTCCTCGCTGCAGACAGGGAGCAGGGTGGGAGTGTTTGTGCAAGAGACCGGGGCAAGATTAGAGCCCCAAAGATTTGCCTAGCTACCTCCTTCCTCACCTCCTACCTCTCGCCATCTCCCCCCACCCATAACGCCATGGCACTGTGAGCCCACCAGGCGATGAATCCACTCATCGATCGGGACTCTCAGAATTCATTCACTTTATTGGGAGTCGCACCAACTCGCAGCCACCCCTCAATGTATGAGACTGAGAGGGGGCACTTCATATCGAAACCATAAATAAACTAGAAACTCATTCAGCGGTTGCCACAGATGAGCTATCCGAGTGGGAGATAGTCTCTGGGTTTCTGTATTAGACGGAGCAATTGGTGGAGTCGGCTATATAGTCTTCTCATCAGCCTGGGCTATGTTCTAGACATGCAGGTGACTGTCCGGTCCCTTTCCTGCTCTGCCTGACCCTCTATTAGGATGGGCCTCGAGCATTTACTCCTTCATCTGCTGTGATGAAGATGCCCCTGGGTTCCTTGAAGTAAATGATGCTAATATTCTTGATCCATGGTAACAAAAGAGGCTGCCAACTGGGGTTCCCCTTCTATCATGAAACTTACCTTTATTTCTAAATTAGCAATATTATAAAAAATATGTCATGCATCTCACATTAATTTTTGTTTTGTTTTTTTTTTTTGAGACAAAAGTCTCACTACGTAGCTCTGGGTGACCTGGAACTCACTGGCCAGCAACTCACAGAGATCCACCTGCCTCCTATGTGCTGGGATTAGAGGCGTGTGCACGGCTTTCTCGCTTATTTCTTAAGCATGATCCTGTTTTCTCAGGAAAGACACATCGGGCCATTGATACCTTCTCTTTTAGTATGCAATGAGTTTCAATGCCCATGCTGTCTGTCCCCTTTCCCTCAGTTCTCCGCAGAAGCAGTTTGGAACGGGCTGCATGCATGACTCAAGAGAGTGGAGAGAAAATTATGTAGAAAGAAATAACGACAAGAAACTGTTAACTGTCAATGCTGTGTGCTAGGAATCGTGCCGCAGCCCCGTGTCGTGTGCCTGAGCTGTGTGCTAGGAATCACGTCACACCCCTGTGTTGTGTACCTGAGCACACATCACAGCTGCCCATTGTAGTTTTTAAAAATTATTTATCATTTTCTTCTCCTGTTTAAAATGTTTTCTGAGACCAGACATTTTCATCTCTCATACTCACATATGTGCACAAGCATGTAGGTAGTGGTACAACAGAAAGCATTCGTAGAATAAATATTCTGTTTCATTTAAAATAAATTAAGAAAGATTCTGAGACACCTTAAAATATTTGTTGGGAGATGGTGATAGATGGATGGATAGATAGATGATAGATAGATAGATAGATAGATAGATAGATAGATAGATAGATAGATGATAGATAGATAGATGGATGATAGATAGATGATAGATGGATGGATGGATGGATGATAGATAGATAGATAGATAGATAGATAGATAGATAGATAGATAGATAGATAGATGGATGATAGATAGATAGATAGATAGATGATAGATGGATGGATGATAGATAGATAGATAGATAGATAGATAGATAGATAGATAGATGATAGATGGATGGATAGATAGATAGATAGATAGATAGATGATAGATGGATGATAGATAGATAGATAGATAGATAGATAGATAGATAGATGATAGATGGATAGATGATAGATAGATAGATAGATAGATAGATAGATAGATAGATAGATGATAGATGGATGGATGATAGATAGATAGATAGATAGATAGATAGATAGATGGATGATAGATGGATGGATGATAGATAGATAGATAGATGATAGATGGATGGATAGATAGATAGATAGATAGATAGATAGATAGATAGATAGATGATAGATGGATGGATGATAGATAGATAGATAGATAGATAGATAGATAGATAGATAGATAGATGATAGATGGATGGATGGATGATAGATAGATAGATAGATGATAGATAGATAGATAGATAGATAGATAGATAGATAGATAGATGATAGATGGATGGATGATAGATAGATAGATAGATAGATAGATAGATAGATAGATGATAGATGGATGGATGATAGATAGATAGATAGATGATAGATGGATGGATGATAGATAGATAGATAGATAGATAGATAGATAGATAGATAGATGATAGATGGATGGATGATAGATAGATAGATAGATAGATAGATAGATAGATGATAGATAGATGATAGATGGATGGATGATAGATAGATAGATGATAGATAGATAGATAGATAGATAGATAGATAGATTGATAGATAGATAGATGGATGATAGATAGATAGATAGATGATAGATGGATGGATGATAGATAGATAGATAGATAGATAGATGGATGGATGGATGGATGGGTGGATGGATGATAGATAGATAGATAGATAGATAGATGATAGATGGATGATAGATAGATAGATAGATAGATAGATAGATAGATAGATAGATGATAGATAGATAGATGGATGATAGATAGATAGATAGATAGATAGATAGATGATAGATAGATGGATGATAGATAGATAGATAGATAGATGATAGATGGATAGATGATAGATAGATAGATAGATAGATAGATAGATAGATAGATAGATAGATGGATGGATGATAGATAGATGGATGATAGATAGATAGATAGATAGATAGATGGATGATAGATGGATGATAGATAGATAGATGGATGATAGATAGATGGATGATCGATAGATAGATAGATAGATAGATAGATAGATAGATAGATGATAGATGGATAGATGATAGATAGATAGATAGATAGATAGATGGATGATAGATGGATGGATGATAGATAGATAGATGGATGATAGGTATATAGATAGATAGATAGATAGATAGATAGATAGATAGATAGATAGATAGATAGATGATAGATGGATGGATGATAGATAGATAGATAGATAGATGATAGATAGATGGATGATAGATAGATAGATAGATAGATGATAGATGGATGGATGATAGATAGATAGATAGATAGATAGATAGATAGATAGATAGATGGATGGATGGATGGGTGGATGGATGATAGATAGATAGATAGATAGATAGATAGATGATAGATGGATGATAGATAGATAGATAGATAGATAGATGATAGATAGATAGATGGATGATAGATAGATAGATAGATAGATGATAGATAGATGGATGATAGATAGATAGATAGATAGATGATAGATGGATAGATGATAGATAGATAGATAGATAGATAGATAGATAGATAGATGGATGGATGATAGATAGATGGATGATAGATAGATAGATAGATAGATGGATGATAGATGGATGATAGATAGATAGATGGATGATAGATAGATGGATGATCGATAGATAGATAGATGATAGATGGATGATAGATATATAGATAGATAGATAGATAGATAGATAGATAGATAGATAGATAGATGATAGATAGATGATAGATGGATAGATAGATAGATAGATAGATAGATAGATAGATAGATAGATAGATAGATAGGTTTGGACTAGAGAGATGGCTCAGTGCATGCAGCTCTTGCAGAAGACCCCAGTTAGGTTCCCAGCAACCACATGGCAGCTTTCAACCACCTGTAATTCCAGCCCTAACACCCTGCTCTGGCCTCTTTGGGCACCTGTGTTCATACGCACATATACAGACATGCAAACATACACATAACTTAAAAATAAAAATAAATTGCTTTGGCTCCCACGTTTGGATGCTCACCTTACTAGACCTGGAAGGAGGTGGGAGATCCTTGGACTTCCCACAAGGCAGGGAACCCTGACTGCTCTTTGGGCTGCTGAGGGAGGGGGAGTTGATTGGGGGAGGGAAATGGGGGGCGGTGGCAGGGAGGAGGCAGAAATCTTTAATAAATAAATAAATAAATAAATAAATAATTGCTTTTAAAAAGAGATTGGCCATATGCTAGATACATCATTGTAAGAGCTAGTGCTTGCTGGCCAGATGAGACATGAGGGAGCCTGAACTTGACTCTGATGATTGTAAGTTGAGGAAACATTTACTTGAGACTGATACTTACCCAAATTCAGTGATTTAACCAGGCAATCAAAGCTACTTGGACTACTTATATTCACCTAAAGTCATTGATTTTATATTGTTTTATAAAATCTTGCAAAAATTACTTAGTGCATAAAATCTGGCTCCACCCTCAAAAGCAAAATGAAAAATAAAAGAGGGAAGTCAGCTTAAGTACACCTTCCTTTATGATCTTCTGACTGCAATAAAGAATTATTTATAATATAAATATTTCATTTTTAGAAGTTGAGGACTACATCTGAGTTGCTTCTTGAACAAGTTAGTAGATGGTACTGACTTCTGTGAATAACTAATGTTCCAAAATGTTAGAATTACAAATGAATCTAGACTCTTCCCTTTATCTAACATCAGTCCTATCTTCAAATTTATGAGGTGATTTCTAGCACATATCTCCATAAATATTAAAAAAACAGCATTTGCCCTGCATTTGATCTCAAATAGATGTAAATTCTTTTAAATGAAAATATTGACAGTGAGCACCAAATTCGAAAAGAAAGAAAATGATGTGTACGATGTATATAAATCACCAGGCTCTTGGGAGAGAATGCAAGTAAATCTAAGAACTGTACTTTTTCTTGATTGTACATTTTCCCTGTAAAACAAATCACTTTCCCGGCTCTGGGTGGCTGACAGCTCCAAGGATGACATCAGCCCCTCGACTATGCACTATCTGCTTTCCTTCAGATAACTCAGTGGCACTTCATCAAGTTTAATGATTGAGATTAATTAGAAACCAATGAGGGTTGAGTTTAAATTCCCTTAACTGCTATGCATAATGTGTTCCTGACCTTAGACATACTTTTGAGCACTCCCGAGAATTTATATTGCCCATGGGTTTCTCTGTTTCTAGAAATAGAAGTGAGCGAGTGAAGGAGCGTGCACTCCTTCGAGTTCCAATAGTATCTGTCAAAATGTACTAAATTACGCTGCAGTGCCTCATTAATCCACACCAACCACCCTCTTTCCTGCCTGTCTTAGCCCCACTCAGAACCAAAAGGATAATAACCTTGGTGTTGTTATTCTGCTTCGGGAAAATCACATGCAGTATCTTTGCTGTAGTGCTGTTCAGTAGTGGGCAGACTCTGATGATCAATAAGGCGAAAGTGCAGAGGTTATATTAGAAATCAGGCTGCTGCTCAGAAAGAAAAGAGCAAGGTGTGAACAAAACTAACCATTCTTGCAGCTCCTAGGAACTTATCTGTGACTGTCAGGTAATAATGATGATAACAACAACAACAACAACAACAACACTTGCATTTCAGACATCTGGTCTACCACTCTGCTCTTATACCAATGCTGCTCACTTTTGAATGCTCTTGAAGATTTCCTGCTTTGCTTGATTAACAATGGGTCAGAATTCATCATTTCTTTTTCTGTCCTTTAAAGATTGTGTTTAGGGTGGGGGCAGAGAATGCACGTCTGATGAGGCCAGGGGCACCAGATCCCCATGAAGCTGGAGTTTGCAGGTATGTGTGAGCAGGTGAGCTGGAGTTTGCAGGTGATGAGGATGCTGGGAGCAGAACTTGAGTTTTCTGGAAGGTATAGGTCCTCAGAATGAGTAGTGCAGGCTCTTAACCTCTGAGCCACCTCTCCAGCCCCGAATGCAGCATATCTGATGACTCTCTAGGTAGTGCCCAGGCAAGTGGCAAGTTCTTTGACTAAAGTGTGAGTAGAGAGCCATAACACAGATGATTTTCACCTAATCTGAAGCTCAAGTCTTATAATTTAATATATTTATATAAGTATTGTATTTAAGACAGAAACTTTTTAAATTTAAGGGATGGCTGAGGATCTGGCACAGTAGAGCTCTTGCCTAGCATGTGCAGGACCCCTAAATTCAACCCCTAGCACCATACACACAAGTCCTTAAATCTCATAGCTGATTTTTCTGAGGATTTATAAGACATTCCCCCAAATTCTTCTTTAAGTTGGCTCTGTAGCAATATACATTGTCTTCCTGATTATCCAAATCCCAGAATGTTTTCCAATACTAGTGTAGTTGAGTGTGTCTGACCAAAACACAGCTCAAGTCAGCAAGCAAGACTGTTTTGAAACTTGACTCACTCATGGTTCCTTGCCCTGTTTTCGTGATATCTGTGCTGGCTGGTCTTATGTCAACTTGACACACAAGCTAGAGTTACCTGAAAGGAGGGAACCTCAACTGAGAAAATATCTCCACAAGATCTGACTGTCAGACAATTCTTAATTAATGAATGATGGAGGAGAGCCCAGCCCACGTGGATGGTCCCATCCCTGGGCTGCTGGTCCTGGGTGCTATAAGAAAGCAGACTTAGCAATCCAGAGGAAGCAAGCTCGTAAGCAGCACCATGGCCTCTGCATCAGCCCCTGCCTCCAGCCAGATTCCTGCCCTGTTTTGAGTTTCTGTCCTGATTTCCTTTTTTAAACAATTTATTTTAATCTATTTATGTATCTATCTATATTTATTTATTTTTGATTTTTGGAGACAGGGTTTCTTTGTAGCTTTGGGGCCTGTCCTGGAACTAGCTCTTGTAGACCAGACTGGCCTCAAACTCATAGAGATCTGCCTGCCTCTGCTTCCCGAGTGCTGAGATTAAAGGTGTGCGCCACCACCGCCTAGCTACTGTCCTAATATTTTTGGATGATAAACAACAATATGGAAGTGTAAGTCAAATAAACCCTTTCCTCCCCAACTTGCTTATTGGTCATGCCCTTTCATTGCAGCAATAGAAACCCTAACTAAGACAATTTCCCATGATGTCAACATTCAGAAAGACAACTTGGGCTCCCAATAAATGGCAGTGATCTGAACATCTTCCTGGAAGGGGTTCCCAAATTGAGAGTAAGGTAGTAGGCAGTGAGCTGCCTGAGACCTTGTTTGGGTGTGGGCCTATCTTCTTTACTTCTGTAAAGAAGATTTCTAAACTTAGAAGTGCTAAGGTTAGGTGCAGAAAACTCCAGAAAGATTGCATAGAAAAGGCGGGTGAAGCCTGTGTGCTGAGGAGGCTATCTGTAAAGAGCTGACAGGTCCCTCTGGCCCCTCCTTTGACACCTGTGCATTTGTTTGGCCGTCAGGGAAGGATCTGAGATGCCTGTTGTTCTGCCGCTGTGTCTCAATACACTTGCTCACCCAACACCATCCTAAGAGCCCATCCTGTGCTCTGGGCCCAGCGTTTCTGTGCCTCTTGAAAATAAAAGTATTGCCTAGAATCTGACATGCAGGTGTCATCATTTATCCAGCCACATTCAGAGGGGAGAATGGGAGAATTTATTGTTGTGGTGGTTTCTTCTCTAAGTGTTGAAAGATTAGCAGCAAACACTCTATCTAATAAAAAGAAAAGGTGTTTTATATTCAGTGTCAGTTTTATAAAAAAAATAATAGAGGCATCAAACGGGATTAGAGAGAATATACAGAACTGTTACAGTGTCCCTTAGTGTGGGGAAGTGCAATTATAGACAGTTTTCATTCACTTTTAGGTCTTATTCACTGTATCTATTTCTTTTACAATTAAAAGGGTTTTTTTTGTTTTTTAAATAAAAAAGAACAAAGGAGAAGGGAAACAAAGCAATACTGTGTGCAGACTGGACACCCCCTCCAAGGGCCTTAGGGCTGGAGTTAATCGTTTGATGTCTCTACATGGTATAGATCTGTATACTGCCTCCGTGACAGTAATAAATTATAGTGTCTTGGTAAAGACCAAACTCATCAATTTTTCCAAAATCTGTATCTGATTAATTCTACAAAGGTCTGGGTCAAAGTTATTCCTCAAACCTTGTTATTTTAACAAAGAAACCCAAGGTTTCTACGTTTTCAGAAAATTCATTACCACCGCACAGCAGCAAAAGGTCACAAAATGCCTCCCTCCACAGCAAAAACAGCATATAAGAAAAATCTCTTTTGCTCAGCATCCCATTACCCCAGCAAAACCAAGAAAAACCTCTGACATTTCAGATCCTATTGCTTCAGGGGAAATAAATGTTCCCTAGATCATGGAGAAAAATGACAAACAAATTAATGAAAAACAAATAGATCCCTGCAGCGTCCCAGGCTCTGCCAGACCAAACACACTCCACGTCAACCGTGTTCTCAGGGCTTGCTCAGTCTGCAGAGCTTCCACAGCGGCCTCGGTGCCGTAGCTCCAGAGAGCTGTGCACACACCAGAGCACTGCAAATGAGAAAACATGCGGCAGGAACACAGAAAGAGAAACTCGAGTGTCCGCGCATCTTTAAGTGCGGTGGGAAGCCATCGTCGCTGGCGCGGCATTGTTGAAGTCTTGGTCTAGTAAGTGGAAGCATTTTAGGAGTGATTCAGCCCCTTCTCACTATACAGAAGCAGAACTGTAGCTTGACTGAATTTAGCAGTGCTAAGTTCTGCCACGCCCTAAAACTTCTCCCTTCAGGTTTGCCTCATTTGCACCCCTGAACACACACTTTCCCTGGATCTTCAATTTCCATTATTAGTTCCAGCCTCAAGTACGTTTCCATCATCTTTTCCTTTCTCTTTTATTGTTTTCTTTTGAGACAAGCAGTGTGGATAAAGCCAGAGTTCACCATGACCCCAGCCGCAGCTTTGTGCCTTTGCTAACACGTTTGGCTTGCCCTGTCAGCCCTTCAGTTACTCATTTACACAATACAGATAAGTGAATTGCAAACGTGTGTGATATGCTTTTTTTTACATATACTTGGTTTTATATAATTTTTTTGTCTGTTTTGTTTTGTTTGCCATATGCTTTAGTCCTCACCAATATGGAGGTTTTTCCAGGTTAGTAAGTACAGATCAGTGGCTTTTGGTGGGGCCTGTTTCGCCTCAGGGAGATTTGGTGACTTTTCGAGAGTAGTCACTCATGGTTAGAGACCAAGGATGCTGACAGTGTGCACATCATCACTTAGCAGAGAATTGTCTGCACACAGGGTCCAGAATGCCAAGAGCGCCCCGTAGGATCTTTTCCCTCTGAACTGCTGCCCGCCATGCCACAGTCTTTCCCTTTTCACCACAGTTGGCTCTCTTCCCTGCACACCCCTGCCTTAATCCATCCCTGCTGCTGTGACAACATGCCACAGGTCACACACCTCATAAATATCAGAAACTCACTCTGCACAGTTCTGGAGGTCGAGGATCCCGGGATCTAGGTGTCCAGAGATGTGTCTATAAAAGGCTTCATCTCCAAGTCCGAAATGGTGCCCCATCGTGGTGACAGCGCTAGGCGAAACGCACAGGAGGTCATACGTGAGAAAGGTGTGCACAGGAGGTCATACGTGAGAAAGGTGTGCACAGGAGGTCATACGTGAGAAAGGTGTGCACAGGAGGTCATACGTGAGAAAGGTGTGCAAGGAGGTCATACGTGAGAAAGGTGTGCACAGGAGGTCATACGTGAGAAAGGTGTGCACAGGAGGTCATACGTGAGAAAGGTGTGCACAGGAGGTCATACGTGAGAAAGGTGTGCACAGGAGGTCATACGTGAGAAAGGTGTGCACAGGAGGTCATACGTGAGAAAGGTGTGCACAGGAGGTCATACGTGAGAAAGGTGTGCATCTCTCTGTTCCTCAGTCCTTTTGTGAGCACACTAACCAACCATGTCCATCCTCTTCATGGCGGAGGAGCCGCCAGGCCAAATCACTCTGCCTTACTGTCCCACCTTGGGGTCCAGTTTCAGGGGGCCATGCCTACAGCAGCTCCTACAGGCTACCTTCCCAGCTGCCTGTATATTTCCCCAAACTAGTCACGGGGCTTACCCTCAGCACACTTTCCCCCACCTTGGCTCTGTCCCTGGCTGCCCATTCCTGCACTGCTCTGTGGTACTATGCTAGCTCCCCAGAACTGTACTGGGCCACCTTGGCTCTGCCCCTGGCTGCCCATCCTTGCTCTGCTCTATGGTACCATGCTGGCTCCCCAGAACTGTGCTGGGCTCTGGGAGTGTGGAGATGATCTACAGGTGGGTCCTGCTTTGCAGACTCTCTGGTCTGTCATCAGGGATTATGCCAGTTTGCTGACTGACTGACTGACCGATTAGATACAGTATTACAGATCATAAAGGCTATTGAGAAATGCTTTTTCTCTGTGGTTCAGAATTTATTGCACATTTTTATCTTGGTGACCATTTCTCCTGAAACATACATTGCAAACGCTAAATCAGAAAGAAACTCCCCTCACCTTTGCCCGCCGCCCCTCACTTTGTGCTCCTACAACACCCGTGTGTGTCACACAGTCATTGTGCAGAGAGCACACTTGACCTCGGCCAAGGCTAAGAGCTCCCCTTGAAGAAGCCATCCCACTGTGACTGGCTGAGGGGACGCAAGGGTGATCACTCCACAGCCTCTTCCCCTTGCCTGACCTTCCAGCCTCCTCTGGATGGTAAGGCCTTCATCTTCTGCAGCCTCACACTCCTTCCAGGAGACTCCAGGCGTGGTCTGAGCCAAAGGAGCCTCTTGGTCCTCATCTCCCCGGATCAAGGAACCTTAAGCACCCACCTAAAACCCGACAGCAAAGGAAATCTCAGTCGTAAATTCAATCCAGTGTGGAAACTAAACTCTTCCATGTACTCAGTGTTCAATGTGAAGGCGGTCGGGAGAGAATAGTGGGGTGTGACCCACATGCCCCTGAAGCCAGAGCCTGCCAGGATGGGAGCATAAACAGCCACTTAGAATGTAAATCAGACTGAAGGTGATGCTGAAGAGAGGATGCAGCAAAGCGGCTCAAGGAGGCGGCGGCTTAGGTGCAAAGTGGGACCAAACAACACATCTAACAACAGCTTCCACAGCTTCCACCTAAAACCAGAGGCTCCGTTCGGTGCATTTTCTTCATTCAAAGGCAAGGCAAGTGGGGTTTTGAAAGGAGAAGCGAGGCAGGAATACGTGAAGTTTTTAGAGAGCCCCTCTGCAGAGGCCTGAATAGAGATGGGGGCTCAGCGCCTCAGTTCATAGCGCACATTTGAGATATTCACCTCAGATCTTGTGAAGGACTCCGGCGCTGTACCCTGTGCCATCCCCGTCTCCGTGAAGCTGAGCAGCCCTGGTTGTCCATCAAAGATTTTAAAATTTGACTCATTCAAGCGCATAATGGAATTCTTAAAGACACCACCCTTGATCACTTTCGGACTAACTGGAAGGTTCTTCAGGGGCTCTGTCTATATCTGTCCACATTTATAGTTCTAATTGCCCATGAGGTCCTGGGATTCGGAGAGGATGTAGCTCAGTGGTCCCCAAAACTCCCTTGGATAAGGAGGTGGATTGGAGAGGAAGTCATGAATATGGGCAGGAAAGAGGTGTTTGAGATACATGAGAGAACACGTACGCCAGCTTTCTTTTCTTGTTCACTGTTGCTCACCCCCCCCCCACCTCTCCCTCTCTCAATCTCTCCCCCCACACACACACACTGTGCTGGGGCAGAACCTAGGACTCTATATATTAGGCAAAGGCTCCATCTCTGAATACCACACACACACACACCACCACCACCACCACCACCACAACTACCACCATCACCAAATGATTATATTTCATCCCTTCTAATTAATTGGCTGACTGAATGAGAGTCTGACAGGCAAATTGAACATGGTTCTAGAAGTTTCCGAGGGACCCTGCTCTCATGTCATTCCTCTGTGTGACTCATTTTGAAGAATTCATCTTAAAATGATGCCCACTGCCTTCATTCACCGTCTCTAAGGCAACAAGCCGGGCAAGCTCAGGGTCTCCTATGGCTACAGACAAGATGGTCATTAGACTGGGCTCCCACGGAGGCTCTGGGAAGGCCTGCTTTTGAAGCCATCCAGGTCACAGGCAGAAGGCAATGGCTGCGGTTATGGGACTGGAGCCCCACTCTCTGTTCAGGGACAATCCTCTGCTTCTCAGGCCCTGGCTTCCTGGACTCTTCATCCCCAAGTCCACAGAAGAGAACCTCTGCTGTGGAATCTCTCTTAAATAGACTTTCTCACCCTTGGCTGCTGCCAGCCCGAGAAAACACTGTTCTCAGAAGGCCTATGGGGTTAGGTTGGCCCTGCAGGTGTTCTCCCTGCTGGTCATGGATTAGTTGTCTTATTGTAGAACTCCCTTTGCCCCTAATGTAACAACACCTCACTGGAGGGATGCTGGGGGCCAGGAGCCATGTAGCCCGTCTTTGAATTGGCCACCCCCTGTCCAGGATGTGGCTGTGTCTGACCTTGAAATGATACCTGGAGGTGGAAGGTCAGAGAACCGAGGCTGCAGCTGGGATGGAGTGACACGGGAGACGCCTCTGGGAACCTGAGGACAGCTTCTGCCGGCAGAATCAGATTACTGCGCTGAGAATGACCCCTTTCATTAGCCTGCATTGTGGTTGGGCAAATACTGAAGCAGTCGAGGTCTCTTGGAAGTAACTTGCCATGTTTTAAATCTGGGTCTGATTGCCTGAAGTGGGGACCTCAGTCCCACAGGGAAGCACTGACAGGGCCTTAGTGTGAGGGAGAGGTCCAGGAGCTTTGTTATCAGAAGAGCGGCCCCAAACAGAGAGAGGGTCTCAAAGGCAGTGTGGCTCAGACCTCACGCCTCATGCTTCTTCGGTTCTCCAGAGATAAGAGCTCCTCAACCACCTCCCTTTCCTAGGTCACCGGTCTTTCTCCTTCCCCAAATGCCTTCCTGCCTTTATTCCCTCCTCTGTGGAAAGAAGGCCACTTCTTTCGCGACTTGATGTTATGTGCTCACACCCTGAGCATCGTGGATGTGGGGACCTGTCACGTGCTCACACCTGAGCATCCTGGATGTGGGGACCTGTCACGTGCTCACACCTGAGCATCCTGGATGTGGGGACCTGTCACGTGCTCATACTCTGAGCATCGTGGATGGGGGGACCTGTCACGTGCTCACACCTGAGCATCCTGGATGTGGGGACCTGTCACGTGCTCATACTCTGAGCATCGTGGATGTGGGGACCTGTCATATGCTCACACCTGAGCATTGTGGATGTGGGGACCTGTCATGTGATACACTGAGCATCGTGGATGGGGGGACCTGTCATATGCTCACACCTGAGCATCATGGATGTGGGGACTGTCATATGCTCACACCCTGAGCATTTGTGGGGGGCCTTCCTTATTCCCCAGCAGCATCTAGACCTGAGTTGGGGGTGGGCAGTGAAATCAGATAAAAGCAGCTGGAAGAGCTCTCTTTGGGGAAATGTGGGGTAAGTCAGTAGACTGAAATGCCCTCCTCCTTTTCCATAGACTATGGCAGGTTGCTAACTGTGGATGAACACTGCCTGCCCTCCATCTCCCAGGCACAGAAGACACGAGACTAGGAAAAAACCATTCTTTTTAAAATACCACTTTATGCAAGGCTTCATGAAAATATAGTTAGGTTGTGATCCCAAACTGAGACACTCAACTCTTAATTTTATACATTATATTTTGTTTCGTTGATTGATTTGTTGTTTGCTTGGGTTTGGGTTTTGTTTATTTGTTTGTATGTCTTTGTATATTAACAAATGCTTCTTGCTATTCTGTGTCTATAATACTGTGGTCCTTGCACACCACATACTGTGGTACTCAGTCTTTACCATATATAAAAATCCCCAGGCAACATGTTTAAAATGCAGCTTCCTTAGAGCTCAGGATCTCTGAGTTTGGTGATCACCCCATGCACACACATGCGTGCATATACATACACACACACACACACACACACACACCACAGGCACACACACTCCCTGAAGTTGTACAAGCTGTAGTTTCTTGTCCAAAGGACACGCCACCGTCTTAGGGGCTAGAATGTCAACACGTGTCAAGATAAGTTATAAACCTCCATTGTGGATGCCAAAAAGCCAACAGGTAGCAGAGAAATCAAGAGTGGGAGAGATGGTAGCTGGGAAGAGACTGTTCCACAATGAGCTCTTCAGAGGATTAAAACAAAGGCCTGGGTTCGAACTGGGCCTTTAGGAGTGGAGAAAAGGATGGATGAGGGAGGAGTTGGGGGATGAATGATGAGCTATGATCAAAGGGCCTATGTTTAAAATAATGCAGAGGGAGCCCTGGGTGGGAATGTACGGTGACAGACAGCTCAGAGCGCCTCAGACGACTGAGCGACTTAGTGAGATGGCCTCGCTACTATGGTGATTCTTGAAACACAGCCTTGTGCTTCCTCATTAGGACGCTTTCCAGCATGTTTCATAAAGTATTGCACATGGCGTGTAGAAAAAGAAATGTACGCACGGTGTTACGTGTCATTTCAGCCTGGTTTGTTTAAGTGTCTGCACTGCTGACAAATTCTGTAGTCGCCGCTGGTGTCTGATTATTAAGTTCGAATGCCAAAGCATGCTTTCATTAAAAGCGTGGTCTTCTGCCCCGCATAGTTTCCTTCAGAAGTGGCAGCCACGACAGCGAGGACTGCAGTACAAATCAGTGAAACCGACCAAGGGAAGTGCTCTCAAATTAGAATGTGGGAATGTTCTGTCGACCTTTGCAGGGCAGTGCCCTGCCTGTCCGCGTACAGCTCAGATATTCAATCGTAGCTCATTCTTCTTAGGGCAGCGTTAAGGGTCTTTATTGACGAGTGCGGGATGGGTGCAGCACCTTTGTTCGTAGTTGGTTTTTTCTCATTCAAACAAGTTTGAATATTGGAGCAAGTTTTCTTCAGAAAAATGTTTACGTCTTATTAAAATCATAAGAATTTAAGAGACCCCTTTCTTGCTAGTATTCATCATGAAAACGAACGAGGAAATAGAAAGAGTTTGTAGCGCTATAGGACTCTTATCTAGAGATGAATCGCTGCTGTGGGTTTGAGTTTTGTGTGAATTCAGGTAAAGAGAGGCCAGAGTTTAATTTGCATCACCGTGAAGCTAGCAGAACTGTTAGTGAAAGGATCTGTATTTATTCTGCGTATGCTTAATCAGTCTGTGGACCTTTGTCACCGTGATTGTAATTATACTCACAGACAATTCTTAAACACTAAACTCTCCCAGCTGCATTTAATATATATAATACTGTGTGTATGTCTCTGTGTGTGTCTGTGTGTGTGACTCTGTTTATGTGTATGTCTGTGTATGTCTGTCTGTATATGTGTCTCTGTGTGTGTGTCTGTGTATGTCTTTGTATGTGCCTGTATGTATACATGTATGTGTGTGTCTGTGTATCTGTGTATATGTCTCTTTGTATGTCTGTATATGTATGTCTGTGTGTATGTATGTCTGTTTGTGTGTCTGTGTATGTTTTTATGTGTATGTATGTCTGTATGTGTATTCGTGTATATGTTCGTGTGTGTCTGTATGTGTGTATGTCTATATATGTATGTCTGTGTATGTGTCTATGTGTATGTATGTCTGTATGTGTATGTGTATATGTCTGTGTGTGCCTGTATATGTGTGTATGTGTGTGTCTATATATGTATGTCTGTGTATGTGTCTATATATATGTATGTCTGTATGTCTATCTGTGTATATGTCTCTCTGTGTGTATGTGTGTATGTGTGTGTCTATATATGTATGTGTGTGTATGTGTCTATGTGTATGTATGTCTGTATGTGTATCTGTGTATATGTCTCTGTGTGTGTATGTGTCTGTGTGTGTGTGTGTGTTTGAATAGAATGTTCCTGTGACTTTCTATAATGTGAAATCTTTTCAGCATTTGGGTGTGATTTTCAAGTGAGATAGCCTGGGTTCCTGTTCCATTTCCATATTGCCTTGCCTGTGGATCCCATGTGCAGATGACCGTGGTGCAGTCTTCCCTCATAGAAAGCACATACAAGGATGTGGCACTGTAACTGTTTAAACACTCGAGTGGATCTGAATACACATCCTTGATGCAGCACGCGGCAAGAACGGGAAGAGTGAGAAGCAGTATGGGGTCAGTTTGCTTGGCGGAGAGCCTTTGACACTGGGTGGGTAATGGATTCTCATCTGCACTAATAATTTGCCTTTTTCCAATATTAAGTTTCTGCTTTCAATGTTTTTAGGGATAAAATGTGGTCAGAATTCTATGCTCGTTGCTTCACAGAATATATAGTTCCTGAGGTCGCTCTGTAGTTCTAAGTTGATACACCCCTAAGAGAATTGGCATGTCCCACTCACACATCTGGTTTGCTTTAGGCAAGGGAACTTTCTCAGGCCAGAATGGTTCTTGGTGGATATAGGAAATCTGCTTTATGTTGAGCCTCTGCAACTCACAGATGCAAATGTTTAAAAACACGGCCATTTCTTCATCTGAGATGTCCCCAGTCACTGCTTTCATCCAAAAAAGAAAGAAAAAAAAACCCTACTGTGTTATAAATCCATTGTGTGCAATTCTCATCCGCTCGTCTCATGGCTCATGTCAGAAATGAAGTTAACTGTTTGTTGACCTCCTACGGTAAACGCCTATGCTCTGGTTTGCTATGCTAAGTTTATGTCCTCCTGATGGGGTTTAGGAGAAAATGAGGCAAGCAGCTCCACTGCCAAGAACAGAAACCCCCGTCCAGAGCAGCGCCTCCCAGGAAAGCCCCAGCCTCGGAATGTGCCTACAAGTGTGAGCACCCATTCTGCTCTGTGGGGAGGGACCCAGGTGCATCAGCATCTGCTTGGAAAGAAGGAGCAACTTCAGTAACCATGAGATGGTATGTGGGGGTGTCAAACACAGGCCTCTGCCTGGGCTCTTCCTGCCTCCAGAAGCAAGAAGAAGAGACGCTAGCCTGGCATGCTCATGGCTTTAAGCATTTTTTTTTTTCTTTCCAAATTTGAAATTTAACCTAACACCTTAGGGCCTGTGTTTTCTATGAGAAACGTAGCTTTTCTTGTTTTGCTGATTATTAAAATAGAACCTTTCTGCGTAGGAAAAAGTTTAACTGCATTAACAGCACTAGGTCAAAGATTCAAGGCCTTTGAGAGTTTAGGAGAAATTCAACCCCAGCCATGTTGTAATACAGCTGAACACAGGACTGAAGCCTCTGGAGCCCCAGGCATAGGAAGGCTGACTGTAAGTTCCATTAAAGATGTTTAACTCGCGAGCTCCCCAGTGGCTCTCACTGTTTGCAGAAGGGAGGCCTTGCATTATATTTTCCCAAAATGCATCCTAAATAAAAACTTAAAAGCCATTCAGTGACAATTAAAGCTTTGTGGTTGAAGGTACAGCCTCGATAATCATCTTGGACTAGAGCTGGGTAGTGTGTCCCCTGAAAATGAGCTCACATGGCAAAAATCTACCCGTTGCCAAGCTCCCTGTCAGCAGAAATCTGGTCTACTTTCCCAAGTGGAATGTGGATTTCCAAACTCAAGACGATCTCTTTCCAAAGCAAATGGGGAACAAATAAGTCCAGGGGACTGGCTCTGTTTTCCCTTCAATGCACAGATTTCCCACTGTGCTTTTTCTCCAGCATTTCCCAAGTCGGTTCTCCCAGAAGCACGTGAACCAGGCATTTAATAGGTTCAGAAAGCTGGTGCTGAATGAGATATTGTCATCCCCTCCTTGTGACTCGCTGTGTAGCAGGCAGTGTCTGTCCCCTCAAAACAAATGACAGAGGTTTTGAGGAAAGGGCTAGAGCTGTGTCCTGTTTATATAATCTAAGGCATGGACTGTCACATCCTATGCCCGCACCAGTGGGCCAGGCAAGAGGACATGCAACTGAGAAGTGTCACAGGACAGGGAACCTGCCAGGCCTGCAGGCCTGCTGTGGAGAGAGCAAGGGAAAGCCCTGTCTGCTGGGCTTATGGCTAGGACACCCGCGATCACAGCAGGACCCTGGGGTGAGAGGGCAAGTGTGACCAGGTGTCCCATACCACACAGATGCAGCTCCCTTCTGGTGTCAGCCTCAGCCTAAGGGGCAGTTTTCCAAGCTCCTGAGGAAAGGTGGGAACATCACATTCTAATGCCCCCTCCAGCCATTTTGTATGATCTTAGCTCATCCCAGGAGGAGCATTTGTTCCCAGGGCCTAGAGGCCTGTTCTTTCCTCTTGGTGTTTCCCACAGCCCCGTCCTGGGCTCATGGCTTCTCTCTTGCAAGCCTTCTGTTATGCCAGTTCATACCAACCAAGATGGAAGCCTTAAGCATTCATTAACATTTTAGCTCTGATTAATTGAAGAAATAAAGGCAGGGCCTGGGGGATGATTGACATTTATTGGTGACTTCCCCACTTTCTACGGGTCCAGCAAAAAATTATCCTCTATCTCTTCAGCCCCAGCCAAAGGAACCAGCAGTCACCCCAGTTCCTTGCAAAGTAGTGTGGAGACCTTTGTAAGGCTGGAGAACCCATTGGTCTGAGGGCTCAGACTGAAATTGGCCCCTTGAGGCCTTCAAAAGTATTTGGCTCTGGAAGTGCCTTTGGCTCCGGAAGTCAGGGAAATGCTTTGATGGCAGTGCTTCTCTGTTCAAAGGGATAAATGCAACGCAAATCGAAGCTGAGTCCACGCAGTACAGGATGCCCCTGCCAGCAGGCTAGGTTCTACCTGATTCTTGCCACTGGACAGAATCAATCCTACCAGCTGCTTCTGGAGGCCTGAGGAGATGGCTCAGTCTGTGTTTGCCATACAAGCGTAAAGACCCAGATTCAGATCTCCAACACTCACGTAAATCTGGCATTGCAGCCTGTGTCTGTGGTCCCCGCACTGGAAAAGG
Source organism: Chionomys nivalis (assembly GCF_950005125.1). Classification (NCBI taxonomy): domain Eukaryota; kingdom Metazoa; phylum Chordata; class Mammalia; order Rodentia; family Cricetidae; genus Chionomys; species Chionomys nivalis. Next base: position 51,633,419 of record NC_080100.1, on the reverse strand, counting down.
AGAAACGGGCAAGTCCCTGGAGTTCACTGGCCAGCCATCTTTAGCTAAAGAGGTGAACCACAAGTTCAGTGAGAGACTGGATTGAAACAAACAAGCAAAAAAAAAAAAAAAAAAAAAAAGTGGAGAGCCACCAAATTAAAGAAAAAAAAAACAATATTGACCTCAACCCTCTGTATATAGACCCACAAATACATGCCCACGCAAACATGTATATCTCACACACACAAACATATATATCACATGTATGAGCACACATGCACACACACTGATTGACAACAGTCAGACATCTATAAACACCAACCGAATATGTGAGCAATATTAGAGAAATGTCCTTAACATTCTAGGAAGGACATTCTTCTTGGCATATTAACTCAAGTTTAATGTGTTAGTCTTACTGGAATTATAAAGTGTTTGTTTTAAAACCCTTGTCTGTTAAGAGACATACTGAACCCGTTGCGGATGAACTGATACTGACATGAGAAGATAGAAAGAAATGGTTGTAGGATGGTGTTTTTTGGAGTTGGAGCTTGGATCTGGTGGCGTTTATTATTATAATGGTTTCTCTGGTATTTTTCCTAACAAAGTGGCTGTTTCAGTAGGTGGAAGGTTGTTTTGTCTTAGACCCTCCTCCTTTAGCCTCTCTCTTCCTGTGTCTCTGCCTTGCTCGAGGTCACATCAGGATCCCTAGTTAGGAGAGCCCAGTCCTGGCTCCCATTTAAAACTCTCTGCTTATGTTTAGTTAAATAGGTTTCAAAGTCTTTGAAAATTCAGTTCCTTCCTCCCTATGGACCCTGCTCTGAACTGTTGGCTGAAGTACCCTTTGGGCTCATTGCTTGCCTTTCTCTGGTGAGGAGTCTCTGCCCACTAACTGCAGATGATGGGAGAAACAGAAGTGTGCCTTGTGCGCTGTGCCGGTGTCCCAAGGGACCTGGCAAGGGAGCATTTGAAAAGAAAGACCCTTCACTAGAACCGAAGCTGTTTAGAAGCTCCTCTGTGAAGATGAACTTTCTGATAGAACCTGGAGACCCCTGGCCAGCTGGGAACATAAAGCGAAGAAGCAGGCTCAGTGCTGAATTATTTAACCTCCCAAATGTTTCTGTTGTGTCTCTATCTAGACCAGACAGACTGTCTAGTCTGTTCACATAGCATTTTCCAGAGTGGGTTTCCCCCAGCTCTCTTACTTACAAACCGTGTCCTCTGCCACACACCCTGACATGACGTGGAACGCTCTACGCTTGCCCTGTTGTCTTCAGCCACTCTCAGCTTCGTGGCCCTGCACACTGTAGGTGTGGTTGCTAAAGAGCCAAGAGACTAGAGCGGAAGAGGAAGCATGGCGGCAGTGTCCCAGCTGGAGAAGACAAAGTGGGGTGGTAGTGTCTGCAGGGGTAGCTACCTCTTTCAGTTAGCCATCCTGGCTAACTCCTGTACACCCAGCTCTAACTACCGAGTTATACACACCACCTTCCAGGTGTCACCAGGGCTGTTGGTGATGATGAGTACAGAGATCAGTCAGGCTACGGAGAGACAGACGACTGAGCGTTCTCAAGCAAATCCAGCAGGCTGGGTCAGATGCCCTGTGGCAGGCGGGTGATGAAAGAACAGGCTAGGAGCAATGGCTGACTGGGAACTTATTAGGCTTTAGTGTGGCATGGCTTGGAAGAGAGGCCGAAAGTATCACTGCTCTAACCGGTCCAGCAAAGAAGACCCAATCAGAACACTGCATTCTGTCCTGGGGAAACTTCTAAAGATGTCATGTCTGTCAACTCTAGCTGTCGATGTGAGCATGAAATTCATTCTCAGTCAGCACTGGCTGTCGGTGTGAACGTGAAGTTCAATGTCTCAGTCAGCACTGGCTGTCGGTGTGAACGTGAAGTTCAGTGTCTCAGTTAGCACTGGCTGTCAGTGAGAACGTGAAGCTCAGTGTCTCAGTCAGCACTGGCTGTCGGTGTGAACGTGAAGTTCAGTGTCTCGGTCAGCACTGGCTGTTGGTGTGAACATAAGGGTCAGTGTCTCAGTCAGCACTGGCTGTCAGTATGAACATGGGGTTTAGTGTCTCAGTCAGCACTGGCTGTCATTGTGAACGTGAGGTTCAGCGCGGTGGCTCATACCATAGTCCCAGCACTTGGGAAGCCAAAACAGAAGGGTGACTATAAGATTGAGGCCAGCCTGAGCTACCCACTGAGTCTGCAGTCAGCCCTTCTGCAATAGAGAATAACCCTGTATAAAAACACAAAACAACTACAACAAAAACCCACAAAATCAAGCCACAGCAGATGTAAGGCTATTATGTCCCTCAGAGGACCCTGGTCACTGACTCTTTTATCATTCCTCTAGTTTTATTTCTGTCTGCGTAATACTACTGAACAACACTAGGTAAGAGGGCAGAGGGCAGAAAACCCAGAGGAGATAGTTTTGAAAATGATGGTAAAACTTAATCATCTTTTCCTCTCTATTTTGTGTCAGCCACTTGCTTCCTTGCCCCTTGACCACCATTAGCCCATTCATTGCTTGCAGCAACCCATTAAAGCAGGCGTCAGTATTCCCATTTTTCAGATGAGGAAAGTGAGTCCCAGGCAAGTTCAGTTGTTTATACTCCCAGGCCACTCAGAAAGTAGCAGGGTGGGGGCTATGTAAGTCCAGGCTCACAGGCCATCACAGCACTGCTGTCTTGGGGCTGGAGAGAAGATGACTTATTATGTAAGATCACTTGTTGCTTTCTGCAGAGGATCCAAGTTCAATTCTCAGCACCCAAATGGTGGGTCTTTCCAGGCCTCTTCTGACCTCAGCCCGTAGTAGGCATGCACATGGTGCCCATTCATACATGCATCCAAAGCACTCATACACATAAAATTGAAAAAAAAATCTAATAAAAACAAACTTTTTCTCACGAGGCAGAGATGGGGGAAAGGGAAGAACTAGAAACAAGAGGAACCGATACTAGCGGAGAGGCACTCTTCCTAATATTTCCTTCTCTTCATGTGCTTATCCAACCTTTATCGCATTCCTGCTGTCAAATCTCAGTGCAGGTCCTGGAGATGTAACGGGAGCTGCCCGTGGGCCTCACTGGCCTGCCGATTCCCGCCACCGATAAGTGGTAAGTGGGAAAGTGAATCAGTATCAGATTGACCTGATGTGATTATAGGATTAGGCTTGCTGCTTGTTATGCCATTCAGCAATTATTTGCAAAAGGCCCTGGTGTTTTCAACAGCCTCCTGGAGACGTGCTTTTTAAAGTTATACCATTGCCGTGGGGCTCTGCCCAGCACGTAATGTATGTATCCCTCCTCTATCCATCCATCCTTCCTTCCTTCCTTCCTTCCTTCCTGGCATCTTTCACTATGTCAAACTGACTTCAGCTAGCAGTACTTCATTAAATCCAAAAGAAAAAAAAAAAGAGTTTTAATTTTGAGGGGGAAAAAAGTCCAGCTCTGAGAGCAATTAACATTAGTTTTATTTAAAATAAAGTGGGGGCTATTTCTGCTGCTCGCTGCACCTCCTCCTCACACGGAACCGGGCACGTGATTCTGTCTCAGGCAGGCATTGACACCGAGGACACCAGCTTGCACCCACCCTCACAGGAGCTTGCAATGCATATTCTTCTGATGAAACCTGGGAGGAACTTCCTGCTTCTAAGAAGCACTGGATGAGTTCTCACAGAGCCCTCCAAGTCAGAGCTAATTAGCAAAGATTTCCAAGGTGCTCTGTAGGCTGAACACTAAGCAAGGAGCCCAAGACAGCTGCTCTCCTCAGCTGGCCCTGAGTGTAGATAGCCTGACCCATCAGCGGACCTCAGGAGGACATGGGACCCCCAGCAATGTCTCCGCATTCCCTCCGAGGGTAAAGCTACAAGGACTGCTGTTATAGCAGGGATAATTGTGGTGAGCTGGGAGGACAGAAGACTCAAAAAGGCCAGTCCTCACCAGTCATCAGCCACCAAAGTAAGAACCGCCCATTTTTGTCTCCTCTCCAGGATCTACTCTTTGAAAGCCTTTGGGTAATTACAGGCTCCATTGCTGCCTTTGCCTGTCAGTGTTAGCGGATTAATCATCTGCCATGTCAAGAGATTTCCCCTGATCCTTCCAGGGGCTGAGGCTGCTTGCGAGTGGGTCAGGAGGTTGGGCTAGTGAAAGTGAGCCGTTCCCAGCCCCCTGTTTGCTTTAGCTATTCTTATTTTCTCTAGAGAACCGTGTGTGTTTGCCCTGACAAACCTCAATGACGGGGTGGGTGGGGAGGAAAGGAAGGAGGAATTGAGCATGGGCACTCTGTTTGGTTCCATCTGCAGCGAGCAATGTTGGTCCTCAGAGCCGTTCTCACCCTGGTGTTCCTGGTTTACTTTGCAAGAGCCTGCCTGAGCTCTGTGAAGCAGTAACCTGAGTGCCATCAGTTCCTGTCCCTGCACAGGGCGGAGTGTGTGGGATGAACAAAGCCGTGGGTTCCATGGGAGAAAGATTTCCAGTCTATACACTGCTCAAATCGTTTGAACCTCTGGATAAATTCTGAAGGCAGTCACAGGCTGACAACCAGCAAGTCTTAGTGACCCTCCAGTCTCTGCTTCCCATGATGTTTGTTAAGAAAGACACTTTGAACTGGGGGTGGGTTGCACACACCTTTAATTCCAGCACTCGGGAGGCAGAGGCAGGTGGATCTCTGTGAGTTTGAGGCCAGCCTGGTCTACAAGAGCTAGTTCCAGGACAGGCTCCAAAGCTACACAGAAACCCTGTCTTAAGAAGAAAAAGACTCTTCAAGGAAGGAAAGGGACAGTGACAATTCAACAACTCAAAGAGCCCTGCTCTACAAAGACTTTGAGCATCTGTCTGGCCTTTTGTTACCTTAGCGTGGGCTTTGGGGACACGTTTACATATCACAGCCTGTCTCCATATGCTTTGTTACGTGTCGTTCTTCATACAACTTCATGCATTGTGCGTCTTCATCAGCATTGTAAATCTCCACCCACAGGAGTGTGTTTTAGTATCACAAAGATCCACAGTCACACTTGGATCCTGGCGTTGTCTCTGGGCCTGCAACGGTGGCTGATTTTAGTTGGCTCGGTGGGTGGGGAGGAAATTGTTTTCAGCCCTCCTCTTTTCCAGCTTGTTTTTTGTCCTGTGTGAATATTCTAAAACTTTGTCTAAGGACTTCTGGAACTCTCTCTCTCCTCCTCCTCCTTCTCAGTGCTATGTGCAGGGTGTACAGTACATGACTGAGCAAGAGAGTCGTGAACCTAGCTGCACTCCGGTCTTCTAAGGAAAGACACATACATGTGGTTAAAGTATAATGCTTGTCATAAAAGATTAACAGGGCTAGGTTAACTTGGGAGGCCAAAAATGCCCCTGTGCCAATGTGATTTGATGAGAGGCTCGGAGAGGGTGTTATCTAGGCAGAGGGTTGCATAGTAAGGTCCCTGGGTGGAGGGCAGATGCAAAGACAGCAGCAGTGGAGAGAGCCCAAGTGGGGCCAGCAGAGCTCCGAGCATCCAAAGTTACCCCAAGCTCTGAAAGAAACCTGTACAATGTGTCAGAACACGGTCATGTGAGACGTCACAGTTCCACACCAGCTAGAGTGGTAAACACAATTGTAGAATTCCAAGCAAAGGCTGTAATACGAGAGGAGACCTCAGACAAGTGGACGGGTTAAGATGTTGCTGCTGATTGAACAGGCCCAGAGTATGTAGGCCAAGACAGGACGGACACTTGTTTCATATTTCTAGATAGTGTGAAATGGCCTCTTCAAAGCCCATTGGAGTTTTGAAGTTTTGTGTTTTAGAGACCACAGTCCCTTCTTGCATCTCTGTCAGTTCAATGAGCTGAGAAGGCCACACGTTTGTCTACATGGAAGGTACAGGAGTGTGTTCTGGTCCAGGCCTGGAGGGTGTTCGTACTCTCTATTAGCGTGCAAAGGAGAACAGAAGTGTTATCCGCATGATCCTTTGGAGGAGATGGAGTGGGTGACACGGGTCCTGTGGGTCGGGTTGCAGCTCTGGCTTTATTCATAGTACACCAGGTGAAGCTACATCCGGAGTACACCTGCTATTAGTGAGCCCACTTGGTAACCTTGTCCCAAGTTCCTAAGCTAAGATCATCATCCCTTAAGCATCTCCTAAGCAGCATCTCTGGTGGTGTTTCTTCTTGTTCCCACATCATGGCTTCACACCTTGAAGTTCTGCTCTGGGTCTGCCTGCCATCTGGATCATCCCCCTGTTAGATCAGGAAAGGCACGAGTCACCGGAATACAATCTCTGGCTTGGGTGGGGACATCGCATTCCAGCTGGGCTGTGTGGTGGGCATTGAATGAGAATGCCCTCCATAGCCTTGTATATTTGTATGCTTAGTCCCAAATTGATGAACTATCTGAAAGGATTAGGAGGTGTTTGAAGCCTCACTGCGGGGACGTGTGTTGCTAGGGGAGGACTTTAAGGTTTCAAAATCCCACACCAGACCCAGTGCCACTCCCTCTGCCAGCTGTCTACAGTTGTAAAGCTCCTAGCTCTGCCCCCAGCGCCATGCCACTGTACTTCCCCGCCACAGTGGTCATGGACTAACCATCTGAAACTGTGAACTCCCAATCAAAGGCTTTCTTTCTCCTCACAGCCACAGAGCAGTGACTAAGACAGGCTGGGTCATCCCATCCGTTTGGCTAAGGGCCACCCGCTGCAAAGGTGGACTCACCATGAGCCATGCTAAAGAGACCGGCAGGGTCTCTGTTCTTCAGCGAGGAAGTACAGTTTCACCCTCCTTCTTCTGTCTCCTAGGTGACACTTGGCACTCTTGTCCCCCCATTTGGGGCGGCTGACTCTACCTCCCTTCCCACCGTGTGTCTCACCTCCATACCAGCTCCCTTGGCTTTTCTCTTTCCCGCCATTCCCCTCCTCCAGGCACCTGCTGAGGTTCACAGCTTGCCTGCCCTGGGGTTTTTCTTTGAATCTCTAATACTGCTGTCCTTGTGCCTCATTTGAGTCCATTCTTCAGTTCTTTTGTCTGTGAGACTAGGAGCCTCTAGGAGGTCCTGGGTTTCCCCTGGGTCACTCCCACACCCAGGCTGGGGCCCTCTCAGCACTTGTCCAGCAAGGCTCTGAGCCTATACAGAATGTCATTTGTGTAGCTGTGATGCAGACCGTCCCTTCCAGGGCACTTAATCCTGGCTGCCATCTGTGACCACATTTTCACAGTATTAAATCATCTTTGCAGCTTAGTCAACAAATGGAACAGGGAGATGGATCTTGGTTACAGTTACTGCAGAAATTCCTCTCTCTCTCTAGTTGGGGGAATTGGCACTGACCCAATCCGTCTGCTTCCTTTTTCTTTTCTTCTGACACACCCGGGTTAGCCTCCTGCCTCAGCCCCCCTGAGTACTGAGATTAGTTATGTATCACACGCGTAGCAACCTCTTCTTCCCAGGCTGTTCTTATTTCTGTCCCCCACAGCCAGCCAGGGTGCCCAACCATCCTCCCTTCCATCCTTCCTTCCCATACACAATCGCCTCTACCCAGGATCACCTGTTTCTTCCCACTGTACAAATCCTCCTGGCCCCTCAGTGGGAGCCCTCACCTGAGTCTCACCTTCTCTGGGAATCCTTGCCTTCCCCACCAGCTAGAAATAAGCCTTCTGTCTCTGGTTTGGAGGGACTCATTATCCAAAGACCCAGTTAATGCAGACATTGTAAATCATACCTATCTTTAAAATCCCTTTCTCTAATTAATGAACAAGTAATAGTTGCACGTGTCCACTCCTTTGATATCTAAGCTTCTTGAGGATATCTTCCTTGTATCTAAAAATTATATGTAGCACACCTTCATACCAAGAATAAGGATGAAGGGTTGTCTGTCATTCCTGTAACATTGTATGCTGTCCTTGAACAATAGAGATGCTCACTATTTTTTAACTTGACATTTAACATAGAATCCCTTCTAAAATGCACAGCCATGGGAAGTTCAGGAAGGAATGCCTTTTCAACCCCAAAGGGAGACTCTGCGCATTTTGGGAGGGCAGCAGCATAGATCTAGGCACAGTTTTCTGCCTGCCTGCTGCTCTTGCCAATTTAGGAAGTGACTCTGAGGGTTTCTTGGAGTGTTCGGAGATAAATATTCTGTCCTTCCGATTCACAACCCTTTTCTTTTTCAAGCAAGAAGTTGCAAGATCTTCGTGCTTCCCACGAAATCTGGCTTTTGGATTTCTTTTGCTTTGTTTGGGGTTTTGTTCTTGTTGTTCTTGTTGTTTTGAGACAAGATCTTTCATGGAAGTTCAGACCAATCTGGAGCCCACAGCAGTTCTGTCTCAGTCTCCAAATATTGTTATTACAAGAATGAGTCGTCGTGCCCAGTTTAAAATTGGTTTGTGTTTCATTTTGTTTTGTTTTGTTTTTTGAGACAGAGTCTCAATATATATCTTTGTCTGTCTTGTAACTCACTATTTAGATCAAGCAGGCCTCGAACTCACAGAAAGATTCATGTTCCTCTGTGTCCTGAGTGCTGGGATTAAAGGTATGCACCACCGTGCCTGGTTTAAGATTTTTTTAATTGACATAATTAGGCTATTATAATTGGATACATATTTATAATGCATCATGGTCAAATGATGGCAATTAGCATTTCTGCATCCTTGAACATTATTCTTTCTCTGGGTTGGGCACCCCCAGACTTGTCTCTGGCTGTTAGAATTGTAGAGTGGATTGCTGAAGACCAATAGTTGGTCTCCATGGCGTCTTCCTTCATCTCTCTGTGTTTCATGCCCAAAAGCCACCAGCCCATGGTTTTTCACATGACACACTGCCCCAAAGCCAAGAGAGGGCATCAGACCAACAGCCTGTATTTCAGAGTTCACCATCCTGGGTTTTGTTCCTCGGAGCTTCTGCAGGATACCATCCTCTGGCAAAAAGAAGCCTCCAATGTGAATTGCCCTCCCCAATGCCTTTTTTTGTAAATCTGTTTGACTCTGTCAGGTGGAAAGTTCAGTTCTGTTTAGTTTTTCTCCCTCTCTTCATTGGTTTTCCAGGTGCAGGCTCCGAATGGGGAGTTTGCTGAGCAGATTCTCCCTGAATGCAAGTAGTTCCCACTGGTGTGAGGGGAAGGGAAAGGTGGTGGGGATGGTGAGTCCCTCTTACCCGCCTGGGTAAAGTGACTATTGCAGGGACGGAGGGAGGGAGAGAAGAGCAGGAGAGACATATAGACAGATGCACACACACACACACACACACACAGCCCTCTCTGAAGAGCAGCCATCCAGCACAGGCTCAGTCTCCCCTTTAGTGAATCTTCTCACAATATGCCTGAGGTACCTCAAGCCTGGCCTAGTCTAGAAACTAAAATTTGTGAATGCAGAAAGGTCTCAGCTCAGGCCATTGGGATAGGACCAAGTCTCTGGAAACCTTGGAAGAACTATCTGTTGTCCTTCCTTGCTAAGCTTCATGTTCAAAGCAGATCTGCACTTCAGGAACCTTCCAGGCAGGGGTTCCCTGAAAGCAAAGCTCTCCAAAGCAGATCTCAAGACTTGGTGGCAGTTCTTTAATATTTTGTTCTAAACTGGCTGTAGAGCAATGTAGCCACCTTTGCCTACTCTCTCAAACAGGCTTCCATATTCCTTGGAAAGAGATTATGTTCTGGATTCACATGAGACCCTAATAACTTCTCAGAATATAAAACTTCCTTCCCACTCGACCACTGCTAGGAACCAGAGGAGGCAAGGAAGAACTGCCTCGCTATTGGCTCTTGTACCGCTGGCAACAGCAGCTCACGGCCCTTGTTGCAGTGATTATAGGGTGTGGGTGACTCTGGAGCTGGGCAGTGGATGGCAGTATTGCGGGGGCTGTTCTTGGGAGGATGCCACCAGCTTCAGTTCCCTGCACCATAATTGTCACCGTTTGCAGCTAGAATGTGGGCTCCTGGGAGCGAGAGGGATGCCATCCCCAAGCAAGACAGAGAGGCCAGACCCGCCTGACAGCCATCACGGCTGAACCACAGGCAAGCCCTCCCCTCCTTTCCAAATTAATTATCGGCATCATTTCATCCTTGTCCAAAACATGTGCTCAGAGCCTAGACACGTTTTTCCTGCATGCTGGAAAATGAACTGAGCCACGCAGGAAGAGCTTGGTCTTCAGCGAGGCATTTGGATCCTCTGTGAGGATTTGTGGTTGGGATTTCACTAAATGCCGTGCTAGGGTTGGGGGTGGCTTTTCCTCTTTCATCCCGAGCCAGAAAACAGATGACCCTGCCTACTCCGCGCTCGTCACCTTAATCATAGGCTGAGGATGAATATTTTTGGTTAGTTTCCTTTTTTTTATACACACAATGCCTATTTATAGCCATTTGTCGTTGGACTCCACCAATTACTTGGAAAACGTGTATTTAGAGAGAGACAGGCTGAGAATGTGAATTGGAGGAGTAGCCATTGCCCCGCGTCAGATTGGCCCGTGTGCGGCAGGATCAGAGGAGAGGGCGTGGTTGGCACGAAGATGCTGGGCCGTGACCGTCCATCTGCTAGCATTTTAGCGAGATGGTGACAAGAGAAAATACATGCTCTCTTTTCTGTCTGCCTTATCTTTGTTCCTAAGCTTATTGCTCAGAAACAAACGAGTTCATGTTTCTAGGGCATTCTGTGCAAGACGCAATGCATACTCGGGCTAGGGAAGCGGATCAGATGCTTGCTCGGTCATCATCAGAGAAGCTTCCTCTGCAGCAGATGGGAACAAATGCCACACACAGCCAGATAGCGTGCAGAGAGTGAGAGACCTTGGAACACTCGGCGCTAAATGGGATATCTCCCTCAAATCCCTCCCTTCTCAGGGCTCAGGGAGCCCCAAGGAAGAGAAGAAGAGAAGAGTGTAAGACACGAAGAAAGCAAGGCCCTCTAAATGAACAGGATCGATGCATACAGACCGGGGCAGAAGGCACAGAATCTGCCCACGTCTGCACCAGATGGGGTCCTCGAGCTGAGAGGAGAAGTGGACACCGCCCCCCCCAATCCCTAACCCAGAAGCAAGCTCCAATTGATGATAACTCACAAATGAACATTTAATTTTCTTCATGGGAGTCTCATTGCGCAAACAAACTACTCTTGAAGGTGGGCTGCATGCCCAGCAGGAGATGACCAATAGAAAACAAATTCAGTGCCATCTTTGGAGGTTTCTTGTCTCAGAATGTCACGTCTTGGATTTCTCATTTTTTTTAAATCTTATTTTTAATTTTTTTTATTTATGTATATTTAAATTTTTCTTCTCTTTTACTCTACAGGTCCATTACATATATATTATGACTCCCAGTTTGGTGTTTTTGTAGGGTTCCTGAGTGTGTGAGCAAGTGGGTCTCTGCATCTGTGCCTTTTCCTTCTCTTTGTTTTGGCCTGTTCCGATGTGATAGCTCTGTTTTATCGCATCATGTCATACAGAGTCCCTTAGAAGCCTGCTTGATTCTAACGAGAGATAAAAAGGGGATGGACCTAGGAAGAAGGGAAGGTGGGGAGAAGGTGGGAGGAGTGGAGGGAGGACCACCCATCCAAGAGAGACATTCTTTCTGCTAGGATCCCAGCCTGCCTTTTCCGCTACCCACAGGGTCTTGCTATGTAGCTGAGGCTAGCCCTAAACTCTCTGTCCTCCTGCCTCAGCATCCCAGGGGCTGAGATTACAGGCATGTGCTATCCAGCATGCGTGATCTCCTCAAGCTTTCATTACTTGTCATGTGCATCTTCTCCAGAGCCGCACTCTGCCCCATGGCCCTCCCAGGGAGGTGACATGTCCTCTAGACTCTCCTAACACTCTGTGTGTTTCTTCATCCTGGCAGCAAATATTTATTGCCTATTTTACAATATGGGGTGTTTGAACAAAATCATCTTTTCATTATGATTAGACTCTGGCATTTTTTTTTATTCTGATGATTTGGTATCTAGCAGATACAGTGATCAAGATAGATATTTGTCTTATAGATAAATAAATGTCACCAAATAAATTATTCAAGATTTAGCGTAAACTCAACATAAGAAGGTCTCTGCCAATCTACTTTATGTACCAATGGCGATGACTTCCTTTATCAGAGTAGCGCTGGGCTGACAGGACCTCAGGGAGTGGTTGCTTTCTGTGTCTTGGCTGACATTGCTCAGCTGACTCTCCTGGCTAGTGTCAGACATTAACCAACTGTTGAAGTTTCCCGTAAATGGCTCCTTTCTGAGTACTCACTGTGCGCAGTTCAACGGTGATTAACGCTGAGCCCTGTCTAGGCTGAGTAAGTCGCAGCAAAGCTGTCTGTTCACAGGGACTTTTGAAATATCAAATACGGAGTGAGTGAGTAGGTGTCAGAGAAAATGACTTCGTCAACTGAAAATCACGGACTTAGATTCATTTCAAATACATCACGTGGAGTGTACATAGAGAAATAATGGGCTTTTCGATTTTCATAATAAATACCATCTGTAATATTCTTCCCCACCTTTTTCTGATTAGCTTCATGTCTGGCGTATTTTTCCCCGACACTCCTCTTTCAAGTTGTAAGGGTTTTGCCAAGGACAGACAGGCTTCTCAATAAGTCGTGTGGATGTTCGAGAAAAGCTGTGCTAATCGGGTTAGAGCCCAGGAAGGAGCAGACTGTCCCACGGCAGGCAGGCCGGCCGGCCTCCCTGCTAAGTGTTTTTACAGTTGAGCATGAACTGATGCTCTAAGTGTCGCTCTATCCTGTGTCCTCACCTGTCCTGGGGTGGGGCATTGACGAGGAAAGGCAGGGAAGTGAAAGGCAAGGCTGGTTTGCTAAACCTTCCCTGAGTGCACTTGGCTCCAGCCTTCTTCCCCACCTCTTCCTCCTTCCAGGCACTCTCCCCATCTCCCCAGCCCCGCTGCCTCTCCCTTCTGTTTGCTCCAAGCTTCTCTCCTCATCTCCCTCTTATTCTACTCCGCTAGTTTCCAGGGTGACACTGGACAGGTCATCTGCACCCACGTCCTGTGCATGTCAGGCTCTCATCCTCTACCGTCCGCTGTGTTGTATCGGTGTGGTAGAAATAATACCCTAGAGACTATTGGAACAATGGAGCCCCAGGAAGTGCAGTCTCCCTAGGAATCTTGTGCTGGGAGAAGGAAAGGGTGCCAGGAGAAGGGTAGCTTGTCTCCCTGAAAGAGGAGGCCACCTTCTAGAAGGAGACTAAAACCCAGATAACCATGGGGCAGTGGTGGGTGGACCACACCTTGGTTGGGACTGCTTAGCTGTGTATAGCCTGGGCCCTCTCTTTGAACTCTGATCTCACTTCAGAACCCTGCAGAAGGAATTGAGTTGCTCGATCCCCTTGTCCCTCTTCCCAACGTGGCCACATTGAATGAGTCTCCTTTTTCCGATTCCTGCTGTTGATTGGGTTCTTCTAATCGGCTCATCGAGGACAAGTGCCTAGGTCTGACTTGGCTCGCAGGTTGTGACTCCCAAGTTCCAAACAATGTGACTTCACTGGGCACATTTTCACCGGCCTTTTCATTTGCCTTCAGGCAAAGGCCAATGAGGACTCTTGAATCCGGTCTACTTTTTCCTGCAGGTTTATATATGAATTAGATGGCCCTGCTGAGGCGGTTCCTGGTGCAGTTGTAACAGACCAGGCTTGAGAGACTGATACTTGAGACAACAGCAAGGGAGTGGATTGTCCACAGCTGCACCCAAGGCTTCCAGCGAGCCTGAGCAGTGAGCTCCTCCCACTCTTGGGTTAGGTATTTCAACCAACCTCAAGAAAATTTCAAAGAAGACATTGAAATTTCAGCAGCGACTGTAAAAATGACAACCGGAGTGTACAGCTATGTCAGGGTCTGCCACAGCTCGGTGCACACGTCACATTCCTCCCTCACACCTCAGCCCACAAAAGAAGTCATAAAATGGAAATCTTAGCATCGCCTGCCCTTGCTGCGAGCCATCATTTCTCTGGAGAGGCTGTCTCCCCACACCTGCACTAATCAAGACTCCCCGCTTAGGGTTCCTAGACCTCCTGGCATCGCTCTCCATTTTTGCTTACCTAGTCTTCCTCCAGCTGGCTGTGCCCCGCTGCTAGTACAAGCCCAAGAAGTTATGTGTTAGGGCTGCAGAGAGTTCTGCCGTAGAGCAGTTAGCATGGGTAAGGCCCCAGGCACCGTCCCTAGTCTGTCTGTCTGTATCTCTCTCTCTCTCTCTCTCTCTCTCTCTCTCTCTCTCTCTCTCTCTCTCTCTCACACACACACACACACACACATACACACACACACACACACATCAGTTTAGTAAATGAATCTTTCTCTCCGAGGGGACAATGGCCTTGTCTAGCTCTATGCTCCCTCCTTTCTTTTCTTTTTCTTTCCATCTGATTATAAGCAGTCAGGAAGACATTTCTCCTTGAGGGTATGTAAATAGTTAACAAGCCCAGCTGGGATGATCCTTTTGTAAGAGGGTGCAGATTGACTCCCATGATGGTGACTGCTGTCTCAGAAAACAGCCGCTCACAGCAGTGATAGGCATAGATTTAGTAAAAAGAGCTTTGTATTTGAGGATGAAGGTCATGTGTCCTCTATGTGCCTACAGAAGACAGTGGGCTGGGTGATTAAAGGAGACACAGGTTAGAACTTTACAGTTACTGCAGCTTGACACCCAAGGAATGGGCAGCCTGGTTAAACCCAAAGTACTCTGAGGGACTGCCCTAGGGTAGTAAGTATACAAATTCCAGTGTAAGTACAACTAATGCTGACAAAAATGATACCATCAGCTCTCTGAAGAGGGCAGAAGGCAAGGAGCCTAGATCAGCCCAGGCTGGGCTAGATGACAGAGGTCATGGCTGAGCTAGCTAGGCTCAGAGAGCCAGAGATGGGTGTTAGGATGACTGAAGGCCCCAGCTGATCCCCCAGTCTAGATGAAGAATGAATAATTGCTGTTCTGCTTCCTGTGGGGCTTGACCTGTGATATAGTATATAAAATATTGGTCCTGTTCCTGTGCCTTTAGCTAATAATTTTCTAACCATATACTGTTCCCATGGCAGCTAGTTCAGATCACACAGTTGCTATAGTCTGGGCAGCTTGTAACACCTTGACTTTCATGATCGCAAGTCTCAGGCCATAGGTCCATCTGGGATGAAGATGATGTCTTTTAGTTTATTGATTCTGTCTATGCTCCTAGTCCACTGGCAACTACAGTGGGGATTCAAGAGCCCTGCAACCTGGATCTTCATGCTCATACACGAGACCCACCACCCTAAGCTTTATGTCTGACCTACATTCACCTGGTGACTGTGCAGTCTTTTTATGCTTGTTTTACACAGAACGAAACAGAGGCAGTCGTTCAACGATTTATTAAGGTGACAAAAAGTAATTGTTCTAAAGGCCTCTAAAATCTACCTCAGTGTGATGTCTGGGTTCTCCTTTAGAACTTCAGGGTGGGGTTGTGGGATCTGCCTCCACTAATGCCTTCACAGCTCTCCCCATCCTTGGAGCTAGTGAAGAGGCCATCTTCATCTTTAAAAAAAGATGGCTTTTTCCGTCTTTCAAAGTTAACCGGAGCATCCAGCAAAGTATCAGCTTGAGGGAGGGTGTTCTAGGCAATGTAACATCTAGGAAACTATTTTTAGGGGAAAAACTTCTATGTTTGGATCAGTAATGATTTTTTTTTAAATAAGAAACAAGACAACAGCATACGCACTCACATCTGGAGATGTAAGGCTTTGCCACACAGCAAGATGAGAGTACAGCCTTGGCCAGGGCCCACGGTGCCTGGGACATGAAGCCATGAGCACCCTGAAGATTTGATCCACATGTGCAGCGAGTCTCCATCCAGCTGCAGCCTACATGGGTTTAAGTTTGGAAGAAGATGATACAGACTCCCAACAGGAGGCCTCTCGCCAGTGGCCACAAGAAGGACCTGTGACTTGAACTTCACCCAGATTTTGGGTCTTTTAAACTTTCTATTAGTTTGACCAGGAAGACATAATCAGCCGATTTAATGTTTAACATGAGTCAAACTTCAGTGTAAACTTTAAGAGATACTTGAAGCACTGGAGAGATGATGGCTCAGCAGTTAAGAACGCTAACTGATCTTCCAGAGGACCTGGATTTAATTCCCAGCGCCCACATAATCCACATGACACCCACATACTCGCAGGCAAAACACTCACATGCATAACAATAATTTGTAGAAAGAGATGTTTGATCCCTATCATAAGTTAACAGTCTACTCCTAAAAACAAATAAAACAATTTTTTTTCAACTTGGGTGTATAAAAGTTGAAGGTATTTGCAGCTAAGCCAAAATGTTTCCTGTCAGAATTCTGAATTAGAAAACGCTTGGACAGTCAAATTTTTAGAAGAGCTGAAGTTTGCTAGACATAGGCTAGAAGCAAATTGCAATGTTGGTAAATAAGCACAGGTCATTTGGCTTGGGAATGGTCCTCAGCGCTTGGGAGGCAGAGGCAGACAGATCTCTGTGAGTTTGAGGCTTGGTCTACAAAGTGAGTTCCAGGACTCCGTAGTAGCAATACTCTATCTCAAGAAAAGAGGAGAGGAGAGAAAAGGAAGATGAGGGGAGAGAAGGGGAGGGGAGAAGAGGGGGCAAAAGGAAAAAGCAAATGGATCAGTAGGAAAAGGAAATATTAAACTACTCTTTGTAAATTATAAAATAATCAAAAGCAAAGAGATCCATGGAGGTGGGTAACTGGCCAAACAACAGAACAGAAAAGATATTAAATTTCAAAATGGCAAAAACTGTCATTTCTGATCTTAAATGTTTTTTCTCCACCCCGTCCTGATTCTGGACTGCGATGGAGCAATCACAGATTTTCTCCAGACTCACGTCAGGGGAGCAGGCTTTGCTTTGTTGGCGGTTTTGTTTTCCTGAAATAATAATCACTTTGCCTACTTTTCTTCTTTCCTACTTTGCTCTACCTTGGAATAAGAGGACATAAAAACAGAAAACCTGTACACACGGATGGTAACTGACACTCGCTGGTAGTGATTGCAGATATTGCTGCCTGCATCATAGAGCAACTGTGGGAACTAAGTGGGTCAGCAAGCAGAAGACTCTTATGATGCTGTGTTGTGTTCCCAAGTACATAGTGAGATCTTGTACCAGCTGTTTTAAGTAGCTTTAGTGTTGATAATGGTCTCACAATATACAAATATGTTAAGCATGGTATGTGTCTTAGCTCACTTGTAGTTAAATGAATCTTATCGATAGCAAACTGAAGTATAGAGAGTTCAGAAAGTTGTTCAAGATTGAGCAACTGGTAATAATAACATTTATTATATACCTTCTGCAGAAGGAACTTACTATCAGGCAATTTGAATGAATCGTCACACTTAGGCCACATAATCATATTGCAGAGTAGATACTTGCACCTACACTTTACAACTGAGAAAACTGAGACCAGGAAGGTCAGTCAACACCAAGATCACACACAGTGAGTAGAGGAGTTGGTACTTGAACCCAAACAGTCAGGTTCCGAATGGTCCTACTGTGCACCTTGGGCGTGGAGACATTCAGCCACAATGACTCTTTCCTGCATCATTAGCGTCAACCCTCACAGACAAATCTTTGATGTTGGTTTTTCTATGAATTTTGTGCTCCTGTTGTTCAGTCCAACAGTCTGTCTCATCTGTGTCAGCTTATCAACACCTATTTAATAACCCATTATTTTTTATATTATTATCCTTATAATTTCATTATATCTAAACACAAAAAAAATCCCTCAATAAAATACTAACAGACAAAATCCAGAAATGTATAAAGAAGATTATATGCTGTGACCATGTAGGGTGAAGATCTGCTTAACATCTGAAAATCAATAATGACAAAGATTTTTTTCAATTTTTCAATGAAAGATTTTTTAAAGAAAAAAATCATTTCATTAATTATAATGATTTTTCCTTCATTGAAAAATTAATTAATGAGAGTCAATGGATCAAAGGACAAAAGAGTGATAATCAAAAAGATCCAGAGAAGCTTTTAGACAAAACTACACTCCTTCATTGATAGGAGTGCTCAAGCCAGCAGTGGGAGGAGTCTTATTTACCTTGATCAGGGGTTGATTCTGAAAGTCCTACAGGTATCATCATAAATCAGGAGCTATAAGGACTGTATTCTGCTCTCACTGTTTGTATCAGACATATATGGAGAATTAGGCAAAACAATGAAAAACAAAATAAAGAAGAATAGAAACCCAAATGGTGAAGGAAGTACATCTGTCGTGATCGTAGAACGCTGAGCCTCTTGATGCCAGTCCTGATGACCTGATTTTGGTCCCCAGGGCCTGCATGTTGAAGTCCCCAGAGACC
This sequence comes from Chionomys nivalis, assembly GCF_950005125.1. Taxonomy (NCBI): domain Eukaryota; kingdom Metazoa; phylum Chordata; class Mammalia; order Rodentia; family Cricetidae; genus Chionomys; species Chionomys nivalis. Next base: position 51,615,186 of record NC_080100.1, on the reverse strand, counting down.
CACCCCCCTCAAATTGTTCCAGTACTCACCTACATGTCTTGGCACACAAAAATAAATCATTAAATAAACAGATGTAACGTTTAAAGCGTGTGTCAGAATTTAAAAGCTGCAAGAACTAACAACAGTTTCAACAGAGTTTTGCAGTACGAGAACAGCAGACAGTCATCATTTGTACCTCGGATAGCCGAAGTGAACCAAAAAACCACGAAATTTTAGAAAGACATTTTAATCATATCAAAAAAAGAGTAAAATAATCTCAGTACTTGGGAGGCAGAGGCAAGCAGATCTCTGTGAGTTCAAAGTCAGCCTGGTTTACAGAGCGAGTTCCAGGACAGGCTCTAAAGCTACAAAGAGAAACCCTGTCTTGAAAGATTAAAAAAAGAGTAAAATACTTAAATTTATATGGTTGAGGGTATAACTCATTGGTAGAACATGTGTTAGGTTACAAAGCATGTGTTAGGTTAAATATCAGGGCATGGTGGTGCACGCCTTTAATCCCAGAATTCAAGGAGTCAGAAGCAGATGGATCTCTGTAAGTTCAAGATCAACCTAGTCTACATAGCAAGTTTCAAACCAGCCAGGGCTACAAAACGAAGCCTTGTCTTAAAAATAAATAAATAAATAAATAAATAAATAAATAAATAAATAAATAAAGCTTTAGTTGTACCAGCCACACTTCATTTGTGCCATAGCCACATGTGACTGGTGCCCAGAGCACAGCCTGGCACAGATACAGGCCATTCCCACTATCATGGAGAGTCCACTAGATACTGAAGATTTAGGGACAGGATCCCGCCCCCCCCCCCCCGGGGCGGCTGGCAAGGGTGCCACTGCTGATGGAGAGAAGATAGCCTTTGCACTAAATGGTCTTTAGAAGTTAAAGCCATATTTGAAAGCGGGAAAAAAAGTATTCTTGATTCCTACCTCTTTTCATAGACAAAACTCAGTCCCACATGGGTTTCAAAATCAAATATAAGAGAAGAGTGTTGGATCTTCACCAACGGAATCTTTCCAGTGGCAGGCGTGGAGGAAGTACCAAAAAGAGGCCGATTCCTGTGGCTACGTATAACCTCACTGTCACGTTTTGTGGACACATTTTATCAGACTGGACATGTTTGAATTAAAAGGAGCCAGACGTGAGAGTAACATACTGCATACTCTCTGTTCACATTGAGTTCAAAAGCAGACAGAAGCGTCTTCGCTGTGCAGAGGCTGCCTTGGAGCGAGGAGGGAGCATCTGGAGACCCTGCCTGGGTTCTGCAGCCCTGGCAATGTTCAGCCTCTTGTGCACCGAGCTATGCACCTGTGATGTTGTTTTTCTCTACAGGGATGTAAAAAGGTGTCTGTAAGAACCCTTCTTTCACACACACACACACACACACAAACACACACATGGTTCTTTCTGATTGCATCCTTCACAAAGATACTTTTTTCAAGAATGTTTTCTCAAGGATTTTCAGTTGATCCAGGACTCAGAGGAATGGGGATGTTACTGATAGGAGGGCCATTGGTATGATGGAAAAGCATGGGCCTTGTAAGTGGTCATTTCTAGACACGGACCCCAGAGAAACCCCATCCCTTGTGCAGACAACAGTACTCACTGTGGATAACCAATAACAGACACTAAAGCAAACAGCTTGGGAACACTGACAGACATCGATTGACAAGAGGTAGTGTTTGGTATAGTAAAGTTAAGCAGTGAGGAGGAACATATGCACTTATATAATTATAAAACTCTAAAGAGGGAATGATAGTTACAGAATATGTATAATAGCACACGTGTATGGTGTGAATATGCATAATAACACGTGTGTAAGATGTGAAACAACACTGTGTATACTGTTTGGTACACCCACATGGCCCTGAGCTTTGAAATGGCTGGAGGATGCGTGCAAGCCATAGCAGCAACGGCAGATGGAACAATGGGAAAAAAAGAGCTAATGAGGGGGCAGAGGAAGCTTCAACATGATCTGTTGTCCAGCTGGAGTGAGGCTGGTGATAGCTCAGTGGGTACAGGTACCTGCCGCCAGAACTGTTGACCCAGGTTCAATCCCCTGGGCCCATGTAAGGAAAGGGGTGGGGGAATGAGTCTTTGAAGTTGTTCTCTGACCTCCACATACCACAGTGACACATGTGCACACACTCACACTGACACCCACATGCACATAAGTGCACACAAAATAAATAAAATGTAATAGAAGTCTCTGAAGCAAATGTGGCAAAATACTAACTTCTGTTCACTGGTGGTGCCCCTAGAGTGTTAGTATTCTTTGACTTCTTGATTCAGTCACTCAATATGAGAAAAAGAAAGCTGAGATAATAGTATCATTCATCATTTAGCCTTAGACTTGTTGTTTAGGTATTTTCTGTTCCTGTTTGTTTTAAGAAAAAAATGTATATAAATGTAAGTATGTCAGAGATAGCTGTTTCCTTTCTTTTGTTTATGTTCACCAAAACATGCTTGTTTTGTTTAACATCCGAAATGTTTGCTATCGAAACGGGGCCTTTATACAAACCTGTGAGGGGTGAGCCGAGAGGATTACAGTTTTAGCACAGCCTGTGGGCCATGAACCCGCATCCTGTATTATACATCCCCACCATCTAGGAGCATCCGTCTGTGTTACAGCCAAAACATTTGCAGACAAAGAACCAAGCAATCAGAAAAGGTTTTCCTTATGGGTGCTTACTAGGATCTAAGCCACTGATGTGTACTCGATCCGTTCCCAGACTCAAAAGACTGTCAGGGGTTAGGACTCCCACCTTTTCCATGGCCTGTGGAGCCTGTGCCAACCGCTGCCTTGAATCCAGCGAGCCCTGAAGCTCTGGAGGGACGGAGGTCATGGCACAGCACACGAGTTGCTGCTGTTCACCTAGCCGGGTTTTGAACTTCCACCTCCCTTTCACCACCTTGGTGGAGTGTGCGCTTGGTTGTTTTAGTTTCGTTGGGCAGTGCTGGAGCCTTGAACATGCTAGGCACGTGTCTGCAGCTGAGCCGCATCTCCAGGCCTGTTCAGTTTAGTTGTTTTGAGTTTGCATTTTTATAGACATAACCATACATGTTGACAGTTACTAGGCTGGCAACCTGTTTAGTAACCTTCTGAAGCACCCCCACCCCCGGACAATTGCCTTGACCATATTTGGAAAGTTAACAAAGAAATGTAAGCTTAAAACAGACTAAATATTATACAGTGAGGTCCAAAGTGGAAGCTTATAAATATGTAAATATACACTCATAGCCATGAGTCCACCCATCCCCTGCCCTCAGGGTTCAACCAATGTCCACAGCTACAGTTGCACTTGACTTCACATAGCACAGTCCTCTCAGCAGCAGATGAGAGTGGAAGTTAGCCTAGAAGAAGAGACTGGGCGTGCTCAGCTTGAAACTCTTTCCGGGTCTAAGTTCAGAGCCAGCGCATGTACCGGGTGTATGTAAGCAGTCTGCCTTCACTGTGTGCGCTAAGAGAACCCTGAGCCTGTCCAGCAAGCTCAGTGGTGGTGGCTGAGGAAGCCAAGGGTCAATTATTACCAATTCTTTCCACGGTGACCTGAAGCCGTATCTCTGTAGGTGATTTATCAGTCCCAAAGGTGATAGTTTAGGTCCATCCGTCTGTCCTCTGTCTCTTAACTGGTTCTAAACTCGAGGTGGGGTAAGTATTAATGACTGTTCCCTCAGAAACTTGATCATTGCTGAAAGACCTTAAAATATGATAAATTAATATAATCCATGCTCTCTCCTAAGTATGGTTGATATAACCATACTTATTCTGTTGAATAGTTAAAAGTACTGCTCACCAAATTTTAAATTTCATGAATGGTTTAAAAATAAATGTATCCTTGGTTTTTGCGCTGTGTTTAACCTCTCCTGGATTGAGAGAGACATACTGCAATAAAATGTGCATTTATAATTTGATATGCTATCTGCAAAGATACGAGCATTCACAGAAAATGTATTTCCCTTAAACAGTTAAGAGTAAAGAGAACACACACTTGCACGCGCACACACAACGCCCAGCTCAGTTGCTGTAACAGACACTGCTCTGCCCATGGCCTCTGTGTCTTGGCGAGAAGCAGTGATTTTAAGGATGGATTAGTCTTCTAATCTCTTTGGGGTTTCCTTTATATTCGTGGTGGTTTATGACTGACATCTAATGTAACTATACTTTCTGTTTATATTTAATAAAAGATTCGTTTCTGTGGCAGGGCACTCATTTGTGCTCTGGCTTTGAACAAAAGCTACTGTTCGGCAAGAAGGGTATAAAATGTTGATTTATAATGACACGGGCCAATAACAGCCGTCTAATTCTTCCAAACTATTTCTCCCCAGGTCCTGGCAAGAGCATGGCTGCAGAAAAGAACGATTCTTTTCCACTAGAATATTCTCCCTTTAACACATCGATCCATGCTGGGATTAGATACAAAAACTGGAAACTCCTCACAGGCTACCCAGGTAGACTGCTTAGCTCTCTTCCCACAGCTGCCAGAGCAGGGGCTGTGCCCCCCAGTCTTTCTGTCCTCTTGGGGCTTCATTCTCTGGGCTATTTCCCTAGAAAGGGAGGTCTCATCACTGCCTTCTAAGCCCTTCTCTTCCTTCCCTAGCTCCTCAAGGCTCCCTGCCAAACCCCCTCAGTTTGCTCAGACATCTGAAATGCTAACTAGGCCTTCAGATCTTTCACGCTCCCCGCAGATCTTAAGAAAGCAGCTACCTGCTTGGGGTTTCCGTGGCCTCTGTCTGGACAGAAGCGCACAACTTCTGTTGTCATGGTCTAAGCAGTCTCTCCCCCAGAAAGAGTGGCAAGGGAAAGCTCACCAAAATTGTGACTGCCTTTAAAAAAAAAAAAAATCATAAAATGTTCTTTCTGAGGCTGCAGAGTGGAGGAATGGCTTCAGCTGCTCAAACCAAACTTCCTCTGAGTTTTGGTTTTTTTGTTTTGTTTTTTAATTATTTGTAGTAGGGTCAAGAGGAGAAAATCCTATTTGAATGCTTCATAGACATGGATTTCAGACATGTGTGACTTTCAAGCATAGCACACCTAGCTCTAGCCGAGAGTCTCCACCGATGCTGTGTTTGCTTCTGTTACCCGGTTCTCAGAAAGGGACACACACGCATATTTTCACAGGCTCTGATGCAATTCGGCTATGCTTAGCTTATGCTTGAGTGTTCGAGACAAATCTAGAGTCAACACCAAGAGACACGGGGGTTTGGAGTTTTGTTTTGATTTTTTTATATGACCATCCCCACAGCCAGGGCAGCCTTGTCCCCCAGATGCCTGGAGATTAGACCCCACCAACAGTGCTTCTGCCCCCTGACGTGTCATGTCTTTTTCCAGGCTGTGGTCACTGGATCCCGCCTCCATCTCAATCCAGCGTTTCTGAGATACGTTCACTGGACTCATCAACCAAGACTGTCTGGCTGTTTGATATCGATCAGGACCCCGAAGAAAAACATGATCTGTCCCAGGAGCACCCCCATATCGTCCTGAAGCTCCTTTCCCGCCTGCAGTACTACCACGAGCACTCTGTGCCTTCCTTCTTCCCACCCATGGACCCCCGCTGTGATCCCAAGGATACTGGTGTGTGGAGCCCCTGGATGTAGGGCTGCAAGGGGGAGGGGGGCTGGAGCGCATTTGTGTGCAGGCTAGACCTCAGATCCCCACTCTACTGGCTTCTCTAAATGTCATCCAGCCCCTCACCTGGCCCTCAGGCTACACAATCCACCGGAGGAGTTCAGTTTCAACCCACAGTACATTTCAAAAGCCAGTAAAAATCTGGACGGATCCTGCTGTTGGCTGGAGTTAGTGTCTGGAGGCCAGGGTGGCTGGGTTCATCCTGCTTCCTAAACTCCAGTCGCTGGGAACTTGACATAGGAAGCTATCCCTGAGTCCCTGAGGCCAGAGCAGCTGGCTCTTTTTGCTTCACAAGTCGGTCATTAGAATTCCCTCTGCTAATAGCCAGTTTTATTGGAAAGACACATGCCTTGTAACAAAGGCGGGGAGCAGATGATTGCTAGTGATTCTGTTGGCCGAGAGGGCTCCGTGCCTGTGAGATCTCATTCAGCTTTCCACATCCATGATCCACGGGCCACTGCTCACCTACTCACCTCACTGCGGAGCATAAAGCCCATTGTAATAAGCCAGCACGGAGGATGCCCGTTCCTTGGCTTAGGTTTCCACCGTCACTAAATACATTTTTCTCTTACTTCCCCCACCCGCTGTTGCTCATTCTGTCTAGACTTCTGCCACCCCAGCTTGTGTGGCTCTGTTTCTGTTATGCCTTTGGACTTCACTGTCCTTTGCCTGAGGACACTTTCCCCTCCACTGAGTATCCTGAGCTCTGGGACAGTCCCAAGCCCTGCCCAGAGGAGGTGGACTGGTCATTCCATGACCATGCTCGTGGGAGTTGTGGGTCCGTGGCATCTGCTAAGCAGGTCTATTCCAGCTTCATGGAATCCAGCAAGAATGTGGCTGTATCTCCCACTACACGATGATCTGTGCTGTTTTCTCAAGCAGTGGGAAGAAGAGTCAGGAAAGCACTTTCATTCTGAGGTGATGGAAGGGGCAGTTTGAGAAAGGGACTGACCAATGTCTGGTATGCTGGGGTTCTGGGGTTGAAGAATGATTTGACCTTCAACCTTTTCTCAGACCTTCTTAGATCCTACCAATGTGACTCCATCCAGATTAGCCTCAGAGAGTGTCAAACCCAGATAGATACAAAACTGCTTCTCATCAGCACTGTTGCCTTGTTCAAAGCTTATCACCAATGCCCACAGCAGGGCCAGGGATATAATAGGCACTCAGTATATTTTTTTTTAAATAAATTAATGAACCGAATAAATGGGAAAGACTTACCATGAATGATCCTAGTCGAGTGAGCTGACTCTAAGGGCAGTGTAAATACCCTCCAGTCCTTGCTAGTCTGTCTTAAGCTGTCTCTTCTGCCCTGGTGGGTGCATGAGCTGCATATCTGGACAGTCTCTGGCCCTGCATGGCAGGGCTGTGATGTCCTGTCCAGGGAGACACAAGAGAATTCTTTTTCCTAGTTATTTTCTGTTGCCAACAATCTCTATTTCCATTCTACGTTGAACACAAGGAATTAAAACCACCAATAATATGATAAAGGTTCTCGTGTACAGCCACCTTCAGTTCGTAGCAGTATTTCCTGGTCATTAATAATCTGAATTGTTGAAGGAGCTGTAGGCCTGCTTTTCGTCCTGCCCAGCTCCCGCACGGCTAGCTTGACACCCGAAATAACAACACACAAACTGTATTCATTTAAACACTGCCTGGCCCATTATATCTATCCTCTTCTTGGCTAACTCTCATATCTTGCTTAACCCATTTCTAGTAATCTATGTAGCACCATGAAGTGGTAGCTTACCGGGAAAGATTCAGCATGTCTGACCTGCATCCATCTTGGGCCAGAGCTTCATGGCATCTGGCCTCACTTCCCTTCTTCCCAGCATTCTGTTCTGTCTACTCCACCCACCTAAGGGCTGGCCTATCAAATGGGCCAAGGCAGTTTCCATATAAACCAATGAAATCAACACAAAAAGAAGACCCTCCCACATCACTGAATTTTACTGTGATAAAACTATTGCAAGAAAGTGGTGCTAAGGCTAATGACATCTTTTACCAACCTTTACTCAGCTGGGCTGGCTAATAGCTGACCACCAGGCCACCTCTTGTTCCAGAGCAATGACAGAGGTGACTCTGGATGCTCCTTTTGTCCCACAGCTGTTGGTGGCTGTTAGTCTTCTGAGTCCGAAGGGTTCTACTTCACAACACCTATTTGAATTTTCCTTATTATTCTCTGAGCAGCTACCCTCAGTTCTAGCTCTTGGGCTATCATCTTGGGAATGTTAGCATATGAATGGGTTAAAGAAGACTTTCGGACAGTCATGTTAAAAAATGGCTGGAGAGGGCTGGAGAGGTGGCTCAGAGGTTAAGAGCACTGACTGCTCTTCCAGAGGTCCTGAGTTCAATTCCCAGCAACCACATGGTGGCCCACAGCCATCTGTAATGAGATCTGGTGCCCTCTTCTGGCCTGCAAGCATACATGGAAGGAATGTTGTATACATAATAAATAAATAAATATAAAAAATGGCTGGAGATTCTGTTTAATCAAACAAATAGAATGGTATGGGTCTGAGGATCTATCTCCTTAGATTTTCATGTTTTATACAAAAAGAAAAGATTTATAACTATCTTTAGGAATATTAATGTTAGTTCTTTCTAATGTGTTTGCCTTTAAAGAAGGTTTTGTTTATTAATGTGCAAACTCATCCCTTTGTTACCACATGACTGTTTCAGATTTGAGCGACAAAATAAAGTTGATCTTTCTAAAACTGTGTGAGCATGGGGCCTCAGCTTGCAATGGTTGAAAGTTCAGGAACTCAGCAGCAGTGGTAGGTGAATGGGTCATGATGGACCCAGTGGGATACACTGTAAGGTGGTGAAAAAGGCAGATTGTGTGTAATAGAGGCATTGCCACATTTTTTTCTGACTTTCCAGTTTTATATTATGTGAAGTATATCTCAACACATCTGTTACACAAATAAGAACAAATATATCGGAGATTTTTTTAAAAATGTGTTAGTGTCCGTAAGACTGCTCAGAGGGTAAATCACTTACCATGCACACTCAACAACCTGAGCTTGGCTCCAGGACCCATGTAAGGGTGGAAAGAAAGAACTCTTCCATAGACTTGTCCTCTGACATGCATGCCCTGTCATAAACATCCCCCACATCATAGGCACAGACACAGTAATAATAACTTTAAAATGAAAAACAAGTGAGACATTGCCCTAAGAACATACATCATGGGGCTCAGGGTAAGAGTGCTTGATGAGGCCCTAGTTCAGTCCTGAGCACCACAGAAAAGGAAGGTTCACTACTAAGATCAGAGGGGCATTAGTGAAGGGCAGGCGTGAGAACGGTGATGACGGAGCATGGTAGTGTTTTATTGCTGACCAAGAAATGATCCCAAAATTTAGCCACTGAAACAACAAACGTTTCTTGCACACATTGCATAAAGGTGAGGACTCAGAGTGTTTTATCTGCGGGCTCTGCTTCAGGGTCTTTCATGAGTCAGCAGTCCAGCAGTTGAGCAGAGATCATCTGAGGCTTGGATGTGATTGGCAGATTCGTTCTGAGATGCCTTGTGACTGGCTGTGACCAGAAGCTTGACTTCCTTGCCATGTGGGCATCAGTGGTGACTATGAAAATGTCCTTACAGGGCAGGAAATCTAGAGAAGGAGCAACAGGCAGGGAGCTTTGACGCCTTTTGTGACCTAGTCTTCAAAATTGTACACAGTCACTTCTACCTTTTTATATGTATGCTAACTATCTCTTAATCAAGGTCATACTCACAAGAAGGAACCACTTTTGCAGAGACTATTGGGTCTGTACTTGTGTTTCACTGCAGTGGACACGGTTGTCCAGTCAAACTGACATGCACTTACCACAGGCTGCTGCTTGAAGATAGTGGCAGGAAAAGATTCCAGCTTTATTTTAGTGGTAGAACGACCAAAAGCAAACCATTTAGTCATGCCAGTACCTCAGTTTCCCCTTCCAGTAAGGAGATAGCTGGATTAAGCAATCCCAACATGCAATCTTTGTCCAAACATAAAATTATTTAAAACAAGAAAATGAAGGAATCATTCTGTCTTTAAAAACATGTTAGTGTGTGTGTACGTGTGTCTGTGTGTATACGTACATGAATATATACATATGAGAAACCGAAAGAGGATGTGCGATCCCCTGAAGTCACCTACCTTCGGTGCTAGGAACCGAACCTGGGTTCTCTAGAAGATCTGTAAGTGCTTTTGACAGCTAGACCATCTCTCTAGACCATTTTATATCTTTTTTTCTTTTTTACAAGATTCATCCGAGGAATGGCTCAAGTACCCATTAACATACAACTGGGTAATAAAACATGGTATACACAAAATGGAACATTCCCCAGTTACAGAAAGTAGTGGAGCTTTCATACATTCTATAATCAGGATTAGCTTTAAAAAACATTATGATAGGTGAAAGGCATTGGGCATGAAGGACAATACTGCATGATCTCACTGCAGTATTATTAAGGACAGGAGACTGCAGGGCCGGTGAGATGGCTCAGCAGGTAAAGGCGCTTGCTGCTGAGGCTGATGACCGAAGTTCCACACAGTGGAAGGAGGAAGCTCCATCCTGTGTCCTTCCCACACTCCAGCACATGCTAAATAAATAAATGTAAAGGAAAGTTTTTAAAGAATAGACAAATTCATAGAGAAAAAATAATAATACTCGAATGTAACATGTAAACACCCAGGTGGTATAAAGACAGATACCATTTAGGTCTTGGGGAAGTGGAGACTGGGAAGATATTGCCCGGTGCATTGGAGACAGAGTTCCTGAAGACATTGTAGAAGTAGGTGGCGATTTCAGCTTCCTAAGACCATGAATATAACCAGTACTGTTGAACTGGTTACTGTGGTGGCTGATCTTGTTGACTTCCTTAGATTGAGAGATTGGTAAAGCGGTGTAGCTGAAGGCATTTCCAGAAAGTCTCTACTAAAGGGGAAAGCCTGCATTGTGTGGGTGGCGCCATCCCTGGATGGAGTAAAGGTGGGAAGGGGCCACCTGCTTGCACAGATGTCTGCATTCTCTGTGTCCTGTCGCCATGAGGCGAGCAGTTTCTACCGCATTCTCCCACTACCAGGGCGGGCGCTCTGCCTCACCACAGACCCAGGATCAATGGAGCCTAGAGCTGTAGATTGAAACCTTAAAATCATAAGTCAACATAAGTAAGTCCCCTCCGAGCTGTCCTCGGGTATCCGGCAAAGAGACAGGACCAACAGAAAAGCTTTATGTCGTGTGTGTATGTATTATCACAATATAAATAGATAGGGGAGGGGAGTATGCCAGAGTTCCAGAACTGGGTCATGGAGAGAGAAGCAAATATCAGCAGGAGATAAGACTCGCTGGGTGGGCCTGGGGCTTCGTGGGTCTGGAGACACAATGGGCCTGGGACACAGTGGACCTGGAGTTCTATGTACCTGGGACTCCATGGACCTGGGGCTCCATGAACCTGGGACTCCGTGGGCCTGAGTTCTGTGAACCTGGGACTCTGTGGGTCTGGGTCTCTATGGACCTGGAGCTCCGTGGGCCAGAGTTGTGGGCCTGGGGCTCCCAACGCCTCCTCAATAAAAGCAGCTGCACTCCTGCCTTATATGCAGGTGAGATTTCTAAGTGATTGATTAACTGATGGTGGTGGATGTCAACATAGTGGTTCTTTTTTGGGGTGGGAGCGCTTTGGGGTTCAGATGCTGACCTTAGTCTCCTCATAGGTATATGCAAGTGTAGACACCCACCAAGATACACTGATACATACACTTACGGAGTGTATCTTATACCCACTTACACAGTTCTTTCAAACAAAAGCAAGGTGCTTGTCCTTTGAACAGAACAAAGACCATGTGTTTATCTTTTTGATAAACAAAGTGGGACTGTAAATACTGACACACAAACACAACATTTTAAGTGTTGTGGGGAAATACTTTATGTTTTAACTTATCTTATTTTTAATCATGTCTTTGTGTGCACATGAGTGCAAGTGCTCATAGGGGCAGAAAGAGGGCGCCAGGTCCCCTGGAGCTAGAATCACAGGCAGATGTGAGCTGCCCAAGGTGGGTTCTGGGAACCGCGCTAAGCTCCTCTGTAAGGGCAGCAAGTACTGCTAACCACTGAGCCATCTTTCCAAGCCTAGAAGGCGTAGACACGTGCTAGTAGGTACAGACACCAGGGGGCGACACAAACGACTCCGACAGCATGGCCCTGAGAGACTGGCATCTTTCTAGATATTTTTTAACAATATCTCAGCAATATGTGGGCTGAATAAGGTGATGAGTTCTGCCCTTTGTAGAAACTAAAGGAGCTTTAAAATCTGGGGTTTTTGTACAAATAGTGGACTATCCATAATGTGTGTTCATAGGTTCTTTTGAAAGACCCAGACTGCACACTCTAGCCTTATGATTCCTAAGGGTGGGTGGAATTAAACCAGATGGCAGCAGGCATATGACTTTCACCTTTGCCCTGTTTCCATGAAAGCCGCCCCCAGGATGGCACAAACACAGGAGCAAAGAAAGAACACTGCAGTCCCTTGGTTCCATCGGGACATCAGAGGGGTGTGTCACTCTCAAAGTAACTTGCCAAAGGAACTGTGCTGACTGGTTTTTATGTCAGCCTGATACAAACTCAGGCCATCTGAGAGAAGGGGGCCTCAGCTGAGAAAATGTCTCCATAAGATCAGACTGCAGACAAGCCTGTGGGGTAGTGGGTGTCAACCTCCCTAATGCAGTTTAATACAGTTTAATACCCTTTAATACAGTTCCTCATGTTGTCGTGACCCCAACCATAACGTTATTTACATTGCTACTTCATAACTGTAATCCTGCTACTGTTATGAATCGAAATGTAAATATCTGATATGCGACCCCTGTGACAGGGTTATTAGACTCTCAAAGAGGCCGCAACCCACAGGTTGAGAACCACGGCTTAAGTAGTGACTAATGGGTGAGGACCCAGCCCATTGTGAGTGGTGCCATCCTGGGCTGGTGGTCCTGTGTTGGGAGCAGTGAGACGCCAGATCCTGAATTTCTTGTAATCCCCTGACCTGAGTGCCTACAGCTGCTCTGAGCACGAGACCTTCAGGAGTTCCTGATTGCAGGAGAGTGGTTTCTGGTGGGTTTGGCTGGAGCGTGGCTATCTCTATATAATCTGCACCTGAACACAATAAAGGGGGCATTCTTGGGGATTCAAACCACATGAATATCGAATAAATCCTTAGGCTCTCATCGTCTGTGGAGATAAAAACAGAATCTCCTTTCCAAAACATCAAATTCTTAAGCCCATATTTTAAAGTCAAGATACCTTTCTTGTTTTTTTTTTTTTTTTTTTTGGTTTTCGAGACAGGGTTTCTCTGTGGTTTTGGAGCCTGTCCTGGTACTAGCTCTTGTAGACCAGGCTGGTCTTGAACTCACAGAGATCCGCCTGCCTCTGCCTCCCGAGTGCTGGGATTAAAGGGGTGCGCCACCACTGTCCCTAGAATCAAATGTCTTTCTCCAGTCCAGAGCACAAAAGACAACACAATCAACATCATACATCTGTACACCTTTATCTTTTTTAAGCTATATACATTCTTTCTATCTTTTCCCAATACATACGTTCCCTCCGCCCGGGGACAACCCTGTTCATTTACCCCTCTTTCTCGGTTGACTTCCACTTGCTGCCAAACCGAGCAAAGGACATCAGGATTAACACATATACCCCAATGCACCCTCACCTTCTGAGGGTAACCTCTCAGCGTTCCCTAGTTCCCGATATCTCAGCTGGGACCTTCAATTGCTGCTATCTTGGTGGAGACCTCCAATTGCCACATACCACGACCCCGTGTCTGCGCTCTGTGCACTGGCACCCAGTTACCGAGCTTCGGGCAAGAGGGCTGGAGGTTAAAATACACAGACACACACAGACAGAGAGACAGAGACAGAGAGAGGGTCATCCTTGAATTCCCCAAGAGTCCTGGATTCTATGAGAAAGTAGGCTGAGCAAGCCATGATGCAAGCTAGAAGCAGCTTCCATCCATGGCCTCTGCTTCAGCTGCTGCCTCCAGGTTCCTGTCCTGCTGAGCTCCTGCCCTGACTTCACTGATGAACAGTGATGTGGAAGTGGAAGCCAAACAAACCCTTTCCTCCTCGAGTGGCTTTTAGTCATGGTGTTGGGGCACTTCCATAGTAACCCCATTTGAGACAGGACCAATCCCTGAACTCCAGAGGCTTCACCTAATAGCCTATTTACATTTCAAACATCTAAAACAGAGCCTCAAGCAAGCCATACCCCTGCACTTGAAGCCAGTCCCATGAAGCTTCTTTGACGTCTGGCTAAAAGGATAATCAAGTAGCCACTTCCCAGGTTGGTATCCAGAGCCCACTGTGCCCAGCTGAGCATCATTAGAGACTAAGTAAGTAAAATGCTGCCACTTTGGGTAATCATTTTAATATCCTTAAAGAAGTACAAATGTTCTAAGACTATTTACTCCAAAGGGGTATAAATTAATACCTGTGTGCCCATTTGGCTATTCTCCACGGACTTCAAGAGCAGTTTGGTTAACAAGGGGCTGGTGTACCATCCAAGAAGCCTACAAGCCCAGGGCATGGCCGCTCAACCAGAGTCCTGAAAAGCCAGGCAGAGGAGGCAAGCGCGTGCCGCTCACGTAAACAGGACTAACCTGGCTTTAGTTGGCACTCAGTGTATTGACTCTTGGATCCCTAGAGGTGGAATCATGCGAGTCTATGCTGTGATGTGCTTCGGGAGGAAAAATGGGTAGAGTGTCCGCCCCCAACAGGGTAAGAGAATGCACGGGCAGATATCCCAGCTCCCAAGAGTGAGGCAAGAGATGAGAGAAGGTTCCAGAATGGAGCCTGAGAGCAGAAGGGTTACGAGGTTCTCACTAATCCAATGAATACAGCTTGCAGGCCAATGAGGGAGTTCGATTTATCATAACATTTTCTATTTTATCTTTTACCTCTATGAGAGTATGGGTTCTTTCTGCAGAGACTGTAGCTAACACTTCGATTAGTGAATACTTTGACTCAGTGACAGAAACAGCTACTTTGATTTGAAAGGGCTATAGGGATCGAAAGGATGCCTTTGGGTTTACTACACACAGCTGGTCTATGTGCCACTCCCAGCCAGGACTGCAGGGTGAGGAGACAGGTCTCCTCCTCTATGAATCCTGCCGCGCCCTCTCACCAAGGCCCACAGGTCCAGCTGCCCTGTTCCTAAGGGAAGCCAGCAATCCTGAAGTTACTCAGAGTGCCCGGCCCACCGCTGCCACTCATACAGACCCGCTCGCTGCTCAAAGACAATATGGAACTTCCCCTAATTCACATTATTCACTCTGCAAATACTTTCAAGTAATGCTTTTTCAACTCACCACGAGAAAGGGAAAATAATCATAGAAATACGATGAATACAAATTGCTCTTAAATGTTAGTTTAGAACGACTCCCAGCCTGGAAGAAAGAACTGAAGTGTGAATGACCTTTCACCCAGTGAGTTGGTGTTACTAATGCCAAGACTGTGACTTGGCAGCACTGCCAGAAGGCTAAGAGACAATCGCCAGGGTGCAGAGGCAGCCTCGAGAGGGACTTTTGCCAGCTGTCGGGTACAGAGTTATTATCTAGAGGATGAAAAGAAATGCAAAACAAAAGAACATTAAAAATAGGCCACCCAATCAAAAAATGGGCTAATAAACTGAACGTAGTATTCTCAAAATAGCAGTAAAGGGGCTGGAGAGATGGCTCAGCGGCTGAGAGCACTTGCTGTACAAACGTGAGGGCCTGGGTTCAAGTCTCCAGGACCTACAGAGAAAACCAGGGGTGGCTGCACCTTTCTGAACCCTTGGTTCTGTGGGCAGTGGAGGCAGAGTGATTGCTAGGGCTTGATGGCTGACAGCCCCACTCCAGGTTCAATGAGAGATCGTGACTCAAGGAGGCAGGGCAGAGTGAGTGATAAGACGACCAAAGTCCTCTTCTGGACTCTGCACACACGCGCACACACACACACACAGCATACAAACTAACCAATGAATATTTTAAAAAGTGCTCAGCTTCCTCAGGCATCAGAGAAAACTGAGATCTTGTCTGCCTTTAATCCTAGCACTTGGGAAGCCGAGGCTGGCAGACCCCTTTGAGTTCTAGATTAGGCTAGCCAAGTCTACATGGTGAGACCCTATCTCAAAAACATCATAAAAACAAAAATTGGGATTCCATCTCCCTCCGGTTATAGTGGCTATCATCGACTAGAAATGAGGACATGAGGCCAGAGAAGCCCTGCTACTGGGAGCTTATGCTGGCGTAGTCGCTGTGGAAGTCATGAAGAGGTCTCCCTATTCTAAAATGGAACTACCATATGCCCTGCCCTGTCACTCCTGGGTATGAACCTGCAGGACTCTGCATCAACAAACCATGCAGGTACTTGCCCAGCCATGCTGATGGCTGCACTCCTCACAGTGTCTAAGAACAGCAACCTGCCCCCGAAGCTGAAGCCTTTGACCACAGTATGAGCTCATTACTCAAGCCCGCATTTAACCTTCCCTTCCCAACATTAAAATCTCCACTCTTGCCGTCTGGCCCTTGACACCTTTCTGACCTCTGACCTGCCAGTGACTTTGAACTTCAGGACACTTACTAGTCCTGCGTGTAGTTTGTCTCTCTTCTCTTTCCTTAAATGACACATTGTTCTGTCTGTCTCTGTACTTCCGCTACCCTAACCCCAGCAGCTTTCCTGGACCCTGTCCAACAGAACCCATGTGCCTGACCTGCCCACCTCTAAAATGGGCATCAGCGTGCTTTCTTCATGCCTGTCTCATGTCTGGATTGCTTGATGGACTATGCATCGCAGCCCAGGGTTGGCCTTAAGCAACACTAGCAAAAGAGTGCTGCTTGTTGACTCATTAGGACCTAGCTGCTTCATAACTCAGGGAGACACTTCAGTCCTGGACCTAGTGTGGTGCTTTCCCGCACCCTGGCTGCCTGCAGACCGTGCTTACCCAGACCCTGTAGTAGCTCTATGTTGCTGCTTGCTCCAGGGACCGAGGCATCTGGAGCCAGGTGAAGGCTTTGTTTGTAGCAGCTGGAAGGACTTCAAGGCCTTTATCAGAGCAGGGGAAACCTTTATGCTCTCCAGGTCTCTCAGACCAAAGAGTCTACTGGGCATTTCCTCCAACAGGTCAGCTCCTGACTTCAAACCCTTTTACGGTCTCCAGATCGGATGCGTTCAGATTTCCCCCTTATCTTTCAGGCTTCCCCTCAGAGTTCCGCCTTCCACTCACTCCTGCTCTATTTCAGATGCTTTTCTGTGCGTGACCTTCCCCGCTGAGTTCGGGCTTCAGGATTTATGCCCAGGGGCGAGGCAATTCTTGCAAAGTCAATGACAAACTGTGAGGGGCAGACAGTATGTTTCCTGTCGTCTTTTAGTTATCAATCCCTACCCCCTACCCGCAGGGACCTTTCTCCTGCCACAGGGAGGTGGGTGGTTCAGGAGACTATAAATGACAGGGATAAACTGCTGGTGTCCTTAAGGAAAGTGAACTTTGCGGGGAACTTGAGGCAGGCATCTTGGTGAAAAGTGTAAGATGCTAATATGTTCATCAGGATCATTTAGTGATTCTGCTATGTTCCTCTCAACTGTCCTCAGAAATCAAGAAAATGGCCCCATATTAATACTTTGCATATAAATCATCTATCGATGTATAATGACCTATACCACGATACTACATCTTAAAACAATAACACATATTGTCCCCCAATGTCTGGGGGCCCAGAACTGAGGTGTGGTCTGTTTCAGGGTCTCTCAGGAGACAGGCATTTGGACTGGAGGTATGGCTTGGATGAATAAGGTCGTAGTGGGCGTTCCCATGATGGAAGCTGCAAGCACTTGTATCTTAACCTCTTAGAAATGAGATCCCGCAGCCAAGGTGGCGCACGCCTTTAATCCCAGCACTTGGAGTCAGAAGCAGGCAGATCTCTGAGTTTGGGGCCAGCCTGGTCTACAGAGCATGTTCTAGGCGGGTCAGGGCTACACAGATAAACTCTGTCTCAAAAAAAAAAAAGTTAAAAAAGAAAGAAATGACGTCTTGTTATGGTTTGAATATAATCTACCTCCCAAAGGCTTGGGTATTGAAGGCTTGGTTCCTACCTGGTAGATTAACCCATTGATAGAGCCATAATTTGTTGGCATCTGGGGAGGCAGTGGATAAGTAAGGTCTGTTTTAGGAAGTAGGTTACTGGGGACATAACCATGCGCGGGACACTTGATCCAAACATGTGTGTGTGTGTGTGTGTGTTGTGTGTGTGTGGTGTGTGTCCCTCTTCCTTCCCTCTCTTCGTCCCTCCTTCTGCCCCTTTGTCACCATCCCAGTTGCTAGGAGACGAACTGCCACCATCCTACTCTGCTGCAATGATTTTTGTGTCTCAGCTCAGGCCCAGAAACAATGCAGCCAGCAAAGCAGGCTCCACCAACACCATGAGACAAAGTACACTTTCCTTCCTTTAAACTTCCTGTCATTCAGAGAAATGCAAATCAAAACAACTCTGAGATTCCAATCTTACACCTGTAAGAATGGCCAAGATCAAAAACACTGATGACAATTTATTCTGGAGAGGTTGTGGGGAAAGGGAACACTTCTGCATTGCTGGTAGGAATGCAAGCTGGTACAGCCCCTTTGGATGTCAGAGTGGTGATTTCTCAGAAAATTAGGGAACAATCTTCCTCAAGACCCAGCAATACCACTTTTGGGTATATATACAAAGGATGCTCAATCGTGCCACAAGGACATGTGCTCAACTATGTTCATAGCAGCATTGTTTGTCATAGCCAGAACCTGGAAACAACCTAAATGCCCCTCAACCGAAGAATAGATAAGGAAAATGTGGTACATTTACACAATGGAGTACTACACCACAGAAAAAAATAACATCTTGAATTTTGCAGGCAAATGGATGGAGCTAGAAAACATCATTTTGAGTGAGGTAATCCAGACACAGAAAGATAATTATCACATATACTCACTTGTAAGTGGTCTTTAAACATAAAACAAAGAAAACCAACCTACAAACCACAATCTCAGAGAACTTAGACAACAATGAGAACTCTAAGAGAGACATACATAGATCTAATCTACATGGGAAGTAGAAAAAGACAAGATATCCTGAGTAAATTGGGAGCATGGGGACCTTGGGAGAGGGTTGAAGGGGAGGGGAGAGGAAGGGAGGAGAGCAGAGAAAAACGTAGAGCTCAAGAAAAAAAATCAATAAAATTTAAAAAATAAAAAAATGAACTTTCTCTCAGGGGTTTGCCATAGCAACAAAGCAGTCAGCTGTCACATGTGCCCTATTTTGTCATAGCTGTCTACTAGAAGTCTGTACTGAACCCGGCACCCACTCTGGGTGGGACTCCTCAAAGGCCTGAACATCAGAAGGTAGGAATCCCTGGGCCTAACTTGGAGACTGGGGATTGTGTCCTGTGTCCCCCAGACCTTCTCCGGTGAACTAGTGCTGCTGCTCTATCTCACTGCTCCCCACGCCACCCAAATCCAGGACACCCTCAGAAAAGGACACGTCACTGCTTCCATCCTTTCTTCGTGTCGCTGAGGAAATGGCCTTCAGTCACAGCAGTTCATAAAGCTGGGAGTGAGGCGGTTATAAAGAGGTCACTCCTAGACATCTAGGCTAGAGAGGAACGCTTCTGCAAAACAGGACTTGAAGCTGGGGCTATCCTCTGATGCTCCTTAATAGCCTTCCCTGGAGCTCAAAAAAATGGTACCCAAAGTATCTCGCCTTGGCATACTGACTACTTTGAGCTGAAGTGAAGAGGCTCCAAAGCAGGAACTCCTCTTTCTCTGCTGGGTTCCTGCCTTCTGTCTTTCTACATGCAATCTGATTCCTTTTGTCCAGTTGAACATCTATACAGCTGTCCGGTCTTTATAAAGACTAAACATAAAAGCGAACAGCTTTCTGGGAGCCATGGGGCTGCTTCTGAACACTCCACTGTCCCATAAAACTACATTTCAATCCATTTGTTGTGCTTTTCTCTTGCCCATCTGCCTCTTGCTACATACTTATTGTCACTTGAAGACTCAGATCTTATCTCAGGATTGAGCCTGGTGCAGATGGTCACGGAGGTCAAACTAGTCTTGATAAGTACCCCCTCAGGATCCCCCCTAGAATCTTCTAAGGGTTTCCTGGCTCTATGATTCAACACACTCCCCTCCACTGAGCGCCTAGGAACTCCTTGCTGGCTCCTCTCCACCGGTTTCTCCATCCTGGATGGAACACACGGAAGGTCTAACTGCTCTCTGGGACAGCAGAGGCACTTGCTTGCTCCAGTGTCCGATAGCTAATCTCCAACATTAGTGATGGGAAAGCAAAGGTTGTCACAGCATAATGCTGACCGGTGAACCCCACCCCTTTTTTATACGAGGTGTCCATGTGCAAATACTCTGCCATTATTAGACCAGCCCTTTCCTGGAACCACTTCATCTTCCCTCTGGTCCTGCTGATCTTCCAATGCTGGAAATACACAGACAGATAAAGCAGAACACAGGTACTTGGGTGAGGCAGGCAGTGAAGTTGGAGAGCTGATCTCTCTCTCTCTCTCCTCTCTCTCTCTTTCTCTCTTTCTCTCTCTCGTAAATCCATTCACTAAGAAGAATCTGGCAAAAAACTGTAGTAGTTACCAGAAAAGAAGAGAAAATTGACAGGACACAAAAGACTCTTCAAAGGAAGGTGATTTGAATATCAAAGGAGAAGAAAGGCCCTCAGGAAACCGATGAAACTCTTGGATAGGATTTTGCAAAAATATCTCTCTTTATCTTCCTGTCTTTGAATGTAAAATGAAGAAAGCCATACTGTGTATTATATAATAGCGTCAACAGCTAGTGCCCAAAAAAATGGACTCATTTTTTCAGGCTAAGAATGAATACATCATTATCCATCCCACATCCACTTTATAAAGTACATAGGAATTATTTTTCTGGTTTGTTTGAAGCTTTGTTTGAAGATGAAGTTGCCCTGTGATTGCCTGACATTTTAGATGAGCAGAGACGGCAGGGTGAGGAGGTGCCAGACGGAAGGCCAATCCAAGGAAGGAGAAGAAATGTTAGGTGGTAGCAATGGCCAACAGGATGTGGAGTGGAACCCATCCTGTTGTCTCAGGTGTCCGCTGCTGCTTCAAAGTGAACACATGGAGCATTCTGAAGAGAAGAGCTGAACGAAGCCCATCTGCTGGCTAAGGAGGGGCGGAAGGCAGGAGGCCTCTGTGATAGTGAGCTCTGTGGTGGGAGCTAACAAAGGGAACGAGCTCTGTTTGTCACTTCTTTATCAAAAAGGGGGTCCCCTCTCGTAAGCAAGCAAAGAGGGCATCCTTAAAGACTGCCAGTCTGTAAGGACTTTTAAAATGCCACAAGCCAAAGTGAATAAAAGATGCTCTCCGGTCCAATGTTTATTTGGGTTATACATTCTAATGTATTTATTTCAAAGTTATTCCTCCTGTTGTAGCTATCCCCAAAATCCCTACATTCAAGAGGCCGAGGCAGGAGGATCATGAGTTCAAAGCCAACATAAGCTATGTCATGAGCTCATGCCTTAAAAAGCAAAAGAGGTTTACCATTTCGTGGCCATAATCTAACAGACTGGGGGGGGGGGGACTCTGGATAGAAATAAAGTAATTCCAGCTGAGATGATCAAATACACTAATTTTGAATGTGTATCTGGGGGCCGACTTTGTGTTGAGCATCTTTAAACTTGCCAATTCAGAATAAAGGAGTTGCCTGTTTTTTAGGATGGGGATCAGCAAAATGTTAAAAGTCATAGGTTTTTAAACTCCAAAACAGTTTAAGTTTGACTTCCATTCAAGAGCTGGATCTTGGGCTGAAGAGCTGATTCAGCAATTAAGAGAACACACCGCTCTTGCAGAGGACCTGAGTTCAGTCCCCAGTGCCCACACTGGAAGGCTCACAGTCTCCTGTAGCTCTAGCTCCAAGGGGTCCAATACCCTCTTCTAGCCTCCATGAGTACTACACTCACATATACATACCCACACAAAGATACACACGGCTATAATGTGACAAAAAAAAAAAACACAAAATCAAGTGTTCTCAACTCAGCAGCACATATACTAAAATCAGAATGATGCAAAGATTAGCATGGTCCCTGCTCAAGGATGACATACAAATGTATGAAACATTCCATATTTTAATAAATAGGGCTAGCCAGATGGTTTAATACGTAAAGCATTGGTTGTTCTTCCAGAGGACTAGGATTTGGTTCCTAGCACCCACATAGCTGTTTTCACCTGTCTGTAATCCCAATCCCAGGGGACCCAACACCCTCTTCTGGCCTTTGTGGGTGCCCTACCAATGTGATGCATAGACATGCATGCAAGCAAAATACCCACACATATAAAAACAAATTCAAATCTTTTTTTTTTTTTTTAATTTTGCATCTTCTTGAGCTCGAAGTTGCTGAGGCAGATGGAGCAGCTGTGTTTCTGGATGATGTATATGGAATTAAATCAGCATCATCATGTGTCAAGCAATCCATAAACTGCAAGCCTGGACACTGTTCGTGCTCAGAGAAACTGTATTGCATGATGGAGGAGTTAATTTCATTGGTTAAATAAAGAAACTGCCTTAGCCCTTTAATAGGACAGAAAATTAGGTAGGCGGAGTAGACAGAACAGGATGCTGGGAGAAAGAAGCCGAGTCAGGAGTCGCCATGATTCTCCCACTCCAGACAGATGCAGGTTAAGATCTTTCCTGGTAAGCCAGCTCGTGGTGCTACACAGAATATTAGAAATGGGTTAGATCAATATGTAAGAGCAAGCCAATAAGAGGCTGGAACTAATGGGCCAGGAACTAATGGGCCAGGCAGTGTTTAAAAGAATACAGTTTCCATGTAATTATTTTGGGGAAAGCTAGCCAGGTGGCGGGAAGCCATGCGGGAGCCAGGGCGGCAGGGAAGCAGCCCGCCGGCCGCTCCTATTACAACAATTGCACAGGACGTTTAGCCTAGGAAGCTGCCCCGAACTATCTCCTATCCTGTCTTCCACTATCGACTCATTTTAGCATGGAATCCAGCATATTCATTTTGTTTGCCATAGGCTGTGGGATATGAGTACTGGACACAGAGCTGGGCTTCCCTGGGCTTGACCCCTGGTACACTCAGGTATTATAACCACACAGCCTCTTACCTTCTTGTTCTTGGCTGCTTCCAGAACCACTTCTTAGGCATTTATACCAGACTAGGTCAGCTTTCCTAGAGAATGACCGGAAAGTGTAACAATCTGGGGCTTCTGTATTGACCTCGGGATCAAATATGGTAGATCAGCCGGGGCAGGAAGGAAACAAAACCCGTCTACACTAATGCTGAGATTCTAGCTGGTTCTTTTCTTTCCAGAAGTTATCTTCCCAAAGAAGACTGTCTTGCATATTTTCTGTTGCTTTAACAAAAGAATGAGGCCAGTGCTTTGTAAAGAAAATAATTGCTTAGCTCAGCAAGCCATTTAGGAGGCTAAACACCAAACAACATTAGAGGCAGTGCCATATGGATAAAGGTATTTGGTGCCAAGCCTGATGACTGAGTTCAGGGCTTGAAACCCACATGGAAGGAGAGAATGGACGCTGGCAGATTTTCAGTTTTCTTCTGGCACATACAGACACACCCCCAACGCGCGCGCGCGCACACACACACGCACACACACACAATTTTTTTTTCAGCAGGAAAGTCCAACCAACGTCAGGCATCCTCATCTGTTTGCCCTCAGGCAAGAGCTACATGGCTGTGTTGCAATATGGAAGAGGCATCATGGCGAGTCTACTCGCCAGAGGGAGAGATCACAGATAAACCAGGAAGCCAGATGTGTCAGGGACCACACTTGCTCTTTTTCATCAGCTTGTTCCTGAGACTAACAACTTGCCAGAACCAACCAGTCCCTTCCGAGGGTTGATATACCCTATACCCTAACCTTCCACCAGGCTCCACCTTTTAAACACTTTTGTCGCTTCAACATTGCTCCGCTTGAGCCTAAGCATCCTGCCCATGAACCTTTGCGCTGCATACTTGATCAATAGCAGAGTCCCTGCCCATGCCACGGTGCACTGGAGACATGCCTTTGCCTCATGGCTTCTGCGATAAAAACCAATACAGGTATAGTTTATATTTCTTAAGCTTCCAGGGAGCCAGATTCATAGTTGAGAGACACCGGTAGAAATTTCTAGTCCTGCTGCTGAGAACACTCCCCTGCTCCCGAGTGGAGCCAAAGCCTCCCGGTCCCCATCTGGATGGTGTCAGCAGCTCCTTCCCCTCATGAAAACCGCAGATGAACATACATTTGGGTTTTTCCACCTCTTAAATTTGGAAGCAAAGCGAAGCACGCAAGGGTGAGGGCCCAGTGAGTTTGCCGGACTGATTATTTGGCTTCGGCTAACTCTTGGTCTCATGGGAAGCAGAGAAAAGCAGCTTTGGTAAAAATTAGATCAGACATTTTCCTTTCTATAAACACAGCCTGAAAAAAATGTAAACCAGCTGAGCTGGCAGGGCCTTTGCCCGCCCTGAATGCAGACACTTATGGTATCAAAAGTTACTTAGAGATTTTTCAACTTGGGTTTCCTCTGGCTCAACGGGGAAGAGAGAGAAAGGATAAAACTGGGCTACCATACAGTCCAGCATTTGCTGTAGAAAACAGAACCTCATGCCACAGAGCTCTGGCTGTGTTCCAGACAGCAATGTGACTTCCCTGGCCCTGGACTCCCAGGCAGATGATGCACCTGGCTTGATATTTCAGAGAAGTTCTTGAACAGCAAGGTATTCTGGAAACTTCCCGTCTGAAGTGTGCAGTCATGATGACGCAGGCCGCCTCCCTCAACAAGAACTAACTAGGGTCAGTTAGCATATCTCTGCATTGTTTATAACCGTATGCAGTAAAGCTTCGGTCAGATGCTGTATCCTGTAACTGTTCTCAGCACAGAAGAGCCACCGAGTAGAGCATTCGCTTCCTTGTGATATACAGTCCAGACTGTGTTTGAAAGACAAAACTGAGGGAGATGCTTGGACTATTTTCTGTCTGGCCCGTGGAAGGCTGCTTTTCTTCACATAAGGCAGCTGGCACTCCTTCAGAGAAGCTGAGCCTTTCAGGCTGGCCTAGCATGCCTTCTCTGGTCTTTGCCACAGAACGTGTCATCAAGGAATCACCAAAGGGTGTGATCTGTCACCGAACAATTAGAGGCAGGGAACGAGGAAGGAGGCAGCAATCTGAAGAAATGTAGAGAAATGAGGGGTACAGCAGAAGCAAGGTTGTGGTCTCTAGGAGACCCTGGAGCCATCTCCAAGGGGGAAGAGCTTAGGAAGGAGGATTTGGTTCCTTAGCAGAGGAAACATGTAAGGTTGCGGTCCCTAGGAGACCCTGGAGTCATATCTCCAATGGGAAGAGCTTAGGACAGAGGATTTGGTTCCTTAGCAGAGGGAACAGGTAAGCATGTTGAGGCCACCTGAAGCCCACACACAGATGAGCAACTGTGGGAAAAGATTCCATTTTCAAGAACCCAGGCAGCATCAGAGAATGACTTGGACCTGTGACACAGTGGCTGCTTCTGTGTCTCAGCTGTGCCTCTCGGAGATGCTGTCCAGGGGCTCAAAGGGTCAGTCTGTGGATGAGGAGACCTGCCTCCAGGCCTCCCCTGTGCTCTCAAACCACTGCTACGCAGCGCCTGATCCTTGGGAGAGTCCAGCCAATAGCAAAGCTGTCTTTATGGCAACCGAAGATACGTGTATTGATGGTACGGGCTTGTTTCCCCGCCCCTGAATGTAAGTTTTACCTTGAAAAGAATCCAGATAATATCACTTGGTCTTTTGTTTGGCAAAAATGGCTGGGAAAAGTTCTCAATAAGGAAAATAAATATGGGAAATACATATATCTGTAATTTATTAAAAACAAAGGATGCAGTTCACTTCAGAAGCACAGATAGGAACACAGATGGCCTGCCAATTTGTGAATCATTCTGTATTTTAAACAAAAAAAAGTAAAAATACAATAGCTTGACAGTGGCTAAGACAGAAGTATACAAAGAAATATGCCTAGCTAAATGTACGGTTTTCAGCTTCTTTGTATGTTAGAAATTCTTATGATAAAATATTAGGGAGGAAATACCAGCTCGCTCAGATTTGGAACATTGCGGGGTATAAGAATACAGGTCTAATCTTGAAATTTGCAGGCAAATGGATGGAACTAGAAAAAAGTCATCCTGAGTGAGGTATCCCAGACCCAGAAAGACAAACACAGTATGCACTCACTCATGAGTAGATATTGGATGTAAAGAAAAGGATAGCCAGGCTACAGTCCACAACCCCAAAGAAGCTAGGTAGCAAGGAGGACCCTAAGAGGGACACACATGGATTCCCCTGGGAAGAGGAAATAGGTAAAGTCTCCTGAGTAAGTTGGGAGGAGAGGGGGAAGGGAGGGAAAGGAGAACATGAGGGAACAGGATGGTTGATTTGGAGGAGGGACAGAGAAGGAGAGCAAGGAAAGATATCTTGATAGAAGAAGCCATTATGGGTTTAAGGAGAAACTTGGTGCTAGAGACATTCCCAGGAATCCCAACTAAGACTCCAAGCATTAGTGGAGAGGGAGCCTGAACTGGCCTTCCCCTGTAATCAGATTGATGACTACCTTTACTGTCATCATAGAACCTTCATCCAGCAACTGATGGAGGCAGATGTAGTGAGTCACAGCTAAGCACTGGGCTGAGCTCCCAGGGTCCAGTCATAGAGAGGGAGAAGGGATTATATGAGCAAAGGGGTCAAGACCTGAGGAAACCCACAGAGACAGCTGACCCGAGCTAGTGGGAAATTATTGACTCTGCACTGGCAGCTGGGGAACGTACATAGAACCAAACTAGGCCCTCTGAATGTGGGTGACGGTTGTGTGGCTTGGGCAGTCTGTGAGGTCACTGGCAGTGGGACCAGAATTTATCCCTAGTGCTTGAACTGGCTTTTTGGAGCCCATTCCCTGTGTAGGGATACCTTGCTCAACCTCCATACAGGGAGGAGAGGGGCTTGGTCCTGCCTCAGCTTGATATGTCAGACTTGACCTCCCAATGGGAAGCCTTACCCTTTCTGATGAGTGGATGGGGGTTTAGGTGAGAGGAAACAGGGAACAGGGGGAGGGCAGGGAGGGGAAACTGGGATTGGCATGTAAAATGAAAAAAAAGCAAAAACTACAGGTCTACTAGATTCTGTCTGCTGGGGACTCTGTTGTCTCATTCGCTCTCATAACGACCTAGGAGGTAAGTACCGGTGCCTTCACTTTGTGGAGGGTAAACTCAGAGATACGGGGTGCATAAGATGTTTCTCAGAATCAGGTGCTGGCAGATGAAAGGATCAGGATTTGAACCACATTGACCAACAACTCCAGGACCCAAGGCGTGGTCCCGGCATCACGCCTGGGAAGCAGCTGAGCTTGCCGTGGCCTAGCCATGGCTCTTGCAGTTTGGGGAAAGTAGAGAGGATACGAACTGGGGCTGTATGTGAACCCTTCGTTCTCTCTAAGGGACCTTGCCTAGGACAGGCACTTCAATCGCTCTTAATCTTTAATGGCTATGCAAACTGCCACCTGGGAGTTTTATTCCGTTTCCACCTCACTTTTCTTCCTTGTTTCAAACAAATTTATATTTGTAACATTTTGACACAAAGGAAAAGCTATGTGCTATTTTTTTTAAAAAAAGAGTGATTTGTCCCTCCTCAAAGACAAATTGTTCTTCATGTGACACATACATAGGGACTATAAAATTGTCCCTGCTTTTACAGTGATGAATGTAAAACATTAAAATTCTTCAGTGAAACAAGGTCTGAGAGGACTTTTTATTAGTTTTTTTTTTTCAACAGTAAGAAAGATATAATTTACTGGCATACAAAGAACCAAATGAGCACACCCCATGTAGAAATGGAGTATTTTCACAAACCCAGCAATTTTCTTCATTCCATCTCCTGATATTGATCAAAGCACACCAGGAGCCATTAAATGTGATACCCTTGTGCACATGCACCCATGGGTCTGTGAACCACAAGGACATGAAAACGAAAGAATGGAAGAATTATTCTAGAGTAGGGTGTAGGGACCCGAATGACAGTGGCTGGATTAAGACTGTACTCTTACTGGGCAGTGGTAGCGCACGCCTTTATCCCAGCACTCAGGAGGCTGAGACAGGTGGAACTCTGAGTTCAAGGTCAGCCTGGTCTACAGAGCAAGTTCCAAGGTGTCCAGGGTTACACAGAGAAACCCTATCTCTAAACAACGCAGCAACAACAAAAGACCGCGTTCTCATTCGTCAGAGCAGCGTCGAGAATGGTGAGCAGGCTCATGATTTAGCAGACTGTTCTTTTCTGAGACTGGAGCTCATCCTCTGTTGGTCATCTGCCCATCAGGCTGGAGTCTCATCTGTATCATTGGGAAGCCCTGCTCGCAGAAGGCTTTTGAGGCTCACTAAGTGATGCACAGCTGATCACCTGCACCACCGACCCTCTGTGCCCAGCCACCTTCAAGCCAAAGAGGTCCTTGTCTTCGGACTTGATTTGTCAGCCATGGAAGGCATTGTCTCATCAGCTATTGTCTTACAAAAGAGGTATGAGATGCCCTCCAATGGCTCTGTTTCTTCTTGTCCCCTTGGTGTCTCTCCAGTGTTGGGAGAACTGGGGAATGTGAGCAGCAAGCTACTCAGGTCCAGTTTTCAGCTCCCTCATTGTTTCTGAAAAGGAAAAAATATTAGTATAAGTAAAATACCTCTATTATTTCACTTCCAGATACCTCCTACTTAAGGTTTGCACCCCTTTGCAGAGCCCCAGGAGAGTAAATGGTCAGCATGGGGACCAGACTTCAAGGACTGGGAACCCCGGGTCAGGCTTGAGCCCCACAGCTACCTGGTTACACAGCATACCTTTGTGGCAACAGAAAGCTCTCTGTCCCCAAATCCAGTTTGTTACCGGCTTTTATTACTTATCTCCCCTTTTTTTACCTTTCAAAAGAAAGCGAGAAGACTGCTCTTAAATTTAGGAAAAAAGAATTAAAACCAATCCAATCTCAACATCCATCTGACCTGGAAAAGGGGGCAGGAAGAATTTAAAAGGAATCCCAGGTTCCCAGAACAAAGAACTGATAAATGTTTAAAGAGATAGGAATTTTAATTACCTTGATTTGAATGCTATATGTTACATATGTTATAGTTTATTTATGGCATATGCACTCACAAAAGGTTCCTGTGTTGAAGACTTGATCCCCACCAGATGATGCAATTGAGAGAAGACTGGACCATGAGGGACTTAGAGACACAGACTTGGGAACACCCAATCTAACCCCCTTCTCTTTTAAAAAATGCATTTTGTGTCCAAGGAGATGTCCCCAGTTAGTTCCTTGGACAACTGAAGAGAGGGAACCTGAAATGCCTTGATCCTATAGCCATACTGATGAATATCTTGCATATCACCATAGAACCTTCATCTGGCGATGGATGGAGATAGAGACAGAGACCCACATTGGAGCACTGGACTGAGCCCCCAAGGTCCAAATGAGGAACAGAAGGAGGGAGAACATGAACAAGGAAGTCAAGACTGCGAGGTGTGCACCCACCCACTGAGACAGAGGGACTGATCTATTGGGAGCTCACCAAGGCCAGCTGGACTGGAACTGAAAAAGCATGGGATAAAACTGGAATCTCTGAACATGGCGGACAATGAGGGCTGATGAGAAGCCAAGGACAATGGCACTGGGTTTTGATCCTACTTCATGTTCTGGCTTTGTGGGAGCCTAGCCTGTTTGGATGCTCACCTTCCTAGACCTGGATGGAGTGGGGAGGACCTTGAACTTCCCACAGGGCAGGGAACCCTGACTGCTCTTTGGACTGGAGAGGGAGGGGGAAAGAAGTGGGGGGAGGGGGAGAGGAGTAAGGGGAGGGGGAGAGGACTGAGGGAGGGGGAGGGAAATGAGAGGCGGGGAGGAGGCGGAAATTTTTTCAATAAAAAAAAAGGAAAGAAAAAGCCGGGCGGTGGTGGCTCACGCCTTTAATCCCAGCACTTGGGAGGCAGAGGCAGGCGGATCTCTGTGAGTTCAAGACCAGCCTGGTCTACAAGAGCTAGTTCCAGGACAGGCTCCAAAACCACAGAGAAACCCTGTCTCGAAAAACCAAAAAAAAAAAAAAAAAAACTTTAAACATTTTAAAATATACCATTAAATTCACTGGATTTAAGTCTATTTACAGTGTTGACTAGTGTCTCCATTACTCTCAAGAACTTATCAACATCTCAAACTGACTCCACACCTGTGCTGGCTGCCTTTCTGTCAACTTGACACAAGCTAAAGTCATATAAGAGGAGAGAACCCCAACTGAGAAATTGCCTCCATAAGATCAGGCAAGTGGGCAAGCCTGTAGGACAGTTTCTTAATGATCAATCATCTTAGTGATTGATGGTGGAGGGCCCAACCCATTGTGGGTGGTGCTATGCCTGGGCTGGTGGTCCTGGGTTCTAAAAGAAAACAGATTGAGCACACCATGAGGAGCAAGCCAGTAAACAGCACTCCTCTATGGCCTCTGCATCCGCTCCTACCTCCAGGTTCCTGCCCTGTTTGAGTTCCTGCCCTGACTTCCTTCAATGATGGACGACAATGTGGAAGTGTAAGCCCAACTTACTTTCCTCCCCAACTTACTTTTTGGTCATGGTGTTTCATTGCAGCAATTCCCTGATTCAGGCAATTCACATTAAATAATATAACCTCCTTTTATAACAATGATGAAATCTAAGCAGACCCAATGTCTTAACTAGGACAAGGGCTTCCAGTCTCGCAATGAAGGTTTCTATCCCTTACAAAATCTGGGTCCTTAAAATGAGAGTTTAGAGAAAGCATAAAGCTTCAACGGTGGTCTGTGGAGAAGGCAATGGACCAAGGTCTTTCCAGTGTCTAATGTTTAATCAAGCTGTAGGCAAGAACTCGCTCTTTTCTGTGAGAAACTAAACTCCAATGCTCTGAACTGGAGCTGACTTTGGCTCTATTTTCTTCCAGCCACACAAAGAAGATCCGTTGGTCAAGTTAGAGAGAGCGAGGAATCTGGACAGGAGAGATGACTTATGAGGTAAAAGTGATTGATGTTCGGGCTTGATGACCTGAGTTCAGTCTCCAGGACCCACATGAAGGTGGAGGAGAGGAACAATTTCACAAAGACGTCCCGTGACCTCCACATGGGATCCATGGGGTAAACACATGCATGTACATGCATGTGCGCACACACGTAAATATGTAAGAAAAGAATCCAATGGCCACCATGTCATGCAACATTTCTGCTTTGTCCTCAGAGACACGATCACATGCAGTCTCACTCACAATGTAGCTCTGACTAACTTGACATCTGCTAGGTAAGCCAGGCTGCTCTTGAACTCCTGAGATCTGCCTGCTTCTGCCTCTCAAGTGCTGGGATTAAAGTCATGCACCACAACACCCAGCTTAGACATTTTATTATATAAAAAATACCTTTATCCTATGAACTTCTCTGGAGCTCACAAACACTCTGAGTTACAGCACTACTGCTGATGCTGCTATAATACAGATATGGGCCAAATATTAACATCTAATCCAAGCATCTTTTTCTTAAAAAGGAAAGGATAAAAGACTTCTGCCCTCAGTCTACTCTACCAAGCTCTGACCTCTATCATCACAGATTGTTCAAGAAACTGGTTTGAATGTCAATGTTGCTAGCTACTAACTCAATGATTTCATAGAACATACCCCAACCTTTCAGCGTCAGAGGGCACACCTGGGTGGGTTGTTGGAGACACGCCAGAACAGCATAAGCTTGATGGTAAGGATTCTTGGGGCTGGGTGAACTAGAGATCAGGCAGCTTAACTCCCGACCAGGAAACTGCCTAGGACAAGTACTCTGGCCTGGTGGGTGGCTAAGACCTCCTGCAATTTCTACCGACTCATTCTACAAAGAAGAGGAACAGATCTGTCCTCAGGGCCTTGGTCTGAGCATGCCCCAGGATTGTGCACCACACCTATCAGTTCACGGTCTGGTCATACGATCTCACCTAACTTTAAGGGAAGCTGAGAAATATAGCTCAAAACTGAGTGTCCACGTCCCCTCTATACCTCTTGGGGAGAAAGAGCACACAGCATTTGGTATAGAGCTGAGGCTTATGGGGTCATAATGCACATAAAGTTTCAGACTCGTCCCTGAGACAAAGCAGAACGCATATCCATGGTTTCAGTATTATTCTCTCATTCTCAAAACAGGACACAAAATGACCCTTTCTGGGACAAAATGTACTGACCTCATGATCACAACCTAGCCAGCTTCCATGGGCAGCTCTGTTCCACTTCCCTAAAAGTCTCTATGCCTCTGTCCCAGCAACTTCTAGAATATTCTCTGGAGGGATGGTCTAGATAGAGAAGCCCTGGAGAGAGGGCAGATACATCTCTGAAATGATCCCTTTACTCTTGGGGTGAACTGAAGGTAGACAATGATAAGGGCTGGGCTGGGGCTGGAGCTCAGTCATGGGGTGCTTGTCTAGCATGTTTGACGCTCTGCATACAACACCACATATGGCAGGTGCGGTGGGCACTTCAAATCCTGGTATACTCAGGAGGCAGGGGCAGGAGAATCAGCTATGTATTAAGTTCTAGGTCAGTCTAGGCTACATAGTGACCCTGTCTCGAAGAAAATGAGAATGATAATGGATAGATGGGCATCAAATTTCCTAGTGTAGTTTTGGCCACGGCGTGGATTCATGCAGACCTGGCACTGATCCCCCTTATCCTGCTGGCAGCCTGGTGGGAGGGGACCTGCTAGGTGGCTGAGATTGACGGATTAGAAGCCATTCATGGCTTAATGCAGGCTTGAGTCCCATTAGCCACTGAAATTTGCAACAAGAAACAACTGAAGTCTTTAATCATCAAGTCCTAGCAATTTAGTCTCCCAAGAAAGCAGAGCTCCTAATAAATAGCCTGGCAGAAGCCACAAGCAAGGGGTGGGCTGTGTCGCGTAGCTGGTGGAATGAGCTTGAGAGACCACCCACAAGGCGATATGTCAGAGCAGCCAGTGCGTAGCTTGCACATGACCTCAGCAGATGGGTTGCCAAGGAAACAGAATTCCCCGCTGTCCCTTCCCTGCCCCTTACCCCACCCACCCTTTGGACTGACCAGATGTGTTCAAGGAATTGAGCCCTGGCCAAGGATAGCCCACCTGATCTTGGCTCAGCCGCTTCTAAGCATTTATTTCAGTGAGTAATTAATTCACAGGCTCACCTCTTAGGACAAGATTTTTTCCCTCTTGGTGGTGAGCCCCGGCTGTGGTCAATACAAGAATTGACCAGAAAAGAAAAAGAAGCAGGAATAATTATACCCCTACATGAAATGTGAGGAAAGGAGGGGGAACCCAGAAGCATTTCTTACAAAGGAAGGGGGTGTCCAATTTAAGTGTGAGAGGACGCCTAAGGCTGGGCCCACACCTTCAAAATAACGAAGAGGCCATTCTAGGGATCCCAGGCTGGGATTCTTTCACTGAAAGATCCAGAAAGTTGGAGCTTGCTTTTTCTCATTTTTTTTTTCTCCTCTAAACTAACCTAGATATTTTCCTCCTCATTCCAGTTGTCCAGCCAACTTAGAGGGAACTCAGTTAACTGCCCTTTTTTCTAACAAGTTCAAATCTCAAATCCAAGGGCTCTGGCTCCCAGAGGTCCAAGCTGTCTGACCCATCCCAAGGCCACCTCCTGGTGACGAGGGAATCTGTGCCACATTGGAAGAAATCAAGCCAATGCCATGTGATCTACAAGCTAAAAGCCAGACAAACACCACCATGGATTTTCAAGGAATGTACCCAAAAAGAAGAAACCTACACCGGAACGTTTAAAACTCTGCTATGGTATCCATGGAAACTGGAGGAAACACAACCTGCCAACCTTCCTTCCAGCTGTGGAGGCAAGCCAGAGTGAAGCTGGGCTAGGCAGTGTCAGTGATATCTCTGTAGTCTGTAAAGATGCAGGCAAACACTGGGGTATTTCCACTTTGGCCTGAAACCCCAGCGTCTTTCCATCGTGGAGAGATCCTGGGAAATAGATCAGTAGTGGAAAGTGGTTTTGTATCACTGATCTCATGACATTTTAATCAAAAGCTGGACGTGGCTAGTTAGTATTTGAAGACGTCTGTAGACGTTCTAAAAAGCAGTTCCCAGCTTTCCTGACCATTAGCTCTCCTGGAATTCCCAAGCAAAGTTTTGAAATCATGCTATGTGAAAGGCCAGAGAGGGTAGATCAAAGCAACTCAGTGCACTGGATCTTTTAAAGAGTGACCTGAAAATCAAAGCAACAGGAGAGATTTTAAGTTTACAGCAATGGGAAGGGAGCTTCTCTGGGGCCTGGAGAGCTAGCTTAGTTGGCAGAGTGCATGCCTAGCATGCACCAGGCCTAAACCTTATCCCCAGCACCCACCTAATGGTGCACAGCCATAATCCCAGTGCGAGGCTATCCTCAGCTAGAGGCGACAATGCTAGCCTGCCTAAAGTATATGAGAAACTGCTTCAAACAGAGATTGTTTTCTGGGGCAGGGGTGGGGTCCAGCACATAAGCAACCTTCAATTTACATGTCAATTAGATCTTATTAGTAGGAACCAATTTAAGGGTACACAGCGTTTGCCCATAATTTCAGCGCCACAAATCCTCATATTTTAAGTGTCACCTTAAATGAGCTTTTTTCTCAAAAACCTCCTGTCACGTCATCAGCTCTTAAGACTACCTCTCCCGGTGTACACGGTCACACAGCTACACCCTGGGTAGCCGCAGCCCTTACTAGGTAGCCTTATGATGTTGTTATGAATGACTTTTCATGTTACATATATTTTACATAATATATATTTTATATTGTATACTAGTGTAAGTTCATCTTGAAGGGCCTTCCCAGCCTTAAAGCAGGCTCGGGACTCGAAAGCGTTCTATAAACATCCACTGGATGAATGAAATGAGCGGTGCTTCAGTGTCCAGCTCTTGCCTGGGAATCTAGGGGTTCCACAAAAGACAGTGAAACCAGGCTCTTGCTTTTGATGTGCAAGCTCTACTTTTTCTTCTCTCTCATTCAAATGCAAGGGTCTGTCTGCACTGCGTGTTTCTTCCTAACGTGTATCGACGCACACAGCTTTTATGGTCCAGTCCATTTGGTTTCCAGACGGAAACTCAACAAGACCATTTGCTTCATGGTCTTCAGAGATGTCCACGAAGTCTTCAACCTCCCCACCAGCTCTTGTCCCTGACAGAGCCTCCACCACTCACTTACCTACGTCTCCCCTCTTTTTCTCTCCCCTCCCCTCTCTTCTCTCCACTCTCTTCCACTCCTTCCCCCTTCTCTTTCCTCTTCTCTCTTTTCTTCTCCTCCCCTTCCCATTTTCTCTTCACAGCACTCCAGCATTTAGGAAATGAAGGTGTCTCCGAGGGCCTAGCAGAAAGGACTGTATACTCAACATTCCTAGGGGCAGTGCTTATATTCTAAGGGAGGGGCATTCACTGAGCAATGACTCTGTGTCTCTCCTCAGCTAGTGGTAGACCCTTATGAGTTGAGAATAGCAAACTGTGACTGTTCTGCCATAGATGAAACATCTATATAAGTATCTGGTTTGAGAAAAATGGACCTCGATCCTCTTGGAAGGAGTCTTACCTGTAAAGTCACAGGGAATCCAGTCTGTGCTGGGTAAACTCATCAGGGCTAAAGCCCTCCAAACTACAAAGAAAGTGCAGTGCTTGATTTCCAAAAGAGAAAACTCCACAATTTTAGTAGTACAGTTAGCATGATATATAAGGTTGCTTCATTAGAGCAAATGTCAAGCAGAAGACACTCTTGAATCTGCCTGGCAAGATGCTGAGTTCACCAACTGTTCAATCTCCAGAGATTTCAGAGACTCCAGTATGTGTCCATCCCAGAGCGCTTTTATCTCTCTTATGATACAATGTTGACCCCTTTAAAGTGGGACATTCTGCTATAAGAAAGCATTCCAAGGGAAATGAGCTAAAAGCCCTAGGGGAAGATAGAGGAGACATCTTAAAATCCCAGAATAGAAAAGGGAAATTGAAGAGTGAGTTTTCAATGGTGAAACTATTTTTAATATTCTCTTAAAACAAAAGGTTAATTCAAAAATTATGCAATTCTTTGGTAATATAGTTCATCTTGTAAGAGTATTTCTGAACTAAGGAAGGAAAAGAAGGGAGGCAGGAAGGAAAATGAAGAAATGGAAAGAAAAGAAGGAAGGAAGGAAGGAAGGAAGGAAGGGAGGGAGGGAGGGAGGGAGGGGGAGAGAGAGAGAGAGAGAGAGAGAGAGAGAGAGAGAGAGAAAGTTGATTCAAGATAAAGACTACAAAGGAGAACATTCCCAAGTCCATTCACCATATCATAAAGTTTTTGAAAATTCCCAAACTTTGACTATAATTTTAGTATTTTTTCCTATACTCTAGTATAGAAACAAAAGTTTGCATGCCTTTATATTGGTATAAATGTAAAATTAATCACCTTGAAACAGAGGTACACGTTTTAACCTCGGTGATATAATAAGGCAATACAATTACGTTTATAGCCTTCTCCTCACCTCTCCTCACCCTTTTTCCTGCTTTCATTTTTTGAGACAGGGACCCACTCACTCCATTGCCCGCATTAGCTTATATCTCACTATGTGATTCGGGTTGGTTTTGAACACATGGCAAACCTCCTGCCTCAGCCTTCCAAAGGCTGGAATTACAGGTTTGAGCCACCACAGCCAACAACCTTCTCAACAAGGTCTTGCTCAGTAGTCCACCATTGTCTTGTGTGCTGGACTTTACTGTGATTGTCCTTGTTCGGTCTCCTGAGAGTGGCAATTATAGGTGTGAGGCACCATGCCCAGCTTCTCTCTTTTTATAAGTAAAATTTTAGAAATGATAGAGTTGCTGATCTAACTCAGTCTCCTCACTGAGGAATCCAGTGGCAATGGGACAAAATATGGGACAAAATGTTTAAGAATCTGGTAATTTTCAAGGTGATAAAGGAAATTGGCTGGTGGACAGACATCAGGGAGATGACTCAGCATGGCTGTGGAATAATCCTTTTGTTCACTGTGAAGATGTGCAACTCTCATGGTCAATAATGAGCTGATTGGCTTATAGCTGGTCAGGAAAGATTAGGTTGGAGAGCCAGACTAAGAGGATGTTGGGAAGAAGAAGGGTGGAGTCAGAGAGTCTTCCTTCTACGGAGGAAGCAGGAGATGAACATGTTATACTGAAATAAGGTACTGAACCATGTGGTAGAGCATAGATAAAAGTAAAAGTTAATTTAAGATATAAGTGCTAGTTTGTAATAATCCTAAGGTATTGGTCAAACATTTTTAACTGTAAGTCTCTGTGTGGTTATTTGGGAGTGGCTGGCAGGACAGAGCTAATCTACAGTTCTGATGAAAAACTACCTACACAGCATGAGCAGATACACACACACAGACACACGCAGACACATACACACACATACAACTGTGAGCTTTTGCCTTCTCTGAAGGTAGAGCTGAGAGGTCAGAAGGCCAGATGACGGCCCTTTTGACCAGGGATCCAATCTAGTGTCCACCGTGGGAGTCATTGGAGAACCCATCGCCTTAAGTTAGAGCTCTAATCTATACTCTAGACATTAGAGTACAATGATAAAAGTCTCAATAAGCTGTCCATCCAGAACAGATTTTGTTTTGTTTTTTTATTAATTAGTTGAATTCATGTTTGTGTGGGTTTGTGTGCATGTTTATGTGTGTGCCTATGTAAATACATACATGTGTATAAATGCCAGAGGATAACATCAAGTACCATCTCTAGGAATGGCACTCAACCTCCTTTGAGACAGGTCCATTCATTGGCTAATGAGATCAATGAGACAGTGACCTCAAACAGTGGATCAAAATAAAGCCTTCCTTCTTGTAAACAAAACATACGAAAAAGTAGAGTGAAAGCTACCTTAGTTATCTTACAGTGAGGCTTATAAAACTCAGACTCAGTGAGGAACATCTGAAATAGCTCTTGATTAAAATTCAAACATCACTTAAAGGAGCGACAATGGAAGAGACAACTGCCTACAACAGAAATGATGTAGAAACTGTGGAACATTATCTCAAAGGGGCACTAAGAATGACTGAAAATGAACTATGAATGAGACATATATCTTTTTCAAAAAGCTGATAGCACCTATCACTGGTAGACTTAAATTACAGAATACTAATTTCAATTGAGACGGGTGTATATTTATTTTCGGTATTGGGAGGTGAACCCATACATGTACCACATCAGTGCCCTATCACTAAACTTAGTCCTGAGCCTTTTCTTAATCAGTGTTTTATGGAAGGTTTTGCTGAGGCTGACTTTGAACTTGCCATTTTTCTACCTCAACCTCCCATTTGGATGGGATTATAGACCTGAGTTACCAGACCAGGATTAATTTGAACTGATTGTATGAGTGATTATATGTGATATCATGAAATAAATTTCTACAGATTCCTAAGGATTAAAGAAAGCTACATGGTATATAGACTCTCTGCCTTTGCTGTAGGTAAATAGATATTAATAACAAAGAAATACTAAAAATAATCAATATACATTAAAATTTAGGAATATGCTTCTGAATAATTCCTGGATAAAAGATAAAGTTACAATAATAATCAGAACCCCCCCCCTTTTTTTTTTAGCTTTTCCCTCTAAGACAGGGTTTCTCTGTGCAGTCCTAGCTGTCCTGAAATTCACTCTATAGACCAGGCTGTCCTCAAACTCAGAGATCTGCCTGCCTCTGACTCCTGAGTGATGGGATTAAAGGCATGTGCCACCACCACTGCCCAGCCAAATACTGGAAAACCTTTTTGGACAATGTAGAAAGAATGAAAATGTTCCCTATTGCAATGAACTAGCACAGGGAAATTTATCCATGTGAAGGGCTAGCTGTTATCTATTAGCTTTGTGCTCTGCAAGAGCTAAATGGGACCCCACAAAGCCTTCCATCTCCCAAAACCACCTTCTCTCTAGCCCACGGCTTACCAGACCACACTTCGCTTAAGTTTGTTAGTTACATTATTCTGGTAATATAGCCATTTTCCTCAAAATGTAACGAGAACAGGTATTTCTTCCAAAGTATACTATTCTTTACTCCTTCTCCACTCTATTTGCTATCCCCAAACCTCACCGGTTCAGCTGCCAGTGATAGATAACAACTAACAGTTACGTAGCTAAAAACCTCCACAGTCCATACTTCTAGCGCTAAAGCTTCCTGGGGCTAAAGGAACTCAGGATGGCAAGAGTGAGGCAGGGGATACACAGAGGAGAGAGTAGCAAAAGGAAAGAGGGGGTGCCCCCAGAAGCAAGCCAATCACAATTTCTTCCTGTTTATCTGTGGACTGAGAACAGACTCAAAATAGTATTTTTATTAATTATTTGGGAATATCATACAATGCACTGAGACCACCTTCGCTTCCTATTCCTCCCAGTTCCACCCTCCCACCCTGGCATCCTTTCCCTAAAAAAAGAAAAATCACCAAGTCCAATTTGTGTTTCCCATATTCACTGGAACATGGTCAAACTCCCAGGGGCTAGCCCCTTAAAGATAACTGAGTCCTT
Source organism: Chionomys nivalis (assembly GCF_950005125.1). Classification (NCBI taxonomy): domain Eukaryota; kingdom Metazoa; phylum Chordata; class Mammalia; order Rodentia; family Cricetidae; genus Chionomys; species Chionomys nivalis. Next base: position 51,575,964 of record NC_080100.1, on the reverse strand, counting down.
CAAAGAAGCAATCAATTGTGAAGAGCTGCACTTCAGCATCTTTATCACAGTTTTAAAGGAATCTCTTCAATAGTTTCCTGTCTAGACTGTTGCTTTGGGCGGAGGCAGGGAGACACTGGCACAGAAGCCTTCAATGTCTCTCATTCTCAGTCACGAGTCTACAGTCATCAACTCAACTGCAAAAGAAGCTTCCTTGCCCATAGCAGCCAGTGGCAGCACAGAGCATGGTTTCTGGTGGCAGCTCAGATGACAGGCTATCAACATGGCTTCCTGCAGCAGCTCGGATCATGGGCATCAGCATGGCCCCTGGCAGCAACGCGGATCATTGATATCAACATAGTTTGCAGCGACCTCGAAAGGGTTTCTGGCAGCATGGAAGTATTTTGAGGAGACTTAACCCAGAAAATAAATCATTATTCATCTCTAATATCTTGTCGCTCAGAGTCAGGGTGATCGGGAAGCTGGGCAGTGGGTCTGGGGGCAGGACCTGGGCAAGTTTTCTGCTGCTGTACACCATCTTGTCCTCAGCGCTGGCAGCCCCACCACACCCCAGACATGACCACCGTGTTTGCAGCCTACAGGTAGCACCACACCTGCCCGTTCTCTCCTCCCCTCAGCAGGGTAAGCAGCAGGCTCCAACTGCAGGCCTTGGGCCTGGCCTGCCAATCAAGTGATAGCGTGAGCCTAATGGGTAGTGGCAGGATGAGGCTGCTGTGGTGACCCAGCTTCCTGACCACTTACTTGGCAACAAACAACACGTTTCCTTGTCCTATGCTGCTGTGTTCTCTTACCTGTCAGGGCTCTCTCACGCCTGCTTCTCCCAGCCACACGGCCGCTCCTTCCTGCCTTCTTTTGGAAACTGAGTTGAGCTTTTCTGTTTGCTTGCTTGTTTGTTTGTTTGTTTTTTGATACAGGGCTTCTCTGTAACAGTCCCAGCTGTGCTGGAACTCACTCAGTAGACCAGGCTGGCCTTGAACTCACTGAGATCCACCTGCTTCTGCCTCCCAAGTGCTACAAGAGCAAAATAAAAATGTAAAACTATATTTCCCCCATTATTCTTGAAATTTTTCTTAGATGTATACAGTGGGTCTTGTCAGATCTACCCCTCCCTCCCTGCTTCCCTCTCCCAACTCCCCACCCAGGCTCTCCCTTCACACCCCCTCCCAAATTAACATCCTCCTTTATAATTACTTCTTTTCAGCTAAAGTCAGCTAGTCCTGGTCATATGGGCATGGATGTGTGGTCCTCCTCTGGAGCATGATCAGCCTTCCAATGGCCACACTCCTCCAGAAAAGGGACTCTCCCTTTCTCAGCTCCCACCAGCTGCCAATAGCTCCTCAGCTGTGGGCGGGGCCTCAGAAGTCCCTCCCTGCTCAGTGCTGAAATCTTTTATTCAATTCTTGGGATTACAATAAAATTACAACATTTCTCCTTTTGCTTTCTTCCCTTCAAATCCTCCCTTATACCCTCCCCACTTTCCTTCAACTTCGCAGCATCTTTTGCTATTGCACATATATATGTATATATTATGTATGTGTATATATTCCTATATATAACATGTTCAGTCTGTATTATGGTACTTGTATGTATGTATGTTTTCAGGTCTGACTAGAAAGCTAATCTGTGTACTTTTCCTCTCCTTCTCTCAGCTTTCCTGGGTTGTCTATAGATCTCTCTGCAGGGTTGAGGCCTCCTGTGCTTTCCCTCATCCACTTTGGTGTGCTCGTTGGTGTCATTCTTGTTCAGCTCACATTTGGGCAGTCATGGTGAGGCTTTATGACCATATCTTCTGATGTTACCAGGAGACACAATCTCACAACAAATTCCCTCATCCTCTGGCTCTTTACAGTCTTTCTGCCACCTCTTCTCCAATGTTCCCCAGGCTGAATTTGTGGGACTGTTTATAGATGTATCCATTGGGACTGGACTCCACAACTCTCTATTGTGATTGGTTGTGGTTCTTTATAGAGGTCTCCATGGTCCCCATGCTTCCAATTTACTCAGGAGATCTTGTCTTTTTCTACTTCCCATGTAGATTAGATCCATGTATGTCTCTCTTAGGGTCCTCTTTGTTGTCTAGGTTCTCTAGCATTGTGAATAATGGGCTGATTTTTTTTTTTGCTATATGTCTCTAAAAGCCACTTATGAGTGAGTACATATGATATTTGTCTTTCTGGGTCTGGGTTACCTCACTCAATATGATGTTTTCTAGATCCATCCATTTGCCTGCAAATTTCAAGATTATTTTTTTCTGCTGTGTAAATGTACCACATTTTCCTTATCCATTCTTCAATCAAGGACCATTTATGTTGTTTCCAGGTTCTAGTTATGACAAGCAATGCTGCTATGAACATAGCTGAGCACATGTCCTTGTGGCACGATTGAGCATCCTTTGGATATATACCCAAAAGTGATATTATTGTGTCTTGAGGAAGGTTGTTTCCTAATTTTCTGAGAAATCGCCATATTGATTTCCAAAGCGGCTGTACCAGTTTGCTCTTCCACATCCTCTCCAGCATAAGTTGTCATCAATGTTTTTGATCTTAGTCCTTCTTACAGGTGTAAGATGGAATCTCGGAGTGGTTTTGCTTTGTGTTTCTCTGATGGCTAACGATGTTGAGCATTTCCTTAAGTGTCTTTCAGCCATTTTAGACTACTCTGTTGAGATTTCTCTGTTTAGGTCTGTACTCCATTTTCTTTATGGAATTGTTTGTTCTTATGATGAGCAATTTCTTGAGTTCTTTGTATATTTTAGAGATCAGACCTCTGTCTGATGTGGGGTTGGTGAAGATCTTTTCCCATTCTGTAAGCTACCATTTTGTCTTGTTGACTGTGTCCTTTGCTTTACAGAAACTTTTCAGTTTCAGGAGGTCCCATTTATTAATTATTTCTCTCAGTGTCTGTGCTACTAGGGTTATATTTACGAAGTGGTTTCCTGTGCCAACGCATTCAAGTGTACTTCCTACTTTCTCTTCTATGAGGTTCAGTGTGGTTGGTTTTATGTTGAGGTCTTTGATCTATTTGGACCTGAGTTTTGTGTATGGTGATAGCTATGGATCTATTTTCATTCTTCTACATGTTGATATCCAGTTATGCCAGCACCATTTGTTGAATATGCTTTCTTTCTTCCATTTTATATTTTTTGCTTTTTTGTCAAAAATCAGGTGTTTGTAGGTGTGTGGATTGATATCCGGGTCTTTGATTGGTTCCATTGGTCCTCCTGTTTGTTTTTATGCCAATACCAGGCTGTTTTCAGTACTGTAGCTCTGTAGTAGAGTTTAAAGTCAGAGATTGTGATGCTTCCAGAAGTTTCTTTATTGTGCAGGATTGTTTTGGCTATCCTGGGTCTTTTTTTGCTTTTCCATATGAAGCTGGGAATTATTCTTTCAAGATCTGTGAAGAATTTTGCTGGGATTTTCATGGGCATTGCATTGAACCTGTACTTTACTTTTGGTAAGATTGCCATTTTTACTATGTTAATTCTGCTTTCCCAAGGGCATAAGAGATTTGTCTATGTTCTGGTGTCTTCTTCAATTTCTTTCCTCAAAAACTTAAAGTTCTTGTCATACAGATCTTCCACTTGTTGGGTTAGAGTTACTCCAAGATATTTTATGTTATTTTTGGCTATTGAAGGGTGATGTTTCTCTGATTTCTTTCTCAGACCATGTATCATCTGTATAAATGAGGGCTACTGATTTTTTTAGTTAATCTTGGAACATGCTACATTACCGAAGGGCATATGAATTGTAGAAGTTCCTTGGTAGAATTTTTGGGGTTGCTTATGTAGACTATTATATCATCAGCAAATAATGAGAGTTTGACTTCTTCTTTTCTCATTTGTATCCCCTTGATCTCCTTTTGTTGTCTTATTGCTCTAGCTAGAACCTCAAGTACTATATTGAATAGATATGGAGAGAGTGGACAACCTTGTCTTGTTCCTGATTTCAGTGAAATCGTTTTGAGTTTCTCTCCATTAAGTTTGATGTTGGCTGTCGGCTTGCTGTATATTGCCTTTATTATGTTTACGTATGTTCCTTTAATTCCTACTCTCTCCAAGACCTTTATCATGACGGGATGTTGTATTTTGTCAAAGGCTTTCTCAGCATCTAATGAGATGATCATCTGGGTTTTTTTTTCAGTTTGTTTATATGGTGAGTTACATTGACAGATTTTTCATATGTTGAACCATCCCTGCATCTCTGGGATGAATCCAACTTGATCATAGTGAATGATTTTTCTGATGTGTTCTTGGATTCAGTTTGCTAGTATTTTATTAAGGATTTTTTTGCATCAATATTCATGTGGGAGATTGGTCTGTAATCCCTTTTTTAGTAATGTCTCTGTGTGGTTTGGGTATCAGGGTAATTGGCAAAGTTCCTCCTGTTTCTATTATTTGGAACAATTTGAAGAGTACTGGTATTAATTCTTCTTTGAAAATCTTGTAGAATTCTGTACTGAAACCATCTGGTCCTGGGATATTTTTGGTTGGAAACTTTTGATGACTATTTCTATTTCTTTAGCAGTTATAGATCTATTTAATTTGCTTATCTGTTCTTGATTTGGTTTTGGTAAGTGATATTCATTCAGAAAATTGTCCATTTCCATTACATTTTCCAATTCTGTGGAGTACAGGTTTTCAAATATGACCTGATGATTCTTTGGATTTCATCCATGTCTGTTGTTATGTCCCCGTTTTCATTTCTGATTTTGTGAATTTGGGTATTCTCTCTCTGCCTTTTGGTTAGTTTGGATAAAGGTTTGTCTATTTTGTTGATTTCCTCAAAGAACCAACTCTCTGCCTCATTGATTCTTTGTATTGTTTTCTTTGTTTCTATTTTGTTGATTTCAGCTCTCAATTTGATTATTTCCTGCCATCTAGTCCTCCTGGGTGATTCAGGTAAGCATTGTTTAATTTCCATGTTTTTGTGAACTTTCTGAAATTAGTGTTGTTCTTTAATTCTAATTTTAAGCCATGGTGATCTGATAAGATATATTGGGTTATTCCATTCTTTTTGTATCTGTTGAGTTTTGTTTTGTTACCGACTATGTAGTCTATTTTAGAGCAGGATCCATGAGGTGCTGAGAAGAAGGTATAGTAGTCTGGGATGGCATCTCTTGTCTCTTAATGTCTGAATAATGCTTGACAAGGATCTTTTGGCTTTCATTGTTTCCATTGAGAAGTTGGGTGTAATTCTGATAGGTCTACCTTTATGTGTTACTTGACCTATTTTCTTTACAGCTCTTAATATTCTTTCTTTATTCTGTATGTTTAGTGTTTTGATTATTATGTGGTGAGGGGAGTTTTTTGGTGCATTCTATTTTGTGTTCTGTAAGCTTCTTGTGTCTTCATATGCACATCTTTCTTTAGGTTGGGAAAGTTTTCTTCTATAATTTTGTTGAATATATTTTCTGAGCTTTTGAGTTGAACTTCTCCTTCCATCTCTGTTATTCTTAGGTTCTGTCTTTTTATAGCGTCCCATATTTCCTGGATATTTTATGTAAAGCTTTTGTTAGATTTGATGTTTTCTTTGACTGATGGGTCTAATTCCTCTTTTGTGTCTTTAACACTTGAGATTTTCTTTTTCATTTTTTTTATTCTGATGTTTATGCTTGCAATTGTGTTTTCTGATTGTTTCTCATAATTTCCTTTTCTATAATTTCCTCAGTGTGTTTTTTCTTTATTGTCTCTATTTTGATTTTCAATTCTTGAATAGTTTCTTTCATATGTTTGATTGCTTTTTCTTGGTTTTCTTTAAGGGATTTGTTGACTTCTTCAAATTTTTTGTCTTTCCCTACATTTCTTTGAATAAATTTTCCATTTCTTCTTTAAGGGCCCCAAACATTCTGCTAAGGTTATTTTTTAGGTTATTTTCTTCTGTATCATCTGTTTTGGGGTTTTCAAGTCTTGTTGTTTAATAGCCACTAGTTTTTGTTGGTATTGTGTTGTTCTTTGTAGTGTTGAGTGTGTTCTTACCTTGTCTACCCATCTTTTCCTCTGAATGGTGTAGTTGGGTCATGTCTCTGGTGATCACTCTTCCAGGTACCAGTAGTTCCAAGGCTCATATGGTTGTTCCTTGTGATGGAGTCAGGAACACGGTTCCAGTCAAGCTGGAAGTCACTCAGCATTCCTGGAGGTTGCTTGACAATCCCTGTGGTTGCTCTGCAATCCAGACAGCTGGTCAGGCCTGCTCCCACAAAGGTCCCTGGCTTGGGCCTTCTCACGTAGAGGTTGCTGCATTGGGCCTGGTCCCACAGAGGTGGTTTACTTGGGTCTATCTCCATGGAGGTCACTGGCTCAGGCCTACTCTGGCGGAGGTCACTGACTTGGTACTGCTCGGGCTTGCTCCTCTGGATGTCCCTGGCCTGGGCCTGGTCCCTCGGAGGTTGCTCCCTCATACCTGCTCCAGCGGAGGTCACTGGCTCAGGCCTGCTCTGGCAGAGGTCACTAGCTTGGACCTGGTCCTGTGGAGGTTGCTGGCTAGAGCCTGCTCTGGCGGATGTTGCTTTCTTGGGCCTGCTTCCACAGATGTCCCTATCTCGGGCCTGCAGAGGTTGCTTACCTGGGCCTGCTCCTGTGAAGGTTGCTCTTTTGAGCTTGCACATGTCCCTGGCTCGGTCCTGATCCCATGGAGGCCCCTCACTTGGGTGTGCTCCTGTGGAGGCCTTACAGCTGGATCTTACAGAGGCATTTTCTCAGTTGAGGTTCTCCTCCTTTCAGATAACTCTAGCTTATGTCAAGTTGACATAAACTAGCTAGCACAATGGTCCTTTTGTTTGTTTGTTTCTTTGGTTGGTTGGTTGGTTTTTCAAAACAAGGTTTCTCTGTGCAGCTTTGGTCCCTGTCCTGGAACTCTCTCTGTAGACCAGGCTGGCCTCGAACTCACAGATATCTTTTTGTCTCTGCCTCCCAAGTGCTGGGATTAAAGGGGGTGTGCCACCACTGCCAGGCTACAATAATTTTACAAGCACAGAATAGAAAAAGAATTGAAGATTGAGTTCTTCAGCGGCAAAGCCATTTTTAATCTTCCCTAGCTAGCTGGTCACAGTCACAGACCTAGCATTCCCAGTAAGAGTTCCTGCCCATTGTCATCATCAAGAAACATTTGCTGAGGACCTTGCATGCACCACATGTTAGGGTAGGAGCAGAGGAAAGGTAGATCTTGTCCTTGGGATTATATCATGGCAAAGTAGGCATGATTATAGAGTAGAAAGTATAGTAAGTATCCAAAATTATATGTAAGTATATGAAAGTATATGATGAGCAAGATGATTATAGGCTGTGCTGTGTGACTGAAGAAACAGGCAGCATGTTGTGCTGTAGAGAAACAAGCAGGGCCTTTTTACATGGGAGTGAAGTGAAGCTCACTCAGGCCTTGCTTTTGGCCTAAGAGACGAGAATCATCCACGGGAAAGTAAGTCCAGCCAAGGGATCCATTGAGAAAGAGTTTGGCATTGTAAATAATTGAAAAACAATTAAACACACACAGAGAGAGAGAGAGACAGAGAGAGACAGAGAGAGAGACAGAGAGAGATTGAAAACAGGAAGGAATGGAAAAGGTTAGTAAAAGGTGAATTGGGCTTCTAGAGACGTGCAGACTGGAGACTTCGGTCAAGTTCTAAGTATGTCTTGGAATGGACCATTTTCTTGGTATGTGAGGCTGGACCAATCCAAGAATCCTCCCTGTGGAACCGAGGGAAATCATCAGACTGGTCTTTTATAAACTACATAGAACTTGGCAGCCTAGTCAGGACACTTAGGGCACGGGGCTGTGTTATGAGAAAGGGATCGTGCCCGCTGGTCCACTTGCCAGGCTTTGATCAGGTGCAGGCGAAAGGACACAAGGAAAGGCTCTGGTCTCTGCAGAGAACTGCACTGGGGGAGGAGTTTGTCCTTCTTATTCCTGGCTCTACCTGTATCCTCTAATGGTCCACTCTCCCTCCCTTCCTCCCCTTCTTTTCTTCCTATGCCGGTGCAGGCGGGATTGAACCCAGGGCCTCTCTCATGCTAAGTGTATGCCCCACCACCAGACTGCTAGCCTGGTAATGATCCTTTAAAAGACATTTTAATTAATGAAAAGGGAATCCATAAATGTGAAAGGGGCAGAGGGCATATGGGAGGGTTTGCAGGGAGTACTGGGGTGGGGGAAATGGTTATATTATAACCTCAAAGAATAAAAGAGAATTCCGAGAGGCAATGAGGCACCGGGACGTTCGGTACTGAGCCAAGCACACAAAACACAGACCACCCCGCCATGTGGTTTGGAGGAAAAGTGAAATGGAATTGCACACGGGGATGTCCCACACAGTGTCTGTCCCAGCAGGGGGGCCCTCGGATGTCCCTCCTCTCAGCAAAGTTGGTCTAGTACTGTCTGCTCCGAATATTTCCCTACACCATCTCTGGTCCCTACTTCAAACTCACCTGTGTGTTCTTGCACTACTTAGATAAAAAGAATGGATTTTCACTGTCCACACCACGTCCATCTGTCCTTTCACTGGGATTTTTCTTCACTCTCAAGTCACATTAGGTAGGTAGCTGCTGCTTCTACTCGCTGTGGTGTTTGCTGCCTGTCTCCACAGCACCAGACAAGAGCAACACAGCAGCCATTCGTCCTCAGTACCAGCGGCATGCCCCTGCACCAACTCTGAGCAGTGTTTTGCTGACATCTCAGATGGTAAGGACTAGGCAAGTTCTCAAGAGACAGTTAGATGAGGATGTGAAGGCAGGAGATTTGCGGGAATACAAGGTGGAAGGACAGAGGGAGGTGTCGGAAGGTTGCACAACCCATGGGGACGTGGCAGGGAGTAGGTCATGGCTTGGGGCTTTTCCTGCATTCCTGCGAGGCTGAACTGTGACTCCCTGTGTTCTTTATTGCTCCACTACTTCTGCCAAGCCCGTCATGACTCACTCCTTCCAGGCAGTCTGCCTAGATTGGACCTGCCTACCTAGACCAAGAAGGCAGAGTAGGGTGTACTTCCTTTTGTTACTCCATCATTGAGAAAGACTTGGAAGGATGAGGTCTTCATTTCCTAATTGGTTGGCCAGCTGTTCCCAAGGGCAATAGTTCCAATTACTTGGTTATGTCTTCCTCCAAAATATTGAAAACCTGGTTTTCTCTTTGCAGCTATAAAAAGTTACTTCAACTAGATGTATAATTTCCAACATGTAATAAGTAGACATTTTTAAAGCTTCTTACATCACTCTTTAGAGTGTGCTCAAATGGCCATTCTGCATCTATCATTATTATCTTTAAACTAGGTCAGCAAGTTATTCTCCTGGACTAGGCATTTTATATTTGCTGCACACAGAACTCATTTTCTTCTCTTTCCCCTGCAGGAATATCATCCCCAGCATAATCTACCCAAATGCTTAATTAAAAGCCTTATTTATTTATTTTTTTTTGAAGAAAACATTTTTTTATTCTTTTTTACTTAAAATTTCCAACTGCTCCCCGTTTCCCATTTCCCTCCCCCTCCTCCCACATATTGTCCCCTCCCCCCGCTCCCCTCCCCCTATCCCCACTCCACTTCTCCTCCCCCTAGTCCACTCCCCCTCCCTCTCGATACTGAAGAGCAGTCCAAATTCCCTGCTCTACAGGAAGACCAAGGTCCTCCCACTTCTATCTAGGTCCAGGAAGGTGAGCATCCAAATAGGCTACGCTCCCACAAAGCCAGTTCATGTATTAGGATCGAAACCTAGTGCCATTGTCCTTGGCTTCTCATCAGCCTTCATTGTCCGCCTTGTTCAGAGAGTCCAGTTTCAACCCATGCTTATTCAGTCCCAGTCCAGCCGGCCTTGGAGAGCTCCCAATAGATTAGTTCCACTGTCACAGTGGGTGGGTGCACGCCTCGTGGTCCTGATTTCCTTGCTCATGTTCTCCCTCCTTCTGCTCCTCATTTGGACCTTAAGAGCTCAGACGGTTGATCCAAATTGGGTCTCTGTCTCTCTCTCAATCCATCGCCAGATGAAAGTTCCTGTGCCATTCTCCTTGGCCTCTCGTCAGCTCTCATTGTCCACCACATTCAGAGAGTCCGGTTTTATCCCATGTTTTTTCAGTAGCAGTCCAGCTGGCCTTGGTGAGCTCCCAATAGATCGGCCCCCCTGTCTCAGTGGTTGGGTGCACCCCTCATGGTCCTGACTTCCTTGTTCATGTTCTCTCTCCTTCTGCTCCTTATTATAACCTTGGGAGCTCAGTCCGGTGCTCCAGTGTGGGTCTCTGTCTCTATCTCCATCCATCGCTAGATGAAGGTTCTATGGCGATATGCAAGATATTCATCAGTATGATTATAGGATAGGTTCATTTCAGGTTCCCTATCCTGAGGTGCCCCAATGAACTAACTGGGGACATTGCCCTGGGCTTCTGGTAGCCATTCCAGGTTCAAGTCTCTTGCCAACCCTTAGGTGGCTCCCTTAACTAAGGTATGTCAACCTGTAGAAGAATGAAAATAGACCCATATCTATCACCATGCACAAAACTCAAGTCCAAATGGATCAAAGACCTCAATATCAATCTGAACACACTGAACCTGATAGAAGAGAAAATGGGAAGTACCCTACAACATATGGGCACAGGAGATCGCTTCCTATGTATAACCCCAGCAGCACAGACATTAAGGGCAACATTGAATAAATGGGACCTCCTGAGACTGAGAAGCTTCTGTAAAGCAAAGGACACTGTCATTAAGACAAAAAGGCAGCCTACTGACTGGGAGAAGATCTTCACCAACCCCGCTACAGACAAAGGTCTGATCTCCAAAATATATAAAGAACTCAAGAAACTAGACTTTAAATTAACCCAATTAAAAAATGGGGCACTGAACTGAACAGAGAATTCTCATCAGAAGAAGTTAAAATGGCCAAAAGATACTTAAGGTCATGCTCAACCTCCTTAGCGATCAGAGAAATGCAAATCAAAACAACTTTGAGATATCATCTTACACCTGTCAGAATGGCTAAAATCAAAAACACCAAGGATAGCCTTTGCTGGAGAGGTTGTGGAGAAAGGGGTACCCTCATCCATTGCTGGTGGGACTGCAAACTTGTGCAACCACTTTGGAAATCAGTGTGGCGGTTTCTCAGAAAAATTGGGATCAACCTACCCCTGGACCCAGCAATAGCACTCTTGGGAATATACCCAAGAGATGCCCTAGCATATGACAAAAGCATTTGTCCAACTATGTTCATAGCAGCATTATTTGTAATAGCCAGAACCTGGAAGCAACCTAGATGCCCTTCAATAGAAGAATGGATGAAGAAAGTGTGGAATATATATACATTAGAGTACTACTCTGCGGTAAAAAACAATGACTTCTCGAATTTTGCATGCAAATGGATGGAAATAGAAAATACGATCCTGAGTGAGGTAACCCAGACCCAAAAAGAAGATCATGGGATGTACTCACTCATAATTGGTTTCTAGCCATGGATAGGGGGCACTGAGTCTATAATTTGTGATCCTAAAGAAGCTAAACAAGAGGGTAAACCCAAGGAAAAACATATAGATATCCTCCCAGCTATGGGAAATAGACAAGATTGATGGGCAAAAAATTGGAATCTTGGGGGGTGGGGTGGGATGGGGATGAGGGGAGATGGGGAGAGAAAAGTGTGAAGGAGAGGATGAGGGGAACTGGGGGAATCGGGGTGATTGGGGGTAAAGGAAGGTTGGATGGGGGAGCAGGGAAACTCATACCTTAGTTAAGGGAGCCACCTAAGCCTTATTTATTTTTAAATCTCTTCATCATTCTTTGTAACAAATGTACGTAAGCAAACTGAAATTTGCAATATATCCTGTGACTGTAAAGCTCAATAACAGAAACAGTTCAGATGGAGTTGAAGCACAATTGATCTGACCAATTGTTATTGTTAAACATAAGGGGTGGGTGGGTAGAGAGATGGCTCAGCAGTTAAGAGCACTGGTTGTTCTTACAGGACCGGGGTTCGGTTCCCAGCCCCCACCTGGGAGTTTACAACTCTCTATAACTCAAGCTAGGGGATCCAACGCCCTTTTCTGTCCTTCAGGGGCACCAGGCAGGCAGATGTTATACATATATACAAGCAGGCAAACAGTCATACACTTACTAATAGCCGGGCAGTGGGTGGTGGCACACGCCTTTAATCCCAGCACTCACAAGGCAGAGGCAGGCAAAGTTCTGTGAGTTTGAGGTCAGTTTGGTCTACAAAATGAGTTCTAGGGCAGCTGGGATTACACAGGGAAGCTCTATCTTAAAATACAAAACAAAACAAACAACCAAAATATAGAGAACAGACAATGAGACATGGACTACAGTGACTGACCGTGTCCTGCTCGTCCCTTCTTGTTCTTCACCCTGGCAATACTCAGAAGTCGTGTTTGCATTGAGCAAGCAGCAAAGATTTTCTTAAAAGGAAAAGAGTCCTATTGCACATTAGAAAAAAATGTAGTCCCAGGGATATATTACTGTAACTGGCTTCCCTGGGAACAAATAATATAATCAAAATGATGCCTGCGTCCCTCTCTTTGACTATCAGACTATTAAAACAGTAGACTTCAAGAATCCCCTTGGGCATCTACTGGAGAAAGTCTAAAGTGCTGGAGGCAAATCTTCTAGAGGAACTTATCTGCTAGAGGGTGAATTGACTGCAGGAGAAAATGTCCAGTTTGTCTGTTGGCCTTGTAGGAGAGATTGGGAGCCTAGACAATGTCGGACAGGCCCATACCTTGGCCAGAGTCCTTAACTACACAGACTCCTTAACTCCTGAAGAGGGACTTGGGGGTGAGGTGGCATTTACTAGATCTCTTTGTCTTTCTACGTGGCCACACTGAGTAAATCACTGTTTTCTGCTTCCACCATTGATTTTTGTTCCTTTAATTTGCTCATTGAGGATGGGGTGACAGACCCGGCTTGTGAGGACAAAGGCTGTGACTCCAGTAACATTTTCAAAGAATAACTTTTAACCTCCCGTCTGTTGAAAACCCAGTAAGTCCTTTTCTCGTTTGGAAAAGCAAAAGCTTGGGAAATACTTCTGCAAGCATTAATTAGTCTTGTGAGGTCCACTTCCCCCCCTTTAATGTTGCTCATTTTCTCAAGGTCAATGCCAATATTTTGCATTGTTCCTTTGTTTGACCTCAGGAGGTCTTTCCGCCCTGGGCAGCACAGCAGAATAAAAGGCAGTTCTGCACCTCTCTGACTGGCCTGCACTTGTGAGATACTGGGAAGGACAGCAGGCACTTGACTTCTCTGGGGCATAGTCCACACTGCCGGTGAAGGTTACAGGATTCCCCGGGTGCAAGGAAGGCGCTCCCCTCCAAGGTCAGCCCCACAGTACAACGTACACATTGTACCTGCCTGATCCCATAAGTAAAGCTTGATGCTTGGGTGGTTTTTTAAAATAAACTTCTTTTACAAGTATAATTGCATTGCACTTTTAAAGGCTGTCTTACTTACTTTCTATTTTATTGTGCATTTGGTATTTTGCCTGCACATATGTCTGTCGTGAGGGTGTCAGGTCCTTTGGAACTGGAGTTACAGACACTTGGGAGCTACTAGGTGGGTGTTGGGAATAGAAACCGGATCCTCTAGAAGAGCAACCTGTGCTTTTAACCATTAAGCCATCTCTCCAGCCCCTTGAATTGTACTTTAAGACTGTATTCCTCTGTGCATGCAGTGAGCACCCTTTGAATGCCTGCTCCTCTCTGGTTAGTTGTCTTCTTTCTCAACTTTTGTCTATTTCTCTACTGGGTCATAGTTCTTTTTTCTGTAAAAGTGGATGGGGGAGCAGAATTAATTTTTGCCTGTGAGTTACATGTTTCCCTAGTATATTATTTCCCTTTGAATTTTTAATGATCATTTCTTCATGTAAAAACACTTAGGGCAGATTAATTAATATCCTCGTGTTTTCTTTAAAAATGTGTGTGTTTGCTTTGATTTTTAAATTTTTTATCTTTGATGTGTTTACTATTAATTTTATCCCCAAGTATAAGGTGGGGATTCAAGTGTCCTTTCCTCCAATGCTATACAGATGATTTGAGCTGTGGGGTCTATCATCTGAAAGTCCCACAGTTAGGGTTTATATTGCTTGTATCCAGTGCATGTACGTGCCCTCTGCGATGGTAGTATAGAATTGTACCCTTGTGACATACCATCTGGTGCATGTATGTGCCCTCTGTGATGGTGGTGCAGAATTGTAGCCTTGTGACATGTCATCTGCTGCATATATATGCCCTCTGCATTGGTGGAACAGAATTGTAGCCTTGTAACATGTCGTCTGGTGCATGTATGTGCCCTTTGCGATGGTGGCACAGAATTGTAGCCTTGTGACATATCATTTGGTGCCTGTATGTGCCCTCTGCGATGGTGGCACAGAATTGTAGTCTTTTGACATGTCGTCTGGTGTATGTATGTGCCCTCTGCATTGGTGGCACAGAATTTTAGCCTTGTGACATGTCGTCTGGTGCATGTATGTGCCCTCTGCGATGCTGGCACAGAATTTTAGCCTTGTGATATGTCGTCTGGTGCATGTATGAGCCCTCTGCATTGGTGGCACAGAATTGTAGTCTTGTGACATGTCGTCTGGTCATGTATGAGCCCTCTGCGATGGTGGCACAGAATTGTAGTCTTGTGACGTGTCATCTGGTAGGGTGACTCCCCTTATTTGTCTCCCTAGTTTTTCCATGAAAACATCTCACACTAAAACATGGCAATAACACTGATCCTGCGATGCCGCTAAGGTAAATGAGCCTCACTGGGCTGCTTGGGTTTTTCTGAACATAAAGGAAGGAAATGGGAGGTGACCTGGCACCCTAAAAAGAAGCCTGCCACTGGGAGAGAAATGTCACCTTCAATCTGTTGACTACTCCAGCCCACGCTGATACATGAAGAGGAATGACCCAAGTTGGCAGAGAACAGGGAGGAAAAACCCTAACCTTTTATTTGATCTTCCCTGTCTGAACCGTTGAGCTCGGGACTTGGAATGCAGCATGGTGGCATGGTGCTTGCTGACTTCTTCTGCAGCACTGGCAACACGATTGAGTGCCCAGTATCCCAGGGTAGCTTCACTAGTGGTTAGGGGTTTGATCTGTGATGTTATTTTATATAATTTGCCATGCACCCCCCACCCATGTAAGAGAGGGATGAATGAGATTCCTCCATGACAGACTTTATTCACCAATGTTGTCAGAATTTTTTTCCCAAAATTTTCAGCAAGTCATTAGCTCTGACGCAAAGCTCCCAATGCCACATTTCTGTTACAATTCCACTTCCGTTTCCAGATGGCAAGCACATTTCTGTGCTGTGACTCCAGGGCACAGGATGCTGAATGCACAGGGCTTGGCTCTCACTGCGGCCTCTGCTGTGGAGCCTTCAAAGGCATTCACCATTGTTCCAGTCCCATTCTCTGGGGATGCTCACAGATCCTGCAGCCTCCTGGGGCACACACTTGTAGAATTCCTTGGATCTGCAGAGGGTTTGCTATTATGCTTTAATAATGGTTTCAAGACTTCAGGAATTCTATCAAGGGGACACCCACAGTTCAAAAACTGAAGGTAAGCAAGAACAAAAGTCAAACATAAATTGAAAATATGAAGACCCTCGAATGGACTGAATTGTGATCCCAAAATGATATACCAGGTTCCAACCCCCATTGCCTTGTTTGGAATTCGGGTCTTTGCAGTTGTTATATTAGTCAGGGTTCTCCAGGAGAACAGAACAGAACCAACTAAAGTGTGTGTGTGTGGTGTGTGTGTGTGTTCTGTTGGATTAAGTTATACCATAGGAGGTTATATAGTTCAACAATAGCTGATTACATGCTGGGGAATTTGAGAACCCAGTAACCTCTTCATTCACAAGACTGGAAGCTTCAGAACCAGAAAGACAGATGAGCCATCTTCCCAGCTTTCTCTTTCACCAATTTTATTCTCTTTGGGCCCTCAGCCAATCGGCGGGTGCCACACACATTCCGGACGGGGCTTTCTTCCTTTGTTGCTGTCCCACATCTCTGGCAACATCTTCCCAGTACACCAAACAAGGAGCTTTATTACTCCCTGGCATGTCTTTCGGTCAGGCTGAAAATATGGAACAAGTGTCACAATTGCCACTAAGGTGGGCTCTAGAGCTGATACCATCTCACGCTTAGAGTGAGCCATCAATCCAGCAAGCCAGATCCCTAGAAGGAGAGGAAGACTTCTCTAACAGAGATGTTCAGAGCTGCAGAGACTGGAGTGACACGTCTACAAGCCAAGGAACATCAAAAGTTGCCAGAAAACCATCATCAGATAAAGATAGTCACAGAATGTGTTCTTTCTTAGGGGTCTTCAGAAGGGACCAAGCCTGTGACATGGTGAAAATTTCAGATGGCCACGCTGCTGAGCTGTGAGGACAATGGTCTATCATTTGGAGTCACTCAGCTTGTGGTCACTTATGGAAGTCACAGGAAATTTATACAAACCCACCGTGCAGAGACTGACCCTGAGCAGTCTGCTCTCATCCTCACCATCAGGCAAAACTGTGAAGACAAAACAAGCAAACAAACAAAAAGCCTCCTCGATAGCTCCCCTGCCTCAGTTCCCTGCTAATCCGACCCCGCCTTCCAACTGCCCTAGTTAGTAACACACCAGTGCCTGATCCTGACCTACGCTTCCAGAAGCTTCTCTCCTTCAAGACCCAATTATCCCTCTCTTTTCTTCACATTTTCTCCTGTGCCAAGGCCTCTGCTAGTGAACATCCTACAGCTGCTCATGAATTTGCTCACAGCGTGATAGAAACCAATAATATGAGTGTTTCCCTGCTCAGGAATCTTCTTAATTTTAAAGTGGTGGGAACGGGCTTCTGCCAGCAATTCTCTCTGCTGCTGGAGTCCTTGGAATTGGCCCGTGAGCAGAGGATCACTCTCAGCTCCCTCGGCTTTCCTCCTCCACCTCTCCCCCAGGGACACTGGTTTCTGCTGGCTTGTTGGAACAATAGTCTCACTAGGAAGCAGGGACCAAGGCTGACCAGCCTAAAAGTTACAGATGAAAGAGAGCCTTGGAGATAGACACACTCTGAAGGAGGAGAGGTGTGCAAGGCAGAGTCTGCAGAGTAACAGGACTGATACAATGTGATCCTAGAAGAGAAGAAGTCCTAAAATGGCTTCAAATTGATCTGGACTGGGTAGGCAAACAATAGCTGTCATAGATGCTGAGTTGGATACCTCAACAGACCCATTCTGTTACAGAAGGCCCAGAAGAACTTGGGGTGTCTTTGGTCTCAGTCTACATTTAAAGGCCAAGAATTTGGAGTCTTACATAAGAATATAGCAGCTGCTAAGATATAGATTCATTCACTACCAAGACTCAAAGGCATGCAAGCCACATTGCACTCTTTTCTGATTTCTTCATATCACGGGCTGACATAAAAGGTACCACCCATTCATTCTAGGGGGAAGGGTCTTTCCCCTCAGTTAATCTTTTCTAGAAATGCCATCACAGACCAGCCCAGAGGTGTGTCTATTCATTAATTCCAGATCTTGCCAAATTGATAATCCAGACTAACTATTTGGCCTTTGAGAATGCTCAGCCAGCAAACAGGCTTGCCACCAAGCTCAACTCCCTGAGTTCAATCCCTGCCAGCCACATGGAGAGAACTGATTCCTGCAGGTTGACCTCAGTACCCTGTGGCCCATGCACAGGCACACAAACCCATACAAAATCAGTGTAAATTTAAAAGTCTTTTAAAGATCAACTATCACAAAAGGTCTTTTACAATGATCAAATGTGAACAAAACGGATGGGTAATTGTAGGACCCAGGAAAAAGCAAAAGCAGGAGATACCACGTTCCAGCTTGCAGGGCGGCAATACCAGAACACTGAGACATACGCAAGGCTTTCTAAGTGTGCAGCCTGTGCTGCCAGCCTTGCTGAGCATCTATGATGATGGCCTGAGCACAGTCACCAAACACCTTCAGCCCTAACCACAGAAGTTCAAGTTTCTTCTTAGCATTGCATGCTAGGTCTATGGAAGTAAACTGGGAACAGATTAGAAGGAGAGAGGCCTAGAAATACCAGTGAGTGTGCACATGTGTCTAGGAGCCCCACAAGATGTGAATCTTAAAGGGAGTAGGTGGATGTATCCAATATCAAATTAGCCAACCCTGAGAACATTTACATACAAGTGGCATTATATGGACTCACATTTAGCAACACACACACACCAACAACAACAACAACAATTAAAGACCATGAGAAAGAGCAAGGCAGGTACATGGGAGGGGCTGGGGGGAGACAAGGAGGAGGAAATTATGCAATTATAATTTTAAAAATAAAAATATACCCATAAAAGGAGGCAGATAATTGGGACTTAGATATTCTTCATAAAGAGCAGAGAGTAGGTGCTAGAGACACTTTTTAAGGCAGAAAGACAATGACGTTTGGGAGGATATTCCCCCTGCCTGAAGAGCGGGCATGACTGGGATGAAGTCCCTCTGGGTCCTCTGGATTTTCAGTCTCTTCTGTGACAGGAGTTTAATGTCCCTTTGTACTTATGGAACTGCAGTTTGCACTTACAAAACAGACCAAAGGTAGTCATTGTTGTCAGAGGTTTCTGTGTCCCATCCCCCACCTCCCACCCTGTCCCACAGCTGTTCAGTCCCAAAGAAGCACACAGAGGCATACATTAATTATAAATTGGTTGGCCTATTAGCTCAGGCTTCTTATTAACTAACTCTTACATCTTAACCCAAAATTCCTGTCTATGTTAACCATGTGGCTTGGTGCCTTTTATCAGTGAGGCATTCTCATCTTGCTTCCTCTGTGTCTGGGTAACAACTGCAGACAGAGCCTTTCCTCTTCCCAGAATTCTCCTATTCTAGTCACCCCACCTACACTTCCTGCCTGACTACTGGCCAATCAGCATTTTATTAAAGCAATACAAGTGACAAATCTTTACAGGGTACAAGACCATTGTCCCACAGTAAGTCATTTTCTGAACTACTAAAAGGTCACTTAATAGAGCAGTTCTTAAGTTTTTCCTCCTTGGACTTCGGGGCACAGGTCTTCAATCCCACCTCCTCATGAGGCTGACACAGGAGAATCAGGAGTTCAAGGCCTGCCTGGTGATTTAGTAAACCCTCTCTCAAAAACCTTTAAATAAAATACAAACAGGGCCTGGGATGTGGCTCAGTGGAAGGGTATTTGCCCAGCATATTCAAGGTGTTGGGTTCAATCCCAAGTGCTTCTAAAAAAGGAGTCCTTTTGTCACAGAAATGCAACATTTTTGCTTATATATATGTACATATACATATATATAATCATATATATGACTCATACATGTATGTATATAATATATATGAGTCATACATGTATATATAATATATATGAGTCATGCATGTATATATAATCAATATATATGAGTCATACATGTATATATAATCAATATATATGAGTCATACATGTATATATATTATATATAATCAATATATATGTCATACATATCACATGATACCTGAAAAGTGGTATGTCCTACTTAAAATAATTGCCTTTTTCTCTTCTCCTATGCTCGTTATCTCTCCACTCCAACCCAACACCCCTCCCTTCCCCACCCTACACACACCAAAAGAAAGGTTGCAGCAATCCAGGGCTCCCATTCTATTGCCTAAGCAGCTTTCTGTCCATCAAACCAAAGAGTATGAGTTTGGGTTTGTTTGGTGGAGGAAAAACTCAAACTTTTACTTCATTCTACACACCAGCCCGAGAAAGCCAAGACTGGGGACTCTCCCAAAAATAACAGAAACCAGATAATTCTTCAAGTTAGGAATCCAGCCATTCTGAGCACTTTCCACTGAAGCTTACTGGCTGGTCTGTGATCCTCAGACACCGGGCAAAGAGGCAACCACAGCAGCTAGGTTCGTTCATCCCAACAAGCGTCTACCGAGCATCTACCATGTGCCTGGCACTGCTCCAGGCCCTGTGGCTACAGCCACCATCAAGACTGCTCACATGGCACAGAGGAAAGTTCATAACATCTGTAACTCAAAGAGGCATGAGGACAGTCTCGGAGAAAATACAGTCGCAGCACTTTGTAGTGAAGAGATTGTCACCAACCGTCTGGCCCTTGGGGTTCCCTCTTGCAACCATCTTGGCAAGAAAGCAGAACCTGAAAGAAAAAAAGAAATAAGAAGGAATGGACATGACTGTTCCTAGGTATGGTGGAGGAGAAAGTTTATTGTAGATAAGAGGAGAGCAGAGCTAGAGTCAGGGATATCTGGTGTGGGAGGTCCTTCTGTCTGTGTGTTGCTTTTATTGGTTAATGAATAAAGAACTGGCTTGGCCTATAGCATGGGAGGAGGAAGGCAGAGTTAGAGAGAAGTCATGGAGCCGCTGGAGACACACACTGAGAACTTTAGCAGGTAAGCCACAGCCACATGGCAATATACAGAATAGAGATGGATTAGTTTAGGATATGAGGTTAGCCAGAAATACACTTAGGCTATTGGCCAAACAGTATTGCAAATAATATGGCTTCTGTGTGGTTATTTTGGTCTGGGCGGCTGGGACGAACAAGCAACAGATATCTGGGACATGACAAGACTGAGCTGAGCCAGGTGAGGAGATGGGAGGGGAAGGGAGTGCAGAGAGGGAAACCAGGTGTAGCAACCAGAAGGCCAAAAGGCACCAGGTGGAGTTGGTGGTATGGTGACCAAAATGGTTGTATTATACAGGGAAGATGAGCCCAGCCCCCTGGACTGCAGAGATCAGGACCTATACAAGCCAGGAGGCCCTATAAGCCCTGTAGGGTCTGACAGATACTAGGAGAACCTGGTGGCCAAGTTCACTTTGATATGTTAAATAGGCACCTCAGCCATTTGTCCCAGGGTTTGAGACTTTATCAGAAATGTCACAGCTTCTCAAGAAAGTCTGTGTCATCTGTGCCCCCACAACCCTCCCCACTTCACACTTTTGTCCCCTAGAGCATGATGTCATGATGTCACTCCCACCCCCTCCCCCCACCCCCCCACCCCTCCACCCCCGTGATCACTTTTCTAATATCAGAAAGCCTCTGCCGTAAATCTGTTATATTTCTTCTCAGGAGTGTGGAACACGGAAGGATGGTCCAGACTGAGCCCACATGCAGCTTCAGAAATGCCTGGGTGGTCCTGGACCGGCTGCGCATGCTCGTTCGAAGTCTGTGTAATGAGGGCTGGAGCCGATTGTGAAGGGCAAATGTGAACGCAATCCGTCGATATTGTGTATCACCGGAACCAGACCCTTGAGAAAACACCTTGGAGGAGGAAAGATTACTCTTTGCCTCATGGCTTCTGAGAGCTTGTTTTTTGTTTGCTTGGCCCCGTCTGCCTGGACAAAAAGCCACCCTGGTGGCAGCAGTGTGTGATGGAGGAGAGGCCGATTAGCTTCGTGTTGCACAAGAAGCCGAGAGAACTAGAATCAGGGACCCAATAACCTGCTTTTCCCAGCAAGGCTCCACCTTCTAAAGTGTCCCCGACGTCTCCAAATGGTGCCACTTTTATCAAACTTGAGGTCACAGTCTGTACATTTAGAAGTCAAATTTGGCCACTTGTCCTGGAGAAGCCAATTGAAATAAAACAGTAGTAAAAAGGCCAAAAAAGGAGATTCCTTCAATATGGCTGCATTTGGAAGAAGGAAGAAGGATAAG
Source organism: Chionomys nivalis (assembly GCF_950005125.1). Taxonomy (NCBI): domain Eukaryota; kingdom Metazoa; phylum Chordata; class Mammalia; order Rodentia; family Cricetidae; genus Chionomys; species Chionomys nivalis. The sequence continues at coordinate 51,554,346 of NC_080100.1, read as the reverse complement.
AAATCCAGTGACCGCCCCCTCCTCCAGTCCATCTTCAGCTTCCCAAAGTGACATTAAAGTTTAAACAGAGGGCCAGAAATAAGCATAATTAAGAATTCCTGGTCAAGGAGTGGTCCTGCCTACCACTGACCCATCCGTCACTGTCTGGACTTCCGGCTCACCTTACAAGGTAGCGAGACAGGTTTTTGGAACTGTGTGCAATTTCTTTCCTGGGAAGGTTTCCCTCTGCCTGGCACCAGGCTTCAGCCTTTTCCTTCCCAGCACTGGCTTCCTAGGGGGGAATTCCAGCTCCGCAGGGCCCATTGTTTCCAAGTCTGAAAGTCAGATTAAGGGGCATAGGTGTTGCCTTAGAACGTGCTTGTTTTCTGCCGGGCCAGTTACAACATGTCAGTCACATGAACCCACGAGGGACGTTTCAGGTTTGCATGGAATGACTGAGGGAGAGTGAGAAGGGGGTGACAGTTTGGCAGAGGTGAATCCCCGACCCTCGGAGGAAGCCTATTGTGGGTTCCAGAAAAGCGGGAGTCAGAGTCACGTGATAGGTACTCACATGTGTGTAGGACAGGATGGGACACAGTAATACTTTTCTTGGAGGTAAGGTTATGAGTAATTAATGTCTCTGCGCTTTGAGTGTTTTCTACAATGAATGCATGGATAGAATTGCTAATAGAGAATTCAGGGTGCCCAGGAAGGGATTCACAGTCTTGTTTGTAAGACAATTTACGAACTGACTTCAAAAGGAGGCTTGAGGACAGTTTTGCTAGAATTTTTAAGAAAAATCCCAGAGCAGGTACGGAGGGAAAAAGAAGGACAGAGAAAAAGAAAAGGCTGTACCATTTGAGTTAAGGAGGCCGCATGATGCGTGAGCAGTCACGTGATGCATAAGCAGCCCCATGGAAAGGAAGGAGCATTAAAAAACGATGACAAAAGCCTGAAGAACGAGCGACCTCAGGCCTAGGCTATAGTCAGGGTCCCAAAGGAAAGGACTGAAGAGGAAAAAGAAAAGGAAAAGTTATGTCTGTCGTAGTCAAGGCTCAGAGAAACAGGCAGACTCAACAGAACCCAGAGGAAGCTCAGAGAGACAGCACTAGGAAGGCTGGGAATTCTGGGAGGACAAGTATGTTATCTGATTAAAGGGATAATTATTCCTCCTTCCTGCCTCCCTGAAGGGTGGTCCCTTGGCCAGGTGATTGGCTGGCCCAACTGGATTAACCCTTAAGGGGTAATGGTGCACCATGTCTGCACCCAGAGGTAGATTCCATTTTTATTTTATTTTTTCAGCTTAGCAGGCAGCAGGTCTTCTCTTAATGGGCTTCACTGCTACTGGGGCAGAATAAAATTTTGCTTACACAAAACAAAATGAAAACACGACAACAACAAAATACTTAGAAACTGATCCCCACAGTGATGGACTTGCCAGCTTTTCCATTTCAACTGCAGACAAAGGCCTTTTAGTGGACCTAATAAGCAACATCAGAAAATGGGGTAGGTAAATATGTATATTATATATCTAGTATATAATATATAACATATATTATATATATTAGAGAAAGCTCTCTGTAGTGTTTTTGAAATTAATGCCATTCTCCCCAAAAGAAGACACCTATCACTGGCCACATGATACTTTAAACTTTTTTACTGACTTTAAAAAAGAAGAAAGAAAGAAAGAAAGAAAGAAAGAAAGAGAGAGAGAGATAGAAAACCACAATCTTGATTAGCATCTAAAATGAAAGGAGCAAGAGCAGAATCAGATAACTCCCCCACCCCCAACCCCCCACCCTGGGGCTGGGACAGATGATGGCCTGGGACAGCGCATGGTCACCTAAACACTGCTTCTTAAGACATAATCACATTCAGTGAGAATTGCTTTTCAGGTGTTCAAGAGATCTCGAGAGATGATCAAAGACATCCACAAAAGTAAAATCACCACCTAGAGAGCTTAGGTTATACTTATGGGATTTAAGGAAATAAGAAGTCTGAATTATATTTGTAACCAATGGCTGTTTCCCAGTAAGCATCTTCATGTTTTGAACACGATACATTGTTTCTCATAACTCTGTTGACAAGGCAGTCGTGAGAACCTGTTTCTTTCTAACAGCGTGGAGATGACACAAATAATTCCGTTGCTGGCTTTTGGATTAACAGCTGAAGATGGTTGTGTGACATTTAAGACTGGTGCTTGAGACTCGTGCTTCCCGTTGGACCGTAGGCTAGAAGATGGTCTCCTAGGAGATCAAGGTGTTGAGCAGTCATAGGATAGCCAGGCACACACCGGGACATGCTCTTTTCAAAAACCAAGTTGAGGAGGAAGAGATCACAAAGATTGTTGGCTGTGATCTGTGGCTTTAGGAGTCAAACTTTTCTACCCCAAACTCTGTTTCCTGTAATAATAACGCCTTCTTAGTTCCTATAAAACAGCTGATGCAAAAATGTTGAAACAGTTATTTGTCTGCTGATTACAATGTTTTCTGTGTGGCGTTCATGTTCTTGTTAGCAGCATAATTTAGTGCTCTAAAGTTAGGGCTGCACGGACTCCCTGGTTCGGATCCCAACCTTACCACTCACTTGTCCTTGAGTTTCCTCCATGGCTTTGGTTCTCTGCCTCGAAAGAAGAAATAATTAGGTATCAAATTCCTTAAAAATGTTTGAGGAAAATGAGAGTAACCCCTATTAGGATTGGGGATATGTTTTAGTATAAAGGGTTTACCAGCACACATGAGGGCCTGGGTTCCATCCTGCAAACAAACCAAAACAAAACAAAACAAGAAAAGCCTCATTGTTATTGCAGCTTCAATTACTATGGCCTGAAGGAGTGAATTCCCCTCACAGAGGTTTCTAACTTATTATTAAAGCTGGTATTAGAAAGAATGAAATTCTACCTTTTGGATTTGTAAAAATGTGGTTAATTTTCAAATGTGACAGATGCAACTATTTTAATGAGATGGTGGTGTGTGCGTATGCCTGCTTCTCTCTCTCTCTCTCTCTCTCTCTCTCTCTCTCTCTCTGTGTGTGTGTGTGTGTGTGTGTGTGTGTGTGTGTGTTCCACGGCTGGGGAGTAGAGCTAGGCCTCAGTGCATGATGGACCAGTGATCTACCCATGAGTGACTTCCAAACTCCTGATGCTTCACTTGGGGGTAAAGCAGAAAATTCTTCAGTTTTTTTCCAAATCAATAAAGTAATGAGCCGGGCGGTGGTGGCGCACGCCTTTAATCCCAGCACTCGGGAGGCAGAGGCAGGCGGATCTCTGTGAGTTCGAGGCCAGCCTGGTCTAGAAGAGCTAGTTCCAGGACAGGAACCAAAAAGCTACGGAGAAACCCTGTCTCGAAAATCCAAAAATAAATAAATAAATAAATAAATAAATAAATAAATAAATAAATAAATAAAAAGTAACGAATCTAGGTGAGCTTTTCAGCTAAGCCAGTTTGAGGAATAAGGTGTTTCCTATTACGTTATGTCATCTTCTAGCTCTGTCCAATGGCCGTGACCCTTTTTCCTGCAGTGTTGGGTGTTGGTTGGGAAATCCCCTACTAACAATAACTTCTTTGCCCTTCCTGAATGGGGATAGCACTTGCTGGTGAGGATGAATGTCTGCTTTTGTTATTTACAGAATAGTTTCCTCTAACTCCTTGAGTTTTAACACCATTCTCTTTGCTTCCATTCCCTCCTCAGGAATGACCTGGTGCAGCTCTTTAGAGGCCTGGAAAGTCGCCTGTACAAATCACTCCAGCTAGCCGCTGAGTCCTAATGACAGCCCCATTAATGTGGCCCCCCTCTGTGGGAGTTTACTTTCCTGGCTCAGTGTGTTTTACTGCAGGTTGTTAAGAGCCCTTGTGTGCAGAGGGGCCTCAGAGCCCTAAGGCTTCCTGTGTACTCGGAGAGCAGCACCAGCCCAGTGCTCCTGGAGAGCTCTCCAGCTTTGCAGGAGGCTGAAGGAGGGACCTAAAGAAACCGTCATGAGGGATTTAAGATCAGGCATCTGCTCGCCTGCCTTGACTCTGTGAGAAGGCACCTAGGCATGGAGACAGATGTGGTCTTCCCAATCACCTGCACCAAACTGCAGCCCCAGCAGAGCTGCTGCGATTCTGGAAGGATCTCCATGCTAGAAAGAGAAAAGAGAACCCCCTAGTCCAAACCAAAAAAAAAAAAAAAAATCTAGGGTTATGTCCCTGTTTGTGGTGACAATCAGACAAATTGTCCTGTCCATACAAACATGTTGTGTTTACAGGAAGCTTGTTCCAAATCTCGTCCAAGTCAAGCATCTAAGGAGAGGTCATGATCTCACTGTGCCAGACAGGCAGCAATCACAGAGTCTTACAGAAGCTGATACAGTTTTAGTACTGGGCAGCTTTCCAGTTCCGGCCCTTGTCACATGGTCCACCTGTAAAGCCAGCCCTGTCTCCCAACCAGAGGATAACTCCAGCTGGAAGTGCGGTGGGGTGCCGAGACTAAATTCCTCATTGCATGAGTGTGTGATCCAGCAGAGAGCCTTGGAGGGGCCAGAATGGATGTCGCAGGTGCTCTGTCACAAGAGCTGGCCAGGCCTGGGGCTAGGGAATTTCTAGTCCTAAAATAATCAGATGGGGCCTGCTTTTCTGGCCAGAAGGAGTAGGCCTAAGGAAAGAAGGATGCCCCAAAGTTCCACCAGCTCAGAACCAGCCCCCTGAGGAGGCTATGGGACTCCACGATAGTCACCCACTATCCACACAGCCATTCCTCTGGTGGGCGGCAAGACTTCAGCGTTTGACGAACGGTAGAGGCTCTTCAATAAAAAGCTGTTGACCACAAGCCAATTTGGGTCATGTGAGTGATGTTGTGTTTCTGTGGATCTCTGACTTCATGGGTGACTCAAGAGGCCCTCACTCCTGAGGTGATATTCTAGATATTCCTAGCCAAGAGCAAATCTGTATTTGTGTCGCTGGCCTGCTACCGTGGGCTGTGTCTATGAAGGTTGGAGTTGGTAGGTGGGGAAGAGACTACTGAGGACATGTGGAGGCTTCCAGTAGAGTAGCCAAGGAAGCAGGGCTCAGGCCGGGCCAAAAATCAAGTCAGTGAGAGTTAGAGGGTTCAGTTCCTGTGAGGGGAGACTACTCCACCAGGCTTGGGTCTCCCCTCCTGGAATAGCCCCTCCTTCCTGAGCAAGGCTTGTGATGCTCCTACTAGATCTGGGATTCCACACCTGAGGGGCCACCCACCCTTGCTCCCCCACTGCAGAGTCAGGTAACATACCATGGCCCTGTCAATGCTTGGCTTTTGTGACCCCTGCCCCCCCCACCTCAGGAGTCCTTTCTGACCCCTGCAAGGTCTTGCTCGCCCTTCACTCATCCCACAGGTATGAGGCAACCATTGTCAACCTTATTTTACAAAGGAAGAAACTGAGGCATGGGCAGGAAGTAAGACTTTCCCACAGGCTCATGCCTAGTAGCTTTACCTCTCATTGTTGCTACAGTATTGTAAGAAAGAGCCAAACTTAAGCCATTTTGGATAGAAGTTCCATTTTGAGTAAGGGCCAAATAAATAAGTTCCCAAGACCTCCGCAGATCTCCCTGGGTTTCTGGCATCACTGACATGCTGGTTGGCAAGCTAAGACATAAATGTTGGGCAAGTCATCCTGCTACAGTTGGGTGAACCAACCAATGAGAGCAAGATAAGTGTACCACAGAGAAATATTCCTAGGAAAGTCCCTAATCCCTGAAAGCTGATTGGTGAAAGTGTAACTGGAACTTGGCACAGATGTTTTTAGTTATCATACTTAAAAGCTCTGTCATTATCTGGCTCGGAATCTCAGTTCAGCCCCTGGGTCTGTTCTGTGGCCCTGATGGATCAGTAGTGGCTTGATTACAAGAGTTTTTTGCATTGACTTGGTGTTTGAGCTGTGTTGGATCCAAGTAGATCCCATAACAGTATTAGATATTTGAAGCCACTGACGTGAAGTGTTTGCCATGATTGAATGAGTTTGTCTCCCACAAACTCATGCATTTGGATGCTTGGTCCCTGGCTAATTATTTGGGAAGGTTTGAGGAAACTTTAAGAGCCTTGGGAGTAAGCCTTCGAATGCTTTACTTGCACCCCAGTTCCTGTCTCTCTGTTTCTGTCTTCCAGGGAGTGAGATTCCTACCCCCCAACACACAGTCTCCCCTGCTACCATGGTGTTCTGTCTATGCACACAGACCAAGAGCAAATAGGAATCCTTCCTCTTCTAAGGTACAGTTCTCAGGTATTTGGCCACAGAGATACAAAAGTCACTAAAACAGAGCTTAACACAAAGGGCCGACATACCAGCTTGTACGGATAATTTCCTTGTTGTTGTTAAATTCTACCACCAATAAGCTTCCTTATTTTTCACACTGGCAGTTGCTGAAACAAAAAGAACAACGATCTCTTCCTTCTGTTTTGTCTTCCTTCTGTTAAGTCTATTTCATCCTTATATCTCTGCCACACAATATGACCCTTCTTATCCACTAATTCTGCATAATATATGACCACAAACCGCAGGGACATTGGCTCGTGGGTCAGGAGTGGGCTGGACAGCTCTGCTGGGGAACCCCACATATCTGACTCAGCTGACTGCAGGCCGGATGGTTGGGTTTACCACCCTGCATCTTGCCTGGGCATGTTTCTTGACAGGGTGTGGAGGAACCCAAGGGAATAAGTGGAATCCTGCAAACACCATTTGATCTGTCCTGGTGCAGTGGTAACATCCCATTAGCAGAAGAGCCGAGTCCCATCGCTAAGGGCAGCATCAAGGACTAGGAAGGTGGACCACTTCTTCATGGGACAAACTAGGGTAACATGGCAAAGACTATTGGATGCAAGGAACAATGTAAATACCGCCTTCATTCTGGCTCCAGCTAGTGCTGGCTCCATTCCTTGAGCAGATAAACTCCCTTGACAGCAACTCCAGCTTAGTGACAGTCTACCACCCACAAAGCCAGATCTTCACCCCATAAAAGGTTTCCAGAAAGATCTCTGATGAGTGTTTATAACAAAGCATGTGGACCACAAGTTGGTTTTTGTTTGTTTAGTTTTATGGAGGAGTGTTAGGAGATAATTCTCCCCCGTGTCTTCATGTCTGGTGAGGCATACCGCCATGTATTCCTGAACATATTTTCAAGTGTTTGTACCATTCCTGTTGATACTGGGGAGCCTTTTCCACAATAGCCTCTTCTGCCAAGAACAGATACCATCAAACTTCTAAAGATGTCAGCATGTCCCTTGTGCAGGAAACTTCCTTCTGTCTGCCAAGGGATGCCGCACTCCAGTGTTGCCTACTGTCCTCCATAAGAAAGTTGTTCAATCACCCCTGCATATCAGAGCTTTCTGACCCTTTCATCCCTAGTGTGCCAAGGCAATTCAAGTGCTTCTACCTTACTTGAGTACGTTATTTCTCGGTGTAAGAATGATAATCTCTGGTTGCATTCCAATTATATAACATTTTTGAAAAGGTAAAAGTATAAGTTAGAGACTAGATTAGTGACTGGCAAGGGATAGGAATGACATATGTGTTGGGGGCTGGTGTGTGGAAGGGTAGGAGTGAGCGCAGCTGAAAAGAAGAAGGAGACGGGTTCTGCAGAAATGACTGGGCAGCTCATCTCTTTTGTGGTAGAGTCACATAGGTCTTTTGTGGGAATAAATTAGCACAGGATGAAAAGGTCCATATAAGTATTCCCACGTAGATGTTGATAGCAGCTTTATGGATAATTACCAAAACTTGAGAATAACCAACTTAACTTTTAATAGGTGAAGATGTCTTATGTTGTAATAAGAAATGAGGTATTCAGACATAAAATGACATGGAGGAAAGTTAAACACATATTACTAAGTAATAATGGCATATCTAAAAAGCTACATGCCAGAATTGTCCAAAATATGTGAGAACAGAAGAGCTTTAGACTTTGGATACTTTAAACTTTGGAATATCTGTATATGCTCAGTAAAGCAGACTGGGAAGGGACCCCAGTGTAAAAGCTAAATTCGCCTATGCTTTCTTATCCTCCAACCCAGAACCTGAAGGTGATTAGACAAAACACACCTGTGTTTTAACTGCCATGGGTCACATAAGGTCAGGGGTGTATTTCCCACTTGGGGTATCAGGTGTGTATTTAAAGTTCTGAATTTTGGAGCATTTAGCCATTTTAAATTAAGATTGCTCAACCTGAATTTGACATTCTAAAGACATGAAGGTATAGAGACTATTATGGGAATAGTAATTATCGTGATTATTGTGGGCTGCAGGGCAGGGAGGGGGAAGAGGTGGGGCACAGGGGATACTTAGGTCAGTGAAAATATTCTGCAGGGGCCTGCAGTAGTGATGGTGTCATTATCTGTTTGTCCAAGTCCATAGAACATACACCACCAAGGGCGGCAGTAACCTAAGCTAAAGTAGACTTTAAAGAGAGCATGTTTTGAAGGAACCTGTGCATACATTTTGTTGGGACCAGCCAACCTGTTCTCACGTGCCTGAAAACAGGAGTGGGGATCAGGAGTGGGGATTCAGGAAAGAAATAGACAAAGACAGAAGAATAGGAGGGCTTTCAGTGAATACTGCAACCGTCTCAAGTCTTTACATACAGTCCTTATCCCAATCAAAAGGGGAGGGCTGTAGAGGCCCAAAAATGCGAGCCGATTTCCGTCCTGACAGGTGGTCAGGATATACAAACTTACTTCTGCTCCTTCTTTTGTAATTGGAGGTTACCTGGGGAAGGGCTGCTTTCAGGATACTTGGTCTAGGGAGGCTTCCCTGCCTAAACAACAGAATGCTAATGACTTGATGCCCCAAAGTGTTAAAACCAATTAACTGTTCTAGTTGTCCTTTGTATCATGTTAAAAGTCTTCTGTTGCCTTTTCCCCCTCCTGTGTTGGAGTGTAAAAGCATATGGAAAATTAAATACAAATGATTTAATGTACTAGAATGCCCTCCCAGTTCTATAGTTTCTGATTTTTTATTTTCAAACGTGTCATTCTATTCTTCACTAATATTTCTAAATCCCCATACCCCTACCCTGGCAAAAGGTATTTTTGTGGAGGCTGGTCCCCAACATATGGCAGCCCAACATAGTGTGGTCTCCCACAGAGGGCAAAAGACTTTCTTACCAATGATTCAAGAAAAACAAGCAAGCATAATTGCGTCCTTACATCTCAAAACACCTGGTAACCATGCCCCAAGTCAAACATTCTGCTGTCTGGCCTTTGAGGAGCAAAACATTCAGTAGCCACATCTTTGGTCAAACATCCTGTTGTTTGACCTTGAGGAGCAAGAATAGGTTTGAACTCTCTGACCTTTAGTCAAGATAGGATGGATTCAAATCTGTGGGCTCCCACAACAAATGAAGCTTGAAAAGGTAGAAGCTGATGAAAATTTATATCTTAGTCAATTACAATGTTTCATTTCCTGGTTTTGATATTTGATATTCTAATTTATACCTTAGTCAATTGCAATGTTTCATTTCCTGGTTTTGATATTTGATATTCTAACTCTAGAAAATGTCATATTGGGGGACACTGGCCAAGAGACACGTAGGCACTCCATACTCATTTGTAACTTCCTTTGATTCTATAATTATTTTAAAATAAAGGATTTAAAAAGCACTTAACTCATTGGCTACTCTATAATGCATTTTGTCTATAGCATGGCATAGGATCTAAGTTGATAGATACACATGTTTGACCAAACTTCCTAGCTTTATATCTTTTTATTAAATTAATTTATTTTTTAAAACAATCTTTTCTCATTTTACATACCTGTTCCAGTCCCACTCCCTCCTCTCCTCCTGCTTCTCCACCTTCCCCCCACCCCAACTCCCATCCACTCCTTAAAGAGGGTAAGGCTTCCCATAGGGAGTCAACAAAGTCTGACACATCACTTTGAGGCAGGAGCACCTTCCCTCTATATTTAGGCTGAGCAAGGAATCCCTCCAAAAAGAATGGGCTCCAAAAAGCCAGTTCAAGCACTAGGGATAAATCCTGGTCCCACTGCCAGTGGCCCCATAGGCTGCCCCAATCACACATCCGTCACCCACATTCAGAGGGCCTAGTTTGGTCCTATGCAGGTTCCTCTGCTATCAGCCCAGATTTAGTGAGCTCCCACTAGCTCAGGTCAGTTGTTTCTATGGGTATCTCCATCATGGTCTTGACCTCTTTGCTCATATTATCACTTCTATCTCTCTTCGAGTGATCTCCAGAAGCACAGCTTCACTGCGGATCTCTGTATCTACGTCTATTAGTTGTTGGATGAAGGTTCTATGATGTCAACTAAAGTAGTCATCAATCTGATAACAGGGGAAGGCCGGTTCAGGCACCTTCTCCACTATTGCTTAGGATGTTAGCTTGGGGGATCATCCTTGTGGATTCTTCAGAATTTCCCTGGTGCCAGGTTTTACACAGGTCCCATAATGGCTTCCATGATCAAGAGATTTCTTTTCTTGCTCTCTCTTGCCATTCTTTCCCCATCTCACCAATCCCCTTTCCTCATGTTTCCTCCTCCATTCTCTTCTCCCCTCCCCCCTCCTTCCACTTCTGCCCTTCTCTCTCTCTCTCTCTCTCTCAATTTTCTCAGATCTTGTCTATTTCATTCCCTGGATAATCCATGCATGTCTCTCTCAAGGTTCTCCTTGTCCCCAGCTTCTCTAAGGTCATGGACTATAGGTTGGTTATACTTTGCTTTACATCTAATATCCACTTATGAGTGAGTACACTTACCATGTTTGTCTTTCTAGGTCTGTGTTACCTTACTCAGAATGACGTTTTCTAGTGCCATCAATTTGCATGCAAATTTCAAGATGTCATTGTTTTTACTGCTGAGTAGTACTCCATTGTGTAAGTGCACCACATTTTCTTTATCTATTCTTCAGCTGAGGGGCATCTAGCTAGCTTCCAGGTTCTGGCTATTACAAATAATGCTGCTATGAGCAGAGTTGTACAAATGTCCTTGTGGTGTGGGTCTGCATCGTTTGGGTATATGCCCAAGAATGGTATTGCTGGGTCTTGAGGTAGATTGGTTTCCAATTTTCTGAGAAACCACCATATTAATTTCCAAAGTGATTGTACAAGTTTGCACTCCCACCAGCAATGGAGGAATGTTCCCTTTCTCTGCATCCTCTCCAGCATAAACTATCATCTGTGTTTTTGATCTTAGTCATTCTGACTGGTATAAAATGGTATCTCAGAGTCATTTTGATTTGTATTTCCATGATGGCTAAGGAGTAATTCCTTAAGTGTTATTTGCCATTTGAGATTCTTCTGTTGAGAATTCTGTTCAGAGCTGAACCCTATTTTTTAATTGGATTATTTGATATTTTAATGTCTAGTTTCTTGAGCTCTTTATATATTTTGGAGATCAGTCCTTCATCCGATGTGGGGTTGGTGAAGATCTTTTCCCATTCTGTAGGCTGCCGTTTTGTCTTATTGACTGTGTCATTTACTTTACAGAAGCTTCTCTGTTTCAAGAGGTCCCACTTATTAATTGTTGCTCTCAGTGTCTGTGCTTCTAGCGTTGTATTTAAGAAGCAGTCTCCTGTGCTCATGCATTTAAGGTTACTTCTAACTTTCTCTCCTATGAGGTTCAGTGTGGCTGAATTTATGTTGAGGTCTTTGATCCATTTGGACTTGAATTTTGTGCATGGGGATAGATACGGATCTATTTGCATTCTTCTACATGTTGACATCCAGTTATGCCAGCACCACTTGTTGAAGATGCTTTCTTTTTTTTTCTATTGTATAATTTTAACTTCTTTCTCAAAAATCAGGTGTTCATATGTGTGTGGCTTAATATCAGATCTTCAATTCCACTGGTCCACCTTCAATTCCATCTGTCTGTCTTTATGCCAATACCAGGCTGTTTTCATTACTACAGCTCTATAGTAGAGCTTCAAGGTAGGGATGGTGATACCTCTGGAGGTTCCTTTCCTGTACAGGATTCTTTTGACTATCCTGGGTGTTTTTTGTTTTTCCATATGAAGTTGAATATTGTTCTTTCAAGATCTGTGAAGAAATGTGCTGGGATTTTGATGGGGATTGCACTGAATTTGTTGAATGCTCTGGGTAAGATTGCCATTTTTATTGTGTTGATCCTACCTATCCAAGAGCATGGGAGATCTTCCTTTCTGATACCTCCTTCAATTTCTTCCTTCAAAGACTTAAAGTTCTTTTTGTACTTTTCATTTCTTTGGTTAGTGTTACTCCAAGGTATTTGATGTTATTTGTGGTTATTGTAAAGAGTGATGTTTCTCTGATTTCCTTCTCAGTACTTTTAGCATCTGTATATAGTAGAGTTACTGATTTTTTTGAGTTGTTCTTGTATCCTGCCACATTACTGAGGGTGTTTATCAGCTGTAAGAGTTTGCCAGTAGAATTTTTGGGGTTGGCTTAGAGGTGTAGAAATTTAGTCCATTATCATTATGGCAGGAAGCATGGTGGCATGCAGGCAGACATGGTGCTGGCAAGGTAGCTGAGAGTTCTACATCTAGATCCACAGGCAGCAGGAAGGGAACACGACAAGGGGCCTGGCTTGAGCTTCCGAAACCTCAAAGCCCGCCCCTAGTGCCACACTTCCTCCAACAAGACCATGCTTACTCCAATAAGGCCACACCTCCTAACACTATCACTCCCTATAGTCATATTGGGGCCATTTTCATTCAAATTACCACAACTTTTTTGTCCCAAGAATTTCAAATGAAAGATCTATGGGTATAAATAATATAATAAAGAGCTTTCTTAAGCATATTCTTTATTTTACAATTATGCAAGAATATTAGCATAAAATTCCCAAGAGTGAAAGTCCTGGACCTAAGTGTTGATAATGTGATTATAATTTGGATTGTTCTTTTCCAAGACATTTTCCAGAACATTAAAAAAAATTCATGCTACTATTGTGAACAGAACAGTCATTCTTTCCCCAGAGGCTGCCCTTCACCTCCACCCCAGTATCCATTTAGTCAGTGAAAGCAATGTTTTGCTGAAGTTCTCATAGTATGACTAAAGCTGACATGAACTTTTGGTCTTTCAGTTAACCATATGTAGAAGCTCTACTGTAATGGTTGGTTTTAATTTTAAACATGACACAACCAACAATCATCAGGGAAGGGGGTCTCATGAGGGATTGGCTAGATTAAGTCAGCCTGTGGGCATATCTTTGGGAGATAATCTTAGTTAGTGGGAAGATCCAGGCTGTGGGTGCCTTATTTCCTAAGCAGGGGAAACTGGATTGTTTATGTGTGCGTGTGCATGAACACGCATGGTCGCACGGGCTCACACACACACACACACACACACACAGAGAGAGAGAGAGAGAGAGAGAGAGAGAGAGATGAGCACTAGCACAATACATTAATTTTTTGATGTCTGCTTTGAAGAATCAAAGTAATATAACTATAGAAGTAATATAACTAGCTTCTCCAATGTGCTACTCTGACTTGCTAGAGACTGTGGGTTGTAACCTGAGTCCTAAGCCAAATGCACCCGTTTCCATTAAGCTGCTTTATATCTTACCACAGTAACAGGAAGGGAAGCTAGGAGTCCTTCTTTACACTCTGCTTCAGGTATTATGCAGTGTCTGCCACCTTGCTCCCCCGCTCCCATTGTGACATATTTCTTTAGACTTTATTTGTGTAAAGGACTCCTGTGCAGAGATAGTTTTGCTTTAATATAGTGTCAGTCTTGAACCTTTTGCAAAATACTCATGTTTCTTTATCACCTCTATGTCTTCTAGTGATTAGTACAGTTCTTTCCAGGTTTCCAACTATCTAGAATTCGTTTTTATTTGGATGACTATCCAGTTGTCCCAGAAGCACTTTTTAAAATGGGCCACATACCCTGTGACTTGAAATGCCCACTGGTTCTATTTGCATAAATTTCTGGTCAAATCTGATGTATGAAAGGGCCTTCGGGTCTGTTTCATTAACCCCATGGCTGCCCCTGTGACCACTCATTAGATTTTGATAATGCGTTTTATCATGTGAGAATGTTTGCTCCCTCATCTCTTTTGTTTTCAAAGACACTTAGTGCATTTGCTTTTTCATTCCCCTGTGATGCTGGGGTCTACCATAGAGACATAGCTCTCCAGCCTTGCTCAAGAGTTCCCCCAGACCCATTCCTCCAAGTCAGATCAGTCCTTGTCTGAACAGTTAGCAAACAAGGTAAGCAAAGATATGAAGCCTCTTTCGTTCCCCAGTGTCAGCATCTCCCTGCTGCCTCTGACCAACAGCGCTCCGACCCTCCTGGGCCAAGCACGGTGCTTAGACGATCTTTCATCCAAGTTCTCAGCATACGTTCTGAGCTTTGGTGTTTTTTCTCCAACTAATGTCAAACAGCAAGGCTGTAATTTTCCCAAATTTAAGAGTATTTTCCCCTGGCTTCCTGGCTGACTCAGACTTGTGAAAATATTCTCAATTTCCACTTCACTTCCTCTGACATTGTGCAAGACAGTATGTGGCACAGCCTCAGATTGTTAAATGTTTCTGACATTTTCCCTTAACTTGCCAATTTCTCCTGCAATTCCTTCTCCATTTTATAAAGACAAATTAGAAAGCAATTGCTCCGTGACCTTTGGCTTTGTTATTTCTTTTGCTTTGTGCGACCCAGTTCTATTTCTCCATCCATCGCTCTTCTGTATTGATTTTGGAGGGTTATAGTGTTTGCCTTTGTGCTCTGCAAAGAAAGCCATTGATTTAAAAAAGATCTAGAAATGTTGGAAGTATTTGGACCCAATCTCAGCGTGGCTACTGTAGGCATGAGACCCCGGCCTGCGATGGGTTTGCTGTCTCGGTCGGTAACTGTGAAAATGGAGACTGCTGACAGCTGTTGGCAAAGCCCATCAGAGTTTCCGTCTGTCTACCCATGGGAGTGAGAGCCAGGGATGAACTACTGAGAGCGTGTGTTGGGCTTTAACCCCAAATACTTGGATATGGCTCGTAGGAAGAGAAGTTTGAGAGAGAGCCGGCAGCCTAAACGCCTTCTCCTGTGCTTTGGATGGGTGGAATTTCCCCGAGTGTCTGGAAGGACACCTGAATAACCCATGAAGAGGAAATGGCAGAATACAGACCATTCTAGATGGTTCCTGAGTGACAAGGGTTAGTGTGAACAGAGAAGATTGTCTCACTGTTTGCCTTTCTCCTATATAAACCATCCCCTGGTTGGTGCCCAGTCAGTCTCCAAGTATACCTGCAAGGAATTGGGTGGTCAAAGGGCCAACAATGGAAAAGAACGATGAAAAACACATAAGCCTGGCTGGGTGAACAGATGTTCAACAGCTGGAGATAAGGACTGAAAATATACAGAAAGGGCCGGGCGGTGGTGGCGCACGCCTTTAATCCCAGCACTTGGGAGGCAGAGGCAGGTGAATCTCTGTGAGTTCGAGACCAGCCTGGTCTACAAGAGCTAGTTCCAGGACAGAGAAACCCTGTCTCTAAAAACCAAAAAAAAAAAAAAAATATATATATATATATATATATATATATATATATATATGTATATATATACACAAAGGATAATCGGGAGGGGTGAGCCAGCAGGCAGTTTCAGTCCCAGAGATATGTCATGAAGAGGACCACGGGGATTCCTTTTCTGGGTATCTAAGATGCTCACTGAAGATTCACCTGGAACTTTCCATGTTAATAGGCTCAGCCAGGTGCTTCCCCTTCTAAGACCATACTCTCCAGCAGGTCGACTTGTGGAGGTGTAGAGAGGAGGTCTTCCTCCACGGGGAGCCCTCAGAAACTTATGAGCTACAACATGTGGGGGTTCCCAGTGAAGGGATATACTAAACTGAGAAATGTAACTGCTGTGAAGGAGCCCACTTGGTAAAATGGCTGCCGTGCAAGCGCGAGAAACTAAGTTCAAATCCCCAGGCAAGATGACGCGCATTTGCAACCCTGGTGCTAGAGTCAGCAGGCAGAGGTAGGGGATCTCTAAGTCTATGAGATCTAGGTTTACAGAGACCTTGACTTAGAAAATCAAATAGCGTGATCAAGGAAGAAACCTGCTCTCTCTCTCTCTCTTTCTCTCTCTCTCTCTCTCTCTCTCTCTCTCTCTCTCTCTCTCTCACACACACACACACACACACACACACACACACACACACACCTACATGCTAACACAACAGGAATGTGTCTTCCCTTTGACTCAGCAGTTACTAGATAAAAAAACTGATAGAGAATTCATGTGGAAAATGGGGTTTTATTTTGCTTGAGGTGTACAGCACCCCCTTCCGTGACCCCCCAGAAAATGTCTGTGTATTCTAGGATTCTTATGAAGGAATCATTTGAATGGCAAGTAGAACAGGGGCTCCCATATGTGATGAAGGTGTGTTTGACAAAATGGGTGGTTGTAATAAATGGGTAGCTAGCTAGTGAGGTCCAGACTGATGAATCACCTGCAATCAGGCAGGACTGTCCAGGACAAGTCTTCCATGGATGAGGGAAAAAACATCTCATGAACACTTACCCATTCGGTGCCAAGCTGAGTCATCCATGCTGCTTTTCGTGGCATCCAGGGCTTTTCGGGAAAGGCTAGTTAGCTATGGCTAGCGCCAGTCAGCATCTTCTTACATTTAATTTTTACCCCCGGTGCTGTTCTCACACTGCTGAGTCACTGTGGCCTGGCCTGGCCCTCTGAACTCTTCTGAAGTGTGGTCCTGTCTCCTCCGGCTACTCTGGATGGGGAGATGGGATTGAAGAGCATCCCCTCTGCCGTGGCTGAATACACCAGGCGGCTGCGTCCCACTCCCTTACCGTTTCCAGCTTGCTCGCCCTGTTAGGGAGGGAACTCCTGGTCACTCTTGGTGGAGTGCTTGGAATTCCATCTGTGGGATTTTATCTCATCTCATTCAAGTGAAAGAACACAGAAATGTGGCATCCTGGGGATAATCTCAGGTCAGAGAAAAAAACAAGCCTTCTTTAATGCAAGATAGTTATGAAAATCTTACTGAGAGTGGCTAAGCAGGCAACAGAATAGTTTTGACAACCAAAATGAATTAATTACATGAAATAAAACAGAAAAACATTAGGCATATATTGAACAAAAAAATCAATCCCAGAGTCTGTGCATATGTTTAATTATTTGGGAAAGATTAAATCCAATAAATGAACTAGATAGATAAATATCTTAGCAGTGTGGACTTAATGGTGTGTCTGTCATTGTTTCCTGTGTGACCCCTACAACAAATGATTACAAACCTGGGGGGGGGGGGGGCGGTTAAAACCAAAGGTGACTATTCTCTCTTAGTGTTGGAGGCCAGCAGGCTGAAACTAGTTTTACCGGGTGAAAAGTCATGGTGGTGTGCTTCCTCTGGAGGTTTTAAGTATTTCTTGCCCCTCCTTGGCCTCCTCACTCTAGTGTGTCTGTGGTTACCCTGTGGCTCTAGTGTCTGTGGTCTCCCCGTGGCTCTAGTGTCTGTGGTCTCCCCGTGGCTCTAGTGTCTGTGATCTCCCCATGGCTCTAGTGTCTGTGATCTCCCCATGGCTCTAGTGTCTATGGTCTCCCCGTGGCTCTAGTGTCTGTGGTCTCCCCGTGGCTCTAATGTCTGTGATCTCCCCATGGCTCTAGTGTCTGTGATCTCCCCATGGCTCTAGTGTATCTGTGGTCTCCCCATGGCTCTAGTGTATCTGTGGTCTCCCCATGACTTGAGTGTGTCTATGGTCTCCCCATGGCTCTAGTGTCTGTGATCTCCCCATGGCTCTAGTGTCTGTGATCTCCCTGTGGCTCTAGTGTCTGTGATCTCCCTGTGGCTCTAGTGTCTGTGGTCTCCTCGTGGCTCTAGTGTCTGTGATCTCCCTGTGGCTCTAGTGTCTGTGATCTCCTCGTGGCTCTAGTGTCTGTGATCTCCCTGTGGCTCTAGTGTCTGTGGTCTCCACGTGGCTCTAGTGTCTGTGGTCTCCCTGTGGCTCTAGTGTCTGTGGTCTCCCCGTGGCTCTAGTGTCTGTGGTGTCCCCATGGCTCTAGTGTCTGTGGTCTCCCAGTGGCTCTAGCGTCTCTGTGGTCTCCCTCTGGCTCTAGTGTGTCTGTAGTCTCCCCCCCTTCCGACATGAGAGGTTTGTCTCTTTTGAAAATCCTCCCACCTTTTCTTGGGGACTCCCTCCCAGGCTGCCGTGTTCATGGAACTTTCTGGCTCATTCATCTGCCTTACCTGGAGCAAGGGCTCCTAATCCTCCCATCACAATTTGTTCTTCGATGAAGGAGTGAACTCTGCTTCTTCTCAGATTGTGACCTGCTGTAACTTTCCTCTGCATCTTGCATCTCAACTTCTGTTCAAACCTGCCAGGCTGCCTCTTATCACCAAGTCCAAGCACTGGGCAGTAATTTAAAGACATTTTTTCCGTGAGAAGTATCACGCTGGAACTTGATGTGTTTCTTCTCTGTCTTTTATTATTATATTTGGACCTTTGAAACCACTCTATTTCTCTCCCCTCTCCTCCCTCTCCTTCCCATCCCTCCCCTCTGTCTCCTCGCCTCGCCTCTTCCCTCTCACACCTTCTCTCTTCTCCTGTTCTCTTCTCTCTTTTCTTTCCAATAACTGAATCCTATCCAAGATCAATAGCATTTCCTGAGCAGACTAGGAAATCCCAATGATAAAACATTCAGTGTAGGCCATCCGGACCAGGGCCTCTGTGGGCAGAGCATTCGAAATCCCAGCTTCTGGGCAGAGGAGGCTGACAGCCCTGAGTCCTCTTAGGACATGGAGCCTGGGACCAGAGCCATTTCAGGCTCTGACCACTCACCCCTCCCACCATTCTGTCTACAGAACTTCTTGCTTTGGGAATCAATGTCTGTTGATGCGGTTTCACTTCCTCCACGTGTGTTTTCCTTCTTTCTGTAAGCTACACCTCTGTGGCTGGGAACCACACCCCTCCACCTGACACTTTGATCATGTACCTTGGAAACAAGAATGGAACTCCTTCCTAGTCCTGCTATTTATTAAACTTTACTTGTGTGATGGAAATATCAATTTTGGACATTGCCACTTGTCTTTCTAGCTAACATGGAATGGGAATTTACTTTTGACCACCTCCCCAAAATCCAGGAACTTTTTGAAAAAATTGAATTTGATGTTTATTTTTAGTTTCATATAAGGCTAGCCAAGAGGTATAATATGATTATATTTCCATTTTTTTAGCTTTCTGTTTTGTCTGCAGTTATTATTCCCCTCCTGTTTTCTTAGCTTTGCCTGTATCACCCCTGGGCTTTGCTAGACTCTCCCGCAGAACCATGTAATTTACCTTGGAACTGTTTCTCACAGGCTGGAGCCTACCGGATTATCTCCTCCAATTTGTGTTTTAAACCAGGAGGTTGCCTTCTGGCTTCTCTCGGGGCTGAACAGTCATTATTCCAGGGTTTTCCTTTCCTTCTTCCTTGTCATGTTCTGGGCAGTGGCATTCTTTGAGAAAGACTAAGGCTCGGGTAAGAATCTCAAGATTTATTTATCTATGAAATGCAAAGGGTAAAGTAGGATTGGTCTGGGAAAGCTGAGCTCACCTCTGTTTTGCAAACCTGCCAAAGAATCTGTTGGCCCAGTGGGGAATTTCAGGGCAAACCTTATCCCTTGAAGGCCCCAGGATGGGTAGAAAGCTTGCTCAACTGTTGAATAAGGGCCACTCTAGGAAACATGGAGGCCAACTGCAAAGGGGTGGCCAGCTCGAGGCAGGGGTCAGATGATGCAGTTTCAGTCAGCCAGTGGACAGGAGCCTGAGCGGCGTCTTGTTTTCAGGCCATCAACGGGTGTTAGTTTCTGAACTCTACATCTTCCTTCTTTTTTGTAAGTGCTCATTTTGATGAAGCACATTCTCAGTGCTTTCTCAGACACGGCACTTAATATACACCCCGAGGCTCTGAAACTGCCCTTACTCTCTAGCTCCCTCCTGCACGATAGTCAGGAACAGAACCTCAGCTCCCTCAGACATGTCTCATTGCTGCTGTTCTTGCCTTCTAGATTCTGACACTGCCATTGGTCACTCTGAGGCCATGTTTCCCAGTCCTTGAATTCTCAAATTTCTGTTTTGCTGGTCCTTGTCCTTCTCTTTCTGGAAGCTTAAAAGCTCAGTCTGGTGGACAATGTCATTATATATTAAGAAACACTTTATCTGTCTGACAATTATCCTCACTTAAGATTTTACAGTTTCTCATCTTTGAACTCATTCAGATGTAGAACTTTTTGATTGTGTAGCCAGATTTTTTTTTGGTTGCCAGCTCATAAATAATGACATGGAAACTTATTAAATTTGAAAATTTGGCCTTTAGCTTAGACTTGTCTCAACTAGCTCTTCTAATTTCAATTAACCCGTATTCTTAAATCTGTGTTCTGTCACATGGTGTTACTTCTCTTCCATCTTGCATCTCCTGACTCCTCTCTGTGTCTGTCTCGTGACTCCACCCTTTTTCTTCCCATAGTCCCCTCTGCCCCCAGAAGTCCCGCCTAACCTCTTTCTAGCTATTGCCCATTCAGTTTTTATTATATCAATCACAGCAATACGTTTTCACACAGTACAAATACCCCACAACATTTCCCCCTTTTTGTCTAAATAAAAAATGTTGTGGAATATTTGTACACTGTGTGAAGATATGTTACAATGATTGATTTAGGGCCGGGCGGTGGTGGCGCACGCCTTTAATCCCAGCACTTGGGAGGCAGAGGCAGGCAGATCTCTGTGAGTTCGAGACCAGCCTGGTCTACAGAGCTAGTTCCAGGACAGGCTCCAAAGCCACAGAGAAACCCTGTCTCGAAAAACCGAAAAAAAAAAAAAAAAAAAAAAAAACAATGATTGATTTAATAAAAAGCCAAGTGGTCAATAGCTAGGCAGGAGATATAAGAGGGACTTCCAGGCAGAGAGAAAGGAAATAGGAAATGAATCTAGGCATGTATCAGACACCACATGAAGGTAGTGAAACATACAAAATAAAGAAACCATGAGACAAAACATAGATTAATATGAATGAGTTAATTTAAGTTATAACAGTTAGTGGGACAACCTAAGGCCAGACTTTCATAATTAATAAGTCTGTGTCATTATTTGGGAGCTGGCTGGTGGAACAGAGAAAGACTCATTACAGGATTGGCTGTCTGACAATTTTTTAAATCTCCCCTCTCTAATTGCTCACCTTTTTCACCAAATATGAGAAATATTTTATCTTTGTCTTTTTTATCTTTAATTTGAGCTGTAATAATTTATGTATTAAAGAGTATTTTCTTTAGGGTTTTATTTTTGAAAGGTAGTGTCTTATGTAGCTCAGGTCAGTCTTAAACTGACTAAGTAATCAAGGATGACCACGAACTTCTGGCCTTTCCAAATAGCAGAGTAATAAGCCTGTGCCACCGTGCCAAACACGGGAATTTTATCTCATCTCTAATTATTCCTTTGTGTCATCCTGTTCCTGTTTGTTAGACCTGCTACAGCTCTCGCTTCTGTGAGAACAGGAGAGGGTTATTTGTTGTTTCTCTTCTGAACTGTAGCTATTTTCTCTGTGTTCTTTCAATTTTTCCGATATGATTTGTCTCCTCTCTCTCAAGTTGGAGGTTTACTTCAGGTAGCTGATGGTTTTTAATCTTCTGACAAGGTTTAAGAGTGAGATGTAGTATTCAGGTAGGGATTATGAAGAGTAGATTCTGCTCCAAGTACATCAAGTGAGTCCTTGTATATCATAGTATGTCATACTATGGATGTATGCCATAGTATGGTTTCTGCTCCTATAACAAAAAGACTTGGGACATTATTAAATGAAGTGTACATTGCTTACACAGTTTTAGAAGTCCAAAAACATGAACCTGGCATTGATTTCTGGTAAGGACATCATGGCACATTGTATGTTGTTTACACGGCAAGAGCATATGAAGGTGTGTGCAAGGGGAGACACAGAGGGAAGGAGCAGTAGAGGAGGCCAAAGGTTGCACTCACTTTATAACATCTCATTCTCAAAGTAACTTCCCCAGCCCTGAGAGTTGTGATCCAGGGGGTGAGGGAGCAGGTCAGCTGGAGTGCTACACAACATGAGGACCACAGTTTGCTTACCAGCACCCATGGAAGAAGCCATGTGTGCGGTCAATCTCTTGTGATCCCAGCGCTGGAGTGGCAGAGACAGCTGGGTCCCTGGGGCTCACTAGAAGCCAGCCTAACATGGGGAGACCCAAGTCCAAGGTTGATAGCTCTAAAGGGCACTCAAGGTTAACCTCCAGCATCTATGCACATATGCCCTCACATATGTGAACAGACACATAAGGTAGGTAGGGCGAGGCCTCACCCACTCCTGTAGCAGTTATTCGTCTTGTCTGAGGGTGGGCCCCACGGTTTAGTCACTCTCCTTCAGGTCCACGGCTTAATAACCCTACCATCTCTCATTAAGCTTCCAAGTCATGAATCTGTGACAAATTATGTTCCAACCGGAACTGTCCCTTAGCTGGGGTTCCTGAAAGTGTCAGCATCTGTAGATCTTTTCTTCGTGGCATTTTAAGTTTCTTTTGTAGAAGCTTCCAATCTTCTGCCCATGTGCTGACAACATTCTTGTCTGCCATTGTTCTGAAAGCCAAGAGGCAAAGGAGAGGTGGAACTTCACTTTTGTGCAGATTCCCAAGGCAGCACCTCCCTCTCAGCCTCCACTAAGATTGAAGGTTCCTAGGATGGGAGTCTCTTGTGTTCAGTTTCCACAAAATAAGTATCTAATTTCTGCAGTGTCAATGGAAGAGGTAAATTTATGAAAACAGGAAAACATTAGGAATTTGTTTCTTTGGATCTGCGCCTCATTTTCACTGCCTTTTCCATAACTAACTTTGTCCCCCAGAATACCTAGCACCCCAGTCCCTGTAACTCCCTGAATTCCTGTGATGTGAACTGACTTGCTTCTCGAGGCTGCATCTCACCAGAAGGAGACAGATTTTAGTTTTCTCAACACAATGTACAGTGATGACTCCGACATTCACATATTTCAAAACTGTCTAACCTCAAAGTGGTCTCCTTTTCTGGTGTGTGTGTGTGTGTGTGTGTGTGTGTGTGTGTGTGTGTTTGTGTGGTGTATGCTTGTGTTTATGGATGTGTTTTGCTCATATTTTCACAGTCTTTTCAGAGAGAGAAGTTATAAGTGTATGTATTTAATGGAGTATGTTTGATTGAATCCTTGGCACAAGCTTCTGGTGGCTTTACAGGAAGACGATAGCAAATTCTTTTTGGCTTTATCCCAATCTGTGTGAATATGTGGGCACCCTTATGACATGCATGGGGAAGTTATCAGAATTCCCTGTGCTCTGACGATGCTGTTTCTTTAATTGTTCTCAATGCACCAGAGCCTTCTTTATGCAAAGCTGTGTCTGTTAAGACCCGTTTGGTTATTTCCTTTGCATTTTGTATGCATTTTTCATAACTTTGTTTTTTGATTCATATTCCAAGCTTTGCTATTAAGGATAGAGTATGGTGAGCACTGTGTAATGTCATAACTTTCCTGCAGAAAGTTGGATCCTAACCGCTCAGGTTTTTAAACTCAGAAGGTAAGTGCTAACTGCCTAGAGAGAGAAAATGTCTTCTCTGAAAACAAAAGAGCAGTCTTTTGCAAGGATGCACCCCTGCTGCATCTGAGTACAGTGAGATGCTCATGGAGAAAGGACCTTGAATGTCCATCCATCCATGCGTCACTCAGAGCTCCCATCACCCATCATTCCTCAGAGGGTGAGCACTATGTTTGCTCGCCCTTGGGAAGAGGAG
Organism: Chionomys nivalis; assembly: GCF_950005125.1. Lineage (NCBI taxonomy): Eukaryota > Metazoa > Chordata > Mammalia > Rodentia > Cricetidae > Chionomys > Chionomys nivalis. Next base: position 51,530,677 of record NC_080100.1, on the reverse strand, counting down.
ACAGACTTCACTTTGTCCTGTGCTATAGTTTGTTTGGATCTCTGCTAAATGCCTTACAGACATGGTGATCAATTCTCAGCCTAGCCCCAGAAGCCCTGTACTCATTTTGCACTGAGCAACTCAGAGAGCATCATTTCTTGCCTGGAGTGCAGGGCCAGCAGTTAGGTGGTATTTGCTCTGGGTATGACTCCCTCGTCTTTCTCTTTGTTTTCCTTCTTTCCTATCCCATAATCCCTTTCTACAATTCCTCTCTCTACAATTCCCACCCACCAAGAGTATTTCTGTCCTTTGAGAATGTGGAGAAAAAAACTTACGCATCTCTTCCACATGGGTGCTCTTCAGCTATTTCAAGATTTTCATCTGATGCTCATTCTATCCTAGGCTAACACTCACTTGGGGGGGGGGAATGAGTATGGGTACCTGCTTCTGGTTTCTAAGCTGCCTCCCATTCAATGCTCCACCAACTTTCTAAAGAGTCATATATGAATCTTTGTAGCTAAGGCAGGAACCTGCTTTAGGGATCTGCTGAAACTCCATCCCCTACCCACTACTACCCCGTCTTGACCTTCACAAGCACAGACAATACATTCACTGAAGCTACCCCAATGTTAATGGTGTTCCTTTAGGAGGAGACCTAGCTTCATGTCAAGGCCACAGAAGTTGACCAATAGATGTGATTTTTCAGTGTTCTTGGTTTGGTTTGGTTTTGATAAGGTCTCACTATGAAACTCAGGCTGGCCCTGGACCACTCAATCCTCATCTCTCTCCCTTTCTAGTGCTGGACCTACAGGTGTACACCACCGTCTCCAGCTAAGGAGAAGGAATTTCAATAGACTTTGCTGTGTGTTGTTGAAGCAACTTCACGTCACAGACTGACTTCAGTGAGTGCCAGATAAGTCTCACCAGAGAGCCAGTTCCTTAATTACAGGTAGGTCTGTTTTTCAGGACCATTGATCAAATCTTTCTGACAGAAATGATTCTTAGGGAAGTTTATGTGTAAACTACAGAGCCTTAAACCCCACAGAGGCCTGACCTACTAAGTTAGAATTCACAGGGAGGGAGGAAGGGAAGGAGGGAGGGAAAGAGAGAAGGAGGCAGGTCTTACATGAGCCTAAGAAGGTCTCAATGGCCCCTAAGTTTGAAAAGCACCACTTTGAGGAGTCCCTGACCTGAAGTTTCAGTCTTTGTCAGAAGTTATTTTCCAGGGTCTTCTTTTGTTTTGTCAACAGCATCTCACTAAGAAGCTCAGGCTGGCCCTAGAACATTCAATCCTCCTCTCTCTGTTGGTGTAGGAGGCCCTTCTGTTTATGTGTTGCTTTCATTAGTTAATGAATAAAGAAACTGCCTTGGCCTAGTTAATAGGGCAGAACTTAGGTAGGCAGGGAAAGAACTGAATACTGGGAGGAAGAAAGGCAGAGTAGAGAGACACCATGGAGCTGCCAGAGACAGATGTGCAGAATCTTTCCCCATAAGCCATTGCCACATGGTGATACACAGATTAATAGAAATGGGTTAAACTGAGACATAAGAGTTAGCCAATTAGAAGTTAGAGCTAATGGGCCAATCAATGTTTTAATTAATACAGTTTCTGTGTGGTTATTTCAGGGCTAAGCTAGTTGGGCAGCCGGGATGAACAAGCAGCCCCTCCTTGCAACACTCTGTGTCCCTAATGCTGGGTTTATACAACCCCTACTCCCTCAGACCCCTCTCCACCCCTCCCTCTAGCTAAGGAAAGGGAAGAGAATTTGAACAGACAGTTACAGACAATTATGTTTATATGTCAGTTTGACTGGGCCTTGATGTCCAAATATGTACTCAAAGATGATTTGGGGGATTTCTGTGAGAATGTTTTTAAATGAGACTAACACTTAGATTGGTGGGCACCTAAGACGGGCAGCCCTTAGTCATGCAGGGCCTTGTCCAGCCTGAGAAGAGAAGAATAAACTCCTGGCCTCCCTTTGGTGGTGCCTGCTGGCCCAGATACAGATCTTGCCCTTGAAAATGAGACAAGAGAGCTAATTCAGCAAAGTTGGTTCCCAACCTGTAGGTCTCTGACTCCTTTCACAGAGGTCACCTAAGGCCATCAGAAAATACAGATATTTACATTACCATTCATAACAGGGCAAAATTACAGTTATGAAGTAACAGTGAAAATAATTTCATGGGTTGCGGGGCTCACTACAACATGCAGAACTGTATTAAAGTGTTGCACTTTTAGGACGGTGGAGAACCCCTGGAGCGGCTTTCTCTTTCCAGCATCTGGTTGCTGTTTGGAGATCAACCTTGCCCTAACTTCTTGATGTCAGTAGCCTTGAAGGAAACACTCCTGGGCGAGAGAGATGACTCGGCCATTGAAGGCTAGGCTCCCAACCAAAAGTACAGGAACTACTCCAGATGAGCAGAAGGAGCAAAGACCTCTCTCCTCCCTCCCCTTCTCTTCCCTTTCCCTTCCTCCTTTTTTGATAGGAACTGAACTTGGGGCCTTGACCATGCTGAATGGGCAGTCTATTACATTGGCATCAGCGGAACCTATTTCTTTTTTTTTCTTTTTATTAATTAATTAATTAATTTAATTATTAAAGATTTCTGTCTCTTCCCCGCCACCACCTCCCATTCCCCCCCAATCAAGTCTTCCTCCCTCCTCAGCCCAAAGAGCAATCAGGTTTCCCTGCCCTGTGGGAGGTCCAAGGACCACCCACCTCCATCCAGGTCTATTAAGGTGAGCATCCAAACTACCTAGGCTCCCACAAAGCCATTACGTGCAATAGGATCAAAAACCCATTGCCATTGTTCTTCAGTTCTCAGTAGTCCTCATTGCCCGCTATGTTCAGCGAGTCCGGTTTTGTCCCAGCTGGCCTTGGTGAGTTCCCGATAACACCCGACCTGTTTATAAGTCAGGTTGAGATATCATTTACACGTGATAAATCTCCTTTTTGTCTTTAGTTTCTTGACACAGGCACTTATACTTGTGGGGCAGGCTGTCTGCAAATTTATGGTAATCCTTTTCCTTCAGCCTCCTGAGGGCTTTGATTGTGGTCATGAGCCACTGCACCTGGCTGGCAGTCACCCTTTAAAGTCACATGTATGAGTCTGCAGAGATGGCTCAGTGGGTGACAGTAGGCGCTATTGCAGAGAACCTGAGTTCACTTCCCATCACTTTGCCTGCAAAATTCAGGAAGTCATTGTTTTTTACTGCTGAGTAGTACTCTAATATGTATATATTCCATACTTTCTTCATCCATTCTTCCATTGAAGGGCATCTACGTTGTTTCCAGGTTCTGGCTATTACAAACAATGCTGCTATGAACATAGTTGAGCATATACTTTTGTTGTATGATAGGGCATTTCTTGGGTATATTCCCAAGAGTGGTATTGCTGGGTCCAGGGGTAGGTGGATCCCGAAATTCCTGAGAAACCGCCACACTGTTTTCCAAAGTGGTTGCACAAGTTTGCATTCCCACCAGCAATGGATGAGTGTTCCCCTTTCTCCACAACCTCCTCTGTGTTACCAAGCATCAGTCTATAGTACGGCTGGATCAGCCTATCTGCTCACCAGTTAGACAGCTGAGCCGTTTCCCCTAGGGGCTATTCTGAATAAAGGCGCTGTGCATATTCCCACTCAGGTTTTAGCATTGGCTAATGTTCCTATTTCTCGTGGGTAAATACCTAGGAGTGGGATTGCTATGGCATATGATAAGCATGCAGGAGCCTGTGATTAATTTTGTTAAAAATGGACCAGTTGTTGTTCTGAGTGGCCGGGTCATTTTCTATTTGTATCAGCAATATATCACTGACATTTTGGGTTTCGTTTTTTTAATTTTTTTGGTGTTGTTGTTGTTTTAGAAAAACAATCCATTGTAGACAGATCTACAAATGCTCTTGTTTTATGCCATCAACACAAACATAGAATTCGTTTTGTATAAAGAGCTACTTCCAAGTGCTGGAAGCTAGATGTGGTGGTATATGCCTGAGAATCTAGCACTTTGGATGCTGAGGCAGAAGGATCACAAGTTTGAGACCTACATGGACTGCATAAAAGGACCCTTTCTCAAAAGAGAGTGTGTGGGGGGATTTGAAAAGAGGAAGAGAAATGGGAAAAGAGAAAAGGCCTGGAACCAGGAGTCAGGTTGAACTGAGTACATTATTGGATTCATCAGAATTGCTCTGACAAGGTATTATATATTGTGCAATCCATCTGCACCTGCCTCATGTATAAAATAGAGGCATAGCGGATCCTCTCCTTTTAGGGAGATCACAAGGATCCAGTGAGACCAGATGCACAAAGCATTGAACACAGCCCCTGCTGCACATCTGATGACCAGTGTGAGTCCTCCAGCTGCTTCCATTCCTTTTGCTGAAATTGTGCTTGTGGCAACAACAGAGTTTGTATAAGAACATAAACCATAAACTCTACCTCTTAAAAAAGTGAACAAACACATGCACTTGTGTGAGTGTGTGTGTGTGTGTGAGAGAGAGAGAGGGGGGGGGGTGCTTGGTGCTGGAGGTACAGTGACTGGGAGCCACATGGGTGCTGGGATCCAAACTTAACAACTGAGCTAAATTTCCAGACCCTTCTACCCAATTTTCTTTTCTTTTGAGACAGTCTTGATAGATGGCCCTAGCTGACCTGAAACCTGCTACATAGACCAGGCTGCTCTCAAACCTTGAGCAATCCTCCTGCCCTCGCTTCTTGAGTTCTGGGATTACAGATGTAATCCCACTGGCAGGACTCTGCTTCTTTAGGGTGACAGTTTGAAACTCTGGAATGCCAGGACTATCTAAAGGATGCTCACCATACCAACAAGGTACCTGTAGTTATTTGAAATGAGAAAACATAAAGTCACTTTGTGTCTTCCCCTTGTCTGATCTGTATTCTAAATTGTGAAGCAGGTAACTGTATCCTGTCTCTCCCACAGAGATCAGAAGTGAGCATATAAACACAAAATGCTATATAAACACTCACCACCAGCGAAAAATTCAGTGATGACTTCCCTTAGATATGATTTAGTTAGAAATTATAAGAACTCCTTCCCTCTAATGATGGCTGGAAAAAATAATCTGATAGCAGGAGCAAGATGCAAATTATCTATGAAAATAAAAGATGTAAGAAATGGATTCTCTTTGCATATCGTTTGTCTTGTCTAGAATGTATCATGAGATGATTAAGTTTCTTCTTACCCCATTACATGATAGTGAGAAGTGGGACTGAGAGACGATTAGTGCTCCGCCATCACAGATAGACCGATCCATCCTCGCGATTAAGGAGCTCATGGGCTAATGGGCTATTATCATCCAGTCTCTGTCTACCCTAAGAGTCACTTTGGCTAGATCTCCCCTGCACTTCCTGCATCATCATATGATCCTCTGCTCTGCCTCAGGACTCAGCAGCAAGGTCATCGTCAAGTACAACCTGACCCACAACCCCCACACCTCCTCTTTTCTTTCTAACTTACCCAGTCTATCCTAGTGTGTTAGCAGCAACAGGAAACATGGTGAAGACTGAGCCTATACGAAGGGAACACACACAGCACTGCCATGTGAGACAGATCACCAACATGCGTGTCTGATGCAGTAGTTCAGTGGCGTGGAAGAAAGGCCCATCTGCACACACATCCAAACATCTGCCTTCAGTTGTGTGCCTAGATGACACAGTCTCAACATGATGCTTGCAGCGCCTCTCCTCTCCTCCCCTCCCCGCCCCTTGACGACCCCTCTCCCTCTCAGAGTGCTGGGAATCAAACCCAGGGTCCTGAGCACACTCGGCAGGCTCTCTCCATGGAGCTGCTGTCCCAATCCTTGAAATCTTTTTGAGACCCTAATGGTTGCACTTTTAAAAGCTGTTTGGGTGGTGCCAGAGAAGGCTTAATAGAAATATAAATTATTTAACCTCTGCTGAAGCCATGTGGGAGAGCAAAATATGAAACAAAGTTACGTTCGGGAAGAGAGAGGGTATATGTGCTCAGAATGGAAAAGATTTAATTGTGCCATCCATAATTTATGAGCAATGCCAGGCAGTTATCCTAAGCATCTAAGCTATGTCCTCTTTCTTGAGACCTGGCATGTCCGCATTTGGTCATCCGGATGGTCTGTGGAGGAAGCCCAGGTACCTACCTCATCCACCAAGGAAAGAGGAGATGGGAAAAGAGCCTTTGGCACAGCTGCCCCTGCACTTACCCAGTGGATGTGAATTTCCAAGTAGATACTTCGAATGCCTCAACTAAGAAATCATTTTTCTACTGGACAGAGTCTAAGCATTTGTTATAAATTGTTTCTAAAACCCAGAGATAAAGGGATCAAGCTGGTTTTCATTTGCCGACGGATCTATGCATCCATCTATTTTCCCATCTATTTTTAGCATTTATATCCTAAAACTATCAGTAACTACTTGAAGATTTCAGATCACAACATACAGCCACACACAGAGAGCTTGCATCTCAACAGAATCCAGCCTAGGATGCCCCCATGCAGGGCATTTGCAGTGTACCACTTCACGACAGCCACTTTCACAGGCTTGGCCACATGTCACTTTCACTGCAGTTCTGTGAAGCAGGCATTTCTAGATTATATACTTGACGTATATAGAATGTAATTAAAATAACAGGGGTAAAAAAGTAGAACCATGAAGACCAAGCCATGGCATAGACCGTAAACCAGCACTAACAGTAAAAATGTTGCTTAGAGTCTGGGCTGTAGCTCATCGGGAAAACCTGTGCCTAGAAATAGCAAGGGGTCACCAATACCACCAACCAAAACAAAACAGAAATCAAGCTCACACCACGACTTTTACATGCTACATTACAGGAATAAGCTGAAGCCAATACAGTAATTTAATAGCTCCATGGGAATAACTCATCCTTGTCTTGGTAATGACAGGTCTATGTGTACTTATTTAATTTTAAATATATGCATAATATATAAAATATAGCATAAATACATATAGTTCTTAAAAATTTGCCTAATTAAGTATGCATACTTAACCTGTATATATTACATATAGGGCAAATATATCTGTAATGGATAAATGTATAATATATGGTGTATGTATGTATAAATATAGATGAGGAAACCAAATTCCAGTATGATAAAAAAAAATACTTTATCCAATGTTTTTCACATGTATGAAACAGGGGAAAGAGAATTGAAATTGATGTCCTATCCAAGGCTACTGATAAACAACTATATACCTTAAGTAACTTTGACATGGTAATTCTTGAACATTGTATATTGATCTCTAAACTCCAGAAAAATGGCCTGAATAATCTATTGTTCTCTAGGAAATCTGTTTCAAAAATGAAGCGTGTTTCTTAGATATTACTAGTTTTCTTAACACCAAACATCTGAAATGTTTAGATTTCTTGCTGTCTGGACTCCACTTTGAGTTCTCACGGGATAAGAAGGACTTTAAATTTGTGGCTAGACATGCTAGTCAGTAATTGCTCTGTTCTCCCAGCACCTGAAACATTCTCCAGCTTCCAGCATTTTGGGATGATGACATACGCACAGCACATCTCCCTCCCGCCCTGCAGACTCCACGCCATGCTGTAACTTCATCCTCCCTAACTGACAGTTTGTTTGACATCTGGATCTGTCAGGGTGCCCTCATCAGCAAGCGTGTGGCCCAGAACAGCCTGAAGACGAGCGAGAGGAAGGTTCAACCATGCTCTTTGTCCTCTTCCACAGGCTGCCTTCTTGCTGGATGGATCTCCAGGTTGTGTGTGAACAAACCAGCACAGTCAAAAGGACACACTCTCCTCTTTCTCCTCTCTCTACTTAGGAAACCATGACCCAAAGACTCCAAGTTCCTCTGGCATGTGAGTATTTCATAGACGAGAGGCCAATACCTCTACTTTTCTGTTGAGTGATAACATTTTAGGCCTAGAAACCATTCTATTAAGGAGAAACGCTTAAGCTGTATCAAGCGACAGATGAAGCAGAATGAGGAAGCCTGACAAAGTCCTACAGATGGCAAGTGGCACTGGCATAGAAAAACCCCAAGATTCCTGACCTACCGCAGACCAAAGACCAAGGCTGACAGGAAGGTAGCTAAAATATTCACAATACATTGGCTCTCCTGGAGACGTTCCCATACAAGTGATAGGGATGACTTCAAAAGTGTGACATCATGCCCACCCCCTCTCAAAAGAGACGGTTCTCCTGTCACCCCTGGTCTCTTCCTGGGGCAGAGGCTGTGACCGATCTGGAGGACTATTCTTCCGTGACATCTTAAACACAAATAAACCCACCCAGCCAGCTGCCATCTTCAGGTAACACCTGCTTGAAAAGAGAGCGACGCCCACTCAGCTTCCCGATTCCAGTTCGGAGAGCTGCAAGCTCTTCTCTGGGACTCGGCAAGAAAAAGTGATATGATCATGGCTGTGCCTCTAGGGAACACATGGAAAACCATTTGACCCAGTCGAGACGTGCATAGCCGGCCCCGTGCACAATCAGATAATCCCCCGAATGCCTTTCCCCTGCTCTAACTCAATTCAGATAACTGGGTTTGTCTGTGAGAAACCCTCAGAGAAAACATCCAGGCCAAATGATCTCATGCCTGGATCTTTGCAAAACAATATGTGCACAAGAGCAGAATTTATATCTTACAGTGTGTCCCGTTCCCACACCCAGCCCTGGGATGCTCTTCCACGGAATGGTTCCTTTGCCACGGCTGAGTCACTTCCTAGGCCTGGGTCCAGAGCAGCCTGCAGACCCCTGACCACAACTCAGTCCACATAAGAAAACGGTTCTGGTCTATTTCTAGGAACAGCATCTTTCACATTTATTTTACACTTATTTCACCCATTTTGCTATCCCAGAGTTTTTTGTTTTTTTTTTTAAAGGAACTGTTAGGATGAACAAAAGTGATGTGTGTGCTCCCTTAAAATAATTTAAATTTTCTACTGTGCCCAACTGAGAGCAAGCAAAATCAAAAGCATGCAGTGGTGGAAACACCTGTGGACCCTCTGGAGGGAAATTCTGGGGTGCTAATACTGCTCTGTGTTTAGGTGGAAGCCCTACCACCGTCCATATACACCCCAAAATCTTGGGATGCTGGGGATCCCCAGCTAGGAGCCCCATTCCGCACTCTGGTCTCACTCCTCCCACTCCAAACCCCACCCCTGAGAAAGCCCACCAAAAGTCAGCTCCTCCCGGGGCTGCTCAAGACCACGCCTATAGCCTATGTAAGACCTGGTAGCCATATTTGCCATGAGAGTCTTTCCCCACCTTCCCAAGGGTCACCCAGGAACTGCTTTGCTCTACTCAGATTAAATCTGGATTTACTAATTAAGCCTAATCTAATTTATTACATGGGCAGGGATGTTACTCCCAGGAGATTTAAACTTTTCACCATGGGTGATTAACTGCCTTTGCGTTTCTGGAAGACAAGGAGTCTAGGGTGTTAGTCAGGGTTCTCTAAAGGAACAGAGTTGTAGAACACATGTGCACACACATACACACACACACACACACATACACACACTTGGGGATTTATTAGAATGGTTTATAGGCTGTAGTCTAGCTAGTCCAACAATAGCTGTCTACAGATGGAAGGTCCAAAAATCTAGTAGTTGTTCATCCCATGAGGCTGGATGTCTCAGCTGAACGTCAGTATTTGCTGGAATCCTGAAGTAGGGTCTAATGCCGTGAGGGAATGGACTGGCCAGCCAGAGTGAGGCAGGCAGGCAGAGAACTTCTGCCATGTCCTTTATGTAGGCTGCCGGCAGATGTGGTCCAGAAATAAAGATGGATCTTCCCACCTCAAAGGTCAGGATTAGAAGTGGGTCTTCCCGTGTCAAATGATTTAATTAAAGAAAAAACCCTCCGTGAGTGGTGCACACCTTTAATCGCAGCACTCAGCAGGCAGAGGCAGGTGGATCTCTGTGAGTTCAAGACCATCTTAGTATATTTAGTATACAAGGAGAGTTCCAGGACAGCCAGAAATGTTACAAAGAGAAACCTTGTCTTGAAAAATCAAAAGAAAAAAAAAATCCTCACAGGTATACCAGGCTATTTGGGTTTAGTTAATTCCAGATGTAGTCAAGTTGACAGCCAAGAATGGGCATCACACTTGGATCCCATCTCTTCTAATTCGGAGGTGGGAGAAGCAGAAAACAAACCAAAACCTCCAAACAAAACTCAGATGGGAGGTCAGAATATCCTTCCTGTAGCTCCTGTTATCTACACAGCTGATCCTAGAAAATCCAGAGGGCTCCCTTTCGACCACCGCAGAGGGTTCTTCCTTAGCCACTGCGGAAGGCTCCCCCTGACCACCGCAGAGGGTTCCTCCTTGGCCACTGTGGAAGGCTCCCCCTGACCACCGCAGAGGACTCCCCCTCGACCACCGCAGAGGACTCCCCCTCGACCACCGCAGAGGGCTCCTCCTTGGCCACTGTGGAAGGCTTCTCCTCAACCGCTGCGAAGGGCTCCCCATTGACCACTGCAGAGGGGTCCCCCTCGACCACTGCAGGGGGCTTCTTTTCAGCCACCACCGAACTTTTTAATGAGCCTTTTTAAGCCTGGTGCTGTTTACACTGTGTTTACCCCCTCCATAAAGACAGGAATCATGAAGCTAGAAGTCAGCGTGGCTTCCTTGCACCTTGCACCTAGTCTCAACTTGATAAACTTGTTTGTCAACTGGAGGTGTTTTCCTGAAGGTGTTTGCTCATCCATGTAAAAATATAGGTAAGCTGTAAAACACCGTGCAAATGGACGTCACGACCACTTGCCAGGAGGTATAAGCAGGGTCCTAACAGTGAGTCCTTGTCTACCCTGTTTTCCTCGGTGACAGTGAGTCCTTGTCTACCCTGTTTTCCTCGGTGGCACTGCTGTGAGCTGCGTTGAGACTTAGCTTTGTCCTCATCTCAAGGTCCTGGGCTCTGTGTTAACCTACAGGAACTTACAGCTCATTCCCAGAGCAGGTTCTTTTAGAGAATGAATTGCTAGAGACTGAAAAAATAGCTACTGTGCTCATAGAATCAGGTCAATTTGTCATAGTGTCAAGAGGAGAACAAGTTGCTGAGCTACAAGCCAGTGCTGTAAGCGGTAAAACGTGAATATGAAAAAGACCCACGTGCCAGGGGAGATGGAATTGGTAGCAGCCATGGTTTTTGATAGATGGGGGACAGAAGTAGCTGTGGCCAACAGGTCACCCGTGCACGGCTTTCTTTGGCACAGGCTGGTGGTGTGAATTTGGAGCCAGTACTTCTCCAAAAAAGGAGAGATTAACAGGGAAGCCAGATCCTTGTCACATATAAACAGGATGTCACCCTGTCCCAGACATGGGTAAGAGATGTTTACATCTGTTTGTTTGAAACAGAGAGTCTTGCTGAATTGCCCCACCTGGCCTAGAACTTGTTATGTCAACCAGACTGGCTTCAAACTCCCGGAGATCCCCTGCCTCTGCCTCCCAGTGTTGTGATTATGGGTGTGAATCACCACACATGTACACACACACACACTTTTCAAAACTGAGACTTCAAAGGCCCATTTATCACTGAAGATATCAGGGCAAATGCCTGGTGTCCAGGAGCCCCTTCGGGGTAGGCTCAGTCACCTGACCCAGCATTCCATTTAAAGAATGAGTAAGTGAGGACAGCAGAGTGATTTAGACAGCGTTGCCACCCTGGGAAGAGGAACAAATAGATGGATCTAGTTACCCTATTCTGCCTTCGGATGGTAGATAAGGTTTAGGTTTATTGAAGTAAGAACTAGGGCATGGGCAAGAGGTTTAGTGATTCAGTGTCCTGGTAAAGATGTGGTCTGGTCAAGCATCTCACTTCTGGTTCTAGGGCCATTATGAGCGCCGTCACTTGAGCGGATCAATCTGACTTGTTAAGAGGCTTGCTTCTGCTCCAGGGTGCAGCTTTGCCCTCACAGGGTATGGGAGAGGGGTTTTGTTTTTCTGTTGTTCTAGGAATCCAAGGGGACTGCCAGTTTTGGACACCGAGTTATCTCTGTGCCTGCAGCCTTCAAGCAGGGATGACGGACATCAGACAGGCAGTTCTTGACTAACTAACACGTCTCTGTGCTGAAGTGAGCGGGTGGCCCATTCTAAGGGAGACAGAAGCCAGGCTTTTGTCATGTACTTAGTTGGCTTGAGTAGGGAACAAATACTTCTAATTAAAAGTAACATCTGGAGCCAGACGGTAGTGGCGTACACCTTCAATCCCAGTACTCTGGAAGCAGAGGCAGAAATCTCTGAGTTCAAGGCCAGCCTGGTCAACGGAGCTAGGACAGCCAGGGCTTCACAGAGAAACCTTGTCACAAAAAACAAACAAACAAATAAAAGAACAACAACAACAAAAAGGAACCAAAACTTTGTCTCAACAAACAAACAAAAGAAAAAGTGGCGTCTGGACCGGAGGATGGCTCAGTGGAGAAAGCTTTTGCCTCTCAAACCTGGAGACCTAAGTTCAATCCCCAGAACCCATGTTAAGGTGGAAGGAAAGAACTGCCTCCACAAAGTTGTGCCATGACCTGCGTGCGTGCGCGCGTGCACACTCATGCACACACGCACGCGTGCATGTATGCACATGTGCACACACACCATCATCATTTTGGAAGGAGTCTAAGTATCCATTTTCCTTTCCTTTTACCTGACAGCCAGAGCCCCTCTTGTTTGCGACTTGATTTTCTTTGCTTCTCCTTAATCTGTTTGCCTTGTTTTCCAACTGTCATATTATTTGTTTTGTTCTGTTTTTTGTTTTAATTTACTTTTGTTTTGATTTTTCATCAACCTTCTTTTGATTTTTTTTTTTTTAAACCTTTTAGGGTTTGAAAAGATGGCCCAGTGGGTTAAGAGCACTGGCTGCTCTCTTCGGGGACCTGGATTTGATTTGTGGCATCCCCATAGTGGTTCACAATGGCCTGTAATTCCAGTTACAGGGGATCCAGCACACTCTTCTGAACGCCAGGGACACCCAGCATTCACATTGTGTATGGACACAGATGAGGGAAAACACCCATATATGTAAATTCAAATAATACAATTTTTAAAAGCTTCCTTTTTGATATTTTTTTTAATAACCAGCCTGTTTTCCAAACTTTGCAGAGGGAGGAGAAAGGTAATCACACACACACACACACACACACACACACACACACACAGTATCACTCACAGACATAGAGTATCTGCTTGGCTTACTTTTTGATACACTCCTTCACAGCATCACAATGTGTTAAACCAGACATCTTAGAGCAGTAACATTGTGAATTTGAAAGAATGGTAGATTTAGATACCCATGTTGGGCGCCAATTTGTAGGAGGAGAGAGCTGCTTATTGGTTCCCTGCTGCTCAGCCCTGAAATAATTTACAAAGAAACTGTATTAATTAAATCACTGCTTGGCCCATTAGCTCTAGCTTCTTATTGACTAATTCCTACATATTAATTTAACCCATTTTTATCAGTCTGTGTATCATCATGAGGTCATGGCCTACCACTAAAGTTTTAGCATGTCTATCTTTGGTGGCGGCTCCATGACTTCTCTCTAACCCTTCCCCTTCCCATGCTATAGGTTAAGCCAGTTTTCTTTATTCATTAACCAATAAAATCAATACAAAGACAGAAAGACCTCCCACACCACATTTGCAGAGCAATCCTTTCATAAGTACAAAATTTAAGTGAATCTGAAAGTCAGCTTATCTCAGATTCCCATCTGTGGTTCATTTAAAGGGACCTAAACTCAATTTCTTGCTCTAATCTTCTACAGACTGAGCTCAGGGTCTGCCTGAACATTACTGGTCCATTTCCAAGTGTACACAAGTTTGATTTCTAAGGATCAGCCCTCATAATTCTTCACTGTGACCTAAGGTTCGTTATTCTTCAAGCTGTATGTTGTGTCAGGAGGCTGGCAGTGCTGGCAGGTTCTCTTTCTGGCTACTTCTTCACTGTCATAAATAAGAAATCAGCTATGCAATACTCTAAGGCAGTGGGCAATGAATTCGATCTATCTTTCCTTTAATCAAGGCTGGGTGAATGTCTACAGCGAGGCAGGCATTGCATGTGATCCTAGAGCTCCAATAATGACCATCCCAGCTGTATGATAGCCAGTGACAGCTGCCCCCAGGGTCAACACTGGCCAGCTGATGTCTCATAAAGAGTGCTAACTTGCCAGGTACGGTGACACTTATAATCCTGGGACTTGGGAGGCAGAGGCAGGAAAATGAGAAACTGAGATCAACCAGAGCTGTATAGTGAGACCCTGTCTCAAAACAAAGCCACACTGTCAACTGTACAGTGTGATGGTTGATCTTGATTGTTGACTTGGCAGGGCTTAGAATCACCATGGAAACAAATCACTGGGAATGCCTGTGAGAAATCTAGGTTAAGTTGAATTGGGAATGCCTACCACGAATGTACAGAATTCATTGAGTTGGGGTCCTGGACTGAATGAAGGAGTGAAAGGGAGAAGAACCCAACATTTCTCTCTCCCTCCCTCCCACTTCTCCGTAACAGATACAGTGTGAGCAGCTGCCACGAACCTTCGCTGCCAGGACATCCCCCATGGTGGACGGCACCCTTGAGCCAAAACCAAACCTCTCTTAAGTTGTTTATGTGGAGTATTTTGTTTGAGCGGCAGGACAAATAACTAGTACATAGAATAAGTCCAGGTGTATGTAATCTTTAAAAAGAGGTTTGCAGTATCCTCAGACTTACATAGAAAGCATTTTCATAGATCTCCCCAGAGGTTGTTCTTGATGTTCTTGTTAAATATGAGACCATCTCCTCTTATTCTCGCCATGAAGGTCTTTTGCTTAGCATTTTCCTGGTGAGAACTCTGTGTGTATCTTAGTGGACAGTTGACCTATCGTATTTTCCCATTAAAGCCGTCTATATCCTAGAGGGTTTACATGCATCAGCTGGACACCACGAATCATCTCCAGGAGACTTCCTTGTTGCAGAGAGAGTGAAGTACCAACATATACTCAAAATACCAACGGAAAGGACCTGAAAGGGGGATTTTCAATTTCCAAGTATAGAATAAATATTATACTCTGTACACATAATATTTGTGTATTTTGGGGAAACAGTTTAGAACTGCTAGATTAAGGAATGCAATGGGTCCTTTGCATCAGTGGCTTCTAGAGTCTAAGTCATATTCAGTCCTCACCGACCTGCAAATGGAAGGCGTTATTGTTTGAGTTGTGCCCCTGCTGTGGTTCTGCGCTGGGGGTGGCTCTACTTCTTGGGACTTCTTCTGTATTGTGACCTAAGGCTCCATGATCTGGCTGACTAGCCAGCTCCCCTCACTTTTCGAGAGAAAGACTACCAATATGGGCACTAATCCTGTGCTTTTACCTTGGGATAGACTCTGCGTCTTTGTAAAGAGCTGCTCTGCCAAGTTGTAGATCAAAACCCAAGGGTTGGGGATAGAGGAAACTGGAGAGGGCAGTGTGGGAAGAGAATATAGAAGAGATAACTATAATAATTTATAAGTATGAAATGCAGTATACTTAAGCCTATCACTCAAAAATTAATTTAAAAATGATAAAGCATAGGAAAACGATAGATTCCTTGCATACTTGGTTGCTTGCTGCTCAATCGAAGTCAGCAAAGATTTCTACATCTTTTCCTTTGCTATATCTCATATATTGGCTCCTTCTTTCTGCTGCAACAATGGTCTATGAAAGCCCATGAAGTTTTTCTCCCTAGATGCAGTAAGTGGTCAAAACCTTGAGACATGAAATGTGAGACTTCTTTTGTGATGTATTTCAGAGCTCTTGGGCTCAGCACTGGGGATAATCACTGCCAGGCATTCTGGGACAGGATTCAAGAGTGACCTAACCTTTGCGCGTCACCAGCAATTTAGACAGAAAAGCAACGCCCCTCCTCCAATCACGAGAGAGATAGAGAGCAAGCAACGCCCCTCCTCCAATCATGAGATAGTTAAGAGAACTAAGCAACGCCCCTTCTCCAATCATGAGAGAGCTAGTGTAACTGCCTCTTAGGTGAGAGCACATGGCAGAAAACTCTTATTTTCCGACTGTCCTCAAAGCTCTTGCTACCTGCCTTTCTTCTATGGCTGCAGCTGTTTCTCCTTCTGACATGCCTTTGTCTTCACTGCCAAGCCCAGACCATAATGTCTAACCGTATAACTCCACTTAGTCACCCATGACACCTAAAGAAATAAAGAGGAAAAAGACAAGGAACTGTTCAGTAACTACTGCTCATGCTGGTCCGGGTAGCCTGACTCTGGGGATATAGTTTCAGCACATGTATTTCCTCTAAGTGAGTGGTTAACTACTGGCCTGCTTTAGTGTTTGATTCAGGCCCCACCCCCTCCAGGAAGCCTCCACTCATTGATGCCAGCGCAGAACAGCCTTCCTTGGAGCCTTGTGATCTGCTCATTGGAGATCATACAGCCTTCTACGGCTCTGCTCTATCTTAGAAGCTCAGTGGAGATAAAGCCCAGGCTTGGAGCCCTCCATTCTTAGGTCACCAGCGTAGCATCTTGTACCTTGCCCACAGTGATCATTATAAACATTTATCAGTTATCAGCTCCAGGCTAGAGAGGCAGATCTGACCCAAACTAGACTAGAGGCGTGTGATTAACGGGAGAAAAGCACTAGCAGCCCACGGCAGAATCTGGGGCAATGGACACTATAACCCCACTAACGAAGTGAGCTGCATGAGGGCAGGGCCAACATTAAGGGTACGACTCAGTTAAGACAACCTAGAAAAGTCCCTCACAGACATACTCGAGTTTGTCTCCTAGGTAACTGTGTGTCCTGTCAAGCTGACAATATTATGACAAATATAAAGGCCTTGAAAAGAATTTTTAATTTTTAGGGGGAAAGATCATCTCCTAAAAATATGAGTATATATTTGAAAACATACTCATTAGAGTCAGTATGTTAAAAAAGATAATGGATCCTTTTCATCAGTGACTTCTAGAGCCTAAATTATATTCAGTCTTGAATCAAAAGCAGATTAATGCCAGGCCTTAAGCAAATGAAAAGGCTTTGTTAGTTAAGCAGTAGTGATTATAGTTTTGTGGTGGTGGTAGCCTTTTCCTGAAAGCAGTGGCCAACCCTGAATGCTCACACATTTATGGGGACCACCACTCCCAACTGCACCACAAGAATTTTGATGGCATTACTTTGACCAGAAAAGAGGCTGCCTTCGGCCCAGGCAGTCCATCTAGTCTCTAGGGACAAAGAATATTCAAGGAGAGTCTCCAGGCATAGACACTGTCCGAGAAGTGACCAAAAATAAGAAAAGGAACTGTCCAAGAATGAATCTAGGGTGAATAAGGGATCCAGAGACTGGCAAGGGAGGAGACAGGCCTGCCTCAGAGACCGATGAACTTCTGGGATGAATTTTTAATCATTCATGAGTTACTTGAGTACCGGGCTTGCATATGAATTGATTCTCTCTGTTCCCTTACTGAATTCCCAAGGTCAATGGGCATTTCACAGGGGCCACGTTACACTCGCTCCTCTACAAGGAGAAAGGTAAGGCTGCCTGCCAGGGATCTCATCTATTCTCCAAGCTAAGCCCCACACTTTCAGGACTGACATAAAGCTGGGCAGCCAGGCGGCACTCGCCAAAGAAAACTCTACAGAGGAGCCTCTCTACTCGGGAACCACCTGGGGTGCCTGTTCCATCAGCAACTCTCAGATTTCTCTGATTCAAATGATAGCTTGTTTGCACACAGAAGAACAACATTCTCTGAAACATCCCCACCCTACAGCAGCAGGAAGGGTCCTCCGGTCAGAACATCTGATTAGAAACAAATGAAGAAAACAAACATTCAAACATTCTGCTGGTTGGTGTGCCTCTCTCTTTCATAGGTCTGGGGGTCCTCTCTGCTCAATGGATTCTGAACCCTGAGAAAGAATATGAATCCCAACACCGGGTCTTTCTTCCTTCCCCAATGACCCCCAATCTCCTCCAGCTCTTTCCTTTTAATTCACTAAGCATCTTCTCTGAGAGGTCAAGCTAAGGGGCTGTAAGAGGAGTCAAAGATACCACACCTATGTACTATATGCCCTTGTAACCAAGCCCTAAAGTTACTCTGCTCAGAGCCCAATCAAAGGCAGTCCTGTCTGAACTTGGTGACATGCTGAAGCAGGAGGATTACAAGTTTTAGCCTATGTGGAGATACATAGCAAGATTCTGCCTCAAGATGGGTGATGGTGCCTTTAATTCCCGCACCAGGGAGGCAGAGGCAGGAGGAGCTCTGTGAGTTCGAGGCCAGCCTGGACTACAGTGCAAGTTCCAGGACAGGCTCCAAAGCTACACAGAGAGAGAGACCCTGTCTTGAAAAACAAAAGGCAGCCGGGCAGTGGTGGCACATGCCTTTAGTCCAAGCACTTGGGAGGCAGAGGCAGGTGGATCTCTGTGAGTTCAAGACCAACCTGGTCTATAAAAGCTAGTTTCAGGGCAGGCTCCAAAGCTACAGAGAAACCCTGTCTTGAAAAACAAAAACAAAAAGAATGGAAGGAAGAAAGAAAAACAAAAAGCAAACAAACAAAAACAAAAAAGATTCTGCCCCCAAAACAAAACAAGCAAAAAAACTAACTGGGACACAGCACAGTGATAAATCTCTTGCCTGGCTTGCTCGTGGCCCTGAGTTTCATTCTCAATGCAGGATAAAGAAGAAAAGCCAATCCTTACAACAACCTTGTGAGACAGATGTTATCATAGCAATTTGAGACGGAGCAAACTAAAGCATAGAGAGTCAGCCAGGTGCCCACTAAAACTCAGGGGAAAGTAGAAAATTGGGGCTTTCCATCCAGGGGTGTTTGCTTTAATTAATAACAGCTAGCAGGTGTTGAGCGCTTACTACGGGCCACACGGCATTAGAGGCTCTCTGCATAAACTCCCATTGATCCTACAGGGTGAGACTGTGGCTCGTTGCCTGAATTTGCTGGTGAGGAAACTAAGACAAAGGGGATAAAGTACCTTCTCTGAGACCACGGCGTTATGTGGTGTGGATGGACTGGAACCCAGGCCAGAAGTCTAGACCAAGGCTTCTTAACCCTTTTCTGCTTGGGTACAATGAATCTTTTTCTGTCCTGCCAGCCAGTTCCCAAATAATGTCACAGAGACTTCTTACTAATTATGAAAGCTCGGCCTTGGCTTAGGCTTGTCCCACTAGCTCTTGGGACTTAAATTAATCCATTTATTTTAATGGAGTAAAACCGAGTCACATGGCTCGGTTACCTCTGCTCTGTACTTCTTTAGACTTCTTTAGAGTCCTACTGGAGTCTTTCATGGACCTAGATTTCTACTTCCTTTCTCTGCCCGGAAGTTCCACCTATATTGCCTGCCTGGCTATTGGCTGTTCAGCTTTTTATTACACCAATCTCAGCAATATATTCTCACACAGTCTGCAAATATCCCATAACACTTGGGAGTGCTTTTCACCTGAAAATTATGTATATGTGTATATATGTGTGGGGGGGTGCACATGGATGTGGACATGTGTGCATGTGCCTGTGGAAGCCAGAGATCAACCTCAAGTATCATTCCTCAGTGGCCTGGAGTTTCCCAAGTAGGCTAGGCTAGCTGTCAGAAACCTCCATGAGCCTGTCTGCTCCTCCATGGTGCCGGGGTCACAGGCATGTGTGAGCCTCAGTGGTGCTGGAATCACAGGTATGTGCTGCTGTGCATTGCTATTCCATGTGTAATATGGGGGTGAACTCAGACTTTCATGCTTGCCTTACAAGCACTTCACTAACTGAGCGATCTTCCCAGGCTCCCAATATTCTCCAGAGTTGACTGGTATTATTATTTAGAATGGTCAACACTGACAATTCCATTCCTCATAAGTCTATAGAACAAAACACCAAAAGCATGGTTAGGGCCCTTTCAGAAACTGATGAAAATTCTATCCTAATCACAAACCAAAGTTCCTTTAATGATTTTTTTCATGAAACTCAGTTTAGCAGTTCAAACAGTAATTTTAAAAGTCAAACATTAGAAGACAACACACTTCGAAGTTTCACTAAATTGGTATATGGTAAGGAATGGCAGCAGGAAAATGCTGTCTTTGCCTTCTTTAATTAAACCCTCATGTTTCTATGAGAGCAGAAAACTTCATGCACGGAGTGAAAACGCCGAGATTGAGAACACACGGCGTGCAGGAATCTGAGTGAAGCTGTCGCGGAGAGCATTCCTTGCTGCTGCATGGCGTTTTCTTACCTGACCTCTATGCAACTGAAGTCCGGTCCTGGTCATACTAATTCCCAGTCTTCTCTATTCTGTGTGTCTTGTTTTTCCCAGGGTGGGTAAAGAAAGTGTTCAATAACAAGGTGGGACGTCTGGCAAGATGCAAACTGAAGTAACGCCCTTGTAGGCTCAGAGTATTTTAAAATGCATGAAAAGCAAGAATCTCCATAGGAACTGCACTCTGTTGCTCACTGTGAGAAGAAGACATAAATCTTAGAGCAGACAGATTTTTGCTAACATGAGAAAATGTTTCAGGATTAAGTGAATAAAGCTGCATTGTTATCTATCTGCATGTGCACTGCTATCTGTATGTGCACTGCCATCTGCATGTGCACCGCCATCTGCATGTGCACTGCCATCTGCATGTGCACCGCCATCTGCATGTGCACCGCCATCTGCATGTGCACCGCCATCTGCATGTGCATTTCCATCTGCCTGTGCACCACCGTCTGCATGTGCACCACCGTCTGCATGTGCACCACCATCTGCATGTGCACCACCATCTGCATGTGCATTTCCATCTGCCTGTGCACCACCGTCTGCATGTGCACCGCCATCTGCATGTGCACCACCATTTGCTTGTGCACTGCCATCTAAGTGTGCACCGCCATCTGAGTGTGCACCGCCATCTGAGTGTGCACTGTCATCTGCATGTGCACCACCATCTGCATGTGCACTGCCATCTATCTGCATGTGCACCACCATCTGCCTGTGCACCACCATCTGCATGTGAGTTTACTGATAGAAAAAGATGCAGGCAATATGAAAGAAATGAGAGTATAATCCTTAAAGGGGGGGTTAATTTTTCCAACATTATCATGTGTGCATTTGTGTGTGTGTTCATGTACTGTGTGTGCACATGTATGTGCTTCTGCATATGAAGACCTGAGGTCAACCTTGGGTATCATGTCTCAGTAGCTATCTACCTTGTTTCTTTTATTTGTATTATTTTGAGACTCCGCCACTGGCTTGGAGTCCACTGATTATTCTAGGTCAGTGGTTTACAATCTATGGGTAGTGACCCCTGGGGACCCTAATCAGACATCCTACATAGCAGATATTTATATTATGATTCATAACAGTAGCAAATTACAGTTTTAAAGTAGCAACGAAATGATTTTCTGGTTGAGGTCACTATGACATGAGGAACTGTATTAACGGGGGGGGGGCACATTAGGAGGACTGAGAACCACTGGTCTAGGTGTCTTGACAGTGAGCCCCAGATCTACCTGTCTCTACGTCCCCAGAACTAGGATTTCAAACCATGTGTCACCCCACTCAACTCTTCTTAGGAGGGTTCTGGGGCTTGAACTCAAGTCCTCTTGCTTGGAAGGTGAGAAACTTACCGGCCCAGTCACCTCCACGGTCCCCTTTTAATGTTTCCAGTCAGGCAACAGCAAAGAAAAATCTTTACATTTATTTTATGCAATGTTTTCCCAATTTAGATTGATTTTGTTTTTGTTTTGAGACATTCTTTAGCCTCGACTGGTTAAAATTTTGTAGCCAAGGATATCCTTGAATTTGTGATCCTCCAACTTCTACCTTCCGAGTACTGGGGTTACAGGTGTGTGCCACCATGCCTGGTTTGTAGGGTACCGGAAGACCAAACTAAGGGTCTACTACATGCTAAATAAATACTCTACATACTCAGCACACATCTTAGGGGTTTTTAATTGCTGTGAAGAGACAATATGACCACAGCAACTATTCAAGGAAAACATTTAACTGGGGTGGTTCCCTACAGTTTCAGAGGTTCAGTTCATTATCATCATGGTGGGGAGCATGGCGGCATACAGGCAACATGGTGCTAGAGCTGAGAGTCCTACATCTTGCAGGCAACAGGAAGTTGACTGTCACATTGAGGGAAGCTTGAGCAAAAGAGATCCCAAAGCCCGCCCCCGCAGTGATACACTTCCTTCAACAAGGCCACACCTCTTAATGGTGCCACTCCCTTTGGGGGCCATTTTCTTTCAAACCACCACAGTCCCTAGAGAGATTTTCAAGCATCTCCCACCTGGGAAACTCAGTGACACCAGGGTTCTGGCATTGTCCTCGGAAGTCTGCATTCGGCTGATGGCTGACGATGAAATCTTATCTTGAACCCTGACACAGTCCTGGAAAAACCCTGCCTGGCTAACATTTGAAGCATGCTGAGGTCTGTGCTATGTGCACCCCTACGGTTCCTGTCAATTCCTTCCTGTATGAGGAAGGAATTGTGCTTGTAAACTACAGGCAGTTTCAGAGCCACTCCACATGAGATACTCCTTATGCTGAAAAGTTAATTCTGTTGCCATCCGCTCACTAACGCTGGCGTCACCTCGCCTCTCCCATGCTTTGGGTATGGCGCTGTGTGTTATGTGTGAACAAACAGCTTTGCCGCCCATCCGTCTCACTCTGCCACAACTGATGCAGCCTGGTTCTACACTGCAGCCAACCTCTAAAAACTGCTCCCACCTTCCCCTTCCCCAGGGTTGGGTGCCGTGTCAATGAATAATTTCAATGATTACCTAGACAGAATATTTTATTTATTCCTCTCTCCAAGTACATTACTGTGTGCAGCAAACACTCTAACAGCAAGCGTGAGCACACAACTCTCATCTACTAAGTCATACATACAGGCAATGTGCAAAATTATATAGCAAACCAGACATGCTGGTGTCCAGTCCCAACACTCAGAAGGCTCAGGCAGGAAGATGGAGGGTGAAAAGCCAGCTGGGGCTACACAATCAGTTCCCAAATTCATTCTTCTCATTAATTTTTTAGGTTTTAGAATATTACTATTTTCTTACCTTTATTTTTTGAGATTACAATTGTACAATTTTCCCCTCTAAAGACTGCCATGTGCTCCTCCTTGCTCTTTCAAATTCATGACCACTGTTTTATTAATTGTTGTTGCATGTATATATGTATTTACATATACACATATATTCCTAACTATAACCTGCTCAGTCTGTCTAGTGTTATTTGTATGTGTGTCTTCAGGGCTGACCATTGGTATTGGATAACCAACTGGTGTGCTTGTCCCTAAGGGAGAAAGACTTTCTCCTGCTCTCAGTATTCCTCAGTCGCCAGCAGTTCCTTGTGTAGGGTTGGGGTCTTATGAGCTTTGCTCCTTTCATGTTACCGTACTCAATGGTGTTTTCCTTATTCAGCTCACAGTTGAGCAATCAGATTGTGAGACTTTATGGGTGAAGCTTCTGACATTGCTAGGAGACACGATCTCACAGCAAACTCCCTGGTCCTCTGGCTCTTACCGTCTTCCCATGCCCTCTTTCCACAGTGTTCCCCAGGCTTTACATGTGGGAGCTGAACTGCAGATGTGTCCACTGGAACTGGGCTCCAAAACTGCATTTTGACTGGTTGTGGTTTTCTTTAACAATCTCTATCTGTTGCAAAGAGAAGTCTCTTTGATGAGGGACAAGGACTACACTTATCTGTGGGTATAAGCACAAATATTTAGATTGTAGTTAGGGACTATGCTGATTTAGTAAAGTGGTGTTTGTAGGCTTGCCTCCAAGATCCACGACTTCACTAGCCCTGATAGTTGGCTAGGTTTCCAGTACCACACACAACTTCCCCATTTTTTTTCTTTCAAGACAGGGTTTCACTGCTCAGCTCTGATTGTCCTGAAACTCTCTCTGTAGACCAGGCTGATCTCAAACTCACAGAGATCTGCCTACCTCTGCCTCCTGAGTGCTGGGATTAAAGGTGTGCACCACCACTGCCTGGCTACAACTTCCCTCTTGATCCATGGGTCTTAAGCCTGATTAGAGAGCTGTTGGTTACTGCTAAGGTATACATGCCACTACTGCACCTTTAGGGTTAGCATATCATGTTGGTCTTTGCTATGGTTCATAGGCATCATAGCGGGGTAGGACTGTTGGTTGCTTCCCTCTTGGAAACTTGCATGATGCCTTCAGTTACCATGAAGGCTTATCTTGGAGAGGGGTAGTTAGGTCAGTTCCAGCCCAAGGGACCTGTAAGCCCCGTGTCTGTGAAGTACATTGGGCTTCAGCAATAAGGACTTACCTTCTCCTGGGAACAACCAAGGTCAATAGCAATAGTCTGTAATGCTTTGGGGGGTCTCATGGACAACCCTAACCAACAACTCGAAAGTGAACTCTTAATGCCTGGCTTTGAAGTTTATGTTAGATAGTCTTTGTCTCTTGGAGGAAGAATTATTAGCCCGGAAGAGAAATTTTTATTTAAATTATATATGCATATTTGTATAAGACAGTTGGTTAATATTGACTTTTTCAGACATCCTGCTATTTCTTCTTCTGCATTTCTCCCTCCCCGTGCCTAATTAAAGTCCCACTTCCCTATTTTCCCATCAGATCACGTGTATCCTGCTATTCTCTCTCTTTGGTTCCCCCATCCCTGTAACCCAGCCATGGTCTCTTTTTTACTTCCTAGTTTGTGCAGTAACCCTGGAATATGTACTCAAACTGAAGGTTTGGAAGTAGGAGCTCTGATGATGGAGAACACGTGGCATTTGCCACTCTCACTCAATGCACTCCTTCCTAATTCCATCTAACTGGCCTGCAAAGCCCATGATGTCATTTTTCTTGACATCTGCATAGTATTCTGTAGTCTATATAGAATTCATTGGTTAAAGGCATTTGTTTCTATTTCCTAGCTACAGAGCAGTAATGAACATGGCTGAGCAAGCATGGTGGAGCAGGATGTTGAGTCCTTTGAGCACATATATGTCAAGGAGTGAGCAGTATAGCTGAGTAATATGGGAGATTTAGTTTTAGCTTTTTGAGAATTCTCAACTGTAGCGCCTGCACTATGGGACGGTACATAAGCCGGGAACTAGACACGCCTTTAATCCCAGCACTCGGGAGGCAGAGGCAGGCAGATCTCTGTGAGTTCGAGACCAGCCTGGTCTACAAAGCTAGTTCCAGGATAGGACCCAAAGCTTCAGGGAAACCCTGTCTCAAAAAACCAATAAAAATAAAAATAAATAAAAACACATGCACACAGACAGAGACACGGGGACATGGGTCATCCTTGAAACAAGAATGCCAACTTCATTGTGCTCCAGGGAAGCTTATAGAGGGATCCTTAGCTGATAGCCATGCCCCAGCTCTTAGGATCTGCAGCTGTAAAACCCACCAGAAACCACTCCCTTGCCATCAGGGACTCATGAGTGAGGGTCTCGTGCTCAGAGCAGCTTCAGGCATAGGAAAACAAGTTGTTTACTCCAGCCAGCAAAGGGTCTGAGGCAGGCAAAGAAAGTCAAGGGGCCAGAAGTCTGCAGCCCCCAAAACTCAACTCTAATTTTCATTTGGGCTGAACCATTTGCAATCTCACCAACAATGAATAACTGTTCCCTATTCCTAACACCCCCTCCAGTATTTGTAGCTGGTTGCTTTAGTCATTCGATTTTCTTCTTTGGATAATTCTCAAAAAACAAACAAACAAAAACATGATCCTGGGTCCTTTTTTTAAAAATGAGTTGTGTGTGTGTGTGAGAGAGAGAGAGAGAGGTGAGAGAGAGAGAGAGAGAGAGAGAGAGAGAGAGTTTTAGTGCTTTATATATTTTGAATATTAATCCTCTGTTAGATGTCGTCTTAGGGACTTTAGTGTTGTGACAAAACACAATGGCGGAAAGGGAGTTGTGCAGGAAGGAGAAGGTTCCTTTCACTCTCTGTGTAACAGTGCATCACCACAAGCCACTAAGCAGGGACCTGGAGGCAGGAGCTGATGCAGAAGCTGGGAAGGAGAGCCGCTTGCTCACTTGCTCCTCATGTTTGCTCGGCCTGCTTTCTTACAGCACCCAGGACCACCAGCCCAGGGGACCCCCACTCACAATGGGCTAGGCCTTTCCTCCCTAACCACTAATTAAGAAGATGCCTCCCAGGCACGCCTGCCTGCAGCCCAACCAAACGGAGGCGTTTTCCTCAATGAGAGTTCCCTTCTCTCAGATGTGTCTAGCTTCTATCAAGTTGGCACAAAAGTAGCCAGGACAAATGCATAGCTATCAAAAATTCTTCCTTAATTTCTGGGATTTCTTTTTGTTTATAAAGCTGTGTAGAAACATTTCTGTTTAATGAAGCCCCTCATCGCCATGACACCATGCCTGGCTTGCTCTGTAGGTGGTGGGGATGAAAACCCGGGTCCCCACGCTTGTGCTGGGCGTACTGGACTCACTACAGCATCACTCGAACCCCACCCTGAGAGCCTTTTAAAAACACATAGACAAATAAAATAAAACAAAAACAAATGCCAAATTCAAACAATGCCTGGCACGGTGGTGCATGCCTTTCATCCAGCTCTTGAGAGGCAGAGGCAAGCAGATCAACAATTTGTCAGTTGTTACCTTGATTCCTTTCCTACACCTGTGTCATGCTGGGTACTGTTCATGTTTTCTTCTAGGGATTTCAGTGTTTTGGGTTTCAGGCTTGGGTCTTTGATTTATTTGCAATTAGTTGCTGTGCAAGGGTCTAATTTCATTTGTCTGCATGTGCACATCTAGTTTTTCCAGCACCAGTTGTTGAAGATGCTGTCCTTCCTCCAGCCTCGGTTTTTACCTTTGTCAAATGGCTGAAATGATGTGCCCTCATGTTTGGGTCTTTGGGTTTGTTCTATTGGTCTACATTTTTTTAAGACAGGCTTTCTCTATGTAGCCCTGGCTGTCCTAGAACGCTCTCTGCTGACCATATTGGCTTCAAACTCAGATCCACATGTGTGCACGTGTGTGTGCATGTGTGTGTGTGTGTGTGTGTTTATGTATGCATTAAGACAGGGTCTCACACTGTAACCCAGACTGACCTTGAACTCCCTGTATAATGAATTAATACTCTTTATCAACCTTCAAGTGCTGAGATTACAGCCTGTGCAGCCATGCCCGAAAATGTTTTTTCTTGAGATTAAAATTCACACAACAGGCATTGGAGAGATGGTTCAGCAGTTAAGAGCACTGGTTTTCTTCCAGAAGAGCTAGGTTCAATTCCCAGCACCCACATGGCAGATCACAACTGTCTGTAACAACTCCAGTTCCAGGGAATCTGACACCTTCACACCAATGCACATAAAATGAAGTTAAACAAATAATTTAAAAAATTCATGCAACATAAAATTCACAACTTAACAACAATAAATGACTGATGAATTTATTATATTTCTCAGGACAGGATTGAATCTAAAGACTTGCCTGTGTTCTCCACCATAGAACTACATTCCTAATTTCTTGTGTATTTGTTTACTTACTTGATGGAGGTGGGTCTTTTATTAATCTGTTTCTTTCATTGGTTAATTAATAAAGAAACTGCCTAGGCCCATTTGATAGGCCAACCCTTAGGTGGGTGGAGTAGACAGAACAGAATGCTGGGAGAAAGAAGCCGAGTCAGGAGTCACCATGATTCTCTCACTCCAGACAGATGCAGGTTAAGATCTTTCCTGGTAAGCCAGCTCGTAGTGCTACACAGAATATTAGAAATGGGTTAGATCAATATGTAAAAGCTAGCCAATAAGAGGCTGGAGCTAATGGGTCAAGCAGTGTTTAAAAGAATACAGTTTCCGTGTAATTATTTCGGGTAAAGCTAGCTGGGTGGCGGAACACAGCCCCACCGCTCTTATTACGACAGAGTGGCACCCAACGTGCTAATGAACTCCATGTAAAACCTAAGAGGGCTTAAAAAGGACACAGAGAGAATTTAAGACAGCTTTTTGTTGTTTGTGGGTTGCGTGCGGCAAAGAAATTGTCCTGACTCAGCAACAGGAAAAAACTGGCTGTTTTAAAATGCCGGCTTTTTCCCAGCACTCGGGAGGCAGAGGCAGGCGGATCTCTGTGAGTTCGAGACCAGCCTGGTCTGCAGAGCTAGTTCCAGGACAGGCTCCAAAGCCACAGAGAAACTCTGTCTCGAAAAAACCAAAAAAAAAATAAAATAAAATAAAATAAAATGCTGGCTTTCTGGGCTGTGCCGCCATTGCGATCTCTGTCTGGCTCCTGTGGGAGACAGAGTCTTTGAATGGAGCATTTGGAGTAAAGTGCTACGGCTTGCTTGATGGCAATGTGGACTGCTGTGTGCCTGGAACTGTGTGTGGCTCAGGGGCACCAAATGGCTCTGAGGCAGGAGGGCTCAGCTCCGCCATGCTGAACTGTGCTGGTCTCAGGCAGGTACTACCGTAATTACCATAATAACAGCGCAGTTAAGGTTTAGACTGGGCAGGACACAGGCGGTACCATATTACCCCTACATGGTGCAACTTAAGTTTTTGAGAATTGCTTAACATTTTAAGAAATGCTCCTGGATATTAAAAAATTTACAGATTCACAATAGTACAGATTCAGACACTGTTGGATGTACGTAGGCTTGAGAGAGAGAAAAATATATATAAAAAATAAAGTTAATGTCTTTAAAAAAAGGGTAAAGTCTTTAAAGAGACAGAGTACAGATAGTTATAGATTAAAAGAAATTAAAAAAAAGCCACGTAAAAATAAAAAATTCACAGAGAGTCTGGATTCTTTGTATTATTGTGTTTTCTTTAAAATTTTTGACTGTAAAGGAGCTAAGTGCAGAGAGACATTTCATTATATGGGCTGCCAAGCTAAACCAGAATGGATACAAGGGTATTATGATTTCAGAATATGGGTCTAAGGATATGATGCTTTGGAGAGGGTCTTCTTTTGTTTTCACAGAGGATGAGACTCTGTGGATTGCGTCTATCCCAATATGGTATGATAGACCACGCCCTCCTGAAAGGTTGCTGTGAACACCTTTAGAAAATTACTTCATTCAACTGCCGACTGAGATGACCCTGACACACAGGTTACACCATGAAAGATCTGAATACAGCGCCCCCATTCAGCAGGAAGCAGTTTGGAGAGAAAAAAACTGCGCCCATATTCCCAAATATTGTTTATAAATATTCTTTTACATTTAAAGGGGGATATGATATAGATATGAATAATTTGCATTTGAAGGTCAATTTTGTTATATGTATATGCATATTTCTAATTTTGATTAAGGTATTGTGATTGTATAGTTCATTTAAAAATGTAATGTATATAGGTTGTTAATGGATAATCATCAATAATTGTCAAGCTTTTAGTCATGTTAGTTAGATTTTCTAGATGTGCGTAGATATATTTCAGTTGGATAGGCATTCTTCATATCTTTCAAAGACTATAGAATATGGCATTTTAAATGTTTTAATAATTTAGGGCTTTTCATGACAATGAGACACGTCTGCTTCTGGCAGCACCAGCTACTTCAAGAGGAAGATGGGCATTGAAGAGGCTCCTTATGGAGTTTGATAGCCATTTGGGCAAGAAACTGCTCTTGCATGGACTGATGCATAAACTGGACACAAAGAACCCGCAGAGAGAGGACTGCTGAACTTGCCTAAAGGTGAGATGGTCTTTCGGGGTTCCTGACTCATGAAAGAGTCTGCAAGACATTCTGCAGGACACAGCAGAAAGTGACTGAACTGTCTTTGGAATTTCCTGCTTGATGAAAATGTCTGCTGGATACTATGGGCCTGAAGGCTAAAGATGGATACCCCAACAGTACAAAAGAACTTTGGGTGACTGTCCAGGCAGTGAGATGTCTATGTCATTTCTAGAGTTTTGGATCTCTTGTTTGCTTATGTAATGTTATATCCTTCTGGAGTCTTTGATGGAGTTGAAGAATGGTTAGTTATAGTTATAGTTTTTCTTAGTTATGATAAAAGATAAAATAGATATAAATATTGTAACTGTAATTCTTGCTTGATGACTGTTTTGCTATATGTAATCTTACTATGTTAAAGTAAAAGCCTTTCTTTTTTTTTTAAACAGAAAAAGGGGAAATGATGGAGGTGGGTCTTGTATTAATCTGTTGCTTTCATTGGTTAATTAATAAAGAAACTGCCTAGGCCCATTTGATAGGCCAACCCTTAGGTGGGTGGAGTAAACAGAACAGAATGCTGGGAGAAAGAAACCGAGTCAGGCAGTTGCCATGATTCTCGTACTCCAGACAGACGCAGGTTAAGATCTTTCCTGGTAAGCCAGCTCATGGTACTACACAGAATATTAGAAATGGGTTAGATCAATATGTAAGAGCTAGCCAATAAGAGGCTAGAACTAATGGGCCAGGCAGTGTATAAAAGAATACAGTTTCCGTGTAATTATTTTGGGTAAAGCCATGCGGGCAGCCGGGTGTCAGGGACGCAGCCCCGCCGCTATTATTACAACATTTACTTTACTTTTTATTCTGAGACACAAGCTCTTCCTAATTCTCACAGGCTAACCACGAATCCCTCTGTAGTTGAGGCTGCTTTGAATTTGCAAGCCTCCTGTCTCAGCCTCCCTAATAGCTAGAATTAGAGGCCTGCCCCACCAATCTTGACTTAACTGTATTTTAGTTTATAATTCTGTGGCTTCTGGCACATTCAAAGGGTTATGTCATCATTACCACTAAGTTCAGACTATTTAAGCATCCAAATAAAAAGTTCATATACATTCAGCAGCAATCCCCTCCCCCTCTCCCCAGTCCTGCTAACCAACAGTTTGCTTTCTGTCTGTAGAGGTCTGCTCTTTCTAGACAAGCCATATAGAACTGACACAGGCCATGTATGGAGGTGTATACTTGTAACCACAGCACTATGGAGACTGAGGCGGGAGGAGTACCACAAATTCAGGCAAGCCTGGGCTACATCACAAGTTCCATGCTAGTCAGAACTCTATAGCAAGATCCTGGCTCAAAATACAAATAAATTAATTAATTAATAAATTAATTAATTAAAATTCTTATATAACTGTGGCCACATGTAGCTGACTTTTTAGGTTTTTTTCTGTTACTATGAGGTGACACCATGACAAGGCAACTTGTGACAGAAAGAGCTTGTTGGGGCTCATTGTTCCAGAGGGTTAGTTAGAGTCCTTGATGATTGTGGCAAGGATAACAGCAGGCATGGTGCTGGCACAGTAGCTGAAGGCTTACATCCTGATCCACAGGCAGAGAGAGACAGCTAGCTGGGAGTGGCATGGGGTTTTGTAACCTCAAAGCCCACCCCCAATGACACATCTCCTCCAAGAAGGCCACACCTCCTGATCCTTCCCAAGCAGTTCCACCAACTGGGGACCAAGCACTCAACTATGTGAGCACAAGGAAGCCGTTCTCACTCAAGTCACCACAGCAGACACACCTGAACTTGGTTTGGTGTCTAGGCTGGCCTTGAACTCAGACCCAGATGTGGGCATGCACCACCATACTTGGCTTTGGTTCATTTTCTACATGGTGTGATGTATAAATCCAACTTACTCTTCAACTTTAGAGACGTTTTCAAGTCTAATTGTGAGAGATTGACTATCATTATCAATACTGATATTGAAAACTGCCTGGTTCACATCCTTTGGTCTCTGCTGGAACTTCTTACTCAGCAAAGCTAATTCATAATCATGTTTTCTCAAGATATAAATAAAGTGAATTTTATTTAAGGAAAATAAGAACAAAATGATGCTGTTTCTGTCTCTCTGTTCTCTGTCTCTCTGTTTCTCTGTGTATGAGTGTCCTCAGGCATATAGAGGCACAAGGTCAATCTTGGGTGTTATTCTTAATGAGCCAGCCACTTTGCTTTTTGTTTGTTTGTTTGTTTGTTGACACAGGGTTTTGTAGGGCCCGTGGGTCTACCCCTGCTCCTGGGGTTCATTTTGAGGACAGTTTCTGGCCAGCCAGCATTTCCTGTTTGTTCCTGTGTTCCCTCTGCCTAGCCTGGTGATTAGCTGTAGGGCATTGTTGACTCCACCTTGGGCATGGTAATTTCCTACCTGTCTGGGGGATATTCCATTGTATAGCAGCTAGGTAGTTAAGGGTTTTCCTAAATTTGAATAAGCAACATTTGGCTGATCTCCTTTCGAATGATCCAGGTCTCTTGTGTGTTCTTTCAATCTCCAGACCCTTGCCCAGCTTGTGTACAGTACAGTGGCGCGCAAACTATACAGAGAGAGTAACACAGGCGTTCCAGGATTTCTCTGTGTAACAGCTCTAGCTATTCTATAACCCGTTCTGTAGACCAACTGGCTTCAAACTCTGCCTCTGCCTCCTGAGTGCTTGGGATTAAAGGCATAGGCCACCACCTCCTGGTCTACTTTGTGTTTTGAACGAGAAGGTTTTTCATTGGCCTGGCACTTGCCAAGTAGGCTAAGCTGGCCAGCCAGTAAGTCCCAGGGATCCACTTGTGTCTGCCTCCCCAGCACTGGGGTTACAAGGAAGTGTCCCCATACCTGGCTTTTTTCATAGCTTCTAGGGCTGGAACTCAGGTCTTATTGCCTGCAGGACAACACATTATCAACTGAGATGTTTTCTTACTATCTCAAAACAAACTTTTAAAAAACCCTCTCTTGACATCCACTTGGCACACAGAATATTTGGTGACGTGACTTTCTTAGAACAATGGCCGACCATTAAGTCATGGTCCTATGCAGAGCAGGGGTAACATTCTGTGGGGTAGAAAGTCTATGGTTTTCCCTCTGTTTCATGATCTCAGCTGGCTCAAGGTGATAATGGAACCCCTGCTTATGCTTTCCCAGATCCTAGAAACCATTGCTAGTTAGTTTTGCAAAGTTCGTGAGATCTAATAAAGCTGAATTAATTAAACTCATATATAATGAATATGCATACAACTGAATTCATTTGCATTCACAAGCATTAAATGGCTTTATTTTATTCTATTAGGGAAGTGAAGGAAATTAATGCATTCTCTCCAAGTCGCTTCATGAGCCTGCTCTTGAAAACTAGAGCACAATTTACCACCCATCTCTTCTTTCCCAGCCTTAGCCGGACGCTGCCATTGTTAGAAGCAAGGGCAAGCTTCCTTCTTTGGAAATACTGTGCTCCTGGGAGTTTTGGCGAGTGCTCCAGGCTGAGAGAAAGAGGCTCCACTTCTGGGTCACTGCCACCATCAAACAAAGATTGAACAAATTGTTTTTCAGGTTTGCAGGGTTTCCCCCGAATTCCTCTTGTGTTATCAGTAAACACCAAGTTGCTTTTCCTTGTGAGGGCTCTGGGGCAGAAAAGCACTTTGCTCTTGTCTGGCTTTGACCAGGCATATCATGTTGTTTTCCATCCCAGGCTGAAAGAAAGTATCTGCTTTCTATCAGGTCAAGGAGAGTTCAGGTTTCTAAGGGAACTCTGAACACACAGAATCCTACAGCACAAGTCAGAGATGTTCTCTGAGGGGACTTTATTTTTAGGATATTTTTATTGATTATTTTTTCCTGTTAATTTTTATCTCATCAGCAATCCATAAATGCATTAAAACTTTAGGTTGACATGAGAATCGATACTTCTGTTAGGGCTTGATGGCTTTTTCTCATTTCTAAAGCAACAAAGGTTTCTAAAGTCTTTTGGGGCCAGTGAGAGGGCTCATCAGGTAAAGGTACTTGTGGCTAAGCCTGCCGACCTGACTTCCATTCCCTCAGTACTTGTGGTGGAAGGAGGAAGCCAAGTCCCTTAAACTGTCTTCTAACACACACACATGCACGCACATATGCGCACACACACCGCATGCATGTATGCACATACACCACACGCACGCACATGTACACACATCACACACACCTCACATGCACACGCACACACACGCACACACACGTGCACACACACACTAGACACACACACACAACAAACACACCAGAACAGCTCTTTCGTGGAATCCAGGTGTCAGGAACCCCACTTTGGTACGAGATTGGAGAATTGGACCCGATTTCGCTCTCGTTGCTGTCCATACCAAGGACAAGCCTTCGCTACTGGAAGAAACCAACAGCCGCCTCACAGCCCCAGACTGCAATGACGTCATCTGGCACTGATGAACTGTACTGAATGCTTTTCAGTCAAATGAAGAATGTCAGCTCATCACAAGAAGGAAGTGTCTCCAGGGAGAACATTGAAACCCAGGCTCTGCCAGAAGCTGGGAGTCTTTAGAAGTCGCTCCAGGTTGTACTAACTCAAGTATCGTGGCCAAGTGTTCTGGAGACACTGACCACTGGTGTGGTCTGAATCTGCCCTCCGCCCAGGAGGGAGGCTTCCATCCTATATATCCCAGGGCTTGTAGCATGTTCTGGTGCCCGCTTAGGGGACAGCTAAGTCCCAGTCACCAAGACCCCACAAGAATGGCATCATCGTCTTTGTTTGCTATCCCCATAGCTGGCACATCCTGCCATGCAAGCATTGCTTGGTCTAATACTTGATGCCATCACTCTGGACAACTCCCACCCCCCATACTGTCCTTCCAGGTATTATTGTCACTACTGGTCACTTTGGCCTCACCCCAAGCTTCAGGAAAAGAGGCCTCCATTTTTCCTCTTGTTCCCTCCCATTCTGTCTCTCCTCTAGCAGCCAGGGCAATCTTTCTAGACAAACCCAGATCATTCCTGCCATTTAACATTTTCAGTAGCTCCCAGGGACTCTCTTACTTCAAATTTCTTCTTGGTGTCAGGCTTGGGAGCTCATGCCTTGAGTCCCAGGAAGAGACTTGCTGGGAGTTTGAGGCCAGCGTGCTCTTCAAAGTGAATTCTGGGTCAGCCTGGGCTATGGAGTAAAATGCTGTCTTAAAAAGCAACAAAACCTTCACCAAACCTCATGTGATTAGCCAGGTTTTTATTTCTCTACTTCCAAGCCAACACTTGCTATTATCTTCCTTATTTTAGCCATTATGGTGCTGGTAGTATGTTATTTCTTTGTAGATTTGGTTTGTACTTCTCTGACAATTAGTGAGATTCCTTTTCCTATGTTATTATTGGCCTTTTCCATATCTTCTTGCAGAAGTATCTATCCCTAGCCTTTACTCATATTGAACTGACTTGTCTTTTTAGTCTTGATTTGTAAGGGTTCTTTCTCTGTTCTGACTTCAAGTCCTTTGTCAGAGAAATAATTAAAAAATTATTGGCATCCATTCGGTGGGTTCTTTTCAATTTCTCGATGGTGTCCCTTGCTATACATAGTTTTCAGTTTTGAATGGACCTCTATATCTTATTTCTTTGAGTGCTTATTCTTCTGACCATATCTAAGAAATTGAGGCCTAATCCAAGTCATACACATTTGCTTTCGTATGTTCGTCTATGCGTTTTGGAGTAGTCTCAGCCCCACATCTGAGGGCTGGGATGCATTTTGAGCTAATTAGGGGTGGAGCAAGAGAAGGACATTCGTATTCTTCCTTCGGCATGTGTCTGTTCAGCACCTCGGGTCCACGTGTTGGTTAGGCTGTCTCTTTCCAACCAAAGTGCACTAATGCGCTTCTTAAAAACCGTTGAGCGTAAATGTGGGCATCTGTTTCTGGGCATCTGTTTCTGGACGCTCGATCATCTCTCACTGACTTGAGCATCTCTTCGTACCCTCTATGTCTTCAGCATCATTCCCTTTGGAAAGCAGTATGATAAAATCATGTGACTGCTTGAACCCTGAGAGGGAAAGATCTCTCTGGGAAGGACAGGTGGGTCTCAAAGGTAAAGCACAAACCAGCTGCCCTAAGGCAGGGTCCTCCAAATGAAACTGCCCCTTCTTCATGACTGGCTGCTCTACCTGGCGAGTCACCATGGGGCTTGTGGACCGTTGACTGCCTCTCAAAAGGAAGGGTTAGGGGAGAGTCCTAGGTCCCTCAGCTGAGTTCCCATTTACTTCTCCCAGCTGTTTGTATGATTGGGCAGAGGTAGGCGTGAGGTGGGGTGGAGGGGTCCCTGGAAAGGCTGGAATTTACAGGTTTTGTCTGGTCTGCGCAGCTCTGCGGAAGCTGTCATTGACGCTGGGTACAGGCCTTCCAGTAAGGCTGCTGTAGGGTCATTCATACCCGCATCCTACACCTCACTAATTCACTAAAGTAAGCAGAATTAATTCACTGATTCCTCAGAATGACCTTTGGTGCAATCTTAACTTTGGTTTGCTGATCAGGCTGTATAAGGAGGGACGGACATTAATTCATCTCCCAGTGGAGAAAATACCAAGGCTTTGTAGTAGGCACATCCACATACATTGCAATAAAATAATCCCATGCAGAAAGTAGTGTTAGCCTTATTTCAAAGTGAGGAAACTCCAGGCATGGTGATGATCACCTTTAATCCCAGCACTCAGAGGCAGAGGCAGACAGATAGGTCTTTGTGAGTTCAAGGGCAACCTGGTCTGCATACTGAGACCTTGTCACGAAACAAAACAAAATTAAGAAAACTAAAGTTTGGAGAGTTTAACTAATGAACCTAAAATTGTTCGGTAACTGATAGAGGAAGTGACATTTGTTTATACTCAGCCCCAAAACTCCAAAGTCTGTGATATTTTCTTATTGAGGATGTTTTCTTTCTGTCTGCCTAGAAAACACATCTATAAAGCTTCTGTGACTTGAATCATGACTCTTGTGTAGCAGGGTATAATAAAGTCGTCCCACACTAGTTCATAATGGAGTATAATAATAATATAATATATTATATATAGTATGCTATATATAATATAATAATCCAGTAGCCAAGGGACTGCATACGTTTCTACACACACACACACACACACACACACACACACACACACACATATATATATATATATGGCATGTGTAGCCACACCCAGAGTGAGCCAATATCTTAAAGGCTATTGGCTGAAGGAGTTCCCACTTTCCACAACACCTCCCCCTTTTGTCTAAATAAAAGAGTTCTAAGTCTAATACAAAACTATATACAATAAGAACAAATATCAAGTACAAAAACTAGAATTACAACCTGCATAAACAATATCAAGCAAAAAACATATGCTAAATGTTCCATCCTAAGGAATCTAAGTCTTGTATTAGAAATGGCTTGGCTAAGTCATGAGAGGAAAGTAACTATGACTATCTAGTCTTCAACCCCATCAAAGACCTGAGACGGAAATAATATTACTTAAGTAAACCGGAAGTACAATCAAGCAACTTCCAAGAGGTGCAATAAATGATAGAGACAACTGGCTACCTGGGCAATCACCTAAAGTCTTATTTGCAACGTTGGAGCAACCAACTTTGGCTAAGGCCTAGAGTAACTGACAAACCATTTTCAAAGGCAGGAAGATTTTAAAACTGTCTTACCCTGTCTTGGCAAGGTTTGGCAGTCTTTTTTCTTGTATCCTGCTTTGTCCAGTCTGACACTGTGCATTTTGTCAGTGGTTGATTTGTGGGCAGTTCCTTGCCCAAAGGCCAGTCTTGCCAAGAAGAAAACACGCTCCAAGTGGAGTGTCTTCAGTGCCCAACATTCTCTCAGGAATAGATCGGTGCTGCCAGGAGCAATCGTGTCTCACGTCAACAGAACCCTAAGCTATTTAAATGTCATTTTTTTTACAGTTCTTTGAAGTGGTTGAAGATTACTATCTATGCAGAATATAATCTCTATGTATCTAAAGAACCTGATTAATCTAACTGTAAGTATGACAAACATGAATGACTATTGACCTATATTTCCTAATACATATATAGCTTAAAGACTAAGACTTCATATTAGAATATTAAACAGTTTTTAAACAACTATGCAGCAAATGAGGACAATGACATCAAAGTGTAAATAATGTATAAGTATCTTGATCAGATGTACAAATGTATAGAGCAATATGATAAATATATAGAAACATGCATGCAATCTGACAAAATAACTTTGCATAGGTGTACAAATATTGTAAACAGAAGTAGGAGCATATTTAATATATAATTTGAATTTGTATCAATATACAATAATCTATACCAATGTAAATTGTCTATAAATGATAATTCACAAGTATTCACTTTATTACTCACTATTATTATTAGTGTGAGTAGCTCACGCTAATCTACCTATTATTCCACCCAATTTTAGAAAATAAAGGAGACATTTGTAGTTCTTTTGAGTTGACCAATAACTTATTTCACACAACATTTAAAGGACATAGTACTACAATAGAACTAGTTTTGTTTTCTTGATGTTACCCCACTGTCGCCTGCTTTTCCAGGTCCCAGTTCTGTGGTTTCATTTGTAGAACCTCAAAAGAGAGCGAACATTATCTGGTGTAGTTACTGTAGCACAAGCTCTTCAGTTGGGAAAAGACTAGAAATAATCCAATCCGCCGACTTAGTACTTGCTTTGATTGCCACCTCCCAAGGTTGTCCTGAAGCGGACATGGGTGGTGGTTGGAGACTGAGTTCTGGGAGAGCTGTGGATTTAAACCTGAGAAACATTTGTGAAATGGACGAGTACTGGTGCTATTTTGCATAATTGCATAATGCAAGGCTCATTTGTCATCATTGTGTTTTCTTTTCTGAGGACACTGGAGTCTGGGGGAAAGTTACGTTTAGATGATGTAGCTTCAGCCTCTTCAGCTGGACCAGAAAGGCAGTCTGGACCATTCTGTCATCCCTGTTCATTTCTGCCTTCACTGCTGGAGGAAGGAAGAGTCTTGCTTCCCTGAGCAGAGGCTCTGCATCTACATATTTAGATTGTCCAGTTTCTAAGATATGAGGATCCCCACGATTCAACTCCTTTTAGAAAGTTGTGCAAGGCAAAGTTTGACTGCCTGGAGGAACAGCCAGCACTCTTCACTGGGCTGCGAGAACTACACCGTAGATTGAATATTGTACTTGTGTTAAGTCTGAAATCCACAGACTGACATTTAATGCCTGGCTCTGGTAAACCAGGACGCTGGCAAGAAGATCTCTTACCCTTTTCTGTTATTTCAAGGAAGAAGGAAATAACCTGGATCCACTTGGAAATGTGCAAAGTGCGTGCGATGACCTGAGATACTCAATATTTTTCCTACTAACAGGAGCTGATGTGTTCTCTATCTTTAGCACTAACTAGAGTAAGATGTTTAAATGAGTGATCACCACAAATGTAAGGGTCTGTTTTATGGATACATCAGTCTGCTTTACGTTGTTACAACAAAATACCTAAGGCTGGATACTTTATTTAAAAGCTTTATTTTGCTCCCAGGTATAGGAATCCAAGAGCCTGATGTCATAGGGTCTGGGGACACAGGCCTGTAATCCTTCTCCTGAGGGGACTGAGGGCTGGTGTCGCAAGGTCAAGGCCTCCCTGACTACAGAATGAAATTCAAGGCCAGTCTTGGCAATGTCTCAGAATAAAAGGTAAAAAGAGCACTGGGGACACAGCTCAGCGGTAGAGCAGTTGTCTAGCATCCATGCGTAGGCTCATGAGAACCTACTAAGCAGTATGTGACTTTGCTCACCTCTGGGGAGAGGCTGCATGGCTGAGTCATGTGGCAGATGGCACCAGAGTGAAGTATTCTAGGATGGATAAATGTTAAGGCAGGAGGTCAGAGCGCAGGCAGAAAAGACATATTGTGGCTTGCTCATTTGTAACACAGTAGACACCATGGCTGGGTCAGGAGATGACCAATAGCCTTCATTTCTTACAGGAAAGAGTGCATACATGTGCACATATGTGTATATATGTATATATACGGAGAGTGCATATATACGTATATAGATATGTGTATTGTGTAACCTCCAATTTGAACATCTTATCTAGAAGGAGCATTTTATTTTACTCCCCTTCCATTCCTTTTCCTAGAAACAGGAACCACACAAATGTACCCTTGGAGTTCAGATTTGGAGATGGCTTAAAGACGTACACTAAAGATTTGTGTGTTGGGAGCTGGGAACCCAGTGTGGCAGTGTGAGAGGTGATGGAACTATTAAGGAGTAATTAAGTCATTGGAGAGGTTGTCCTCTGAAGGAATTAATATAGGTACCATGCAATCTGCTTAGCTCACAGGAAAGACGATATACACTCACACTCTCTTTCTCTCTCTCTGTCTCTCTCCTCCCTCTCTCTCTCTATCTCTGTCTCTGTCTGTCTCTGTCTCTCTCTCTCTATATATATATATATGTGTGTGTGTGTGTGTGTGTTTGTGTGTATACATGTATATTTATATTCATTCTGGATTAGATTAAGAACATATATACTCTTCACATTGTAAAAAAAAACATTATCAATGTCTCATTTTTAGCCTTGTGACTGAATCATGATAAATACGCTTCTGAATTTCACCTTAGGTACCAGTGAGGCTAAGAGCAAAAACCTTCCCTTGTAGAAGTCTTGAAAGCAGCACATTCTTCCCAATAGCTGAGATAAAGCCTGGGAAGCACAAGCCACAGACCAGATGTTCACAGCGTCGCGATTAGGGTTAGAATCCACCTCCTGGGGGGCCGGGGTCATGAGCACTGTTAGACAGCTAATCCCCGCAGGCTTCTGTATTTTTGTTCTTTCCTAAGAAAGGTTTGCAATCCAAGAATAGGTCTGCAGGTGCTGCTGGTGAAGATTAGGAGCCACTCAAGAGCTGGCTAATCGATCTTGCCAGTTACATGTTAACTGCTGTTAACTTGCCTGTTACATATTACTGAGCAGTTAGGAAGCCTAGAGGTGTTTATGTGATATATGACAAAATACTGAAGTTGAGAGAGAGAGAGAGACAGAGAGACAGAAAGAGACAGAGAGACAGAGAGACAGAGAGACAGAGAGACAGAAAGAGAGAGAGACAGAAAGAGTCAGAGAGAAACAGAGAGACAGAGAGAGACACAGAGAGAGACAGAGAGACAGAAAGAGACAGAGAGAGACACACAGAGAGAGACAGAGAGAGAGACAGAAAGAGACACACAGAGAGAGACAGAGAGAGAGACAGAGACAGAGGGAGAGACAGAGAGAGACAGAGAGAGACACAGAGAGAGAATTTCTTAGGAGTCCAAGGCCTTTCCTGTCTAACTTGCTGCTGTTTCCCCGACTTCACTGTGTCCATCCAAACTTGCATTTTGTTAGCTTTCTTTCACTGACAGCTGCACACCTTGGTGATGGAATTTCTAGAAAAATAGAGAAGTTTCTTTTGTATATTTAGATTTAATTTTTATCATTGTCTTAACACCTGCCAACACCAGCGCCCAAGTTCAGATGCGGAATTTCATGATGACTTTGAATGGGCTGTTTCTGTGGTCACGAAGGTGGCCTCTGTCTCAGATAGTGCTGATCTTGTACAAAGTAGAGCCCTTTAGGTCTTGGTGTTCAAACTTGCCTTTTCTCAATGCTTATTTGTAGAAGAAAATGATAGATGTGTAGAATTTCAGATAGCTTATTCATGTAATTACATCCTGAGAGCAGCAGAACGAGCGGTTTTCAGTCCGCGTCTTCTCGCAGTGCCCACCACAGACCTGTAACTCCGCCTGACTCCTGGATCCACTAACGATCCTCCACTCTGGGTCTTCAAAGGGGACTGATTTCATAAATCTATGTCCTTTACGATGATATCATTTTAGGAAATAGCAGCCTTTCACAGCTGTGTGTGTTAGGGGTCTATTTAAGAAGCTGATTTTTACAATGAGCAGGGAAATTGAAGCTAATCGATATTCAATATGCTGATGGTCAGAAAATAGATTACCTTCCTGTGAAAAAAAAATGTGTATTTTCTTTAACTCCCATACCGGTTCGCACTCTGAAAGAATACAATGCAGAGTTCATACACGGAAAGCTCTCTAGCCTGGCCGATGGGGTGCCGTGTCCAGATGTTCAGAGAGCAGAGACATCTGTGCAGGCAAGTCAGTTTGCAATCATGCTCTTCAGCCAGACTCCACTGTAATTTTACCTTATGACCTATCCAAGTGGCTCATAATCATTTTCTCCCGAGGCCTCCTTGTCATTTGACTAAACTTTGTAGATACTCTTTAATTCCCTCCTCGCTCATGCCTTCCAGTGTTTTGTGAAAATTTGACCCAAGCTCATGACAGGAGCAGCGCTGACAACACCCCAGGGTTCCT
Organism: Chionomys nivalis; assembly: GCF_950005125.1. Taxonomy (NCBI): domain Eukaryota; kingdom Metazoa; phylum Chordata; class Mammalia; order Rodentia; family Cricetidae; genus Chionomys; species Chionomys nivalis. The sequence goes on along the minus strand of NC_080100.1, from coordinate 51,488,771 downwards.
GCTCGGGAGTCCTTCTCCAGGGCTTCCTTTCCAGGTACTTGGTCCTGGCATTGTGGTGTCTCTCCCTTCATTTCCCACTAAGTGTGATTTTATCTCACCTTCAGATCCGTATCATCCTCGCTGCAAATGCTGGCTTTGATGTTAGTGCGAGTGGCTGTACACATGGTTGAGAGGTGGGGAAAGTTCATGCTTCATTTCCCAGGCGGATCTTCTACAAATTCAACAGAGAGTACCAACTGGGCCTAAACACCCTAATTTATATGTCCCAACAGGTATTTACTCTGCCAGCATTGTGGAAGAGGCGAAGGCTGGGGCTGGAGAGGTGGCTCAGAGGTTAAGAGCATTGCCTGCTCTTCCAAAGGTCCTGAGTTCAATTCCCAGCAACCACATGGTGGCTCACAACCATCTGTAATGAGATCTGGTGCCCTCTACTGGCCTATAGGATATATATAGGCAGGATACTGTATACATAATAAATAAATCTGTAAAAAAAAAAAAAAAAAAAAAGAAAGAAAGAAAAAAAAAGAAAAAGAGGCGAAGGCTGCAGGCTACAGAGTGTGCCCTTCAAAGAGACTGAAACACAGGAGGCACCAATCCCAGCTAAATACATAGGAAACATAAATTACCTCCAAATGCCACAAAACAAGTAATGTTCAAACACCCACAACCCACGACGGAAATCATTTTTCCATTTCTTCCCGTTCACTGACACTTCTCCAGGGGCTTTCAATAGTCTCTGACAGAAGCTACAGCTAGCAGCTCAACGGATGTGTGGATCACAGTGTGATCTACCTGGGAGCAGAGAGCATTCTCTACTCTGCAATGCATAACAAATGACTTCACCCATGACTGTTTCTGTGTAGGGAGGGCTTCTGATAAAATGGAGGTAGTAGTACCACTTGATATTCAGATGTTCCTGGCACATTGGAACCACCAACGGACAAGAGCCGCCAACGTGCGGGGGCTCGGGGACTTAGATTGCATGCGGTTGTGACTACACAGTATAGAGTTTGCTGCTTATTTGCTCTGTGTTCTCTTCGGAGTTGATCTAGCCAAGCGCGATAACCTTAAAGAATTTACAGGAAGAGGGTGCAAGACAAAAGTTTCTCTTTTTAAAATTTGTTTTGTGTTTCTTCTCAACTCAGCAACTCAAACAACTCTCCCACAATTACCTTCATCTTTTTATAAAGGTGAAGTCTTATATTTACTGTGATATTTATTAGGAATTTAGCGGGTATGTTCTTTTGAATGGTTGTTCTTGCTAATTCTCTGCTTGTAATGCTATGTAGAGTTTTGAATAATTTATTCCTAACCCGTCAGCCCTCTTGTTATTTCTAGCATGTAATTTTGCGAAATAGCAAGAATACTTAACGCACTTTCGTAGCAGAATGTCTCTCTGAAAGCTTCTCTTTCAATGAAGTCAACTGGGATTCATCTATGGGAGATGTCATGGGAACAACATCAGCAACTTCAGCATGGATACAGGCACAGACCTTCTAGGACCCTTTCTGGACAGAGCAGTTGCATCAAGATGCATTTGTGCTTGAAGTTGTTAATTGGTGGCAACCTCTGCATGTGAAGCACCACAAACTGTCTCCATCTCATTTGCATGTTTCCTCTCCAACCAACCGTCACGGGTGACTTCACGTAGGCTATCTACAATACCGTGAATGGGCCAGCTGTGGCCATGGCTTTCAGTAGTGGAGTTTCCAAAAAACATTATTTTTCTTTTCTTGGCAAAATGCCTCAGGTTTCTCACGTAGGAAGTGGCCTGCTGAGTGGTGTTCCAGAGCCATGAACCTGTAAGGTTGTTCAGATAGGTGTGAGTGCACACAAACGGAGACGGAAGGCAGGAGGGAGCCACTGAAGTGGACAAATTCAGGTGGGCTCGGAAATAGCGGGTTAAGTGCAAAGACTTCAAGAGCAAAAGGCCCATGCAAACTGCGCCTGACAGGGAAGAAAACCCAAACCGACTGGGTCTGTGCCTTGATGTATAGAAGCATCTCAGACAATTGTTTGAGAGTTTGGGGGGAAATTTGGTGGGGGTGGGGGGATACAAAGGAAGATTTCTTGGCTGAGCTCTGTCCTTACACAATGAATGCAGACGATTCAACCCCTGACTGTTTGACTGTCTTTTGCTCCCACCCCTGGGGGGGGGGGGGTGGCGAGAAGTTGGTGGGTCTCCTGTCTGGACAAGGATCCCTTTCAGAATGGCTAAAATGCCTTCGATATCCATCGAAAACTATCTTGAGTACGGGGAGAATGTGTCTGGACGCAAGCGCCAAAGCTGGGAATATAGTCTGTGACTGCTTGCACAGTTTCCCCAAATAGAGAGCAGGACCTGGAAATTGCAGCCCCCTCTCCAGCTTGCGGTTCTCCAGGGCCACCAACCAATGTTCTTCCCGCCCCGCCGGATCCGGTCCAGGATCAGGGCCCCAGAGAATGCTCCTCCAAAGTGCGTGAGGATGGGACCCGGCAGGGCTCCGGGACCCCTCTCGCCGGGATCCCGCGTCGCGCACACCATTCCCAGCCCTGCAGGACCTCCCCCCCCTCCACGGAGGCTGGGCCTCGCCGACCCCTCCCCGTGCGGCGGCCGGAGGCGGGGATGCTGAGTGGCAGCGGCCGGCCTGACTGCGAGGTTCAGCCGCCTCCTCCCGCTGCGCCCGCCCCTCGGCCTCCGCCCCGGCGCCGCCGACCCTCGGGTCTGCTCCCGCCCTCGCCCGTGTGGGTCCGCAAGGGCCAGATCGAGGCGGCAGCGAGGTGGCTGCACGGAGAGCCCGGCTGGGGAAGGCTTCATGCTCCCGGCTCAGAGCGTCCCCGGCCAGGTAGGCGAGGCGCGGGGAGCCCGGGAGGGGGACGGTCCCGGACAGCGCACGGGGGCGCGGCGGGACAGACGGTGGGTGCCGGAGCGGGAAGGATCCGCTGTAGCGCCGGCAGCAGACGTGGACGAAGTTGAGCGTGGAACTGCTTCTTCTGGGGGAGCTGCAGGAGTCCCCCGCCAGTCCTGCTCCGTGCCGCGTGGGTCTCACTGGCCACAGACCCCAGCTGCATCTCAGACCCGGGCTGCATGTTTTTTTGTGGCAAGCACAGAGACCGGGGGTGAGGGTTGGAGAGGAGGTGGGCGGGCGTGGGGGTGAGGGGAGTACACCATATCTGGGGCGGGTGAAGGACGAGGTTTTATGCAGTTCCTACCCCCGCCCGGCTCCCTTCTCTCTCCGGCTATTCGCGATCTCGTGCTCTCTGAACTAAGAAAAGCGAAAAGATTTTCTCCAAGCCGGCTTAACTTTTCTGTTATTTCAGGAGCTTCAGAGGTTTTTATGGAAGTCCGTTGTGGAGTGTGAGAAAGGCAGAAACTCTCACCCTCATTCCCAATCCCGGGGAAGCTCCCTGTATTTTTGTGCCGTGATTGTTTGTGCTTGTAGATTACAGCTGGTGACCCATATGGAAAAGTGGAACCACTGCCCGCGAGTGTGTGAAGCCAGAGGGCGGCGAGGTGTGGGGGAGCCATAGAGTAACCCAGACTTCCTTCGAAGGGACTTTCATTCTCTGAGAGCTCTCCCTGCCCAGATGGAAGAGAAGACAGGAGAACTTATCTTGCTTTTTCTGATGCTCTCCTAATCACTTTAAAAACTCCTTTTCAAATTAAGATAGAGAACACATTCGCGACGATTAAATCATTTAGAGACGGGGAGGACAAAAATTCTTCTGCAGTCAAGATTTCCATCCAGCCTGTGTTGGAAATCTGATCTTGATGAGCTAATATTCGAAAGGGTTAAAGCAATACAGAACAACATCTTATTTTGTAATAGTTACCTCCAAGTGGTCACACAGAGCAGACACTGTGGCTTGTGGTCTGTGGCAGGGTAGCATTTTATGGCGGGAGGTGGCGCATTGTGAGTGCAGGAGGATGGGGAGGGGGCTGCTCATTTGTCTTGGAGCTAGGCTGGTTAGGAAGAGTAATTACACTGCAAACAAACATTTGTGAATATAATTTGAGTCATGATACATGAACCCGTCATTTGTCTGGGGGGGGGGAAGGGATCTTTGTAGATGAGAGAAAGTAGTGCCTTATGGGAAAAATGATACACACTGTTTATCCATGTGCATGGCTCACAATTGATAGCACCTGCTAACAGCAGAGATAGGGACTTAGAGATTTTGCTGCCTGCAGGGGTTGAGCAAGACAGGGAGGAAAATCTACAGCAGGAAACGGTCAGAAAACAATGAATTGAAAACTTCAAGAGTGTGTGTGTGTGTGTGTGTGTGTGTGCAAAAGTTGTGTCCGTTTTCTGTATTATCATCACTGCAAAGAATTGCCAACATAGGAGGATTAAAATTAAGGAGACTCACAGGACTGGGAGCTGGCTCGGTCATTAAGAGCTCTTGCTGCTCTTCCAGAAATCCTGAGTTCATTTTCTAGAACCCAACTCAGGTAACTCACAACTGTCTAGCTCTACCTCCTGGGGATCCAGTGCCTCTGTCTCCATAGCTACTTGCATTCATGTGCACATACCCAAATGCAGACACACATCTAGACGGAATTGAAAATCAATCTTAGAAAAAGTCTTTAGACGACTCGGATTCAGTCTGTCGAACTCATTGTGTGAATCCTATGTGAACATTTGGCAGGCTATTTTCTTGTTCTCAGCCTTGGTCCCCGTGTCTATAAAATAGTGGTGGTATGTCTGGAACAATGGCTCTGGTGTTAAGAGCTCTCGTTGCTCTGTCATGAGGACTGGAGTTCTGATCCCAGTACCCACATCAGGTGGCTCAGAAATGCCTGTAACTCCAGCGCCAAGGCATTCCATAGCCTCTTCTGGCCTCCAAAGGCACCTGCTCATACATGTGTGCCTACATACAGATACACACACACACACAATTAAATCCCAGAGATGGCACCGCAGTTAATAGTGCTTACTGCTTTCTAGAGAACTGGATTGAATTCCCGCCACCAGCGTTGGGTAGCTCATAACTGTCTGTAGCTCCAGCTCTTAGGGATTGGATACCCTCTTCTGGCCTCTGCAGGCACTGCATTCATTTGTACAAACTCATACATTGATACACAAATATCCACAGAATTAAAATGCTAATAGTAAAATAACCAAAGTTTTTGAAAATGGTAGTAACGAGTTCAAGTCAGAGTCCTTGGAAGATTAAGCGATATCTTTGGGGCTTGAGATGGTTTCCTATGCACAGTGAATGCTCAGAAAATGTTAACAATTGTCAGCACTCTGAGTCCCCAGGGTTAGGGGAATGTGAGGATACCCTGATTTTCAGATGAATGACTGAGTTGAGCCATGCCTCTGATGGTCCATACCTAGAAATACCCACTCTTTCTAGAACTTTCAGACTCCATTCTTTTGGTCTCTCCTGGTGAGCCTTTTCTGGACCACCTCTTCTAGGCGTTTTGTAGTGCAGTATCTATGTGTCCCTGAGAGCTGGCGTGCAGAGGGCTCATCATTCCAGGTCTGTGATCTTTGTGCTGGCAGATTCTCAGGTCCCCATATCCCTTCAAAATAAATATCCATGTTTTATTTGGAAAGAAAACAACTTAAAAACTCAATAGTGGTGAACATGATAAACACTGCCCAAGAATGCTAAAATCAATGTTATACTCAATGCTTACTAGTCTTAGAAAGATACAGGAGGTCTGTAAATGCCCAATTTCCAAATTTTACTAAAAACAAAACAAAAAACCAGGCTTAAGGTATGCCTTGAGGTTGTAGACACCTGAGAGCAAAGTGAACAGAGATGCCCTTAACATAACAGTTATTTCTCGAGGATGGGAACTGTTCCCTGTGTTCCTCCTCCTCCTGATGAGGGGTGGTAATATCACTTTGTTCGTTTGTTCATTCATTTATCCTGTCATTCAGCTGATGTTTTTGAAGCTTCTCCAGTAGGACAGGTTCTGAAGCCTCACTGTACTTTCAAAGAGCTCCACAGGGTGTGGACAAGGTAGCCAGTGCCATAATGCAGGAATCCTGGCTTCATAGGAGTGGGGCCAAGAGAACCTTGGAGATTGGGCTTTCCCTAGAGAGCGGCCTTGGGGATGGGGACTTCCGGGAGGGAGCACTTGTGAGGACCCCATTTGGAGAAAGATGACGAAGAGTAGTTGAACTGGAGCCTTCTAGAGGTATGTGCAACCTGGTGCTGGCTGCAGAGACAGGAAGAAAAATTGGGTTTTCAGACAGAGGATGAAAGAGGGCCGGGACAGAGTGTGTCGCGTGGCTGCAGGGCTGCAACCTCCCTCCGTCACCGGGTCTGTTGAGCGCAAAAGCGAACAAAGGCATTCTTAACAAAACAGTTATTTCTTGATCCGGTGACTGCTCTGTGTGGCTCCTTCTAATTTTGGGGGTGTGTTCAGTTTTTTCATTTGCCCATTCATCTCTCCTGTCATTCAGAAAAATGTCTTTTTAGTGCTGCAGGTGAGAGCCCTTTGTGTCCTGTGACCGAAGCTTTTGAAATGTCGTCTCCTTTCAACAGGCCCAAGTGGGAATAATTAAGCTCCTGACCCTTGGCCTCCATGGCCAACCTCAGACTGATGCCATCCTGCAGGCTTGAAGGGATCTGTTTTCTTTGAACTGGAAGACCTGTGGTCCACACAGAATGGCTCTGAGTGTGTTTAGTACTGAGGGTGTGCAGCTAAGGAAATGGATTCCGCCCCTGCACATGTATGTTGCGGCAGATGTTTGCATGTCCCTATGTCCAGATGTTGAAGCCAGACACCAGGAAGGAAGGCCTCCAGGAGGGGCTTAGGTTTCAGTGAGGTACTGAGAGTGGGTCCCCCGTTCTGAGCTCTTCTTTCCTTCTGAGGACACATTGAGGGAATAGTGTGTATTTTTTAAGACCACCTGGTCTATGATATTTCTCAATAGCAGCTTGAACATTCTAGCACACACGCATGCACTTGTGCCCACACACATACACACACACGATGACCTTCACTAGCTAAGATTATGAGTGAGATTTGTGTATGTCTACACTACCCTGAATTAATTTAAAAGGTATGTTATCCATCTGTTTTCTCAGTTTAACCTTAAACCACCAACTAGGTCAAGAGAAACAACCAGCTCCGACGTGAAGGCTTGGTTGGCCAGAAAGGGGAACCCTGGTGTACTTTTCCTGTTCTTCACGTGACTTTGTTCTGATTTTGATTCAATAGCACATCCTATTCATTAGGCGGTTTTTATGGACACTAATCAAATATTCTGAGGAACTCGAAGAGGGCTTCAGAGCTGTTTGCTTGGGGTGAACTTGTTAGTTTTACCCAAACTTTAAAAACTTTATGTGGTTTATGAAACAGTGGGCGCTGAACCCTGAGCTCAGTTCTAACACTTACATGCAGAGCATCGGGCATTTTACACCATTTCTAAGGAACGACACTTGGCACTAGTGAGGCAATAGCAGCGGTACAGAAAGTTTATCCTTTCCTCATGAGGAGAATTTCAGTTAGGAATAATCAGCCTGAGGCTGCGGAACCCCGGCTAATACACGGAAGTGGCAGCCACATGCTTCTCTCCTTGTTGGTGGAAGACTGGCAGCACCTGTCTCAGAAGTGCGTTTCCCCGCCTCGGCTCCGCGTGCTCTGCACATCTGTGCTCTGTGTTCTCTCTGATGGGCAGTGCCAGGCTTCTCCAAGCCTCATGTTCAAGAAGGGAACAAGCTTATCAACTGCTTTTTTTTTTTTTTTTGTGGGGTGTGTGTGTGTGGCTTCCTTGGGGGGTTATTGCTGTTCATTTAAATTTCATTTGCGGAATCATTGAAAGGGTGCCAAGTTGACCCCATGACTGTGTGGGATCGCAGGCATGCTATTTAACTTGTGCACAACCCTGTCCCCTCTCCTTGCCGTGGAGTTAGGCTAAGTCCAGTGTGGCCTGATGGATCATCGTCTGTCTGTGTAACCCGTTTGGTACCTTGCCTCCCGCCCTCCACTGGGTTGGAAGGAAATCGGCTAGAGTTTTAACTGGTTATCTTGGTATTTCTGTCTAATTGATAAAAAGGCCTGACTTAAGTACTTTTTAGGCAAGCTAGGGGGTTTGGGGAGTTTGGAATTGTTGCTGCCTTCAGGAGAACCCGAGGCAGCAGAGGGTCTGAAATAGCTTCTGCAAGCCCTTCCCGCATGCCTGGAAAGTTTAGAGGGGCTCTCTTTCTTCTGCTGGCTCTATTATTCAGCATTTTCTTTCTTTCCTGCAGAGCTGTGCTGTCAGGGGCTCCTGGAGTTCAGGCTTCCTTTCTTTGGCCAGGCAGTGCTGGACTGAGCAGGCGTGTTATTTTCCAGCCCTGGCGGCAGCGAGCCAGGTGTTTAAGGAAGGTTCTGACTGCATCGACAGTGGCCTCTTCCATCTGCAGATAAGTGGCACCTGGTACACACTGATGAAGGCCAAAACAACTTCTTAAAAAGTTGGGTCCCGTCCCCCCCCCCACCCCCGCCTTGCCTATACCAATCAAGTTTTAGGAACTGAAAAGTCATACATTGGATCGGTCAATAGTGTCTTGCATTTTATAAAGGCCTGAGGTTCGTATACTAAACACACCCTTTGGAAAAACATGGCTCACGACTTTGAAAATCATTTCAGATCATGCTCTTTTCGTGGAACTGGCCAATAGTCCGCCTCGAAGACATCTGTGTACGGTGAGGCCCATCAGTGGATGTTCTGAACGTCACTCTTTCTCGCCCTCATCCTCGAAGGCTTCCCTAGGGATGGAACTCTACTAATTTACTGACTACGCAGATCCACGCTGTGACGGGGCACAGCGTGCCTCTTAATAGGGGTCTGTAGGTCAGCTTTCATCCAAGTCTTCATTTGGTAAGTGGGTGTGCTTAGGGTGTATGGGCTGCTCATGTGGGTTTTTTCCAGCTTATGCCTAGGTCCGTGGTTCTTTAAATTAGTGAAGGAAGGGCAGAATCCAAAGAAGCAGAAGGACTGTGTGGAATTCTTAAGCTGTGGCACAAAGTCAAGAACCGTAGGTGGGGACAGCACCGGCCAAGAGGCCACACCACATCAGATAATGACCCAAGTAGTTGTGATGATGTTGAAGGGGTGGCAGTTTCTGCGCACACCTTGTGTGACCGGCTGGCCAGGGCTATTTAGGATAGATGATCGTCAGATCCACACTGCTCTCACAGCTTTGGATCTAAGAAAATGGTGACCTTGTCACCAGCCACCTTTATCAACAAAGCTTCTAGGATTTAAAACATTAAGAAAAAAATTTTGAATTGCCACCAACTTAAATATATATATATATATATATATATATATATATTTGATTTAAAATATCCTGGCCAGTGGATTATGATCTAAGTATGTCATTATACGTGGTATGAAATTACAGATAGATAAATGGATAGATAGATAGATAGATAGATAGATAGATAGATAGAAATCAAGTTTTAATAATCTTGGCCACAAGACTTGCCATTTCTTCTGTAAATTTTCAGCTTTCTCGGTTCTGGTGTGTCTACCCTGTGCTGATAATTGGTCTGACCTTGTCATCTTTCGAGCCAGCCTTCCCTCAGGGCTCTGTCTGTTTCCTCAGTGAACTTTGCTTACTGGTCACTGAGGTCTTTTGAGGCCTCCCTTGGTGGTGCCCTGCAGGGCCTCTCCTTGTCGGTCCTTTCAAGTCCTCTCAGGAACCCAGGGGACACTTGCAGGCAGCCTGAGGGCAGAGGGCTGAAGTCTGTGCCAAGTTCCAGAGGAAGCTAATCATACCCGTGACCTCGACCTCATTAACTTCATGCTGGAACCCAGAGACCCAGCATTCCATGGCATTGTTTGACTCTGGATTGTCCCTGCTGATTTATGGTCCTGGGACTGTACGCCTGTCTCCTAAGGGAAGGGAGGCAGAAGTAGAGCCAGATGCCAGTGTGACTGACAGGCAGCACTTCCTGACTCCTTTTGACTCCCTCGGAAGGGGACTCTGGAGTGTCATCCAGTCATTGAGCCAGGCTGAGGGGGATTTGGCCCCAGACAAAGCCGGACTGACAGGCCTGGAGTGAAGAGTGGGAGGAGCAGCAGAGGCCTGGGAGAATGGGAGAGCTGTGTGGGCTGCTGGTCCACGGGCGGGCTGCCGGGAGTGACAGCAGTAAACCCTCACCAGGAACTCTCTTCCAGCAGGGCGGGTGGGGCTGGAGAGTCTCTGCATTTCTAGCAAGTTCTCTTGGTGGTGCTGCACCTGGTGTGGCGAAGCTGAAGCTGTGAAGGCCGAACCTTGCCTGGCCAGAGCCTGTGGAGTCTGGCTTGGAACAGTTTGCCTGCTTTTACTGGGATGGGATTGAGGGCCTCGAAGCTCTTTTGGGGGCCCTGTGGCCTGCCAGGAGCAGCTGTGCAGAAATTGTCCTTAAGGTAGGGCAGGGCAGTTCTGAGGTCTTTGTGGTGTGGTATAATATGGCTGTTGGGTGACTTGGTTCGGGCTAAATCCATTGCCTTGCCTGTTGGTTGTGCCACAAGTTCAGAGAAAGAAGACTCTAAGTTCCTTCAGTTAAACCTGCATTTTTCCCACACACCCTGTAACTTTGAAGTTATGTGCTTACAAAGCATTTTCAAAGTTGCCCATTGTTTCCCCGAGCTTTATTCTCAACCTTGCTGAGCTCTCTGCTGGGTGCTGGCTAGATATTTGCATTCCCAGGCCCTCCCCTGGGGTTCTGACCTATAGTTTTGGACTGGGTCCTGAGAACCCACGTTTTGTAAACAAACCTTCTTCTAAATGGCTTTTAGAATCAGGCGGAGCCTGAGACATTGGCCAGGCACTGGGCCAGCCTCACCTGCTCCTCTCCAGATTGTGAAGAGCTGGCCTGGCCCCGCAGGGGAGCTGCCTCCAGTCTTGTTTTGACACTCTTGCCCTTAAGAAGAAACTGATAGTTTGAGTGGTACCAAATCAGAGAGCACTGTGTCAGCACCGTTCGAAGTCACTTCCCCCAAAGCCTTTATTTTTAGGAATGTTTAGGAATGGGCGCTGATTACCAAGGGCTTCCAGGACTGGGGGTGGGGGTCGTTCTCGTAGATAACCGGGTTGTAAGCATTGTGCCTCTGCAGGCTTTGAAGGCTGTCTCATTACTGAGGTCCCCATCCCCTCCCCCATGTTGACTCAGATCCTTGAGATAAAGAGCATCTCTGTCTGAAGTAATGGGTGGACAGAAGAGACATCAAAGGCTCCCCATCCTCCGCGAACCAGCTGGGATCTGATCTAAGTGACCCGGGAGACTGAGGCAGCGGTCTCGTCCATCATTATAACAACGCCAACCTCCGCTTCTACAGATATGCTTTGACTGCACCTGAAGGGTGGCGTCAGCATAGGAAGCATCTGAAGTGGGAAATAGTCTGTGTGCTGGCATCAGGGTGGATGCAGCAAGAAGAGTGGGCACCACGGTGCGGGGAGCCAGCACAGGGTCTCTGAGTTGCAATATGCACAGGTCCTATGGGCAGGAGATCTGGTATTAGCAGCATTCCTTGATGTGCCCTGGGTGTCCTCAGTGCTCCTACGCTACCTGTGGACCTGTGACACACAGTGAGGTCCTTCAGCTCCCATGTGGTCATGATGCGAGGGCCATTCCCTGGAAACTGAATATCCAATCCACTTCTTCATGGTCAATGTTGATCTGAGTGCTTTGGATCCCATTTCCCCACTTCTTATGAAGAAAAGCAAGAGCTGTGAAAATATAGATGTGAGAATTGGTCTCCGTCTTAGAGAAACATGCTTTGCTCATGAATGAGAAGTGGGAGAAGTTCCCAGAGTAAGACAGGTAGCCTGGGCTTTTCTTGGTCCTGGAATACTTGGTAGATCCTGGGCTTTGGTGTCTTTGTGACCATATGTTTTGTTCTGTGCTCCCAGAAGTATCTTGTCTCTTTGGCAAGACCAAGTGTTTCCTTGCTGGAGCACTCAGATTCGGTGCCTAGGTAGAAAAAACAAAACAAAACAAAACAAAACAAAAAAACCCATCATGAGAGAACAACATGTCTGCTTGCTGGAAATGCAAAGTGGAGACTTTTCTTGGGAAGATGCTGTCCCTGTGGCCTTCCTTTGCCACACCAGGGGTAAACTGGGCTTTTCTGTGCAGTGTTTCTGCAGGCCTAGGAACTGCTCCAAACCTCCACAAAACCAGAGCTGTGTTTTTCTTTTGAATCGAAATGGGTTTCAACTGAGTATGAAGTCTTGCCCTCAAAGTCCGTGCTGGGTTATAGACTAGGCCAGCTCTGGACCCTGCATTTAAAACACCATCCCAGCTCTCCTAAAATAGCTGCAGGGGTTTTTGCATCTGCAGTACTTTTTGGTTTATGACTGACTGTTGCTGCTTCCAGGGCATCCCATTTTGCCGCTGTTCCTTTTGCTAGCATGCTGTTGGCTTGTGTTCTAGCTTTACGCATGCTTCCTTGCCTCACATGCTGGGAGAGGTTTCTCCAACTTCTCTGAATCAGCTCTGCGAAGACTCCTGGGTCAGGTTGTCTTCATTTTGGCTTCTGTTCACTGTTTCTGGGGCCCAACTGCTGCCTGTTCCCTTCTCTGTCTCTGGTCTTTGAGCACCCTCAGGACAGGAAACCTGACATGTGTTCATTCATATGTCTTCAGTCACAGTGAAGGTCAAGTGCAGACCATATAGGAGGCCTTAATCTCTATAACTTCAGGGGATGCAACCAAGACACAGGTAGGTTAAGTACTAGACATTGAGCTAACATCAGGACTCCAACCCTTTGGTCAAGTGACATTGGCCAGATCTTCTGCCAAGAAGCCATAACTATGACTTGTAAGTCTCTACTGGGACCATTAAATGAGATGCGCCAAGTTGACACATGTGCCTTTTCCATTGTTTTTCAGGTAAATGAGAAAGCAGACACTTGAGTTCACAGATGGTCTGGCATTTCTGCCATTAAGAGACACTTCATATAGATAAAAGTTGGTTCCTGGGTTCACTCATGTATAGCTAGGTTGTCTTAGAATAGCATGACAGTCTGTCTTGGTAGCCATCCGAAGTTCTTAGTCACTGGAAAGAGATAGTTAAAGGAAGGGTAACGTACTCGCTGAGAAAGCTAGAAAGTGGTCCTCAGCCCCTGTTGCATTGTAAGTCACCTGGGGATGCTTGCCCAAGCGGCTGTTATGGCTTGAATGTGAAATGTCCCCCTCGGGCTCATGTGTTGAACAGCTGGTCTTTCACTGGGTAGCTCTATTTTGCTGAGTTCTAGAAACATTAGGAGGTAGGACTGAGCTGGAAAAAGTAGGTCATCGGGGGCATGTCCTTGAGGGTAAAATCTTATCATTTCCCTTCTGTATCTGTCTGGCATGGGCATACAGCTTCCTCTTCTCTATGTTCCTGCCGCCATGATGTTCTGCCTCATCGTAGGTCCAGGGTCAATGAAGACAAGGACTGGGCACTGAAATCTCTGAACCTGTGAACCCAAGTACATCCTTCTTCTCTTATGTCTGTCAGGCGTCTGGTCACAGAATAAAAACGAAAAATGAAAATAAAATGTTTAATTCACAGGCTTCCTCCTTGGTTTTGCCAACCTTCTCATTCTTCACCGTTTGAAGTAGTGAGTGTTTTCATTTCTTCTTTTAGTACCAGGTCAAAATCTCACCCATTCTTATCCAACTATCTAGAGAAAGGTTCTTTGGTGTATGGCTTCCCCTAGCTGTCCAACAGAGTAGGCAGTGTTCTATCTACATAACTCCATGCCCTTTCAGCGTTGAACTCAGCTTCCTTGCTCCTTAGGCTGTCATCTTCCATCTCCTGTGGTTCCTGACATGGAACAGATGTTCAATTATCAAATAAGTAACAGTCAGAAGAAAAACTAAACTGAGGTATAGCATCCTACTCCTCCAACCGCAAGACACAATGTGTTTCTAAAATACATAATTTGTAGAGTGTCTTGTAGATTAATTACTTGGCCGTGTGCATAATCTCGTTAAATCAAGAAGAGTTTTGATTCTTTTCCTGATTGGAAAGGATGGGAAGGTAGGATTTTGTCTGCTTCTTGAATACTGTGACATCGGTCATGGGGCAGAATGGGGTCATACGCAGCCAGCACTCTTGACTGTCCTTGGAGAAACATTGTCAATCAAGACCCATAAGACCCATCAAGCATTGACATGTGGACCAGCACTCAGTCTTGCATCTGCATGTGTAGGCCTATGGGAACAGACATGAGGTTTTCCAACTGGCTACCCAGGAAGAAATAAAAAGCCCTTCAGGGACTCAGGCATTTGTTTCAAACTATAGATTTTGATTGTTGTGATAGAAGCAGTGGGCCAGAGCTGGACACCTTGGGATAAGGCAACTTTATCCTGTGAATTGAGAGCACCTTCCCAAGTGGTTCACCTAAGTGTTGGAGTCAGAATGGGAGCGACATCCTTCCAGGAGCTGGGGGTGACTGAGTTCACTGAATCATGGGAGTGTTACTTAAATCTAATCAAGACTGTTGCCATGAAGGGGAATGTGACCTTGAGGTTTTATCCATTCTTCTGACTTCTCATCTTGCCCCTGCAGTAGCTCAACTCAGGGTCTTTCCCAGTTGCTTTTCTGGGTGTGTGCTGGCAGGCACATGGGGAGCGCCCGACAGTTTATAGTGAACAGTGAGCATCTCCGGTGGGGTGGGGCTGACTTTCAGAGAATCTCATTTTATTCATTAAGATTCTTAGCAGGTCGGGAAAACAACAAGCAGACCAAGGCTAGAGAGATAACTAGGGCATTTAGAGTGTCCTGTTCTAAACTGCTCTTGCAGAGGTCAGATTGGTTCCCAACACCTACATAGGGCAGCTAGCAACTGCTTACCACTTTGGCTCCAAGGAATCTGGTGACCTCCTCTGGCCTCCACAGGCGCTGCACTCAGATGCGCTGCCCAACACATATACACATGTATGGCTAAAAAATTTAAATCTTAAAAACAGCAAAGTAGGTCAAACCTTCATGTTAATTGGGCTGTCTTTCTCACGGGGCTGGCTGTGTGACATGCCTGGAGGCACGCTTCAACTGGATGACTAGTTAAATCTCAAATCATCCTAATTAGAGAACCCAAGTAATATATCTGGTTGCTAATTTTCTTAAGAGTTTCCGAGTTGGTTCTGTGTGTTTTAGATTTGTATGTTCATTCAGTGAAAGCTTTCTAAAGATGGGGCTGTGGGTGCCTAGTCAGTCCGATTTACAGATCTGGGTCTGTGTATTTCTAATATGACTGTCCTAGCACATTGATTCAAGGATGCTGAAGTGTGGAGCTTTTACTTCTGGGAGAGGTATTTAGAAACAACCAAAGCCATAATAATCAGTGGATGCAGCTACTAGTCTACTAGTTTGGGGTTCCAGGGTTACTAACCTATGGGCTCTGATTTAGTGCTGAGATGATGTCTGGGAGGTAGCAGCAAATACATACATTCTCACATACATATGTGTATACATGGCATGCATACATAAGTATATATATGCGTACATACCTAAACTCTAACCCTTTCCACAATCAGGCTTCATAGTTGTTTTTATTATTTTTTACGTTGTGTTTGTGCATGTGTGTGAGAGACAGAGAGACAGGCAGACACACACAGAGAAAGAGAGAACTTTTCGATGTTGTTGACTCTCCTTCCACCAGTGGGTCTTGGGAATTGAACTCAGGTGGTCAAATGTGAGCATAATGACATAACTACCAAGTCATCTTGCTGGCCCCTTTTTAGTTTTGGTTGTTTTTGTTTGTTTAAGATGTAGCTCCTAACAGAGAAAGCAGTCTCCCAAATAGCCTTTCAAGAGCAGGCAGAGCGGGTTCCCTGATGGACATCTCTGGATTCCATCTGCCTGCCTCTATTTCCAGATCACAATCAATGCATAATTTAGGAGCACTTTTTCTTGGATCAGGTAGCTGTCAGCTGTAATTTTTGGCTGGCGTCTTACCCACTGTTGGATCTTGTTGTTGATTGGAAAGATTTGCAGATCCGTTTTCCAGGAAAGGTCCATTTCCAGTGGAATATGTTAAGCATTTTGCTTTATAAAGATGTTTCTCTCTACACTCTTATGGCCTCTTTCAGTTAAGCAATAGCTCTTCCTTCTTTAGGGTCTTTTAAGACTGTGGACCTGAGCTGGGAAGAGGCCCTTTGGATAACTTTTCTTAGGAGGCATGAAGAATTTAAAGCAGCCTGGGTTATAGAGCAAAACTATGTACAAAGAAAAATCCGAAATTATGACTTTCTTCCCTCATATCTTCTTCAATGATAATGAGTAAATTCCATGCATTTTGTATCATCCATTTTCCTTGTAGCGTAGATCAGTTTTCTATTTTGCAATTTAGAGCCCTGGGATTCTCTTGGACAGTCCACGCTTCTTCAGAGCAGGAAACCATGGGCTGTCCCAGGAGCCTTGCTGATGACTTGTGGCTCCTTCCTTGTTTTCTCGATGGACAGCTCTACTGTCCATGTCCACCAACAAGCTCCCTTCCCCTTGTGGCTGCAATTTGACAAACAGAGTCAAAACTCCTATTGCAGCCCAGCAGGCTGGGGACAATATTTCTCTTTCTCCTTGTTCCTGGGTTCAAAGTCCACTTACTGTGTATGGGGGCAGTCAGCCCTCCTGAGGTGCTGGCTCTAGGGGGCCTGTGTGGTTGCCTGGTGGACAATTAACCACGTTGACCCTTCTCTTGCCTCGGCCTTTCTGGATGAGTTGATGCTAATGCCCTGAGCAAGTAGGGGCAGCTGTGCTGGTGGGCAGACCAGCAGGCTGGGGTGGGGAACCATCTGATCTTGTTCAAAGCGGATGTCTCTGAAGCATGAAGATTGAACTGATGGTGACCCCACCCGGGGGAAGAGGAAGGTCCCTCTGGAGAGCCGCTGAGACGACCAAGCCATCAGTTACTAATCCCATTGGCCTGTGGGTCTTCGGGTCTCAGAGCCGTGTAAAGGAGAAAGAATTGGGGTTGAAAGTAATAAAGAAGGCTTAAGGGAGAGAAGCAGGGGTCAGTCCATCTAATTTTGTGCCTATTACTGAAGAATAAAAAGAGGTAATTTCATTGGGCCCCTTGAGATCTCTGTCACAGTAAGATGGCATTTGAGGAGGCAATAGAGCCTCCCAGGACTGTCACCTCCCTCTTGTGACCCAGAGCTGGGTCCCCAGGGAGCCGTGGAGGCCTTGGGAACTACAAGGCCTATCAGGGCACAGTGGGCAGGATGGTCAGCTAGTGAGAGGCTAATTTCTTGTGATCCCAGTGGATGACTGCAGTGCGCACGGGGCATGAGCTGAAACTAAATCCTGCAGGTGTGTCTCTTTCCTCCGAGGAAGGCTTGCTAGTCATCTCTAGTGGACTTGATTTGTCCGGGGCCCACTGATCACCCACCACAGATCTCTGAACTAAACATGTTTGACGTCCTGACCCCCATGATGGGGCCTCAGCTGAGCAGTGGGTGCAAAGTTGTCTGCCCCATGAGGGCCCATTTGTTCACAGTGCATGTTCTTATCTGTTGCTTCTAGTGGGCCCTGGTGAGGCAGGCGCAGGTCCATCTCCATATTTTCAGGGAAAAGGATTGTGTCTGTGGGCCCTGATTTCAGATTATTCCTCGGGATCATCACTGAAAGAATCAGAACAGGGCCGAGCATGGCGAGTTCTCTCAAGGGGGGAAGAAAGAACGGCAGCAGGAAGAGCAGCAGACAGTTCTCAGTGCCAGCCACCAGCCGGCACCATTCCCCAAGG
Organism: Chionomys nivalis; assembly: GCF_950005125.1. NCBI lineage: Eukaryota > Metazoa > Chordata > Mammalia > Rodentia > Cricetidae > Chionomys > Chionomys nivalis. The sequence goes on along the minus strand of NC_080100.1, from coordinate 51,471,120 downwards.
CAGCTCGCTTTCTTCTGAGGAGGTTCAGAGTGACCCAGGGGCAGGGAGAAGGGGCGAGGAGAGGAGCTTTGGGTGGCAGGGAAGGCTGGCTGTATGTCTGACGTAGGCCTAAGCAAAGCAATATGTCCTTCCTAGAGGCCGTCTGTGGTCAGAATGGACAGCAGCCCTCACTGTCCACTACTTAAGTTACATTCTTGCTGTCGTGGGTCTGGCTGCTTTTAGTGGCTTCACCTATGGCCACTTCTTGTGTAATATTTGGAGTCAGTGCTGAGAGGAATGAGCAGTGTGCTAGAGAAACATCAAACCACAGCGCATCCGATTGGAGCTGAGGTCTGGGGAGTCCTACAAAATCTATTGACGCCGTTGACCCAGGAACTCTGCAAGTTGGCAGTGGAGGATGTAGATACCTTTCTATCTGGTGGGCACGTGTCCTTGAGATCTCCCAGGAGGTGAGACAGTGGCCAGATATTTTCCTGAAACCATGAACTGCTGGGGTGAGGTAGTGAAGGCAAGTTGTCTTTGTCTCATAAACTCTGAGCATGTGCCTTTGTTCTGCTGTCCTTGGAAATAAATGTCCCCCTGCTATGGCCCATCCTCATCCCCACCCCCATCCTCACCCCCATTCCCATCTTCATCCCCATCCTCACACCATCCCCATCCTCATCCCCATCCTCATCCCATCCCCATCTTCATCCCCATCCCCATCTTCATCCCCATCCTCATCCCATCCCCATCTTCATCCCCATCCTCATCCTCATCCCATCCCCATCTTCATCCCCATCTTCATCCCCATCCTCATCCCCATCCTCATCTTCATCCTCATCCCCATCTTCATCTCCATCCCCATCCTCATCCCCATCTTCATCCCCATCCCCATCCCCATCCTCATCCCCATTCTCATCCCCATCTTCATCCCCATCCTCATCCCCATCTTCATCTCCATCCTCATCCTCATCCCCATCCTCATCCCCATCCCCATCCTCATCCCATCCCCATCTTCATCCCTATCCCCATCCTCATCCTCATCCCCATCTTCATCCTCATCCCCATCCTCATCCCCATCCTCGTCCCCATCCCCATCCTCATCCCCATCCTCACCCCATACCCATCTTCATCCCATCCCCATCTTCATCCCATCTTCATCCCCATCCTTACCCCATCCCCATCTTTATCCCATCCCCATCTTCATCCCATCTTTATCCCCATCCTCATCCCCATCCCCATCTTCATCCTCATCCCCATCCTCATCCTCAACCCCATCCTCATCCCCACCCTATCCTCCTCCCCATCCTCATCCCCATCTGATAGAGGAAGGTCATCTTTCTATCTGTTGCTTTCATTGGTTAATTAATAAAGAAACTGCCTAGGCCCATTTGATAGGCCAACCCTTAGGTGGGTAGAGTTAACAGAACAGAATGCTGGGAGAAAGAAGCCGAGTCAGAGAGTCGCCATGATTCTCCCACTCCATACAGATGCAGGTTAAGATCTTCCCTGGTAAGGCTGCTCGTGGTGCTACACAGAATATTAGAAATGGGTTAGATCAATATGTAAGAGCTAGCCAATAAGATGCTGGAACTAATGGGCCAGTGTTTAAAAGAATACAGTTTCTGTGTAATTATTTCAGGTAAAGCTAAAGCTAACTGGGTGGCAGGACGCAGCCCTGCCGCTCCACCAACACCCATCCTCATCCCCATCCTCATCCCCATCCTCACCCCATCCCTATCCTCATCCCATCCCCATCCTCATCCCCACCCCCATCGTCATCCTCATCCCCATCCCCATCCCCACCCCCATCCTCATCCCCATCTTCATCCTCATCCCCATCTTCATCCCCATCCTCATCCCCATCCTCATCCCCATCTTCATCCCCATCCTCATCCCCATCTTCATCCCCATCCTCATCCCCATCCTCATCCCCATCCTCATCCCCATCCCCATCCTCACCCCATCCCTATCCTCATCCCATCCTCATCCCCACCCCCATCGTCATCCTCATCCCCATCCTCATCCCCATCCTCATCCCCATCCCCATCCTCATCCCCATCTTCATCCTCATCCCCATCTTCATCCCCATCCTCATCCCCATCTTCATCCCCATCCTCATCCCCATCCTCATCCTCATCCCCATCTCCATCCTCATCCCCATCTCCATCCTCATCCCCATCCTCATCCTCATCTTCATTCTCATCCCCATCTTCATCCTCATCCTCATCCCCACCCCCATTCTCATCCCCATCTTCATCCTCATCCCATCCTACTCCCATCCTCATCCCCATCCTCATCCTCATCCCATCCCCATCCTCATCCCCATCCTCATCCCCATCCTCATCCTCATTCCCATCCTCATCCCCATCTCCATCCTCTTCCCCATCTTCATCCCCATCCCCATCCTCATCCCCATCCTCATCCCCATCCTCATCCTCATCCCCATCCTCATCCCCATCCCGACTCTCCCTTCAAGACTGTGGCTAATCAGAAGTTGGCTGTACTTCACGGGCTCTTGAGAGCTTTTTTCTCTGACTGTGTTCAAAAATGATGTGAGTGATGGAGAAATAAACAGACCCGGGCAGCATGCGAGAAGGGCCTGCCGCCCTGTTCCTGATTTTCTTTAGCTGTGACCCGAAGGAATCAGGTTTCCTCTATGGAGTAGGGTCCCTGTGCCAAGAGGCCTGCGATGTACACACCAGCGTGTCTTCCAGGCCGGGGTGCTGCTCTTCCTGATAAACCCCCAGATGAAGACAGGTAGTTTCTGGTTGGCTGGATGGAGATAAGTCACTTGGTTGCAGCCTGAGTTATATGAATATGGAGCTAAAATAGCATGTGTTCAAGGAAGCAGAACATACTAGAATGTTGTTGTTCTCTCTTGGTGCCAGCACTAAGTGGTGAGGGGTTTGGGGGCTTCTTGTCCAAGCCTTTAATTTTAATGTCAGGCACCAAATGACCAGGCAGATGCCCATGGGGGCAGTGATGCTTATCTGTCTTGCTTCTTCCCCTCCTTACCTTTGCCGCTGGTGTCTGCTAGGAGCTCGGTGGGCATTTTTAGGTGAGCAATTGCTATAAATAAAGCTTTGACTGCTGGGCAGTTCAGTGTGCCAGGATGTTTCTAATCTGTAAGCGGTGCCAAGTGGCTTTTATACAGTGAGATACTTTCTAGAGAATATTTACAGGTTAAAAACCTGAGACATAATAAGATTAAACTGGCTCCTTCAGGTTGGTCATGCTTTTGAGGGAGCTTGTGAGGCAGGACTGTCATGTGCTATGTGCCTGAGTCCTTTTGCCTTGGGTTCTGTCGGAATGGTCTCCTTAGAATAGATATGGCTGATGGCCTCATGACTTAGTGTCCTGGAGGGGTCTAAATGATGTTGGAAAGAAAAAATAGGCTTGGAGTTCCCTTTTCTGCTTAAGTATACTTTGGTGCCTGGTCAGCTCATCTGCAGAGGGATGGGTTGCTTGCAGGATCAGGCCTAGCCTGTAACATGTGTGTGCACAAAAAATGCTGCAGGGTGATCCGGAGGTCAAAGAGTGTGTTGTGTGTGTGTGTGTGCACGCACGCACTTTCCGCCTTGTTTTATTTAGACAGGGACCCTTACTGCTTTGACAAGCTCAAGGGATCCACCTGTCTCTGCCACCCCAGGGCTGGGATCGCAAGCACGTGCTACCACGCCCAGCATTTCCTATGGGTTCTGGGGATCTGATACTCAGGTTTGCATGGTAAGAACTTTACCAACTGAGACATTTCCTTGGCCTCCCTGGTGTTTGCTTACTTCAGTGGCAGAACAATGGTTCTGTTTTCCATAGGGTGTCCACTGCTGCCCAAACCCAGCTTGTGAACCGTAGCCTTGCTGTTGTGGGATGCCACCAAGGAAACCAGGTCTTGCAGTGTGCTTCAAAATCCACAGAGGTCAACCCAGTGTGGTTAGAAGGCACCCCGCTGTTCTCAGGCTGGCCACTCAAAGCCTGGCTCTTTATCTCCACTGTTTAACTTGGCTAACACATAAACCAGGGGAGATTTATGCTGACAGTACAAGGGAGTCACAATGTTTAGAATGGTTATAGGAGATTAATTAAAGATTAAAGGTTGACAAAGAGCTTGTAAAGTCACAAACTTTAAGTTCCCATTGGCCTAATGGCACATGCTCACTTGCTGCTTGATGGGTCATCCATTGACCTCCATCCATCCTCCCAGCTAAGGTAAGCATGTCCCTGGAGGTTAAGCGTTAGGCTTCACCACTTGGCTGCGATGGTTGGGGGCCAGTTCTTCTTTGCAACTTCTGTATCATGTGTCTGGAATATTTCCTTAGGGCTCCCGTGTCAAAAGCTTGGCCCCTGATCCATAATGCTGCTAAGAAGTGGGGAGCCTTTACGAGATGAGGCCTTGTGAACAGTCTTAGGTCACTGAGGTGACATGGGTGGATGCCAGGGTTCCAGTCTCCTTGTAGCTCTCTCATGTTGGCCACGAGGTGGGCAGCTTGGTCTATCACATGCTACTCCCAGCACCTGCTGCCTTGCCAAATGCCATGAGGCTAACAGCAATTCATCCAAACCTCCAGTAGTGAGCCAAAATGAACCCTCTTTCTTATTGCAGGGACTGGTTACAGTAACAGAAAGTTGACTCGGGTAACTGACCATGCTCATGTGGGGTTTCTTTGTCACCTCAAGGGGGAGAACTCAGTTCCTTCTGTCTCGGCTATGGCCAGTACTGCCTTTACAGGACCTCTTCTCTCCTGGACATGTGTTGTAGCCACAGATGGCCTAGCTCTCAGTGGGTCAGAGGCCCAATGGCAGTCAGCCCTCATTTACAGCTATGAACAAGCTGGTCTGTAGTGTAGATCGCCGGGCTCATTGGGGGGATGCTGGCAGGCTTGCAGCAGCCCCAGAGGTGGACCTGAGAGGCAGCAGTGAGAGGGTCATTAAAGTTTCCTGGGTTAGTAGAGGTTGCACAAGGACAGCAAACTTCACCTTGCTCAGCGACACTCACTGCTAGCTTCCTTTGTTAAAACCAGGCCTTGGGAAGTGATTTGATTTTTGTGGTGCCGTCATTATTGCCTGGGGTTTAGACTTAGATCGATCAATGTATCATCTATCTATCTATCTATCTATCTATCTATCTATCTATCTATCTATCTATCCATCCATCTATCGTCTATCATCTATCTGTCCATCCATCCATCCATCCATCCATCCATCCATCATCTATCATCTGTCTATCAATCTATCATCTATCATCTATCTATCTATCTATCTATCTATCTATCTATCTATCTATCTATCATCTGTCTATCTATCTATCCATCTTCTATCTATCTATCTATCTATCTATCTATCTATCTATCTATCTATCTATCTATCTATCTATCATGTTTTTCAAGATAGGGTTTTTCTCTCCCTCTCCCTCCCTCTTTTCCTTCCCTTCAGGTATTTCAAGACAGGTTTCTCTGTGTAGCCCTGGGTATCCTGAAACTCACTCTGTAGACCAGGCTGGCCTTAAACTCAGAGATCCACCTGCCTCTGCCTCCCAAGTACTGGGATTAAAGGCGTGCACCACCACCGCCCAGCTAGAGTTAAACTTCTTATGGGGCTTGTGCCAACTTCATTGGCACTGAGTTGCAGTTGATTGTGATCTGTGTTTTGGAAGAGGACAGTAAATGTTTACTTGATCTCCACATAGTCTGGGTACAAAACGAAGCAAGTTAGAAGCTAATCAAGAATCATGTGTGTGGATAGAAAGTTGATCTGGAAAACCTTTCATTCATTCTTGTGTCAGGAAAGCGTGATTCTTTTCCTCAGGGCTTGTGAAAGTGTAAACAAAAGCCGGGTGGGTGTTCCCAGCTTCCTCACATATGAACCCAAGCTTCGACAAAGGGCATTTTATAATAGAAAGCACAGTCTTCAGAGGAGAAGCGTTCCAGCATGGCCCGGTCATGACGGCACCTTTGGTTAAGTCAGCTACTAATTTTATTGTATATGAGGTTTCAGCACAGTTCTGTCCCCTGCCCCATGCTCTTTGGGGGTCTGTCCCCATAAAACAGTGAATGGGAATTTACATCATAGTGTGTATGTTTACATAGTAAATGCTGGGGATGCCACCGGGTTCTGAATTTAAGGGATTCTAGCTCATTATTAAAAATTAATGTCAAATGATTGGTTTTAGACTCAGATTCCTTATACAAAGGAAGTTGTAGGTTTGTTAATTACTTCCCAAGTAAGGTCTGAGTTGTCCAGGAGGGCTTCTGTAGAGGAGGCATGAAGGAACCACGAAGGAACCATGAAGGAACCATGAAGGAACCATGAAGGAACCAAGCGGAGCTGACATCTATTTGCACACATTTACTTCTGTTTTTACAGCAGGAGTCAGAGAGGCCCTTGGTGTGGCTCATGCCATCTTCCATTTCTACTCTGAGCCCCGTGTTTTCCCTAGATGATCTCTCTCTCTCTCTCTCTCTCTCTCTCTCTCTGTGTGTGTGTGTTTCCCACGAGCAGAATAAAATCCCTGGTTGTCACCCCAGTTCATCCCCCTTCTTTGTAAGGCTGAACTGTCGAATCTTCTTGAAAGGACCAAGTTCTCCATCCAGTTCTTTTTCCCGTGTGGCCCCCGGAGGGTCTTAGGTCATAGCCTCAGATCCTTCCTGCAGACTACCAAGGCTCACAAGCAGCACGAAACTTCAGAAAACTGCATTTTCTGATAATGTTAATGACCGCGTACACAGGGTTAGGGGTGTGTTTGTGTGTTTGGTTTTTTTTTTTTTTTTTCCAACTAAAAAACATTAGAAAGCTTGTATCAGGGTCATTGGAGGAAAAGGATTCTTCGGTAGCCCCCTTGCCTCCCCAATCTCAACAGGGTAAGGATATATGCACAGTAGAAGACCTTACCCCTCTCTGTCCCCCAGAGCTGTTCTGTACCCCACTTCCCAGTACCAGACTCTATGACCTCAGGCAAGAGGGCCTAGTGCCCTACCCTGACAGGTGTTGCTAATCATGCCCTGGCTTACAGGTAAGGGTTGAGGTCCAGAGCAGTCAGGGTGACTGTTCCTCTGCCCCGCCCAGCCCTCAGGGTGACTGGGAGCAGGTGCTGCCGGGCAGTGTTCTGCTGCCCTTGTGTTTACTCTTGCTCCAGAACAGACAGGGATTCTGGAAGCTGGCATTTACCGGGCCTTCCTTTGCCTTTGGGATCAAGAGACTTCTGCAGTGTGTACATTACTGTGAATTAAGATTAGTGGCCACTTTAACAGATTAAATTTGCCCTGTGGTCAGATTTATTAGAGAGTGTGTGTTTCTTAGGAGACTTGCCTTCAGTTGAACACCAGTGTTTATGGGGTTACTTCGGGGCTAACATGTGAGCTGGAAACGGTGAAACGCCCCAAACCTGGGTGAGAAATGTTTACATTTCTCTCAGGAGAGCCAACACACTACACGCCGTCTATAGGCCTGGCCTGCTCACAGTCCCGCACTGCGGCATGTACCAGCCTAGTAATGTAATTTATTCCCCTCAGGGAAATGTGGTTTCATGTGCTGTGTATTGGTGTCACTGAAACCTTGTTTTAAGAGGAAAATAGCAATTAATGTTTGGAAATAGGAAATAGCTTTACAAATTTGTGGTGGAAGAGACCCAATAAAAATGACTATCCGGCATTCCCCGGAAGGTGAGCATTAGTTTATAAATGGTGTTTTCTGTCTGGGGGCCTCACGGCTTCTGATGTGTATGCCAGCCACAAACAGAGCCGGGCATGGGAGATAAGGCTATGGCCTGGAAGAGAGCGATGGCACAGCCACACAGGCCTGCATCTGTGTCTTCCCGAGAGCAGGTGGCCGAGGTCGGGGGCCTGTTTGGTCAGATGAGGCCAAGTCTGTGTCACTGCTGCTTTGTTCCCCTGCTGGGAGGTGACAGGTGGAGGAGCCAGCTTGAGAAAGCCGGGGTTAATCTGCAACTCTGGGTTTGCTGGCTTGCACGCATGAACGTCTCGGCTCATTGTTTAAAGAGACAAAGGGCCATGGCTAAGGTGGCCTGCTTTAAGACTGTGTTTGTCTTTAGCGTCACTGGGGAGAATGACCCGTCCAAGTGAAAACAGCTTCACTGTCAGATTGGGGACTTCGGGTTTGCATGGGAGAGCTCTTTACAGAGAGGTATTTCTGTAGAGCCACAGCGAGTGCACATTTAACCCAGAGCGTTGACCTGTTCAGACGTGTGCCTGCAGTTCAGAGCTAGAGAAGTGAAGAGGAAACCTCCCTGACCCTGCTTAGCCACCCAGTTCAGGCAGAGTGTGCCTTGAAGCGGGGATTCTTCAGCGCTGGTGCTATTGCCATTTACATTGGGTCATTCTTTGTTGTGGGTGCCCGCCTGTACATTCAGGGTGTTTAGCCATATCCTTGGCCTCTACCAGGAGGCAGGACCCCGTCCCCCAGCTGGGATCCCATGAGGTGTCCGCAGACATTGCTGACAGAGTTTGTCCTTGAGAAAGCACGCTAGCTTTCCAGGTTCAGAGCCACTGTGCTGCCTTATGAAAACACAGTTCACAAATTCCTACTGTATATGGATCTGGTTTTAAGAAACAGTTTTCTATTAGTTGCTGGACCCTGAGGGCTTTTCAAAAAATTGGGTTGTGTTAGTTTGACCCATTTGACAATGCTGGGTTTGATGCAGGAAAAGTGAAGGAATCTAGAGTCTTCCCCTTTTTCCCTTCAGCTGGAAACCAGAGATCTATTTTTGTCCTTTCTCTCCCTCCCTTCCTCTCTCCCTCCCTCTCTTCCTCCCCCTTCTCCCTCTTCCTCCCTCCCTCTCTCTCTCCCTCCCTCTCTTCTTCCCTCTCTCCCCCCTCTCTCTCCCTCCCTCCCTTCCTTCCTTCTTCCCTCTCTCCTTCTCTACCTCTCTGCCTCCCATCTTTCCTTCCTCCTTCCCTCTCTCCTTCTCTACCTCCCTGCCTCCCATCCTTCCTTCCTCCCTCCCAGGGTCTCATGTGGCCCGGTGCCTCAGACTCAAGGACTCACTATGTGACTGATGATGACTTTGAACTTCTTCTTGTCCTGACTTTCCAAGTACTAGGGTTACAGGGCTGCACCTCCGTGTCTGGTTTGTGCAGAGCTGGAGTAGATCCTGGGGCTTCATGTTTGGTAGGCGTCTTGACATTCTTTGGCTCTCCTTTGCCGTTCGTTCGGATGGTTGGCACAGGGCTGTCTCTGCTCTCTTTCTTCCTGGCATCACCCCAGGGCTTTTGGAAAGAGAATAGGAATTGTTCTCCCCAAGACCATGGAGACCAGGGTTCAGGAACACAATCCCTGCTCACACGTTGTTCCTGCAGTGTTGGTGCTGCCCTCACCCACGATGGAAGGAAGTCAAGATCCATCAGCATGTGCCGAGGAAGCCTTGATCTTGTTTATAAACTGTGGCTGGCTGAGATAAAACAAGTTAGTGGGATCAAGTGGCTGAAATCCCAGGCTTAGGAGCCTGACTGCTCTAACATTTATCAGCTGAGGGGTCTCTGGGAAATTATGGAACGTCTCTGTGCTTCTGTTCCCCCACCTGAAAACTGGAGGCTTGCTGTTCCTCCTGGGTCTCTATGACCATCATGCCATGTATGTTTCTATGAAGATCATGCTATGTGTATTTCTATGATGATCATGATATGTATGTTTCTATGACGAGTATACCATGTTATGTCTCTGAAGATCATGCCATGTATGTCTCTGTCTTAGTGGTTACTTCTTTGTTCTCCCCTATTACAAACCTTCTCATCATTTTCCCCCTTTTTCTCAGTATGAGCTGCAGTGATGCCTGTGAGAGCAACACAGACTCCATCATAAATTTAAGTTCAGATGTAGCAATGTCACTTTACATGCTGATGACGTATAAGTAGAGTAGAGTCTTCGGAATGTCCATAGAGATGGCAGGTCTGGGTGCCAGGCCCTTTGAGGGACCTTTGTGTATATCTTAGGCTTGCTTTTGCAGTCCTAGACATGGGGCTTAGAAGTGGACTCCTTTCCTTCAAAGTGAGCGAGCTTCCCCCAAAGACTCAGATGCTTAGTGTATAGGTGACACTGTCCCACTTCTCTGACACCCAGTGGAGGCCAGAGGAGGTGGGGCAGCTATTCTAGATTGATGTCTAGGGCATGCTCAAGGGACCAGCTGGAAATTATCTCGAGTGTGCAAGTTCTCAGATGGACCAGACCCGGTCAAGCTTCCCCAGGCCATTGAGGACAGCTGGAGTATGTCCAAGGATAAATGGTGCAGATAAATGGAGTCTTTTCAACTTGGAGGTAGGCATGCACCACAAAGAATATCCTGAGTTCAATCCCCAGGACCTGCATGGTAGAAAGAGCGAGCCAATTGCTGCGTGTCACCCTGTGCTCTTCACGTGTGTGCTGTGGGCACACATATATAAGCACACGCATACACATAAAATAAATTTTAAAAAGAAGTAATAAAAGGTGTAGGTAAACCTCACCACCCACCGACAACACTGGCACTCAAATCAAGCATTGTCTAAGATCTGTTCTTCAGCCCTGTGGGGTTCTCCTGTGTTCTTCAGCCCTGTGGGGTTCTCCTGTGTTCTTCAGCCCTGTGGGGTTCTCCTGTGTTCTTCAGTCCTGTGGGGTTCTCCTGTGTTCTTCAGCCCTGTGGGGTTCTCCTGTGCTCTTTAGTCCTGTGGGGTTCTCCTGTGTTCTTCAACACTGGGGTTCTCCTGTGTTCTTCAGCCCTGTGGGGTTCTCCTGTGCTCTTCAGCCCTGTGGGGTTCTCCTGTGCTCTTCAGCCCTGTGGGGTTCTCCTGTGTTCTTCAGCCCTGTGGGGTTCTCCTGTGCTCTTCAGCCCTGTGGGGTTCTCCTGTGTTCTTCAGCCCTGTGGGGTTCTCCTGTGCTCTTCAGCCCTGTGGGGTTCTCCTGTGCTCTTCAGCCCTGTGGGGTTCTCCTGTGCTCTTCAGACCTGTGGGGTTCTCCTGTGTTCTTCAGTCCTGTGGGGTTCTCCTGTGTTCTTCAGCCCTGTGGGGTTCTCCTGTGCTCTTCAGTCCTGTGGGGTTCTCCTGTGTTCTTCAACACTGGGGTTCTCCTGTGCTCTTCAGCCCTGTGGGGTTCTCCTGTGCTCTTCAGCCCTGTGGGGTTCTCCTGTGTTCTTCAGCACTGTGGGGTTCTCCTGTGCTCTTCAGCCCTGTGGGGTTCTCCTGTGCTCTTCAGCCCTGTGGGGTTCTCCTGTGCTCTTCAGCCCTGTGGGGTTCTCCTGTGTTCTTCAGCCCTGTGGGGTTCTCCTGTGCTCTTCAGCCCTGTGGGGTTCTCCTGTGCTCTTCAGCCCTGTGGGGTTCTCCTGTGCTCTTCAGCCCTGTGGGGTTCTCCTGTGCTCTTCAGCCCTGTGGGGTTCTCCTGTGCTCTTCAGCCCTGTGGGGTTCTCCTGTGCTCTTCAGCCCTGTGGGGTTCTCCTGTGCTCTTCAGCCCTGTGGGGTTCTCCTGTGTTCTTCAGCCCTGTGGGGTTCTCCTGTGTTCTTCAGCCCTGTGGGGTTCTCCTGTGTTCTTCAGCCCTGTGGGGTTCTCCTGTGTTCTTCAGCCCTGTGGGGTTCTCCTGTGTTCTTCAGCCCTGTGGGGTTCTCCTATGTTCTTCAGCACTGTGGGGTTCTCTTGTGCTCTTCAGTCCTGTGGGGTTCTCCTGTGTTCTTCAGCACTGTGGGGTTCTCTTGTGCTCTTCAGTCCTGTGGGGTTCTCCTGTGTTCTTCAGCACTGTGGGGTTCTCCTGTGTTCTTCAGTCCTGTGGGGTTCTCCTGTGTTCTTCAGCACTGTGGGGTTCTCTTGTGCTCTTCAGTCCTGTGGGGTTCTCCTGTGTTCTTCAGCACTGTGGGGTTCTCCTGTGTTCTTCAGTCCTGTGGGGTTCTCCTATGTTCTTCAGCACTGTGGGGTTCTCCTATGTTCTTCAGTCCTGTGGGGTTCTCCTATGTTCTTCAGCACTGTGGGGGTTCTCCTGTGTTCTTCAGTCCTGTGGGGTTCTCCTATGTTTTTCAGCACTGTGGGGGTTCTCCTATGTCCTTCAGTCCTGTGGGGTTCTCCTATGTTCTTCAGCCCTGTGGGGTTCTCCTGTGTTCTTCAGTCCTCTGGGGTTCTCCTGTGTTGTTCAGCACTGAGGGGGTTCTCCTGTGTTCTTCAGTCCTGTGGGGTTCTCCTGTGTTGTTCAGCACTGTGGGGTTCTCCTATGTTCTTCAGTCCTGTGGGGTTCTCCTGTGTTGTTCAGCACTGTGGGGTTCTCCTGTGTTGTTCAGCACTGTGGGGTTCTCCTATGTTCTTCAGCACTGAGGGGTTCTCCTATGTTCTTCAGCACTGAGGGGTTCTCCTGTGCTCTTCAGTCAACAGTTAATAGAACTTCAGTTCTGTTAACAGAAGGCTGGGAAAGGAGGCATGACCTCTGCCCTTTGGGTGTACCTGGGAAAGATCTTAAGAACTGAAATCATCTTTTGTGCACAACTGCCCTCCCATGGAGACCTTTGTCCCCTGTCGCTTCTTGTCTGCAGACATGCACATATTGGAGTTCACTGGGGAGAGCAGTCAGTAAGTTGCAGGTCCTCAGGCTCTTAGTCAGCCCAGGCCGTTATGAAGGTCGCTCCTCCCTCTCTCCACCCAGCCCTTTCTCATTAGATCATAATCTTGGTGAAAGGCAGCCAGCCTTAGGGCTCCTTAAGTAGTGTAGCTTGGAGTCCAGTACCTTCCAGACAGCTGCAGGCACCGGCTTTCTTTCCTAGGGCCAGTTTCCCAGGGGTAATTCTGGGTGCAGGGCAAGGGGAGACAGCCTTTGTGTGGAGGAAATGTGCCACAGGTAGGTGGTTGATGGCTATGAGTTTACTCTTTTGGTCAAATTATTTTTGTTGCTGTTAAAAATTAATTTTAATAATTGCTTTTGGATCAAACTGCTGAATAATTGAGCCAACTCTTCATGCCCGATGAACTTTTATAGCAAATGCCCCCTCTTTATGGGGTTATTATGAGGATGGCGTTTGTAAAGCGCTGTAACTGCGACAGGAAGGCTCCAGATAAGCAGGGTTGTGTTTTCAGAGTTCTGGAGGAAGGATTACACGGTGGCCAATCAGGTGAGAGATGCCAATCACGGTAGGCCTGGTGATTTGCTGCCGTGGCTTGCTTCCTGCTTTGGATTTCTAAAGAGACATTGCATGCAAAAGCTCGGGTAATGATTTTCATAACATTACCCAATTAATTATGAGAAGTCTTTGACTCTGTGAGTAAGCTTGCTCACAGTGTGGAAGTTTGAGTAGAAATCGATGGTTGGAAATTCACTGCTGTGACTCGGGTTAATTTGCTTGTTAATGATAGAATGTTATCACCTTTTATTTTAAAGTCAAATGCTGCATGATCTCACTTCAAAAATGCTTATTAGATTTCTTTTTTTGTGTATATATATATATATGTATGTATGTATATATGGTTACGTATGTGGCATGGCACACGTGTGGAAGTCAGAGGACGGACTGGGGATTCAGTTCTCTTCTTCCACAATGTGGGTCTCCTTGATCGAATTCCAGATTGAACTCAAGCTTGGTGGCAAGTGTCTTTACCTGTTGGACCACCTCACTGACCCATGTGTAGTTCAGGTTGGCAGCAAATTCCTTATCCTCCTGCCTCAGCAACTGATCGGTCTTTTATTATGATTTTTTTTTTTTGCCTGTTCTCTTTTGTTTTTGGAGGAAAAAAACAAATTTTTAAAGGTAAAGGAGAGTTGTCTTGTTGCTCCAGAAAGCAGTTCATTCCTCAGAAAAGGCCCACCATACCGTGGACTGTGGGCTTTCCGCGAGTGAAGCCTGGCTTTAGTGTGTGTGGGAAAGCAGAATTAGGAAGACTCTCTTTGTGGCTCTGGCATATCCTGAGTTTTTGCAGTGGATTCTGAGTGAAGCTTAGGGTTTGAGCTCCCATGATCCCTTGAATACACAGCAACTGTCAGCTTTATTAAAAAGATAAGTTAGATCGTAAATCAGACAATAGTGACTTCCTTCGTATTTTGTGATCTTTCCCCATCACTAGGAGAAAGTCCAAATTCACTGTCGAGACACGTGGTATGAACTGGTTTTGCCCACTTCCCCAACCTTATTCATAACTGGTCTTCTTCTCATTCTCTTCCAGCTTTGAGGCCCCTTTGCAGGTCCTTGGCCCCATGCTCTTACCTCTCAGGAATCCCACAGACGTCTGTGCTCCTGACACTTGGGCCTCTGACAGGGTATGGGACAATCTGAGATCACCTGCTAGCAGTCTGCCAAGTCGGTTATGGAGAAAGTAGCCAGGAATGCTCATGGGCCAGATGGTGACGAGACCGTGCCAGAACCCAGAGGCAGACATGGTTAGAAAAGAGGTTCCAAGAGGAGTTCTGTGTTGACAGCCCTTCTCCCGCCCACAACCTGTGTGGATCTTGCCTGCTCTGTTCAGTCCTTCAGCCAGGCCATAGTTCACAGCTCTCTGTTCAAATGTGCTGCCTTGGGCTAGTGGGCTCTGGTCTTGGAAGGTAGGAAAGATATTGTTCTGCCTTGCAGAGAGGGCTCTGGCATATGTTTGATTTGAGTCTTAAGAGAATGGATACCTCTTCCATTTGTTTGTTTGCTCATAGCAATTAATTAACTTTGTGCCCCCCATGGGATTGTAATGGGATTGCAACTGAATCAGAGCTGTACCTCTGTGTTGTGTAACTGTTCCTCTGAGGATTGAAACAAGTCTGCAGGAAGCATTTTAAGCAGCAAAGTAAACAAAAAAAAATAGTCAGGAAGTCCCTGAAACTGACAAGATTCACTAGGCCCCTCCCTGCCAGAGTAAACAATAAAGCTGAGAGTCCCTCTCAGACTGAAGGAAGCTGAGAGTCCCCCTCAAACAGAAGGAAGTTGTGTGGCCAAGACTCTCAGAGGAGAAAAGCTGCTTGGAAGAAGCAGAAAGCAGCCAAGCTGCCCAGAAGAGGCTTAGAACAACTGAGGACCTGGAGAGAACACTTGTCATCCTGCTGAGGTGCCCACAGACTGTGCAGTGTGCTCCCGGTTCCATGTAAGCTGTCACCCTGTGATGGTTAATGTTACATTTAAAGTTTAGACTTACTATGCTGAGAGACCAAAAGGCAAAACTTAGCTCTAACGTGTAGCTCGTACAGGCCGTACCCTAGCAGCCCCCTTTCCTCTTTCCCCCATGCATTGAAGACTAGTCTTAAATTGACTGATCTTGTAAAAAATGTTCTAGCAAAATAGTGGTAGGTCATAAGACTAACTGCTATTTCTGCTTTTGTAATCAAACTTGCTTACTCTGCTCAATGCCTAGGACAACCACAAGACATATATGTTAAAATTAGACCCTGCCTACATGTAAACAGAACACATATAATCTTGTGGGTTTTGACTTTATAAGCCTTGGACTGATATGACTAACTGCTGTATCTGGGAAGCAGTCCTGGTGCCATGGGCATACCGGCATGACTATTTAATAAATCCTCTTCTTAGTCAGCTTTATTCATGGTCATGGTGAATTGCTGAACAACCCCAAACCCATAATGACCCATGCTGGGGTGGCCTTGGTGATGCAACCCTCTTGGTGTCCCTTCTACTCTTGTTAGTAACCCCACATCCACGTTCTTATAAGTAACCCCAAGAAAATTGATTGATTCTCCAGGCTGGATTTTGACAGTGTCTGTACTTGGATCTGCCATAGGTTTTCTCTTAGGGGTGAGTAGATTGTGTGTGTGTGTGTGTGTGTGTGTGTGTGTTTGCTGTATCTCCCCAGGAAAAATTCTGTCACAAAACACCCTGCTTCTGGCATTCGCAACAGAGTTAGTATTCACACAGCGTGTACCTGTCTACTTGTGGTCTGAATCTATCTTTTTATCACCGCATATGTGTTGGGAGATTGTGTAGGCTCTGTACGTGGCTTAAAACCACATTTTCCAGAATGCACAGGGCAGAAGAGCAGAGGGCTGGGAAGGAGGGACGGGGAGCTGGGGGAGGGGATCAGAGTAGTGTTACTTGTCTGGACCAACTCTTGAGGCTCCTGGACATCAGAGGGTCTGTTGATGGCACGCTGCGCCTGCAGTGTGTTTGCGCTTAGATCATTAGTCCCTTTGCTCGGAATCTTATTTGCCACTGCCCCTTGCTCTTGGGATCTGTGGCAAATAAAGGGGGAGGGCTCCTCCCCATTCCCCGCCATCCTCTAGCCTCTAGTGTAGACCACTATTCTGGATCTACAGACGACCCTTTGCTGCTGTGCGCTGTTACCCCAGTGTTTGGTGGGCTTGTGAGCTGCTCTCCAGACAGAGCCTTTCCTCATGGCCTGATGGTATCTTGGATTTTCTGTAAGGTTTCATTCAGTAACCATTGCCTACTCAGTGCCCTGTGTTGAGTTCAGAGGGCCCAACAGGGCTTGAGGTATGGCCTTGCTGCTCTATCCTGTCCCTTAGAGAGTCCCAGGGCTCATGCAAGGCAACTTCCCTAGGCAGAGAAGCAGGCAGGGGCTGATGTCAGTAGGTTCGGGTAAGGTATAGGTGGATGTCACTCAGTCCTGATCTCGCCACTGCAGTCTGGGTAGGTGACTCTGGTCATGATAGGAAGGCCAGAGGTACTTGACAGGGGATCAGCCCGCTTCCATTTGCGAGCTCCCAGAAGATGGTAGTGACTTTTCATAAAGAAAGGATGGCCGTGGGTGGGCCAGCAAGGAGGCTCAGTGGGCAAGGGAATTGGCTGCAGAGGCCTGGGGACTCATGGAAAGCTGGACAGACAGAACCATTTCACCAGGTGTCCTCTCACACGTGTGCTGTGGCACGCACACCCCCACATGTACACACGCACCGGCACACACAATCGCTTTCTCCACAGAAAGATGATTTTACATAAAGTAGTGTATCAGTGTATCCCAGTGTGCTTTAAAAGATCAAATATCCCAAACCTCTTAGGTATTGCTTTTTTTTGTCCTTTTCAAGGATCAGGGAAAGTTTTTTTTAATAATTTTATAGCTTCGGTAGTTACAAACCAAAACTGTCTATCTAGTGTTTGTTTTTCTTACGTTGCCCTGGCATGCAGGGTTTTTTATTTTTATTTTTTTTTGTTTAATTTTGATTCTAACTGTTCCATGACGGTTTTATAATTAAAACAGTGCCCCCTTCGGTCTCTAGTTTGGACAGTCTTTGCAATTCCATATTTTTCCTAAACTTTATTTAAGAGAACTTGGGGCAGTAAGAGTAGCCCATACTGCCCCATCATTGGATGGCAATCGTTAAACCCAATGTTGACCGGAAGTTTCTACGTCACGTGTGCTCTCTAGCACTTATGAGGAAGCCCTACTTTTGTGGCCATCTCTGGTGCCTTCTAGAATGCTTTCTCCAGGTATTTCAGTCTGGGAGAGTCTGCCCAGATCTGTGTGATTAATGACCCAGTGTCCCCCTCTTTGAACTTTATCTCCTTGATCTCATTTGTCCTTTCCCCCAGTGTCACCTGATACTTTTCACCAGCTCACTGGGTCATTGCGTAACTTTCCTTGACACTTTCAGCCAGTGATAAGGATATCATGTATCTCCTTTAAAAGCCTTTTCACTGTGGACTCTTTTACTGCCCAGGGTAATTTCATATTAACATCCATTATGTGATGCCTTTGTCTGGAAATTACACAGAGGGACCACAAATGGAGTTTGCCTGTTACAGGCTTCGCAACAAGACTGGGGTGCCTGTAGCTTTGGGAGGAGAAAAAAAACAACAACAAAAAACAAAAAATACTGCCAACTTGTTTTCTTTGTTAACTTACTTGGAAATACAGAGTTTTTCATTGTTTAGTCTCATCAGGTAAAGTCTTCTTGGGAAGATGGATTTTTCTTAGTAAATTTTGATTGACATGACTGGGCCTTCTGGGGGAGGGGACACAGTGGCTGGTGAAGAGGACATTTTGGGATGAAATGAGAACATGAGGTGGAAAGCAATCTAATGAAGAGAATCAAAGGTGCAACAAAGACACGGCATATTTTAATCTGTGTGTGTAAGCGTGTGTGTTGCACACCATACCATAAGGAATTCTAGGAATATGCTTGTGTTCAATGATGTCTAGCTTTTAACTAGATTGTGACATAATTTTAAATGTCCTTTGTTCGTGTGTCAGAATGGTGAGAAGAAATTGATGAGAGGGTGCCTTAGGACCTTGGGTGTGGTTGACATTCGAGAGAGGCCTTTGACAGCCTGTGCTGGGGCTGTTCCCTTGTTAGACCTGTAGCTGGGCAGCCTGAGGAACCAGAACATCAGCGACTTCCAAGGGCGGTTGCTGCGTGAAGTATTTGTTCAGCTGCATAGCGAAACGCCAGACTGGAGTTGTCTCCTGTGTGATGATTCACGTTCCCTGCAGCAGCCAGATTTCCCCAGGGTCTGTGTTTGCTCAGGGTAGGCCACGTGAAAATGCCCCTTTCGGGACACCAAGGTAGCATTTAATGAACTGTTCCATTAGGGCTGTTCAATAACTAACAATCCTAATGCAGCGAGTGGTATTTAATTACTGACTTTTTGAGCCACCCGGGAACCATTTAGTAATTACTGCTTCATTGTCATTTAATAAATTTCACTCTTGAACGTTAAATAGCACTGAGCAATAATTCACTGCCTGGTCCCCAGCGGCATAAATAAGTTAACGCTTCTTGTAGAGATACGCTGGTCAGACCAGATGGCCACTTACTCACTGACAGGGTAAAGGTGCAGTTTAATCTTTGGGATCAGGGGGCCCAGACTTTCGGATTTCATTGAGCAGTTTAACAAAATGCTCACAGACTGACAAAGGGTTCTTTACTTAAGTTTTCCAAGTTTTATTTTTCTTAAAAAACTTACCTCAGGAACACTTTTTCTGGGGACTATGGCTATTCAACAAGCCTCACTTGAATTGAACTGTATTTTAGGCTAGACTTTTTGCTGGTGACAGATACTGAATTTTGCTATTCTTTCATAAGAGCTTGTCCTGGAGATGCTAATTCTGTATGTGTTACTGGAGATGTTTTACGTTGTGTTGGGATTTTGACGATTAGATTGACAGTCTAGTTCACAGCTGCAGACTCTGGACTAGATTGTATGGAGCCATGATTCATCTTTGGATTATATGAGATTCTAGGGGTTTCAAGATACAACGATGATTAACTCAAAGGTAATCGGTTTGCAGGTTGTGGTGTCCTCGTTACTGAGTTAACTGTTAACTGTTTTGACAAGTCAAAGAGAACGGGATCGGTGAGGATGACTGATTTTAAATTAACACTTTAAAGGCCTTCTTCTCTGTGGAATTGCCAGGTATATTGGCAAAGACCTGCTGAACTTCCATCTAGTTCAGAATACAGAATGGCTGTGGGGTTGATGATGAAGACATGAATATCCCCAAACTCCAGTCCTGGTGTAGCTTGAAGAACTGTGAAGGACTGTAAGACTGACCCCTAGGCTGGCCGATGCACCTGCTGTGCCGTCTTTTCCTCAGAGGTGGGCATCCAGCTGAGTTTGGTCAGTGCCTCTGCCCTTGCCTCACTCCTGCTGCCCAATAGCTTTTAGGTTGTCTGAATGCAGGGTGGCCTTGCAGAATGCCTGCCATTCAACGTGCCAGGAAAGTAGGACTGTTCATTGTAACACTGTCACTGAACTTCTTTCCTTCTTTGGAAATATAGTTATGCCCTGGTATCGTGATTTGTGTGTATAGGTTTATGAGCTCACACAACATACACCGTCTACAATAGGGCTGGACAATCTCCTCTTTGGGAAGGAAAAGAAATATCTTGTGTTCTCTCTGATAAAGCAAAATTTAGCAAATGGCTTTTCAGGTACTGTATGTGTGTGTGCGTGCACACGCACATGTGTGTATGTGTGTGCATGTAAGACATATTAGAATGTATACATGCTTGTGTGAGCATGCATGAGACCACAGGTTGACATCAGGTGTCTTTCTCAGTTTCTCTTCATCTTAATTGTACCTGGCGCTCACTGGCCCACTCAGTCTAGCTGACCAGCAAGGGATCCATTAGGCGTGTTGTTTGTGCAGGTTAATTTAGCACTGGGCCAAACTACAAGACTGTAAATACATTGCTCAGACGTAAAGTTAAGTTCATCCTGGTAGGAAGTTCACCAAATCTTTAATCCCGGTGGTTTATTTAATGAGATGGTTTAGGATGGAGGGATTTAGAGCAACCCTAAATGCAGGGCTTAGGACCAACGTGAAGGATGACAGAAACACCTCCTGACTGCTGCTGTCGGAGCTGTGCACTGTCTTCTCCCCCAAGATGCAGCTGTCGGAGCTGTGCACTGTCTTCTCCCCCAAAATGCAGCTGCCTTTCCTTTAAAGCCAGCCTCCTGGAAGCTGAGAACAACAGGTATCACCCCAGTTTTCAGAGTGTGTGTGCGGAGTTGTCTTGAGAACAAGTTTCCCTGAATTCCTAGGAACCCATCTTTAGTCCCTGTTGACTTTTCCAGCCGGTTGTTTTACTGGGCATCTTACCGCTTGGACCGTAGTGGACTGCGGCCGCTTCCGCCATTGGTTTTTATGCTGTGTCTCTGTAGAAATGGCTGTTGTATCGTTTTAAGTGGTGGGTGAAAAGGGCAGCATTTAAAGTCCTCGCCACTGTTGTAATTTGGCAGGCCATACATCTGCATTAACCACATTCTGCTTGTTTTGAACAGCTCATTTAGCATTTCATATTTTATGTGTCATAGTGTGCTTAACTCCCCCCCTCCAACTGGAACTTTTTCCAGACTGAGGCTGTCGTGCCATTTATAAACCAGTTGCTTTTTTCCCTCTTTGGGAACCCCTCCTGGGAATATATTTCTCCAAAGAGGAGTCTGATTAAGGGTATGGACTCTTCTGTAGCTTTTGTTCCTTTCTGCTGCCTCCTGTTTGCTTCAAGAGTCCTCTAAGGAGGTAGAACAAGGAAGGAAAAACTCACCTGGAAGGAAAACAAATTGTCTTTGAGGTTTGCAACCTTTTATTGGTAAGAAAAATCGGGGGAGTTTAGGTCTCAGAATAAATTGTTTGCTGTGGGCTAGTCAATAATTTAAGCAGTTCCGTGTAGTGGTTAAAAGCTCAGGCTGTGGAGTTCAAATCTATTATTAAATGCCCCCGAGCCTCAGTTTCCATCATGGTAAGATGTGTGTGCTGCCACGTTCTGTAGATAGTGCTGAGGTTTAAACAAGATAATGTACTGTGAAGGAATCCATGTATTGGCATGGAGTCCAGCTCACAGTCAGCTCTCATAATTCAGAGCTGGGAGATCTGTTCTGGCTGGGGCCCCATGGCATTAGGCCTCAGAGTCTGGCTTTATACAGCATTGAGTTCTCTCACTGTCCACTGAATTTTGGGTCTGAGTTGCTCTACGCAGGACGAGTTCTCAGGCTTGTGTGTGAGTTAATACCAATGGTCTGTGTGCTTTATGAGCCAGGCAGACTCCCTACAGAGAAGTGGTTTTCCTTTAAGAACAGAGATAAAGATGAAATCTAGTAAGAGTGTCAGCCAGGTCTGTGTAGCAAACATGCCACACTCATCAGGTTGTTTTATTTGGGTAAAAACAAAATGGAAGCCGGGCGGTGGTGGCACACGCCTTTAATCCCAGCACTCGGGAGGCAGAGGCAGGCGGATCTCTGGGAGTTCGAGGCCAGCCTGGGCTACAAAGGGAGTTCCAGGACAGGCTCCAAAGCTACTGAGAAACCCTGTCTCGAAAAACCAAAAAAAAAAAAAATGGAGGCTCGAAGCCTGCAGTGGTGGTGCACGCCTTTAAATCCGGTACTAGGGAGGCAGAGGCAGGCAGATCTCTGTGAATTCGAGGCCGGCCTGGTCAATAGAGTGAGTTCTAGGACAGCCAAAGATACACAGAGAAACCCTGTCTCAAAAAAAAACTAAAAGAAGAGGGAGCTTGAAAAGTATGTATTTATTTCAACCATGTTATTTTATTAGCTTAAATAAAATGTTTCTAGAAGGAGCTGGGCAACTGTCTCAGGCATCAAGACCTACCAACTCATAGGAGCCCTCAGCATCATGAATTCACAGTGAGAGAGGACCTATACCAGGCAGGGGGATTCTGTCAATACTTCATGACTCTAAATTCTTGGTCCCACCTGCCCTGAGACCTGCCTTCTCATCTGTGATTTTGTGAACATGGCCGAGCCATCTCAGCTCGAAGCTGTCTGTTCTGTCGCATCATCATCATCATCACAGATTCAGGGCTGCAGGTGTTAATCATTCTCCAGGAACTTCTCCTTTCGTCGCTAGGCCGAATGGTCGGAACTGTCTTCCTGAGCTGTGTCTTCACAGTTTCTCCTCTGAGGATTCCCCGCCTGCTGATCTCTCAGACACCCGTGCCCTCCTGGCCTGCAGGGTCATTGTGATGTAGACTTGGAACAAATGGCAAACTTGCTGGACTGGGCAGAAGATTTAAATATGATTTCCTTTTACTTTCTAGTGTCTTTGGAGTTTGAGTGTTTTTTTCTTTTTTTAGTGGCTAATTTGAGTTCAGACTTGGGCCAAAATAAAACCTTGGCCTGGTCATCTACTATTTTTGTTCCATTGTGGAAAGTCTTTTCTCAGCCAGAGCATGGGCTTTAGTTAGCAGCTTCCTACTACCAGTAGGGCAGGCACACGTGTTGGGAGCACTGGTTAGTTCTTTGCGTCCTTGAGAACCTTTGGGTTTGAAGCTTGAAAGTCGGCAAGTGCAGGAGTTATCTTTTGATCCAGATTGTTCCCAACCCAGTCCTGAAACTTTTGATTGTCCCTTTGCTGAAGCTTTGCTGTGGCACTGGGAGGATCACATGCTTTGTTCCATGTCATGTTTGATCATTTACCGTGTGTGTGTGTGTGTGTGTGTGTGTGTGTGTGTGATTTGTTTGTATTCAAGGTAGAAAATGAATTAGGAATTTAGCAGGTGCCAATCTATCAGCCTAAGTCTGCCACCGTAACTTTCCCGTGAGTGGATGACTACCGCCTGCATCCTTGAGGTGACTTTGAAGACTGTGGTTTGTACCTTACTCATCTACGAGAAAGGGTGGCGGTGCAGGGGCCACAGCTCATGATTTTGGTGCTCACTGGTAGTTTTCTTTTGGACAGGAGTTTTGCTCAAGACAGTCACTTTGTCTTGTTTCTTCTGTTTCCCAAAAGAACTCTTGAAATCACTGATAATTAGTAGACAGTTTGAAAAACCTTGGATCTTAGGGGACAGGATAGTTACACATGCAGACATTTGTGTCCCATTGTGGCCACCCTTTTATCTTTCATGTCATTTCCTGTGCCAGGCCACAACCAGGCCAAGGTTAGGCAGGGAGACTTGAAACTTGTTATTCATTTCATCTTTGAACTTACAAGCAGGGTCTCTAGGGAGACATGATAGTCTGGCTTTTATTTTCTTTTTGAGGTGGTCTCTCATAAGCCTCCAGTAATCTTCCTGCCTCATCCTCTTGAATAGCTGGGACTACATATGTGTACTAGTGTAACCTCTGGTCACATAGTGTCGGGTCCCTGGTCTTAGACAGTATTTATTCTGTAAGACTAAGTCAGGATTACCTCAAGGGATCCATGTACTTATCAGCGTTATTCAAAAGTTGGCTTGCGTCTTTGTTTTGCTTGTGGTTGTCAAGTTCTATTGAGTAACTACCTCATTAGTAAGCCTCGCATCCTGGAAGTTGATTCACTGTGTTTGGGATGAGGGGGGTGGACCGTAGGTGCCTCTGTGCATTTAACAAGGTTGCCTGGTGATATGAATGCATCTTGAACCTAGGGCCCCTGCAGTCCTTCATGTACGGCTAGAGTTCAAAGCCCTTGCTAGAGTTCAGAGCCCTTGCTGCGGTTCACCTAAATCCCTTCCTCTCTGACACCACAGTGCGCATTTGCCAAGAGGTCAGTGGGTAAATTGCCCTTGTTTTCCTGCCTTTACTTCTCCTTTACTCTATACTTTTAGGAGAGAGGTGGGTGGAGGAGGAAAAATTATTTCCAGAGCTTTCTTTTTTCCCAAGCTTTTACCCCTGCCTCCTCTGACCGTACATACAGTGGGGTCATTCTACTTGGGGATTCACTCGAATCCATTACATGCACATTTTGTGGGGGAATGAAAATGATAAGATTTTTATTCAGTATAGTGCTCCCATTCTCAATTTCCCTGGAAGGAAACAGAAGAGATGTAGCATCCACAGAGGTCCTTGGATTCCTCTCCCTGCCTGCTGTCACCTCAGGCACACTTGGCCTTGATCTCTGGGGTGGGTACGGGACCGTCTGTGAGTTCCCCAAATTCCATGGATGATTGCCAGATGTAAACCACAGCCCAGTCGCCGGCAGATTAGTCACAAAATTATTGTTTGTGTCAAAGACTTGCGTGTGGTTTATTTAGCTAATGGTTTTGAATTTAATTCTCTTACACATTTAAATTCGTTTCATATGAATTGACAAGCTATGGATCAAGACAACTTAGGCTCACTTAATTCTTGTAGTCTAACAGGAAGACAGCCAACTTGAGAGCAGAGCCATCAGCATTGTGGTAAGAGGAACTCCCAGTTGCTGGGCTTTGTGTCTTAGAACGGATGTCTGCCCAGCGTCATGTACTGTCTGAGATCTTCTTCCAGCTGCTGGATTGCTACATAGAGTCAAGGATTATGGGAAGGAGGGGGTCTTTGGACAGTTTGGGATTGGTATGTGACACATACATGCAATCAGAATTGGAATGATTGGAGAGGAGTCACGCGCTTTATCTAAGACAGGGCCCTCGGGATCCCCATGTCTCACTTGGTTATAGGTCATGTGTATTCGGTGGCCAGAGTTGGATGGGCTTGTGTTTCCCGCAAGCCCCGTCTTTCTCTATCTTTCTTGAGAAGTAATCTATACCTGCAAAGATTCCAAATTCAATTTTAAATGACTCCTGCTTGACTTTTACTGGAGTCATAATGCATTTTGGAAGGAGAAATGTGTGATCACGTGTCAACGATCATTTGCTGTAGCCTCTATAATCCACATCTTCAGTTTGGAGTGGCCACAGGGGACTGCCTTTGCTGCATTTTTAACTGATGAAAGAATGCTTCAACCTTTGCATCTGATACAATCAGGAACAAATTTACTTTAAATATACAAATAAAAGAAATATTGCTCATGGTCACTGTTGCCCCTTTAAGCCCCCTTTCACTCAGACCCCTCCCTGTCAGAACTGCTCATGGTTTAAGATTCTTCTCTGACTTCTCCTTGTCAAGAATTCCCTCCGAAGAGAGATTATCCAAAGAAGAAAGAATGGCATAGATTTCCCTTGGTGCTGTCCTGGGCAGTCAGGAGTTTGTGTGTCTTGTTGCCTGTGGTGGGGACCCCTTCCACAAAGATGGAGAGGGTTTCGAGGTTCCTGGTGGCACAAATCTGTCCACTCACCCTGTTAAAGGTGCTTCCAGGGCTGACACGGCGTCAGCTGCATTTGACCGGGTGCTCTGGCCTCAGGCCAATAAGTGACTCACTCTTTCAGACATTCAGTTTGTGTTGCTTTAGTTGAAGCTTTCTGTAAGGAAAATAGAAAAGCCTGCTGTAAAAATACAGTCCCTCCTCAGGAAGGAGAATCCTTATGTCCTGACTGGAGGTTGGATGTCTCCTTATGCCCCCCCCCTCCCCGCCCTCGCCTTAGATCCTGGTTTGAAGTGGGTCTGGAAACCATCCGTCAGTTCTTGTTTAGATGGTGTTGCTAATTATTTGTATATTTTGAATGCAAATTCAAAAGACACCGGTAGGAAGTTTTTATCTCTGGTGTCCGAGAGAGAACAGTTGGTGAGGGGATAGGTTGGGAGGGCCTGTCAGCTTGCTCCACACTGTGGAAGAGGAAGAGGAAGCAGCCCAGAGCCAGACCCCACTCAGCAGGCTGACCTCATCAGCTGGCTTTTCTCTGCCGTTTAGATGTGACATGAAATTTATATTCCTTTTTGGAGGCCGCCCATTCTATACGTGATTTAGTAATTTTGGAATGTTTGGCTTCCTAGACTCAAAACAGACTCTGGTAAAATGTCAGGTTTTTTTTATTGTCTTTAACTTTTGCACTGTATTTTAAGTGAGACATTCTGCTAACTTGTAAATATGTCCCTTTGTCCTTCTGGGGTCTCGTTCTTACACATCCCAGGAGAACATTTAAACTATGGAATCCCTTCCCAAACATTGAAGAGAAAGACTGTTCAGGATTTGCCGGGCCTCTCGGAGCTGACACACAGTGTTTAAGCCAAGTGTTGTTATTGTGTTATTATAGAATTTTGGTTAATTTATTACATGGAGATTATGTACCAGATACCCGGGTGAATAATAGCTTCTATTTGTATGTGTCAGAGGGGGTTTTATTGGTTTGTGCCTGGGTGTGCATGCGTGCGTACATGCATGCATTGTGTGTGTGTGTGTGTGTGTGTGTGTGAAGGACAGAGGTGTTTTCCTCATTCTTTTGCCTTCTTATTTTTTGAGGCATGGTCTCTTGCTGAACCTGGAGATCACTGATTTAGTTAGACTGGCTGGTGAGTGAATTCCAGCAACCCTCCGTCTCTATTTCCCTAGAGCTGGGTTGTAAGTGCGCCCTGCTGCACCTGGTGTCTGTGTAGGTGCTGGGGATCTGTTTAGGTCCTCACGATGGCACGGAGAGCCCTGTCCTGTGCCGTTCTTCATCCCCCAGTTGTATTTTATTTTCATGAATAAAAAACACACAATACAATGAAGAACCAATACTTTGTCTATGGCATTGTAGTTATAAGTAGCGACTTAACCTGAATCACCCTGACTTGAAGGATGGCTCTATAGAACTGCCTCTCCTTAGGGGGGCTGAGTTAAACCACTCCATAGATTTGTCTGTCCCCATAGCCCATGGATTTCTGGTGATATACAAATATCCATTCTCTCAGAGAAGCAGGGTTGCAGAGTTGTTAAGAGCAGGGCTTGCAAGTATCTGGCTCTCACACTGACTAGCTCTGAAGTGCTGGGAAACTTTCTTTAACTCTCTTGTGTTTTTGGCATCTCATTGGTGGGTGATCGTGTGCCTATGGTTGTGAGGTTTTGGTGAGTTCATATCGCCAGAGTTACCACATGGTTCATGATAAACTCTTTGCAAGCGTTTGCTGATTTTGTGTACTTCCTTGGAAAGGATTAGGGATGAGATGCACTCTCTGTCACCTTGCTTCTTTGGTCTGGGTGACCTGCATCCGCCTGTGGACTAGGAACGACTGGGACACAGTTGTGACCAGTGTTGGAGAGTGTGGTGCTTTGAAAGAAAATGCCCCCAGAGGGAGTGGCACTATTAGGAGGTATGGCCTTGTTGGGGGAAATGTGTCATTGTGGGGGCGGGCTTTGAGGTCACTTTTGCTCAAGCTTCCCTCAGTGTGACAGTCAGTCGACTTCCTGTTGCCTCTGAGTCAGGATGTCTCCGGCACCATGTCTGCCTGCACACTGCCATGCTCCCCGTCATGGTGACAGTGGACTGAACTTCTGGAACTGTAAGTGAGCCACCCCGGTTAAAAGTTTCCTTTATAAGAGTTGCTGTGGTCATGGAGTCTCTTCACAGCAATGAAAACCCTAAGACAGAGGGTAAGCCTTTGTGCCCTGGTCCAGCCTTTCTCCTCTGGGCTGTGCGTGGAGTTCCTGATTTCTCCCTCATGCATTTGTGTGTTCTTCTCTGGTGCACTTTCTTCTGCAGGTTGTCAGTCCCCACATCTTGGCCACATGTGCCACAGAGAAGTCACTGCTCATTCAAGCATTGATTTACTGTCCTAGACCATTGCCCATATGTTTCATCTGGTGTGGCTGCCCTGGGATATTATGAATGTGGCTCTGTGGAGGCAAGAACCAAGTCTGAGGAACTCGTACAAGAGTGTTTTTAAAAAGGTGCTTTGATCATGAACATTAAATTGCATGAAAGGTGCCCGGGGAAAGTACCTAGTGCCTTTCGCGCCCTAGGCTGGGTCTTAAGAGTGTAGGTAGGAAAATAGCCCCAGAAATCTCAAGGAACTTGGCTCTTACCCACCATGCTTCCTGCTCCCTAATTCTGGGGCCCTAGAACTTGGACTCCTTGTCGGACTTCTGTAGTGTGTTTTGTTTTTAATTCCCACGAGGAAGAGAAGTGACTTCATCCTCCTTGACAATCGCTGCACTCCCCTCAGAAGGACTTGCTGTGAGGAACAGCGGACATCCCCTTCAATGCCCATGAGACTGTCTTCCTGGCAGGGACCCAGCTGGACTGTCAAGTGATGCTACCCAGCTGGCAGCCTGCAGCAGCTGAGATTATCTGTAGAGTACCGAAACCAGGTGTGGAAACCACCTGTGGTCTGGTCTTCCTCCCCCCTCTTTCCCAGGTCTCTTCCTTCTTTCCCTCCCCCTCTTTCTGCCTCTATCTCATTATGTAGCCCAGACTTGATTTGAACTCAAGATCCCCCCATCTTAGCCTGTCAAGCACTGGGACTGTTTTTATTTTCAGTAGTGGCAAAGGACACTTGACATGCCGTGCAGCGTCCTAACACTTGAAGTGTGTTGTCCAGAACTTACCGTAGATGAGAGTAAACGGGAAGAAAATAGACGGTGTTTAGAAAGAACTCCTGGAGTACACACTTGGGAGACTTTGGTAGAGAGGGAAAGCTCAAGAGCTTTGCTTTTCCACGAGATGGAGACTTTATGCTGTTTATTCTAAGCAGGAGACACCACGTGGGAGGCCAGCCCGGGTTGGCACTAACTTTGGTGCCATGAGGGAGCAATTCCCTCAGCATCTCTTCTGCAGCGCTTTCTCCTTCTGTGTCCCTGAGAAGGGTGCTATGTGTTTTACTCGAGCTATAGGGAAAGAATGCCTTGTCAACTCTGGGAATTTCTAGATGCTTCCGCAATCCTGCCACTGAGATTCTGCTACCATGTGTCTCGCTTTCCTTTGGTCTGTAACTGAAGGTCAATGCTGCTTGTTGCAAAGAATGTTGCATTACTTGCTAACTCAGTAGTTAGTCACCTGCTTGGGCACGGTGGAAAGATCACCAAATGGCAGTGGTCTGAAGGAAAGCTACGTTCCAGATACTGTGTGGGTGTGCCCTTCACAGCTATCTTGTGCAGGTTCTCAGTCTTGGGTTCACATAGGAGTTAGCTCTCAATCCACCAGCCGTAGTTCATGGCAGTTGTGTGTGCCCAGCAGAACTGTAAGAAAATGCAGCATCCATGCCTGTGGATCTGCGCATGCTTGATTCTGCTTTCACACCTCAACTAACAAGCTTCCTTTTCTCTCTAAGTTTTCCTTTTCTCTCTAGACACAAAGCTTCCTGTTGGCGTCTTATCTTGCCCAACACTCACTTTTAACAAGCCTAATTATTTCAGAGGCACATCTTGTTTAATAATCACCAGAAAGTCAGGCCTCCCTAAGAGCAGGAAGGCAGTGGTGGGGATGCTAGGAACCGTGGTGCAGACAGGATTGCAAAGCCAGGCTTTGCTCTGGCCTGTGGATCGATGAGTGCTTTGACCTTTCTTCCTCATCCTATTTCTACTTGGACCTCGCTGCCTTGCCTTTCCCAGATGATTTTATTGAAAAGCAATGGCAAACTGTGGCTTGTCTCTTCTAGGACCTTAGCAGAGTTCCTCATATGTAAACATCTTAGCGAGCCTTCTGTTTGGTGACTCATTAGTTTGATGAGGAAAATGTCCTAATAAAGATAAAGAAACTGTAAACCGTTTCAAAAGCTGCGGAGGGAAAAATGTTGGGGCACTTGAGGTCAACTGCTTCCCCTGTTCTTTGAATTTCATTTGGTATTTGCTCATGGGAACAGACAGATGGGTCTCCGGGGTGAGCTGCGTCTTCATTCTCTTCCAGGCTAAGCTGCGATTCATGCGTGCTTTGTTTCCTGAGTTTCTTTCTGTGTAGGCAGGCAGAGGCCATGTATGAGATTTCACAAAAATTACAGCCAGATTTCTCTCTCCCTTCAGAAGCGAGCGCATCCCGTGTGTCCCGAGGCTGCGGGGGACAGTTTGCTTTCCTTAGGAGTGTCACAAGCCCTCAGATGTAAAGGGTCAACAAGGCTAAAGAGAATCAGAAGCTCTTGCACATAGGAACTATCTAAGCTGTAAGCCGGTGGTTACTTAGAATCGGTATGATCCACTGGTACAAAATCTCTAAGCACTAGTAGGATTTTGTGTTGCTTTTCAGAGTTTTGCTAAAGCTAAATGTTTCAGGGTGTTTGATGCAACCGCTTCCAGATTTCGTTAGCGTGCAGGTCAAGTAGGAAACACGATCCAACCGTAACTTCATTGCAATCTCTCTTTAAAGTATTGCCCTCCGTTATTGGCTGTTGTTACTGGCTGGGACTTGCTGGCCTAGGAGAAGATAAAGAAGGCACACAGAGAGTCATAGTGAGCCTCTGCTCGGCATAATGATGCAAGAATGTGTCATAGCGGACATGACACGTTGTTTCATAGTGATAAAAGTAGGTTGCAGTTAAATAGCTTCCGAACGGCGCCCACTAATAAAACACTCCTTCTAAGATGTGATCTTGCCTATAGTAAAAATTATATTCTGAAGTAGCTTTCTGCAAGGTCAAGATGGAATTAGGGGCCCCTTTAACTTGTAGTGATTGGCAGATGAGCCTGTCCTCAGGGCAACAGGCACAGTGTACCAGCAGGTCTTAAGGTATTCATGCATGCAGTCAGCTATCGGTCTTGTTTGTCCTGTTCGGGGCACAGGAGGTGAGCCACCATAGGGTGTGTCGGTAGAGACTCTGCTGAGTCTGCAGAGGTTAAGAATGGACAGGAACCTCCTCATCTGTTCAGGCCGGGGCAGGTTGAGAAGGGGTGTGGCATAGAGGCCAAGTAGGCACCGTCCGAGCTGAGCCGTCATTGAGTGAGTCCATGTCTGTTTTGGAGCCATACACCTATGGAAATTAGTCGGCTCTCTAACTCCGTAGTGAAACTTTAGTCCCCACCTTCCACTTTCTAACTAGAAGCTGAGTGTGGTGAAAGCTAAGTCTGAGCCATTCAGATGGACTCGAGTTCTGGTGGTCAGGCACCTAATAGTCACTTGGCCTTCCTGAATCTTCCACATGGGGCTGACAGGAAGAAGAGAGATATATAGCCACATTTATCCAATTGCCCCCTTTCTTTAGCATACTAAAGGTGTCTGGCTTGAAAGGCAAGAAAACACGTTTTGAAAAAGCAAAAAGACAGAGTTAATCGTGGCTAACAAGAAGGCACCATTATTTTAAAGTTGCCTTCTTGAGCTAGTGACCTCCGCCAGAGCAGGCTCGAGCCAGAGACCTCTGTGGGACAGGCCCAAGTCAAGGACCTCCACAGGAGGGGAGCAGGCCCAAGCCAAGAGACATCGGTGGGAACAGGACTGAGCCAGCAACCTCAGCTGGAGCAAGCCCAAGGCAATGACCTCCACAGGAGCAGGTATAAGGGAGCCACCACTGAAGAAGCAGACCCGAGCCAGCGACCTCCACTGGAGCAGCCCTGAGCTGCTCCTCTGCCGAAGCAGGTCCAAGGCAGTGACTGGAAGCAACCCCAAGCAAGCCACCTCCATGGAAGCTGGCCCGAACAACCCCCAGGATTACAGAACAACCCCTGGGAGTGCTGAGCAACCTCCAGGGTGACTGGAACCAACCACCTGAGCCTAGGATCCTCTGGCACCTGGAAGATTGATCGCCAGAGACACAGTCCCAACTATACCAATCAGAGTAAAAGATGGGTAGACAAAGTAAGAGCACACTCAACATCACAAAGAGCAACACGACACCAACAAAAAGTAGTGGCTCTACAACCGCAAGACTTGAACACCCCAATATAGATGAAGCAGAAGAAAATGACCTAAAAATAACTTTAGGAGAATGTTTGAGGCCCTTAAAGAGGAAATGGAAAAAATTTCCTCAAAGAAATGAAGGAAAAGACAAACAAAGTTGGAAGAAATCCCCAGATCCCTTAGAGCCTTCTTCCCCTTTGCTCACCCTCACTGTGTTAATGGTTCATCCTCACCTGGCAGTTGAGAGCCCTAAGGCCACAGCGGCTGCACAGCCTGCCACATGGCGCCCCAGTTCTTAACGGGAATAGCAGACCGCAGCAATGATACCTCGAGTTCCCATGGCCTTCATCCGTGGAAGAACCCTGTCACCTGTGTTCCTCAGAATGAAGAACAGGAGGGCCAGAAATCTCAGAAGTCCTGAGAAGTGACGTTTCTTGCCAGGGGTTACTAACTCAGTATGTGGCCAAGTTGGCCCTCCAACTTTTTCTTTCCCCTTTGACTTTTGTGTTTATACGAATCAGGAATCTTTTTTTTTTGGTTTTTCGAGACAGGGTTTCTCTGTAGCTTTGGTGCCTCTCCCGGAACTAGCTCTTGTAGACCAGGCTGGCCTCGAACTCCCAGAGATCCCTCTGCCTCTTGAGTGCTGGGATTAAAGGCGTGCGCCACCACTGCCGGGCTTCAGGAATCCCTTTTTAAATTTTTTTTCTGCTAAAAAATTTGTTAATGTGAAACAGACACAAAGATATTAGTTGCATTTCTCAAGGTTAGAAGTCAGGCTAATAGCAACTGATCCTGACCAGGTCCTGAACCATTTAGCCCAATTCCGATGGCTCCACGTGAGCTAGAAAAGTTCTGAGGTGTCTATTTTCTGGGCCCTTTGGAGCCAGGATCCATCTTCACAGTTCCTTCTGAGATTCTAGAACCACCAGGTTTGGGTGGGGGACATATGAG
This sequence comes from Chionomys nivalis, assembly GCF_950005125.1. Taxonomy (NCBI): domain Eukaryota; kingdom Metazoa; phylum Chordata; class Mammalia; order Rodentia; family Cricetidae; genus Chionomys; species Chionomys nivalis. The sequence continues at coordinate 51,438,512 of NC_080100.1, read as the reverse complement.
GTGGTCAACACACCCTCACTTGCCTATGGCACTCCTTTGAAGGTGGGCAATGGAAGCCTCACCTGGAAGGAAGGTAACAGGTTCTGTTATAGGACAATGAAGAGGCCCTGAGATGCTTTCTTCCCAGCCCCCACTGTAGGATGGTGAAGAGGCCCTGGGACGCCTTCTTCAGCACTAGTTGGCTCCATGGACATTGGAAGCTGAGCACAATTTTACAGAGAGAGAGAGAGGGGGGGGGGGGAAGCCAAGGTAAGTATTGCCCAGTGGCCTCCTGGGATAATGGGTTTCCTGCAGTTGGGGTTGCCTGTGACCTTGCCCTTGCCAGACAGCTATCACAGAGATTGATAAACTCTCCCAAGACTGCAGAAGAGCAGATGTGGAATTAAGTTCTTACAATTACCTGCATTGGCTTACCTGTGGGCAAGACTCAGGCGCCAGTCCCTCTATGTTTGTACCAGGGGTGTGGGGTGTGGAACACACAGACAGGAAGTTAAGATCAGAGGGATTGGCCTTTTCTGTGACTCTTTTCTATTGCTTTATTTATTCTTGGTTTATGGACCCTTTAAAATGATGAGATTCTTCCTTAATGGTTTGATGGCATCATCTTTCCTACTTAGTAAGGAGTTGATTGGCTTCTTTGCCAGCAGGCATCACTGTGCCAGCAGAAGAAAGAAAGCAGGTCTTTGCGACCAACTTGAACTGGCTATGCGGCAGGCATTTTATTTCAGTTTGGTATGTCGCTCATGAAGTTCAGAGTTTTCAGGCTGGCCTTGTTTTATATGTACTTCTTCACATTCTTATGTCAAGAACTTTAGATGACTCTGAGAAATGCTTTCATTGCTAATGATGAAGGTCAGGTTGAATGGAGTGGTTGCAGGCCTCCAGCAACTGCTTGTCACTGAAGTGACAGCTGCTAGGTTTCTTCCCATCATAGCTTAAAGAAATAAGCTTATTGAGTTCAAATGCCATTGAGCTTCCCATTAGGAAAAAAAAAGACTTTAAAAATATTCTAAGTGTTGGTGTATAGAAAAAAGAATATTCTAGTTCTTATTGAGATGCCCTTTTCCAGAGCTTTCTTAAAAACTGCTAGACAGTATGAAGTATGCCATGTGAGTAAGAGAAGACCCTATGTTGAATAGTAGGAGAGATTGTAATGACCAGCTGTAAAACCTGGAAGTTTCTGATGTTGTATCTGCTATGTGGCTTCCTAGTAAGGGACCAGTCCATGCACAGTGGTGATGAAGGAGAGTCCTGGTACCCAGTACAGTGGTGATAAAGGGGAGTCCTGGTATCCAGTACAGTGGTGATGAAGGGGAGTCCTGGTACCCAATACAGTGGTGATGAAGGGGAGTCCTGGTACCTAGTAAGGGACCAGTCCATGCACAGTGGTGATGAAGGGGAGTCCTGGTACCCAGTAAGGGACCAGTCCATGCACAGTGGTGATGAAGGGGAGTCCTGGTACCCAGTAAGGGACCAGTCCATGCACAGTGGTGATGAGGAGGAGCAGGGAAGGGGCTAGGTATGATGACAATTGATGCTGCAATGGTTTCCAATGCTCGTGAGGGTCTTCACTGTGAATGTTCTAGTTCCCTGACCTCATGGGTCACTGGGAAACTTCCCAGCTGAACACACACTCATGAACCTTCGCTGTTCCACACACACTGTGTAACTTCCTGAGCTATAGTTTCCAGGAAGAACAGCTTTGGGGTCTTGCTCATCACCTGTTTCCTCTTTGTTCCACACACTCCAGTTCAAGCTTTCACAATTTACCCTCTCAAACAAGGGAAGTCCCTGGACCTATGGCTCATGCTGAGTCCATATCTTCTGGAGGTCAGCAACACCCCACAGCCTCTGTCTAGAGTGAGCCCTTTAAATCATCATTTAAAGATATATAAATATGCGTATCCACAGAAGAATCCAGTACTTTAATATTTAAAAATATTTTGTGTGTGTGTGTCTCTCTGTGTGTGTCTGTGTGTGCACACGTGTGTGTGTATGTGTGTGCATGTATCATGCCAAACATATGGAGATCAGAGGACACTGTGGGAATTCTCTCTTTCCACCACATGAGTCCTGGGCATCTAACTAATGTTGGCTTGGTGGCAAGTACCTTTATTGTTGTCTGTTGTTGGGGTTTCTGTCCTGCCTGGTTCCCACAATCGTTAAGTCCCAAAGAAATCACACAGAGGTCTACATTAGTTATAAACTGATTGGCCCATTAGCTCAGGCTTCTTATTAACTCTTATAACATATATTAGCCCATTATTCTTGTCTGTGTTAGCCACGTGGCTTGGTACCTTTTTCAGCGAGGCAGTCACATCTTGCTTCTTCTGTGTCTGGGTCACGACTACAGAGGAATGGGTTTCCTCCTTCCCGGAATTCTCCTGTTCTCATTGACCCACCTCTACTTCCTGTCTGGTTGTCCTGCCTATACTCCCTGCCTGGCTACTGGCCAATCAGCATTTATTTAAAATATAATTGACAGAATACAGACCATTCTACCATACCAGTTGTCTGTCCATCCTTCTCCTCCTCTTCCTCTTCTTTTCCTCTTTCTTCTCCTTCCTTCTCCTTCTCTGTTTCCCTCTTCTTTCCTCCTCCTCTTTTCTTCTATTTTGGTGGTAATGGTGGACAGGATCTCATGTATCCCTGGATGGCCTTAAACTTAATACTCAACAGGAATGACCTTGAACTTCTAGTCCTTCTGCCTCTACCGCCCAAGTTTTGGGATTGTTGATATTTTCCATGCCCGTTTATGTGGTGCTAGGAATTGAAACCCAGACTTCATCCACGCTAAGCAAGCACTCTACCAACTGAACCTAACAGACCAAGTGCTTTATGTCCCTCTGTATCACTTGGTCAGATGCTGTCACTCTGCCTTTACTTGAACTAGGTAGAGAAAGGCCCACGGAGTACTCAGTGCTGAAGGCTCATCCCTCATGTGATAGTGGGTGGGATCTATGTCCCAGCAAAGCTGTCGCTCTGCTTTCCTTTGTCTCCCTGGAGAAGTTACTTGTGCTAGCTGACTTTCTTCCTCAGGTACCTTGTATGGGCAACTGGGGGAAACACTTCTCAGGAGGCTTTTGTTAATTTAATTTGAATCAAAACATTGTGAAAACCACAAATCCTCCTCCCTGACTGCTATTTGGAATTTAGAAATACCATTGAGTGGTCATTGATGCCAGATGGCTTCATTCTGCACTAAGATTAAAGAGCTTATTGATTGTCTAGAGGTAAAACCCTTCATATAAATCATTACCCCTTGGCCAGGAGATGACTCCGCGGTGTGAACCTGACAACCCCAGTTCATTCTTCAGAACCCACCTAAAGATGGAAGGAGAGAACCAACTCCATAATGCTGTCCTCTGACCTCCATGCGTGATTTGTGGCGTATGCACTTTTTTTTCATCATGTGGGCATGAACACACACACGCAACACACACACATGCACACACACAGTTAACAACAGCAACAACAATAACATCTTAAAAGCCATTTCTTCTTAGCCAATAAGACTTTGAATGGGAACAAAATAGTTCCTTTATTTTAGTCCTCGGGCTCCTGCTTATAAAACATAGCCCAGGGCTAAGGAAGAATCTAGTCTGAACTGAGCTGGGGCTCCTTGGCTTCTTTACCTACCATGGTATTTGCTTCATGTGACTGCTGCCCCTGTCTTCCTCCACCGTAGCTGTCTTCCAGCAGTTAACTCCCGATTCACACAGATGAGGAAACTTCAGTAATTCGCTTTTCCTTCTCCTAAAGATCCCGCTACAGTCTTTGATTTGAGACACTGAACTGGGATAGAAGTGAAAAGTTTTCTTGGTAAATAAAATTTCAAGGCCCAGCTTTTCTGAGTTCCGATCAGCCGGTTAGGCCCATTGTCAGCAGCTGCTAAGCGTCTGGCGGTGGGCACTGCAGGACAAGCATCTTTCCGATGTGTTCCTAACTGGTGCAGCCACGGCCTGAGGCTGTACTGATTTAACCTATGGTGCAGGGTAAGAGCTATCAATGCTATAACAAGGAGCAAAACTACCAAACTTGCCTCATGTTATAGGCCGTGAGATGTTAGTCGTAAGCATTGGTTGAAGACAGTTTTCATCTTTCTCTTTTTGCAGAATCAGATTCCAGATGGTGGAAGAATCAGACAACCCTTTTGTATGCCATTTGAATTAAACTTCCTGTTACACTGAGTATGCTTTCCCTGAAGGGTCTTCTCAATGAATAGGTGTCTCCTCCCACTTAGCTTCTAGGAGCAGGGGCTGGGGAATGAGCCCCAGCTGTGCTCACCCACGTTGGTAGGTCACCTGTGACAGGACAGGTAATTCGGAGCAAGGCAGCTGCGGGGCACCCAGACATGCTGATGGAGAGGAATGGTGTGGAAGACGACACATCCGTCTTTCTCCTTGCTCTTTCTAAACCTTTGTAAACACGGGGAAATCCAACCATTTTAAATGAAACTGAAAAGCAAAACAAAACTCTCCACAACAGAATATTCCTTCTGGCAAGGAAAGGAAATTATCAACTGAATTTCTTCAAAGCGCCCCTGGAGGGAAAGCCTAAACCAGCCGCACTCAGACTTGTGTTGGCAGAAAAACCATCCTTACTCCTCCTTGCTTCCCCCCACTCCATGTTTGTTCTTCTCTGTGTGAGTTTGTCCACCCATGTGAAGGACAGAGACATCTTTGGAGCTTGTCCTGCCTTCTGCCTCATCTGAGGTACCCCTTGTGACGCTCTCTAGCCCACAAACTTCTAAGGATGCTCCTGTCTTTGCCCCCAGTTTACTGCGGGAGCATTGGGATTACTGACACATGCTGGACTGTGTTCCAGCTTTATGTGGGAGCCAGGATCCGAACTCTGTTTGTCATGCTTGCAGAGCAAGTACTTTATCCACTTTCTGATCTATCTTAGAGAGAGAGAGAGAGAGAGAGAGAGAGAGAGAGAGCACAGAAGATCCATTTATTCTTCCTGTGATTGACATCTCAGTGTTGTCTGGCAGAAATAAAATAAAATAAATATGCTGGCATGTCCCATCTTTAAACTGATTCTTTCTGTAGGTGAAATGCAACAGCCATGGCAGAGAAGGGACAATAATTAATATCTTTGTGAGTCTATCCAAGTTCTGAGAAACTATTCAAACTCAGCTATACGGGTGTTTGCCAGCTGAGGGCCAGCCAACCCTTGTGCTCGTCTTTCCTTCCCAGAGGGCATGACAAGGAAGGAGGAGGAGAAGAGTTCAAAGAATTAAAAACAGAGATTTCATTAGGGTAGCATTTGGGGGTCAGGTAAACATCGCCTTCGAGTTTCATTGAAAAATTCCAGAAAGCCGGGGGCAGGGTCTCCGGAAGACTGGTTATGGGAGTGGAGCACGGCGGGAAGTTATTCTTTTTTTAAAAAAAAGTCAGAAAATGAGATAAAGTGCCACTTAGGGAACTGCTAAACAAGGCAGGAAGGGTTAATAAACCCAAAGTTTCTTTCTTTATCTGAGAAATATGGAAGACCCAGAGAAGATCTTCCCTAGTGACCAAAATGTATGTCTTTATTGTCCACTGGCCACTTTCCCTCTAGTAGCTGTTGTTGTGTTCACCAAGCGTGGGTTTTAAATGCAGACACCATAGACCTGCCCTGGAGACAGCAGCATGCGTGTTCTTAGGAAGCCAGACACCTTCTGTGACCCTGCCATGAAGCGTAGGCTACCTTCTGGCTGCTCATGTGTGTGTTTTCCCATCCCCATCTTCAGGAAATGCTCTCTTTCCTCTACCAAGGGAGCCAGGGTTAAGATGATGCTCAATTTCTCTGGGAAGCATCTTCCAGGAGTCATTCAGGGGCGTCGCTTCTGATGCCACTGCACTCCACTCCATCCGGAAATCTGTTTCTCACTTAACTTTAAAAAGAAGTTGAGACAGTCCCCACTGACGTGGCAAGAAATGAAACCACGGGGTTAAGCGGCTTGTGGCAATTGTGGAATTTCTGTCCTGGAGATCTTCAAAGGAGAGCGTAAAAATTAGGTCACTTGAGTAAGTCTGCTTGGAGGGCGACCAGAATGGCCTTTTGCAGCGTTCCAAATTCGTGAACCACTCAGGTTAATATTCACATGTCACCAGGGCGGAAGAAGAGTCAGCCCTTTGTTACAGAACCCGTTGGCCTTAAATGCTTGAGTTCTGCACATCTGGAAATGACTGTGCCCTCTCTCCTGCCTTCTGACGTAGTACTGCTCTTGAAAGCTGAGGGGTGAGCGGGAGGGAGGCAGTAAATGGAGTTGTCATTTTGGAAGACAGCATGTGGTCCCTTTAGAAGATGGCCTGAGGAGGACACTGAGACAGAGCTGACGGGGTGGAGTGTGAGGAAGGCACCCGGCAGCCGTGCTTCAACGTAGGGGCATTCCCCATGAGGAGGGAATGTCACACACCACGCGGATGTTTAGACCCATGCCACAGGGAGCTCTTCACTTTAAAGAGTTGAGCGGATTATTTGGACCAGGCCTTTACACTCATCTGGCTCCAGTATGAGCACAAATGATAAAAATTGAGAAGTCAAGAGAAAGGTTATTGAAGAATGCCAAACCACAGTGAGCAGAGTTCTTGGCAACTGGCTGAATTCCCACTGTCCCTGGGGCCATCCCTGTCTCCTGCTGCAAACTGCATCCAGCTCTGCCTCCTCCCACAAAGTGGCCAGCCCCTCTGCCTCCCTCCCACCAACCTTACAAGACAAACTCCCAGGGCTCAGGAGCACTCACCACTAAAACCGTGGAGGTTTTCTTTGCAGTGGAAACTGAAAGCCATGGAAGACACTTAGCAGAGAGAGAGAGTCAAATGGTGGAAGTCTCGGTTTTTATGTTTTGTGTTTATGGGTAATTTTGAGAACTCTTAAGTTTCTCCATGTTTGGGGGGGTAAAGATTTTGGAATTTCACTTATTTCTTTATTTTAAGTCTTTTAAATTTTATTTTATTTCATGTGCACAAGTGTTTTGCCAGAATGTGTGTGTCACCATATGAATGCCTGGTGCCCATAGAGATTAAAAAGAGAGGGTTGGATCCCCTGGAACTGGAGCTATGGATGGTATGAGCGGCCATGCGGGTGCTAGGAATGAAACCCAGGTCCTCTGCAAGAGCAACAAATGCTTCGAACCACTGAGCCAGCTCTCCTGTCCCTTGCTTATTATTTTTGAGACTAGACCTCTCTTTATACTTAAGCTGGCCTGGGACTTCCCGATCCCTGCCTCAGGCTCCTGAGAGGTGGGACTGCAGGTGTGAACCAGTCCACTAAGAAAGGACCAGGAACTTGAATTAGGAGGTTAACTGTCCACCATGATTCTCTGAGAATAACCCAGCTGACGCAGTGTGGAGGACTTTCTCAGGGACCTGCCTTCATCTTCTCTGCTTTGTTCATCCTGTGTTTATTTCTCTCTCTGTTACTGAGGCTGGTATTCAATACCTAGTCTTAGATCTGTTCAGCCTCTAGAGTGTCTGGGACTGTGTCCCCGGGCTCCACTTTCTCTGTCTTTTTCTTTTTCCTGGGGCAGGTAAAAATAAAGGCCAGAACTCGTGGGCGACAACATTCGGTTTCAGCGCCGGTTTCTGTCTTTGTTTCAGCTCTCTGAAGAGCACAGGCATTAAAATGAGGCTGCCAGTTGAGCTCAGTCTCCTTCAAACTTCCCTTGTGTTTGAAGTTAGCTCTGTCACGTGGTACTTCTCATGGTGTTTGTTTACTTACGGCAGGGCCTTAATTGCATGTGTGACCCTAACGTAGGAAACAAGTACTGTGGCACCATTGTTTGGTTTGCTCTCAGGTCCCTCCTGCCCCTGCATTCCCAAGGCACAGAAGAGTCCAAGAGGCCCTGAGTTTGTAATATGATGCCCTGAACACAGAATGAGGAGGGACGCAGTTACTGTCTCAGCTGGCACAGCCACCAAGCCTTTATGGTAGCTGTTGGGCTAGAGCCTCACTGTGGAGCGCAGGTTGGATTTGAATTTATGACGTTTCTGCCCCCAGTTGTTCTAGTATTGGGCTAGCATATGTAAACCATCAAGCGTGGCCCACCAGGATGTTTTTGGTCACCTTGGTTCTCTGGAGCGGAGTTTGCTCTCTGAGGGAATGTTGTCTGCACCAGCATCTCTCTGAGTATTGTTCTTGCTGTGATGGAAGCTTTGAGTTACATGGGAAGGACCGAGGTACTGAGGTGTGTGGAGAATCAGAGAGGGCTGACAGGAAGAGAAAACCGATTCTGCTTTTACTTCATTGTGTCTTGTTCTAGTTTCTCAGTTTGTTAAATGTCATTTTATAAATAAAATGTGCAACATTTGCTTTTTTTATTTGCTAACACACAGTATTTAAAGATTTAAAAATTTTAATTCTGATTAAATATTTAAAAATTTTCTTCCTATTATTATTAATTTATTGTATGTGCATGGGTGTTTTGCCTGCATATATGCTCTCCATATGTCCCTGGTGCCTGTGGAGGCGAGGAGAGGATGTCCAAGCCCCTGGAACTGAAGTTACAAACTGTTGTGAGCTGCCATGTGTGTGGTGGGATTTAACCCAGTCGTCTGGAAAGGCAACCATTGCATTTAACTCCTGAGCCATCTCTCCAGCCCCAGCATATAGGAATTTTATGAAAATCATTTGCTGGGGCGAGAATGTGAAAAGTTTGATTGCAATGCTCAAAATTCCCATAGAGAATGATTCCACATGAGGGCTAAGCCTGGGCAGTTCCCTGTGTCTGAGCAGAAGCCATAGTATGGGGTCTATACTGTATGGGGTCTCAGCAGCGTTCCATCCTTTCCCCAGGAATCACCTAGATTTGGTTATTTATGTTCTCCTACATAATTATATTCTTTTGTTTTCTATGAAATTAGGAAGGACAAGTAGTCTGAAGTGAACTCTCAGGAACGTGGTAAATGAGATAAGTATTGGTGTCCTGTCTACAAAATGCGAACATTACAGAATTCTAAAGCTTGCCATTCATTCTCTGAGCCTCTGTCCCAGCCCCCCCCCCCCAACCAGAACCATCTCCTAGACAGTCCCCAGCCAATTGGAAAACTGACCACAAAAATTAGGATTCCATTACATTAATTAGTTCAAGGGCAGTGCTTTCTGAAGTATTTAGCTAAGGATATTTTCTTCAGAATTACAAGTGGAATTCTGTCTAACCCTGGGAATGGAGAAGATAAAAGAAAACCATCCTGGCCGTCCCTCCTGGGAGCAGCTCTGCCTCCTCTCTGTATTCAGTCCACTGGAGAAGCCTCTCTGTAGGCACCTGTGGGGGTGGAGGGCCATTGGTGTTGGCGTTGACCAGCCTGATTGCTGTGATGGGATTTCTGCTGTGTTGTCACTGGGCAAAGGTGGTTGGGTGGGCATTATTACTGTTGAGCTATATAGTCCTTGGCAAACTTAAAACCTCACCCCCTCGGCCAGCTAGTGCCTTGTCTGTTGGGGGATTTGGGACCCGTACGTTAAGCTCAGCCTCTGAGTTTTAAGTTCTGGCACCACATCTGTCCGTCCTTTTTAGTCTGTGCCAGCAAGGTTTTCTCCTAGACTTGATTTGTAGTCGTGACTGGTAGTTTCTGTCCCTGTCACTGATAGACATTCACATGATAGACATTCACGTTTGTGGACCTTGTAGGAATGAGCATGTTCTTTTTATAAAAGCTCATTTGGGGAAACTGAGTTTTGTCTATTTTCTTTTCCCCACTCAGTAATAAAAAGTAATACTGGATAATTTTACACTGTCAGTAACCTTGAGGTCTTTCTTAAGGTTTGAACCAACTAGAGTCACTCAGAGCTCTACAAAAGAAGAACACAGCCTTGGGTAAATGATATGTCCCCAGATGGTCGTTGTGTGGCATGGAAAGTGTTCCACTTCACTACTGAGAGCTGTTCAAACTTCCTGTAAACAGTGGGTAAATGCTGTATATGTAGAGTTATTTGTTCATGTGTCCTATAAACAATTAGTGAATACTGGATGTGTAGAGTTCTGTGGCCAAGGCTCGAAGAGGTGTCTACTCTGTCAGCGAACACATCTTGTGAGGTTGATGCTGTTATTATTTCTATCTACATAGTAGGCAACTCTTCCCTTTCTTGCCTCACCCTTAGCCCCCGACCCCACGGTTTAAGTCCCCTCTTATGTGCTGATACATTTTCAAACAAAACTGCCTGTTACAGACCATTTGCTAAGTTTCAGGTTCAGATTGGCTGCCCTATAAGGGTCCCTTAACAACAACAGGCTTCTACTGCCCCTCACCCTCGCCGTACTTTCTAAATTTCCCATGTCATCAACCTACCTCCATGCTTATTAGTTAATACTTACTGAGAACTTGGTCCTTCTCGTGTGCTATCCAGATGTGTTGGAGTCTATGAATTACCAGCCAAACACACTTAAAAGCTAACTAAGGTCTCAGTGGACCTAGTGTTGGCTAGTCCAGGAGATGGATGAGCAGCTAACTTGTATATTATCTATATGAGAATCCACCTATCTAGATGGCTGCTTAGCTCCAGCTCATCCTGCTGTGTAATGGCTGTCAGGCAGTGGTGGCAGCCTCCAGGGAGGACAAAGCAGCCAAGAGAGCAGATGTCAGAGACCCGGGGGCCTATGCTTCTTCAACTAGAGGAGGGGGTTGGAAAAGGAGGTGACATCAGAATGAGAAGAGGGGAAATGCATCTGAATCTGGATTTGTGGGATTCTGCTTCATATATGTGATTTTGGAAGGGTCTTCCCCAACCTTTGCTGGTCTTGCCTCATCCAAAACTGATTTGGGGTGAATTTTGTGGTGTTTGTTAGTACAACTCATTAATGCTGGCCTAGAGATGGATGGATGGACTGGGCAGAGGGAGTCGGGCAAATAGAGTGATGGTGCTGTGTCCAGAGTATGTACAATCTCTCTGTTAGTGCACAGGCTGTGTAGGGCGGTATGGCACCGGGCTGCATGAGCTCTGAGGAGGCCTGCGCAGGGCACATGGAAGAGGAAGTGCACAGGGATTTGGAGGGGCCGAGCACTAATGAGAGTCTCAAGCAGAATTCCTCATCTGGAGTTGGGACAGATGTAGAAGGAAAACAGTCGTGGAGGAAATGGCCTGGACCCTCAGACCTGACGTTAGGATAACACGGTTCTAGATGTGTTGTTAACGCATAGAGAACAGGAAGGCAATGCAACCCCCGTAGCTTCTACTGGGGGAGCATCCAGAGAGTTCAAGACCAGTGAATGGGCACAGGCATGCTGCAGGAGGACAGGTTCTCTGCCTGACTGCAAACTCCATCCTTGGGAAAGAAAACACAGACAAAGTCCAAGGATTTTCCCAGTTTCCTCTTTCCTGTGCTTCCTCCTTGGGAACCTCTCTACATCTCCCTGTGCCCTTTTCTGATCATAGAAAACAGTTTCCCCAGGGTCCGTGTCCTGAGAGTGCTTCCAAAGCCTCCGCCATGACACACATTCTAGAAAAGAACAGCACTATGTTACACTGTCAGCAAGGGACTTGGCCAGGAGGCCTGAGCATTTGAGGGGAAAGGTTGACTTTTAGCCTATGCTCCTGACCTAAGACAAAGATGTGGAAATCTTGAAGAAGGGGTGGGAAGGACTTGCTGTGGCTCTGTTAAGCCAAGGGATAAGCGTTTAAGGCCGAGGTGGGTGTTGCAATGTGGGTGAACATTGCTGTTGTGTAACAGTTTCCTCAGAGACTGAAACATTCTATCCTGCAGGAACCTCTTTAACAATGAAAATAAACAACTCAAAATAGCTTCAGGAAGTCCCTGAAACTGACCAGACTCACCAAGCCCCTCCCTGCCAGTGTAAACAATAAGAGCTGAGCATCTTTCTCAGACTAAGAGCTGAGTGTCTAAGAGGAAAAAAAGCTACAAAGAGAACTCTGAGACCAGACCCACTTCCTGGAAGAAGCAGAAACCTCCTGAGCTGCCTAGAAAAGGGTTAGACCAACTGAGGCACCTGGAGAGGACACTCTCCAGCCTGCTGAGCCGCCTGCAGACTGTGCAGTGTGCTCCAGGTTCTTAGCTCTATGAGCTGGCAGCCATGCTGGGGTGGACTCTGGCATACAGCTGTCTTTGTGTCGTTTCTGCTTCTATAAATAACACCAGTAAAATGCACTGGTTCACCAAGTTGGACTGCGGTGGCATCTGTACTTTGGTCTGTCATGAGTTCGCTGTCTGGGGTGAGTAGATGCGTGTATTGCATCTTCCAGTGAAAGGTTTGTCACACAGTAATTGGGGATGAAGTCAGTGTACCAAGGGACTCTCCAGGAAGCTCTAGTAACATCCATGTGCCCCTTGGGTGCAACTTTTAGTCTGCTTGCCCTCACTTTCTCTAATTTGACACAGCATCCTACATTTCTACCAGAGACTGTAAATACAATGGTTCACTGCAGTTCTGTTATGTGCTATTGCTTTGGCATGATATTCCTGGTAAGGCTGGTGAAGTTGTTCCAGAAGACTTTCTGAGTAAATCCTCATTTTGTTGTGTCTTTTAAAAGGGGGGACAGATTTGTCTTGTTTTCTTAGGGTGTATCAGTTGCATAAAGTGGAAGTTACCATAAGGGCTTCATGGCTAGAATGGGTTTTAGGATTTATTTTTATTAATAAAGTAATAGTGAATGTTATTGATAAAAACACTGTCATAGGCTTCATAATACTGTATAAAGATTCAAAGGCCCTTTGTTTTGTTCTGATGCAGGACTTTTGTACTTTATTTGTGGGGTGGGGGATGAGGCAGTGGGGGTGTGTTCCATTCACTGTGTGTAGGCAAGGATGACCTTGAACTTCTGATGTTCCTGTCTCTTATCTGTAGCAGGAGCTGCGGGCTGTGTTCCTGCCACCCCAGCTCCTGGTCGCCTGGCTAGCTTATGCCCCAAAATAACAACACACAAACTGTATTCTTTCAAACACTTCCTGGCCTATTTCTATTAAGGTGTGTAGCACCATGAGGTGTGCTTACCAGGAAGATCCTAGCCTACGTCCATCCTGGGTCGGAGCTTCATTGCGTCTGCCCCAGAGAAGAGCGGCATCGCATCTGGCTCTGAGAGGAGCTGCCCTGCATCTAAGCTCACTTCCTCTTCCTCCCAGCATTCTGTTCTGTTTACTCCACCCACCTATGTTCTAACCTATGAGAGCCAAGCAGTTTCTTTATTATTTAACCAGTGACCTTCCTCCATCACTTATCTTCCCAGTGCTGGGATTACAGTTGTGTGTTGCCAGGTCTTGCTTATGTGGTGTTGGGGAAGTCAAACCTAGGGCTTTGTGTATGCTAGGCGAGCCCTATGCCTTTGAGCCATACCCCAAGCCCCTGTGTATGCATTTTCTGAGCTTTGTGCTTCTGAACCTGGTAAAAACTTAGTCATAGTGCTCGCGAGCCAGTGGTGTGCAGAGGGATTTACTCCTCCAGAGTGTGGTGCCCAAGCTGCTCTATGGCGTGCAGGCCCTGTCAGTCCTCCACTGTGTGGCTTCACATCCTCCCGGGCTTATCGAAGTCAACTTTTTGGAAAAGCTTGAAGCTGTTGATTGCGTAGGCCAATTAGCATAAATTACCCCTGGAGGAGACAGCATTGGCCTCCATACATTGCCCTGCAATAACAGCTGCCACATCTCAGTGCCCTTGAAGCCCTAGAGGGAGAGGGAGTGCAGAAGGTCCCAGAGTACAGAGGACCAAGCATGTGTGAGAAAGGGGGGCAGGGTGCAAACCATTTCAATGTGTAGATGAAATGTCGTGATGTCTTTGTGCCTGGCAAGGAGTATGTCCCCAGTTGATGCTTTTTGACGGAAGGTGAATACGCAGATGAGTGTCTGTGCATGTGGGCAATAACGAGGAATTTAAGTAGGCAAAGGTTGGTGACCAACACACGCATCCTTTTCATCATCACGTCCAGGCTTGCGCAGATGCAGTAACCCCACTCCCACCTAGGGTTCTTGATGTTGGCTTCTTTTCCTCCTTCCCCTTTCTTTTCTTGTTTGTGTATGGGTGGGTGGATGTCCATTGTCTTTGTTAATCACTATCTTTTTTTTTTGAGATAGAGTTTCACTGAGCCTGGAGCTCACTAGGTAGATAAAACTGACTGGCCAGCAAGCCCTAGAATTTTAGTTCTCCTGCCTCTGTCTCCCCAGCACTGGGGTTACAGGCACATGGCACCAACTCCTGGCCTTTTTATGTGGTCCCTGGAGAACAAAGTTCGGTCCTCAGGCCTGCCCAGCGTCTCTCCATCCCTCTTTGGTTTCTTTCCTTTGTTTTCAGAAGGCAGTCAAAGGGTAAGGCATTTCTCAAATGGGAGCTGGTGTGTCTCGGTGGTGGTGTGTCTTGGTGGTGGTGATGGTGTATCTCAGTGGTTATGCCCTTGAATGAGCTTCCCTTGGGGAAAGATCTCAGATTTACAGGAGGAACCATGCAGGCAGCATGGTCTCTGGAAACCAGTCCATAGATTAAATAGTTGATTTCTGGACCCCAAGGGATTTATACATGGTGGCCATCCTGGAGGTACCGTCTCTACTCGTGGGATATAAGCCTTGGCCTGTGTATGTGTCCATAAGTCCTGTGCTTGGAAATTTCTTTAACGAGTAAATATTCTTTATTCCCACTCTTAACCTTGGCATCTGGGTTTGGAAACACTTGGTCTGTTATTACTTAACGTTTATGCCTAGGTTTGGAATGCAGACTGCTGGAAAATGTTAAACAGGAGACCCTGTCAGCACTTAGAGTCCACGTTACTCACTGTGGCCACCTGTCCACTGTGGCACTTTCCCCAGGTGTGCCTGCAGCAGCCTGTGTCTGCCCAGTTGAAATCACCTGTTCTGAAGAAGTAATTGGTGTGTTTGGGAGGTGTACACACCGGTGGTGCCGGATAATATAACAGTTTACATTACAAAATGATTATATATTTATAGTCAAGGATACGAAAGAGGCAAGGCTCTTAAGTCATTGCCTCAGGAGGCCGACTTTCAGGATTGCCATGCACCCTGGCTCCTGCCGCTCTCTGCCCAGACACAAACTGAAAAACTGTTGTAGGATAGAAGTTTATGGGGGCTGGTCCGCATGGACACTAGCATTTTGGAAACACATTTGTTTTAAGTTTCCCCTTGCGTTATGTAACATAATCCTTACCTACAGCCCTTTGCTGCCTGCTGGTTCATGCCTGCCTCCACTACTTTCTCTTTATTCCATGATTTATAGCCATCTCTGCCTCATTTTCTCCACTCTTGTTAACCCAGCATTTCTTCCTCCCCATGCCGGCTCTTTTGGAGATAGTCTGTTGGCATGCTTACTGTAGGTGTGGTCATATTTTAATTCATTTTTTCCTAGTCACAAACTTAACAATCTGTGAACTTTCTGTTCTGTCCTATGTGCTGTACTGTGTTCAAGAAACAGAGAGAAATAAGTCAGACTTGTTTTATTCCCATGAATTTATAGCTAAGTGTTAGGAAAAGAGTCACGGCCATGTGTGCGAATACGATCCCACCTGTGTATAAATAACTGTGGTCGTTGCCCAAATGTGATCTGCTAAGCCTCAGTCTGATTGAGTCTCACTTGTTGCTGGCACGTGGGTAGGCTGTCCTGGAGCATACTCTCTAGCCGCTCCACGCTGATACTCAGTGGCAGGCATACTCTCTAGCCGCTCCACGCTGATACTCAGTGGCAGGCATACTCTCTGGCTGCTCCATGCTGACATTGCCATGTTTGCTCCAATCCCTAAGAGTAAAAGGAAGTGTTCATGATTTCCAGGCTTGACTTGGAGTCCACAAGGTCGTGAAATTGAGTCATACCGCACTGTGCCCTAGTGGCAGGGCAGGCACTGTGGAGGTTCAAGTTCCCAGCATTTCACATGAGTGAGCACAGCCAGCCCTTGGCAGCCTGCCATCTGTGTGTTTGGTAGACAGGTTCCTGAAACTCGACACTTTCTTCTCTTTCTTTGAAAACCCTGCAAGTTTCAGCATCCCTCCAGTGACGGACCCATTTCTTTCTTTTTTTAAAAAGCACTCCTCCTCAGCTGCAAGTGTGAGGTTGTTGTGGAATAGTCACAGAACAAACTTCAGCACCTCCTCTACCGGCTCCTTTAATAACTACCAGGCTGAGTGTTGAGCCACAGTTTATACTTTGGACAGAGAACTGGGGCACTGTTCTCTGTGTTTGTTATGCTGAACTGCCCTTAAAACGTGGAGAAACTTCTCCAGGCATTTGTTTTACCAACAAAGCCCAGTAAAGTAGACTCTGGGTAATTATCCCTTGAGTTGACTTGTGTAAACAGAATCATAGAGAACTTTGCAGCCAGGAATAGAATGAGCCCTTCTTTGTTAGGGAGAAAGGGTAGCCTGTTAGCGTTTAGGAGCCCTTAGCATGTTGTGATGTTAGCTACTCGCCTTTAGTATTCGCCTCCACGCCTCGTGTCTTCCAAGGGCATATGAATATGCATGAATAAGTATCACATCCTGATCGTTGAAGAATTGTCTCACTGAAAATTGACTAGGCTTGGAGTCAGAAAGTTCTAGATTGAGGGCTGGAGAGATGGGTCAGTGGGCAAAGCTCATGCCATGCCAGGGTGAGGACCTGACTCACATCCCAGAGCCCATGGAAAGCCAGGTGTGGCAGCGTATGTCAGTAATCCAGAGTTCTTTGTGCAGGCAAGGTGCTGACGAGAGACCCCGTATCAAGGTGGAAGATGGGGACTGATGCCTGAGATTGTCATGGGACTTGTACATATGCGTTGTGGTACATGCATAAACACACACACACACACAGAGTTTTTTATGTAAAGAGAATATCTTATTTTGAAGCCCATATTCTATATAATAATTTTGTGGCTCAGTTTAAACTGCTCACCTTCCTTCTCTGAAAGGAACAATAAAGGGATGTGTGCTTTCACCCACACTACGTTATGCATAGCATGGCTAAAATGAAAATCCGCACTGCACGGGGGCCCTGAGTATCCGCTGTGGAACGCCCACCCTGGCCTGGTGGATGGAGTGAACTAGCTCCGGTTTCAGGAAAAGACTCCCCGTTCAAGGACAGTTACTCAGACCTTCCTTCTCTGTGGCTTCTGTGATCACCAACAGCTGCCTCGTAACCACCTCTGAGACACGCCGGACCAATGTGGGCAGCTCTGTTTCTTCCCGAGTTCCTTTCTCATTAGGCTGAAATCTATCCTTGTAACTGTCCGGGCAGTTTTCCCTCTTCAGTTTCACGGGGTAACACGAAGAGGTCCGGATTGGGCATGCCAAGTCTCAGCAATCTGTAAGTGAGAAAAGGATCTTACGGTTGTGCTTCCTGCCTCTCACAGTTCACTGTGGGCAGTGAATCTGGCTGCCTGTCTCACGAGAGCTGTGCATGGGTTCAAAGGGCAGCTATTGTTTCTCCTCCTGCTGCCCGGAAGTGGAACAGGGGGCCATGCAGCCCAGATGAAGATGAATGGAAATACCAACCTTTTAACTCTTAATGTGAATAACCGCAGTGGTTTTCATGTTATTTACAATGCCTCCTGGAATAAACAGTGCCCACGTTTATTGGGCTATAAATAGTTTAAATGCTCAACCAGACCAATAACATATAAAAATGCAGGTGAGAGAATGGTTACTAATGAAGACAGATATTTCCACTTTTTTACGCAGGGTTTCAGTGTCTCCCGTGCCTTGGTGTGACTGTAGGCTTGAGAGGGTTTCAGTGTGTCTTCCCCATGAGCTACGGCATCAAATTCTTGCCACATGGAGCTGCATCTTGATTCATAGACTATGTCCAGAGGTCAGCTGCTGGAGAGGCAGCCCTGGCTGCGGCGTACAGTGCCCTGCAGTCTGTTCTCACTCTTGTTGCCGGGCAGCAGTGTGACTTGGAGGATAGGATCGTGCTACTCAGAATCGTTATTCCCTCCACTTTTAAAAGGAGCCTAAACCTTCCTCCTCTGGCCTGTGTGAGTGTTTTAGGATTAAATGTGAAAATCGGTTTGGATCTGAGTGTTAGTGCTGCTGCTTGGGGGTTATGTGGCTTTTGGGAGGTTCCCTAAGCCTCACCATTCCTCACCGTGAAGGCAGAGGGGCTAGTGCCTGTCTCAGAGGTTTTGTGAGGAGGAAATGAGTTAACTCCCGTGTGGAATGCAGAACTGTGATGGGCAGTTGATGCCTAAGTGTTCATACATTAGCTTTTGTGAGCTTTTGAAGGCTACACGACAATGCGTTTTTAGTGTCCTGTGTATTTTTCTAGTTTTGTTTTGTTTTCAGAACATATTTTTAAAGACTTTAGGGAGCTGAAGGAATGGCTAGTCAGTTAAAAACGTGCATTACTCTTGCAGAGGAACTGAGTTTAGTTCCCAGCACCCACAGCAGGCTCATGGCCTCCTGTAACTCCAGCTGCAGGGGATCGGATGCCCTTGTTTAGCCTCAAGAGGCCCAGCATTCAGTGCACAGAAACTTACACACAGAAATACACATGCACACATAACTTAGAATAAAATATTTTTAAAAAGAGAGATACATTTAGAAATGTGCCAATTAAGTAGTCACACAGGGCATACATTTCTCTCTCTCTCTCTCTCTCTCTCTCTCTCTCTCTCTCTCTCTCTCTCCCTCACACACACACACACACCTATACCATCTTCTTAAATAAAATCAGCATCTTATTTATCAATGAAACCTAGAGAATTAATTGGCTTGCCTAATATTTCTGAGCCTCTTGACTGGTTAAAAAAAGAGACTTTATCATGAAAGTTTAGTTATAACCCTGAAGACTTACTCTTAATTATCTTTTTGTCTTTGGAGCTTTGAGTTGAATGGATTTGTTCTAGGATGTTCTTTCCCAGCCTTGAGAGTTTGGGAAGCTGTGGGTGGGAACTGGTGTCCCACCCAGTCTTCTCTAGTACTATTGTAGTCTTAAAACTTTGTCCAGAGCTTGACTGGTATCATATATAAAAGAGGGAATTCCAAAAATGTATTTGACCTTTAATGGTGCTAAACTTGTAGTACTTTTGTGTCTCATTTAGATTTTAAGGAGTATAAAATGTTGAGAAGGCCTCTCCTTATCAATGGCCCATTCAGAATAGCCCTAGTGGTTTGTTTCATGGAAGGCATAACCAGATAAACAGACTGATGATGACTTACCGTGACTTGCCCTAATAAAGTCGTGGGGAATGCGTAGAATGTTGCTAGCAATTAGCTTACAAAGAACCATTGAGCAAAGAAAAAACTAAGGACTTTATAGATGCAAAATTCTTTTTTGTACTTATTGTTTTATTATGTGAAATCCAGGTTATTGCACAATAGCTTCTTTTCTTTTTTTAATTATTTATTTGTATATTTATTACACAGTGTTTTGTCTATCTGTATGCTTGCTGGCCAGAAGAGAGCATCAGATCTCATTACAGATGGCTGTGAGCCACCATGTGGTTGCTGGGAATTGAACTCAGGACCTCTGGAAGAGCAGTCAGTGCTCTTAACCTCTGAGCCATCTCTCCAGCCCATGTATCTTCTTTTCTTAGCTAAAGCTAATTTCCCCCTTTTAAAAAACGATTATTTGCATTTTATCTATGTGTTTTATATGCATGTATGTATGTGCAGTGCATATCTGTAGAAACCAGAAGAGAGCACTGCAACCCCTAGAACTGGAGTTACAGGAAGTTGTGAGCTGCCGTGTGGGTGCTGGGAACCAAACCCCAATTCTCTAGAAGAGCAACCAGTACGTTTAACTATCGACTCATTGCTCCAGTCCACTGAAAAGAGGCCTCTGAGTGACTACTGGCTCTTCAGGCTCAGGAACAGTTTGGAATAACATGGGCTTTGCTGATCTTAACTTACAGCTGAATCTAGGCATAAATTTATAGCCCATTATTACATAATTCCATTGTCAACTCCATTTGAAAATTTGATCATAGAGGGCGTGTGGACTTCCCATCTCCCTGTTTAGTGGTGCAGTGGGAGTTGTGGACTGTTTTGTTTGATCACCCTTTATTCTTCACTTCTAGTTTTATATTAAATATTTCTTGAGCTGTAAATTCTTAATTTCTAAATATCTACTTTTATACAATATGACAGTCCCTACATAACCTTTTTATTTTGAGATGAAGAAGTAACTTGTAAATTTGCAAAGAGAAAAGATTGATGTTAGCCGTTTGGTTTTATGGGATTTTGCATTAAGGAATGCCAGGTTTCTCTCTAGGGATGTAATGCTTGTGCTCTGCAGAGTAGAAAGAAACCATCAAGAGTAAAACGGTGTGTTCCAGGGCATTATTCCTTAACCCTGGATCTGTGAGAGTCAGGAAAGCTCTCTGCTTTAACAACAGGTTCCTCATTTGTTAGTGGGCATAGTGTGGGCAAGCCTGAGAAGGTTGTAGTATAGTAACAGTGTAAGAGGTATAATACATTTTCAAGGTCTGTGATATTTTATTTTAAAATTTGTCCATTTATGTTTAATGTATCAAAGCAATGCTGCACAGATAATTGGGGATCTATGTTTTTCTGGGTACCTCATTTTCTGAAGGTTACCTAAAAGACATTGAAATGACCAGAAGGAATGCTTAACTTCTGATTCTAAATAATTCCTCCCCAGTATTTTTTGTTATGGTTTTAGTGTTCATTTTCCATTTTCCTGTTATTTTTCTTTTTAATATCTTTGTGCATTTAGCTTTAAAATAAGTTAGAGTAGCTGGTTAGGATAGGTAACTCATAATTTCCTATTCCTTAGTTTCTTTCTGGACTGCCTATCTTGCATCTAAAGTGATGGTATTTGTGCATGTGTTTTGAAGCTGCTCCCTTTATGATGAGAAAGGAAGGGATGTGAATTGGTGTATGGTGGACTGCACATCTCCCCCTACCCTCTCTTCACCTGTGGGCTGGACCTTGGCTTAGTGATTTTCTGTCCCCAGGATGAAGGGGCTGTGCTCCAATTCAAGTTGACTATTGATGTGGGGATCAGTATTTGAAGAAGAAGCACACATTTTAATGAAATATAAAATTGCATGGCGGGGTACTTTAAACAAATATCTAATGTTTTGTTCAATTTTTTCCATTTGTCTCTGTAGGTGCTGCTTTTCTGAAGTTGCTCACCGGGACTTCTCAGCATTGCTGCAGAAATAAATAGGTAAATGACATCAAAGGTCCTCATTGTTTGCTTCTGTCTGTTTTCTTTTCTAAGACAGGATCTTAGTTATGTAGCCCAGGTAGTCTTGAAACTCTCAGAAATTCTCCTGCCCCCGTCCTTTGTGTTCTAGGATGGCAAATAGAGGCCATTGTCCTGGCTTGATGCTGTTATTGTTGGAAGTATTTTCCAGGCAGGAAACATTTTTGAGAAAGGAATAACTTTTTACGTTTTGGAACCTTGCCTGCTATCTTAGTTACTTTTGTATTGCTGTGATAAAGCGCCATGACCAAAGCGACTTGTAAAAGGGAGTTTATTTGGCTTACGGTTTCAGAAGGTTAGAGTCCATGATGGTGCAGCAAAGACATGGCAGCAGTGACTACTGAGAATGTACATCCCAATCTGCAAGTAGAGGCAGAGGGAGACAGATGAGCCTGGCATGAAAGCCACACCTCCTAATCCTTCCCAGACAGCTCCACTAGCTAGGGACCAGCATTCAAACATAGGAGTCAGTGGGGGTTTATTCTCATTCTAACCACCGTGCCCAGTAAGCACTAGTTTCTTAGGCTTGGTGTACCCCTTGGGTAGCCTCAGTCATTATCAAGAAGAACTCACTTGTTGAATAGACAGCATTGAATTTAATTATTCAAATGTTTTCTCCAGTTCAGATCTGCTTTGTTCTGTCCCTGCTGAGGAACAAGCTTCAGAGATCTGCATTGTGTGAACAATCTTTCCTTTTTACCGTCTCTGTAGACCGTTTCAGTTTCTGTATCATTTCTCCCAGAAAGGCAAAGTGGACGTGGCCAATTTAAATAACCCAGATTTATTACTTGATGAGCACTCACACAGAGAGATTGCCAGAAAGAAAGTTGGAAATGATTCAGTCGCAGGTGATTAACGATTGGGTAGATTTTATTTTGTAAAGGTCACCTTTGGAAAATATTAGCAGTGGAGGTTGACTATAACCCCCTGCAGTTCGCATTCAGGAAAATCAAGGAAATGGGTAGTTGAATAACTTGCTAAAGATTGATCCAGCTATGTTTCTCAAATGGGAGTGGCCTGTTGACCTCTGTTCTCAAGGGGTCCTGTTAGTGTTATAACCTTGGCAATGAGCTCAGATCAAAGCAGCCAGAGGATGATCCAGATTCCAGTCCAGCCGACGACTGTCCAGTAGGGTCTGCTGCACGCGGAGAGTTCATACAGGGCATTCCTACAAATGTCATCCCCCTTGTGGGAAAGCCATTGTTCTGGCTTTCAGATTTTGAGAACAGAAATATTTTCCCGTGTTCCACTTTTGGATACTGACTTCTCAAGTGCTACTCGTTTCAGCCAGTAGTGCTGCTCGGGGGGCACTGGGGCTCTTTGTGATGAGAACTGCAAACACTTGTGAGTTGTGAAATGGCTTGAGCAGCAGCCTGCTCGTGGGAGAGCAAGGGCGAGGTGGTGTCCTGGGCAGGGTTAGTGTTTGCCCCTTATCAAACTGCTAATCCTTAAATATCTCTTCCGTATTGATTTAGTGGAGATGGGAGAAGCTGATTATTAATTTCTATTAATAAAAATTATTAAACTGGGCATGTTAGTAGATACCTGTAATCACAGGAAGTGGAGGCAGGGAAGAAGAAAAGTTCAAGGTCATCCTTGACTACAATGACTTAGAAGCTAGCCTGGGCTACTTGAAGCCTTCCTCAAATATATGTATAAACACACACACACACACACACACACACACACACACACACGTTGTTCAGATCCAGAGTGTCACGTCAGCCAGGTGATGGCGGTAAGATGGGCATGGGCAGTGAGGCCTCATTGCGTTCACTCACAATGTTCTACAGGGAGAACATGCTCAACAGGAGAGGTCTGGGCCATGAGGAACCAGTAAGTTTTCGCTCTGTTCAGAGGGACCATCTGCGTGAGTTCCCAACAACAGGAGCCAGACCGTGCTGCCTGCCACGCAAGGAGTCATTTGAAAACCCTGGCCAAGTGCCCCACATTTTCCATGTGTTCTGCTAGTGGCTTGGTTTCCCCATTGTGAGATGTCACCCTGGATCACGGCCGGGCTGGTCTGGTAAATCCTGCCCTGGGGAAAAGCCAGTTCCATTTGGCAGAAACTTGAGGGGCCAAGTCGTGTTTGCCCTTGAGATTCCCCCTCTGTGTCTTTTATGTTAGTTTTGATTGTGAATTCATCAGAGACCAACAGTGCAAACTTCGTCAGATGAGAACAGTCATTCGGAACTAGGGATATCAAAATTGAGGAGAAATGTGGTTCCTGTTTCCTACACTCTGTCTACATGATAGCAGGTTTCTCCTGAGCAGAAAGGACGATTGCAGTTTGAGGCAACTCTGGACATCAACTGTCCTCAACATATATGCCCCTGTACTGGACACACATTGGCCGAAGTCCCGGCTGAGGGGCGAGGTGGCTCTGTAGGCAGGTTCCTGAAGTCCACCTCTGTACTTTGGGAATGGCTTCTTCCTTGTTACTGGAAGTAAATAGGTAGTCGTGTATATGGAGAAAGTCAACCAGTGTCCCCTACACTGGCTGGATTCCCTGACATCATGGAGAGTTGTTTGAATATGGAATCTGAGAACCAATACTTCCAGCCTCTCCCTGAGACTCTCTGGACGAACTTTGCACCTCCCATACTCGTTGGTAGAGAGGCAAGGTATCCCTACTCTGCTCTGCTCCTGCCCTGAGGGAATTGTGGGAAAGCTTTGAAGAGGGCAGGTTCAAGTATGTGGCTAACATCAGAGGACTTCTGTTGGCAGCCCTTAAAACAAAAAAAAGTCAGACCTTCCTGTACTGTACCGCATGTCCGCCACAGGACGGTTTGCGAGTCGGGCAAGGGGCTGGAGATTGAAACACAGACACAGGTCCTCCTTGAAACAAGAATGTCCCTTTATTGTGTTCCAGGGCATCTTATATAGTGCTTCTCCTTGACTAATGGCCACGCCCTAGCTCTCGGAACTTTTCAGCTGCAAGCACACCAGAAACCACTCTCCTGCCATCAGGAACTCATGAGGGTCTCGTGCTCAGAGCAGCTGCAAGCATAGGAAAACAAATTGTTTACTCTGGCAAGGAAGGGATCACAGAAAATTCAGGATCTGAGGGTCTGCAGTCCCCAACACTTACCGGGTTGAATCCCTGTTTATCATTAGCTGTGTAATCTTGACCGAGTTCTTGACACCTTGTCTAGTTCTCCCTGTGTCTCAGGCTGTTGTTAGAAAGGCAGTAAGGTGCAGCATGTATGCCCAGCAGGGTGTACGGAACAGACATCTAGTAAATCTTAAGAACAGTGTCATGGTGCAGGAAGGAGGAAGAGTCATGACTGAAAAGTGTCCACAGTACTTGTTATGCTCATTTGGGCCCAGCGCAGATAATCTGGATAGAGGGAGAGTGATTAGCAGGAAGCTGTCTCTGGAGATGGCACAGTGGGACTTAGTCTTCCTGGGTTTTCCTCCTGGTTGGAACCGATTGAACCAGAGAGTACAAGTGATCAGCCTGGCGCTGGCTGGTCCCCACGGTAGCCACACCGCACACTCAGGTGAGCCCTCGAGAACAACCAGTGCCACTGAGGCACTGAACTGTTTGATTTTATTCACTTTTGGTTATTTTAAAAGTTAGCACTGGTGGTTCTTATTGGGAAATCTTTCGGTGCCTCGAGATCAACTTGGGAAACCGGAGTGGGTTTCTCAACTGAAAATTTTGTGACGAATGTTTCCTTAGCTGGAAGGGTGGCTCTTCCTTGTGTACTCTTGGCTTACACTACTGATGTTCTAAACTTGCAGCCACACAATGTAGAACTCATTTACATAATTAATCTGGAAGTCGTTAGAGGAGCAGAGAAGTATTTATTTAGTAAGCCAGGGTTTGACAGCTTCCTTCCTTTACTGAGCATGAATTGAGCCAAATATATCATTTCCATGACAATGATAGTCATCTTCATGGTTTGAAAAAGACGATATAAATCATGAAATACATAGCGTTTTAAAGTTCTGATTTCTCTTATTTCTTTTAATTCTTATTATTATTTTATAAGAATGGCTATTTTGACTGCCTGTAGATCTGGGCACCACATATGTTCCTGGTACCCAAGGAAGCTGGAAGTGGGCATCAGGGTCCTTAGAATTGGAGTTACACAGATTTTTGAGCCACCTTGTGGGTGCTGGGTATCAAACCTGGGTCCTCTGAAAGAAGCCAGTGTTTTTAACTGCTGAGCCATCTCTCCAGTGCGCCGCCCCCAACTTTTGTTAGTTTGAGTTAATAGCTTGCTTTGCCTCTGATAAGGACCTCTGGCTACTAAAGATTCCTAGGGACTCGTCCCTTTCCATGAAAAGTAGCTCCCCTCACAAAACCGTGACTTTTAAGAGGAAGGTCTGAACCTTTTACAGCGGCTCTCAGCCTTCCTTACACTGTGACCCTTTAATAGTTGCTCATGTTGTGTGACCACAACCATAAAATCATTTTTCTTGCTACTTCATAACTGTAGTTTTTCTACTGTTATTAATCCTATAAATTTTTGGTGTGAAGGATGTCTCATAGGTGATCCCTGTGAAGGGGGCAGTTGACCCCCAAAGGGGTCACACTCATGGGTTGAGAAAGGCCATTTTAGGATATCCTTGATGACGGTCCAAGTTAGGTACTTGACTAATGGCAGCTGAATGATGGCGGGGTGTGGTATCTGTACATTGTGGGGTACCCAACGTTATTGCCTGATATATAATATGTGCTCAGTGAATGCTGGGAGGTGGAGGGGTGAGGTTTTATTTTGGTTGGACATTGAATTTTTTTTTAAAAAAAATCATTGTCTGCAGGTATTGCAGCAGGCACATTTGGCCCTAATTGATGCTTTTGCTGTCACTCATAAAGGACTGCCCCTCATGTTCACTACCTGGAAACCTTACTCTTTCTCTCTTTGTTTCTTTTTTGAGACCAGGGTTTTATGTTGCCCTGGCTGGCCTGGAAATGACTATGTAGTCCAGACTGGCCTCAGAGATCCGCCTGCCTCTGCCTCACAAGTGATCGTATTAAAGTCATTTGACCACACCCAGCTCCAGGAAGCTTTCTACTTTGATGGTCCACTTTTTCAGTTGCTCTGTGAAAGGAAACTGTGCAGGTTTCTTTTTCATCATTGTAATCAAAACACCAACAATGTTGTTGTTTATTTAAAAACACTGTGGGTGAAAGGGAATGGGGAAGGGAGGAGGGGAAACCAGCCCTTGGGAACGGGAGCTGCAGCAGCGAAGAGAGAGGCAGAGAGAGAGAGAGGGAGACGGAGAGGGAGAGGGACAGATGGAGGGGAGACAGAAGGAGAGAGAGGGAGGGAGGAAAAGAGGGAGAGAAAGAGATGGAAGAAGGAAGGAGGGGAAGAGGGAGGGAGGGGGAGAGAGATGGGAGGTGGGTAGGGCCCTTTTAAAAGGGAACACAGTGAACCTGCACAGGAGATGCTCTTAGTGGCTACAGCTGAGGACGTTTTTCTGCCAGAACCTGAAGGGCAGGCCAGTACAGATGTCTGAGTACTAACAGTTGCAACCTAAAGGAACGAAGGCTCTTTATTTCAGTCCAGTGTGGTGGGGAAGACTTGGCAACGGTGGTGTCGCAGAAATTGATTTACAGCAGGGAAACAAAACACAGAGAAAGCAGGCTGGAGTCTTCTGGGGCAGGTGTGTCCTTCAGACCCCTTTCAGTGATTGACCTCCCATCACCAGGCCCCACCTTCCAGATGGTGCTACCAGCTGAGGATCAGGCACTCAAAACACGAGCCTGCTGGGGACACTTTAAATCCAAACATAACAGAAGGAGAAAACCAGACTGGGCTGAGTGAACCCGCACAGGGACTGGGTAGAGCCACCCTCTCATGGTGACCATAAAACATATGAATGATTTTATATGAAAACGCTTACCATTGCCAGATTCATTCTTAGTTTGTGGCCATAAACTGGAAAGACATAGTGGAGGGTGGTGTCTCTATATCTGCTGCTATTATTTTTTCTTTAAGAAAAGCACGTTTTTTATGCCAAACCACAGCCGTCTCCTTTCACCACTACAGAGGGCAATAGCATGCCTCTGAAGTTCCTAGATCCTGCCCCATAAATCCCCTCTCTGCTCACTGAGAATTTGTTGTGATTCCCTAAGTGAAACTGACTTCTTCTGAATTAAATATTGATCTCACCTGCATCCCCGTTTGAACCAGTTCCATAACCACAGTAATGTTTTCACAATCTTTCCCTCTATGGCTCCATGCTGGGTGAACCACAAGTCATTTTCTGGTACTGTCTTTCCCGACAGGCCCTGCGCCAGCATTCCCTAAGCCACAGACCAGCACTCACTGCGTCTCACAAGCAAGGGTGTCAAACACTGTAAGGAAAACCCTTCAGGCCAGTTGATGATCTTGGGTGCACCTTTCGGGTTACCTGATTTTGATGCAAGTTATTCTGTACACAGCCAAGTTATGCCAAACATCCAACACATCCATTTCATAACCCCATCTTAGCTTTCCATGTTAGGAATCCAGTGTGATTCCTGTGAAAGAACTGGTCCCCTTGCTGTTATTTTTAACTGAGTCTCTATTGTTCTGTTTTATCAACAAAGACTCAGGAGCCAGATGCTGGGGTGAAAACCTGCTAGCTCAGGGAGGCAGAACAGGCAACTGGTCGACCTTCCTTGTGTTGTCTCAGAGGTTTCTCCTACTCCATCAACTCCTCCAACTGGATGGCCCTCTCTCTACTTCCTGTGCGTCTCCACCCCTCCACCCCCACCCCTGTCCTCCTGACACCCTCTTACTCTCTCTGGTTTTTTTCCTTAATAAACTTTTGTTCATTTCTGGTCAACTGATTGCTTGCTCCGCCTCTAAACCTACTTTTGACTTTATTTAATCCTGTTTACAGTGTTCAGGCAGAAAGCTCTTGGGTTAAAGATGTGTGCTAGGACTGAGCCACACCACAGCTAGAAGCAGGTAAATGACGACATCTCAGGTTTCGCAGTGTGATCAAATAGCTAACAACACCTTGTTGTCTCTGAAACACAGAAGTGCTATCTATGCTCAGACTGTTTCACCGACACAGGAGAGTGAAATCCAGTCTGTTTTTTTTTTCTTAATATTTATGGAGATCTGTGGATTGGAAAGACAAGTGGTCACACGATTTCACAGACTCCTCATTATTCAGTCAGAGCCACCAGTGTAGGGGTCATTCACCTCTATCGGGTATTTTGATGGTTCCATCTGGATATTAGTAAGCATTTGGGTGAAGGGGGCCATTGCAGAGAAAAATCATGTGGCAAACCACACACAGATACATTGCTTTCTAGCTACTGTGATTTTTTTTTCTGTATAGTGTTACTGGATATTTATAACATTTCTACATCTCAAGGTAAAGATAGCTTTAACCTGGCCAGGGGTCACACTTCAGTCTCCTTTGGGGATACAGAACACTGAGGTACACTCTGGAACTGTTACTATTATGGTTGGACCAGAACTGCCAGGAGCTATGTGTGTATGTGTGTGTGTGTCCCTGTCCCTCCCCACCTTTCCAGACCACCTGTGTTCATGCAGAAAAGCAAAAGCATGGGGGGCAAGATCACCTGGTGTTTAGGGATTGCTGCTAATGGCCGAGTTCCTAAGACTATCCCCTTTTGTTTTTCTTAAATTATTTTGAATTTTAATTATGTGTGCATTGTGTGGGTATGTGCACATGAATGCAGTGTCCACTGAGGTTCTCAGAAGAGGGTGTCAGATGTCCTGGAGCTGGAGTTGCAGACACTTGTGCGGGGAACCGAACTCAGGTCCTCTAACAGAGCAGGAAGCTCTCCTCACCACCAAGCCAGGTCTCGAGCCTGAGAGTCTCCTCTAACTTCATTCTCTTTGTCACCGTGCTGGATAGTTTATGTCAGCTTGACATAAGCTAAAGTCATCCTAGAGGAGGGAACCTCCATTAAGAAAAATATTTCCATGAAATGAGGCTGAGGGCAAGTCTGTAGGGCATTTTCTTAGTGATTGATGGGGGAGGGTTCATCCCATGGTGGGTGGGGTCATCCCTGGAATGGTGGTCTGGGTTCTATAAGAAAGCAGGCTGAGTAAGCCAGGGGAGGCAAGCCAATAAGCAGCATCCCTCCATGGCCTCTGCGTCAGCTTCTGCTTCTAGGTTGCTGCCCCGTTTGAATTCTTATCCTGGCTTCCTTCAGTGTTGAACTCTGATGTGGAAGTGAAAGCCAGAGAAATCCTTGCCTCCCCAAGTTGTATGTGGTCATGGTGCTTCACCATAGCCATAGTGACCCAAACTCAGGTAGTCAAGTACCTCAGCCCTTACTGCATACAATTGTATATATGGTTCCTTTTTTCTGTACATTGTTAGTGTTTCTCTGTATCATAAAAAGTTTCCTATTTTTTAAAAAAAGTGTTTTACGCTGGGTGATGGTGGTGCACACCTTAGATTCTAGCACTCAGGAGACAGAAGCAGGCAAATCTTTGTGAGTTTGAGCCCAGTCTTGTCTACAGAGCAATTTCTAGGAAAGCCAGTGTGGTTACATAGATAAATTCTGTCTTGAAAAACCAAAAGTAAATGAATAAAATTTTACTAATTTACTCTTCCATCCTATAGATTTAAATCAATTTAAGCTTCCTTTTGATATTTCCACTTTTTTACCTTTTTATCCATTAATTTTAAATTTTGAATATCCTTTTAAAAATAGCATGTTCAGTTATTAAAACATTTCTAGAAAAATTAGGTGTTAGTAGTATAAAAGAAGGTTTGTTTTATGACACACTGATCAATAAGACCTTGGATATAAGCTGAGAATGGTATTTTATTTTAATTTTTGCTTGTCTATTTTTAATAAAACTATGTTCAAAATAAGCAACATCTGGGTCTGGCCCATACGCAACTGGCAAACTCCCGTTGGGTAGCAGGTTGCAGGGGTGCGGGATGCTGGAGAATTGAAAGGATGTCATCGTTAGCACCTCTCCCTTCTCTTCACCTGGCTCACTGGCTTCCAGTTTCAACACTCTCACAAGCTTTTGTTTGTTTTCTTAATGACGTCCAGTGTTTGGTTTGTTTTTCCTAAGCTGAAGAGTCACTTGTATTTTCTCTCTTGTTGACGGCTCTTGTTCTTTCTGCCATGTGCTGTTGTCGTTTGTGATAGTTATAATTGTGTCGCTTATGGCCCGATTGTATTATCCTCAGACGCATAGCTCGACTTATCTTGTCTGCTCAGAAACTGTTGCTTGTTTATAAAAGTGTCCTGTATTTGGGGAGAACTCTGGCGTGGACAGGATAAAGAGAGCAGAGTGTAAGTTCTCGTGTGACTTCTTGGTTGTAGCTGCTAGCACTGGGAAGCACCCCTGTCCCATCTCACAGATCTTATGAGTGCCCAGTCCTAGGTCACCTGCCCTTGTATTTGTGACTTCTATTTCCAGGCAGATGGCTGTAACTAATAAATCCCACATGCTAGTGTTCTTAGACTTTAAAGCCCTTTCAGATTTTCTTCTGATTTCTCTCTTCAGTTGGCTTGGATGACTCCTTGGTCCTTGGTCTCTATGGTCCGCTTGCACCTTCTGATGTCCCCCCTCCCCCGTGGCTTGAACTGCTACCACAGTCTGGCTCTCTCCCACTGGATCTCTCTTCCGGACTCCAGATGTATAAAGCCGACTGTGTTTGTTCTGTTCCCCAGTATCCCACTGCCTCTTCTAACGCCGTGTGCCCCCAAATTAACCTTCTCCCTCCTCTACCTGCAACCCCATTCTTCCACTCTGCTTCATCCTCAGGACAAATGAACACACGTGCTACCAATTAAGGGTATCCTAACCAAGCATGTAAATCAGACTTCTCCAACATACACTAAACTTGGAACCTTGCAAGTTGTGTGATTTCAATGGACTCTATGGATTTGTAGTGCATGTGTGTTGGTGTATGGAAGATGGTTAGATGTTGGGTGTCTTCACTGATCTTATCCTACCTTAGGTTTTTGAGACAGGATCTGTCAGTGAATTGGAACTCATTGACGTGGAGAGATTATATGACTGGCAGGCCTCCAGGGTTCCTCGTCTACATGTTCTCAGTGGTTGGGTTATGGGAGCACACTGCCACACCCGGCTTCTTGGTGAGCCCTGGTAATCAGGTCGCGCTCAGATCTTCACATTGAGTGGCAAGTGCTTCACAGTCTGAGTCATCCTGCCCCAGGCCCTAGTTATGAAATCTTCATGTGAAATAAACCCTTAACTACTACCATTTATAGAAACTTGACTTTTTTAAGCGACTTGTTTAGTTTAAGACAGAATACACCCTGAATTGTATCTGGTGCACATTAGTGAAGTGAGAGGCATCACAGCACTTTCTGGTTAGAAGGGTTTTTTGTTTTTTTTTTTTGCCTTGAGGGCTTAACAGTTTTTTGGGTCTTAATTATTTCCATATTCCAGGATGTATTGTTTTGGTCATATTGGAATTATCCCTTATTAGCTATATTTTTTTTTCAGTTTACCTCCCAGGGATCTCAGGCAAGAAATAAAAATATTTTCATAAGATTCTTGGAGGAAATAAAATTAATAGTTTTGAGACTGAAAATATGGTGGCTTGTCTCCTAAGGATTGGAAGACTTTATTGAGATAGCGAAATATCCCTCCCCGGGGTGAAGGTCTTTGTGATTTTTAAAGGGCTTATTGGAAATCTGGGTCTGGAAAGAATAAAAGGAAATTTAATACCATGAAGTTGGAAACAGCTCCTGAAATCCAATCTGTTTTAGAACACACATAGCAGGCTCATTCCCAGAGATTTGAGACAGTTCAGTTCTCTTCTTAATGCCGAAAGGATCATTATAATGGTGACACAGAAAGGTCCCTCCGAGGAGACATGGCACGGCAGTTTTCATGAGTGGGACTCTTTTCTGCGCCTCAGGGTGGGGTATCTTGCAAGTTGCTTTCTTCGCTGTATCAAGAGGCTTGAGTTCCTTGCACCAAAGTCTCCTGGTCCTGAAATGGGGAAGGATGGTGCAAGGAGAGTATCTAAGAGGTGTTCTCCAAAAGATGTTCCCAATGGCAGACTGTGCCTCAGTAGCACACGGGGACACAGCCCAAAACTAACACGCAGAACTGCTGGAAGTGACAGGACTGATGGGGGTTGGTGTTTCCTCAGCCCTAATCAGAGATATAATGAGACCCACAAGGAAATTACAACATTTTTCCAAGCACTCAGATCTGGAAGAAAACAAAAATCTGTCGGAAATGTGTGGCCAGCCAAGTCTCAACACAGACATGATTACTCAGGGGAGTTCCTAGGGAGCAGAGGAGGTACAGTGCTGCTCGTGGACCTTAAGAGGGATCCCCTGGCTGTATTTTTCTACTCCTTGCTATTGCACCAATGTGCGGGCCTTGTAGATGCGTTTTCACGTAGGCGGTGTCTCCCAGCAGTCTGCTGGCGACCTTCCTTCCTGTCACGTAGAGGACAAAGGTAAGACTGAGGCTGTAGATGTCTAGTCATTTTAGCCCGTGGTGTGATGCTGGGGTAACAGACAACAGGACAGTGTCCTTGTCCTTAAAGAGCTGATCCAGCCAAGCGTGGGTGAGCAGAGATGTCGCTGTGGTGAGCTAGTTATATTGGAGACAGAGGACAGAACAATGAACTCTACCAGCTGCTCGAGGTCACCCCAGACCTGTGACGTACCAACTGGATCTTGACGATTTCACTGGGAGATGTCAGGTAGAGATGAGTGTGGGTGGCGGTCAAGAGGGGTGGAAGTTCAGAGTGTGACAAGGAGTCAGGGTTTGGGGGGACATCGCCTGGAGGTGTAGGGAGGCAGGTGAAGTCAGTTGTGATTGTCCCGAGCACCATGGCCCTGCTTTCACCCCCTCTTCCATAAATACTTAAATACGAGTACTGTTTGTGGCCGGACTATTTGTGTGGATGGACAGCAAGGCACTGGCAGACATTTTGCCCTTGCCGTGACAACTTAGGTGAATGGTGATGGTGGCGCTTCGAGCATCCAGTGGGGCTCCCCACGATCCACTGGGGCTTTCCGTGAGACCTTCGGTACTGGTAGATTTTGTAGCTGGTGGCTGGCAGTGATCTGTATGGCTGTGGCCCCTTCCTGAAGGCGTGTTCATGAAGGTAGTCAATAGTACATATAAACTATCACAGTGGACATTCCCCATGTGACTTCTGTCTCTCCAGCAAGTCTCAGCTGTTGGACATTTTGCTATTCTTCAGCTATATTTAAAGAACATTTTTTTAGATGTATGTGTATATATATTAGCCTGCATGCGTTTTCAGGTACCGCATGCGTGCAGAAACTGAAGATGCTGTTAGATCCCCTGAAACTGGAATTACAGGCTGTTGTGAGCCACCTGATACAGGTGCTAGGAACGGAACTCGAGTTCTCGGCAAGGACTGCATGCTATACACTTTCAGTGTCTGAGCATCTCTCCGGCCCCATAGTTCCCTGTGCTTAATAGCACATAGGAGTAATCGCTCATTTTTCTTAAGTCCTCAGCAATGGTTGTCTTTCGCCCTTAACGTTGGTGTTGTCGGCCATGCTTGTGGGGCAAGTATGCTCTTAGAATCTCACAATGCACGGCTTGAGGAAGGGAACAACACCATACACTGGCATCAAGCGGTCCCTCAGATTTGCCTACCCAGCTCAGCCCCTTTCCTCGCCCCTTCACCCCGTTTCATACCTGACAGAATAACTCGATATGTTAGGGTTTGAAACTCAGTGCATGGTGACCATGATGTGGGGCATCGCTCAGAAATGATGAGGAGAGGCAGCTGAAAGTGACCCACAGATCCCTTTTCACCCTGAGGGAAGATCAAGTCCCATCACTCCAACCCTTGGGCCGACAGAACTCTTGGTACTTAGATTAAAAACTACCGGTAAGGTCCGGGGGCTATAGCCCAATGGCGTAGGGCTTACTTAGCACACACCAGCCCCTCGTTTCTATCCAGAAACCACAACAAACAAAACACCGCACAGATGTGTTCATCGGGCTCACAGAGGTTCTCGGGCGACTGCTGTAGAACCAGCAGCCACCTTGTTTATTTCCCAGCCCGACCAGCACACTCAGTGGTGTTTTCCCTCTTAGGAGTCCCTGTTTCCGCCTTTATCATTGGCCGAGTGTTTTTCTTTCCCATGGAATTCCCCGTTCCTCTTTAGATTCACTTTTCTCATTTCGGCTTTCAGGATGTGTTTCCGTGATGATTTCACAACGTAAGATTAAAGTCTTGAAACTATTTTCCATCGGAAAGGAAGTCAATGTGAAAAATGCCTTGAGCAATGTGGCCACTGCATCTTTGAGTGGATCACTGTCAGTTACCGAAAGAATATGAGACTAGTTAATTCTAATAAATCGCCCCAGCAGCCAGATGAGATGAGGCCCTTCTCCATACCATTCTCAGCCACTCTCTCCAATAGAAGAGTGGGTGCCAAAGTAAACACCATACTTCCTCAGCCTTGGATTTGGCACCTAATAATTCAGTGTGCTTTTTGGCTGTGTACAGACAGCGTCCTCCGTGCACAGGGACGTGGCCCTTGAATTTGAGGTAACTGCCCTTCTCTGTTCTGGCCTTGAGTGCTCTTATGACAACACCCCAAACCTTGATTTAATTTAACTCTCTCTATCATGGTCTCCTGACTGGCACCGTAATCGTTGCTTCTGACAGCCTGGTGGTTACTGAGAGGTACCGACCGAGAACCTGGTTCTGAGGATGGACAAGGATTTCCTTTTCATTTGGGGGTGAGATGCATGGGTGGTCCAGGCCGGCAGCCAGAAGACTGGGAAGACTACAGTGGTCCCTCAGGGACTGGTTAGCCCTTTCAGGAAAACTGCCATTGGGTTCCTGCTCTGCTCTTGGCTGTACGATTGTCCTTGGGCTTTTAAACTTATTGAGCGTCAACCACAGTGAGTTTTAATATTCACTCTGTAAGAATCAATACTTCTCTCAGGCTTTAGAAACAGTATACCTGAAAGAAAAGACCTTGAGTCATTGTGAATACAAACTTGGCAACTGGTTTCTTCCTAAGTACCTGAGAGAGACCCGTGTGGCGATCCGGTGATCCAGTTGAGGACTTGCCTGATTCTGGGGCACCTCCCTGTGATAGAAGGTACTTTAAACACACATGTGATGTTGATAATGTTTTACAAACAAAGCAAAGTCAGCTAAACTGGAACTGCTCTGAGAGTCTAGAGTTCCTGACCACGCTTCCCAAAATGGTGTTCTAGGGGAATGGCTTTCTCTGCTGCTGTAAGCATGTCTGTTAACGATTGAATAGAGTGGGCAGGAGTGGGCAGGATTTGTCTTTATTGCAGGACTGTGCAGGGATTTCATGTGTGTAGTGGCTCGTTAAGGGTCAAATACAGGGCTTGGTTTTTGTCCTGAGATCCTTCTGGTCTCAGAGGGACTGTGGCCACATCCCACAACTCATGCCATTTGGACCCAGTCAGGGAACACTGACATAGTTGATTTTCAAAGGGTTACAGTTTCTTCTCCAGCTCCTCCCATCTCAGACTACTTAGTCCTATGTCCCATCCCCATCACTTCAGTCGGGACCGATCTTTGGACTTCATGGATGAGAAGTGACAGAGGTACTGTGTGAGTTCCACAATTACAGTCTCAGTGGCACTGGCAATGTCTTCTTTTGCCCTCTTGAGACACAGCTGAGACCCTGTGACATGGAAGCAGGCCTAGACTCAGGAGGACGAGGAGTTCATACAACAGATGACCAGTGGATATAGAATTGATGCTTCCATGGGCCTTCTAGCACAGTGGGCTGCCTGCCGGTCCCAAGCAAGTCCAGGTCAGACCAGCAGCCAGCGAAGAGAACCATGATAAATCATTGCTGCCTGAAGCCACGAAGGCTAGCGGTACCTTCCATACAACAGTAGTTAATGGATACCCTAATATAAGTAACAACTACCCACCAAGATCTCTAAAATCAGAGGAAAAAATATGTTTCAAAAATCAAATCTGATATTTTCTAGACTTCTCTAAACTAAATTTCTAGACAGGGACTTTCCTCAGTCTAGTGAATAGTTAACAAGGATATAATATGTTTGGCAAGTAATGAACAAAGCAAGAAAATACCACTTAAACCCAGACCGAGTGACCCAGAAAAGCTGAACTCATACTGCCTGGAAAAGGTGGGAGGGGACTTCCTGAGTCCTGTCTGACAGCTACCTGTGAGGGCCACCAGTGTCATTTACAGCTCATTCATACAGCTTGATAATCGTACATCAGCAGACATCCGACCCACTGAAATCCACCCCATCCTCTGTCCAACTGTAGGATACGAGGCCTTCCCCGTTTTCCCGCCAAGAGCAGGCTTTATTATCCCTGACTCCAGAGGAGCGGAGCTGATTAGCAGATGTCTCCAGAAGGATTGCTTTCTGTAGGCACCTGGTGAGCTGGAGATAAGAGACAGTATGGAGAGCTAGCCAAGCCTTGCTAATGAGGGTCTGGGCCAGCAGCGCCAGGTTCTTGGACATGACCTCTGCTGCTTTTCTTGGTGCCTGAGGCCAGGAGGAGCTGGCTAGCAAGGAAATCAGGCTATGGCTGAGTCTCTTCAACTGAGGTCCATGAGGGGTTATAGCCAGGCCCTGAAGCAATCAAGGCAGAGGATCCTGACAGTTGTACTTAGACCAAGCTGTCTCGGGGAAAGCTGGGAAGAAGTAAGAGAGAGCCAGGAATCATGGGAGTTGGAACTGGAAAAGGCTCACTTGGTCTCGAATCGTCTCTGTCAATGGCCAGACCATCCCCCCCTGGGATCCCCTTGTAGGGCTTCGTAAAATGTGTTTCCAAATGACTCAGGCTGGGAGTCTTCCAGCCGTCCCTGGGGAAGTAGAGCAGCCTTTTTTGAGAAGGAAATATTTTCCTCGCGATTGGTTGGGATTTTTTTTCTCAGTTGGCTCCAGCCCCATCACTCCTGGCTGATCTCCCTCAGACCACCCTGAACAAGTCCATCCTCTGCCTCTTAG
This sequence comes from Chionomys nivalis, assembly GCF_950005125.1. Lineage (NCBI taxonomy): Eukaryota > Metazoa > Chordata > Mammalia > Rodentia > Cricetidae > Chionomys > Chionomys nivalis. The sequence goes on along the minus strand of NC_080100.1, from coordinate 51,401,518 downwards.
ATTCCCACACTTAAACCCATGACCTGCTTCCGCCCAGCCACAATTAAGCGAAGGAGGAGGGGCCTGCTTCCTGGCCTTGTGTTTTCTGGAATAATGACTTTCCCCAGCTGCTTCAGCTTTCTGGCCCCTGCTCTGAATCGCTGTCTGATTTTCTCTCCCTGTTCCGCTTCAGATGTGTGGAGCCCGCGCTGTGTGAGCCTGTGCTGTGTCGATACTTCACCAGCATCAGAAGGAGTGACTCTTCCACCAGGAAGATGCGTTTTTATGGAAAATTGTTTGGATTTGTTTGGGGAGCTTTGGTTAGATTGTTGACCTTGGCTCATATGTCATTACCTAGTGTTGATGAGGAGCTGTCAATCACGATGATCTGGCAAGTCATCCACACAGGTAGCATGACCTTTAACACTGATCCTGGAGAATGTGGTGGTGGTGGGGGTGACATTACTCAGTGTGTAGTCAATTAAAAAAGGGGGGGTTGTTGGTGTATGTCAGGATGTTTAGGAAGTAGGACGTTGCGGTTTGTGGGTCTCCGGCTTTGTGTCACTGATAAAGCAAGGAGAATTCCCATGCAGGCTGGGTGTTTACAGGCCACGGGATTCAAGCTGGATAATGGATTTCAACTAGTGTTTTCTGAGCATGTTCTAGAGAATGTTCCAGGTCCTAGGGGCATTTTTTGGGGGTACATGGAAATGCGTTTAGGGACTGAGGTCGCTTTGCAACACCCTGCTTTTAAATTGGTCCAGCTCTGCTTCCATCTGCCTCGTGTGCAGAACCAGGCACGCCTGTCAGAGTCTCTTTGATAAATAGTGTTCCATGCTTAAAAGGGAAGTTTGCAAACCACAGGTTCAGAGGCCTGCCTTCTAGTAAAAACAAACACACAGAGAGAGACCTCTTCAGCCGGGCAGCTAACGATTGCGTTTCTGAGATCCACATAGATCAATCCACAGACATTTTGGAGCAGCGAATGCTAAGAACTAAACAAATACATGTTCCCGTGTAACTGCTCTGTCACCAGGAAGCCCTCAGCCAGTGTAAACAGGACACGCGGACTGCAGCCTGTGAGTGCCAAGAGAAACGAGATGGCTGTTCTGGTCGTGTGGGCAGGTGACTTGTCGTCTCACGCGAGCACCAGCAGACATCAGTGTTGAGGTCTGTGAAAACCCGTGAGTGACAGTGATGCTCACTGAGAGCTTTCCGTGTGCTGGGCACCGTGCCTAGGATGCTTGCTGTGCTCTAGGAAGTGAGGTTCCATTACAGGTGGGGAAATGGCGGCTCAGAGCGTGAGTGATTTGGCCAGAGTTATACAGATGACAGAGTAATGGAGCTGAGCCCGGGCTCATTTGGCATAACTCGATTTCCTTGAATGATCTACTGTATTACACCTATTGACTCTCACTGTAAGACACATTTCCATTAATTCTTTGATAATTTCATATATGTTTACAATGGGTTTTTATTACATTAACCCTCCTACTCTTCTCCCTAAATCTTCCTCGATCCATCCCCACTTCCCCACCCACTCCCAATTTCATGTTCATCTATTATATATGTGTTATATATTATATAATATATATATATTTCACTAAATCTAATTTGTATTGCCCATATGCTTGTGAGTATGGGGCCATCCCCTGGAACAAGGTTAACCTATGGGACCATCCCCTTAAAGAAAACTGACTCTCCGGCCCCCAGAGGCCACTAGCTGTCCCTGTCTCCTCAGCAAGGGGGTGGGGCTCGTGAGCTGCTCCCTTCTCTGTCTTAGAGTGTCTACAGGCTTGGTCTTGTTCAGGTCTTGTGTAGGCGTCCCTTGATGCGCTGAGTCCGTGAGTGCAGAGGTCCTGTGTCCTCCCCAGCCCTTGGCTCTTCCAAGTTTTCCACCCTTCTTCCTCCCTGGTCCCTGGCCCTTGTCATGTGGACGTGTGTAGGAGGAGCATTGCATTTGTGGCTGAACACTCCACAGATATGTATCCATTGTACTAACACTCTCAAAGTTTGATTTCATTTTTAATTATTTACAAAATTTTTCATACACTATATTTTTATCATATTCTTTGTCTTCCCCAAACCCCCAGATCTTCCCCCACCTTCTTACTCACCCAACTTCCTGTCTTTTCACTTAAAACAAACAAACAAAAACAATAAAGAAAACACCAAATAGTAATAAACAACCACCACCACCACAACAACAACAACAACAAAAAATATGGAGTCTGTTTTGAGTTGGCCAACTACTCCTGAGCCTGAGGCCTGCCCTGGAGGGGGCTGACAGGCACAGTGTCCTTCTCCTGAGCCTGAGGCCTGCCCTGGAGGGGGCTGACAGGCACAGTGTCCTCCTCCTGAGCCTGAGGCCTGCCCTGGAGGGGGCTGACAGGCACAGTGTCCTCCTCCTGAGCCTGAGATCTGCCCTGGGTGTGTGTGTGGGGGGGTGGGCTGACAGGCACAGTGTCCTCCTGAGCCTGAGGCCTGCCCTGGAGGGGGGTGACAGGTACAGTGTCCTCCTCCTGAGCCTGAGGCCTGCCCTGGAGGGGGCTGACAGGCACAGTGTTCTCCTCCTGAGCCTGAGGCCTGCCCTGGAGGGGGCTGACAGGCACAGTGTCCTCCTCCTGAGCCTGAAGCCTGCCCTGGAGAGGGCTGACAGACAGTGTTGTTCCTTGGGAGAATCCTAATTTCCCCTCTCCCATGAGGTATCGGTTACAAATAGCAGGACTCTGTGCTCACTTCCCCTCTGTGTTGGGATTCCGTCTAGCTCAGGCAGTCTCTGTGCACTCAGATGTGCATCAGCCCTTCTGTGTTTGGAAGACTCTGTTTCCTTGGAGTTATTCACCACCTTTGGCTCTTCCAATGTGTCCACCTCCTCTTCAGCATAGGTCCTGAGCCTCAAGGGGAAAAGTGTGATAAGACATCCCATTTAGGACTGAGTGTTCCAAAGTCTCTCACCCTCTGCACACTCTCCAGTTGGGGGTATCTCTGTTAATTCCCATCTACTGCAAGAATCTTCTCTAGAGAAGGACCAGGGAGACAGTTGAACTTGTTGGCATAGGAAAAGACTTTCTGAACAGGACGCTGGTCGCACCCTCATTGAGATCAACAATTAATAAATGGAACCTCGTAAAGCCGAAAAGCTTCTGTACAACAAAGGACACCATCATTCCTGCAAAGCAACACCTTACAGAATGGGAAAAAAAAATCTTTACCAACTATACATCTGACAGAAGATTTCTATTTAGAATATTCAAAGAATTCAAAACAAACAAAAAACCCAGAACATCAAGAAAACAACCAATAGACAGAGTTCTCAGAAGATGAAACACAAATGGCCAAGAAACCCTTTAGGAAAATGTTCAGCATCCTCAGCCATCAGGAAGATGCAAATTTAAATTACTTTAAGATTTCATCCTAACCTAGCCACAGTGGCTAAGATTAATAAAACCAATGACAGCAAGTGCTGGTGAGACTGTGGGGGGGGGGAACTCTCATGCATTGCTGGAAATCAGTGTGTAGTTTCCTCAGAAATCTAAAGACCCAGCTGTCCCGTACAGCCCAAAGGACTACATCTTACTACAGAGGCCCATGCCCATCCATGTTGATGGCTATTCTACCTCATGTCTCTCTCCTCCCTCCCCCTTTTATCTCCCCCCGACACACACACGCACGCACACACGTCTTTCTCTTATGGTTTTGGTAAGTAGAGCCCCTAAGGATATTAGGTCTGAAACAGCATCCTTCTTGCCATATCCCACTCATGCAAAGACTGCTCATGTAAAGCTGAGAGCTCTCAGGCTGTGTATAAATGGTCTTCACTGACAGAAAAGTGTATCGGCGTAAAATGAAGGCAGACAGAAATTATAATAATATATACAGCTTTAGTTAGGGAAAAACTCACAGAACGCGTGGTTCCAGCAGAGAACAGGAAAGCAGAAGGGGCGTCGGGGAGCGCGCCCACAATCTTTATAAGTAAAAAATATCCTCGGGGGACCCCACCCTACCAGCAAGGTGATTGGCTGGGTGTCCCCTACATCTCCCCTTTTTGTCTAAATAAGATAGAGCCAAACCAAATACAACTATATACAATAGGAACAAATAATAAATACACTAAACATTTTATTCCAAGGAGTCTAAATAATGCAAAGAGTAACTACAATTATCTAATCTTCAACTCCGTCAAAGATCTGAGAAGGGAATTAATATTACTTAACAAACGAGAGATATCCAAAATGTGCAACAAATGACAGAGACAACTGACTACCTGGGCAATCACCCAAAGTCTCGTTTGCAATGTTGAGTCAACCAACTTTGGCTAAGGCCTAACATAACTGACATACCATTATTAAAGGCAAGGAACTTTCTTAGAACTATCCTACCCTGTCTTGGCAAGATAAGACAATCCTGTTTCATCCACTTATGAATATTCTGTATCTTTGTCAGTAGTTGAGGTATGGGTTTTTCTTAACCCAAAGGCCAGTTTTGCCAAGAAGACAAGCTCCCAGTGGAGTGTCTTTGGTGCTCAACGTTCTCTTGGGAGTAGAGCGGTGTTGCCAGGAGTGATTGTGTCTTGTTGGCACAGAATTCTAGGTTAGATTAAAGGCCATTTTCTACAGCTCTTCGAAGAGGCTGAAGATTATACTATCTGTACTAAATATAATCTCTATGTATCTAAAAGACCTGATTAACCTAAAAATAAATATGACAAACATATAATTCTCAATACCTATCTAACTTGAAGACTAAGAGAATAAACAACTGTGCAATATATGAAGACAATGATCTTTAACTGTAAACAATGTCATTACATATCAAATGTAAACAATGTTATTATATAAATAATATCAGAGGTAGAAATGTACATTGTAATATGGTAAATGTATCAATACAATATAGTCAAAGTTATACTCTTATACAAAAATAGAGGTAGGAACACTCACATTCAATATTCAACATATCAATATACAAGAAACAGTACCAATACAATTTTCTAAAGATAGTAATTCACAAATACCAATCATCCCATCAAACCAGTTATTCCCCCCCCTTTTTTTGAAAATACCCCTAATTCCATAAAATATCTCCCCCATCCCCTCAACCCTAAACCAACCACTAAATGATGTCCCTAACCCTGTGGGCAAACGCTGTTGGAAGAGGGGACGTCGTCCTCTAAGATTGCTTCTAGCTGACATGGGGGTGACGTTCTTCTAAGGGGGTCCTGTGGAAGCAAATTATGGTAAAATTCCCAAATTAACCTTTGACCTAAAAAAAAAAAATTGTAACTAGCCTCTGAGCGTTTTGAGAAGGTCCGGCCAGAGTGTTGTCAAAAATGTGTACCATTCGAAATTGTCTCGTGCAGTTGGTTTCAATGCAGAATTCTACCAGACCTTCCAAGAAGAGCTAATACCTATACTTCTTAATGTATTTCACAATATAGAAACAGAAGAGTCATTACCAAATTCCTTTTATGAAGCTACAATTACCCTGATACCAAAACCACACAAAGACCCAACCAAGAAAGAGAATTACAGACCTATCTCACTCATGAACATTGATGCAAAAATCCTCAATAAAATACTGGCAAACCGAATCCAAGAACACATCAGAAAAATTATCCATTATGATCAAGTAGGCTTCATCCCAGAGATGCAGGGCTGGTTCAACATATGCAAATCTATCAATGTAATCCACCATATAAATAAACTGAAAGAAAACAACCATATGATCATTTCATTAGATGCTGAAAAAGCATTCGACAAAATTCAACACCCCTTTATGATGAAGGTCTTGGAGAGATTAGGGATAAAAGGATCATACCTAAAAGTAATAAAAGCTATCTACAGCAAGCAGACAGCCAACATTAAATTAAACGGAGAAAAACTCAAAGCCATCCCACTAAAATCAGGAACACGACAAGGATGTCCACTCTCTCCATACCTCTTCAATATAGTGCTTGAAGTTCTAGCAATAGCAATAAGACAACATAAGGGGATCAAGGGGATTCGTATTGGAAAGGAAGAAGTTAAGCTTTCGTTATTTGCAGATGATATGATAGTATACATAAGCGACCCAAAAAACTCTACCAAAGAACTCCAACAGCTGATAAACACCTTTGGGAATGTGGCAGGATACAAGATCAACTCCAAAAAATCAGTTGCCTTCCTATACACTAAGGATAAGGAAGCAGAGAGGGAAATCAGAGAAGCATCATCTTTCACGATAGCTACAAATAGCATAAAATATCTTGGGGTAACTCTAACCAAGGACGTGAAAGATCTATTTGACAAGAACTTTAAGTCTTTGAAGAAAGAAATCGATGAGGACACCAGAAAATGGAAGGATCTCCCTTGCTCTTGGATTGGGAGGATCAACATAGTAAAAATGGCAATTCTACCAAAAGCAATCTATAGATTCAACGCAATTCCCATCAAAATCCCATCAAAATTCTTCACAGATCTGGAAAAGACAATAATCAACTTTATATGGAAAAACAAAAAACCCAGGATAGCCAAAACAATCTTATACAATAAAGGACTCTCTGGAGGCATTACCATCCCTGACTTCAAACTCTATTACAGAGCTACAGTGTTGAAAACAGCTTGGTATTGGCATAGAAACAGAGAAGTTGACCAATGGAATCGAATAGAAGACCCTAGCTTTAACCCACAAACCTATGAACACCTGATTTTTGATAAAGGAGCTAAAAGTATACAATGGAAAAAAGAGAGCATCTTTAACAAATGGTGCTGGCAAAACTGGATGTCAGCCTGTAGAAGAATGAAAATAGAACCATATCTATCACCATGCTCAAAACTCAAGTCCAAATGGATTAAAGACCTCAATATCAGTCGGAACACACTGAACCTGATAGAAGAGAAAGTGGGAAGTACTCTACAACTCCTGGGCACAGGAGAACACTTCCTACGTACAACCCCAGCAGCACAGACATTAAGGGCATCATTGAATAAATGGGACCTCCTGAGACTGAGAAGCTTCTATAAAGCAAAGGACACTGTCACTAAGACAAAAAGGCAACCCACTGACTGGGAGAAGATCTTCACCAACCCCACAACAGACAAAGGTCTGATCTCCAAAATATATAGAGAACTCAAGAAAGTAGACCGTAAAGGGCTAATCAACCCAATTAAAAAATGGGGCACTGCGCTGAACAGAGAATTCTCAACAGAAGAAGTGCGACTGGCCAAAAGACATTTAAGGACATGCTCAACTTCCTTGGCGATCAGGGAAATGCAAATCAAGACAACTTTAAGATACCATCTTACACCTGTCAGAATGGCTAAAATAAAAAACACCAATGATAGCCTTTGCTTAGAGGTTGTGGAGAAAGGGGTACACTCATCCATTGCTGGTGGGAATGCAAACTTGTGCAACCACTTTGGAAAACAGTATGGCGGTTTCTCAGGAATTTCGGATCCACCTACCCCTGGACCCAGCAATACCACTCTTGGGAATATACCCAAGAAATGCCCTATCATACAACAAAAGTATATGCTCAACTATGTTCATAGCAGCATTGTTTGTAATAGCCAGAACCTGGAAACAACCTAGATGCCCTTCAATGGAAGAATGGATGAAGAAAGTATGGAATATATACATATTAGAGTATTACTCAGCAGTAAAAAACGATGACTTCCTGAATTTTGCAGGCAAATGGACGGAAATAGAAAACACTATACTGAGTGAGGTAAGCCAGACCCAAAAAGAGGAACATGGGATATACTCACTCATATTTGGTTTCTAGCCATGAATAGGGGACGTTGAGCCTATTATGCGTGATCCTAGACAAGCTAATTAAGAAGGTGAACCCTAAGAAAAACATTTAGGCGATGAAAGGAGACAGAGACAAAGACCCACATTGGAGCACCGGACTGAAATCTCAAGGTCCAAATCAAGAGCAGGAGACAGAGCACGAGCAAGGAACTCAGGACCGCGAGGGGTGCACCCACACAATGAGACAATGGGGTTGTTCTATCAGGAACTCACCAAGGCCAGCTGGCCTGGGTCTGAAAAAGCATGGGATAAAACCGGACTTGCTGAATATAATGGACAATGAGGACTACTGAGAACTCAAGAACAATGGCAATGGGTTTTTGATCCTACTGCACGTACTGGCTTTGTGGGAGCCTAGGCAGTTTGGATGCTCACCTTACTAGTCCTGGATGGAGGTGGGTGGTCCTTGGACTTCCCACAGGGCAGGGAACCCGGATTACTCTTAGAGATGATGAGGGTGGGGAACTTGTTGGGGGAGGGGGAGGGAAATGGGAGGTGGTGGCAGGGAGAAGGCAGAAATCTTTAATAAATAAATAAAAAAAGTGATAAAAAATGTGTACCATTCGAAATTGTCTCGTGCAGTTGGTACCAAAAAACAGGTCTAATTTTAGCGCTTAAAAAAAAAATCATGACGTCATAATAACCAGATTGAGTTGATGTCATGGGGCCCCATCTTCATCCTGGAAACTTCAAAGATTACTGTAGGAAAATGTGTTGCTTGGTATGGGAAATTTAAACATTAACAACAAGGACATATACTGACATATAAAGAAAGACACAGATATGAGGAAAGGCAAAGAAAAAGTATATCAAGTATATAATTATTCTTATTCTGTCCAATTTCATGGCTCCTGACCTGAGACAGAAACTCTGAGATATCTCTTATCAACAGGCTTGGAATTGAAAAGAGACTGAGCCATAGTCCAACTCCAAAACCAGCTCTACATACTTATAAAGAAATGTTTAATAAGACATTTAAAAAATTAATACTTACGGAACATATATAGTTTTATTGCCGATCCTTAATGGGTCATAACTAGTTTACATCCATCAGTAATTAAATATTCAGGGTCCCTTAAATTCTTTGAAGATGAGTATTTTCCTGTGGAGATAAGAACCCTGCCCCCAACCTATCTATTTCTTACCATCAGTATGATTGCCATCCTTGTGAATGAATTGTTATTTATCTTTTCCAAGTGGCGTCTCTTCTTCAAACCGAACCTTTATTAATTTTGACGGTATCCACAATTTTTCCTCACCTGTGGAGACAAGAGCAAAACCCCTTCCCCAATGCAGCACATCTCCTGGCTTCCATTGTGAGGTCAGCACATCCTTGAAATAAACTTTCAGTAGACTTTTCCATTATCCAATGTCTTTCAGCAGCCGTTGTTCCCTTTTCATTAGCATTGAGAAAATTCAAGGTTAACAAAGCATTATGTAACCTATTTCTGGGGGTGTTTCCCACCCCTTTCTGTTTGTTCAACATATCCTTTATAGTTCGATTTGATCTTTCTATGACTGCTTGACCTGTAGGATTGTATGATATACCAGTAACATGCTTGATATTGTAATAATCAAAAAACCGTTTCATTTTCCTAGACACATAAGCAGGACCATTATCTGCCTTTATTTGTGTAGGTATACCCATGATAGCCATGACTTCTAATAAATGAGTGATTACTGAATCAGCTTTTTCTGAACTTAAAGCAGTTGCCCATTGAAAGCCTGAATAAGTGTCAATGGTGTGATGAACATATTTTAATTTGCCAAATTCTGCAAAGTGGAACACATCCATCTGCCAAATTTCATTCCTTTGAGTGCCCTTTGGATTAGCCCCTGCAGGCAGTGGCGTTTGGTTATAGAAAGAGCAAGTAGGGCATTTCTTTACAACCTCCTTAGCTTGTTGCCATGTAATAGAAAACTCTTTCTTCAAGCCTTTGCTATTAACATGATGTTTTTTATGAAATTCAGAGGCTTGTAGCACACTACCAATCAATAATTGATCAATTTCTGCATTACCTTGTGCTAGAGGACCTGGCAGACCCGTATGGGATTGGATGTGTGTTATATACATAGGGCAAAGCCTGTTCCTGATCATATCTTGTACCTGGATAAACAATGAGGTTAGTTCTGTATCATCAGGTATAAATTCAGCAATTTCAATATGTAAAATAACTCTTTCTGCGTATTGTGAATCAGTAACTATATTAATAGGTTCTTTAAAATCCCTTAGCACCATAAGAATGGCATATAATTCTGCCTTCTGGACAGAATCATAAGGACTTTGTTCCACCTTACCCAAGTCTTCTGATTTGTAACCTGCCTTCCCTGATTTATTGGAATCAGTATAAAATGTACGGGCTCCAGTTATTGGAGCATCACGGACGATTCGAGGAAGGATCCAAGAAGTTCTCTTTATGAAGTTAAGCCTCTTGCTTTTTGGATAGTTGTTATTAATTTCTCCCAAAAAATTAGCACAAGCTCTTTGCCATGGTTCATTATCTTCCCATAATTTCTTTAGTTCATCAGCAGTGAAAGGCACTATAATTTCTGCTGGGTCTATGCCTGCTAGTTGACGAAGTCTCAACTTGCCTTTTATAATTAACTCAGAGACTTTTTCCACATAAGTTTTCAGTTTCTTACTTGGTTTATGTGGCAAAAAGATCCATTCCAAGATAATATCATCTCTCTGCATTAAAATTCCTTTAGGAGAAATTTTTGATGGTAGTATGACGAGAATACAATCGAGCTCCGGATTCACCCTGTCCACATGTGCCTGTTGTAATTTTTCCTCAATCATTGTCAGTTCCTTTTCTGCTTCAGCTGTTAATTCTCTGGGACTGTTCAAATCTTTATCACCGTCCAAGGTTTTGTTCAAATGAATTATTAAATCAGGTGTTATCCCAATAGCTGGTTGTAGACTGGAAATGTCTCCTAACAGTCTTTGAAAGTCATTAAGAGTCCGTAGGTGATCTCTCCTAATTTGGAGCCTTTTGTGTCTTAATTTTTTGCAAACCTATTTTATAACCTAAATAATTAACAGAATCTCCCCTCTAAATCTTTTCAGGAGCAATCTGCAATCCCCATTTAGGAAAAACTATCTTTATTTCTTCAAACAGTCTTTCCAAGGTATCCATATTTGAATCGGATAACAAAATGTTGTCCATGTAATGATATACTATCGTTTTGAGAAATTTCTTGTGTATCATTTGCAATGGTTGATTTACAAAATATTGGCACAGGGAGGGCCTATTTAACATGCCCTGGCGGAGGATGGCCTACTGGTATCTCTTCGAAGGTTGGGAATTATTATAAGTAGGTACTGTGAAGGCAAACTTTTCTCTATCTTGTTCTTGTAGAGGTATAGTGAAGAAACAATCCTTTAAATCAATAGCTATGAGAGGCCATTCTTTTGGTAATAAAGAAGGCAAAGGAATTCCAGATTGCAGAGGGCCCATAGGTTGAATAACCTTGTTGATAGCCCTGAGATCTGTCACCATTCTCCATTTACCTGATTTTTTCTTAACCACAAATACAGGAGAATTCCAAGGGCTGGTAGATTCTTCTATATGTCCAGCATCTAATTGCTCTTGTACCAGCTGTTCTAAAGCCTGTAACTTTTACTCAGCTAAAGGCCATTGCTTTGTCCATATTGGTTTCTCAGTCAACCATTTTAGAGGCAAGGCTGTTGGTATCTCTGAAGAAAAGCAAAGAAGAAAGGGAACCAGCAGCTTGACATTGCAGTGTATACTAGCAACCAGTGTACAGCTCTGGAGAGTGTGTGTGTGTGACATCAGGGGCCCTCAGCTACTCTAGAGCCGTTCCTGGCACTGTAGAAGTTACAGCAGATGATATGTCACAGTAGATGAGCATAACCTACGTATAGGTTTGGGTTTTTAAAACGGGGCTGTCTTTTTTCCGTTTCTACCTCAGCTTCTCTGGTGCATTCTCTCACACGGACCTCAGCAAACACTGTGTTTCAGGGGCCGCTCTTGACTGACTTCATGCCCTTTCTCTCCGCTGTTGCGTTCCCTTGGTCAGTGCCTCTGCTGGAGCAAAGTAGGCCGAAGTGGATTCGGCAGGTGTTGGGTTTGTTTTTAGAGGTGCATTTGAGAAGTTGGGGCTGTTTGAGAAGCAGTCTCACAGAACACCCAGGTGGTCTCAGGGATCTGCCAGCACACAGCAGACCACCATTTTCAGTGAGATGCAGAGAAGACAGCACCTATCTGATTCTCCCACCTGGGCCCCTAGAAGTCGGCCAGCCGCCAGCATGCTGAGCCTCTCCCATCTTGGAACTGTGTGGAACAAAGGCTCAGACGTCCGCAGCTCCTGCACAAGCTACCAGCTCCCCTCAAATGTAACGTGACAGTGGGCAGTAGGTCTGACCTGGCATTTTCTCCTTATTGCCATGGCCATATCTCACTATGACCCTGCCCTCCAGTTGTGTGTACCGGAAGGTGCCCTGACCACATGAAAAATGCTCTTTCTATATTTCTGCCTGGGCCTTGCTGTTCCCTGGAACTCCTGTCCCCATGGCAGCTGCCTTGGTTATTCCAGCCCTGTATTTGCACCCAGGAAGCTATGCTCTTGAGTCTGAGGATTGGTTCTCAGGACAGGACTGAGGATAGGACTCTCCCGCTGTACTCCCTCAAAGAGAACACACACCCAAGGAGTTCTGTGGATACATGTTCCCCTTCTACAAGCAGCACAGAGCTCTAGGGGGATTATTTAAGAAGCTGTCAGCTAGGCAGTGGTGGCACACGCCTTTAATCCCAGTACTCAGGAGGAAGAGACAGGTGGATCTCTAAGAGTTTGAGACCAGCCTGGTCTACAGAGTGAATTCAAGGACGGGATCCAAAGCTACACAGAAAAACCCTGCCTAGATAGATAGATGCCTAGATAGAGAGATGATAGATAGATGATAGATAGATAGATAGATAGATAGATAGATAGATAGATAGATGATAGATGCCTAGAGAGATAGATGATAGATAGATGATAGATAGATGATAGATTGATAGATGATAGATGCCTAGATAGATAGATAGATGATAGATAGATATTGATTGATTGATAGATAGATGATAGGTAGATGATTGATAGATGATAGATAGATAGACAGATAGATAATGATAGATAGATAGATAGATAGATAGATAGATAGATAGATAGATAGATAGATACTGTCACTGGTTGCCTGGAGGCCTCATGGAGCTATGAAGGTGTGAGTCCATCCAAAAGGATTTGACCCCCAAGGGGTCTGCCTATTACTGTAGAGCGAAGGGAAGAGACCTGCTCTTAGGTCCACTAGTTAGAAGGGAGTCGTGGTTTTGAAGTGGATTAGACAAAGACTAGGTCCTCTTCAGAAGAGCAGTAGCGTAGAGGGAAAGATCTCATGGCTGTGAACTAGATCTCAAAGGGCAGGTAAGGGAGTAGACATGGGGAAACGGGAAGAAATTCCAGTAGGAGCTAAACAAAGGGTGGGCCTAGCAGGCCCTCAGCTGGGCTGGAGAGCAGAAGGTGGGATCAGGCATGGTCGTCTAGGATTCCCTGGAAGCCCAAAGGGGTCAACACACCAGTGCCCTTTACCGGTGAACTGAACAGTGGGATCCGCAGGTAGTAGTGGTGTGTCTGACCCAGTTCCTGATGGCCACAGCACATTTCCCATTCAGAAACGGCCTCCTGAGGAGTCTATTGGAGAAAGCAAGCCGGGGATATGGAAGGCCTGTTAGAGACCTTCTCTCACTAAGAAGCATTGAAGCCAGCATAGTGGTGCAGAATTTACCTCAGGAGAGCATGGAAGTAACCGAACACAGGCTCAATGACACAAGTCACTTAAAATGATCTAAAAGTGGCAAAGTTACTAACTTTCTGAAACTTTGTGGTTCTGGGGTTACAGGGTGGCTCTCCACTTTCTCCAACCCTGGAATATATTTTTCAAAGAAAGGTGCTTTGGTCGGTTCAGCCGCAGAAGTCTGATTTCTTTGCACGCATTCTAGGCAGGCAGGAACTGTGAGGGGCTTTGCGCGGGGGTCCTGCCCTCCAAGCTTTCTTTCTTTGTTGGGGGTGAGAGGTGCTAGGATCAAATCCAGGGCCCCTGGCTTGAAAGACAAACACTGTAGCACTGAACCACATCCCCAGCCAATGAAGGCAGGTTGGTTTTGTTTTTGTTTTGAAGTGGGTTTTTAGCAGTCATTTGTGTCTATATTTCCTATTTGTCCCCTCCTCGTGTGTCACTGAATTCCCCACTCCTGGAGGGCTTGGGACCTGTTTTAGTAACACATTCATCTGGTACCTCACTACAAGAGCACATGAAGGGGCTCCCCCTCCTTCCCAGAGCTTTGTCACTAGAGTGGCAGGGAGCCTCGGACAGAGTGGACTGGCCACAGCAGAGTCCATATGGCATGGCTTCTCAAGTGGGACTTTTCATTTGAAATGGAACTCCCTGGCCTCCAGGGCCACCAGAGGTGGTCAGGAATGAAGGGGAAACTTGAGGCTTTGCTCGTTGGGCCCTGACCCTCGTGGGTGTGTTCTGCTTGGTTAATCAAGGAATACTTGGGAAATGCTATCCCCTCTCCCCTGAGCTTTCTTCCTCGGGGTCCCGTTCCTCCCCGCCCAGAGGCCCTGCTGAAAGTCTGTTTTCTAGGCACACATGGGGCTGAGGTGAAGTGGGGGTTCAGGGATGGCTGAGAGGCAGGATTGCAGACTCAAGGGTGATATACTAAGCAGTTAATTAAGGGAGGGGCTTTCAACTTGCTTTAAGTGGGAGGCAGAGAGCTTTCTGCTTCTTTGTTCTGCATGCCAGCATTGGTGCTATTTTCCTTCATGGAGACCTCGGGCTCTGCCCAGACACTTCTATAACTCTGTTTGCCACTGCTAGAGGTCAGCATTGTTCCTTTACCGTGGCCACAGGAGCATTGCAGGAGCCACAGACCTTGCAGTTTTCTTGTTGCTAAAGGCCTGGCAGAATTGCTTTGTATGGCTGGAGACGGCCCTTGAAAGCCCCTCTAATAAGGCTGTGTCCAGCCCACAGAGGAGGAGGATCTTCGGGGTATTTAGTTACTTTTCAAATGCTGCGAAGAGACACCATGACCAAAGTAACTTACAAAAGAAATCCTTTAACTGGGGCCTTGCTTGCAGTTTCAGAGGACGAGTCCGTGACCGTCATGGTGGGGAGCATGGTAGCGGGCATGGCAATGGAGCAGTAGCTGAGAGCGTACATATTGGGGCAACAACCATGAAGGTGGGGTTAGAGGGTATGGTCCCATGCACTATCTAGGGGTAGTGTGGGCTTTTGAAACCTCAGAGTGACTGCAGTGGATGAATGCGTAAAGAGATGCCACACACAGGAGTTCTCCCAACCACCTCTGAGCTCAGAGATGCCAAGTGACGCAATGCTGTGAGCAGCTCCGCTGTTGACCATGAGGCCTTCTGCAGCTTCAGAGGGCCAGCTGGGGCCAGAGCTGTTGCCTGTTGAAATCAGTGAGTGACATTTGGAACTGAGAGGAGGAACTTGCACGGAAACCCTCGTGTTGGGGAAAGAGACATCATTTTTTTTTCCTGTCTGTTTTGCAGTGTTGGCAGATAAAATTCTGCAGCCTCAGGATCACGAGTCAGTTCCTTTCTAAGGAAACAAACAAGACAGTGACCCAGTTCAGTCCCCTTTCATTTATAATACCGTGTGTGGATCCAACATTATCAGAGATGACTGGGAACCTTCCATGCCATGGTTTAGTTAACATGAAACATGCCTCTTAGCACATGGGGAATGGGCATTGATGTGGATTAGGTTTGCCCCATTGCTTAGCATTTGCTGTTATAAAAGGGTGCCCAGATGGGGGTCTGTCTTCCCTAAACTAAGGAAAGTGTGTGTTGTGTGTGGAGGGTGTTTATCTGTGCAATTTAAAGACCACCTGTGTTAACCACCTTTGGGCCGCTCACAGTTTCTCTGGAAAGTCTCTCAGTATGTGGGAAATACTGAGAGCCCATTCACAGTTGAGCTGTGTGGTCCGGACCAAGTGCTGTGTGAGATCAGAGAAGGGAAGGGGTTGTGTGAGAAGCACTGACTGACTTTGAAGAGAGACAGATGAAATCTGTGACTTAAAACAACAACAACGAAGTGGTTGGCAGGTTCCTACAGAAGCTGGGAGGGGTGTGGTTCCGCAACTTTACTCCTCCAGTGTTGTGGGAGCTGCGGGCTGCGTTTCTGCCGCCCCAGCTCCTGGTCCGCCTGGCTAGCTTATGCCCCAAAATAACAACACACAAACTGTATTCTTTTAAACACTGCTTGGCCCATTAACTCTAGCCCTTACAGGCTAATTCCCATATTCCGATCAACCCATCTCTAATAATCTGTGTAGCATCAGTCTTACCGGGAAAGATTCAGCATGTCTGACCTGGCAGCTTGCTTCATGGCATCTGCCCGGGAGAGGGGAGCATGGCCTCTGCTCCAGAGAGCAGAGCTGTCAAGTCTGAGCTCACTTCCTCTTCCTCCCAGCATTCTGTTCTGTTTACTCCACCCACCTATGTTCTAACCTATGAGGGCCAAGCAGTTTCTTTATTTTTTAACCAATGACCTTCCTCCATCATTTCCCCTTTTCCTAGGAAAAAAAAAAAAAAGGAAGAAAGAAAGTAGTTGGGTGTGGTAGTACACACCTTTAATACCAACACTTGGGAGGCAGAGGGAGATTGACCTCTGTGACTCCAAGGTGTGGTAGCACATGCCTTTGATCCCAATGCCTGGGAGGCAGAGACAGAAGGATCTCTGAGAGTTCAAGGACAGCCTGGTCTACAGAGTTATTCCAGGACAAAAATATATAGAGAACCTGTCTCAAAAAGCAAAAAATAAAAGTAAAAATAAACAAAATAGAGGTTAAAATAAAGCCGCACAAAAATGGAAAATACAATGAGAATCTTGATACTGTATGCTATTATGCTCTCTTTGAATTGTTTGAATGCTGAGGAAGGAGCAACAGCTACTAAAAGATATTTGTTTATAAATGCTACTGGACTAATCCAACATAGATATTTTGAAAATACCTTGACTTCAGAATTTGGATCTAAGGATATGATACTTTGGAAAAGAGTTTCTTCGTTTTCACAGAGGATGAGTCCCTGTCGATTGTTTCTATTCCAATATAGTATGATAGACCACACCCTCCCGAAAGGTTGCTGTGAACACCTTCAAAAAATTACTTTGCACAACTGCCGACTGAGATGAACCTAGCAGACAGGTTATCCCATAAAAGACCTGAATAACAGCACCCCCATTCAGCAGGAAACAGTTTGGAGAGAAATAACTGCGCCCATATTCCCAAATACTGTTTATAAATGTTCTTTTACATTTAAAGGGGGATATGATATAGGTATGAATAATTTGCATTGATATGGATTTTGCTTTAGTGATTTAAATTTAAGGTCAATTTTGTTATATGTATATGTATTTCTGATCTTGATTAAGGTATTGTGATTGTGTAGTTCATTTAAAAATGTAATGTATATAGATTGAAAATAGATAATCATCTATAGTAGTCAAGTTTGTAGTCATGTTAGTTAGATTTTCTAGATGTGCATGGATATATTTCAGATAGGCATTCATCATATCTTTCAAAGGCTAGAGAATATGGCATTTTAAATGTTTTAATAACTTAGGACTTTTCATGACAATGAGACACTCTGCTCCTGGCAGCACCAATCTACTTCAAGAGGAAGATGGGCATCGAAGAGGATCCTTATGGAGTTTGATAGCCATTTGGGCAAGAAACTGCTCTTGCCTGGACTATTGTATAAACTGGACAGAGAGAACTCACAGAGAGAGGACTACTGAACTTGCCTAAAGGTGAGATGATCTTTCGGGGTTCCTGATTCATGAAAGAGTCTCCGAGACATTCTGCAGGACACAGCAGATAGTGACTGAACTGCCTTTGAATTTTCCTGCTTCATGGAAACGTCTGCTGGATACCATGGGCCTGTAGGCCGAAGATGGATGCCCCAACGGTACAGAGAAACTTTGGGTGACTATCCAGGCAGCGAGATGTCTCTGTCATTTCTAGAGTTTAGAAGTTGCTTATTTCTTGTTTGCTTAGGTAATACTGTATCCTTCTCGAGTCTTTGATGGAGTTGAAGAATAGATAGATAGTTATAGCTGTTTTCCTTTGTTATTATAAAAGATAAAATAGATGTAAATATTGTAACTGTAATTTTTACTTGATAAATGTTTTGTTATATGTAATTTTGCTATGTTAAAGTTAAAGCCTTCCTTTTTGTTTAAACAGAAAAAGGGGAAATGATGGAAGAAGGTCATTGGTTAAAAAATAAAGAAACTGCTTGACCCTCATAGGTTAGAACATAGGTGGGTGGAGTAAACAGAACAGAATGCTGGGAAGAAGAGGAAGTGAGCTCAGACTCGATAGTTCTCCTCTCTGGGGCAGACGCGATGAAGCAAGCCGCCAGGTCAGACATGCTGAATCTTTCCCACTAAGACTGATGCTACACAGATCACTAAAAATGGGTTAGGCAAAATATGAGAATTAGCCCGTAAGAGGCTAAAACTAATGGGCCAGGCAGTGTTTAAAAGAATACAATTTGTGTGTTGTTATTTCAGGGTATAAAGCTAGGCATGCGGGCGGCCGGGTGCCAGGAACTTAGCCTGCCGCTCCCACAACACTCCAGCCTACATTCTGGGGTGCTGCTGACCAGACCAGAGCCCGCCACAGGCTAAAGTACCTTATTTTCTGCCATGGGTAATGAGCATTGCCAAAGGTGAGAGAAAAGTGACCACCAACCATATCAATGAACACCATATTCATGGAGCGTGTTATACAAAATACCCATATTGCCAAGTCCTCCTTTGATTTATTTTTTAAAGCCTTGTCTTTCTTTTTTCAAAATATTTATTTATTATGTATACAATGTTCTGTCTGTGTGTATGCCTGCAGGCCAGAAGAGGGCACCAGACCCCATTACAGATCGTTGTAAGCTACCATGTGGTTGCTGGGAATTGAACTCAGGACCTTTGGAAGAGCAGGCGATGCTCTTAACTGCTGAGCCATCTCTCCAGCCCCTTCCTTTGATTTCTTACAGTAACTCCGTGAAGGACTAGGTTAACTTCTTTGGGGTTATCTCTGTTTTTATGTTGTTACTGTAAAAATATACCTTAGGACTGACAATGTAGCTTAGGGTCAAGTACTTCCCTAGCATGCTTAAGGCTCTAGATTCAATCCCTAGCATTGCTAATAATAATAGTAATAATAGCAATAATAATAAAATGAACAAAGCCTTTAGCCTGCATAACAGGTAAAGAACAGAAAAATATTTCCAGAGCTCTGAACACTGGCAAGTTCAGGACCTAGGTAGCAGCGTGAGGACCTGCTGTGGCTGCTCTCTGCTTCCAGGACAGGAACTTACCGTTGAATCCTCACTTGGTAGAAGGTGAAGTCATCCGGAGCCCTGTTGTAAGAGGACTGACTAATCCACGTCTGAGGGCAGAGCCCTGGGTTGTCATCAGCCACCACAGGCCCGCTTTTCTCTCTACCCTGGAACCCTTCATAGACCTGCCTGTTGTGACCCTTGTATGAGGGCCACGCCATGCTGATGTTCTCTGTCCTTACAGCCTAGTGTATGTGCTGCCGAGGCAAGTACCAACACTATTTCCTGCTTCTGTTGTCTTGGGGGTTGTTGTGCCCTGAATTAGGGGTGGTGCCATCATCCAAACCATGGCAGAGATCTAACGACATCACATTGTCATTGAACGGTAGGGCTAGAAACCTAGCAGGCTGGAGATGGGTACTCCTGTCCTGAACATTGTGCTTGCTGGGGATGTTGTCTCAGGTTGGGGCTGTATGGAGGATAGGTGGCTTCTCCTGCCGGCTCTCCTCTCCCCATGTGTCCCCTCAATCAGGGGAACCCCTGCCAGTGCAGGTGTGGCTGCTAAGAGAGGAGGTGATGGTGGCGCGAGCAGTAGATACAGGGGGTTTGGGGAGCAGCTGTAGTCTGCTGTGGGGCAGTTATATGCTAGGACAGGCAGAGCAGGACAGGCTATGTAAGGCAGACAGAAGTGGTGGCATCTGGGATAAACTGGAGATCCAGGGTTCCTTCCACAATGGGTAACCATTACTTAGCTCTCCACTGTCATGTGCAAATGTGGGTTTGGGGTTGCAAAGGGGAAGATTGTTTTTCAGCCTGAAGTCTGAATTTTCATATTGCCAATCTGTTGCATGTCTACTACTAATTTAAGCAATTATAACTGGTCAGTTGGATAGGAGCCTCCATCTCAGAACCTCTGGAGAAGTCATAGAAACTGGTTTGTAAGGGTTGGGTAGCCCCAGACAGTAGCCTAGGATATAGCAGGCACAGATTGCTTTGTGGATGCACATGAGTGACAGCAGCAGCCCACTGTGTGTATGTGTGTGTGTGCGCGCATGCATGCGCATGTGTATTCAAGCATGCACCCATCCTGCATTGTGGGCTTGCATTCATATGCATCCAGAGGGCGAAGGACAGCAGCCTCAGGTACCATTCATCCTCAGGTGTAGGCCACTGAGCTTTTTGAGGTGGTGTCTCATTGGCCTGGTGTCCACAGATTACGATAGGTCAGTTAGCCAGCAAGCCCCAGGGCTCTACCGTCCAGCCTCCTCTGTGATGGACACACACCCACCTCTCCTCCCCAGTGATGACAGGCATGCTCCACACCTGGATTTTCATCTTGGCTTTTGGGGATCAAAGCTGATCCTCAGCTGGGCAGTGGTGGCACACACCTTTAATCCCAGCACTCGGGAGGCAGAGGCAGGCAGATCTCTGTGAGTTCAAGGTCAGCCTGGTCTACAAGAGCTAGTTCCAAGACAGGCTCCAAAACTACAGAGAAACCCTGTCTTGAAAAACCAAACCAAACAAAACAAAACAAAAAACTGGTCCTCTTGTTTACTCCGTGAGTACTCTAGAAACTGCACTCTCTGGTCCATCAGCCCACTTCTTGGTGAGCCAATGTATTGTCTCAGGAGTTTGAAGATGAGAACCCTGATTCAGGAGTTTGGGGTGGGTTTGGTAGACTGCAGGACTAGTCAGTAGGTCTTGATGGAGGATTCTCCGAAGAGCTTGGAGGTTCAGCAGGGAAAGTACAGTGATGGGTTAGTGCCCTCTACTGTGAGAAAAGCAACAGTCTCTTGTGTTCCCATCCTGGAAGTATAGTGTGGTAACAAGGTGAGATTCCCCTTCACAGGCAGAATTCAGGGATGTAGCACGTGAGAAGCATTGTCATGGGCATAAAGTCTCCCCATCATCTGGGAAACTGGGGCTCTTCTGCTAAGCCTTCAACTTGGGTGGGATAACGGGAGAACTAATGGATTGGCTGTCCCTTTTTTCCTGCTTCGTTGTGGGGGTGAAAATAGTGTTGCATACATTGGTGTTCTGTTTCTTGCACATGGCCTTGGCGTCCCTTCAGCATGGGGTCTGTGGTGGGAGGAAAGGGTGGGTGCTGAGGAAATTGCTTTGAGCAGAAATCATCTTGTTTCCATTCTCTAAGAGCTGTTTTTGGAGCCCTTCTCCTGGTCCCCTGCTTGTGTTCAAAAGCCCTTGGAATTGTATGCCAGGAAACAATATGATCTTTCTAATTGGGCAAGTGGGAGGAGAAGGACCCCATGAGCCAGGATGGGCTGGCAATTGATGCCTAAAAATAGGTTGTTTTCCTCATGAATAAACATTTTGGGTGGAGCAAAAAAAAAAAAGTGCTCATTTTAAACCCTTCTGGACCAACGTGGCCTTGAAAGTCAAGGAAGGAGGCCTGGTGGGCCAGGCACTGCCAGGTGAGTGTAACGCCACTCAGATTGAGATTGCCATGGTAACTGGACTCTGGAGAAAACTACACAGCCTCCAGGGAGGGTGATGTAAGAGTTGGGTGGGACAAGGACAGTCTGGGAGCAGGGCTCCTTAAGCGTGACCGTGCCAGTGAATGTGCAAGATGGTGACTCAGTGGGTCTGAGCTGGGCTTTGGCTCCAGGGTGATACCCATGGGGCCAGCCAGGGGCTGCACTTTAGTTTGCAAGGGCTTGGTGAGCATCTGTAAGTTAGCCTTCTCTGTTGCTATGAAACATTCTAAGGATGCTTTTGTTTGCATGGTTGGTAATGATGCTTTTGTATAATGATAGGATTTTGAAAGTCGTACATTAGTTTAAAAAAAAGGACTCAGAATTGGACAGGTCTGAACATTATAAATATGATGACCGACACCGCCCTGGGCTAACTGATACATCATTGAGGTCCTTGTGACATTACAGAGTCATCACCAAAACTGTAAGGATAAAGACTAGCCCAGCCCAGACACTGAAGCCACGAGAATTAAATGTCCTCTGATTATTTTTAAAGCTTTCTTGAGGATATAGATAGTTTGTAACTTGGGGAATTTAAAAAGCATTCCTTGGAGGCCAGGGCTCCTCTTGGGTTTGGAGGTTTCTTGGTTGACAGAGAAGCCTAATTCTGTGTGGTTTAAGAGTTTGCAGGTTATTCTGGGGCAGGCGCTGTAGATGCGTCTCTGGTGGCAGGGGGTATTTTTTAGTCTTCCAGTAAAGGACTATGTGTGAACAGTTTCAACAGCAGCTGTTTGCAGTGTTCTGGCCAAATGCCACTTGTGTCTTGGCCCTCCCCCTACTCACCCACTAATTGAGCTCCTCCCCATACAGTTTTTGACTCTTTCCATCTTCCATGTTGTCAGGCTTGGTCACCAAGCTGTTTTCAAAGCCTGAAACTTGAGTTTGTCTGGCAGATCTCACAGAGGAAGCCCAACCAGCGACATTTTCACCCATCTCCAGCATCCAGAAAGGGCTTTTGCACCTCTGAGGGGAAATGCTTGAGTCCCTCTGAGGGTATGGGTAGCCAGTCCGACTTTATGACTCTGCCCCCAGAAGGTTCCAGTTTTGATTCTAACTATACCATACATGTTTATCATGCTACGTCAGAATCTGGTGCTTTCTGCCATGTGCATGTTTACTGTCAGGAATATACAGGAACTTGCAGACAACCGGCCCCTGAGGTGTGGGGTACTGCAGTAACATAGCCCTGTGTTCGTGCAATGATAACATTGGGTCTAGTTGATGCTCAAGAGTACCAGAGACAACCAAAGCCCCAGACTTGGCCCAGAGCACAGCTATAGCCGCCACAACTTCAAAGGACAGGGCTGGGAGGCACCGGCAGAGTAGGGAAGTCATGGTAGAAGTGGGTGCATGGGCCTAGGAAGGTGAAGGCTAGCATTGCTATGATGGGTTTGCCCTTTGGCCTGGTACCTCTCCTCGGCTCTGACTGAGCTAGTTTTGTGTGTCTCTGGTTAAGAAAGGGCTTTATAGAATCATCCTTGCTTTCCCAGTGTCCATCACTAGAACACCAGGGACAATACCCTCTTCTCTCTGGGAAACACTAGGAAGAAGAGAAGAGATGATAGAGGGAAGTGGGTCCAAAAGAGAGGTTCAAGTGGGGCTTCCATGCGTCAAACATAGTTTTCTCCAACAAAGTTAGTGTCGTGGGCAGGACTGTCTCCATGGCGTTGCAGCAGGCCACCGTTCCCTACGGGCTCACTCTTGTGTCTGAACCCTGTGGTGTGTCTTTGGGGTCAGATGAAGCCTCACTTCCTTTTTTGAGATCCAAACAATAGAAATAGAAGGGTAACTGTTCTGGTACTTGACAAGGTGGACTTTCCCCCTCCTCCCGAGGGGTTCATAGTTTTTCTAATAGATTTGTTTGACTTTCAGTGAGATGCCACAGAAGATTTTAAGCTTTTTGTATGGTTTTATAGGAGAGAGTAAAACCGTCTTTAGAGAACCCGAGATGCTGCTGTAGTGGCAGCTGTGGTTTTGACAGTGTTTCTCCTTGGGCCTTACCCCACCCTCTTCCCTCAGCTCCTGTGTGGCAGCCTTGTGGAGAGTGGAACTATGTTATGGTACCATGTACTCCTCGTGACAACTCCTAACAAAACACAGCCTGGGCAAAGGAGGCCCTAGGTCTTGGATGGCCACCTGGAAACTAAAGCATAGGTCATTGCTTGCCCTAAACATCCAAGTCCATTTTTGTGTCCTGAGAAATGGGAACAATGGGGATCCATCTAGAGTTCTGCTTTTCTCTTCCTGGTTTGCTTTGAGTCAAAAGGATGGTCAGGAAAAGAAAACTCAAGCAGACAGCCAGTGGTGGGGAGCACCATGTCGGGTGAGGCTCCATAACACGGAATCATAGCGCCGTGGCCGTTAGTGCTCTTAGGCCCCTCACAGGGCTTGCTGATGGATGGCCTCATTATTTTTCCTGAAGAAGGAACGCAGCCCGATCAAGTACCTACAGCTGGCTTCTGGGTTCCTAGTCCTGTCCCCCCGCCCCCTCCATATATAACTATTCTCAAGGATGCTTTCTATAGTAACCAGGGAGCTCCCACTGAGCCCAGACCTGGGGAAGCTAGCCTGTTCTAACCTCTCGGCCTTTGACCTCACAGCGCTCAGTGAAGGATCCAGCAGTGTTGAGCTGGGCATCTGGTCCCCAGAAAGTCCACTCATGCATTGTAGGGCAGGGACCGGTTTGCATTGTCCCCTCTACCACAGTTCTTTATTCCTTGATTGGGTTGGTCTCCGTTCCCAGCTTCTCATTCCCAGAATGACTCCTGCTCTCCTGATTCCCCAAAAGGCCATGGAGTGTCCCAGCCACGGCTTTTGTTGTCCCATCTTCACCTGACCAGGGCACAGATAGCTGTATGAACTCAGTCACCTTCATTTATTCTTCTTAAAGCAGTGCTTTAAAATCGGAGACCCGGAAAGAAGCGGAGGACTCAAAGTCTAAAGTTTTTAATAAGGCTGCTTGCACTCTGGGAATGAAAACAACCATTTTCAGGCATTGATAAGCGCTTGGCAGCGTTCTCTCCCAACTTCCGGAGCTGATGCTGCAGATTAGGGTTTGGGCGCTTGGTTTATTACTTAACCTACAAAAGCGAGGAGAACAGCAGGTGATGATTGCACTCACTGTACTGAAAAGGAAAGGGTCCTTCCCTTGGTTCAGGAAATGCAGTTCAGGCGTTCACATGGTCAGGGCCATAAAGGGCCCTGCCCCCTCCATGTAAGGATATCAGAAGCGCCAAGTTTGCTCACCTTTCCCACCCCTACTGCTGAGCCTCTGCCTCCTGCTCCCACAGGGTCAACAGCAGAGGGCAAAGCCTACGCTGCTTGTTTTCTGTGCTTTTTCTCACATGCATCTGTCACAGGTCTAAGGAGGGGCACCAGGTGGCACTTGGTTCATATGGTTTGAGTTACTCTTGTGGGGAACAGAACAAAGCTTCATTTGTTCAAATCTATCCCACAGTGAAGGCTTAAGAGTTCAACACTCCTGAGCATATCCTAATACAGGACCGTTCCTCTGGTCCAGGAAAGCATCAGGAACAGGAAAGATGTTGTTGAGCTTGCACTAGTAGAGTGGTGGGCCCTAATGTGCTAGCGAGGCAGAGGAGGGCAGACAGCCGGGAGAGGAGGCTTGAAGCCACAGATACCCGCCCCTGAGATCAATTAACACACCACCCGGTCTGCACCAGGATGGCTGTCTGCTACCTTGGCGTGGAGTGATATGCCCGTGTTATCGGTACATAGCAGGCAGGGGATGTTGCTAGTTCCTGGCCTTCCTTGGGTTTTGTCTCTGTCACTGTTTGGGATGAGATAGACTTGGTAATAATGCCTTTACTTGGTTTCCAGTTAGAGAGAAAGAATGAAATGGGGCTGTTTCTAGAACAACCCCATTGAGCTGGAGTGATGATTTTACCATTGTGCTTGGCTTTTTCATACCCATGAAGAACTGTACTTATGAATTATTAACTAAAACCTAGCCGCGGTGCTTTAAGCAATGTAAATTTGTATTGTTTTCAATTAACAAGAAATCCTGAAGTATCTGGACGGAGATCTTAATTCTGGGATGTCACCAGGCTCCTTGTGTCTCTAGAACACCCACTGTGGCTAGCACAGGGGTTTTGTTTTCTGCCTCCTCCATTGGCAAGAGCTGGGTACTGGGGCCGTTATGGTCCCAGGAGGAAGGCCAGTGTCAGTTCTAATTAAGAGCTTTCCTAGAGGCCCCTTCTCAACTCTTCCACTGAAATCTCATTGACTGTAGGGGAGCTACAGAGAGCGCAGCTGGGCCCATTGCCACTCCCCTGCCCCAGATTAACACAAAGGAAATAAGGTATCAAGTTCAAAGGGCACCAGAACTCCTCCGTGTTCAGTGTCTTCAGGCAACAGAGCAGTGCCGTGCTGGAGGCTGAGATAAAAGAAAACCTTGGTAACGAATCCTGTCCTTATTTAAAATTTTGATATTTTGTTCATTGTCAATATTTATTTTTAGGAGTACTCTATTTTCAGATATTTGTCATGATTAATCCATTTTGTACCCCCTGACATTGATGCCTCAGCTAAGTTAGCTTACTTACCAGTCTTAGCCATGGGTTCCTTTAGCAAAGAAGGGGAGAATGATCGGATGGGATTCTGGGAGTTGGTGCCAAGAAATTATCACTTGAATCACCAAGCCCTTACTCGTGACTGGGGATAATGTGGGTGAGCGTAAGGCTGAGGGGACAGCATTGGCAGGCCAGCCAGTAACAGGGCATTCTTCTGAAGGATTGGTCAGAGGCAGTCATAGCCCTCCAAGAGTAGACTCTTTCTTCTGCCACCCCACCCCCAAGCTGTGGAATACATCCAAATCGAAGTGAATGCTTGAAACCTCAGATAGTACCAGAACTTACATGGAACTCTGCTTTTTCTTCCTGTATACAGACATACGATGTATTTAATTTACCAGTTAGGCACAGGGAAAGGTTAACAATAATGAACAGCCAAATAGAACAACGGGGAAGAACTTCGTAATGAAAGTCATATGAGTGTGTGTTCTGTCTCTCTTTTCTCTCCCAATATTACACTGTATACCATATATATATATATATATATATATATCCTATATACCAGGAAGGTACCATATATTCTGTACATATACCAGACAAAGAGAAGACATGCCTTCTGCTAGGGACACAGTAGGGTGGTATGACATTCTATCATACTACTCAGAATGGCACACAAATTAAAACTTGGGAATTATTTCTGGAACTCTGTTAAATACTTTCAGACCATGACTGACCACAGTTAACTGAAACCACTGAAAGCAAACCCAAGGCTATGGAAACAGCCGTGTGTGCATATGGGCATCTAGTCAGGCAAAGCCCTGTTGGAGACCGAGGATGAGTTGGTGCGGTCTAAGTCTTGTGGTCAGTTTGAGGTTCGTGCTGTAAAAGTAGCAATGAAGTCTGGCCCAGGAGGTTCTGAGTCAGTAGCCATGGCATATGAAGTGTCTAGGGAGAGACCGACTCAGAACACCTGGTTAGCTGTGTAGAACTCAAGGCAAACGATCTTACTACCTGACAGAGTCATATTAGGAAATGACTAAACTAATACAGCAGAGCAGGGAGAGGATCTTCAGCCCTGCGACACATACAGGTGGATGCTTTGGAATGAGCGCTCGTGACTGTCTCTGATTTTCTGTAGATCTTCTTAGAAGTTATGGGCATTTACACAACACACTGAAGAACCAAATAGCTACCAGTAGACAGCAAAAATAGCTCCTGATATGATTACTGTAGACTGGCTGTGGGTTTTTTTCCCATAACTTATAATTCAGAGAAGCACACATTTTAAAGTTTCAAAAAGTTTCTAATTTATTGCTACAATTGTTAATAATGTTGGCAAAATCATGCTACTCGTGTTTATGTTGGATTGTTCCTCTGGGGAAAGTGGCTCTCACTTGAATTAACTTGTTTTCTTTTCTTCACCTAGTAAATTTTGTACTTTTTTGTTTGTTTATTTTTTATTTTTGATACTTTTTTTGGAGACAGGGCCTCATTATGTAGGCCTGGTTGGCCTGTAACTCTGAGACTTGCCTGCCTCTGTCGCTGCCTCTATAGTTCTGGGATTAAAGGTGTGCCCCACCAGGTCTGGTCTAAATTTTGTAGTGTCTTAATGAAATCGTTCAGTGAGCTAATACTGAAAGGGGTGACTCGAGCTTTGGGAAGAGCTGCTGCATTCATGAGGTCGGTTTTGCAAAGATGTTCAGAGAACAGCATTTTGTGGCGATGACTCACATCTTGATGCTTTTCTAAACGCTTGCCTTTTGCAAGTGTGTGATTCAGTCTGTCAGATGACTTCCCCTCCTGAGATGGTGGGGTTGCAAAAGTCCAAAAGTCCAGGGGTTGCTTTCCCCAGTCCTTTCATCGGCATCTTCCCATAAGACCTTCCATTTCCAACGCTGTGTGCTTTCCCCATCCCGTTCCAAGCCAGTCTGACTGCATGAGCTAGCTTCATGCTACACTAACCCCCACTGCCTTCAAGATGACAGAAGTCTCCAGAAGGCCACGTGTGGTTTTCTGCTTCAGGGGAGCAGTGCTGAGCTTCATCACGTTTATTTCGGTCTGTCCCGGGAGTGCTGTGCCATGAAGATGAGGTCACCACAAAAGCCCCTTTTAGCTTTATGAAGACACCTGCCCCACAGTTCCAGCTGTTGCCGCTGGTAAATGTTTACTTTTAAAGGACAGAGGCACTTGCCTCTAGGCAGGCCTCTGCCAGTCGGTGTGAGGTTGGTTGTTTCCAGTCGGAGAGTGAGTTTCTGAACAGCACGTCATCGTTGGTTAGCGTTAAACTGGCTGCAATGGAAGTGTCTTGATTGTCAGTATTTGTCAGCAGCTTTGAAAAGGATGGGTGTTGGGGAGAATGTTTAGTATTGATACACTTAAGTGGCCAGCACTTCAAGTTTCTCCTTTTGGTTTTTCGAGACAAGGTTTCTCTGTGTAACAGCTCTGTCTGGCCTTGAGCTTACTTTGTAGACCAGGCTGTCTTCATACCTATAGAGATCTTCTTCCAGCTTCTGCCTCCCGAGTGCTGGGATTAAAGGTGTGTGCCAACACCGCCTGACAAGTGTCCCTGCTTTTGGCACATGGTGACAACAGGAATCTGGAAGTTGTGAGGGATTTAGGACAGTCTGAGAGAGTAGAACGGGCAGCGTGGGAACAGGGCTGAGCCGGAACTATGGAGACCATCTTGGAAGGGGAAGCCCACAGCAGGTAGAGTTCGGTAGTTAATCGCTCACAGGAAGTATGGGGTTTAGCACGTTCCAGCACTGTTCTCCATGTGTCCAAGGAAACAGTTGCCCTGTGGAGTGCCTACTCTCGGGGTTGAAGAAGGAAAGGGGGATGTTCATGGCAGAGAAAGGAGATGGACAAGTGAAGAATAGAGCCGGATGGCCTTGGATGCTCTGCTCCCCCATTCCGGAGCCCATCCCTGTGCTCGGGAGTCACAAAGCGCCTCCAAATAAACAAGGCTCAGGGAGGGCACCAGAAAGGAGGTGATCATTTCTAGTTGTTGGGTCTCCCTTCTGATAGGCTAGAAGCTTATAAGATTAAAATTTGAAAAATTAACAATCTTTTCTCACTGTTTTGGTATGAATGAAGTAATAGCTAAAACCCGTCATTCTGGCTGGGCCCCGGTAGAAGGGCAATGAATTTGGCCTGTTCTGTTCCTTTCCACGCAGGCAGAGGACACGCTCTACGACATATTCAAGCACAGAAGAGCCAGATCCAAGGACAGACTGAGGGTGATCCACATTTCTGAGCCTTTTGAGTTAAATACTGTCCCAAGCAGCAGGGATAGACCAGGCTATCCAAAGTCATGTTGCCGCCGGCTTCTTTCTCTCCAGGCTCTCTCGGGCTTCTCGTCTGAACTTCTGAGATGTGTGTGGGAGGACCAATCCCACGGAGAGCTTCCCCAAAGCTCCATCTTCAGTCTGTCTTCCTGATTTCCAAATAGAATTGATTGAAAACCAGAGTAGCTGAGTCCATTTGTTTTTGGGTTTCCAAGGTGCCCGGCCCCATGGTAATCCACCCGGCCAGGGTGGGACAGGAGCCGTTGGTTACTCACACTGAGTGCTGTTGTGAGCTCAGTGGAAATGGTGACTTGGCAAAGGGCTGGGAAGTGCACTGTGCACAAGGCCGCCAAGTGTTTCTCAAATTGATTCTGACAAAGCGAGCTTAACATTCAGCCTTCTGGAGTTTCTCAGAATAGCTAAGCAGGCTTTCTAGTCAACTGCGAACACGTTGCCTTGCTTTTCAAATTTCTGACCCCTATACCCTGTTACGTTTACATTCACCTATTCCTTTGCATCACATATTTCACTTTCTGAGTTGTACTGGGGAGGTTTTATCTTGTGAAGATTACCCTGGAAAACTCAGTCTTAGTGATGTCCATGATATTTCCTCTGTTGGGGGCCCACAGAGGAAAGAAGGCTGGGTTATCTTATTCCCCTCCCTTAGCAACAGATTATAATAAATTGGGGCTAAAGGTCACTTGCCTGCAGTGGGGTTTTGCAAAAGCACAACCTGGGCTCAGGAGACAAGATCTGGGTAGGGTTCATTGTCGCATGTTACTGTGTGAAGCCTTAGACCTGGCATTGCTGTTCTGGGTTACTAACTTCACCTTAATGCGGAAAGGAAACATGGTCTCTCTGAATAGCCTAAGAGGTGATGGCATGTTCTGAGATGTACAGATGCGAGTTTATAAAAGCGACAGTAACGAAGTATTTCAGTAACTGCTTCGAGCAATGGTTCTCACCTTACCTTTGGTATAGTTCATGATGTGCTGACCCCCACCCAGAAAATTCTTTCATTGCTACTTCATAGCTGTATGAAGTAGCTGCAATTGTGCAACTGTTATGAATCATAATGTAAATATCTGATATGCAGGAGATCTGATAGGTGACCCCTGGGAAAGGGTTGCTCCACCAAAAGGGGCCGTGACCCAGAGGTTGAGAACCGCTGACTTAGAGGCTTTGTCCTACAAAGATTTGGGTATATTTTGGAAAGGTTCATTTGGAAGATAATTTTCTTTGGTATTGCCTTAAGGTAGGAATTCTAGATGGTGTTTTTGTTTTGCAGACAGTTTGAGACTCTGGGTGAAGTCACTGGGGAGGTCACGGAGTGTTTTACAAGCCCGAGGTCTGGGTGCTGATCCTCAGCTGTGTTCTAACAGTTCTGTCCGTGTCCAGCCTGTATGCGAAGCAGGGCTGAGGGGGGCGCTCTTCTGGTGTCCTGTGAAGGCCTGGGACTGGTGATGGACAGGAAGTGGGGCTCTTAGGTCCCACCTAGGGAATAGGGGAGTCGCTCATAGCCTGTGGGAGACTTCCAGCCTTTTCCTTACCAGGCATCTGCCACTTCTGCAGATTCTCCTGTGTTGACTAGAGGAAGCTGGGGGCAGCTGTTGACCAGAGTCCCCACGGCTCCATTCTCTTCCTCTGCTATTTGGCTATCTTGTTTTCCCCCTTGGCTTTATCAAGAACCTGCTGTTGCAGTAGCAGTCGCTAGGCTCCTCTCCGGCTCTTGGGATGCTCACCGTCTTCTGTTGTCCCAGCGGCTTTCCAGGTCCAGCCTGGCTATTTTAGCTAGTACCTGTGAGGACTTTCCACAGAGTATAAAATTTGACTTTTTTTTTTTTTGGCATCAGGATATTCTTCCTTGGTCTTTTCCGTTTTATTATTTTATTTTTCCATTTTATTATTTTTTCTTTACTGTTCTTTCCCCTTCAAGGAATTAAAAGAGCTTGATTTCTTTCAAGCTTAGTATTAACAAGTGCTGTGTGTGTAAAATGAGCCTTGGCACAAACTCTAAAGACAGGAAGTGGGTGAGCTGTTGGCTCGGTGGTTGACTGGACAAAGGATTGCTCGATTCTGTCTTCTGGGGCCACAGGTCCAGGACTGACTTCTTCAGTTCATTTCATTACTGTTGTGTACTAAAGCCTATGATGGGCCAGGCTGGCTGCAAAGCCTGTACCTCCTGTGTATTTGCAGATCACCCTGCGAGGTTAGCATGCGAGATTAGCAGTCTTATTCCCATTTGCAGCCGGGAAGAAGCAGGCATGGGAAAGTTAGCTATTTGCCTTTCTCTGCTGTGTCAGTGGGGCGCATAGCTGAGTCTTGACTCTCTGCTCACCCCAAATTCTGCGTCTTTCTTAACCTCAAGTGGAACCTTCTGGAGCAAATCTGGTTTCCAGGGGCTTAATGCAGTGTCTAAAGACTTTTATTTCTTTTTACACATCTGGGAGGGCGCTAGTGGCATAAAGTGCGCCGACCGCAGCTGGAGGTTTTGCTGAACACGCCACACTTTCATGACAAGCCCCACAGTTGGATGTTATCCTGCCACGTGTATGTAAAGTAGCAGTGTTGGGGCACTGTTCTATAGAGTGCATCAGATCATTCGTGTTTAACAGGCGAGGGGTGCACCATCCACACAGTGTCTTGAAATCTTCATTACTTCAAGAAATACTCGATATTTGCATAGCCATAAAAATATTAGAAACTACTTATTGGTGGGGAGAGATGTAATTATAAAATTAGAAAATATTTTATGCAACCCTTGATAATTGGAATTCATAGAAGTCCAGACAGTTCTGCTACCTCTGGCGAGACACATCTACTGGGACAGGGAATGCCATTTGGTTAATTATACCGGGTTTATTTAGTTCCTTCTGAGAGGCTGCATACGCATTAGCTCCCGGTTAGATGTCAGCAGGGAGTTTTAGAATTGTGCAATTTGCTGTCTTGGCCTTGTTTGGGTCCCATGAGTAGGTGTCGCTCTTCTGGCCCCACAGACCACGTGCACACCCGTGCCCCATGAACAGCCTAGAGGAGGCCTCAAGGCTGAAGAACATAATGAGGAACAGGACCAAGCCCCTGGGGAGCCGGGCTTACAGTTTTCTGCAGAGGAGGCTGGATGTAGGTTTCGTATGGAGCAGTTCTTGCAGCCTTAATCACAACCTTCTGTTTCCATGCTCCAGTCATGTGCTCAGCCCCTCTGCTCGTCGGGCAGAACAGAGCTTTCCCAGTTGAAGGAATTGAAGGTCTTCCTGTTTGTCTGAACTCCTGGCTGCAAAAATGGAGACATCTGTGCATTGTCCCGCTGGCTTCCTTCCCCGCGGCCCTCTGAACCCCCGGGGTATCTGCGCCATTGTGCTGTTCACTTCTTCCTCATCTTGACCTTGTGATGCCTGTTTACTGGAATGGCACCTCAGATAAACCACTCCTTGGAACTTTTCAAGTCCGATACTTGGAGGTGAAAAACTGAGGGTCAGGCTAAAATGCTGCGCAAGGCATTTTGAAGCCCGTCCCAGGCCCCTTGGAGACTGACTTTTGATTCTTGCTTATCATTCGCACTAATGCTTCTTGGGGTAAAGTGTTTTTGTCTTCTAGGACACAGCTGTCAGGATGGCCTCTGGTTTCTGCTACCCATTGCTTCACACCCCACCCTTACTCCACTCTACCTTCTCCTTCCGAAATATACCACACTCCTCTCATTCTTTGTTCTAGGCCTCTTTGGTCTCTCTGGCCTGGGCTGGTGCTACCCCGGGGTCCATCCCTAGCTCTCTGTCTACTTTCTACACACCATCACTGTGGTTGAGCGCCTCCATCCCCTTGGCCTTTCTCACTCCCCTAGTTTCCATCTCTCCTGAGTGTTTGATGCAGGTCTACAGGACTCTCAAGTTCCTGTTGACATGGACCATGTTCTGTCTAAGTGTTGCTTATTCCTGGGAAGGAGTCACATAGAAATCTGGGCATCATCCTTGACTCCTATCCTAGCAACATCTGTGACAATTAGGTCTCAAGTCTGACTGCCCTTCCTGAACATTTCTCTAGCCCCCGTCTCTGTCGTAGTGATCAAAGAATTTGGCTTTCCTTCTCCCTGGACAACAGTAGGTTGTTCCTGGTCCTTGGTAGGTATCCTGAGTCTGGCAGCACAGCCCTGAGCGGCCTATTTGACCATGGTTCTCCCTGGCATCTGGTTGTCCCTTGCATGCCTGGTGCAATGGAAGCCAGAAAAAAGGTGTCAGGGATCCTGAAATTATAATTACAGATAGTTGTAAACCACCATGTGGGTGCTGGAAATCC
The DNA here is from genome assembly GCF_950005125.1 of Chionomys nivalis. Taxonomy (NCBI): domain Eukaryota; kingdom Metazoa; phylum Chordata; class Mammalia; order Rodentia; family Cricetidae; genus Chionomys; species Chionomys nivalis. The sequence goes on along the minus strand of NC_080100.1, from coordinate 51,367,777 downwards.
AGCCTGGGTCCTCAGCAAGAGCAAGTCAGCTTCATCCCAGATATGCAGGGATGGTTCAGCATATGAAAATCTGTCAACGTAATCCACCATATACACAAACTGAAAAATAAAAACCACATGATCATCTCATTAGATGCCAAAAAAGCTTTAGACAAAATACAACATCCCTTCATGATAAAGGTCTTGGAGAGAGCAGGAATACAAGGAATATACATAAACATAATAAAGGCAATATAGAGCAAGCCAACAGCCAGCATCAAACTAAATGAAGAGAAACTCACAGCGATCCCACTGAAATCAGGAACAAGACAAGGTTGCCTGCTCTCTCCATAGTTCTTAAGGTTCCAGCTAGAGCAATAAGAAAACAAAAGGAGGTCAAAGGGATGAAATCAGAAAAGAAGAAGTCAAACTCTCACTATCTGCTGAGAATATGATAGTTTACATAAGAAACCCCAAAAATTCTACCAGGGAACTTCTACAATTCATAAACACTTTAAGTAACATAGCAGGATACAAGATTAACTCAAAAAATTTGTAGCCCTTTCTTACACAGATGATAAATGGGCTGAGAAAGAAATCAGAGAAACAACACCCTCACAATAGCCACAAATAGCATAAAATATCTCGGAGTAACTCTAACCAAACAAGTGGAAGGCTTGTATGGCAAGAACTTTAAATCTGGGCTGGAGAGATGGCTCAGTGGATAAGAGCACTGACTGCTCTTCCAGAGGTCCTGAGTTCAATTCCCAGCAACCATATGGTGGCTCACAGCCATCTGTAATGAGGCCTGGCGCCCCCTTCTGGCATGCGGGCACACATGGAAGAAATGTTGTACACATAATAAATAAATATTTTTTAAAAAAAGAACTTTAAATCTTCGAAGAAAGAAATTGAAGAAGACACTAAAGAAAGTGGAAAGATCTCTCATGCTCTTGGGTAGGTAGAATTAACCTAGTAAAAGTGGCAATCTTACCAAAAGCAATCTACAGATTCAATATAATGCCCATCAAAATCCCAGCACAATTCTTCACAGACCTCAAAAGAACGGTACTCAAATTCATATGGAAAAGCAAAACAAAACAAACAAACAAAAAAAAAGGATAGCCAAAACAATCCTGTACAATAAAAGAACTTCTGGAGACAAACAATCCCTCAATTCAAACTCTACTATAGAGCTACAGTACTGAAAACAGCCTGGTATTGGCATAAGAACAGACAGGAGGACCAATGGAACCAAATCGAAAACCTGGATATCCATACACTTTTGAACACCTGATTTTTGATAAAGAAGCAAAACTATCAGATGGAAAAAAGAAAGCATATTTAATAAATGGTGTTGGCATAACTGGATATCAACATGTAGAAGAATGAAAATAGACCCATATCTATCACCATGCACAAAACTCAAGTCCAGATGAATTAAAGACCTCAACATAAAGCCAGCCACACTGAACCTCATAGAAGAGAAAGTGGGAAGTACACTTGAATGAACTGGCACAGGAGATAACTTCCTAAATATAACCCCAGTAGCACAGACACTGAGAGAAACAATAAAACAGCAACACATGTTCTTAACCACTAAACCATCTCTCCAGCCCAGATCTTGTCACTTTTATACAGGAAAGATTTATAGTTCTCCTGTCGCAATATAGGACAGCATCAGCAATCCTAAACACATGTCTACTCTATGGCTCCTTGGCCTCCTTCTATGAACCAGGTCTTCTTGTGTTCAAACTCCTAGCAGAGTGTGTGCTGAACACTTGCTGTGTGTGGTCTGCTTTCTCCTACTCTAGGTAGAACAGAGAAGAGGCGACTCTGGGCTGTAATCACCCCTGCAGTCTTATCTATGGCCCCACTACGCCTGGACCCTTTGAGGATGGACAGCTGTCTTTGTTTTTGTTTTTTGAGATAGGGTTTCCACCTTTGCAGCCTGTCCTGGAGTTCGCTGTACAGACCAGGCTGACCTTGAATTCACAGAGATCCACCCTGCCTCTGCCTCCCAAGTGCTAGGATTAAAGGTGTGTGCCACCACCGCCCAGCTGGAGAGCTATCATTTTGTCATCTAGCCCATGCCTCAGAACCAAGCACATGACCAGACTCTAGCCTCTGCTGTGTGTGGCATGGGGATGTGGTCTGCCGAACATTGTCTGGTGACAGAACTGAGATCTCGGTCTACTGCCTCACTCACAGGGCTGGGGATGATCAGAGGCCGCTTTAACTTTGCTTTAATTTCGATGGAGAATAGAGTGCCTGTGCTGAGAGCCAAGAGGACAACGGGAAGGGGCCAATTGCAAGAGGACTTTACAGTCACAAATTCATGCCCTTGGGGCTCATTTGCCTGAGCCAAGGATGGTGCATATCTCTTCTGCTAGGTGCAAACCCTTTTGAATGGTTTCAAGTTCAGTCTGTACCAGTTTCCTGGTTCTCTGTGCTGTGTGCCATGCGTCTCTCCCCTTTTCCTAATCCACCCACATTCAGGCCCCATGGCCAAAAGGACGAAGTTTCTCTTCAAATTGCCTGACACCTGCTCCCTGCAATGCTTCCTGGGAGTTTCTTTCTTCCCAGGATTTGGATCAGAATGCTAGGCTCATGTAAAGGCCACCTTGATTCCTTGAAAATCAGTGCAGAGAGTTCACAAATGATTGCATGAGTTAATAAGGGAATATGGTGGGGTGGCTGGAGAGATGACTCAAGGGTTAAGAGCACTGGCTTCTCTTCCAGAGGTCCTGAGTTCGATTCCCAGCAACCACACGCTGGCTCACAGCCATCTATAATAGGATCTGATGCCCTCTTCTGGCTGCAGGTGTACATGAAGAGCAGAATGCGAATAGGTAAAAGAAGCTTTAGGAACACACAATTCATCATGCTAAATACCTAGCAAATATGCCCTGATTATGCCTTTTTAGCTACTATTTTACTTACACACACACATATACGCACACGCACGTGCACACGCACACAACAACTTACTCTGCTTAAGAGCATAAACTGTGGGCAGAAGCCACTCCTTTCAACACATTTTAAAAGGGTTTACCCAGCCTTCCAGGGTTACTCAGTAGGAGCTGGAAAACACCCTCCTTCTTCCTATCTGTGACTCCGCTGTGCACTTAGCCATGTCTTGACTTCCCATCCAGTATGACCCTAGCAAAGCCCCAACGTGCTCTCCTGGGGAATCTCACCCATTCCACCCAGAGTTCCCAGTGGCCTACTCAGACCCTCAGAACATTCTTGATTGCAACCCTCCTGACCGCTCCCCAGTAGTAGAGAAGTAACTGGATTAATCTGTCTCCACCACCCACCCATCTGCTCCATTGCCTACACTCATTTCTTAAGACTTTGAACAGTCGCAGTGCATACGGGATTTCAGGTTGCCCAAGATTCGTGCCAGGCTGCGCCTCTGTAGAACCTTAGGGTGTGGCTCAGATAAACTGTGGCTGCTCTCGGTACAAAGGCCAGCAAAGGCTCAATAATCTGATTCTCCCTTTGGGAACACTGAACCAAGAGACTCCCTTTAAAATGGTTTTGTTTAGGAGCATGATTCTCAGGAAGAGGAGGATTCAATGAGGAGCTGAAATGATCAAATAGGATTGATGTGTGAGTTCTTTTGCAGTGTTAGTGTGCTTTTTCTTCATTGCCTCGGACATCCATCACCTGCACTGTCTGGAGGAATCTTAGCACCTCAATTCTTCAGGCAGAAGTAGGATCAATTATTTATTGCTCCGTACAAGTAGCAGCCCAACAAGGCCACCGTTTTCATCCCCCATCCCACGACGTCATAAAACCCAATACAGCTTTAGCCACCCACACCAAGAGGCAGGTTGTGACAAAGGCAAGGAAGTAAGGGGACATGAAACTAAATAGGATGGGAAGAGAGTTTGATTTTCCTGGCTCAAACATGTGGCCCCTCCTATCGATGTATGTAGCTAGCCACAAATGATTGATCTTGCCAGAACCTCTATCCCTTGGCCTTTGCCATCCAGGATCACCATGTCAGTGCGATCCATTTTACCCAAGCTTGTGAAATTCCACCTTTGGCCAAAATTTCCAAAACAAAATTTTAAAGTTACCTGTGATCTCTGGGATAATGTGAAATGAAGCTAAAAGTGATTAAAGTTACCTGGCTCACTTCGCCCCCAAACGACTAGGCCAAAATATTGGGTTTTTAAGTGTCCTTTGAATCATTTGGTTGATTATAACAAAAGAGATGCTTTGGAGCCTGTCCTGGAACTTGCTCTTGTAGACCAGGTTGGCCTCGAACTCACAGAGCTCTGCCGCCTCTGCCTCCTGAGTGCTGAGATTAAAATCCTGTGCCACCACCACCTGGCTAAGTATGGGAGATCTTTCCATTTTCTGATATTGTCTTCAATTTCTTTCTTCAAAGACTTAAAAGTTCTTGTCATATAGGTCTTTCGCTTGTTTGGTTAGAGTTACCCCAAGATATTTTGTTTGTGTCTATAGTGAAGGGTGATGTTTCTCTGATTTCTTTCTCAGTCTTCTTTCTCAGTCTGTTTATCATCTGTATATAGAAGAGCTACTGATTTTTTTTGAGTTAATCTTGTATCCTGCCACAGTACTGAAGGTGTTTATCAGCTGTAGGAGTTCCCTAGTAGAATTTTGGGGGGTCACTTATGTATGCTATCATATCATCAGCAAATAGTGAGTTTGACTTCTTTTCAGATTTGTATCCCTTGATCTCCTTTTATTTCTTACTGCTCTAGCTAGGACTTTGAGTACTATATTGAATAGATATGGAGAGAGTGGGCAGCCTTGTCTTCTTCCTGATTTTGGTGGGATGGCTTTGAGAAATGAGTTTCTCTCCATTTAGTTTGATGTTAGCTGTTGGCTTGCTGTATATTGCCTTTATTATGTTTATGGAATATTCCTTGTATCTTTGCTGTCTCCAAGGCCTTAATCATGAAGGGGTATTGGATTTTGTCGAAGGTTTTTTTCTCAGCATCTAATGAGATGATCATGTTGTTTTTTTTTTTTCTTTCAGTTTTTATGTTGAATATGTTGACAGATTTTTGCATATTGAACCATGGTGGATGATGTTTCTAATGTGTTCTTAGATTCAGTTTGCCAGTATTTTATTGAGTATTTTTGCATCAATGTTCATAAGTGAGATTGGTCTGTAATTCTCTTTCTTAGTAATGTCTTTTTGTGCTTTGGGTATCAGGGTAACTGTGACCTCATAAAAAGAGTTTGGCAGTTTTCTTTCTGCTTCTATTGTGTGGAATAATTTGAAGAGTATAGGTATTAGCTCTTCTTTGAAGTTCTGGTAGAATCCTTTGCTGAAGCCGTCTGGCCTTGGGCTTTTTTTTCTTTTTTGTGAGGCTTTTGATGACTGTTTCTGTTTATTTATGGGTTGTAGATATGTTTGTTTATCTGGTCTTGATTTAATTTTGATATGTGATATTTATTCAGAAAATTGTCCGTTTCCTTTAAAATTTACAATTTTGTGGAGTACAAGATTTTGAAATATGACCTGATGATTCTCTGTATTTCCTCTGTGTCTGTTGTTATGTCCTCTTTTCATATCTGATTTTGTTAATTTGTCTTTTTTTTTTAAAAAAAAAAGATTTTTATTTATTATGTATATAGGTTTCTTCCTTCATGTATCCTGCAGTACAGAAGAGGACACCAGATCTAATTACAGATGGTTGTGAGCCACCATGTGGTTGCTGGGAATTGAACTCAGGACCTCTGGGAGAGCAACCAGTGCTCTATTCCTCTGAGCCATCTCTCCAGCCACCTGATTTTGTTAATTTGGATATTCTCTCTCTGTCTTTTGATTAGTTTAGATAAGGGTTTGTCAGTTTTGTTGATTTTCTCAAAGAACCAACTTTTTGACTCGTTGATTCTTTGTTTTCTTTGTTTCTATTTTATTTATTTCAGCCCTCAATTTGATCATTTCCTGCTCTCTACTCCTTCTGGGTGAGTTTGCTTCTTTTTGTTCTAGAGAGTTCAGGTGTTCTGTTAATTCACTAGTGTGGGATTTTTTCCAGGTTCTTTATGTAGGCATTTAGTGCTATGAACTTTGCTCTTAACACTGCTTTTATTGTGTCCCATAAATTTGGGTATATTGTGTGATCATTTTCATTGAATTTTAGGAAGTCTTTAATTTCTTTCTTTATTTCTTCCTTGACCCAATGGTGATTCAGTTGAGTATTGTTCAATTTCCATGTGTTTGTGAGCTTTCTGAAATTAGTGTTGTTGTTGAATTTTAACGTTAAGCCATGGTGATCTGATAAGATTCATGTGGTTATTCCAGTTTTTTTGTATTTGTTGAAGTTTGCTTGTTAGGGGTATCTAGTCCTCAAAGTGCAGGTGGGGCCACCAGAGGGTGGTTGCTCCTCCAGACTTTTTAAAAAGTAGGTGAAACCTTTCTTTATATTCTGCCCTGCTCTGTGGCATTTAGCAGTCTTCATAATTCCACACATTTCTTTTTCTGGAATAGGAAGCAAAGTGTATCAAGAAGGAAGGGCCCTTTTAGGACCAAGGCTTTTCAGAGCTGAGAAACTGTATTCTCGAGAGTGAGAATTAGAATTGGGTCTCTTACCCCCAAAAAGGATCAGAAAGGGGAGCTGCTACATCTTGTCTATGTCCTTTGCCATGGCCCCTGAACAGTTTTGTGTAACATCCTGCCAGTTATCCCTGGCTCAGTCAGCCCAGTGTTTGCGGTCATTAGGAGCTACTTCCTTCATGAGCTACTTCCTTCACCCTGTTTCCTTGAGGATGAGAAAATAATTCTTATCAAGGTAAATCTTGTTGAAACACAAAACTAGTTAATGATAGGGCCTGGGTTATAGAGTTGAAACAGGATTGGCTCCGCACTATGCCTTTTCAGCCATATGACTCTGTTTATACAGAAAGTTAATATTTGAATATGAAGCAGACCAATGGCCCCAGAGACTTGGCATGACCTCATAAGTGGCCTTTAGATACTGGGTGGAGGCATGGCAGCTGTGATGAGAATCCCCTGTTCCCAGAAAGAGGCTACTGGGTCATGTGAGCAAGCACATGGATTTCAGGATCCCAAGGGGAGGGACTGGAAGGGGTGTGTGCCCTGTGACCCTCTTGAACTCTCTGAGCTTACAGTGACTTCACCTGGGCTGCCCTGGAGAAGGTGGGATCACTGGGCATCCTCTTCCCAGTGGCGCATTCCTGAACCATTAGGCAGCCAGTGTTCAAGGCCAAGGATGCTGTGTGAGCTTAAGGTTACTCAGGGTTGGCAAGTTCCTGAGGCTTCTGAAGCCATCTGTCGAACTTTGTCTTCGCTCAAAATGTGAGGATCCTTCCAAAGTTGCACTTAAGATCAGTTTTTAAAACATAACTTGAATCCTAACTATCTGGGTGATTTGTTTGTCCTTAATAAAGAACATTTAAACGTTCTTTGTTGATGGTTTTAAATTTGGCATTCTCATTAGGGAAGGGTGAGGAATACTGGTTAGGTTGACCACTAATTGTGAAATCATTGAACCATATTATGCTTAATAAGCTGGGTGTGGATGAGGTTTACACAACACTAATATTTGTATATGCATGGCCATGATCCTAGAATATCTCTATGTATTTTAATGAGCATATCTAGTGGATTCCAATATGACATATCCATCCATATATATATCATTATACTGGACACTGAAATTTTGTATTGATCTTAAATCTGACAGAAGTGAACTAGTGGAGAGCAGGTTTTGGGAACATAAATAAGATCGCTGAGCCTCTTTTGTAAACACTTCTGTGTGTATTATTCTTTATTGCATTTGTACTTGGCACGTAAGACTTGAGCGATTTTTCAAAGCCTCACAGAGCTGGCTGATTGTAGCAGTGGGGACATGTAAGGCAGGCCTCTGGGATCTGAGGCTGGGGTTTGTGTCTTTGGAGGTAAAAAACCAGCACCCATGCGAATGAGAAACAAAAACCAGATCATTTCAGCAACACACCCAGAAGTGGGAACCACGCTGAGACTAGACTTCAGCCCTTTGCTTTACGTCATTCCTTCTTGTTTATTTATTTTTCTGGATTCTACTGCTGTTCTGTCTTGCTGCTGAGAAACAGAAATGGCCCCAGACAAAGAATCAAAGGTCTTTAAAGAAAAAGTAAATAGCAACCAGCATTGTCCCGGTCCCTGGGTAAATCTCAGTTAGGCTCTGAGCCTTGAGGATACGGGTTGTCTTACATCACTAGGTCCAATTTGTTGATACTGTCATTGAGAAAGCAGCTGATTCGAAATGTGCCCCTCCACAGAGTGTCTGGAAGTCAGCCTTGAGTAAGGCTGGTGGCTTTGGGATATGCTTGGAGTGTTTAATGCGGCTCAGGTCAAGGCCTCTGCTGTGTTACAGGTTGAGCTAGAAGGTTGTAGGTCCTCTCTGTGGGTCCCACTGATAGTCTGTCCCCTTTACCACTCCCTGCCCTCTTGGTTTTTTGAGACAAAGTTTCTCTGTATATTCTTCTTGGCTGTCTTGGAACTCGCTCTGACGACCAGGCTGGCTTCGACCTTGAACTCGCAGAGAACCACCTGCCTCTGCCTCCTGAGTGCTGGGATTAAAGTGTGCTCCGCCACCACCGCCCAGCCTCCTTTACCTTTAGAAAGAGATTTCTGCTTGCTTTTTTCATGGCCACCAGGGCCCTGGGCCCGAACACCAGGCTGCACGTTAACTACCTCAGCTTGCTTTTGTTCAGTATCAGGCAATGAGGATGGAAGGAAAGAATTTTTGGCTTTGTCATATTTTAACTATCTGTGTAGACTTCCAAATTAATGTTTATCAGTTTTGAGCTGATAAAGTGATATCAGATTACTGCCTTAAGCCAACACAGGACTGTGTAAGAGGAGGCAATACCCAGATTAAAATCGTTTGCAGTGAAGTAACCTGACGGAGGCCGCCATCTCCATACGCAAGCGCATCCCCTGACCTCTGGGAGGACTGTGCTCTCAGAGGGATTATTAGTATTTATGATGGAGGTGGGGAAGTAGGGAGCGTAGCCATAGTTAATGTCTACCTAGGGCTCAGCTTTCACTCTCCTGAATGCTGCCTGTGCTTGTCTCCCTACTCTGCAGTCAAACTTATCTTTGCTGCTCCGTTGGTGGCTTCTCGTCTCCCTCTGTTAATTGGTGGCCCAGTTGTCTCCAATCCTTAGAAAGACGAGGCCTGCTACATGTTGGAGGCTGGCCTCTGGGACAGCCTGCGGTTTTGTTCTATACTGTGCCAAATGGTCCCTGAGCTGTTCTCTTGGTGTGTGTGTGGGGGGGTGTGTGTGGGGGATGGTCCTTGCTCTTCAGGCGAAGCACACAGCACCCTGCCTGTGGGTACTAGAAGCAAATTTCTTGGTCATGGCCCTGAAGGGAAAGGCAGGAGGTGGCTGTATCTGATCCACTGATAGCTCTCAGAAGGACGCCAGGTAGAAGGAAAGGCAGTGTGTCAAGGAGGTGGCGTTGGCTGTGACCCTAAAAATCTCAGCACTGGTAACAGCTGAGGTTTGGCTTTGTTACCATTACGTGGCCACTTAGAGTGGCTGTTCACTTGATTCGTGTTGCTAGGGACACAGCAGATGGAGAAGTCTCTGATGTCATAGCAAGTGGAAAGGAGAGCTTGTCAACTGTAGATTAGGGGTGTTGTGTACCACTTCTCAAGTTAGATGGCCAAAGCAAGCCCTGTAGTCAGTCAGTAGGGTGGGAAAATGCGGCCCTCAGGAGAGACAGGGACGGCACAAAACAACAACGCCATCGTCTGTGGGAGCTGTTTGAGAAGCTTCCAGGCAGGGAGTGGCTCTCATTCTATTTGATCCTTCGATTTTCTGGTATTTGATGGGGTTGTGCTGAGAGTCTCAGAAACAACAGATGGCACAATCCTCTCTGTTTATCTTGTGTGAGGCTTGTGAAGTGTCTGGGAGGGACCTGGCTGGTGGCATTGTGTCTGAACAAGTGGTATTTCTCTCTGCCTGTGCACAGAAGTGGCCAGAAAGCCTGCAGTTGCTGTGTCAATGATGCCAGTGTTCCCTGGGTTCAGAGCTGCCCAGCTGTGCCCCTAGACTAGTCACTAGTGTGTTCTCTTGGGGTCGTTTATTCTAGAGTGCAGCAGCTTAGACAGGGGTGCATGGAGCAAGTCCTCTGCTATGCCCCGAGTTGATTTCCAAGTTCTTGTTTTTACCTGCCTTTGGGACCTTTCTCTGTTATTCCCCTGTTGATCCTAAAAGGACACCTGAGGTCACATGAAGACTTCAGCCTGATACAGAATGCATTATACATTACAAAAATACCTGTGGTTTAAAATGATATACAGCAATGGCATAAAAAAGGTAACCCTTAGCCAGGTGTTGCTGGCACATGCCTTTAATCCCAGCACTCAGGAGGCAGAGGCAGGTAGATTTCTGTGAGTTTGAGGCCAGCCTGAAACCCTGTCTCAAAAAAAAAAAAAAAAAAAGTAATCCTTGTAATTAACATTTCACTTTATTAACAAACCAAAAGTAGCTCTGGACCCAAGGAGGCACAGGGGTGGGCATGGTGCCCTAGCTCAGTCATACCTAACTATCTGCCCGGAAGACTGGTTTATTCAGTAGTGAGTGCCCTGTGACAGACACAGCTGTGAACCCCCTGAAGAAGACCCTCCTTCTTAAGAGTTCATATGGGCATTTGTAGAAAGGGGAGGGTAAAGTTTAAAATATGCAAGTGTTCTTCGGAGGTCTTCAAGAAAAAATCATCTAGAAAATAGGATAGGCAAGAGGCCCTGCTTTCTGGGGCCATTCCTGCCTAAGAGACGATGTCCTGTCCTGAGAGGACTTGGGGAAGCAGGCTTCACATGAGAGGGTGTGAGTGTGGGCTTCTAGAAAGGTCTGGGGCTAGCCATGAGAGTGAGGTGGACTGTAATCAGGGCGTTGAGAGAGCTCCCGGGTACTCCATACCCAAGGGAATGAGGCTGTTTGGAACTGCTGGAGGGTAATTTCTAGGCTGAAACCACAAGAACTATAGCAGGTAATGGAAGTCCCTTGTAGAGAGGAGAGCCAAGCAGGGCTTGTGGAAGGCCAATGCAGGAAAATCGCATAGACATTGTCTACTCGGTCCATGCTGTTACGTGGAGTTTTCCATGCATGTACAGAGTGGCCCACCCCAGTCAAGAGGAAAGGGTAGTTTGATAGAGATGAAGGCCTGTGGTCACACTTGCAGGGCTCAGAGGCAGAGTCTAGGTGTGTGTGTGTGTGTGTGTGTGTGTGTGTGTAGTGTGTGTTTTTGTGTTTGTGTGTTTGTATGTGTATGTGTGGTGTATTGCAGCGCACAACGCCTGTCTGCACTCTATGCGCTACTATATAGTTCTCGAGCTTCGGGAAAGGGGCTGGAGGTTGAAGCCCACAAAGACTCACACAGATACAGAGACAGAAAGACGGACACGGACCTCTAGTCACTGGTAAGAAGCCCTTTATTCTATAGAGCCACAGAGGCTTACATACCCAACACAGTCAGGTGGGCCAACAGGTGAAAACCTTATCCTCTGATCCTCAAGGCCAAAGCAACACGTGCTCGTGAAACAGAGCTGGTAAACAACTTTGACACAGCTTTTAGTAACTCAAATCAGAAGGAAAGTAAAGATCTCTAGCAGGGAAGAGCAGCTGGAGGCCAGGACTCCAAATGGTCCCAATAGTGTATGTGCTTAGGGAGAAACCAAAGTAGCCTTAGATTTATCATCTTCTGCCCCAGCCTCCCAAGTGCTGGGTGACAGGAGAGTGAACCATGCTTGGCTTGGGGAAGTGGTTACTGAAAACAAAAGCTAACTTTAGTGCATTCCCCAGGGAAAGCAGAGGCAGGTGTGCTGTCCCCTTCCTGGATGGTCCTTTCTGGCAAGACCATTTCTACCCTCCTGGCATCCTGTTTCTCAACCATGCAGACTAGCATGGACCTTTCAAAAATTCAGAAACCCAACCCAGAATGCATCGACTGTAATAAGTATCCTGTCTGTCCAGACTGTGGGACAGGAGATACTGTCAGTGTGGCAATGGCAGAGATCTATTTTAAGTTGCACTGATACATTTCAAACTGTGGGAAGCCACCAGAGCAAGGATCCTCTAGATCCAAACCTCCAATATCTACATAGGACAATTCTCTGTTGTCTTTGCTATCCTTGTATGACACCTAATAGCATCTTTGATTCATGAGAAACGGCTAGCATATTCACCCCTCTCCCCAAAGATGTGACAGGCAGTAATGCCTCCAGATACTGGCAACATTGGCACACATCCTGCATGGGTGGATGGGGCACAATCTTCCTAGCTTCAGTGTCTTCCCAGAGGGTCAGAGATGGGAGGAGGAGATGCCTGTCCTAGAATGGAAGAAGTTTACTGGCTAAAGCAGGTAGGTGCCGAGCACATTCAGCGCAAAGAAAATGCACTTGCTAGTGCCTTTGACCCCTCAGCAGTCAGGATGCCCATTTTTCTGTGACCGGTATGTTGTATGGGGTCACAGAGCAAAAGCTTGAAAAGCCTCCTCTGGTGGATATTTTAAAATCCGGGACAACAGTAGCCAATGCAAGGTGCACCTCATAGCAGCACTGGTCTTGGATTTGAAGGCCACGTCTGTGCGCTGAGGATAAGGCTCTGGGCTCTCAGGGAGTCCCTTGCTATCCCAGGATTTGCTGGAGAACAGCTGCTCTACTGACCGGATCCCTTGTTTCCCTCAGTTTAGGAGCTGGAGAGCTAAGCTAGTCAGAGGACAGGTGACTGCCACTGGCTGTGCCCTGATCACACTGGGTCACATACCCCTTTGTCTTTGCAGTGGTTGCCTGACTGCTTTCACTAAACTATGACAGGATCCGGGGGAGCTGGTTAGAGACGCAGGCTTCTCCCAATGCCTCCGTGCAGTTTGCCTCAGGGGCTTAGGCCCTGGTCTCCCTCTAGGAGATGGAGATGAGCTAGGGACCCTCCTTCAGGAAGCAGTGCAGTGGAGGATTTCCCGCTCTTCCAACATCACATGCAGCTGACTTTATCCAGCTGTCCTGTGCTTGCAGAAGACCTGGGGATGAAGGCCAATCTGCCAAGCCCTTGTGGAGTCCTGTGGCTAGGGGAGACAGCAGTAATACACAGATGGACCAAGAAACAAATACAGCCTTCTCAGAGGTACATCATTACATGTCCCCCCAGATTAGTGTAGTAAATTTATTAATTGGAGCTTATATTTTTAATTTAGTATTTTATTCTTCTATACTTTGAAAAGTTCACCAGCAGAAAAGCATCTCCGCCTTTGGTATTTCCAGTGTAAACTGTTTAGCCTTTGTGCTCTGAAACCTTCATGGTCTATTTTCAGTGAGGTTCCTGAAGAACCACCCTGGCCAGGGCCCTGCACATCTTCAGTCCCTTGGAGACCAAAGCTGGAGTTGGGAACATCCCTCCAGAGTTTGCCCTAAGTGGGATCATAACTAGGACTGGGTCATCATTCATCCTGTCGAGAGCTATGACTTGGGGCCACTTATTTTTGGCCCACTGATCTGCCCCTTTCTCGAGTTCTTTTTTTTTTTTTTTTTTTTTTTTGGTCATTCTTGGGCTGTGTCACAAAACTGGAGCCCGAGGGACCCTGGAATCTCAGTAGGATGTGGAACAAAAACACTTATCACTAATAAGCTCAGAATCCCTGGCCCTCCTCCCCAGCTAATAGTTTTGAGTACTCTCTGTGCCCCAAGCATTGTGCTAATCCCATGGCAGGAGTGAGTAATAGCTGGCATTGTGGCTTGGGTGGTGTGGCGGTCATCATTTGGATGCCCACTTTGTGTTTCTTACTGCGGCTGTGGGGAGCAGAGTACTCTTCTATTCTGGGGCTGCGGGAACCAGCCTGTCTGAGAGCCTAGCTTTTCATTGACAGAGCTGAGGTGGTCTCAGGCCTGTGTACCACCCTCAGTCACAGGGTTTGCACAGCCTTCTCCCAGCCCAGTCACAGGGTCTGCATGCCCTTCTCCCAGTAAGGTATTGCTTGCTGAGGGCCAGGAGTTGTGGGCAGAATGTCAGTGTCAGAGAGCAATGTCAAAGGACACCAAGTGTGTCTTGTTCTAATAGAGTCTCCAGCTGGCCTAGGGCCTCCAGACTTTAGTTATGACCTTCGTGGTTGCAAGAAAACTTTTTCTCCTATTTCCCCTTCCCAGGGAGATCTGGGTGTGTCTTCCCCCCCCATTTTTACTTAGTCTCACTGGGTCTGTGGACTGTAATATAGTTATCCTTTGTTTTACAGCTAATGTCCACTTATGAGTGAGTACATGCCATGTTTGTTTTTCTCCATCTGGGTCACCTGACTCAGGATGACTTTTTCGAGGTCCATCCATTTCCCCTACACATTTCCTGGTGTTATTGTTTTTAACAGCTAAGTAATACTCCATTGTGCAAATGTACCCGGGCTTATAGGGGCTCGCAGAGACTGAACTGACAACCAGGGAGCCTGCATAGGACTGGCCTAGGCCCTCTGCATACACGCTACAGTTGTATAGCTTGGTCTTCTTGTGGGTCTAGCAGTGGGGGCAGGGACTGTCTCTGACTCTTGCTGGATTTTGGGAACCCTACTCCTCATCCTGGTTCCCCATGCTCAGCCTTAATACATGGGGAGGTGCTTAGTCTTACTGCATCTTGCTATGCCATGTTTTGTTGATATCCATGGGAAGCCTGCCCTTTCCTGAACAGAAAGAGAGGAGTGGATTGGGAGGTGGAGACAAATACGGTTGTAAGGAGGGACTGGGAGGAAGGGAGGGAGCGGAAACTGTAGCCAAAAAATTCAAATATAAAAATGGAAGCTTTTCTCGATTCAAATATGTTCCCCAGGGAGCGGCCATTTGGGGTTTATCTCCCTAGGTCTGCAGGTTCTAAATTGAACTAAATTTGTATAGGTTATATATAAAACATGATTGTGTTACAAGAGAGACAGAATTCATTGCTGAGAAGTGGCATTCCCTTCCAGCTTCATAGTGTCATCTTAGACTAGAGCCCTGGCAAAAGACTCCATCGGGGCACCCTCGAACCTGAGCCAGCCCCCCATCTCTTTCTACAGATTCGGGTTCCATATTAGCGGAGAGTAAACCCTGGACACGGTGCGTAAGTGTATGTCTGAGGCTGTGAGACACATGGATATGCATGAAGTTGTTCTGGTTCTGAAGTGTGACGCCAGTACTGTCCTCCCAGGGAGGCAGCGGGGTCAAAGGGCATCCACCGAAGGATGCTCACTGCCAGTGTTTCAGCAAGACTCCTGAGAGTGAGCATCCCATTTCTGTGAAGCAGACAGTAGAGAAAAGTTTAAGTGACAGGAAAGAGTCAAGCCCAGGTTGTTGGGCCTTCGGTAAGGTGACAGCCCCAAAGGCTAAGGGGAAAGAGGGAGTGGGTGGGAGTCAGGGAGGAAAGACAGTCCGTGTCTAGAAACTAACCAAGTGCAATTCATGAGTGCTGATCAAGTCACGGCTTTAAGGGGGAAAAAAGACTGAAAATGGAGTGGACTTGGCGAAGTTATAGACAAGGCGTTGGCTATAAGTAGACTGTTTGCCTGGGTGGATTAAGTGTCTTATAGGTATGTGGAAAAATCGCCCTATTTTAGGAGGTGTGGGCTAAAGCATTTAGGGGTGAGGTATTAGGACATATCATTTGCAAATGGCTCAAAAAAACCTGTGTGTATACTTTAGATCAGGAAAAGGATAAGTAGAATGTTAACAGCAAATGTCGAATCTTGGTGTTGGGTGCACAGATGGTGCTTGTTTATTCTTGCCAATGGATGCCTGTGTTCGACGTTATTATCATAAAATGGAAAAGCAGGTGCCCCGACCTCAGCTCACTCTCCTGCCTGCCTCTTCTGCCAAGCTGCGAGTGTAGGATGCTGATTGACATCCCAGCTTCCCTCCACCTTCTGGGTGGAGATGAACTTTGTTCCAGGGTCTGTGTTCTGGTAATCTAAGAAAACTGGCCAGCGGGCACCACCTCGTTCCGGTTCTGTGTGCACTTTGTTCCCTTCTGACAACTGGAACTTGGGAAAAATGGAGGGTTGATATTCCAAGGTGCGCAGTCCAGCTCTGCACATCTTTCTTGTACAGTTAGAGCTTGGTGGGCACTAGACCCAGGATATAATGCCCTGCCGCTATTAATTCCTCCTAGCTCTCTACTTGGATGGTGGGATTATTGTAGCTTCCGGTGTCATTCCCCTGTTTTGTTCCCCACAGAGGCTTTGGTTATGGGTCATCATGACACTTCTGTCGCATTATTTTCTGTAAGAGTTTGTCCGGGTGACCCACCATTATTGTGCCTGTGACAGTAAGGTCGGGTGTCCTAGACAGGAGATATATTTAGTGGCTTTTTTTTTTCCCAGGTGGCTTATGAGGAGCGTGGGGGACAGAAATGGCAGTTAACAGAGAGGGCCCCTGCTGAGGAGTCCTGAGCCTGGGGCCCCTGCGGTTAACAAAGATCTATAATGAAGATCTATTTCCCCTTTGACAGGGCGGTTGTCTCAGCAGGTGGCTGCCTTTTAGTGTATTTAACCAAATGGGGACTTTTCACAGAACACAGCCTACTCAAGCCCCCTGCTGCGTTCCCAGTCCTCCCTTGTCCTGCTCTCCCAACTCTGCTCTGAGCTGGCAGAGCTGCCTTGTTAGTCAGCCTAGACTATCAGGGCGGTTCACTGCTGCGGTTAGGAAACTTGCTGGGAGCCCGCGTCTCATCCCACAGTTCAAAACAGAAGGGCGACCTCATCTCAGCCACCCCTCATGAGCAAGGGACCTTGTTTGGGAGGAGAGGAAAGGGTTCGTTGGGTACAGATGGGGAAAGTGCTTTGCTTTCTAAACTTAAGCATGTGAACCCATAAATAATCCTGCTTGAATTTGGCACAGACCGTTTTACTCAGCCTTCAGGCCTGGAGCTTCACAGCCTTTCCCCGCAGAGAGCACAGCCTTATCGCACTCCTGACTCAGAGCGGGGCTTGTGGGCAGCGCAGCTGACACTCTGCATTGGCACTTTGGGACAAGCTACCCGAGAGCCTGTGACAGAGCCCGCCCTGCAGTTCAACAAGGGGACAATATATGCTAAAAAGCCATTTTCAGTAAAAGAGGGACAAGGGTGGGAATGGGCTGGAAGTAACAGCAAGCTGGTTTTCCAATCAGCAGGGGTGGGAGGGGTGTTCCAGAGGTCTCTCTACTTCTCTCAACAGGCTGGGCAGGTGCAGCCCCCCAGGGCCTCCAGGGAGTCCTGGCTCCTTTTCCAAATTCTCCTCCAGCACGATCGTTTTCATTATAAACAATCTCCCGTGAAACTCCCTGTTTCTCAGGCTTTTCTGTTCTGCAGTCTTTGGTGAGAAGGGCTTGGGAGTGACACCTGTGTTTGGGCTTCCTGCTAATCTTTTCTCTCCAGTCGCATTTGGACATCTAGCTCAGGCAGTGCAGAAGCACCGCGTGAGATCAGCCTGCTTCCCAGGAAGCCCACCAGGCAGGCTTCGACAAGAGCCGAGGCGCCAGCTGCTCCAAATAGCCTTGTTCAGTTTTTTCGTCATCATTACCACTGGCTTACAGAGCGCCTCTGCTGGGTCAGCTCTTATCACACCAGTGGTGTTGGAGAAAAGCTGTGGCGGGGAGGGGAGTTGGTGTTTTCACAGGCTCCTGTTCATCCCTTGCAACCATCTCACGAGGGAGGCACAGCCTTGAAGTCTCCATGTAGGCTGTTGTTTGAGTTAGGGTTCCTATTGCTGTGACAAAAGACGATGATCAAAAAGCAAGCTAGGGAGGAAAGGGTTTATTAAAAGGCTTACACTTCAGCATTGCTGTTCATCACTGAAGGAAGTCAGGACAGGAACTCAAACAGGGCAGGATCTGAGCTGATGCAGAGGCCATGGAGAGGGGCTGTGTACTGGCTAGCTTCCCATGGCTTGCTCTGCCCACCATCTTATGGAACCCAGTACCACCAGCTGAGGCATGGGACCACTACCATGGACTGGGCCCTCCCCCACTGATCACTAAATGAGAAAATAAATGCCTCGCAGCTGGGTCTCATGGAACAGTTCCTCAGCTGAGGCTCCTTCCTCTGATGACTCCAGCCTGTGTGTGTCAAGTTGACACACAAAACGAGCCAGTACCATTGTAGATGGAGACACAATAAGAAGTTACTCGTCCATGTGGCCAGGCAGTGGTGGCGCTGGCTTTAGAGCCCAGGGATTCCAAAAGTGGAACACACCACTTCTCCCTTTACCAAGCCCAGCCCCGCCTGGCAGTTTACGCACCTATGTCCTTCATATTATGCAGACTGTGTCTTAGGAGTAACACCCCATTTGACTACTGTGCTCTGGTTTAATACTTCCTGTTCTGTAGGATGAGTGCAGTTGCTGCTCCCTAGACTGTCAGCCAGCGAGCAGTATGCTGGTGTGTGGCGTACGTACCAACACCATTTTAAGCTTTGACAGTGGACTTTGTTATTTCCCTCCCTCTCCCACAATTGCCTGCCTCACCCAAGCCCAGCTCTCAAGGGGTTCTTTGTAGTTGTCACGGCGTCAACATGACCTGGGTTAATGAGATGGGAGTCATTCAGAGCAGGGCCATTTGCCCAGATGTCGGCTATGAGCTGTATGATCTTGGCTGACCTTGGCGAGGGGACAGAGAACCAGGGCTGCAGACCAGCAGTGCCAGCCCTGGTTGAGGGTTCAAACTCTGAAGATTGAGCCACTGGGGCAGAAGTCCTCTGGTAATGGAGTCACGTGTCCTAAGGAGCAAGAATGAGCTCTCTGTGAGGTCAGAAACAATGAGCATGTTGAGTCCAAGACCTGGGGTGAATGGGACAGGGGATGAATTGGGACAATTCAAGAGATGCATTCTTCAAGGACCACTTTATGTTGTCAACAAGTGGACCCAGCTGTCGTGATGCCCAGTTAACGGTCACCAGTGCACCATTTTGGGTGATTTCTCTCAAGTCGTGACCTCTTTAAGGCTTTTGGAAAAGTTTTAATTAGCATCAAATAACTTTTCTAGAATAACGTGAAGAATGGATGGGAAATAAGTTTGGGCAACACTGTCTTGTTTATTCTTTCTCCTGGGATCGTTTCCTTCAGCTAGGAACCAAATACTTTGCTGGTGTCTGATTTCCAGGTGTTTTAGAGAGCTCGGTTTATGAGATAGCACAGCAGTGGCCACTGCCTCATGAACTCTACAAGGGGCTGCCAGGGTATTGGCAAAGTTTCCTGCCGGCCATGTGATGTTTGGCTGCAGGGGCAGTGAGTGACCCTGGTTGTGAGTGCCCCAGCAGAAGGTTGGTGGGAGCCAGATGAAGTCCCCAACCACGGGCGACACAGTGTTGCCACAGAACGAGGAACGATGGCATCCAGAAAGTGCCTGGGGCTGGGAGCTGAGCGCGGGAAGGTGGGCGGGAAGGTGGCGGGCGTCCCGGGTGGGGCGGCGCGGGGCGGGGCGGGGCCTGGCCAGCCGCTCACCCTCCTCCTCTCTGGACATAGGTGAGGCCGCTGGCCGCTAGGACTTCCCACTCCGTATGAATGCTGCCAGCCCCGGACCGGGACCTCAGTGCTTCTGCCGCCTCGGACCGCGGGACTAAACGACCCTTGCCGCGACTTCCTTTCCGGGTCCCCTCGCATCTCACCGCTGTCTTACTGGGTTGATCTCGTGGACTCCTGTCTCACCCTCCCACCGTGAACGTCAATATGTGTCATGTCATTGTCACCTGCCG
Source organism: Chionomys nivalis (assembly GCF_950005125.1). NCBI lineage: Eukaryota > Metazoa > Chordata > Mammalia > Rodentia > Cricetidae > Chionomys > Chionomys nivalis. Next base: position 51,348,118 of record NC_080100.1, on the reverse strand, counting down.
CTCGATGCTCTGGACCCTCCTGAGTATCGTAGTGGCCTTTGCTGAGCTCGTCGCCTTCATGAGCGCAGACTGGCTGATCGGGAAAGCCAAGACCCGCGGCGCCGGCGCCGAGCCGGCAGGCACTGACTCGGAGCCCTACTACCTGGGCATCCTTTGCATCCGCACGCCGGGCATGCAGCAAGTCCCTCGGGACACACTGTGCGGGACCTACGCCAAGAGCTTTGGGGAGATCGCCAGCGGTTTCTGGCAAGCCACTGCTATTTTCCTGGCCATGGGGATCTTCATTCTCTCTGTGGTGGCCTTGGTGTCCGTCTTCTCGATGTGCGTGCAAAGCATCATGAAGAAAAGCATTTTCAACGTCTGCGGGCTCCTGCAGGGAATTGCAGGTGAGTGCTGGGTGAGAGGAGGAGCCTGAGCGCAGGACTCCTGGCACGGGTTGCCCGCCTCTCCTGAAGAGGGCTGGTGGCCAGGGTCCCTTTCCCCTCCCTGGAGTCACTCTCTCAGCAGTACCAGGCTTGCAATCTGGCATTGCATGCCACATCTCCTAGCTTGTTTCCTCTGGGTCTGAGTTACTGGGTTTTGTTTGAGTAACTTCCTACTCTGCTTTTCTCATTAAATTAAATCTGTGCGAGGTGGGGGTGGGGTGGGGCATGTCTGAAGGGTTTGCTCAGAGCTAGTTAGTCTCAGCTGTAGCAAGAAGTCTCTGCGAACAGGGAAAGATATTGCCTCAGTTCCCTGTTTAGAGACAGAGAGCTTGCCCTCCCGCCCTGGTGAGTTCAGCTTTGGCCCGGGAGGACTCCAGCCGGGAGTGGACTGGCATCAGCTCCTGTGAACTTAATGATGTTTCCACTTAAATTGTCTCCTGGAGTCTGATAGAATGTTCTGTGCAGTCAGAGCAGAAGATGCAAGCTAACTTCCATTTTTTTTCCTGGGCATTTCTCACAAATGAGCTTGGTGGAAATGGGTGGAAAGTCTTGAGTTCTTGACAGTGATCCTAAGGGGAGACAGCAAGAAAAGGCCTGTGGACCCTGGCTTCTCCAAAGGGTTGGAAGGTGGAGCCTGATCCAAGACTGCTGTCCTTAGCTGGGGCTGGGGGAATTGCCTCTGTGTGGAATTAGAAAGCATCCCCCAGAGGAGGGGCATCATTCCCATTTTAAACAAGGTACTGTTCTTTCAGCTGTGGTGGGAGGGGCAGGAGTCTACCAGAGCCCTGTTGAAGAAAACAGGTGGTTCCCTCTCCCCTCTGCAGAAGCAAGGCTTGGGCCCTTCACCCACGGAAACCAGCTGAGCCCTGGAGCCAGGGATGTGGCGGACCCTATGTGAACTACTCCACTCAGCCTCAGACCAAACTCTTGAGTTCAGCAGGGCTGCTTCTAAATAAACAGATCAAATGACAGGGCTTTTTCCAAACAACTGATAAGATAACATCTTCTGTTCCTCTGTTGTGATTAAGGGGGGGTGGGAGGTAATGGGCTAAGAGACAGAATCTTTTCTCAGCCTGGACTGCACTTTATCTGATAGGATCAACTGTGACTGACCAGGTAGCCGTAGGCGCAGAATCTGCCAGGACAAGCTTCTGCCTCCTAGCTTTGTTACTGACTAGGAGATCCACTTTCTGGCCGAGGACTACCTCTCTGCTAAGTGAGACTGGAACGGGACATCCCCTTAGTGTTTTAATCTAAGGGCTCTAATTCTGCAAAGCCCTTTGTCCATTAGATTCCTATCTGAAATCTGAAGTCTGTCCTTGGGGTTTCACCACCCAGAAATGTTACAGGCAGAGAGTTTGGGTCCTTTTCTTTCCAGCTTTCTTCTCCTCAGATATAATGCCTCAGGTATCTATCTTAAAACATGTGTGAAGTATTATTACCAGAAGGTTTTAAAAAGTTAAACTACGCCTGCACCCAGGATTCATTCATCCTCTTGAAGAACCCTGGTTAGCCAGAAAGGAGGGATTGACATTCTGACCAGGTCCGATAGACCTGCCATGCTTTCATCCCTTGCTTGTGGGCTTGTTAGTAAGCTGGCCTGAGAGACTCATGGTGTGTCTTCCTTGGAGTGCTCTTCCCATGAGAAATTCACAGAAATTTCTATGTTCTGGCAAAAAAGAAAAAAAATGTGGCCATTTACAGCACAGGGTGAGACATTTGGGCTCCAACATGTCTTGTAGTTTTGGGGTGCAAAGCAGAGGCATCCTTTATCTTCTGGTCTTGAAGTCTATTCCCGTACAGCTTGCTTTGTTTTTGTTTCTGTTTCACTTTCTTGAACATATGGGAATCCTCCTGTCTAAGCTTCTAGATGTTGATATTACAGGCATGGGTTATCTGGTAAAAACCCAGTCATTCCAGTAAGCTCCACCCCTGAGGATGAGTTAACCTAACAAATCTTCTTCTGCCCTCGGGTGCTGTTTCTCACAACTTGCAAGAAATTTTTTTTTTTTTGTAGAGTTAAGTGTGTATTCACACAAGTGAATTTTTATGACCTCTCTCCCTGCATAAACCCTCGGAGAAGAGTTAAGGCAGAAGTACACCTCATGGGCCAGCCTGCTGAGCTTTCTAAAGAAATCTGAATTTTCTGTCCACCCCAGTGACTCGGACACATTTCAAGAAATGTTGAGGTTACTCACGGTTTTCAACCGGCAAGAGGCAGAGGGCTTTCCTGCCTAGCCCTCTACTCTCTGGGGCCACAGGCTTGAAGTGATGGTCTGGAATACAGAAACGGAGGGCTTCTTTGTCCATAACCAGGCTAACGGTGCACAACAGTGAGGTAATGGTAGACATGGATGAGTTAGTCTTCTCAGTTCCCACATCTGCTAGAGGGGCTCAGTGGGCGCCTCCTCCTAGGACCGAGGTCCACACAGGTGTGAAGATACTGGCTGTCATTCACAGCAGCTTAGGACCCCAGAGAACGGCTGCCCCGAGGTAGTTCTCTGCTGCGCCCCCTTGTGGTCGCTTACAGTGAAGCAAATGGCGAGCAAGGAAGCTAGTGGAAAGCTCACTTACCCTGTGGCTAAGTGACCCTTTAAAAAGTGACTGGCCAGACATAAAACTATGAGACAACATAAACATATGCCCTAGATATACCTAATTTTAAAAAATAAATAGTCCATAGGCTTATATAGAGATATAAACCATGAACTGGATGTGGTGGTTTATGTCTGTAATCTGAGCCCTTAGGAGAGGGAGGCGGAAGGATGGACCATAAGCTCAAGTCCAGCCTGGGCTACATATCAAGACCCTCTCTCAGAACAAACCATATCTTTAAAATACTGATGCTTTGGCTTTAGAGCTATGTGCGGAAGAATTACCTCCGTAGAAGCTGCTGCCCGTTGCGTTTCAGTTACTTTAAAAGCAACAACTGCAGTTAATCTGAAATGCGGGATTTGTTTCAAGGCCAGACCTAAGGGCAGCCCGGAAGCTGGTCATTCCTGCCTTCACGCAGCGGAGATGGTGCTCAGCAGTCTCCTCAGGCCATCCCTGGAGTGAGGATTTCCCTCAGGGCTGTGAATCACCACAGGTTTAGCCCACTTCTTTATGGTTTGCTCACTTGTAAACAGTTGCAACCATAGCACATAGCTCAAGGTTGTGTGAGGATTAAATTAGACAGCAAGTTAGCAAGACAGGAAGTTAGCGTGATGTCGGCATTTAGGAAATCATGGTAGCTCTATGGCAACTATGAAAGAGTCGCTGTTTTCTTGTCAAGTTTTAGAATGTTTTTGTGTTTCTAAGAATTGCTGCGTTCTAAGGAACAGGGAATCTTTTATAAGCCATAGGAATTGGCTTTATTGTCCTCAAGTCCTGTATTTTCTGCATGGCAATGCTCTCTGGTCCCTTAATTGCTGCCTGGGATGAGGTTGTGGGGCACCAATACAGAGCTGAGCTGGGGCCTGGACCGTTAGAGCTTTCTTAGACCCCAGTTCTCAGAAATGGAGGAGCATAGATTTTCCTCTCACCTGCATGTACGCTTCCCTCTGCACTCTTCCTGGGGGCAGCGTCCACATTCGCGGCTGACTGCAGGTGGCTGCTCAGACTCCCCCGGCAGCAGAGACTTCAGACTAGCCTGCAGCCTGCACTAGAGGAGAGCGTGGCCGGGACTTGGCAGAGCCAGCAGCACACATGGGTTCAGATTCCTCTGAGACTCATTACAAAAGCTGGGTACCCAGCCAGCAGGCCTGGCTTTTGCCAGCTGTCTTCCTTAGGTTGTGACCTGGATGTAATCCATAGTGAAACTGTAGAATTCAAGGATCCAGGTTTTCCATGACAGCATCAAACGGTTTGTTTTTGGAAATGCATGGAGGGTGAACGTTGAAGTCCATGGAATCCCCAGTGACTCAGGCTTGGGGCAGAAGCCATTCAAATGAGCTCAGGACTTGGCGCAGCTGTGCTGGCAGGGACCGGTCCACTGAGATTTGCCATGAGGGTTGCTGGGCCTGTCTGTTTGCTGTCTTCCAGTCCTTCTTCACAGGCCTCTCTCGATCTTTTGGCTCTTGGAATCGCTGCTCCCTCCAGCCCTTTGTCTGTGTGATCTTGGCCTCGCCAGCGGTGAGCGTTCCCACTGTTCTGACCAGAGAGACTCCTGTGGGCTGGCCTCCACCTCTGCAGCGGAGGGTGGAGTCATGTGGCCTTGGCCACGAAGGGCCTGCTACGCTTGGTTCTCCTTCCTTAAAGGTGAACGGGATGGCAGAGAGGGAGGGAGGACTGGGACTGGAAACTGAGGCACTGCCTTGGTCATGCATCTGAGTGTGAGTGGCGAATGGGTGTGTGCAACACCAGCTGCCATCCAGGCTTTGTAGTCACCAACATGACCAGGTGTAGAGCATGAGGGGTAAAACACCCCCATTGCAAGCCAGGCGGCCTTCCTTCATGAACCCCAGTGTGAATGGCATTATGGATGGAAGGTCAGACACTCCGAATTCTATCCACCATTGTCCCTCCAGAACCAGGGTCTGGGAGGGATGAGTGGGTGTGAGATACACGCTGGCTGCCACTGGGACTGGTTTCCTTTTCCTCCACAGAGTGAACTATAATAGCGGCATCAAGATGGAGCCCCTAGTACAGCTAGGTCCCAGCCTCCATGTATACTTTTCTCCCTGTTTAGTCATTCAGGGTCAGAAAGATGAGATCACCGAGGAAGGAGAGAGAAACGAAATCAGGAACTTAGGAAGTGAGAGGCCTGACCATGACTTTACCCCTGAGAAAGTTACCTATATCGTACATACTTTAAACTCTCTTAGAATTGAGATTCAGTGTTTGATCTGCAAGTAAAATGTGAGCATAGCTTGCCATGGCGACTCCTTCATTGTAGACATAAATTATCACGGAGCCATTGATGATCTGTGTTCAGCCTGCATTAACAAGTCATGGCCTAAACGTGGTTCTGAATATTTACTTGAGCAGCTGGGCACTCGGTTTTAAGAGCTTAAGAAAGTGGTGGTGTTCTCCTAAACTGTAATCCACTTTAGAAACGATCCACACCCCTGTGATGTAGCTCAAATATGAGCTCTTTATTTAATAGTGTTCTTTCCGGTAGCCTTAGTAAATGGCCAACACACGCGTGCGCGCGCGCGCACACACACACGCCCTAAAAATACAGAGATTGAAAATTTAAAGGCAGTATTAAAGCACTACACATACTTGTGATCTCAGTACTCAGGCAGGAGAACTGCAGGTTCCAGGCCAATGTAGCCTTAAGAAACCCGAGGGGTGGGGCTTGGGGCTCAGGGGGAGTAAGCTGGTTTAGTATGTATAAGATCCTCGGTTCTAACCCCAACACTGGGTAGAACAGACAGAAAAAAAAAAGGAAAAAGAAAGCGAAAACAGTGCCCACCTTTGTCCACAACTCTGATCTCGTCAGTGCAGAGTGGCTATATTGTCACACTAGCCAACCCAGTGGCTCTGAGTTGAAAGATGACATCTCGCTTGGTGTGGGAATTGCTTAACATCTGCACCTGTCTGGAAATTTTCACTCTCAATCACTTAAGGGTTTTTGGATTTTTGAAGTGTCTTGTAGGGACGGGTATACTCCTGAGAGAACATGCTTAGCATGCATGAAGCCCTGCGTTCAGGTCCTAGCACTGAAAAGAAAGAGTATCTTTCTGTGTGACACACTGTTACATCTTTTTATATGCATGCTGGTGTGCCTAAGTGTGCATATGTGAACCATATGTGTGCAGAGGTCAGAGGAGGGCACCAGTTGCCCTGGAACTGGAGTAGTGGGTAGTTGTAAGTTGTCTGATGTAGGTCCTGGAAGCAGAACTCAGGCAAAAGCAGCAAGGGCTCTAACCACTGACCCGCCTCTCCAGCCCTATGCAGGCTTAGCTGGAATTGTCCAGCAGGTGCTGTCTTTCATGACTGATGAGTAATTTGTTGATTAAATACTCTGTAGAGTTCTAGTTAGCCACGCACAGCTGACAAGCAGGTTCTCTGCCCGTCGCTGGGAAGGCATAATATGTGAGCCCAGTGTGTGAGCTGCATTTCTCCAGCTCCGAGTGGAAGCTGCTGCTGCTGCTAAGTCCATGCTGGAAAAGCTCCAGGGAGGCCTGGACAGGGGAGAGACCCCACCTTTCTTCACATCTCCCCATGCTCCAGGGGCATCAGATAACTCTTAATTAGTAGCCATCAGTTGTCAGTAATTACAACAGCAACCTCCTCTGGGGGCCTCACTGTGCTCTGATTGTCATCCACACAATTCCGTTTAGGTTGCTGCGTCCTCCCGTCCCACCCCTGACACTGGAGAGTATTTTCCTTCCAGTTACTCTACCATGGGAGTGGTGCAGTAGACAGAGCAGGCCTACTGGTACCTCTGGGAGATGGAGGGAACATTACTCACAAGCCCTTTTAGTACTGTTTTTAATTATTAACGTCTGAAGAATCGCCCAGTTCCTCCTCTCCTCTCCTCCCCTTGTCACTACTATCGATCATATACCAAGTTGACAGGCAGACGGTACTGTCCCACAAAGGCCTGCCAGCCGTCCGCTGACGCCCAACTGTACTGGTCACCTCAGACTCAGCCCCTGCTTCAGTCTGTGAGGCTGCTGCTGAACATCCAAACCAGACCCTGGCCTGCCTTATCCGTAGACTCCTAAAAGTTTTCAAAAGCAATACGGCTATAGGAAGTTTGCGGTTAGACAGTGAGAAGACAGAAAATCCCTCTTGTCTTATAAACGCCTGGTCTCCTCGGGTGTCCCCTCTTACACAGTTCCTCAGCTCTCCTCCAAAGGAGTCCTCTGAGGAACTCTAGACTCCTCCCTGGGAACAAGTACCAGCATACTCAGCTAAGAACCCGCCAGTCCAGAGCAAACCAGAAAGCTGAGGCCAGTGTAGTGAGTTCCTAGACCTGATATGGTCATTTTCAAGAATACCCTTTTATTTTCAGATTATGTTCTTTGCCCTTTTTATGCCATTTCCAGTGTCCTCATTTGAGCAAAATAAATATTTTGGCCTCCCGCTAGTTGGCTGACCATTTGCTCATAACTTTATTCAAAGCTTTTGCCTCTGAATTTCTTTTCAAAACCTGCATGTCTGCCTTCTCTTCCCAAAGCAGAATGGAGGCAGCCTGCTCAAGGCCTTGTCCTGGTGGATCTTTACTGAAGAATGTTCCAAAGGCACTGCCCCTGAGATGCCCACAGACCACTCCTGTGTCTGTGGGAGGGTGAATCTCCGTGGCCAGTTCAGTGGCATGGGAGCCAGCTGTGATCAGTTGTGGTGAGCCTTTGTTAGTCTCTGTAATGTCCACCCTGGAACTGGCATAGGAAAATGTCCCCACCTAACAACAGATGTTGCCCCAAAGATAGCGCTTGGGGGCTGCTGGATGAATCGGGGCTGTTGGCATGTAAGATAACACAAGAAAAAGAAAATTAAAAAGGGGAAGCATACAGGTAGATGATAACCATCACAGGGTGCTCTAAACCAACTGCGTAAAATAGACGGTCCCTAAGTCACTAAACATGATCTTCCTCTGCAGTAGTACACACACGCACACGCGCACACACACACACACACACACACACACACGCATACACCTGTGCATTGTACTGTCCTCAGGCTGCTGAGCAGAGGTCACCTTTTGCCCTTGCCTGGCCCCTCTGGGGAGTCTTTCTGACCCCAAGTTTGTGCTATTCCTGGGGACCCCCTCCCCTGGCCTTTCTTATCCCATCATCTTTCTGCCCTGTCATTTCCCACACAGCCTTCTCCCCATCTTGCCCCCTCTGAGTGCCCTGGTTTTCCTGCAGCCACCAGGCACAGCTAGAAGGCTTCTGAGTTTTGTGGTTAACGTGAGACTTGCCTCTAGATAACCGAAAATCAGTTACATTTAACCAACTGCCTTTTTCTGTGTGCCTCTCAACAAAGGATTTCCGTACACAAGACAGAGGCCAGCCAGTGGTTTGGCCTTGACACGGGCTTCCTTTTGACCCACACTGCCTACCCCTTGGGCTCATGTTATCGGCTGGAAAAGTCTTCCTCTAACTATTTCAAGACTTGGCAAGAACCCTGCACGACGGCCTCGTGTAACAGTGCCATGAAATCTTATCATTCTAGTTTTCATTCATCCGTTCAGTGAGCAAATGCTCACTAAGCGTAGATTACACATCAGATACTCTGTCAGGCAACGGGGACACGAAATAAGTTGCAGGCAGTTCTCACCCACATGGGATTGGTGCTCAAGCTGTTGGAGACAGGAAGTGAACAACATAGTTATGCAGGATTCTGAAGGTGATGGCTCTAAGGGCGAAACCAAAGTAGGCTTGGTTAAGAAGTCCAGAGTTCCCTGGAGTAGTTAGGAGAAACTGCATAGGTCAGATGGGTCACCAGGTGGGAGTCACTGAGGAGATAACGCCAGCTAAGGCCTTGAAGAGGAAAAAAAAATTGACCAGAAGGTAATTCAGAAAGCGCTCCAGGCGATAAGGAAGGTCAGCAGGTGTTCCTGAAACCAATGTTTGAGTGACAAAGAGATGAGTCAAAAGTGACACCAAGGTTTCTGCGTGGAACAGGCGTGAGAATTAAACTCGAGTGTGTGCAGGAGAAGTTGCTAAGTTGAGGCACAAGAGTTCGGGTTTGAACCTAAATGCCCTCGACCAAAGAATGGATAAGGAAAATGTGGTACACAATGGAGTACTATACAGCAGAAAAAAAATGATATCTTGAATTTTGCAGGAAAATGGATGGAGCTAGAAAACATCATTTTGAGTGAGGTAACCCAGACCCAGAAAGACAATTATCGCATGTACTCACTCATAGGTAGTTTTTAAACATAAAGCAAAGAAAACCAGCCCATAAATCACAACCCCAGAGAACCTAGACAACAATGAAGACCCTAAGAGAGACATACATGGATCTAATCTACATGGGAAGTAGAAAAAGACAAGATCTCCTGAGTAAATTGGGAGCATGAGAACCTTGGGAGAGCGTTGAAGGGGAGGGGAGAGGCAGGGAGGGGAGCAGAGAAAAATGTAGAGCTCAATAAAAATCAGTTAAAAAAAAAGAGTTCAGGTTTGGTCAGTAGTCTCGGGTTCCTTATCAGACGCTGCAGTTGGATGTGCAGAGCTGCTGCCCAGACATGAAGGCAGGAGCATGGACAGTATGCAGAGCCCCTGGACCATATGGATTTCAGCATGGGGATCTGGGGAAGGCCTGGAAGGAAGCATGGGGTCCTGGCAAAGAAAAGCCAGAGCAGCTTCTGGCGTGGCGGACACCATCACATGCCCCAAATTCTGAGTGGGAATTGCAGTCCTGTCTTGGTTTGCTATGTAATGAGTATTGACAGCACTCGTTGAATTTGGCGGTTGAAGGAAACACCTCTCCCAGGCTTAGGACAACTTCTGAGCTGTGTCCCAGAATGGAACGTTGGTTTCTGGGGGGCAGTCACTCCTTTGGCTGACTTGACTCGTGTTTGATGGTCACATAGGGTGAGGGACCAGAGTAATGTCCTCTGAGGCTGTGGATCTCCATAAAACCCCCGTGTTTCTTCAGAGGCATAGGAAAGGAAATGGCTATTTGATGGTGTTAGATGATCTGCTGTGTTCCAAACAGTTGATGTCTGCTTCAGAGCCTGAAATATCATGAACTCTTGACCACGCTACTCAGTATTAATCATGACGTACCCAGCAGAATTATTTATGATAGAAACCAAATTATGATGACTCACTAGGACACTGAGTCAGTCAACAACTGTTAAGAGCATGTGTCACATGTGTGGGAGACATGGAAGCTTCAACAGGGAATAAAACCTTTATGTACTCAGGCAGCTCAGAGGCCCACACCAAGGAACTGCGCGCTCTCTGGAGCTGAGAGCGATGACTTCCGGTTGGTAACTCGGCATACAGGAGTTGAATGAATGAAAGCAACAGTGTGACAGAGGACTGTATGGAGCCACAGGACCACATGGATGTCAGCGTGGGGGTGTGGGGAAGGTCCACAGGGCAGTGGAGAATAGAGAAGTAATCCCAACAGAAGTGGTGACATCTGGACTAAGGTGACAGGGACATTTCAAGGCAGATGTTGAGTGCCTTGTTTGGGGAAATGGCAGCCTATGTGGTCTGATCCAGTTCTTGAGTATCTCTGACCCAGAGGTGCTGAAAGACTATGAAACTCAATGATACCTGCTTACAAACGCACACACACAAGCTCACATACCACACTGTGGCCCTCAACGATGTGCCAGTGCAAGGACAAGCCCAGAGTGTGCACTCGGCGGCATCCCTGGACAAGCCCACAGGGTGGCATCCCTTTCTACCTTCTTTGGAGACAGTGTAGTCAGTGTCTAGTGTTCAGGGTAGCGGCCCTCTAAGGAGCAGGGACTGTCGCATGGAGAGTCAATGTGCACAGACAGACATTCCACAAGGCAGGACTGCGGTCAGGCAGGGGCAACAGCACCTCTGTAAGCAGTGGGGGGATCCACAAAGAGAGGCTGGGTTGGGCTCTTTGACCTGCCAATGGAGAGGCAGTGTGGCATCATGTGACTAGCTGGAAGGGAGGTGTCAAAAAAGGCAAAGGACAGGCTGTAAGATAGCCACCAGGCCTCTCCTTCTTCCACTATGCTCCACACTCGGGTTCCCTGGGCCTTGCACTCCATCCTCACAGAGCCTAAGTGAGCATCTTCAGACTCAGGGCAACCGTGCTCCTCACAGGCAACCAACAGTGCCCAGTCTTTCCACAGTCAAGTACGGGAAGGCTGAAACCTGTTTCCTTCCCACCCAAGGGGTGTGACTGAAATTTACTCGACAGTCTCTGTTTAGTTCTAGGCAGACGCACGGAAGTTTCCTAGGACATGACTCTGCAGCTGGTCTTCTCGCAGCCAGTGCTGGCTGGTGATGAGGAGCAGGACTGAGTTACGCTTCTGGTGTGTCTCATTAAATTTTAGCATCTTCTGTGCCTTGGGCAGGGTTAAGGCACAGTTGGTACTTTCATGGGGCCCACACTCTAATGGAGTTAAACCCAGAAAAACTGCCGAGAAGATGGGACTAGAACAGCTGAGGGTATCATGGAGGACGGGGTCACACTAGGGTAGCTGGTGGCCCACGAGGTAGTTAAGACTGTCTGTGTCCAGCCTGAGGTGGCATCTGAATAGCTGTCCAAAAAACTCCCTATCCCTTTCTGTGCAGCCTTGTTGCCTCTGAGCCATGCACTGTGGTGACCAATGGGTCCTCCAACGCTCTTGTCCTGTTGACTGGGAAGCTGTTAGCAAGAAAGGAGACAGGATGAGGATGGAACCTTCTAGGACACTGTCCTGTTAGGTCTAGCCACAGCACAGGTCCCCAGCAGGTTAGAGCTTTCTGTGCTGGGTCCACGGTCTTCAGCTTCTGGCCACAGCCCTTCTCCCTGCCATTTCTTCCTGATCTTGCCACAACCCAGCCAGGTACCACGTTAAGGTTCTAGTCAGAAGAAACAAGTGACCTGTCTCCATTGCACTCCACGACAGCTCCAAGCATGCTGTGACTAAGGACACTTGCTGGGGTCCAGGGACCCCTGCCACAGCAGCTGCTCCCATCCTGAAGACAGTGGAAACCCAGGGCTCTGCTCACCACACCGGCTCTTGGGGGAACAGCCAAATGTGGCATTCATGTGAAGGGGCCACCACCAGAACACCAAATTTTCTGGAATTTTTTGGCATAAAGGGCCTTACATAGATGCAGAAAAATGACATTTGGGTTTTTGTGTTTTTGCTTTTGAGTTCTTTTTGAGACAGGGTTTCTCTGTGTAACAGTCCTGGCTGTCCTGGACCTCTCTTTGTAGGCCAGCCTGGTTTCAAATTCAGAGAGATCTCCCTGCCTCTGCCTCCTGAGTGCTGGGATTAAAGGCATGTGCCACCACCATGCCTGGCTGACAACTGGGATTTTAAAAGTTGTGTGCGAGAGACAGAGAGGAAGAGAGAATATGTTCATGTGTTAGGAGTTATCTGAAGGACCATTGTCCCTCAAGCAGGCCTAATTTTTCCATTTTCATGGCACTGGCCATGTTAACGATGGTTCTGCCGAGGAAAGGCCCACCAGCAGGGCCGAGTAGACAGGGTGGTCCCTTACACTGGTACCAGGCCTCTCTGAGCTGAGCTTTTTATGGCCTATGTGCGGGCACACAGTTCCTCTTCCAGCAGGTCTGGCTGGCAGCAGAGGTGGTAGCCGCTGCTGCACATGATTGTGTTTCCTGTGGATACGCCACAGCCCACTCTCCGTCATCTTCCCTGTGGAGACTCTTTCCTGGTCCTGTATCCCAGCTGAGGCTTTGACAGATTCAAGCCTGACACCCTTCTGTGATAATGGTGTCCCTGCCGGCCTTATTTGTAAAGTAAATCAGTAGCAGCCACAAGGTTCTCAAATGGTCTGTAGTGCACTAAGGAACGGAAAGACATATTTCCTGGCTGGGTTTGGCAGGTTGCAAAAGGGCCTTTGATGCTATTAAAAGAAAGATATCCTGTTTTTTTAAAAATAATATTTACTTATTTATGTATAGTATTCTAACTGCATGTATGCCTGCATGCCAGAACTCATTATAGATGACTGTGAGCCACCATGTGGTTGCTGGGAATTGAACTCAGGACCTCTGGAAGAGCAGCCAGTGCTCTTAACCTCTGTGCCATCTCTCCAGTCCAGAAAGATGCCTTTTAAAACTGTTTTCCTAACAGGATCCCATCAGCCACATGAAGATATTGTGTATGCTTTCCAGTGAGGCTGAACCTAGACCAGGGTCCCGACTGAAATGTGCTTCTCTGTAGGGCGGAACAGCAGGCATTGTGTAGGGCCTGCTCCTGGAGCCTCAGACACCAGACCTGCTGGAAGAGAAACTGTGCGCCAGCACGTAGGCCATAAAAGGCTCAGCAGTGGTGTGTGGCTTCAGTGCAACCCTTAGGACCTGGAGGGAGGAAACTATCAAGATCTTCTTGGTGTCTTGTGGGAGGGTCCCTAAAGAACACAGAGGGTTGCTGTGGGGTTAGCTGGGGTGTCTTAGTGGCCTTGGAAGCATTTAAGAACTAGGTAAGCGATGTCAAATCTCCTCGCCAAGCAAAGCTCTATTCAGATGGAGACTGTCCTTTCGAAGGCCTCAGCTCTAGCCCTGAGCCAGGATCGCTCTTCTCCTCCATTATTACAACTTCTGAAGCCCAGCAGTTAGGGGTGTGCTGTACGATTAATAAAAATGCGGAGACAGAAACTGGAGTTCAGCCTGAATGTCAGAAAAGCAAAACAGCCAGCTACTGACTCTTAACCTTTACCTCAGTCCGAAATGGCGATCCTGCCTCCAGGAATCTCAGAATGAGACTGAGAGGGGTCTCCCCCATCTTACATTCCTCCCTAGTGCTGGGATTAAAGGTGTGCACTCCTACCACCCGGTTTCTATGGCAAACTAGTGTGTACTACCGGTGTGTGTCACCCACCACTGCCTGGTCTATAAGGCTGATCAGTGGGGCTGTTTCACTCTCTGATCTTCAGGCAAGCTTTATTAAAATACAAATGAAATGCCACTGCAGAGGTGACCCTTTTACAGAAGGTCCTCCAGCTGTGCTTGTGTCTGTATTTGGAGAACTCTGCCGATGGCTTTACCCTGGCATCCAGCTGTTGGTCTTTTTTTCCATTTGTTTGATGTGGACATCTTCCCTCAAATAGCGGGCTTTGTTAGACTTCATTCGCGTGTATCATACTTTGGCCACATACCCCCACACACACTACCTTGTTCACCTCCACCCTATTAGGTAGCCCTGGCTGACTTGGAACTCATGGAACCTCCTACCCTTCCCTCTCGAGTGCTGAAATTAAAGGTGTGTGCCACCGTGTCCTGCCTCCTTTTCCCAAACTGTTCCTACCTTATATGTTCATTCATTTGTGGGTATGTTCATTTTAAATCTAGTTTCCATGTGGGAAAAATGGGATATTTTTATTTTTTTTAATATTTATTTATTTATTTATTTATTTATTTATTTATTTATTTATTATGTATACAATAGTCTTTCTGCGTGTATGCCTGAAGTCCAGAAGAGGGCACCAGACCTCATTACAGATGGTTGTGAGCCACCATGTGGTTGCTGGGAATTGAACTCAGGACCTTTGGAAGAGCAGGCAATGCTCTTAACCACCGAGCCATCTCTCCAGCCCGATATTTTTATTTCTGAATCCGGTTTATTTCACTTTATCTTTTGATCTTCAGTTCAAGCCATTTTCCTGCAAATGACACATTTCGCTCTTCTTTGTATACACATCATTTTTTTGTAGCCACTCACTTGATGCCATCAAACCTGGCTACAGGGAAGAGCGTCACTGGAAACTTGGGTGCACACTTATCTGTGCTGGTTAGGATGGGGTGACTGGGTCATATGTATTGTTTCCAGTTCTTTGGCAAAACCTGCGCACCGATTTCACGTCTGCACCCTCCATTCCCAGCGAGAATCTCCCCTCTCCCAGCCCTACCCAGCATTTGCTTGCTTTCTTAAAGATATCTGAGTTGAGATAGAATCTCAAAGTATACTTTTGACTTGCACTTCCCCGGGTTCTGAGCGTAGAACCCTTTGTCCTGTCTCCTTTGTGTATGGGGAAGTGCACATGCGCAGGTGTGCAAGGCTCGAGGACACTGGGGACCTGTTCTGTCACTCTGTAGCTCAGGGTGTCTCACTGAACCTGGAGCTAGGCTGGCGGCCAGCAAGCCCCAGTGGTCCTGTCTCTGCCCCCAACAGTGCTGGGGTGACAAGGGCACCGAAGCAGCCACACCTGACTTTAATGGGTGCTGGCACCCAAACTTGGGTCCTCCTGCTTAACCAGCAACCGCCTTACTCAGCCATCTCTCCAGCCCCGTTTCTGAGAACTCATTTGCTCATTTATTGACTACTCATTTACTTTCATCTTTTGAGTACCTTATACTATGAGCTGGGATCAGTCTTCTGTCCAATGAATAATAGGCAGAGATTCTTTCCCATCTGCAGGCAGGCTGTCCTTTGCTGTGTAAAAGCTTTTTAGTTGCAAATAATCCTATTAATCAGTTCTTGCTGTGTTCTCAGCAAAGTCTGGACTGGCACCTCTGTCTTGAAAGCGTTTCCCCTTCTGGTTTCAGGCCCTACGTTAGGTCTCTGGCCCACTTTGAAGGAGCTTTTGTACAGGGTGAGATGAGATGCCTTTTATTCCTTTCCATGTGGGTGTCCAGTTTCCACACCGCACTTGTTGAAGAGAACTTTTTTCCTGTGTGTGTTTTTGGCTCCTTTGTTGAGGTCCCTCTGCACTGCTCTGAAGTGTAGCAGAAGTGGGGTGTTGTGGTGTCTCTGCACTGCCCTGTAGTGTAGCGGAAGTGGGGTGCTGTGGTCCCTCCACACTGCCCTGCAGTGTAGTGGAAGTGGGGTGCTATTGTCCCTCTGCACTGCCCTGCAGTATAGCGGAAGTGGGGTGCTGTGGTCCCTCCCACTGTTCTGCAGTGTAGTGGAAGCGGGGTGCTGTGGTCCCTCCCACGCTGTTCTGCAGTGTAGCAGAAGTGGGGTGCTGTGGTCCCTCCACACTTCCCTGCAGTGTAGTGGAAGTGGGGTGCTGTGGTCCCTCCTGCACTGCCCTGCAGTGTGGTAGAAGTGGGGTGCTGTGGTCCCTCCTGCACTGTCCTGCAATGTAGTGGAAGTGGGGTGCTGTGGTGTCTCCGCACTGTTCTGCAGTGTAGTGGAAGTGGGGTGCTGTGGTTCCTCCACACTGCTCTGCAGTGTGGTAGAAGTGGGGTGCTGTGGTCCCTCCTGTACTGCCCTGCAATGTAGTGGAAGCGAGGTGCTGTGGTGTCTCCGCACTGTTCTGCAGTGTAGTGTAAGTGGGGTGCTGTGGTTCCTCCACACTGCTCTGCAGTGTAGAAGTGGGGTGCTGCGGTGTCTCTGCACTGCCCTGCAGTGCAGTGGAAGTGGGGTGCTGTGGTGTCTCTGCACTGCCCTGCAGTGCAGTGGAAGTGGGGTGCTGTGGTCCCTCCGGCCTTGCCCGTCTTCTTTGAGTGCTTTGCTTAGCTGGAGTCATCTGTGCAGTCATTTGAACCAGAGGATTATTTTTCCTGACTCCATGAAGAAAGCCTTTGGAATCTGGATGCAATTCAAACATTTATCAGTTCTCAGAATTTTCTGGTAGCTGGTTAGGGTGTTAGTATGGGATTGTGTCTCTGCAAACAGGGCGGCTGTAATTCTTCCTTTTCTATTTGTACCCCACCCCATTTACTACGCTTGTTAGAAGCATGTTATATCTAGCCCTATTCAAGTTTAGCACGAAGGGATGTTAAAGTTTGTCAGCGGTCTTTGCCATCAGCTGAGGTGCTATACATCTTTGTCCCTATATCTTTTTTTTTTTCGAGACAAGGGTTCTCCGTAGTTTTTGGTTCCTGTCCTGGAACTAGCTCTTGTAGACCAGGCTGGCCTCGAACTCACGGAGATCCGCCTGCCTCTGCCTCCCGAGTGCTGGGATTAAAGGCGTGCGCCACCACCGCCCGGCTTTGTCCCTGTATCTTATTATTATTGTCTACATTTGTTGAGCTATCCTCACAGCCATGGATTAAAACCAAGATGACCATACTGTTGATCTTGGATCTGCCAACGTGTTGATAACTTACCAAAGAGTTTGGTCTGTGGCTTTCATTTATGTGCCTATCCTCATATCTGGTTATGGAATCAGAGTGAGCCTGGCTTTTAAAAATGAAATTGGTAATAATTGTTCCCTTTGTAATTTACAAAAGTTTGAAGATCATTTCAAACTATTAAGTACTAGTAGTTAGGATTTTGCAAATAGCAAGCATAGTAAATAGGGGAAATTCCCTCCAAAGTTTGGAGATAGAGATAAAGGCCTGCTACAATTTTATTCAATATTGTGCTTTAAGTCTCAGACAGAACAATAAGGCAAGAGGAAGAAATAAGAGGGCGGGAGTGGAGGAGCACAAAGAAAAGGAAGAATTACAGCCGTCCTGTTTGCAGAGACGCAATCCTATGCTGATCCTCTAACCTGCTACCAGGAAACTCTCAGAACCGATAAATGCTTGAATTCCATCCAGATTCCAAAGGCTTTCTTCGTGGAGTGATAAAAAAATTCTCTAATAGTTAAATGTGTTATTTCATCTATAGATAACTAGTAGAAATCAGCAGTAAATTCATATAGTGCTGTGTGCCCTTCTTTGTTGGGAGATTTTTACTCTCGTTGCTTACTAGAGATCTCTTTGCTTATATCCTTTTGATTTATTCATTTTCTTCTAGATTTTCCAATCTCCTAATGACCCTTCAATTTCTCTGGTTGTTATTTTTTTCTTTCAGTTTGGCTTAAGGGTTTATCAGTCTTGTTTTATTAATGAAGTACCGTTAACAGACTCTAAAAATCAGACCCACCTTCTGGATTTCAGATTAGTGCATTTTTTAGTCATTTTTTTTATATACAATGATGTTTGGCCAGCATGTATGTCTACGAAGGAATTGGAGTTATAGACAGTTGTGGGCTGCCATATAGGTGCTGGGAATTGAACTCAGGTCCTTTGGAAGAGCAGTCAGTCACCTTAACTGTTTAGCCACCTCTCCAGCCCGGATTAGTGCATTTTTATGATGAAGAAACAGACAGGTCAAGAACTAGAATCCAGCTCACAGAGGACAGATCTTTCCTTACTCCAAAGTCAGGGCTCCTAACCAATGAGCTGTGGTAAATTATAGCAGCTTTTCTGCAGCCCCTTGTGAGCGTTGGAATTGAATCGAGACCCTGCTTGAGCCTGCTAGTCCCCACCCAGCCTTCCGTCCACTGAGGACAAGTGCATGTCCACTCTGCCTTTCACTTCCAAAGGCTTCCCTCCCTGGTACTGACTGCATCTCCTTAGCTACAGCACTGAAGCTCTGTCCTGGCATTGAGTAGAGCCACCTTTCCCTTACGGCATGGGGCTGTCAGCTGACATGGAAGATGCTGATAAACTTTGTACAGGGAGTTCTGGTAAATGAAATCGGAGGCCCCGGTGTCCTTGGTGACTTAAAATCTCCTTCATTAGCAGCTTGTGAGTGGCCAGGCCTGGAGTGAGGCCAGTGGGCACCAGCTGGGCTCCCACAGCACACACAACACCTACAAGTGAAAATCTTATAAAGTTGTTTCTCTGTCCTAGCCTAGGTTAGACCAGGCAGAAAAACATCTCTCAGTTGTTGGAACATCCATGAACATGTAGCAGTGAGGGACAGAAGGGCGCTTGGCCAAGTGGGGAGAGTTCACTAAAAGTCAGACAGAAAAGTCCATGGCGTTTACACTTCATTTCTAAATAGGCATGGCTATACCTCTCCCCCGGTCTGTGGCTCAGACAACACTTCTCATGGGTGAAGGTTAAGATGCAGGCTCCGCTAAGGCTCCTGTCTTGTCTATAACCAAGCAGAGGCCACAGGGTTCCGGGTGAATTACTTTGTACCAGTGGTCGGCAAACTCTGCTGAAATGCAGACAGTAAATATTTTGTGTTTTGGCAGACCACATGTTCTGAAGCAACCACTCAACTCTGTTCTTCCAGCACCGAAGCAGTCATAGGAAGTCTGTAGAAACAGGGCACGACTCTGTTCTAATGCAACTTCATTTTTGAGGTATTTATTGTGGTGTTTGCTTGTATGTATGTACACCACACTGCATGCCTGGTACCCATGGAGATCAGAAGAGGGTGTCAGAAACTGGCCTTAAAGACAGTAGTGAGCCACTATTTGGGTGCTGGTTGTACCAAGTCCTCTTACCTGTCATCTCTCCAGACCCTAAAATGTTATTTATACAGCCATGTTGGCCTTAGTAAGTTAACTAGCCCCTTAGTAAAGCTGGGCAGTGGTGGCGCACACCTTTAATCCCAGCACTTGGGAGGCAGAGGCAGGCGGATCTCTGTGAGTTCGAGGCCAGCCTGGTCTACAAGAGCTAGTTCCAGGACAGGCTCTTAAAAAAAACTACAGCAAAACCCTGTCTTGAAACAAACAAAAAGTAGCCCTTTAGTCAGTGAAACTCACTTTTTTAGAAATCACTGGTTGAGAGTCACCTCCCAGCATACACGAACTGGCTGAAAATGTTTCTAGGCACGCGCTCCTCCTAAGCTACAAGTGACGCTGGTGACTCGGGTCAGGCTTTCGTGCAAATGATACTCCCTATTGCAGAACGACCTTGTCTGTGAGCCTGCAGAGCGGGTGCCTCTGGTTGTCGAGGCACCAGGGGCTTCACTTGTTTTTCTCTTCTGTCCCTCAGGTCTCTTCCTCATCCTCGGCCTGATACTCTACCCTGCGGGCTGGGGCTGCCAGAAAGCCATAGACTGTGGGCGGCATGCATCTCCCTACAAACCTGGAGACTGTTCCCTGGGCTGGGCCTTTTATACGGCCACTGGGGGCACGGTGCTCACGTTCATCTGTGCCGTCTTCTCCGCACAAGCAGAGATTGCAACCTCCAGCGACAAAGTCCAGGAAGAAATTGAAGAGGGGAAGAACCTGGTCTGCCTGCTGTAGTCTGGAAGACGTGAATGCCGCCATTACCTTTCTTTATGACTTGTGACACAGTCTTCGCCATTTGCATCAAGTGAAGAACCAGTCTTGACCTAGCAGAGCCACACTCCACAGCCCAGGCCCTCGTGGGGTCAGCGAGGGGTCACCCAGCAAGCAGAGTTCTTGCACACGCAGGCTGCAGTGCACAGATGGAGACAGACAAGGACATGTGTAGCCCGACTGCGGAGTCCCCTCAGACTGTCTCCCCAGGGCTCCATGAAGGACAGTGGTCTGACTCAGCAAGGCAGGCAGCACTCTCCTGGTAGCAGAGGCCAGCCAGCCTCAGGGTGGTTTGAGGCAGATTTCTGGCTCAGAGCCATGTGTCTATGAGCATCTCAGGATGCAGGCTGGAGTGGTGTCTGTTTTCTCCTAGTTCTTTCAAGTTGTTTCATCTGGAGACTGAGAGGAAGACTACAGACTGCTGGTAGCAGGGTGCATGCTGAGGTCGCAGCACGACACCAGTTTGCTCAGCAGACCAAGGGCTCAGTGGGGACAGCATAGACTCCCGCGGTGGAGCCACTCCAGTCTGAGTTTAGACAGTCAGCCTGCTGTCTAAACTAGCCCCTTCTCCTTGCAGTTAGTTTTCTCCTGGGGTTGCGGTTGTGCATGGCTGCCCAGGGGAACCTCAGTGTTCTTCCTTCCCAAGAACAGCGGCCTCCAGAGCATCTGCGGCTCATGCAGATGTTCACAGGGAGGGGCTGTCAGAACCCCAGCCTTTGCAGGGAGGACTTTGGTGACTGTGCTGTATAGCCAGCTGGCTTCCAGTCCCACTGGCATTCTTTGCAGAGAAAGCAGGAGCTAGCCATGAAAGTTTCTATAGCCTCTGGTGTTGGTCCTGACAGCGGACCGGGTGACAATCACTGCCACTGCCAACTTACATCAAAAATCCCACCCCAGGGAAGCACAGCACAAAGTCCGGGGCTGGACCAGGCTCAGCACACCTACCTACCTAGGATGCTTACAGCAGTCACCAAATGCCACTACTAAAAAGGACTCAGGGCTTTTAATCCAGTTTCCACAAATTATCCATATAACCAAAGTAGCCAGAAATACCAGAGTCTGACAATATATAAGCCTTGCAGATAGACCCTCTGCAACAGTGGAAGTGGAGTGAGGACCCATTTGGTTTTAGAGATATGTTTCCACTTAAGGGCGTTGTCTTAAAAGTTAAATAGTTAAGCACCTTCTACTGGCAAGTGTTTGCTGAATACAACCACGTATACAACCCTGATTCAGATTTTACAACCTTGCCCCAGTGAATCACTTAGAGCTGTGTCAGAAGCCTTGGTCCAGAGCAACCGCCTCATATACAGGTGGGCTGGGCCCACTGGGGTTCATTATAGTTCATTTGTCCTTTGGCCTATCCCAGAAACCATCCGATCTCTCATGAAGAGAAAGGTTAGGGAGGACAGGTATTGAATCAGATCTTAAGTTTTGAACCAGTGTTCAAAATAAGCAAGGTGGAGATCCTGTGACTTCTTTAGGAGAAGGGGGAACCCTAAGCAGCCCTGGGAAGACTCTGGAAGCGGGACCAGATCACTAAGGGCACGCATGGCCATACAGCATGTGGACAGGCTCTTGTCCTTCGCTGTGTGTTTTGAGATGCTCCAGCCCATCCTTCTGCCAGCACAGTTGCTGTGTTTCCAGCCTGGGCAATACTTGGCATGAAAACTGTGACAAGAATACTTTGTTTTCCTTGATCTTAACCAGATAAAATTTTAGGTATTTTGAATACAACCTAGTCCTAAGCCAGGATCCTGTACGAACGCCCATGACCTGCTCCTTGGCTAAGGTGGCAGTGGACCATATCAACCTGGTAACAGTCACAAATGAAAGAAATGTGGCCTCTCTGCCAGACTAAGTTACTTAACAGTGTTTTTCACTAATTTAAACATTAGAGAAGATCCCCCCCCAAAAGGGGCACAAATGAAATGCTATGCTCTGGAAAACTACCTAAATGCTGACTATGTGGAGCAGAGGGAGAAAAGGCCATGTCCAGCATCGGAGACCTTCAAATTAATACACAGACTTACGCAAGGAAGGGAGGTAGAGTAGAGCTGTCATTAGAAGCTGCTTACTTTTCTAGTAATAGGCCCATTACCAGGACAGGAAAGGTCTTTCTTTGCATTTGTGCTCGGCCTCTCAGTGAACGCTAAAGCAGAAATACGTGGAGTCTGTGGATTCTTTAAACCTGTGTGGTAATTCAACAGCATTACATTAACTGTGGAAGGGTTTCTGTATAGTTCTCAAGCATCTGTGTGTAATGAGTGGTCTTTGTTAAACATGTATTCTGTAAAGTGCCATAGTCTTTTTATGTGTAGCATATTTAAATATGTATATCACATACACAAGTTTATCTGAAAGATGTGCAATAACAAAAGTGTATGTATGTTTTGTTTGGGGAAACTGGACATACTTCAAAACAGGGATGTTTCTGTTTTGCAAAGGAGAACTAGACATATTTGCCTTCGTGGCTAGCCACTAGTCCATAACAATTTTAATGCTACACAAACCTTATGTGAAGAAAAGACTGGTGTGAACTCATTTTTCCTGGGTCTAAATAAACATGATCACTATATTCATGAGAGGCCCAGTCAATGCTAGTCTTTGATGTAAAATGTGAAGCTGCCATGCTGCCTTTTGTGTTAGCCTGATAAGCGGGAGCTGGCATAGACTCAGAAGCTATTCTGAATGTGCTTTGTAGACTGCGAATGCGCGGCCGCTATACTAAAGGTCTCACACCTTCTTAGCCATAAGAGTCTGGCGTAGGACAGACCATCCTGTGCAATAACATGTGGCTGCTAGAATTCCCGGGCCCGCACTTGTGTTTAGGGGAGCAGAGACTCCCACAGCCGCAAGAACTCAAGGGGTGAGTGGGACTTCTGAGACTCTGGGGGAACTCCTGTAGCCGAGGGGTCCTGAGGTGCTGTGAAGGAGCTCAGCACAGCTGGATGTTCAATAGCCACTTGAGCCAAATATAAAGTTGTACTTAGAGCTGATGGACTCAGTTGGAGCCTTCATGTGTGGTTACCCTGTTCTATTGTAAACTAATACATTGTTTGTCTAGCATTGACGAGGATTCTGTACATAGGATTTCACAGTGTTCTCCCTTTCCCCCTTGAGATCTGAATTAAATCAGATTTTTCAAACTCAGTCTTTCAAATTTGACTATGTGGGCTTCAATTCAGTGCACGTAATTTGATCAAAAATACCAATCAGACAAAATGTAAAGACTTACTGTAACATAGACATCAGGGAAAATATCCAGGCATTTTCTACTGCTGATTCTTAACCTTGCATAAGTTGCCTTTAATCTCTTACTTGAAGAAGTACCAACACAATCATAGGCATCTTAAATTTAAAGTAAAACTGTGAGACATGAAAGTGCGTTAGAGCATTTGCTAACCAGAAGATGCATCTTCTCCTTTCTCTCAAAAAAAAAAGCTAAAGGAGAAGTTATGGAGTCTTCTACACCCACAGTCCCTAGAGTGGACCCTGACCAAGAATCAGGAAACCTGGGCTTCTGGTCTATTAACTCGACGATGCTAAACACCATTTCCATAAACTCATCCAACCCTGCACCTTCCCAGGGATACAAGCTGACCTCACTGCTGGCAGACGGACAGAGGCACATGTATGCTCTAATTGCTGAGCAGAAACGACCGCCACCAGGTTTCCAACTGTTCAAGTCAAAGTCAAAGGTTAGGGCCCCAACCACTGGAGGAGAAATGGTTTTAAGACAAATCATCTGGATAATCCCAGGAGAACAAGCTTTTCCTGTGCCTCTTCAGGTGTTACTATTTTGTACTCAAAAGTAAACCTGCAGAGAGAGCACTGGGACTTCAGTTTGAGCAAACGCTGGGACATGGTCCCTTGTGCTTGCTATTCGGTCTGTGTGTGTGTGCGCACGCGTGCGTGTGATATGTTCACATGCAGAGGCCAGAAATGGACATCTGATACCTTATTTATGTTTAAGGTAGGCTGGCTGGCAGCTCTCAGGATATACCTACCTGTCTCCATCCCCATGCATTTATGTGCAGTTGTTATATGGAGATTCAAACACAGGTCCTCCTTGCTGACATAGAAAGCACTGACATCCACTGAGTCTTCTCATCAACAGGGAAGTGTTGCCACTAGATCTCCTGGAAAACACATTCAACTTCCTCTGGTAGGGCCCCATAAAGTCTTTATTACCCTGGACATTCCTGTGCATGGACATTGTTTCAAATAATTCAGCTCCTTTGGGACACTCAGCACGAATGGTAAAGCCTTACAGCAAGCATGACTATTGCGGAGAGCAGCGAGAACAGAGCCTGTCTCAGCACTTGAGTCATTTGTGTGGCTTCCCCTTCTGCCCCACTTCTTCCTTGCAGCTTCTTCTGCCCCTACCATCTTCTTCCTTCCAGCTCCTCTCCTTAACCTTAAGACTTCTACAGAATCTCTTCAAGACATGAATTGCTAATTTTGCTTAGGTATGTACAAAGGATACAGACAAAAGCACAAACAGAGGAAGTAGGAAACTTCAAACCACGTGGAAAGGAGAATCAATCAAATAACATGCAGCCATTAGCAGCTTTTTTGCATTTGACAGACATTCTAAAAGAGCCAACAATCTATAGGCAAGCAATCCTCCAAGGGCCAACACTTGGAAGAAACCTCCAGTTTCCTCATCTCTTCCAGAAAAGCAAAGGCAAACGACAGCAGTGAGAGGAAAGACGTGGGGATGAAGGACAGCGCAGACAGCAGAGGCCATCAGAAGCAGGAGGGGATGGAGAGCCGGCCAGGATAACTGCAGGCCTTTAGTGTGGATGGAGAGGCCAGAAGACTCGGGGACAACGGCTGCCAGCAGAGGCTACGTGTATGTAGCTGGGACTGGGAGTCCCAGGCACACATGGAGCAGGAGCGCCAGCTTTGATTACTGTGCACATGGTGTGGTGAACACTGAGTCATGGTAGCCTGAGGTAGAAGCCTTTATACATAGGTACCAGCCACTGGTGTAACTTTAGAGAAGTTCTCTGCCCAGGTTAGAAAGCTAGGAAGTGCAAAGCCAAGGATCAAGTACAGGTCTGACACCAACTGTCCGAGCTACATTTCCTTCCTTGTGGAAGGACGAGGGAAAGGGCCAGCTGAGCACGCTGCCACACTCTGGCACACACAAGTGGCATCAGCCATTCCCTCCTTCCTCTCAGGAACCTAGCAAATCCTCACATTTGAAGACACATACTTTAATTTACTAATCACAATTCAGATCAATCCTGAAAACAGACATCAGCAATTCCTCAGATCCATGACAGTGGCAAAACAAAGAGCAAGCCTGGGCTGCTTCCATCGTATCCTAGCGATGGGAGGCCCAACTGATAGACCATCTCGTAGCCAAGGAGAGATACCGTTAGGATCACATAAGCGTAAGTAACCTAATGCTTAAGGATTTGTCCTCAACTTCTCCAAACACAAATGTCAAAGACCACTTAGCCCAACACACTGCTAAGAACAGGAAGCAGGAATCTGCCTCCTCATTGAAGTGGGAGCTTTGGTCAAGGGATGTCAAAAACAGTGTAATTTTTTTGTCTTGGGTAATGATCCTTTTCCTAAGGTCCACTGTTTCTAAAGATGGACACAGTTACCGGAAATGCGGAAGGGTGAGGGAGAACTCAGGCTGGGGAGAAGCAATCCCTGGCTGGACAGAAGAAGGTGGAGGATCTGGCGTCTGTCCTTCCTCCAACCTTCACTATCTTCACTCCCGTTACCTTGAGGGAATTTCTTAATCCTCTATAGAATGGTGACAATTAGCAACGACATCATAGACTTGGTGCAAGGATTAAGGAATTTATAGAAAGCACTTAGTGTAATCTCTACTAAATCCTCAATATGGCAAGAAAAGCAAGAGAATCCTGTCTTTCCAAACAAACACTTAGAATTTATTTTGTTTACCTTTTTTTGGACAGGGTCTCTATGTAGCCCTGGATGTCCTGGAACTTGGTATGTAGACCAGTCTGGCCTTGAACTCACAGAGATCCTCTGGCTCTTCAATGGCTCAATGGTGGGATTTTAGAAGTCACACTTGGTGAAGGGTAGTATAACCTGTTGTCAAAATGATCCAATTTTGCTTACTGTAGAATTAGATTGGCTACTTAAGGCCAATGTTTGTTTCTTTCTTTTCTTCTTTTCCTGAGATAAGGTTTCTCTATTTAGCCTGGTTGTCCTGGAACTTGCTCTGCAGACCAGGCTGGCCTTGAACTCAGAGATCCACCTGCCTACTGCCTACTGAGTTCTAGGATTATGGGATTAAAGGAGTGTGCCACCACTGCCCCTGCGAGGCCACTGTTTCTTTGTATCTTGTTATAATAAAACACTCTGCTAATCATCTTTGCCTTACAGCTTCCAGGTAGGGAGGAGGTTCCTTTATGAATGCAGAATACTGTTATTCTTACATAGAGAAACACCACCAACAACAACAAACTTTAAATGTTACTTTTATAGTTACTGGGAACATGTATTCATTATACTGCTTTATTCCATGAACTATATACACACAGAAAAAGACTGGAGGAAAGCACAACAAACAAGACTCCAGCAGAGGTGTCCCTGGGTGATGGGAGGGAGGGCTTATTTGTCTCCCCATCTGTCACTTTCTCCATTTCCCAAGTGTTCTTTAGCCAGGATGTGTGTGTGGCTCTCATACTGGGGAAACAATTTTAAGGATGTGTGTGCGTGTCCACATGGTTCGCTCTCTGTGTAGGAGGCTGGGATACTGCTGGAAAAATAACTGTGATGAATTAAGGGGCAGTGGTTTTAGTTGCTTTTCTCTTGGACCCAAACACTTGGATCCAACACATGGCAATAATCACAATACCTTCAATCATCATTCGTTTTGAGAATTGCAAAAAGAAAAAAAAAGCAATTGAGGAATCCCAGAATTATATTCAAATAATTAGGGCTCAAAAATAAAACCTGCAGGAAGGATTCTTTTAAAAAAAAAAAAGAAAGAAAGAAAGAAAGAAAGAAAGAAAAAAAGCTGTTTGAATGCAGAATGACTTTATAGAAATATGGATTACTACTAGCATTATAAGAAAATGAACTCTTTGCTAACTCCTTGGTAGAGGGATGACATAGGCTTTAGCATGAGGAATGTCTCACTATACCAGGAAGTCATGGCAAACCCAGAAATATCGAGCTTTTTTTAAAAAGCACAACGGGGAGAAACACAAACTGTAACGCTCCCTGCATTGCCCCCTGGTGGCCCCGCATCCCATCAGAAAACACCAACCCCTCTAGCGGAAACTCTGCAGGTGGAGGCTTTGTCCTACCCAAACCACAGAGCTAAACGGTAAATACAAAGTCTACGGGAAGGGGAAATTTCCCAAGAATCTCTGAATTGGTGATTTACCTCTAGCTTTCCATACTTCCACCATAGTGCAAGTCAATGAAAACCTTGGTATGAAAGTAAACAACACTTGGGAAGGGTGCACAAGGATTTTAACATTGTAATAAAGAATCAGAACCTCAAGTAAACAGTCAACTCTGAGAGAAAACCTCAGTACAAAGGAGGGAACCATTTCAGACGTCAAGACGCAGATAGGGATAGCGAGGGCCGCATTCCAGGTACGAGGAAAGGTTTGGTCAGCCAGAGACATAACGACAACAAAATTACAAGTATATGAGACACTTGTCTTGAGCTGCCTTCTTTACAACTCCAAAACCTGGACGCTCCTCAGAACAGCGGCTGAATGTGTTAGAGATGGCATCTCTCAGGAGGAGGGTTCTAGGGGTCGCATGAAGAGAGGCTGCGCAACGATGACACTGAGACATCTCCATCTACAGAAGGAAGTAAACTACAGGACACAGCAACGGCGATTGAGATACTTCAACCATGTTATGACAGTGAATGACGGCAGATACCCAAGACAGCACAGCTTGGTGGAAGGCACGGGATAAGGTGAAGAGGAAGTCCCCTCCCCCAAAAAATGTTGGACATCATAAAGGAAGACAGTGGAACCTTGGGTATGACAATAACACAAGAATCTAGGACTGTCTAGGACAGGAACATTTGGAAAACCGCCACAAATGGGCTGCCCATGCATCCTTAAGCATTGCCAGGCATAAATGATGACAAAGAAGAAACGACCTAGCACTAGGCAGACTTAGTGGTGATGCTGGCACAGCATGCTTTCACAGAAGGCCTCTAGCTCCCTAGAAACTGAAAAATCTGAAATAAGGTTTCAAAACTCACCAACACAACATGCATATTGTTTTGTAAATATATCCAAAATTTCTTATAGAACTATTCTAATTTTTCTAATTATAAAAGTACAGTTTACTAGTCTAATAAAGAGTATTTGTTTTCTTTTTTTTTTCTTTTTTCTTTTTTTTTTTTTTGGTTTTTGGTTTTTCGAGACAGAGTTTCTCTGTGGCTTTGGAGCCTGTCCTGGAACTAGCTCTGTAGACCAGGCTGGTCTCGAACTCACAGAGATCCGCCTGCCTCTGCCTCCCGAGTGCTGGGATTAAAGGCGTGCGCCACCATTGCCCGGCAAAGAATATTTGTAAAAAATAAAAACATTTACATGCTAATCTAAAAATATATAAAAAAAATTAAAGCAGATCCAGTATTTTAAAGCCTATTATTCTACTATAATTTATAATATGATGTTTGAAACTCTTACCAAAATATGATCTAACGAGCCATCCCAGTTATTTAGAGTTAGTCACCCACTCATCTCCTAAGGGCTCAGTCACATGGAATCACAGGTCCCTTTGAGAATTTCCCTTACGGGAAAATGGAAGGGAACACAGAAAAAGTGGGTCCCAAATGTGATAAACTGTGTAATATAAACACAAATACGACAAAAAAGACAGAGAATCAAACATTAATGTCTATTTTAGAAAGGAATGCAGGGAGTACTATCCATATCCAGTGGTACCTGTCCATACTGGATTAGCAGAACTATCCATATCCAGTGGTATCTGCTGTCCATACTGGATTAGCAGAACTATCCGTAGCCAGTGGTATCTGCTGTCCATATTGGATTAGCAGAACTATCCATATCCAGTGGTACCTGTCCATACTGGATTAGCAGATCTATAGCCAGTGGTACCTGTCCATACTGGATTAGCAGGAATTAACAACTAAAATCCCCATGAAGTACAAACCACATCCACAAAGATTACAGAAATGAGCTTCTAGTAAACTAAAAATACAAACTCACTTTTTAAAATGGAAAATAGTGTTTCTTATTTTAATTTAACATGTGAACATGACTTTGGGTTAAACTTTACGTCGTCTTTAGTCACCAGGTGAGAAATCCAGTGCACAAAGTAGAAAGCTCATCAGTGCGGAACAGCAGCAGTGAGCATGATCTGGCAAGAGCACAGCCATTAGCAGATCAACACAGTCCTGGCAGAGGCACCATTTGAGCCCATGAAGAAAACTCTAGGCCCAAAAGCTAATGAACTTCTAAATAATTATCATATTTAATGTGGTAAAGCTCACATTCAACAACCTATAGAGGTCTAATGCAATGGAAAAATTGCCAATTTGTGTTGCTGAGGGTTTTAAACTAAATCTTTTATAGTGTGTTTAACACGTAATAAAATGGTACAAAGATGGTTTAAAAATCAAATGTGAGGGGGCTGGATAGCTGGCTCAGCAGTTAAGAGCACCAGCTCCTCTTCCAGAGGCCCCAGGTTCAATTCCCAGCATGCACATAGCAGCTCACATAGAGTTTTGCTAAGACAGTTTCTCTTCCTCCTCCTAACTCCAGTTTCAAGAGATCTGACATCCTCATACAGACATACATGAAGGCAGAACACCAATGCACATAATAAAAATAAAATCACTTTTAAAAAACCAAATTGAAATACCTATATTAAAGCTGTAAGCATAATTTCTGCCTCTCAATTGCTAACAGTGTTTAAAATTATGCAAACAAACATCCAGTAAACATTATTTTATTTTCTGACACTCCGCATTAATACAATAAATATACAAAACTTCCAAACCACTGAAAACATGCAACATAAGAGGGACACATGAGGGCATTTACACAGAACCGTGACAGTCGCCCCGAGGGCAGCGCAGTGTTGCTCACCAACAAAGCACACAAACATCCCTAGAGAAATAAACCAAGCCCACGCCACAAATCTCCAAACAGCGATTTCCCAGTGTTCAGACCCCAGTTTAAATAAAACAGCCACAATTTAATATCGAAACTGAGAAGCCACAAGGATGCCTGGTCTACACGAAGCTCATTTCATGACTGTGGTGCAGGTAACATTGGTATTAAATAGAAACACTAACCATCTTCAGCAAACAAAGATAAACTATCACCGTTGTTGTTGAGAGAATAGTAAAGCAGGGTTTCAAGATGCTTTCGCACGTGACCCAGCTGCAGACACCACCACCATTTCAATGCTCCTGTGTGATTTCAAACAACATAATCTCTTTCAAACTTGTATGAACCCAACAACTGGATTGAACAACAGTTCAATGAACAACAATGTTCATACACAAAAACACAGTATAACTGTTCTTTGCCACTTAATAATGAGAGGAATGTTTCCATTTTTGAAGGAAAGTATTTTTTAAACCTGATGTGTCTTTCATTTGTACTTCAGAGACAATTAAAAGAAGTATCTTCAATACTCAGTAAATTTCCAAGCAAATCTAATGTAGCCCATGTGGGTGGATATGTGAGCCTTCTTCATGAAGCCCACAAACTGTGCCCCAGCCAGCATGAAACTCCCTGACTCCAGATTTGGGGAAAAGAATAAAGTGTCTCAATCATTTAAGCCCGTTTTTAAAAGCCCGTCTTGGCAACCCATCCTTGCTTAAAATCAACTTGGATAAATCACAACCTGTCATTCTGCAATCTAAAACTAGTAAGACTTCCAAAATAAGGTAGTCTGACTTATAAATGTTTTTGAGACATTTGATCATTATTAAAAGTCTGAACTCACATCGGCTTGTGCTGCACAGTAACAATGTCAATACGATTGTATCAATAATTAACACATTTAACTGTACCTGTACTTTCTTGCTTGGTGTGATGCTTTATATGTATTTAGTCTGTCTCAGAAAGTAAGTGACAGACTCATTAAGAAATAAGTATATTAGAAGTGTTGGGTCTTTTATTTTTAATGCAACTAAAAGTGAGAGGCTCAAAGAGAAATCCCTTAAATACTGTATGTTCTTTTTATTCAAGGGTTAGGCTAGCCTTTAATACCTGTGCCAAAATCTCTCTGTCTTTCTCTCTCTCTCTCTCTCTCTGTCTCTGTCTCTCTCTGTCTCTCTCTCTCTCTCTCTCTCACACACACACACACACTCACACACAAGCTGCCAAACATAATCCCAGTTCAATTAAGAAGATTAGCCAGAAGAATATACCAAAGTTTCCATACAGTAAAATTTTACAGAAAATTAAGAGGGGTAAAGGAATTATCACTATATTCTACTGCACCAATTCACTACCTTCTCTTTTGGATAATGCACTGCACATTATATTAAAATCTTTATACTCCAGTAAATTTTTACTTAAAAGAAACTATTACAGAAAATCATTTCTGATTCTATAAAGAGCCCCAGCTCCTACCACTATAAGCAGTACAGAACCCAAAATACTACTTCGTTTCACTCAAGAGACGTGGTACCCATGCAAGATCAGAGATTGTTATCAAAATATCAGCTAGTCTAAAAATAAAATAAGAGATAAAATATACATTATCTACTACAAAGCACACAGGCTCTTCACTGTGACTGAACTTCAGAAAGAAAGCCAATTTAAAAACACCCAAGTCTTTGCTGGCTCGTTCCTGCAATATTAATATAGAGAAAAAGAAACAAACATGTTTCATTTTCAATGTATAATCCTTATCTCTACTGACTCCTGGGAGAACTACTGTGGTTGGTATCGAGTGCCCTTTAAATCTTAAGTCACACGCTCATTTCAGTGTGTCACCACGGAAATGATCTGAAAACACCATCCCCCAAAAATATGGAGAATATTTATTTAGCAGATGAGAGTTTTCTTCTGAGGGGCGTGGAAATATTAAGAAACTATTAGGCAAAGTAATAAGATGAGGAAGTTTCTCTGGTTTTAGACCATGCACACGTGAATAGGAAATACCCATGCTGTGTGTACTGTGTGTTTCCAACATAGAAATATCTGTGGAATACAGTAATGGAGAAAAATACAGTCCCATGGTAACAGCGCACTGCGGCGAGGCGCTCTACATCTGGTTACCCTTGAAGGCGTTCTGTGCCGCACTGGTTGCTGCAGTTGAAGCTGCATTTGCAGCCGCAGTCTGGACAGTTTTATTGGACATCACTCCCGTTGCAAACTCTTGCTGGGCCTTCTCAAAGCTAGCACCTGTTGTGCGATACAGTCCATGTACCTGCAGAGGTAGAAATCAATGTGACAGGTAAATGGTAATCTACATAGGAGCTGCCGGCTGTCTGAAGGTAACCTCACCATCTTGCGGTGTGAATGGGAGAAGAGGAGTAGAGATGAACCGAGCGGGTTAATGGCAGCATAGTGCTCTCAAGGACAGTAGCTGCACCTTAGGATAACGAGACTCCCTTTCATACACAATAGAGCATCGCCAGGGAACATCTGCTCTAAAACCCCAACTTAACAAGTCAGCAGGACTTAGTCATCACTATTCTGAGTCATGTGCTTCCAACTCCACACTCCCCACGAATGAAAAGAACATCTGAAGATCAGATATTTCAGTAAGTTGTTTAAAAATTAAAGTATTTAGATAAGCTTCATTTTTTAAAATAAACTTGGTCTTTAAAATGAAATAACTTCAAAAATTCTTTTGAAATGCAAAGTCATTAGTAACTAGCCTATTAATGTGGACATGAATATTTATGAACAAGTTCCCAGATTCCATAGAAAAGATAATGGAAACCAGGTTCCCAAAAGAATACAAATTGTGTACTGTCTATCTGTCACTTCAACAGTAAGTAATTCCGACTAGTTCAGCGGATAAGGAAAGGCAATGTCTGAAGGTTCTACACACTCTGCAATCCTTTGTGTCTTCCTAACAGAATCTGTTAGAACATCTACCACTATAGCCCTGAAACACTCTCCAGTGCTTTCTACAGTCCACTGTAGAAACAGAACATAGAACACAATTAGAAGCAATTGATAGGGCCAGGTGGTGGCGGCACACAACTTTGATCCTGGCACTAGGGAGGCAGAGGGAGGCAGATCTCAGTTCAGGGCCACCCTGGTCTACAGAGTGAGTTCTAGAACAGCTAGGGCTACACAGAGAAACTCTGACTTGAAAGTATAAGGAAAAAATAGAAGAAGAAAGAAACAAACAATTGATGGAAAATCAAACCTACCTGTGAAAGCTAAGGGTTTCTGCCCATGAAGCAGTTCAGGAGATAAAAATTCTTTCAACACTCCAAATCTGGGCTAAGAAACACCACCATGGCAGAAACCAAGGCACAATGAACATCCAAAATCCAACAATAACCAGCTCTAATAGTGTTAAGATTTCAGAATGAAAACGGGTTCTCAACAGCACACTCATTTTCATCAGAAGGAATGAAGGGAGGACTAGCCTGGCAAAGGCTCTGGTCTAGTCTGGACCTACATACAGACTCTTCTGAGGACATGCTCCGGCCAGGAAGAGCCTGACCCCTAGTGGTAATAAACTAGGGCTGCATACTCCAACAAGGGCTTTCGTTTGTTTTCTGGTTATTTCTTTTTGATAATTTATTAGTTTTTAAGTCAGTGTTGAAGAATCAGTTGTTCTCAGATCTTACTTTACATCAGAATTAGAAACAATATAAGGATTGCTGTTTGATTCAAATTATAATTTAGTTTATATTGCCACTTACTACATTCCAGAACATCACACAGAAAATCATTTGTCTGAACTCCTCACTTCATAGGTAAGAATTAGACAGCACCAACTGATGGTGAACACATAAAAGAGTCAACTATTAATGGATTCAAAAATTAACTAAAACATGAGAATATGCACATAATGCTGATAAATACTTTTATTTTATTTGGGAAATAAACATTTATTTTGAATGCCTGGCAGGTGAATATGAGCCCCATATGCAACTATCTCTTCGTGGAAAACAGCAAAAACACAGGGGAAAGGAATGCCTGCGTCGAGTTCAGAGCCAGTGCACAACTGTCTGAC
Source organism: Chionomys nivalis (assembly GCF_950005125.1). Taxonomy (NCBI): domain Eukaryota; kingdom Metazoa; phylum Chordata; class Mammalia; order Rodentia; family Cricetidae; genus Chionomys; species Chionomys nivalis. Next base: position 51,314,022 of record NC_080100.1, on the reverse strand, counting down.
ACAGTCTCTGTGGAATGAGTGCTCCCTCCATGCCCTGCCTCCCATTTTTCTTGTACTGGAGAGTTCTGGAGAGTTCTGCCCTCGGCCCTCTTCTGGTTCTGTGCTCATATGCATTCTCTTGGGCTTCACTCACCCCAGGAAGTCTACCATGCTTATTCATACCTATGCCTACTACTACTTCTAACTCCCCCATCAAACATGAGATCACTTTGACCTCCACAGCTGCTCTTTTTATTTCATTTTGTGCATGCTGGGGGACACCGGATGGGTCCTGGGGTCAGATATAGGTGGCGGGGCTCAGCAGTAAGCACCTTTACCCACTGAGTCATCTCACCAGCTCCAAACCTATTCTTCCTACATGGACCATCCCCTAAAACATATCCTTGAGTAGAGTCCAAACAGAATGAGCCCCAACCTTCTCATAATGGGGGAGTTAACTCAGGCTACCGTCTCTATTGGCTTCCTATCTTATTTTGAAGTCCTACACCCTAGCCCACGAATCCTGCTCTACCTCTACACAACTCTCCCACACTTGTCACATCAACCCAATTACTCTGCTCCTTCTTCTTTTGGGAGCCACCACTTTGGGGAGAAGGTCAAAACTTTTTAACAAGATCTCCTAGTTTTCAAGGCCCTAAGGATACTGATGTGTTCAAGCTCATCTCTATCGTCCACCACGGATCCCTAGCATTCTCTCTGCCTCACCCTATGCACCAACTTGCTCCCCAGTCCATGCTAGACCTTTGTAAACCCTTGAATTTGCCACATTGTATTCTCACAACTGGTTTCTGCTTATCCTCTATGCTTCCCCCCTCTTTCTCATTCCCTTATGTAGACAACTGTAATGATCTCGGCTAAGGCTTTATCTTGGTATATTGGCACCTGTTTGTATTCCCAGCTACCCTGAGGCTGGGAGGCAAGAGTATGGCTTAAACTCAGAGATTGAGGCTAACTTAGATTATACAGCAAGAATTTAATTTTCAAAGCCAAACACTAAAAGAAAAACAAAACTAGACTCCCCAAACTTTGCTATGCATCTCCTAGCTCCCTGTACTTCCTTCTGTGACAGTCATGAAATGACTGGACTATGGTACACATTCTCTTTGTTTTCTTATCTTACACCACAATGTGAACCAAGGGTTTTATGCATGGCATAGTGCTTGGCACTGGTATATACTTGAGAGCTGGCTTTACAAGAAAGAACTGCACAGACTACCACGAAGCCTCTCTTAAGACTGCAAACCATGCACTTCTTGTTTTAGACAACCTACCCCAATAATAAGTGTTTGCCTAGAGAGTGTGAAGCCCTGGCTAAAAACTGAGTGGCCCATGCACACCTACAGTCCCAGCACTTGGTGGATGTGGCAGAGGCATAGGCGTTCTTATATACCTGAGACAATAAAGGAATTCTCTCTAGAGAGAGGTGTTGATGAAGCTAGGCCATAACTACCAATCATCAGCCCAGATGAAGGTATTTTGGAGAGAACACACTGTTAGTTAATAGCTAATATAAGCACAGAACGATCTAGATGATTTTATATTTTTTAATATGTATTTATTTATTATGTATACAGTGTTCTGTCTGCATGTATGCCTGCAGGCCAGAAGAGGGTGCCAGATCTCATTACAGGTGATTGTGAGCTGCCATGTGGGTTCTGGGAATTGAACTCGGGACCTCTGGAAGAGCATTCAGTGCTCTTAACTGCTAAACCATTTTTCCAGCCCCTGTTTTATGTTTTGGTTTGTTTTGGTTTTGTTTTTCAAGACAGGGTTTCTCTATAGCTTTGGAGCCTGTCCTGGAACTCGCACTGTAGACCAGGCTGGCCTCGAACTCACAGAGATCCACCTGCCTCTGCCTCCCAAGTGCTGGGATTAAAGGCGTGCACCACCATCGCCCGGCCCTAGATGGTCTTTATCTGACTAGACCACAGAAAGGCAGTGAATAGGGCTGGGAAAAGGGCAGTTCCGAGTGCTCACTGCTCTTTCAAAGAGCCAGAGTGGGGTTCCCAGCACCCATGCTGGACAACTCCAGAGGACCTGATGCCTGCCACTGGCCTCTACATGCAACCCCTACCCCACCCACCCACACACATTTTTTTTTAAGTAGGCAACAAGAACAGAGTCAAGCTTCCTCTAAGATCTGGCCTGTGACATGAGGCTATGGCCCCCTTCTGCAGCTCCAGCCTGCCCCTCACAGGGCTAGTTAATTTTTACTGTCAACTTCCCACAACCTGGGAAGAGGTTTAAACCTCAATGGAAAAATCGCTAAGATCAGACTGGCCTGTAGCCACATCTGTAAGATACTATGTTGACTGATGATTGATATGGAGTAGGCCCAGCTCACTGTGGGCGGCACTGTCCCTAGGCAGGTGGCTCTGGGTTATGAGAAATCTAGCTCATGACCCAGAAGGCAGCACTCCTTCTAAGTATGCGACCCTTTAATACAGTTTCTCATGCTGTGCTGACCCCACCATGACATCATTTCATTACTGCTTCATAGTTATAATTTTGCTACTTTATGAACTGCAATGCAAATATCTGATATGCAAGGTGTCTGATATGTGACCCCAAAGGGGTCTCGACCCACGGGCTGAGAACTGCTGCTCTGTGGTTTCTGCTTAAGTCCCTGCCCAAATTTCCCTCAGTGGTGGACTGTGATCTGGAAGTGCAAGCTGAAATAAGCCCCTTCTTCCCTGAGTTGCTTTGATCATGGTGCTTATTGTGGCAATGAAAAAGCAAACTCAAACCCCTTCTAAGAGTTTGTCCTACACACGTGGACTCACTTCAGCAACCCTCACGACTAAACATGCCAATTACTTGCCATTAGTCTCCTCATTCTGCTCTGTTTCTCTGATGGACTAAACAAAACAAAAAACAAACAACCAAAAAAAGTAAACCCTAAATCAGACTCTCAATATTAAAGAGTCAAGATTAAAAAATAAAAACTATATTAATTGTGGAGGATTCTTGCAGCTTACACTCATTTTATCCTCATACCAAAACTGTGAAAGTCATTACTCCCATTTCTCCTTTCATCCAAAAAGTATCTGCATGCCCATCACACACTATCATAACTGTTACTGTTCAGGGCGAGGATATAGATAAAGCACACATGTTCCTGGTGCGAGCAGACACTGAACCAGGAGGCTAGAGAACCCTGTTTGGGGCATAGCGGTAAGGCAAGGCATTCATTTCCAGATGAGTTGCATGTGCAAAGCCAGGTCCCTGGCCCTCTGATTTGGTGAGGCTTACCAAACTGGACATCATGTGAACCATAGAGCCTAGTACTGGCATATACCCTAGGCCCATGAGATCCTACAGAGAACAGTAAAAACCCTAAGTTCCACAGAAAATGAAGAACTGCCCCCAGACGCATGGAGGTAACAAGAAAGATTGAGCAGGAGGGTCTGAGCAAAGGCTTGAAAAGCACTGCTAGGCCTCAAGCGGCAGAGAGGTGAACATGCGTTACTGTGTGACGCTTCTCTTTTGGTCCTCCACCCAGCTCCCAAATAAATCCCACACAGTGGCTTGTTCTTAGTTATGGATGCCCAGCCTTAGCTTGTTTCTAGCCAGCTTTCCTTATCTTAAATTAGCCCATCTACCCTTTCCCTCGGGCTTTTATCTTTCTTACTTCTGTGTATCTTACCTTTCTTTCGCTGTGACTGATGGTGGCGACCCTGTCGTCATCTCCTTGTTTATCATTGCTTGCTCCTTGATCTCTTCAGTCTAGGTGCTCCTTCTATTTATCCTCTCTGCCTGCTAGCCCCGCCTATCCTTGCTCCTGCCTCGCTACTGGCCATTCATTTCTTTATTAGGATCAGGTGTTTTAGACAAGCACAGTAACACAGCTTCAGAGTTAAACAAATGCAGCATAAACAAAAGTCACACACCTGAAAATAACATTCCCCCACAAAGCACAGCATAGCAAACTGAGAGGAAATAACAGGCAGAACAATCTGAAGAGAATACAAGCCCTTCCCACCCGGCCCACTCCTCAGCCCCAGTCCACACAAGCACTCTCCAAATGGCAGGTTGTGGCCCCGTGGCTGCTGCTGCTGTCATTAGATTAATGTGGAGAGTACCAAACGAGCCGAAGTCAGGAGGAGCGGGTGGACTATACAAACTGTCCAGACGTCAGAGGTTAGGAATGAAAGTAAAAGAAAAAACAAACAACAGCAAAAAACATGTTGTTCTGAAAAGGTAACCGAAAGTGCAATAAAAGACAAGACACCTTCTGAAGCCATGGAAACAGACAGCCGACAAGACACCTTCTGAAGCCATGGAAACAGACAGCCGACAAGACACCTTCTGAAATCATGGAAACTGCCTAAAGCTCCTTCCCTGTCTCAGGCCCAGGTGTATGCTCTAAGAGTGTCTTTATAAACAGCTTCATTGATACAAAATGGATACGCCATCATGTACCCCTGTAAACTGTGAAATTCTTTCTAGTCAGCCGTTAATGTGTTGAAGATGGAAAGGGTGACAGAGAAGAAATGCCTAAGAGAGCTGTACACAAATCAGAGTATTCACAACCGACCTTCACTGGCCTGACAGAGAAACAGGGAGTACTTAGCCCCGGCAGGACCTGATCACAGAGGCCTGGGGAGACTCTTGTGTGACAGAGACCGCAGTGGTGCAGGATGGAAATAAAAAGGCTAGAGGAGTTAGGACCACAGAGTCAAGTTTCAGTGGTCCCTGTGTGTGGTTCTAAGAGAAAAAGTGGCAGCAAAACCAGGAACTAGAACAGAGGGGATGAGCCAAGCCCAAACAGGCTCCTGGGAGAGTGGGACCCAAGCGGGCAAGAAGCAGATGTCAAGTGCAAAAGCACTCTTCAGTAGACTGACCAAAGCAGTTATTTTTCTTTTCCTTCCTTTTCTTTTTTTTTTTTTGGTTGTTCAAGACAGCGCTTCTCTCTGTAGCCTTGGCTGTCCTGGAACTACCTCTAAAGACCAGGCTAGCCTTGAACTCATAGAGATCTGCCTGCCTCTGCCTCCCTGGTGCTGGGATTAAAGTCCACTGCCTGGCCCAAAGTTATTTCAATAAGTATTACCTGTATATGTTCTGAAACTACCAGGCAGTATAAAGAAAACGGTGAAAGAAATCTAAGGTTTTTACCCTCTCTGGGGAGTAGATGGGGGGTTGAGGGGGAAAGTGGGGGGACAGGGAAGAGGGAAAGGTGTGGGGACTGGGATTGATATGTAAAATTTCAATTAAATAATAATTTTAAAAAGATAAAAAGAAAGAAATCTAAGGATTAAATAATGTATTGCCTTTAAATTTTAAATATGGACAAAATATCTACTTGGTATAATAATTTTATTCGTATTTATTCATCAAGCTAATAAGCTTCATATTAAAGAGGCCCATCAAGTCCCCATTTTACAACTGAACTGAGGCTTTTCTTAATGATGAAGCTTCCACTGACCATATTTAACAGTGCACACCCAGGAGGAGCTTCATCTGCAATGCTGGGCACCATCGAGGTTTCTGAGTTCTGAATACTGCATGCATATCATGAGATGCCCTTGGATGGGACTCAAGTCTAAATGTGAAGCTCATTTTTAATACATACTATATACATATACCTCTGTGTAGTTTATACAATATTTTAATGTGTTTGCCTTCTGTAACTATAATCTCTCCTGTGAGGTCAGGTAGGGAGTTTTCCTAATATAGAAAATTAAAAAAAAAAACAAAACAAACAAACAAACAAAAAAAAACCAAGTCCATGCTCAAAAAGTTTCTTATTGTTGAGTATTTTGGGTTTTCATTTTTTATGTGAATCTTAAAATATGATAAATGTTTAAATGTGTTTATATATAACCATAAATCCTAATCTCTGGAGAGCTAGCATGCAGAAGCCCAGAAGTGAGCCGGGGTTCCGCTGGTCCAGAGACCAGGCCCCACTCACCTTTTTAAACATGACGAGTGAGATGACTGCGGAGGCTGTGAACAGAGCTGCGATGATGATCATCATGATTCCAACCGGGATGTTCTTGTTGAGCCCAGTAAGGGAAGAAATCCAACCGCTATGGAACAGGAAAATGAGATTAGGGAAATGAGTTAATGTGCCTCTCAAAACAACAACAGGGACACAGCGCAGCTTTCATGGGATCACTTTCTCGGGCTCCCGTAGGACGCTGCTTATTCCACAGATAAGGGACGACCTCAGACCTTCAGGGCCAGGTCACACACCTGAGAAGTATCAACCTGAACTCACCGGCAAACCACACTCCTGAGCCCCGAGAGGGACATGAAGGCCAAATTGCTTACAACTGCTGGAGTGAATATAAAATAGCATATCCACTCTAGAAAGTTTGTTAATTTCTTTTAAAAACTTAATACATGATTTCTAAATGAATTAATAAATTACAAATATAGCGTTAATCACAGAAATGAAAACTATGTGCCCATGAAAGCCTGGCACCAAATGCTCATGGTGGTTTTATTTCTAATAGCTTCCAAACAGAAACAAGTTAGGCATCCTTCAACTGATAGGTGGTTGAGCAAACTGTGGTATATCCGTATCATAGAATATTGCTGAAGAATAAAAAGATGGTGTTTGAGAGACAGCTCAGTGATCAAGAGCACTGGTTTTTCTTCCAGAGGGCCTGGGATCAATTCTCAGTACTTTCATGGGAGCTCACTTCTGTTAACTCCAATCTCAAGAGTCTGATGCCCTCTTCTGGCCTCCAGGGGCATTGCATGCACATGATGCAGAGATACAGACTCAGGCAAACATTCACACACATAAAATTTTAAAATACATAAAATCTTAAAAAATAAAGAATTAAAATAAGGGCTACATGTAGCTGAGGGGGAAGCCAGTATTTGTAGACCACATGATTCCATTTATATAACCATCTTACAATGGCTGAATAATAGAAGTGACAAATAGCTTAGTAGAAGCCCAGGGTGAAGGAGTGGGGACAGGAGAGCACTAAGTGTGGCCATGCAAAGAGCAACACGAATCTCTCAGTGACGGAAATGTTCTGTCAGTGTCAAGGTCCTTGTTTTTATATTTTACTGTATTTTATACTATGGGGACAATGGGTAAAGGATGCCTGGGAACTCTCTACAGTCTTAAAAGGACTATCTACCATTACCTTCATTTTACTAAAATACCCAGATTATGTAAGGTACAGCTGACAACAGGATTTGCCCCATTAGTAGGCTCTGTGGTGTGTAGGCACAGACTGCTACATTCAACGTTACATCCCTTCCTATGTTTATAGTAAGAAGTTGGTAAAAATCATTTCAACTTCTAAAGAATTGTGTGTGTGCATGTATGTATTTATGTATACATGCATCATTATAGCAGTGCATTTTTAAAACATTTAAATCATTTCCTCTCTTTTACATACCAGACTAACCACTATCTAAAATAATAATAAAAATAGCTTTCCCAAGAACTAAGTTAACAACCAGTTCCAGTCTCTGTTAGCATCTGCCAGGAGCGGTCTGTTAGCAGCCACTGCCACCAGAGGCAGGGCACTAATCCAAGTGCTCACACACCCTAGTTCTATGCTCACTGCAACTACAGTTAATGGACGCATGGCAAACAGCAGTACCCTGGGTGCCTGTGCATGCAGAAGCTGGAAGTCAGCTCACACAAGGAAAGACTGGAGAGGCGAGGATTCTAAAGGCACATCCTCTTCTACCCACCATCTCACACGGGATGTTCCCTCCATGGAGAAAGAAAACTGCATAGGTCTGTATTACCTTCTAGCCCAAACCCCAGATGTCTTCTACTTCCTGAGGGAGCATCTACCATGGTGAGAATGATTTTACTGCTGGACAGCGTGTGTGCCTGCACATACACTCACTCTCAAGCATGTCCAAACATAAGTATCCGTGTGCACGGATGTGTGTAAAACAATGCTTTATACTTAACTTGGACACTTTTCCTTTAGATTCTTTTTCTTGTTTTTGGGTTTTTGTTTTGTTTTTTAGAGACAGGGTTTCTCTGTGGTTTTGGTTCCTGTCCTAGAACTAGCTCTTGTAGACCAGGCTGGCCTCGAACTCACAAAGATTCACCTGCCTCTGCCTCCCGAGTGCTGGGATTAAAGGCATGCGCCACCACTGCCTGGCTCTTCAGATTCTTGGAGCGCTTCTCTCCAGTACTGATCCTGCTGCCTTCTCTCTGATCTCTTTGGTCTCCTCTACACAACTCCTTCCAGTGCGTATTGTGCACACATTGTATTTAAAACAGATACCAAATGTGATGATGTTTTAAAATGGGAACACAATCTTTGAAGAGAATAGCTTTTCTAAAATTATGTTTTAGAATGTTTTCAAATTGATTTTTTAAAGTACTTTTGTTTTTCTGTGTTTGCTTTGGCCAATCTGATTTTTCTATGTTTAACTCACTAGGACACCAAATTTGTTACACAAATTTTAAATTAGCAACTGCACAGTAGTAAATAACTCACCAGTTTCCCCAGTTATGAAATCCTGCGGCCTGGAGCACATGGACAGCAAACTGACAAATATACACGAAGAAGAAGACAAAGAACCTGAAGGAACTGTCACTCCTTTAAAAGAGAAGGGGAGAACGTCACTCTTCATACCACCTTCCTGTCCACAGAAGACTAACACCTAATCTTAAGGGGGCAAGCACATGAAGACCCACGGCGGCACATCCGTCCGCACCAGTCTGCAGACAGCCATCCCTGTCCCGTGAAGACCCGCGGCGGCACGTGTGCACCAGTCTGCAGACAGCCATCCCTGTCCCGTGAAGACCCGCGGCGGCACGTGTGCACCCGTCTGCAGACAGCCATCACTAACCCCAGTTCACTGTTCAACTTCCAGCTGCAACAGAATTCATCTTGAGAGAAAGTTCAGTTTTCCATTTTTAAGAAATGTTTCCATTGGTTGCTGTGTGTATGTCTGTGCACCATGTGCGTGCAGTGTCTGTCCTTGGAAGCCAGGAGAGAGGACCAGATCCCCTGGGACTCAAGTTACAAATGGTTGTGAGTCACCATTTGGGAGGGAGCAATCAAACCTGGGCCCTGTGAAGATCAGTGCTCTTAGCTAGTGAACCATCTCTTTCAGGCCCTAATTTTCCTTTTTTAATGAACTACTTTGTAAGATTATCACAACTACTTAAAATGTATGTGTGTTTTTGGACTTTTCCCTTTGACACCGAGAACTTACCTTACGCTTCCTCTCCTCTCCTCCCTCTCTCAGCCCAGTTTCCTGCCATCCTGGGTAGCTGCTTTGAGAATGTGTAACAAATGGGACACAGCCCATACTGTCTTGCCCTGCTTCCTTCAGCAGCTGTTCAGTCGCCTTCAGCTCCTCCACTGCTGAGTGCTGTTTACTGCTGGTGGGCAGGGTGCTGCTCCTGTAAGTCACGCTGCTGTGACTCTTCCTAAGGACAGACTTCTTTTTAAGGTAGGTAAATACCTATCAGTGGAACGGCTAGTGTATGTATATACATTTAAGTGTTTGAGAGACTGCTCAACTGTTTATAAAGTTGCTTATTTTACACTCCTGACAGCGGGTGAGTCTTTGGGGTCCTCTGCATGACACTTGCCGTGCTCATGTTTACAGTCCTAGCCTTTCTAATGAACACGTGTGGCTGGGCCAGTTATCTTACTCTTAACTGGACTGGGCTGATGGACATCCAGGAGAGATTACTAAAGCACACTTCTGAGGCATTTCTAAAGAAATCAGATCGTAAGGGCTCTGACCTAATGAATACTTTATGCCAATGCTGTTGGAGTATGGCAGACTGTGGGGGTGAGGCGTGGCTGGAGGAAGTAGGTCACTGGGGCATGGTGAAGGACTTAGCCTGCCTTTCCTGTTTCTGCTCCCCTCTGCTTCCTGGCTCCCTCACACCCACCATCATGATCCCGAGCTGCTGGAACCACAAGCACAATGACCCTTTCACTTCAGCCGCAGCCTGGCACTCTGTCATAGCAACAAGAAGGCTAACACTGGTGTCTCACTTCACACTCTGAGCTGGAATGCCATTCAGAGACTTGTTGTTTTACCCACAGAACTTCATTCAACTGTTAAAATCTTCTTCTGGTGTTTTAACTAGATTTACCCTCTTCTTCTTGAATTTTGAGAGTTTAAAAAATATATATTCTGGATAGATGAGTCCTTACTTCAATACATGCTTGGCAAAGATCTTACAGTCTTGGGCTTGTCATTCCAATCTGTGCATATCTGTGTATAAAAGCATGTGTGTTCAGAGCATCATAAGGGTGTCTTCTCAATCTGCACATGTATGTATATGAACACACGTGCATTCAAGCAATCTAACAGTGTCGTTCCTATCTGTGCATATATGTATATGGAAGCATGTGTGTGTTTGGGGCATCTTAAGAGTGCCCTCTAGGAAAACGTTTGGTTTTTCTTTTATAAATTCTAGTTTGTATATTTAATTTTATTTTAGTATTGAATTAAAACAAATAAACCACTTCACCAAAGTCAAAAATATGAAGACCTCCTCTGTCTCCTCCATTAAGTTCCTTAGCTTGCAGCTCTGTACCTGTGCCCATGCTCTGTGAACTAACTTTCTGTATAAGGTATAGGACAGCCAAGTGTCCCAGCAAGGGCTCCTAAACAGCCTGTCTGAGCTGCACTGCCTTCATATCTTTCTCAAACATCAGATGCCTGGTCACTGCCCTTGTAGAGGCTTAGTTCCCATCCCTCACATGATAGCTCACAACAATGCACGATTCCAGTTCCAAGAGAACCAATGCTCTCCACTGGCCTCTGCCAGCAGTGCAAGCACAAGATACACACACATACATACATACACACACACCCAAAAATAAAAGTAAATAACTTGATTTTCTTAAATTCATTTTTATGGGGCTGGAGAGATGGCTCAGAGGTTAAGACCACTGGCTGCTTTTCCAGAAGTCATGAGTTCAGTTCCAGCATCCACATGGTGGCTCACAATGATCTATAGTGGGATGTGATGCTCTCTTCTGGCATAAAGTGTACGTACAGATGAAGCACTCAAATATAAAAATAAATCATAAAAAATATTTTAAAAACTTTTTTACATATGGTAGGGTTCATTTTAATTTGAAGGCTGTTGGTTTGTTTATGTTACAGAAGCATGGACGGCACAAAACTATATGCTATGGTTACACAACTTCCTCGGAAGTCTAACCAGGGTGCATCTGTCTGTATCAGTCGGCCAACTTTATTGTTCCTGTGTACACTTGCTTCCAATATTCTAAGGCTTTGATATTCCCATCCATCCCTGGAAGAACCATGTCATATTTCTGGAAAACAGCCTGCTGGAATTTTGATAGGGGTTATGTTGCAGCCCTGCAGAATCAGTCTGAGAAAGTTCACACCTAGTAATGGTGAGTCTTCTAATCCATCTACAGAGATGATTATGGATCTATAAATAGAGGTTAGCTTCTTTTCAGATCTGGACACCTTTTGTTTCTTTTCCTTACCTCACTCTACCATGAGAACTCCTCACACAATTCTCAACAGGAGTGTGGAGAACGGACGTCTTACCACATCCTGACCCCAGACAGGAAGCTCTCAGCTCCAGCACAGCACAGCTGTAGCACTGGGAGCTACAGTTTCCAGCTCTACACTTCCTTTCTGCTTGAAGAAGCCTCTCCTCCACTCCAAGCTAATTCACTATTTCTAACATAGAGACATTGAATTTTGTCAAGCGTTTTTACTATACTAGTTAAGATGGTCACATATTAATATTAAACAATAATCATTTAATATTAAATTCACATTAGAATGTGGTGGACTACCCCTAACTTTCTAACAGAAGCCGACCCTATAAGTTGGGTGCTGAGGCACATATCTGAAAACTAGTACTCAGGAGGCTGAGGCAAGAGGATGTCAAATTCAAGGCCAGCCCGGGGCCACATAGTTGAGTCTCTCACAAAAAAGCAAATGTGCATGTTTGGAAGAAACTCTGTTCACTTGCTACCATTTCTAATTGCCCTAAATTTATCACAGTTCTGCTCAGCAGTCATTCTCCAAGGCCCATATCATCTGACTTGCTAAAACTCAGCCCCAAACTGTTCAACAGAAAGGAAAATCATTGATGGGAGTAAATCCCTTCAACTCCTACAGCCCCACCTCCTCCACAGGATCCACCAGCCTCCCCCACCTGCCTCTGGAAAGACAGTGTCTGTCCTCTGGAGATGAAGCGCCCTGCATCCTCAGTCATCCACCTTAGTCCTACTTCTACTCTGCCCTGATGAGTCTTCCTCCTGCAGCAAGTTCGTCCCATGTGTATACACACACATCCCACATTCTTCTTGTACATTCCTCAGAAAGAATGCTTCAGGTTCATGTTTTCTCTTCTGCCACAGGGGCTGATTTAATGGCTGCTGGCGTTCTCCGTGATCAGTCTCAAGACAAGGGACTGAGCAAGGCCTTAACACTCAAAGAAATGAGAATTCCTGTTTTCAACAGAGTACCCTGGCTTCAGAATCTCAGCTTGTTCAGAATGCTGGGAAGATCTGGGTGGGCCGCGTGCTTCAGGAAGACTCTGAAGTCATCTCCCGTCTTCAGTTTTACCTGCATCGCCTTGCAGCTGCAGCTCATGCTTCAGTCAGTCTGGGGAGTCTCTAAGGACACTCCCTGAGAAGTCACACAGTTTGGCCTCTGCTTTTTCCATTGCTAACTTGAGTTTCAGTTTCCATAAGATCAGTTACTGCTCCCAGTTGTTACTTGTTCTACAGATGAAGCGAGGGCCTAGTAGGTCGACCCTGTGGGTTTCTACCTGACCTCCCAACAGAAATAAATATGTCCTCTCTCACGTGTGTCAGCACACACAGAGTACAAGGCACTAGTCCTTGATATTCTTAAGGCTCTACAATCTTCTTAAAGACATTTAGACCAGCATTGTCAACACATCCCTTCAGATTAGAGGCTCAGAGCTTCTGTGTGTTCCTACCTTATTATCATGTTGCTATTGTCCAGGGGTCCAAGTACTTCAGAGACCCCCAAACTTATATTGGAATATTTACTAGTGCTGTTTATCTCTTGAATAATTGTATAAATAATGTATTTGGTGTTATTGCAAAGTTCTAAGCCAGCTGGTGGGCAGAATGGATCATGCTGCTCCAGTGGGCAGCACGCTGGCCAGAAACAAAGAGGACTGTGTTAGGACTTCTTGGCAGAGCATACATTAGGGCATGTCAGTAATAAGATAGCTTATAGGTTAGAGCAGCTGGAGCAGAGGGTGGGGATACACCAGCAGTCCTCCAGTCCATCCTCCATGGGGAAATGCATTAGCCGCAGCACAGTATTGGGACATTTTCCTGTGATAGATAGCTCTCAAACCTTAGAAGATTATTGGGTCCTGTCCTGTAAAGAAGTTTTACAACAACAGAGGAAATGAATGAACAGGAAACTAAGAAGCAGTCTAAGCCAGAGACAAGGCAGAAATTAAGCGAATACCATGGTGGCAGCCAGGAGCAATGAGTGCTTTAAAAAGGATCTGTAAACTGGTGGTGATGGCTCATGCCTTTAATCCCAGCACATAGGAGGCAGTGGCAGACATATCTCCTGAGTTCAAGGATAGCCCAGTCTACAAAGATACCAGGAGAGCCAGGGCTGTTAACAGGGGAAAAAAATCTGTTCTCAAAAGCCCAACAAACAAACAAACAAGCAAAAAAGGATCTTCAAACTCAGAAGCAGGAAAAAAAATAAGGGCAGAAATTTGGCTTAGAAATTCAAAGATTTCTTGTGATTTAAGAGTTGTGTAGAAGGGGCTGGAAAGATGGTTTAGCAGTTGAGAGCACTGGCTGCTGTTCCAGAGAACCTGGGCTCAATTCACAGCACCTACAGGGCACCTCACAACTGTCTATAATTCAGCTCCAAGTGATCTGACACCTCACACAAACACAATACTGTCAAAATACCAATGCACATAAAGTAAAAAATAAATCGTTAAAAAAAAAGTTATGTAAGGAAGGGAGAGGTGTGTGTAAGAAGCCAGTGAGAAGTGCAAGGTAAAGGAGGGAGGCACAAGAGAGAGGTGTAGTACTGAGCAGCAAACAGAACAACGAGGCAGTCCTGCTACACGGCGTTCATACTGCAGGTCCTGCTTGACCATCGATGTGCTTTTCAGTCTGTACTTTGAACTAGTTAGAGTCTCTGTAAAGTTACGTACTAGTTGAAAGTCGTATAATGGTGCATGAGAACTCTGCAAAACAGTCGTCTCCTGGCCTCGTCACAGCTCCGTACAGCTGCAGTCCCAGACACCACCAAACTTCACTCGGGTCCCTTTGGCGACCACACCCTGCCTAGCTTACCCAGCTGCTTCCTAACATTGCCGGGTCGGTGACGAGGGCTACCATCCCAGTAAATGGAGACCCGGCTTTCAAGTCTTCCCAGGTTCTGCCTCCACCCCAACAGTCTAGTCCACATAACCTTGGAGCTAACAGTAGTACAGCTCACTTGTTAGGCCTGTGAGTTCCTGAATAGGACCTACTATTCCCAGCCGAGGCACAGTGATGTGCTGCTGTTAATGGGGTTCCTGGAGGTTCCTGAACAGGACACACAATTTGCAGCTGTTCCCTGTGTTCCATTATTCCATTTCTCTTTCCCTGCAGTTAGAAATTACCTTTTATTGATAGTTTTAATACATATTTATCAATACTTGACCACTAATTCTCTCCTTAAAGTATATAAAAACTTTTTAACCTATTCAAATTAAGTCTGCCAACTTTATCCCCAAGGAACTTTCTCTTAAAACCTAACCAGCTGTCTTAGGGTTCCTACTGCTGTGAAGAGACACCATGACCACAGCAACTCCTATAAGGTAAACATTTGATTGGGGTGTTCACAGGTTCAGAGGTTCCGTCCATTACATCATGGTGGGGAGCATGGCGGCGTGCAGGCGACAGGGTGCCAGCTGCATCTTGATCAGAAATAGACTATGACACTGAGCGAAGCCTAAGCAAAAGAGACCCAAAGCCCGCCCCACAGGGATGCACTTCCTTCAACACGGCCACACCTCCCACTAGTGCCACTCCCTATGAGCTACCACACCAACTTCTATTTGAACTCTGGAGCCAGGATGCAGGGAACCAGCTCACATGGATGCACTGCTCCACTGTCCTCTGGTATCCTGTACTGTTATTCAAAATTGATGTCATCCCAATGGTTTGAAAATAAGTGCAGGAAGTTTTCTACTTTATAGAAGAAAAAAAAAGGATAGAAAAAGAGAGGAAAAAATGATTTTTTTCTTATTATGATAGCAAGAGTTTTATTTAAAAGATTATAAACAAAGCAGAAAAATAATCAAAGATAGAATTAACTTTCTCAGAACCTAAGGACCTAAGACTACACCTGGGCAGTGCATTTCAAGTAAGACGCTTCATGAACACGAGCTCCTGGCTGCATCCCCTAAAGAGACTAATGTGGCCAAAGGGGGGAGAGGGAGAATGGAAAGTTGGTTTCACTATAAAGGCAGTTATGACCAGTTGAGAATAAAGGGGAGACAATCACATGACCATGTCAGCAGACACAGAAATGCACATAGAAAGCCAGTCCTGACAGAAACAGATCAGAGTCCTCAAACCTACAATGCGTATCTACAAAAGAAGTCTGCAGCATACTTCATAGTTGATGCTGGGTCCTTCCCCATAACTGAAACAAGACATGCCACCACCCCACCTTCACTTTCACCATCCCAGAAACTGCAGCCAGTTACTAAGGCAACAGGAAGAAAAAGGCAAGACAGATGGTTAGAGATAACCCATTTGGAGGAAATGAGAGAAAATACATTGCACAGGGTAATGGGAACTCTGGGTTCAGAGATGCTGCTACTGACTCCATCCTCCCAAGCAGCTGGGATGAAGGTATGTACCATCTGCCCTGGTCCAGTGTCACAAGGGGCCCCACAGAAAAGAATGGCTTCATGGTCACATCACAAGGCACACTAGGCACTTAGACTCTACAATGAAGGAGTTTGCCTAACTTCATTAACTAGCTATTTTAAAATTAAGCTAATGAACATTTTCCCCAATACCAATTAACACCCCACAGAACATTCACCTAGAAAGCGCATTACCTATTATATTTAAATAGTGATTAATACTACATAAAATAGTATTCTTCATTTTATAGCCTAAATAGGCTTTTAAATGCCACTATCTTTGGAAAAACTAAAGATGAATATACACAGAAAGGATTACCACACTGCTGAGTGTTTCATATGTGCTCACCTTACCTAGATTTATCTTAGAACAAAGGCTGTGACCACCAGCTATAATTCATAACAACTGAGCCATGTGGGAGAAAGGAGTGAACAGCCAAGGTTTCCTAAGGTCAGGTATGAAGCATGGTATAAAATGTTACATGTTAAAATTTAAGAATGTTTATTTTCTTCTATCAACTTTTATATTTGATTTTCAAGAAAAACAATGGCTATGAATTTTATGATCCAACAAATATATAGGCAAGCTATATTAGACTTTTCAGAAGTATATTATAATAAAAATTTTAATTCTGTATTATATTCATATTTATTTTACTGGGGAAAGGGGTGTGCCTAGCATGGTGTCCATGGGGAGGTCAGAGAAAAACTCACAGGAGTCAGTCAGGACCTGGGGATCCCACTCAGGTCACCACGTTTGGCAGCAAGCGCCTTTATTGACTGAGCCATGGCACAGATTTTAAAAAAAAATGTAATGAAACTATACCAACTTTCCCACTGGGGTATGATATAGATTATTCATTTTATGGGCAGTTTGTTTGTGGGAAGGTCTTGCTCAGTGGCCTCAGCCTAATACAAACTATGTAGCTGGCCTAGAGCAATCCTCTTACTTCAGCATCCTGGGTGCTGAGACTCCAGGAGTGAGCCACCACCCACACACTTCACAGGTTTTAAGCACATACATTAAACACACACACTTTACCTGAAAGCTCCATATAGCGGTCTGTACCAACAGACAAATGAACAGGGGGTAAAAAGCAAGAACCACAGGATACTCAGTCCAAAGTCAACTGCTCGTGAAGAATCCACACAGAACCAAGCCAGGCACCCGAAGATGTTTAGGAACAGCGTCACCGCATGGACTGTGGGATCAGAAGAAGAATAACAAGAGTTACAACTGAAAACACTTCCTAAGGGCATGCATTCTTCCCATCTTCCCATGGCAAGCTCTTCAAACATGGATGCTTCTTACACAGGATTTGAAAGCACAGTGTACACAGTAGTGCATTTCAAGCAAAAATCCTGTGGGCTATCCCCATTCTCCTAGGCAGCTTCATGTCTAAGCCCAACCCATAGGTTTGCTTTCCTGAAAAGAAAATAGGCTGAGAATTTCTTGACCCAAAGCCCAAGAAGAGAAGCAATGTTTGTTAAAGACAAAAGCAAACAAACAAAACCCCATAGGTGGGGTCCCCAGAACACTATTCAGAAGGAGGGGACTACAGACAGGAACTGGGTTACAATTAGTAAACAGAAGCAAGTCTATGAGGATGACTTCATCTTCAGGAGTGAGCTGCTTTTTTTAACAGGGGAATAGCTTGATTCTCCACTCCACAGAGGCCACACAATGGTCGTGCCAGGGGCAGGATGTCCCCATGCTGCCAGCATGCTGCTCTCCCTAACCTGAGTAACACCAAGAAACACTGTAATCCTAAAGAACCACGCTTACCAGTTATAACTTTTGTTTACATATTTTTATTTTATGTGTTTGGATGTCTGTCTGCAAGTATATGTATGCACCATGTGCATGCAGGGCCTGTGGAGGCCAGAAGAGGGCGCTGCACTGAGGACAGAGATGCTGTGAGCCCACGTGGGTGCTGAGAACCAGTCCAGGGTACTCTGCAAGAGCAACAAGGCTCCTAATCCTGATCCATCTCTCCAGACCCCTACAGTTCCAACTTTTTAAAGTGATTTTGTAAAACTGTATTCATGGGTAGAATTTTATTATAAGAAATAAATTCCCATAAAATGAAAATACTATAAAATGTATATTATCAATAAAAATGTCAAACAACTATGACTTAGATTTAAAAAATTAAAAGATTATTAAATCTACTACAAACTCAATAGGCATCAAAAACTAATTTTAAAATCCCTTTACAAATCAAAATCAAAAATTTATGGAACAGGATAAAACTACTCCTTCTGGGTGCCCTGATGTATTCTCATCTAAACATTAGATAAATCAACTATAGAGAAACAGCACCAGAGATTGAAAGCAAATCTGCTGTAGCATTTAAGGGCTTTTACTTTAAAACCCATTCTTCTTTATCACAAAAAGAAAAACTGTACCAATTGCTCAATTACTACCTGAGTTTTAACCCTTGGGAAAGCTGGCTTACTAATGAAATGACTCAAAATCCTTTTTCCTCAAAGTAAAGTCTTTTCTTTAAAATAAAGGCTTAAAAATGGAACTAAAATTCCTGTGAAATGGGAAATCATTTTGTAGTCCTAAAGGACTATGGCTGTCTTAAGTTCGGTTGTGTGTGTGTGTGTTCTAATGTTAGCATGTTCTAACTTAAATTTCCATCTTCAAAAGAATAATTTTTTAAAGTTTATTTTCTATTTCACTTGTAGAAAGTGAGGTGACTGTATAGATCTATATAAATGTTTTAAAATCAAGTACAGAAAGTACCAACCTAACTTTTTGTAATATGTTACTTTTTCTCCTAGATGTTTTTAAAGTAACCATGATCAGTGACTCTTGCACTCAATAAAAGCCAGCCTGTCTTGGTAGCTGGTGCTGAAGCTGTCCACCTGAGCAGGGCACAGAAAGTGGGCAAAGGCTATGGACCCCACCATCTGTGTGTTAATTTCAGTGTCTATGCTGGTGGATGGTGAATACAGACCAAATGCTGGACATACCTTTAAGCCATCTTGTTCCCATGATTTGCAAAGTTAAGTTACAGTTTTTTATGTGAAAGCTTTATTTGCTTTATGAGGCACAAATCTATGTCTGCTGGTCTGAACTTGCAACTGCTGGTGCCATGTGACTCTTGATAAATACGGATTACAAAGAGACAGCTACAGGTGCGCGTGCATCTCCTCTGCTGCCTGGAGGCTGGTGTCCATGCTTTAGTTTTTGTAAATTCAAAAGCACATTCAAAAAGGTCAGGGTTTACTTCACAGTGAAAGTTCTAATTGCTTTTGTTCATATACAGGTTGCATTATCTGCTTCCATTTAGGAACCTTTGAAAACCCATCTTCAATGTATTCATTAAAATGGAAATCACTTCTGCATCTTGGCTTTTTGTAGCTGGGTCTAACCCTGGCCTCGAGAGACCAGCTATCCAGATAGTTTGGTACATAGTGACTTTGCTATATAATGTTGGACAATGCTGGGCAAAGCTTTAGCTTCTCTAAGACTAAACAATGTAGTACTTGGTGGAGGATGCAGTTAGTGCTCTTCACTGCCTAACAACAAGTCAGTCTCCCACAGCGCTAGCTCTATGACTGAGTATCAACCTTTCTGTCAGCCCTCAGATCCACACCAGGCCGATACTCCCGGAAGTACCCACTAAAGCAGTCTCTACTTAATGTGGGCAAATTCCTCAACTGCTCATACTTCATTTCAAGGAGTGCTTCTTTGAAACAGAACCCTAAGTAGAATCTTGAGTCCCTTTTTTAAAAAGACTGGCAAACTAAACAAAACTGAGAAAAACTGTAACTAACTGCATTACTGCTGAGAGACTCTGCAAGTTATGCATTCTTAAAACCAAATTGATTTTGAAGCCATTATCATTAGTACTTAACAATTAAAGTTAAACTAAAAATTTTTCCTACCCAGCCTCTATTTACTAAATTTATTATAGAATTTTCCGTCTACCTCTACCATAAAAAATCTGTTAAAGTTAAATAAATTATGCCTAAAATATTATGCCATTTTTAAAATTCATATATAAAAATGCATATATGACACAGAGAAATATACTAATTAAATAAGGCATAGAAACTGGTTAACATGTACATATATAGAATTTATCAAACATATAATACTATAGGCAGCAAGGCCAAATCTCAACAAGAAACTAAGAGTCTAAAAATAATAGCCAGCTGGGTGGGGTGATGTACACCTTTAATCCCAGCACTTGGGAGGCAGTCACAGGTAGATCTCTGAGTTCCGGGCCAGTGTGGTCTATGTAGTGAATTTCTGGACAGCCATGGCTACATAAAGAGAACCTGCCTCAAAAAAAAATTTAAAGTAATATCCACTATAATTTTTTGGAAGGCAGCTATGCTCACCAATATACCACCAACACAGGTCCACTGTAATTTTTAGACTGAGAGCAAATGTTCTTTTTTAAAACTGTGACATAAATAATGCCCAGAAAGAACTGCTTCTCATGTGGAGACATGAAGAATGCTCCTAAGAGTCTAAAGAAAATGATCACATCCACTCGAGAAGGCGGGCCCTAAAGCCTCACTAAACACACAGTGAAGCTCACACGCTTTCACAGCCTACAAACTACCTGCTGCCCCATCTGAACAGCCTCTCTCCTGACAAAGGCGTCAACAGGGCAGATCAGAGAGAAAGGGGAAGAGAGAAGCTGTGTGTACACAGTGGGCCTTAGCACCTCGCCATTCATTTCCTATTTCAAAGCATGTGCATCCCAGCTGAAAATGCGCTCTAACGTTTAATGAAACTGCCCTGCAGTATGCAATCTCAAGAATAAAAGTACTCATAGCCACTTGAACATGAGAAGTGCATTGTGCCCAAAGAGATTTTTAAAGTTACAGTTCACATTACAGCATCTCCATCTCTTTCTAAAACCAGCCACAGTGCTACATTTAACAGAATCTAAATGACACTCCTTTGCATAAAAATAGTATGCTTAATTTTGCCACAGCAAGTCTCGCCTAGATAACATTCTTCTAGGGAAAAGGTCTTCACAAAAGCCTTCCCATGACAGACAAGACACCGTTCATCAGCCAATGCTGGTGCTCCATGTATAGGCTTCCCTCATCCAGACTTGGACTGCTACCTGTTACACAACTGTTGTATTGAAATAGGGTGTTCAGTTCTGAAATTATGACTACTAAAATCTGTATGAAAAGACATTTAACATGCATTTTAAATGTATCACTTTCAAAAAGGTATCTACTGATGAAAATATGAACTCAAAAGGCATCTGTACATAAACATGATTGGTTCTATACTCACACATCCATAAGTAGTACATAAGCTTTACTGTCTTCTGGAATTCTACAGGAATGTCTACAGAAAAGTCTTGATAGAAACAAGGTCCCACAGGAAAATTGCTAGGAAGAGGTGGCCAATTATTTTTTCTCCCTGTAAGTTAAAAAAAAGTTACTGCAACAAATACATTGTGTTCTTACTTGTATGTCAAAGTACAGTGTGTTGTTCTGGTAGACTATGTACAAAACAGGACCACTGCTCCTCTCTACACTCTACAACCTTGAAAGCCAAGCTTACGTTTTCATTTTTTTCCTCAGATTAACATTTTCGAAACAATAAATGCTAATAAAATTTTCCAGTGTCATATACCATGTTTAACACATCTATGTATAAGAGAACCCAGGGACAAACCCTGAGAGTTTCCTAAAACAGGTTTAGTTCAAAGGCCAGGGCCATCCAATTCTTAAACTTCCATTTTCTCCTCAGTACACGAGTCCTTCAGCAGAATTCTGCTAAATCCCTAACAGATGTGCAGAGGAAAACAAGGTTCTCAACAACACAGACCAAAGAATCAAGTCTGGAGTGAATGACTGGGGGGATTCCAGCATCCTGAAAACCAGAGCAAATCAGGTGCAGTGTGAGGAAGGAGTGCGTGTCTGCATAAACAAAAGATGGACAGCAAGACTTGGGGAATGAAGTCAGCAACAAAAATTAAACATAAAGCACAAATTCAGACAAAAATACAAATAAAAATAACAACTAAAGTCACTTTCTGATATTAAATATATAACTTTTAACATTCAATTATACGTATTTTTACCTATCTGGACATTTCTCATAAAGTGAAGTATAACCCGCTGTTAATCCTCAGCATGCACCCTCAGTCACGCTAATTGTAGCATTAGAACTGGGGACTGGGATGGAACTCAGTGGCAGAGCACTTGCCCGGCCTAAGATGGGTCCTCAGGAACACACATGGCACATGACACCACATAAGAGTCTCCAACAGTGAGCAGCGAGGAACGGAGGCTCTGGAACAGAAGTACCCAAACCACTAGCTGACTGTGTGGTCTTAAGAAACTTCACCTTCCTTTCTTCAGAAAGTTAACTACTGGGTCACGTTTCCCAGGATGGTGCTGAGGATTTAATATGGATTAAAAGGTAAAAAAAAAAAAAAAAGTACTTCAATATACTAATATACTGTAAAATTCAATAATTAAAGTTCATCTCTTTGTTACTATCTTTACCAAAATATCTTTCATCTGTCATAGAAGTGATTAGTGTCAGTCAGCATTAAGAAAATAAGACACATTATCATTAACGATATCTCTCTCCTAGAGACACAATCTC
Organism: Chionomys nivalis; assembly: GCF_950005125.1. Lineage (NCBI taxonomy): Eukaryota > Metazoa > Chordata > Mammalia > Rodentia > Cricetidae > Chionomys > Chionomys nivalis. Next base: position 51,291,583 of record NC_080100.1, on the reverse strand, counting down.
TGATATTGCAATCAAGGAAATGACCCAGGATAAGCATGTCCTTGAGAGACCTGAGACCTAAACACTGTAAGACAAGGAAGAAACAGTCAGTATTATAGCCACCTAGCAACCCCTCCCCTAACTCCCCTCCTCCTTCCTGAGGCTGCTAACTTTCCTTCACCGGTTCTTAGAGTCATCTTCAGTACTCAGAGCCTGAAGAGATTCCACAGCATGTAATTCATCAGACAAATGCTTTCTTCACATTTTGACAAGTGTAATGTATCTGAGGAAAAGACCAATGATCCGAACAGGTCAGACTCCGAGGAGGGCGCACTCAGAGTTCAACGGGACTACTGAGAAGCCCACACCTACGCTCTCAGGTGCCTTCCTTTCTTCTGAAGGCCTTTCTCTTTTATCCTGCATGTTTAAGCCTGCATTAAGATCTTTCGTTTCTACCCCAGCTCTTTTTCAAAGAAAGAAAGAAAGGATTCGAGAGAGCCAAGGCAGAATTAAAGGCTCCTGGCTTGGAATAAAGTGAATGGATCCGATCTGTGTCTCACTTTCTGTGAGGACGCCAACACTCGTCTAGTCTATCAAAAGACCGTGCTATCATCAGGCAAGATCAGCGAGCTGTGAGTATCAAGGGAGCAATCTGCTGTATCTGACCTCTTTGCTGGAATCAGAAAACAGGGCCGAGGTTTATCACCAGACCTAGTGACTCAAAGCAAGGACAGACATTTTCATCCCAACTCTTTGGATACTACCATGCTGACTCAGGCTCTGCATCTCCCGTTCTCGGCGGTCTAACTCCGCGGCCTTTCTCTCTAGCTCTTCTTGGCGCTTGAGGAGTTCAGCTTGAGCCAAGGCATGTTCCTGAACAAAATTACCAACACACACACGTTACCAGACAGTCCAAATAGTCTAACATTTACATGCCCACTCTTATCTTTACCATGAGAGAAACCTCAGTTAAATGCACTTTCAAAATATAGGAATTCACTGAAGGCTATAGTTTTGGAAAATACTGTAGAGATATTTGATTCATTTTGCCTTTAGTTACGGAAGCCCTCAGAAGCAATATTAAGTCCACAGAATAGGAGAAAACAAACAATCCACCTCTCATTAAGAATAGCCAGAGAGCTTTTTAAAAACCTATTCTCTTTGGATGAATACCTTGCTCAGCCTAGATATAGTAGAAAGGGCCTTGGACCTTCCCTAAAGCAGTGTGCCTTACCCTCTATGAGGAGTAGATTAGGGAGGGAGTGGGAACTGGGATTGGTATGTAAAACTAAAAAAAAAAACAAAATTGATTTCTTCTTTTACAAAATAAAAATATTTTGCTTGTTCAAAAAAAAAAAAAAAAAAAAAAAAAAGGATAGCCAGAGAGCTGGGCAGTGGTGGCATTTGCCTTTAATTCTAGCACTCAGGAGGCAGAAACGGTAGATCTATGAGTTCAAGGCCAGTCTAGTCTACACAGAGAAACCCTGTCTCAAAAAAAGCAAAAAATGAAAAGAAAAAAAGTCAGAGACTGGGGCTAGAGAGACGGCTCATCAATTAAGAGCAAGCACATGTACGCTGTTCTTGCAGAGGACCTAGGTTCAGTTGCCAGCACTCACATCAAGTGGCTCATAACTACCCTGTAACTCCAGCCTCCACCGGTATGTGCACACATCCACACACAGCCACGTAAGTACATGTCATTGAAAACAATAAAAATTAATCTTCTAAAAACAGAGCGGCAAGACTCTAGGTGACCCTGTGAGTGAGTGAGGTGAGAAACAGCTGGGGATGGGCTGGAGAGATGGCTCAGCGGTTAAGAACATTGCCTGCTCTTCCAAAGGTCCTGAGTTCAATTCCCAGCAACCACATGGTGGCTCACAACCATCTGTAATGAGGCCTGGTGCCCTCTTCCGGCCTGCAGGCATACAAACAGAAAGAATATTGTATACATAATAAATAAATAAATAAATATTTTAAAAAAAAAAAAAAGAAACAGCTGGGGAGAGACAAATGGCATTCAGGATGACTCAGCTAGCTCGGAAAGCAGAGTCAAATGACAAGTAGACTCCACAAGAACAAGAACCGTTCAAACATCTCTGAAATGTCCTAAGATGCTGAGGGGACGGGGATGTGCTTACGACAGTCTGCTCTCTAACTCTGTGTTAGAGCAGCCATGCATTTCATATGCTGGCTTTCCTCGACACTTGCCATCTCCTACGTCCTCCTAATGCCCACTGAGTAGTGACTCGCTCTCTCCCAGTCATGCTTATTATTCTATTATTGTTACTGTAGTGGTAATAAACATTTCACTATATGAACTATACAATAAGATGATATATGATCTTCTAGTATTAATCTACACAGTTAACATGCACTAACCTTTGTGATCTGTGTGTAAGCTGGGTGTTCCTCTGTTGGCTTCATTATTGCTGGCTGGGTGTTGGGTACATTAGGCATTTTCACGCTGCCTGGTGGAGGCTAAAAAGGTAAAAGACAAATTATGTAACACAGAGACCCAAGCTTAACTTATTTCAAAAGAATCATAGGAAGCAAAGTCCCAAGGCCTGCCTGTCTCCGTGCCTTCTCACGGTCATGCTTAAAACGCCTCAAGCTCCGCACTGCCACTTCCTAACCCATTTACCAGTTTTGCAGTGCTCACTGCACCCAGGAAGAACAGAGCACAATTGGTTCCTTACAGTAACGACACCGTCAGACTAATGAACTGCAAAAAACAGCGGGACATAGGGCCATCTGCTTGTACCTGGGAGGCTAAGGCAGGAGCCCAAAAGCTCAGGAGCCTGAGAACATGAGATAAAAGAAAAGAAGGGGGGGGCATAAGTGAAGGGGAGATATGGAAGTTTACAATCAGCTCTTCCCTCTGAAGACAGACACATGTCAAAGGCCTGAAAATGTTAAGCTAGAAACCTGCCACAAAACATCACTAACACACCAAAGCTACAGAGAAACCCTGTCTCGAAAAACCAAAAAAAAAAAAAAAAAAAAAAAAAACCATCACTAACAACCCCACTTTGCCAGGAACACCAGCCATACATGAAGGTGGCTGCAGCACCTAGAGGAGATAGACAGCTGTAAGTCTGTCTATGAGGACTTAATAAACTATTACATACATACCTGGTGTGAACTTCAAAGAAAATGAGTCAACATTGCAGAAGAAAATGTTAAATGCTAAATTGAAATTTTCAAGATGAACACAGATTTATATAGCAAACTGTTACCAAAGGAATTTTATATACTTCTCTCTATTATTTGCCTCCCCAACAGATACATCATATAGCACTTTTTGTTGTTGTTGTTAATGTTTTGTTTTTGAGGCAGGGTCTCCTATGTAGCCCTAGCTGGCTGGAACTGGCTTTAAACTCAGAGATCTGCCTGCCTCTGCCTCCAGGTCATGCACCATCATAAAGGTATGTTCCACCATATCCTGCAGTAATACTTTTAAAAGTTAAAAAGGAATTGGGACCAGGTGTCATGTCACATGCCTGTATTCTCAGCCCTCGGGGGGCAGAAGAATTACTGCAAATTCAAAGATGGTCTGATCTACAGAGTGAGGTCCAAGCTAGAGTCCCCTAGACATTCTCTTGAAAGAGAACAGAACAAAACAGTGTGTAAGATCCCAGTACTCAGAAGGATCACAAGGTTGAGGCTAACTTGGGCTAAACACATAACATGACATATAAGCAATCAAGAGAACAGAAGCACAAGACCAAGCAGCTTGGCAGCACTTGAGGAAAACACAAAATCGCCCTGAAAGTCAAGCAGCTAAAACCTTTATCAGCACCCTGCTGCCTTAAATACCAAGCAGTCTGAGTGTAAGAAGTTGATGGGGCGAGAGACAGAAGGCCAACATATCCAAGTCAGAGTCATGGAGACAAGCCCTGCTCACAAACACTAGTGTGTGCAAGCCATCTTCACACTCAGTTCCTTCCCATTTGCACATGTCCCAGTGTGTTTGCAACTACAGGACACATGGTCACTTCAAGTCAAGCACAGTTGTGGAGGAAAACCTTTGCCCAACTGCCATGACAACTGCTCCTGATTCTCCTACGTCTCCACCTCTGAGTAAGAGCAGTAAACAATAAACCACTCTTGCGTGCGTGAGTGAGTATATACACACATGTGTGAGTGCCCATGGAGGCCAGAGGAGGGTGTCAGATCTCTCAAATGCAGTTACAGGAATTTGTGAGCTACCAATATAGGTGCTGGGATGCAAATTCTGGTTCTCATGACTGAGCAGCAAGTGGTCTTAACCACTGAGCCCCACTCCATGCCAAGACTGCCATTTCAGGCACAGGGAAGACCATACATTAGTAGAGAAACATAGCATGTAGTATCTAAAAGGCTACTTCAAGGTTCACTTAAATAACTATGTATTCAGTCAAACACATAGCTAAGCTAAGATATCTAAAAAGGCTGAAAGATACTCAACATCCTTAGCCATCAGAGAAATGCAAATCAGAACAACTCTGATATTCTATCTTATACCTGTAAGAATGGCCAAGATCAAAAACACTGATGACAACTTATATAGGAGAGCATGTAGGGTAAAAGAAACACTCCTGCATTGCAAGTGGGAGTGCAAACTGGTACAGCCCCTTAGGATATCAGTATGGTGATTTCTCAGAAAATAAGGAAACAACCTTCCTCAAGACACAGTAATACCACTTTTAGGTATATACCCAAAGGATGCTCAATAGTACCACAAGGACATGTGCTCAACTATGTTCATAGCAGCACTGTTTGTCATAGCCAGAATATGGAAACAATCTTAATGTCCCTCAGCTGAAGCACGGATAAGGAAAATATGGTACATTTATACAATGGAGTACTATACAGCAGGAAAAAATGTCATCTTAAAATTTGCAGGCAAATGAATAGATCTAGAAAACATTGTATTGAGTGAGGTAACCCAGACCCAGAAAGACAAATATTGTATGTACTCACTCATATGTGGCTTTTAGACATAGAACAAAGAAAAACCAGACTACAATTCACAATCCCAGAGAACCTAGACAACAAAGAGGACCCTAAGAGAGACATATATAGATCTAATCTACATGGGACGTAGAAAAAGATCTCCTGAATAAATTGGGACCATGGGGATCATGGATGAGGATAGAAGGGGAGGGGAGAAGAGTGGAGGGGAGGGGAGAAAAATATATAGCTCATTAAAAACATTTAAAAAAAAAGTCAGCAAACACCGAAAACAAAAAAAGACCTGAACACACTAAAATAATCAAATACAAACTAAAAAATATTTGTTAAACATGAGGTTAGTAAAAGCTTAACAAGGGTAATGATGGTCAAAGCTTGATAACAAATTGGTCTTCAAATGACTGTGACTCTGAACATGCTTGAGTGGCTACGTAAAGGGTAGGTGAAGTCCTGAGGGAAGGCGTGCTGATGATGGGGTGCGGCTATGTTAGGGACCCCAGTGCCTCACCATGGAAAGGGCATAGCCTTCCCTGGATGAGACTAGGGATAGAAAGTCCTCCTCTGGTGTTAAGTGTTTCAGAAGACTAACCAGTGTATGCAAGAAGTAGCAACTGCAGCTGTCTCCTCCCTCCATCCCCTCCTACACCCCCTACAGAGAGAACTGTTCTTGACCCAGGAAACTAGCTGAGGTTATAGCTGCTTCACAGTTGGTACTCAGCCCATTAACCTGAGTATGCCCACACGACCCCAGCCTTACTGTTTGTTTGTCTGGGTGTCTGTTCTTTCTTCATCCCCTTGTTCCAGTGAGGTCTCCAGGGCTGAGCTAGACCCGGCAAAACGATACAAGTGAAACTCTCTCCATACCTACTCAATATAGTTCTTGAGGTCCTAGCTAGAGCAATAAGACACCAAAGGGAGATCAAGGGGATACAAATTGGAAAAGGAGTCAAACTCTCACTGTTTGCTGATGATATGATAGTTTACATAAGTGATTCCAAAAATTCTACCAAGGAACTTCTATAAGTGAAACCTCTAAAACTTCCTTCAGAGAAAAGTGTTAAGTATGACAGACAAGTTAACTACAGACAACATTAAGATGAAAGGGCAACGAAGGAAATGGAAATGGGTCTAAAGAAGACACAGAGCACAGTGCAGAGAAACAAAACACAGAATACAGGAGTGGTTGTAGGCTTGATGATGGGGTTCAGGGGCCTGTCAACTAAGACCCAGGGGAGGAGATCAGAGAATAAAAGTCGGTGTCAAAGCAGGATGGAGAGATATGTACCTCACACTGAAAACTCTAAAACACAAACTAGGTCTTTAAGAGAATTAATAGACACATCACATCAAAATAACAAACCTAAAACTAAGGGATAGTAAAAGCATCCAGGGGTGAAGGAGACAATTCCTAAAGAAAAGAACGCCAGTGAGAACGTGAAATACTTCCTGACTGCAAACAGGGGAGCTCAGATACAGTGTGGCAATGAGATTCAGTGCTCATGTCGAGTTGTGAGTCAGTCAGGTTAGCATCTGAGAACTGTTCAGGTCAAGAGCATGCATCTCGGAACACTGAGTAAGTATCAGTCAGACTGAGAAGCATGGCCTCTCTTTCTATCCCATCTCTCTGCTCCCCACGGCCAACCCAGAAAAGTCATCTTCCTTCTGGTGTGTGAAGTCCTGCCTCACACCCAGAAAAGCCCAGAAAGAAGCAAAGCACACAGAAAGACCAAGAAACATCTGAGCACATGGCTAGGCCCACTAAGCAATGCCCCCCACACTGCTGTCCATTCTGCATCGTATGTGAGCACAAAGGTTTCCTGGGTTTGGAGGTCTGAAACCTTCATATGGCATGAACTTTGATTATACACATTAGCTGTGCTTCACTCAGGAGTGCCAACCATGAGAACAAGACCTGCATCCTACCACCTCCTACAGACATGATGTGGGATTCCCCTCTGCATGCTGTGAATACTGTTGGTTAATAAACAAGCTGCTTTGGGCCTGTTGATAGGGCAGAACTTAGGTAGGCAGGGAAGACAGAACTAAATGTGGGGAGAAAGAAGAGCGAAGTCAGAGAGAAGCCATAGAGCTGCCACTGGAGACAGCTGTGCTGAAATTTTGCTGGTAGGCCACAACCTCATGGTGATGAACAGATTAATGGAGATGGGTTAAATTAAGATGTAAGAGTTAGCCAATAAGAAGCTAGAGCTAATGGGCCCAGCAGTGATTTAAATAATATAGTTTCTATGTGATTATTTTGGGGCTGAGCAGCCGGGAACCAACAAGCGGCCTTCCTAACACCACAGACAAGACAAGAGGTCAAAGCACTGTATCATTAACTCTCACAAGGGAATCCTGCCTGAGACAGAGAAAGTGGAACCATGAGGGAAGTCTGAGGCCAGAAAGGTCTCTCACAGATGCTTCACGGTATCAAATCTTCACTTTGTACTAGACAAAACTCTAGACACAAAGGAGCACCAACCCGCCTGTATGGAAACGTGGATACTCAGAACAAGCGTGTGCACCAGTGTAAGGTGAATTCTACCCTGGACAAACCACTCTGGCAGCACTGAAAAACCTTGAGCACTAAGAAAAATCACGTGGAGATGGGTGGTAGGGTGTGCATCTTTAATCCCAGCACCTGGAAGGCAGAGGCAGGCAGATCTCTATGAGTTCGAGGCTATCCTGGTCTACAAGAGTGAGTTCTAGAACACCCATAGCTATAGAGAGAGACATTATCTCGAAATAGAAAAAAATAAAAAGGAAGGAAGACAAGACAAGAAAGAAGAAAGAAAATCACATGGAGAGACCAACACAGAACAAGCTGGAGAGGCCAGGATGAGAACAGACATGACTGTCATGCAGAACCACAGTCTGAAGGAGCAGATTCTACATCCTTCCCCATGGCAGATGAGATTTCACCTCTTAGGATACTTTTAAACATCTCTGGGAAAGTCAGGGGCTAGCATTCTTTAACACTTTACTTCTACATTTGCATATTCTGTGTGGATTTAGAAAACTCAACTAGAACCAATCGGTAAAAATTACAGAATGATCTACATTGCCTCAGCAGACTTAAGGACATTATAATAATAATCATGGTTATATAATTATAGATTTGATTATTCTATAATATATTGAGCTTTCTGCTCACGGGGAACCCCAAGGGCATTACACACACAATGACAACATTCAAATCCCTTCCTTCCAGGCATGAGAAATTTAAGGATTGTCTATGTCACATAAAAATTTACATCCCCTTGGTGATAAGATGCTCTTGCTGAAGACACTGCAAACATGGTCACAGGACATAACAAATGAAGCTAGGAATGTCCTCCCTGCTAGACTCTCAGGGTGTTAGGAAGTGCCACTCTGGGTGAAAAGTCATCAATGCTCTTAAGGCTATGCACTCCCACGAATGATTCTGAACAAGCCTGCCTCCCCATACTGTCATGGAGTGGGAGGGCTCATGGGGCTCAACCACTCCCAGTGGCCGATGGGAGGGGGGACACAAGTTCACGAGTGATACCACTGGCAAGGTACACCTGCTCCTGTGCACAGTCATTGCTCACACTCCTGCACACAACCCTAAGGAAACTCACTGGCCACACACAAAAGATGTAGAAGCAGAGAGAAGGCTAGCTGGGAAAGAGTGGAGATTGTCGGGGGAGGAAGATGACGAGAACGATAGGAGAACGGGAGAAATCAGCGTGTACACATACTGAGAATGTCATCACTACCCACTGGTATGCATGATCAATACGTGCTAGTGAAACATTTAAAACCACATGTTCTCCTTCCCCATGTACTAGAGTTTACACTCGAACCCCAGAACCAGCCCTATGCTTTCTCATGCTCAGGGTCTATGGGACGGTCTTTTGTACATTCATTACATGTTCCAGCTTCAGAAACCTTAAACACTTAGAAAATGTAGACTCTAGGCCTCACCAGAGACAACCTAGGGATTGAAAGAGAAGAAATGTACATTTCTAACTGGTCGACATGTAATCCTTACACAAGCAAACTTGGAGTTTCCTCAGGCAGCTTCCGTAACCACTAAGGCACGCAAACGAAACTGCTCTAAGGAATTCTGCAACTTTTTAGATCTCGGCAGCACTGACTATAGCTATGCTTACATGAATTCCCTTAGTTCTGAGAACAAGGACAGATATACATACTACCTAAGAACCAGGGCAAATAAACAGAATTACCACAATCAAGGGTGACAATCAAGGTTGTCCTGTGGCTATCACATGCATTAAGGGAGGAGGAAAAGAAGGAGAGAGGGAGAGAGGAGGCTGTGTGAAAACTACAGGCCAGTCATAACTACAGTGTGATGGACACACCAGAAGGAGAATGGTCAGAGAGGACAGGAAAAAAAGAACGACTGAAAATGTCTTCAGGTTAATGTCAGACAGCAAACCAGAGACCCAGGGAGCACACACAATACTCAGGAAAGAAATAAAACACACTCTACATATACACTGACATACTGGTCTCAAACTAGAGAAAATCAGAAAGAAAAACAACCTGAAAGTCAGACAAGGGACAAAAACCCAGCTTGCCTGAGAGCAACAAAGATAAATGTATACTGGAGGCAGAGGGTGGCTCAACAGGTAAGCGCACTCGCTGCTCTTACAGAGGACCTGATTTTACTTCCCAGCACCCACATGGTGGCCCAGAGGATCTGATGCCTTCTTTGGGTACCTGCAGGTACTGGCATGCGTGGGGTACACAGACAGATTTTTTTTTTTTTTTTGATTTTTCGAGACAGGGTTTCTCCATAGCTTTTTGGTTCCTGTCCTGGAACTAGCTCTTGTAGACCAGGCTGGCCTCAAACTCACAGAGATCCGCCTGCCTCTGCCTCCCGAGTGCTGGGATTAAAGGCGTGTGCCACCACTGCCCAGCCACAGACAGAATTTTTAAAAATATTTATATCTAACTTCTCAGACATCAGACAAAGAAGAGAGTGATGTCAAAAACAACTGAGGAGAAAATAAAGTCCCAAGCCTAGACTGCTGTATCCTGAGACACTATTCCTCAAAGCTGAAGAACATAGGACTTCTCACACACATCAAGGAGCTTGTCGATGTGCCTCTGGGAAGAAGGGAGACAATATGGGTCAGAACTTAGGATCTACTGAAAGGAAGAAGATCTGAGGAAAGGTCATAAGGACAAAGCAAAAACTTCTTTTTCACATTGTCAACAGCAAACAGTTGGTTTGAAATGCCAATAGCATAGACTCTAAGTATAGAGTCATATGCATATACTTCATGTATGTCTATGTTTATATACACACACATATGAGTGAGATGAATGACAGAAATAATATAAGGATCAAAGGGGGACTATTAATCCTGTTAGTATAAGGCATTTATATTGCCCATAAAGAGGTACAGAGTTTTTTGTTTACATTTGGATTTAAGTGGATTTAAAAACTCTAAGAAATAAAGTCATCAAACTTAACTTTTGTGTTAAGAAAGAAAAGAAAAGCAGGTTCATACAGGATGCTCAATTAAAAACACCAAGCGCCACAGACCAAAATGGGGGGAGGAAAGCAAACAGAAAACAGCATACATACAGGTGGCACCAGCCCAACCACACAGTTTCTTTGAATGTCGATGACGTAAGTACAGCGAGCAAACCAAAGATTTTCAAGATGGATCAAAGAGCTAGTGGAAGAAGATCATCCACTGGCGCAAACACTGAAGAACAGGCTACTAAAGAAAACAAGTGCCAGGATTAATTCTCAGGCCAGCAACCCCAAGAAGAGCAAGCCACTCGAGCTGGAACAAAGCAGGGAGCCCTAGCTGCTGGACTGTGAACTGAAAAGGAAAGGGACATTCTCTTTGCTTCACTGGTGATAACAAGAAAGCTAAGCTTTGTAAAATGCCTTGGTGCTAACCCAATTGAAGAAGGGCCTCAAAGGCCACTAAGTCACAGCAAGATTTTAAAAACCAAACCAAATCAAACCAAAAATACTCCAGTCAGCAGGAGAAAGTACTACAATGGCACATTACTCTCAAGATGACTAACTTCCTCATCAGATACCAAAGAGACATGATGGTAGTTTATCCAGACAGCTGAGCAGAAGTAAGTCCCTGTGACAGGCTAGGCTCTCTTTTCTCCAAGTTCTTCTAAACAGATATGCTAGAAATATGTCAGCATAATCTACATGCACACACACAAACACACATGCAGTTACTGGCAACATGAACCTTCCCTCAGGTTCACGGATACTTAATTCAGGAAGCAGTATCTTCAAGAGCTGTCAAGACACCAGGAAGGACTCCCACATGCAGGACAGATTGCAGAGTAGCCTGGGGTTGATCAGGAAGGTATACTTTTACAACTAAGCTCAAAAGGCAGAAGGAAGGAAATAAAGAAACCATAAACTGAAGTAAATACAATAGAAAAACTACAGATTAATTAAAACTACATATAAAATTAATTAAGCTATAAAAATAAGCAGTTGATCATCTTTAGGTGGACTAAAAACAACAGAGATGACTCAAAACTTAAAAACTGAAAATGAGGAATTACCACAGATGCCAGAAAAATTACAAGAACCATAGGACGTTCTTCTAAACAATTCTACACCAACAACACGGGTTAGCTGAATTCCTAGAGCAACAGCATGCACCAAGACTGGGCAAGCAGAAATAGAAAGCTTGAACAGATGATAATAAAGATGGAGCAATCATCCAGAACCTCCCAGCGTGAAGCTGCACAGGGCAAGAAATCCCACACCCGAGAACACCAGGCAATCATGAGTTAAAGCTGTTCTCTTCCTTTGTGGTTGTTCTGTTTTGAAACAAAGTCTCTCTGTTTCCCAGGCTGGCCTTAACCTCCTGACCCTTGTGCCTTCACCAGAGTGTGCCACCAGGTCCAACTACTGTATTTCTCAAATTTTTCCCAAAATTGAGCTAAAGGGAATATTTACACACATTTTATAAAGCTAATTAATTACTTCGACACCCAAGACACTAAGAAAACAAAAGCAGGAATAGGAGACATGAGTCAGTGGTCAAGGGCCCAGTCTTAAGTCTCCTAATGCTGTGAGAAAACACATGAGCAAAGCAATATGGGGAGGAGAGGGTTTACTTCAGCTTAGAGCTTGTGGTCCATTACCCAGGGAAGTCAGAGAGGAGCACTCTTACTGGCTTGCTCAGCCTGTTTTTTCACACAGCTCAGGACCAGCTGCCCAGGGCGGTCTCACCCACAGAGGTCACTAAGAAATGTCCAACAGATGAGCTTACAGGCTGGTGTTATGTAGCATTGTCTCAAGTTTGATTCCGCTTTGCAGCTAACTCTAGCTTGTGTCAAGTTGACATAAACCAACCAGAACAAGCACATTCTGCTTCTGTAAAGAACTGGGACTCAGTTCCCAGAACAGGGTTAGCAGCTGACACTGACCTGGAACACCAGCTCCAGGAAAGCAGATGCCGGCCTTCTTTTCTTCCGAGGGCACTGCACTCACATGTAAACGCACACACACACACACACACACACCACACCCCCACCACACTTCCACCATATATGCACACACCACACACATAGATCACGCACACACACACACCACACACAACAGAACACATACATCAAACACACCACAAACATACAAACCCCACACATATACCCCGTACCTCCACCGCATACCACACGCACAGACAATACACACAACCACACACCACACATATACACAAACTCACACAAAACATTACACACATCACACCACTCACATAAAACACCACACACAGAGACAACACATGACACACATACCATACACAGACAACACATACACGCAACCACTCATACAATATAACAAAACACACACATAGACAACACACATACATTCATACTACACATATACACCCACACAACACATACACACAACCACTTATGATACAACATCCACACCACATAACACACCACATAAAAAAAAAAAAAAACTAAAGAAGCCAGGTGGTGGTGGTACACACCTTGGTACACACCTTTAATCCCAGCACTCAGGAAGTAAGCAGAAGGATTTTGGTGAGTTCAAAGTAAGCATGGTCTACGGAGCAAGTTCCAGGACAGCCAGAGCTAGCTGTCCTGGAACTTGAAAAAGCAAACACACCAAACCAAAAAAAAAAAAAAAAAAAAAAAAAAAAAAAAAAAGAAACAAAACTGCAGGCCAAGTTCTCTAAGGAAAATTAATTTGTTCCCAAACCCTCAAAAGGACACCAGCAAACAAAATTCAACAACATACTTTTTAATTACACATCATGACCCATGAGATTTATCCTTGACCCATTAAGGCTGATACACTACATATAATAGTCAACATGACACACTGTGTCAACAGAACAGAAACTGAAAATCACAAGCCAGAGCCAGAGACCCCTGAGGGTCCGGATGTGAATCTGGAACCTTCAAGGGAGTAGACCTAAGCCAGGACCCCTGTGGGTCTGGACATGAGTCTAGAAACTCCGAGGAACTAGGCCTGAGCCAGAACCTCTATGGGTCTGGGCGCTGGTCTGGGACATCAAAGGGAATAGACAGAAACCTGAAACCTCTGGGGGTCCCAGTGTGAGTCTGGGAATCTGAGGGAGTAAGCCTGAGCCAGGTCCTCTGTGGTTCTAGGTACACCTGAGTCTGGGAATCTGAGGGAGTAAGCATGAGCCAGGTCCTCTGCGGTTCTGGGTACACCTGAGCCTGGGAACTCAGAGGCAGGAGACCAGAGCCAGAGACCTTGGCAGGACCAACCCCTAGGAGGGGATCCAGACCAGGATTTACAGAAAGAAGTCAAAGCCAGTAACTTAGGCCAAAGTAGGCCTGCGACAGCAAACTGCAAAGGAGCAAAGCAAAGCCCAGGAGCACTGAGCTACCTCCAGGAACATGGGGTAACCAATGAGGTAACTAGAACTGTGGCACTGACTGTACCATCTAAAACAACCATCTAGAAGATTTATCAACAGAATCTCAGATAGCCCCAGCCACACCTATTAGAGGAAAAGATGAGTAGAAAAGGTAAGAACACACGCAACACCGCAAAGAGCAACATAACACCAGTAAAGCCAAAAGACCCTACAAAAGCAAGACTTGAATAGCCAAATATAGATGAAGCAGAAGAAAATGACTTAAAAATTACTTCAAGAGAATGTTTGAGCCGGGCGTTGGTGGCGCACGCCTTTAATCCCAGCACTTGGGAGGCAGAGGCAGGCGGATCTCTGTGAGTTCGAGACCAGCCTGGTCTACAAGAGCTAGTTCCAGGACAGGCTCCAAAACCACTGAGAAACCCTGTCTCAAAAAACCAAAAAAAAAAAAACCAAAAAAAAAAAAAAAAAAAAGAGAATGTTTGAAACTCTTAAAAGAGGAAATGAGAAATTCCCTTAAAGAAACGGAAGAAAAGACAAATTAGAAGACATCAGCAAATCCCTTAAAGAAAACCAAGAAAAAGCAATCAAACATATGAAAGAAACTATTGAAGACTTGAAAACTGAAATAGAGACAAGAAAAAACATAAGCAAAGAAATTATAGAACAGAAATCATGAGAAAACCATTAGGAACCACAAACGCAAGGATGAACAATAGAATACAAGATATGGAAGAGAGAATCTCAAGTGCTGAAGATACATTAGAGAAAATAGACTCATCAGTCAAAGAAACCATTAAATCTAACAAAAGCTTAACCGAAAATATCCAGGAAATATGGGGCCCCATGAAAAGGCCAAATCTAAGAATAATAGGGATAGAAGAAGGAGAAGTTGTTCAACTCAAAAGCACAGAAAATATATTTAACAAAATCATAGAAGAAAACTTTCCCAACCTAAAGAAAGATATGCCTATGAAGATACAAGAAGCTTACAGAACACCAAATAGACTGGATACAAAAAAAGTCCTCTTACCACATAATAATCAAAACACTAAACATACAGAGTAAAGAAAGAATATTAAGAGCTGCAAAGGAAAAAGGCCAAGTAACATATAAAGGTAGACCTATCAGAATTACCTGATTTCTCAATGGAGACAATGAAAGCCAGAAGGATGTGGTCAAGCATTATGCAGACATTAAAAGACCACAGATGCAAGCCCAGACTATTATACCCAGCAAAACTTTCAATCACCATAGAAGGACAAAACAATATATTTATTCCATGACACAACTAGATTTCACCAATTCCTAGCCACAAACCCAGGCCTACACAAAATACTAGAAGAAAAACTCCAACCCAAGGAAGTTGGCTACACCAACAAAAGCACAGACAATTGATGGTCTCATAGCAGCAAATCCCAAAGGGAAAAATGCACAAATTAACATCACCAACAATGAAAACTAAATTAACAGAAGATAGTAATCACTGGTCATTAATATCCCTTAATATAAATGGACCCAACTCACCTATAAAAAGGCACAGACTAACAGATTGGGTACAAAATCAGAATACATCCTTCTTCTGCATACAAGAAACACATATTAACCTCAAAGACAGACATCATCTCAGAGTAAAGGGTCGGAAAAAATTCCAATCGAATGGACCTAAGAAGCAAGCTGGTGTAGCTATCCTAACATCTAACAAAATAGACTTCAAGCTAAAATCAATCAAAAGAGACAAAGAGGGTCATTTCATATTAGTGTCACAGTAAAGAAACCATCAAGAGGAAGTCTCAATACTGAACATCTATGCCCCAATTACAAGGGCACCCTCATATGTCAAAGAAACACTTCTAAAGCTTAAATCATACATTAAACCCCACACACTAATAGTGGGAGACTTCAACACTCCTCTCTCACCACTGGACAGGTCAGTCAGACAAAAAATGAACAAAGAAAAAAGAGAACCAACAGATGTTATGACTAAAATGTACTTAATAGAATATTCCATCCAAACAGAAAAGAATATACCTTCTTCTCAGCATGTCATGGAACCTTCTCAAAAGTTGACCACATACTTGGTAACAAAACAAACCTCAACAAATAGAAAAAATTGGAATAACCCAATGTACCTTATCAGATCACCATGATTTAAAACTAGAAGTCAACAGCAGTACTAATCCCAGAAAACCAACAAATACATGGAAATTAAACACTACTAATTGAATTAAACACTTGACCCATTGAATCATCAATGGGTCAAGGAAGAAATAAAGGAAGAAATTAAAGACTTCCTAAAATTCAATGAAAATGACCACACAACACACCCAAATTTATGGGACACAATGAAAGCAGTGTTAAGAGGAAAGTTCACAGCACTAAATGCCTACATAAAGAAGCTGGAAAAAAAAAATCCCACACTAGTGAATTAACAGAACATTTGAAAACTTTAGAACAAAAAGAAGCAAACTCACCCAAGAGAACTAGATGGCAGGAAATAATCAAATTCAGAGCTGAAATCAACAAAATAGAAACAAAGAAAACAATACAAAGAATCAATGAGACAAAGAGTTGATTCTTCAAGAAAATCAGTAAAATAGACAAACCTTTATCCAAACTAACCAAAAGGTAGAGAAAGAATATCCAAATTAACAATATCAGAAATGAAAAGGTGGACATAACAGACACAGAAGAAATACAGAGAAACATCAGGTCATATTTCGAAAACCTGTATTCCACAAAATTGGAAAACTTAAAGGAAATGGACAGCTTTCTGGATAAATATCACTTACCAAAATTAAATTAAGATAAACAGATAAGGGCTGGAGAGATGGCTCAGAGGTTAAGAGCACTGACTGCTTTTCCAGAGGTCCTGAGTTCAATTCCCAGCAACCACATGGTGGCTCACAATCATCTATAATGAGATCTGGTGCCCTCTTCTGGCATGCAAGCATACATGGAAGGAATGTTGTATATATAATAAACAAATCTTTTTTAAAAAGATAAACAGATAAGCAAATTAAACAGACCTATAACTGCTAAAGAAATAGAAACAGCTGTCAAAAGTCTCCCAACAAAAAAAGCCCAGGACCAGATGGTTTCAGCGCAGAATTCTACAAGACTTTCAAAAAAGAACTAATACCAATGCTCCTCAAATTGTTCCACACAATAGAAACAGAAGGAACATTGCCAAACTCTTTTTATGAGGCTACAATTACCCTGATAACCAAACCACAGAAAGACATTACTAAGAAAGAGAATTACAGACCAATCTCACTCATGAACATTGATGCAAAAATACTAAATAAAATACTAGCAAATCAAAATCAAG
This sequence comes from Chionomys nivalis, assembly GCF_950005125.1. Lineage (NCBI taxonomy): Eukaryota > Metazoa > Chordata > Mammalia > Rodentia > Cricetidae > Chionomys > Chionomys nivalis. Next base: position 51,274,462 of record NC_080100.1, on the reverse strand, counting down.
AACACATCAGAACCACCATCCACCATGATCAAGTTGGCTTCATCCCAGAGATGCAGGGATGGTTCAACATACGAAAATCTGTTAATGTAATCCACCACATAAACAAATTGAAAATAAAAACCACATGATCATCTCATTAGAGGCTGAAAAAGCTTTTGACAAAATACAACATCCCTTCATGATAAATGTCTAGGAGAGAGCAGGGATACAAGGAACATACCTAAACATAATAAAGGCAATATACAGCAAACCAACAGCCAACATCAAACTAAATAGAGAGAAACTCCCAGCAATTCCACTGAAATCAGGAACAAGACAAGGTTGTCCACTCTCTCCATATCTATTTAATATAGTTCTTGAGGTCCTAGCTAGAGCAATAAGACACCAAAAGGAGATCAAGGGGATACAAATCAGAAAAGAAGTCAAACTCTCACTATTTGCTGATGATATGATAATTTACATAAGCAACCCCAAAAATTCTACCAAGGAACTTCTACAACTCATGAACACTTTCAATAAAGTAGCAGGATACAAGATTAACTCAAAAAAAAAAAATCAGTAGCCCTCCTTTACACAGATGATAAAAGGGCTGGGGAAGAAATCAGAGAAACATCACACTTCACAAAAGCCACAAATAGCATAAAATATCTCGGAGTAACTCTAACCAAACAGGTGGAAGACTTATATGACAAGAACTTTAAATCTTTGAAGAAAGAAATTAAGAAGATACCAGAAAGTGGAAAGATCTCCCATGCTCTTGGGTAGGTAGAATTAACATAGTAAAAATGACAATCCTACCAAAAGCAATCTATAGATTCAATGCAATGCCCATCAAAATTCCAGAAAAATTCTTCACAAACCTTGAATAAACGGTACTCAACTTCATATAGTAAAGCAAAAAAATCAAGGATAGCCAAAACAATCCTGTACAATAAAAGAATGTCTGGAGGCATCACAATTCCTTGACTTCAAACTGTACCATAGAGCTACAGTACTGAAAACAGTCTGGTATTGGCATAAGAACAGACTGGAGGACCAATGGATACAACTTTCTGCCTCCATGTATACCCACACGCCAGAGGAGGGCGCCAGATCTCATTACAGATGGTTTGGAGCCACCATGTGGTTGCTGGGAATTGAACTCAGGACCTTTGGAAGAACAGACAGTGCTCTTAACCACTGATCCATCTCTCCAGCCCTGGAGGACCAATGGAACTGAATAGAAGACCCGGATATCAATCCACACATCTTGGAACACCTGATTTTTGACAAAAAAAGAAGCAAAAATATCAAATGAAAAAAAGAAAGCATATTTAAGAAATGGTGCTGGCATAAGTGGATATCAACATGTAGAAGAATGAAAATAGACCTATATCTATCACCATGCACAAAACTCAAGTCCAAATGGACCAAAGACCTCAACATAAAGCCAGCCACACTGAACCTTATAGAAGACAAAGTGGGAAGTACACCTGAACATATTGGCACAGGAAACCACTTCCTAAATATAACCCCAGCAGCATAGACACTGAGAGAAACAATTAATAAATGGGACCTCCTGAAACTGAAAAGCTCCTGTAAAGCAAAGGACACGGTCAACAAGACAAAACGACAGGCTACAGAATGGGAAAAGATCTTCACTAACCCCACATCAGACAGAGGTCTGATCTCCAAAATATACAAAGAACTCAAGAAATTGGACACCAAAAGAACAAATAATCCAATAAAAAAAAATGGAGTACAGAATTAAACAGAGAACTCTCAAGAGGAATCTAAAATGGCTGAAAGACACTTAAGGAAATGTTCAACATCCTTAGTCATCAGAGAAATGCAAATCAAAACAACTCTTGAGATTCCATCTTACACCTGTAAGAATGGCCAAGGTCAAAAACACTGATGACAACTTATATAGGAGAGGTAGTGGGGAAAAGGGAACACTTCTGCACTGCTGGTGGGGATGCAAGCTGGTATAGCCACTTTGGTTGTCAGTGTGGCGATTTCTCAGAAAATAAGGAAACAACCTTCCTCCAGACCCAGTAATACCACTTTTGGGTATATATCCAAAGGATGCTCAATTGTACCACAAGGACATTTGCTCAACTATGTTCATAGCAGCATTGTTTGTCATAGCCAGAATATGGAAGCAACCTCGACCTCGACCCTCGACCGAAGAATGGATAAGGAAAATGTGGTACATTTATACAATGGAGCACTACACAGCAGAAAAAAAATAACCACATCCTGAATTTTCATGCAAATGGGTGGAAATAGAAAACATTTTTAGTGACGTAACCCAGACATAGAAAGACAATTATCACATGTACTCACTCAAAGGTGGTGGTTTTTAAAACATAAAGCAAAGAAAGCCAGCCTATAAACCACAATCCCAGAGAACTTAGACAACAATGAGGACACTAAGAGAGACTTACATAGGTCTAATCTACATGGGAAGTAGAAAAAGACAAGATCTCCTGAGTAAATTGGGAGCATGGGGACCTTGGGGGATAGTTGAAGGGGGGAAGGTAGAGGCAGGGATGGGAGCAGAGAAAAATGTAGAGCTCAATAAAAATCAATTAAAAAAAAGAAAAAAGAAAATCACGTGATCATCTCAATTGACATAGAAAAAAATGTTGACAAAATCTATCATACTTTTTTAGCAAAAACTCTCCTCAGTTCATACTGAAGGAAACTCCCTCAGCATACACAAGACTATTTGCAAAATCTCCACAGCATTCATGGGGGAAAGCTAAAAGTTTTTCCACCAAGACACCATACACGACAAGGAGGCTCAACTCTTGCTACTTCTATTTAGCTCAGTACTAGAAGTACAATAAAGGGCCATAGGCACGAGAGAATATGAATCCAAATCAAAAATGTAAAATTATCCCTTTATAGCAACAGCAAGACTATATGTTGAAGTCACTATGAAAACATTAGAACCAAGAGATGAACACAGGAAGGCTGTATGCAGAGCCCCCAGCAAGGCATTAGCATTCATTAGCCTGACTGGAAAAGAAACCAAGAGTGACTCCATTCGTGACGGCATTAAGAAGATATCTAGGAATAAACTGACTGTAAAAACTGAAGGCATGACTTTGTGGAAACTACTCAGGTTATTGGCAGAGGTGACCGAGGACAGGGGTGCTTGACCGAGATGATGGGACACAAACCCTCTTCCTCTGTGTCCCAGCTGTGAGGTGAGTGGTTTTGTCCCACCCAGCATGATATGTCGCCTTGCCATAGGCCTAAAGCAAAAGGGCCAGCCAATGACAGCTAGGCCCTCCAAACTATGAGCCAAAAGAAAGCTTTCCTCTGTGTACAGAGAGAATCGTGGGTATTTGTTATAATGACAAAAAACTAAGCTATAAAACACTGATGGGAAAAAATGGAAGAAAAAAAAAACAATTGAAAAGATGGACCCACACCTATGGTTCATAATGATTTTGTTAAAGTGTCCATCTTACCCAAAGCAGTACATAGCCCAATGTAAGCCCTGTAAAATTCCATTAAGATTCTTCACAGGAGCAGAGAAAAAAACCCTGATGCCTGCACAGAACTATAACGTCCCCCAACAGCAGATACATCATTAAAAAATCATACTTCCTGACTTGAAGTTCAAGTTACAAAGCTCCAGTAATCAAAATAGCACGACTCTCCCAGAAAAAGGCTTAAAGAGGCCAGAAAAAGAGTACAGCGCAAAAATCAATCTAAGCACATATAGTCAACTGGTGTATATGTGAGAGAGAGGGAGGCAGGAGGGCGGAGATCAAAGAGCAGCTTTCAGTGGTCAGTTCTCTCTGCCCTGTGGAGCCTGGGGCTCATACTCAAGCACTGCCTGTGGAGTCATCTCACTGACCTTTTGATGAGGCCACTGACAGAAAGCGGGGAGAAGACAGCCTCTTCAACAAGGGTTCTAGGGAAAGATCTCCACGTGGAGTCGGCAATCCCTCTTCAAGTATAAACCGGGAGGAAATACAACCATTTCTCAGTATCTGCATCCCTGGCCTGTGTAACACTACTGACAACAGCACAGATGGACAAAGAAATGGCAGTCTGTAATTATTTGGCTCTCAAAAACAATGTAATTTTGCCATTTGTTATATTAATGCGTCCATAGGATATTATGCTAAGTGAAATAAACCAGACACAGGAAGAAAACTATTGCATGATCTCATTTACACATAAAATCTAAAAAGAAGTACAAAATGGTGATTACAGAAGACGGGGAAACTAGGGTAGCAAAGGGGAGATGTAGGCCAGAGAAGAGCAAGAAGTAAATTCCTAAGACAAGCCGGTCCACTGCTGTGAAGCCCAGCAGCTCATGGGAGCAGATGCACAGACCCACAGTCAACGTCTGCTGGCACTCAAGGAATCATGTAGAAGAGGGGCAGGAAAAACCGTAGGAGCCACAGGGGTCAAGAACATCACAAGAAAGCCTGGGTCAACCAACCTGGGCTCCAGGAGCTCCCAGAGATCGAGCTGACAATCAGGGAGCCTGCATGGAACTGACCTAGGCCCTCGGCATATGTATTACAGTTGTGTGGCTTGGTCTTCTTGTGGGGCTCCTAACAGTGGGAGCAGGGGCTGTCTCTGACTCGGCTACCTGCTTTGGGGACCCTTTCCTCCTACTGAGTGTCTCGTCCAGCCTAATTGTGAGGGGGTGTGCTCATTCTTACTGCAACTTGATACGCCATGTTTGGTTGATATCCCTGGGAGGCATGCCCTTTTCTGAAGGGAAACAGAGGAGGAGTGGACCTAGGGGAGAGGAAAGCTGGGGCGAGGCTGGGAGGGGAGAAGGGAAGGTACACTGTGGTGGGGATATAATATATGAGAGAGGAATAAGTAAGTAAATAAATTTTAAACATTAGAGGCGACATAGGATTGGAGAGATGCGGTGCCGAGGGTGTGTCCAGCTCCCAGGACCTGGTGCCCACTCTCCCGACCTTCACAGGCGTGCACATGTGCACATGCCACACACAGATAAACAAAACCTTAAAGAATGTAAAGCTAGTGAGACTGACGAGATCACTCTGGGTACTGAGTTGAAACAGACTGAAAAGCACAGGAAGAGATGGTGAGAGAAACGGGAGACAGTTTCTAACTACTGCCTTGTCACACAGAATGTGATGAGAGGAGAGGACATGGGTGAACAAGACCTGGGAATCTAAGAGCAGGACTGACATTCTGGAGGCCCCAGAGGCCCGTACCAACAAGACAAGTGACTGACATTCAGTCAGAGGGGAACAACCCTAAAGCTAAGGGTGTAGTCGGGTAGAACCCCAATCCTACGACGAGTGCACAGCCCTATGTTGTGTAAATACATTATTGTAGGGGCTACCCTCCCAGCCACACTGCCACTAATTGCATGGGATCCACAGTCCCGCTTATGAAAAGTCCATCACAACTAATCCTGTGGCTGACACCACTCCCTCACGGAGCGGGTGAGGAGGTCATCAGGGCCTGCCAGATATTCCAGCCACTCCCCCAGTCACCTGTATGCAATTCTGCTCTAATTGCATGTGGCAGTGGAGTCTTGGGGAGATGGCAGGGTGTACAGGCTGGGGAAGACTGGAGGACGAGGGCTATGGGAAGTTGTCATCCGCGCTGGCTGAAGACTTTCCAGTGCATCTGCTCTGGGGCAGATCAAGTGCCTGTCAGTCAACCCTCACCTAGGCTCAGAAAGGAAGCCCATTGAACTTCTGCCCTCCACTGGCACTGCATGAATATGGTATAAGACATGCATGCGGGCAAAACACCCATACACATAAACAAATCTAAAAACATAAAAATAAACATGCTGCACAAGCTGCACCAAGTTCTTTGATAACAATCTTGTTCCTGGTTCTGAAGTAGTGCATCTGCTCAGAAAATCCAGAATTGCTAAATTTTAAACAGATTCTCATTAAAGTCTACCTCCCTAAAGACACCTCTTTTAAATAGCCTTTCTGGGACTATAAAGTCTCAATATCTAGGGCCATAATTTACAATTTTATGTTTCATTTGTCCTACATATATCTTCTTTGCAAGTATGTAGAATTAAAAAAAAAATAAACCCACTTAGGTGACAAATTTTCCAAGGCCAGGACTTCTACTCCTTAGTCATCTGTCTCTAAAGAGAACAAGGTGTGTGTTGGGTAGTTTTATGCCAACTTGACAAAAGTTAAAGTCATCTGAGAGGAGGGGACCTTAATTGAGAAAATGCCTTCACAAGATCAGGCTGCAGACAAGCCTGTAGGAAACTTTCTTAATTAGTGATTCATGTGGGAGGGCCCAAGCCATTGTGGGTGGTGCCATTCCTGAGCTGCTGGTCCTGAGTTCTATAAGAAAGCAGGCTGAGCAAGCCATGGGGTAGCAAGCCTGTAAGCAGCACCTCTCTGTGGCCTCTGCATCAGCTCCTGCCTCCAGGTTCCTGCCCTGTTTGAGTTCCTGTCCCGACTTCCCTCAATGATGGAATACAATATGGACCTGTAAGCCAAATAAACCCTTTCCTCTCAACTTGCTTGTGGTCATAGTGTTTCATCACAGCAACAGTAGCCCTGACTAAGCCAGGGTAAAAGGCAAAGCTTTACAAAAAAAAAAAAAAAAAAAAAACAGATGAGTTACTGCTACTTCCAAACCAGAAGTCTTGTGTCTCAGATAATTTCCTAAAAAAAAGAAGAAGAAACTTAAAATACCTATTTGGAATGTCACCGTGAGAGTTTGATAAGATAAAGTAGATAGCATAAGATATCAGACTCTCATTCGTTTAGAAATTCCACTCATTTTTTAGGATCTATATGCCTGGAACAAGGACCAAATACATTTTTCTTTTTCATCACAAGTCAACAAAATAAGACTCTGAAGAAACTCCTCAGCAAAACCTACATCATCTTTCAGAATAATTCTCTACACTATGAAAAGTATCCACCAGGAAGAAGTGGTCACCAGGCAAGGATCATTATGGGCTGGTGAAAATCACATGCACACCCAGGTATTTGTGGATGACGAACACTTTCAGAGTCACAGCTGTCTACAACAAGGGACCTGCTGAATAAAGTGTGCACGATACTAACACAGATTCAGAAGATAGCATTATTTGCTGAGGAGAGCTACTTCAATAGTTTTAAAATCTGGGTCAAATATAATTATCAAAAAGACTTTAGTAAAAAGCCCTACATGCAACTGGTTACGACCTTAACAGACAACACAACGTAGTCCTGTCTACCCTCTTAACGTGCACGTAGAGCAGCGGACACCGTCAGGGAGTTCTTCTCGTACCCCTAAGTCACACAAAATTTTGAGAGGAAGAATATTCTTTTCTAGAGCAAGCAGATTTCCAGAAGGAAACCACTACAGCAGAAGTCGAGTCCTGCTCAAACACTGTGATTCAAACGACAAGCACACAATTAAGTTCCAGACACAACCCCATCACAAGAAAGTCTCCCCCAGGGCTTGAGATGGCTCAATGGTTAAGAGCACTGACTGCTTTTCCAGAGGTCCTGGGTTCAACCCCCAGCACCCACATGGCAGCTCACAACTATCTGTAACTCCAGTTTCAGGGGGCCCAAAACTTCCCATGGCAAAACACTAATACATATAAAATTTTTAAAAAGTAAGAAAGAACACATCTCCCCACATTACTACACAGACAACACAGCATCACTGGGCACAGTCCTACTTCCCAGTGTTCCAAGCACTGTACAGAAGTTCATATAACACAGGTTAGCACTTTACTGAATGGAAGAGGAAATCTGTGTAGTTTATCTAGAACCATCATGGTAATTTTTGGTTACCAACAAAGCCTTTCTCATAAAAGAAAAATAGTCCTAACTTGTTGAATTCTAAAGAACACATGCATTCACACAGCTTATCTGATACCCCATGAGCTGGAAAGAAACATAATTAAAATATAATCCCCTATTTAATTTCCACTTAAACATCTAAAAGAAGTGCGAGGTAAAGCAATCTTACCGTTCTAGAGTCTGAGAAGGGATTGTATTCATCGAGTCCTGGGGGCACATTTCTTGTCACCTGTGTAACAGATGGGTCCTGGAAGAAAATTTGAAGGAGAAAAGAAAATTTAAGTTATCTATTACGACACAATTTTGATATTTAAATACAATTTGCTTTATCTGAACCTTTGGTCACCCAGCAAAATAGAGCAAACAAAGTACTGTCAAATATATTCAACATTTCAACAAAGGTAATAAATATTTAAACCCACAGCCTTCACACCCTCAAAGAAAACAAATAAAACTTGGGTTAGAGGCAAGACAGCTGCCGTCTGTCCCTCCTACTGTTGTGTGGCCCTGACTGCCTAACTCGCTCAGATTAAACCCACCGTCTTTAAGACTCACAAAGTGCACACCTCTTACCCCTTTATGACACAGGGTCTCACTCTACAGTCTAGGCTGGCTTTGAACTCTTGTTAGTCCTACTGACTCGGTCTCCTGAGTGTTGGCCATTACATTCATTAGCTACTATACCTGGCTTCATGATCTCCTTTTTATTTCTGTAATGTTTTATTATTTTTTATTAATTTCATACATGAGTAATTTATCACTTCCACCCCCTTCATCCAAATCCTCCCGAATACGTGGTCTCTTCTTTACTGTTGTCACACATGTATGTGTACATCTATATGCTTGTGTGTATACACACACAGAGAAGTATGTAGGTGTAGAGAGATCTATGACACATATGTATGTATAACCTACTGAGCCCATGTGCTCATGTGGATATGTAGCCAAGGCTGGCCCTGACATCGGACGAGCTGTGTGGGAACTCACCCCTGAAGGAAACCAATTCTCCCTTTCAGCACTCACTGCCCACCTATAGCTTTTTTTCTAGAAGTGGGATTTTAAAATAGCACCTTCAAAAGTTTTCCCAATTTCAAATCTGAATACATTATAAATCATCTAGAGCACTGGAGAGTGTTCCCTCTTATTTTACTGTTGGCGGAGACTGCTCGTTCATTCCCAGCCACCCAGACCTGAAATAATCACATAGAAACTGTATTAATTAAAATATCGCTTGGCCAATCATTTAGGTTGTATTGTTAGCTAGCTCTTATATCTTAAATTAACCCATTTCTATTATTTTATATTTTACCATGAGGCTCATGGTTTACTATTACTGGAATGCGGATGTCCTTCGACGGCTACAAGTGTATCCCTGACTCCACCTACTCTCTCCTCCTCTATCTGCCTAGAACTCCCACCTTGCCCTATTCTGAGCTGCAATGGACCCAAAGCAGCTTCTTTATTAACCAATGGTATTCACAGCATCCAGAGGGGAATCCTACATCACTTTACTCTACACCAGCACAGCTATTACTTGTCTGTAGTTTATTTTTCTGCATGGTCCTAGACCTCTTCCCCCTTTCCATATATACTAGCATACTATCCTAGCCTTTCAAATATCTGAATATTAGGCTTTCCTATAACAATTACTAAATCACAAAATTCTATTTTACTTCCTTCAATTATGAATGCCAAACACAAATTTAATGAACATGCCAAATAAAATCAACTACATATTTCATGAAAAATACAGTTCACAAACTGAAAACTGTTTCCACTTTCACCTGACAGAGTATGTAACAATCAAACGAAATGCACTACACCCCAAACCCAGACTAATTCGGCAGTGGCGTGGGGCCTGAAAAATCTGTGCTTTGTTTGTTTTGTTTCAAGACAGGATTTCTCTGTATAACCCTGGCTATCCGGGAACTTACAGATCAGGCTGGTCTTGAACTCAGAGATCTACCTGCCTCTGCCTCCTGAGTCCTGGGAATCCAGGTGTGTGCTCAGCAGCTAAGAGCATAAAATGCTCTTCTAGAGGACCTGTATTCTGTTCCCAGCACCCAAAGGCAGCTCACAACTGTTGTGGAAATTTCTTTCTGCCAATAGTTTTTTGGGAATCAGCCTCAGGTCATGGCTTCTATGTGCAGATGTGGTGCTTTATAAGAGAGAAGAAAAACATTTAAATGTTTTAATAATCCAGGATTCTGTTGATGTAGGATCCGATTGCTCCTGGCAGCACAGATCTATTCCCGAGAGAATGTTAGGGACTGAAGTCACTCCACTTAAGAGCTTGTTTTCTTCTTGGCAAAACTGGTCTTTGGGCAAAGAACTGTCCTTGCCTCAACTACTGACAGTATGCATGCTGTCCAAACTGACCAAGCAGGATACAATCAAAAGGGACTGCTGAACCTTGCCAAGGCAGGGCAAGTCAGTCTTTTGAATCTTCCTGCTTCTGAATATGGTCTGTCAGATATTCTAAGCCTGAGCCAAAGTCGGTTGCCCCAATGTTACTGTGAGACTTGGGTGACTATCCAGGTAGTCGGCTGTTTCTGGCATTACTTGCACCTTTTGGAAGTCGCTTGCTTGCACTTCCTGCTTAATTATCTTCTCAGATCTTTGATGGGGTTGAAAACTAGACAGTCACAGCTACTATCGTCTCATATCTTAACTAAGACATTTTAGGTACAAGACTTATGGACTCCTCAGGATAGGACAGCTATTGGAATAATCTCTCTTAGTTGCCTATTACCCATAGACTGGGCATTTAGTATGTGTTTGTGTTTCTTGCTTGATGTTACTCTTATTGGTTGTAGTTCTAGTCTGGTGTACGTTATTACCCTTTCTTTCTTCTGGACAATACTTGATATTCTTATTATTTATAGTTTTGTATTGGGTTTAAAACCTTCTTATTTAGACAAAGGGGGAAATGGTGCAGGAATTCCTTTCCACCAATGGGGTGTGACTTCTGTGTGCAGATGTGGTCTTATAAGGGAAAAGGTCTCTCTTGCTCTCTCTTATATGGTAGTCAGAGGCCGTTGCTTCAGCACCCCCAGGGCAGAGGACCATGGTGCCTCTCTACCTTATTGTTATTCATGAGTATTCCCCAATAAATAATTGATATCCCTTTATTTCGGGCTCTCATGGACTCACCCACGCTTACACACAACCATCTGTAACCAGTTCCAGGGATTCCAGCACCATCACACAGACATACACAGGTAAAACACCAGCGCATATAAAATAAAAATAATTTTTTTAAAGAAAAGAGAAAAGAAAAAGGAAATCTGTGATTCTGTCATGGTCTTATGTGATACAGCTTGTATGGGGATCCATTGCTTCTTCAAGCACAACTCCAGCCCATTTTCCTTGAACACAAAGTCAGCTTTTGAAAATGTAAAGTTAATTTTGTGGTTTCCTTCCTCCACCCCTACCCATTTCAGATTTTTACAAGCTTCCTCGCAATTTTAAGACTAGATTCTAATTCCTTAGATAAAATATATAAGGCTTCTGACCACGGTGGCCCCTACCAACTCTCAGTCACCTGGGCATGTGCTCTCCCTTAGAGAGAACCTGTACAGCTGGCAGGAAGGCTTAGCAAGGACCTGCAGAGACTGGACCTGACTCTTGCTCATCCCCCAGCACTATTTAGAAACAAAGGCAAGCAAGCAGCAAGGACAAAGGAAAGCCAGTGTTAGCCTTGAGGCTGCTCAACAGCCTGGGGAGGGGTTTCCTGCCCTGCCAAGTTTATCTACAAGTGAGAGAGGCAGGCATGAGAGAGGGATGCCGCCAGGAAAAAAGTAAGAAAATGAGAGCATATGCATCTCAATCAAAACTGTCAACTTGCCTTACTGAACTGAAACCTAAAACTCAAAGATTCCAGCTACCATCTCCATACCCACAAAGCCAGCACCTTCCAGGTCCTTCCACAGCTCCTCTAGCCCATCTTCTTCCCCCAAGGGTCAGTCCAGCGCTGGCCTCTTCTTTAAGAGGCAGTCCGAGTATTGCCTCACCTAACCACCTTCCTTCTACCAGGCACTTCATCCCAAGCCTAGCGCTCACACAGCCCCTGCTATCTACCATTATTAGCATTGAGTCTACTGACCAGTGATGGTTTTCATGCAGGTCTTTTCTCCAAATACGATGATGGCCTATGTTAATTAAGAACTGAGTTTTGACAGGCCTGGTGGACCCGACTTTGATCCCAACCTGAGAAGACAAAGGCAGGCAGATCTCTATGTGCTATTGGCTGTGTTTTCACTCTTTACTCTTTGGGGAGCTTGCCACCCAGCTCCCACATAAATAGACATGGAGACTTATTATTACTTATGAATGCCTGGCCTTAGCTTGGCTTATTCTAGCCAGCTTTGTTTATTCATGCGAGCAACAGATGAACAAAGGGACATAGGAATGAGTCAGTCATGGTCAACAAGGAAACCAGCAAGCCCCTAGGACTGACTAACAAGGTGGAACAGAGATCTAGAAACTATCAACAAAACTATTAAAAGTAGCAAATCCCTCTCGATGCTAACCTCAAATGGAAACCTTAATTTATGCAGAGGAGGCTTGACTTGGTTAAATCAGATGGAGGCTGGTGAGATGGCTCAGTGGATAAAGGCAGCCTGCAGTCTGTGTTTGATCGATCCCTGGAAATCACAGAGGGAGGAGGCGAGGACGAATGTCACACAAAGTTATCCTTTGACCTCCACATGCACACCATGGCCTGTGCACACACACAAAAAAAATAAATAAAATTTATAAAACAAGATTCAGTTATCATAGTCTTAGTTAAAAAAATAAGACAAAATAAATAGAAGGACTCAAAGAATCCCTATCTGTAGATGACACCATTCTTTACCTAAGGGGCTTTGGGGCTGCACAGAAAAGTTCTTAGACCTGATAAACACCGTCAACAATACAATATAAAAAGAATAAGTAGCGGGGGCTGGAGAGATGGCTCAGAAGTTAAGAGCATTGCCTGCTCTCCCAAAGGTCCTGAGTTCAATTCCCAGCAACCACATGGTGGCTCACAACCATCTGTAATGAGGTATGGTGCCCTCTTCTGGCTGCAGGCATACACACAGACAAATACTGTATACATAATAAATAAATATTTCAAAAAAAGAATTTAAAAAGAATAAGTAGCTTTACTACTACCAGAAACAAACTTGCTAAGCAAATAATTTTAATAAAATTCTCATTCACAATGGCTTCAAAACCATAAACTACCTAAGCATAAACCTCCCCTCTAAGGTGAAAGTTCTCCATAGTGAAAACCTGAAAACACTAAAGAATGAAACTGAAGAGGACTGGGCAATTTGACAGACTTCCCAGCCTACAAACCACAATCCCAGAGAACCTAGACAGCAATGCGGACACTAAGAGAGACTTACACAGATCTAATCTACATGGGAAGTAGAAAGTAGAAAAAGACAAGATCTCCTGAGTAAACTGGGAGCATGGGGACCTTGGGAGAAGACTGAAGGGGGGAGGGGATATGCACAGAGGGGAGCAGAGAAAAATGTAGAGCTCAATAAACATCAACAAAATAAAGAAAATATTTACATATATGTATATGCACATGTACAACTCACAAAACTAGAAGGGACCAGGAGACGGAGAAGAGAACTCGGAAGAGGACAGAACACATGCGGCACGAAAGCAAAGCAGCATTCGGGAAACAGAGAAGGAACCACAGAGGGCGTGGGGGAAGGCAAACAAGAACACAGCAAATTGGTGTGCGTGTATGAAAATGTATAATAGAGCATTGCTTTATAAACTTAAAGCGTAGCAAGAAATACTTCCAAAAAGTAAAAAGAAAAAACCTGCAGGCCTTCTGGGTTTGTTGCATTTAATCAGACATGCCTGGTGATCCTTCTTTGGGTCGTGTTAACTCCTAAACAGAAACACTGAGAGGAATTCTTCACATTAATAATCGAAACCACTTCCTCCGAGGAGTAAGACTAGGAAGGTTGTTCGCAAACGTAGATGAAAAGGTATTCCACGCCATTCACAGGAGAAAACCAATGAAAAGTATTCTGATGCAATCATCACCTCCCTCCTACCTCCTAGCCAGGAACACCCTGGGAGCCTGGCACAGACTCAGCAAGCTACAAAGGAAGCAGGATTCTCAGACATGGTTCATAAGAATAGAAATTGTAACATCTACATTTATCCTGTGAGCTACAGTTTCAGTTTCACTTCTAGGAATCCAGTCCAAGAGTACACTGGGAGCTGGGCGGTGGTGGCGCACGCCTTTAATCCCAGCACTTGGGAGGCAGAGGCAGGCGGATCTCTGTGAGTTCGAGACCAGCCTGGTCTACAAAGGGAGTTCCAGGACAGGCTCCAAAGCTACAGAGAAACCCTGTCTCGAAAAACAAAAAACAAACAAAAAAAAGTACACTGGGTAAATATATAATATCAAAAGACTAGATGGAGGCTTCTTCCGTCTGTCAATAGACAAAGGCCCACGTACATGAAGTATGGACAGCTGCATCATATGCAGCTTCAAATGGTATAAAGGGATAAATGAACTTCTGTAATGTAGTGAAAGAAGGAACAGTATAAGCAAAATGTTGATTTTGAGAAAGGAAATAAAAATGAGTATGTGCAGAAGGAAGTTTCTGTCCTGCCTGGTCCCGCAGTTGTTCAGTCCCAGAGAAACACACGGTCTTATATTAATTATAAACTGTTTGGCCTATTAGTTCAGTCTTCTTATTAACTAGCTCTTACAACTTAAATTAACCCATAATTATAGTCTAAGTTTAGCCACATGGCTTGGTACCTTTTCTCAGTAAGGCATTCTCATCTTGCTTCCTCTGTATCTGGGTGGTGACTGACTCTCTGCCTTTCCTCTTCCCACAATTCTGAGTCTGGTCACCCTGCTTATACTTCCTCTCTGGCTACTGACCAATCAGCATTTTATTAAACTAATATGAGTAACAAATCTTTATAGTGTACAAGTATTATACCACAGTAAGTATGTATATTTTAAAGAAATAATAACCCAGTGATCCCCTAACGGAGGAGTAAGGGACCCCCAGGGTCCCAGGTTCAGAAGCCAAGTTCACTGCACATACCTCCTTTATAGCATTTATTTTGGAGTCATTGTTAGATAACAAAATCAGCTGAAAAGCGAAAGGACAAAAGCAGAATGTACCTAAGAAAGGGGAATATTCTTTGATTGGGAGCAGGGTCTCACTGTGTAGCCCTGGCTAGTCTACAGTTCACTAAAGGGAATAGCATGGCTCTGCCTCCTAAGGGCTGGGATTAAAGGCATGCACCACTGCACTTGGTTTGGTTATTCTCACCCACGATTTCCGCCATCAGCGCTTCTCTGGATGCCATTGGAGTATAATGACTTCCAACTCTGAGTTTTCAAACGTATACACCCACTTTTTTCAACTACTCCAAAATTCACCTTAAATTCTTAAAAAGAACAATCAAGCATATAAATAAATGTGTAACTTATATCAATGAGACTCGGATTTTAAAAAATCCAGTTTTCTACAGTTACTGAAACCAAAATGTACATGTTCCCTTCCACAATAATCCAGGTCAATGTTAACTGGCAATTTGACAGAACTGCCGAGCAAACTCCCCCTAGTCTCTGGAACCTTCCCTGGTATAGTGCTAATGACAGAGCAGTAGCATGAGCATACAGGCAGGATACAGCAGAAAGGAGACTAAATTTTAAAAGGACAAAGAACTCACAGCTCACCGGACAGTGGTGGCACACACCTTTAATCCCAGCACTCGGGAGGCAGAGGCAGGCGGATCTCTGTGAGTTCAAGGCCAGCTTGGTCTACAAGAGCTAGTTCCAGGACAGGCTCCAAAGCTACAGAGAAACCTTGTCTCTAAAAACAAAACAAAACAAAACAACAAAAAAAAAGAATTCACAGCTCTGAATTATCCATAATTAATGCTTCTTGTTTGGAATATGGGTTTCATATTTCTTGGAGTTTTATTTGTTTCTTTCTCAGACAAGGTTTTACTAAGTACTCAACCTAAGCTGCCCTCAAACTTAGGGCTGTGGTCCTCTTGCCCTCAGCTGCCTGAGTTCTGGGATTGATTACAGATATGCGCTACCAAGTTCAAGTTTGTTTTACTAACTGTAAGTAGTACAGAGAGGCCCATAAAGCTGAAGCTTTACATAACAATGCTCTTCTAATGCCTGCTATGTAGCTAGCACCTGCTCATATGACTCCAAAAGCCCATACAGTCTGCTCAGAAACTGGATCAAGATGCAGATGCTGGGTGGGTGCAGCAGAGCATGCCTTTAGTCCCAGCACTCCAGAAGCAGATGTCTCTGAGTTCAAGGCCCACCTGGTCCACATAGCCAGTTCAGGTCAGCCATGGCCACACAGTGAACCCTGGATTTAAAAAACAACTGTAGATTTTAGCACTGATGTTTAGGCGCCCCAATACTTAGGAAAAGAAAATGCTTTCTCTTCAACATAATGAAAATGAAACTGTTTCCACTAATGACATAGTTCCATCTGTGTCACTGAATCTCAAGCTTCAGCAAACACAGGAACTACCTAGAAAGGTTATTAATAAAATTCAAACTAGTGAGTGCCACTCTGAATATCACCTATTTCTGATTCAGTCAGTCCTGGATGGAGACTGAGAATCGATTAAAAAGGAACTCTGTGTCTTCTTGACCAAAAGGAACACACCAGCTTCCTATACTTCATTAACTTCCAGATAAGGACGTCTTCAGAACTCAGCTAGCACTGCACACACACCACAAGCTGTCACTTAACTACTGAAGTAGAGCCAAGGATATTCCAAACTTGTTAGTATTCATTTAAAAAAACCAAGAAACAATATGAAAACAAGAGTCCCTGCCAGTTACAGAATCTAATGTCTATCGAATGCAATTAGCTTCCCGCTGTCTTTATGTCAGTGTCCTTACTTTCAGGGTGGTGTACCTTCATTATATTCTCATTGCTCGCCTGGGTGTTTAGTCCTTGGGAGTCCCTCCCAATCTCCAAAGTTCTCACTTCCTTAAAAAAGTCTCCTATGCCAGGCATTCATTTTGGGCATTTCTTAGTGTCCTGTATCACCTGGAAGACTAAAGTCTGGCAGAGAACTTCCCCTTCAGTTGGCAGGGTGGAGCTTGACCCAGCAGACAATCCACCTGGCTGACATAGCAACGCAGCTTCTTGTCTCTGTAGGACACCCCGCTGAGTTATAAGCAGTCCAACATAAAAGCCATCACACAGTCATGTACTGTGTGCCTCTAACACGGGACATGTCAACGCCTCAAAACTTGGGTGCTGCACTCTAGCAGGCCAGAGCATTAGAAAAGAGTCCAGTCCTGGTCCTGACTCAAGTCCTGGTCCTGACTCAAGTCACCTAAGGAAATTTGATCATCACCCCACCCCGCTGCAGCCCTGCATGTCAGGCTATGGACTGTGTCTTGACTGTTTGGAAAGCGAGCTGACTGCTCAGATTCCACTTAGAAGACAGGAGCGTGGAACAGAGCACTTCATAACTGAACTATACTTCATGCTCTCACCAGTAAAAGGAACCAGACTGCTCCTATGCTATACATGCTAATACAATTCCTGCACATCAAAAGGGCTCAGTTATAACCTTGGCTGCTACCATTATCAAAGGTAACAAAATAAAAGCTCTCCTCTTATTTACTGACAATTTAATACAATATATAGCATGTCTCAGGGAAACAGCCACAGCCATCTTCTGAGGCAGTAGACCAGCAACGGTTCTTTCCGCAGCCCTGGTGCTGTGCCATCCCTATTGTCTTAGCCACATGAGAAGAAAAGGCGCTCTCCTCCCAGCCAAATGAAACAGTCTTTAGAACTGAAGAGGCTGTAGATTAGACAACTGCTCACTGATCCAACTAGATTGCATTTCTTAAGGAGACCAAATAGGAACTACAGACATTGTCACCAAGTAAGGAACAGCAAAAGCTGATCATAGTCAAAGGAAGAGATGCTGTTGTAATGAAGTGATCACAGGGGCCAGGGAGATGGTTCAGGGGGTAAGAGAACTGGCTGCCCGTATGGAGACACATGCTGGTGTGCAACACCTACATGGCCACTCACAACCACAACTGTCTTCAACTCCAGTTCCAGAGGATCCAGTGCCCTTTTCTGTCCTCCCCGGGCACCAGACATACACAAAGGGCACTTAGATAAATGTAAATATTCATATACATAAAATAAAAATAAATATTCTAGGAAACCAAATACAACCATCTTTAGAAATGGATGTGAAGGGAATTTTTTGTTGTTTTTAATATTATTATAGGGCTGGAGAAATGGCACATACTGCTTTTCCAGAGAGCTGGAACTCAGTTCCCAGTATGTATGTCAACTGCTTACAATCATTTGCAACTCCAGCTCCAGCGAGTTCTAAAACCTAGGCCCCCACCTGCACACACATGCACCTTCCCACACACGTGCACATGCAATTAAAAAGTAATACAAATAAATCTTAAAGTGGCCAGAAAAGGAGCGGAGAGCAGCAGATAGGCCCTGCGAGGCGCCAGTGACTCATCAGAGAAAGTAAGGGAAGGGGTGCAGCAGCCCCTGTTGTAATGGACAAGCATGACACCTTCCTCAATGCCATGCACTTAGTTCCAAAGATGGGCCTCAGAATGGAGGTAAGAGGTGGGAGGCCTAATGGATGAGCTTTTCAATGTGCAAGCCTGTTCACACCGTGCCTAGAGATGTGATTGGTAAATTGAAGAAAATTTTGCCATTCAAAAACTTTAAAATAATTGGAACTAAAAACTTACTTATGGCTAGAAGTGACAAAGATAAGTCAATCTCCAGCATTTACATGGACGACAGCTAAGGAAAGGAGACTTTAGATTGCTGCTGTTCACATTCTTTGATCACATGCACCCTAACCTACATTACAGCAAGCAAAAGCATCGGCTGCTGTTATACTTGACAAAAGCTCTGAGAGATCTCAAATCAGTCATTATAAGGGCTGAAGAATGGAGAGGAAAAGTAGGGGAAGTTCACCAGTTAATAATAAAGGGCCAAATTAACAAAAGAAAAAACCTGTTCCCACATTCCTTAGAGTTTGTCTAAAACCCTAGACAGATCTACTACCATGAACTCAAACCAAATAGAAGCTACCAGAACTTAAAGCTTCTGATGGACTCTTTGCCTGTCTCAGAACTTTCCTGTTCTTTGTGAGCCACAGAGTGCTTGCTTACCTAGCATGCATAACTCCTTGAGGGTTCTAACACACACACACGCACGCGCGCACGCGCACACGCGCACACGCACACACGCACACACGCACACACGCACACACACACACGCACGCACACACACGCACGCACACACACGCACACACGCACGCACGCACACACGCACGCACGCACGCACGCACACAATCAGGAGAGAGGGAGTAGATGATTCCACCTTTTCTTTAATTGTCACTATAAAATGCCTTGGGCTTACACGAGCCACGGACGTATTGCCAACTGTAAACCTAGCCTCACACTTGGCTGCTGGCACTACAGGACCTGTCCTTCACTAGCTAGCATCTTTTATTTCGGACATCTCTGCTCTGGAGTCTGGGTTTAGCACAGCACTGTTTTCATCCAGACCTGTGCTGTACCATGGGGTGATCATTAGCCACACACGGTTGTTGAGAAGTAACAAGTCCCAAAGAGAGGTGCCACAGGGCTAACGCACCAGATTCTGCCCTGCAGAGACTGTCCTCGAAACAGCAGTTCCCTAGAACAGGTCTACTCCAAATTCTGTCACTCCTGAGTTAACTTAAATAAATATTTGGGGGCTGGAGAGATGGCTCAGCAGTTGAGAGCAGTGGCTGCTCTTACAGAGGACTTGGGATCAATCCCAGCACTCACATGGCAGCTCACAACTGTCTGTAACTCCCATTCCAGGGCATCGGACATTCTTACATCAATACACATAAAATAAAATTAAATAAATTTTAAAAAGAAAAAGAAATGTTTGACTAAATTTCCCTGTCTGTATATAAAGAGGTGAGCTATGAGACCACAGAGGCCATAGGTCCAAGACTTTGCCTTTTTGGACATTACAGAGCAATCAATTATTCAATTCCTCACTGTCCTTTAAAACAGCCTAGGATGCCAGACGGTGGTGGCACACGCCTTTAATCCCAACACTCGGGAGACAAGAGTCAGGCAGATCTCTGTGAGTTCAAGGCCAGCCTGGTCTACAGAGCAAGCTCCAGGACAGGCTCCAATGCTGCACAGAGAAACCCTGTCTCGAAAGCCCCCCCCCCCACCAAAAAAAGAGCAGCCTAGGAAACACCTCAGGACATATTGTTCCTGCAATGAAAATGTATTATTTCTATCTTGACCATTATATTTCCCAGATGAAGGGTAGATGCTCTGATATCATCTTCTTATCTCTAGCAACAGACTAAAGGGTATCTGAGTAGCCTTAGGTGCTCTGTACATGTTTGCCCAGTACCTTACTCCTGTTTCACATGAGTGGAAACAGCCTCGAGGAAATAAGCAAGCATGGTCATTTTTACCCCAATGTAGTAGCAGTGTGCATAGCTCTGCATAATTATGAAGACTGAAACGAGGAGGCTTCATCTCATGTTAGACAGTTAATTAAAAGCTGTGCATATACTTTACTTGACATTGCCAGAATGTGCCGCTGAGTTCATGCAAATCACGTTAACTATGTGACTGAAACAACAGAGTCTGGCAAAGGAACTGGATGATTATGCGCTGGCCAATGGTAGCAAATGCCACTGAGGTAAAGGGGTTTTGTCACTCCAAAAAATAAATAAATTTTTTCTTTTTTGTTTCCTCATGCAACTCTGGCTGTGTAGACCAGGCTGGCCTTGGAACTTAAAGGGATCCCTCCTACCTCTGCTTTGTGGGTGCTAGGATTAAAGGTGTGTGCCACCATACCCAGCAGCCACCATTCCAGACTGTATATACTATTTTGTAGCGTTGTATGTAAACTACATGAACTTCCATCAATACAGACAGTACTGTTAGTATCAGGCCAGACGCGCGCTTGTAGTCTCAGCTACTCAGAGGTTGAGACTACAGGAGTTCAAGGCCAATTTGAACAGCATAGCACAACTCCATCATAAAAGGAAATTAAGGAGGGAGGGAGAGGGGAATAGAAAAGATGTCTAAAAATAGACCAAAACCCAAACCAATTACTTCTTATGGAAATAAGTAGGCCAAGTGACTGTTTAGACAGCATCAAAATGTCTGGTGTTGCAGTCAAGTATTTTAAAGGTACTTACTTATTTGCTTAAATTTAGCTTATTTTATAAGTATGCTTGGTTTTGTTTTTTGTTTTGTTTTTTTATTTTTTGAGATAGGGTTTCTCTGCGTAGCCTTGGTTGTCCTGGAATTCACTCTGGCCTCAAACTCACAGAGATCCTCCTGCCTCTGGATCACAAGTTCGAGGCCAGCCTGGGCTACACAGAGTGGCACCCAATGTGATGGACTAAAGCCACTTAAAAACCTGAGAGGGTTTAAAAAGGAGAGAGAGAGAGAGAGTTTAACACAGCTTTTTGCTGTTTGCTGGCGGCATGCCACAGAGACATTTTCCTGACTCAGTGATAGCAGCAGGAAAAAAAAAAGCCGCGCCATTTTAAAACGAGGCTTCCTGGGCCCTGCCACCAGTGAGAACTCCGGGCTACGGAGCATTTGTGGGCCCAGATATTTCTGTGCCTACTCGGGGTTGGGAGGAAAGTATCTGAGATCATGCACTTGGCTCAGCTCTTCCTGCCTGGGCAGATGGCAGGATCAGGCTTCGGCAGGCCGGAGAGCATGGCAGATTCCAGCCGCCATACAGAAAGATGTTTCCAGGCTGCATAGTGCTCTGCGTGGCAGATTTGGCTGTAACTCAGAAAGAAAGAGTCCCGCACGCTCATTCTCAGAGTTAAAGTGCTGAGTGCAGCTCCTACCTGGTGGCCCCAGAGCTAGCAGAAATGGTACGTCCACCATTTTGAAATTGGAGAGAGGTGGAGCCAACTTCCAGAGCAACCAAGCTGTTTAGCATTTTAAAAGCTCTTCAAGACAGTGGAGAATTAAAGACAATACAATAGGACAGATTCAGACATAAAAGACCTCTAAATGGGTCATAGTGTTAAATAAAGTACATAGGCTTGAGAGAGAAAAAGAAAAAGAGTATAGAAAGTCATAAAGTTAATGCTTTAAAAAAAAGAGTAAAGTCTTTAAAGAGACAGAGTACAGATAATCATAGTTTAAAGGAAGAAAAAATAAGCAGCGTAAAAATGAAAAATTCACAGAGAGTCTAGATTATGTGTATTATTGTGGTTTCTTTAAATTTTTGACTGTAAAGGAGCTAAGTACAAAGAGACATTTCATTGAATGGGCTGCTAAGCTAAACCAACATGTATATTATAAAGGTATCTTGACTTCAGAATTTGGGTCTAAGGATATGATGCTTCGGAAAAGAAGTTCTTCTTTTGTTTTCACAGAGGATGAGACCCTATGGATTACTTCTAGACCAATATGGTATGATAGACCATGCCCTCCTGAAAGGTTGCTGTGAACACCCTCAAAAAATTATTTTGCTCAACTGCTAACTGAGATGAACCTAGCACACAGGTTATACCATAAAAGACCTGATTAACGGTACCCCCATACAGCAGGAAGAAGTTTGAAGAGAAAGAACTGTGCCCATATCCCCAAATATTGTTTATGAATGTTCTTTTACATTTAAAGGGGGATATGATATAGATATGAATAATTTGCACTGGTATAAATCTTGATTTACTGATACTAATTTAAGGTCAATTTTGTTATATGCATATTTCTGATCTTAATTAAGGTATTGTGATTGTGTAGTTCATTTTAAAATGTAATGTATAATTAGGAAATATAGGTTATTAATGGCTAGTCATCTATAATAGTCAAGTTTGTAGTCATGTTAGTTAGATTTTCTAGATGTGCATAGATACATTTCAGATAGGCATTCTTCATATCTTTCAAAGACTACAGAATATGGCATTTAAGATGTTTTAATAACTTAGGGCTTTTCTGACAATGAGACACATCTGCTCCTGGCAGCACCAATCTACTTCAAGAGGAAGATGGGTATCAAAGAGGCTCCTTATGGAGTTGGTTAGCCATTTGGGCAAGAAACTGCTCTTGCCTGGGTTGTTGCATAAACTGGATGTAAAAAAACCCACAGAGAGAGGACTGCTGAACTTGCCAAAAGGTGAGATGATCCTTCGGGGTTCCTGTTTCATGAAAGAGTCTGCAAGACATTCTGTAGGACACGAGAAAGTGACTGAAGTGTCTTTAAAATTTCCTGCTTCGTGAAAAAGTCTTCTGGATACTATGGGCCTGAAGGCCAAAGATGGATGTTCCAACAGTACAGAAAAACTTCGGGTAACCTATCCAGGCAGCGAGATGTCTCTGTCATTTCTAGAGTTTTGGAAGTTGCTTACAATGCACTTCCTGTTTACTTAGGTAATATTATATCCTTCTGGAATCTTTGATGGAATTGAAGAATGGATAGTTATAGTTTTATTTTGTTATGCTAAAAGATAAAATAGATCTAAATATTGTAACTGTAATTCTTGCTTGATACCTGTTATATGTAATTTTACTATGTTAAAGTTAAAGACTTCCTTTTTGTTTAAACAGAAAAAGGGGAAATGGTATAGGAGGTTCTTCTGTATTTGTGTTGCTTTCATTGGTTGAATAAAAAACTGCCTTGGCCTTTTGATAGGGCAGAATTTAGATAGGCAGAGTAGATAGGCAGAGTAGACAGAACTGGATGCTGGGAAGAAGGGCAGAGTGGTAGACGCCATGGCTCTCCTGCCCTAGATGGACACTGGTTAGACTCATGCCGGTAAGCCACAGCCACGTGGCAAAACACATTAATGGAGATGAGTTAAACTAAAATGTGAGAGTCAGCCAATAAGGGGCTGGAGATAATGGGCCAGGCAGTATTTGAAATGAATACAATTTACGTGTGGTTATTTCTGAGCTAAGCTAGCTGGGCGGATGGGACACAGTCTGCTGTTCCTCGTACTACAGGGATTAAAGGCGTGCGCCACCACCACCAGGCTGTGTTTGCAGGTGCACCATATGCAGACCTGTGCTTGCCCTCATAGGTCAGAAGAGAGTGTCAGCTCCCCTGGAACCAGAGTTACTGATAGCTGTGAGTCACCATGTGGTTCCTGAGAATCCAAGCCAGGTCCTCTGCAAGAACCAACAAGTGTTCTAAACCACTGAGCATCGCTCCAGCCCCACTGTTTGAGGCAGGTACTTACCCTGTAGCCCTGACTAGCTATCCTGAAACTCACTATTTAGCCCAGGCTGACCTGGGACTCCCAGTAACATTCTATCTCAGCCTCCCAAGTGCTGGGATTACAGGCATGATCCACAGAACTGGTTTAAACACTTTACAAAGTAACTTTAAATATACAGTAAGCACCTCTATAATATACAACAGTTAACTCAGAATGAATCAAAGCCTCAAAGCCCCAGTGCAAACGTTAAACTATAAAATAGAAGAGAATACAGACATACCTTTCACTACAGTGGGTTAAGCAAAAATTTCTTATCTATGACAGCAAAATACAAAGAAAAAAGTAAAAAAGACTTCACCAAAAATTTTTAAAGTCACACTGCAAATGCCATTGGGGGGGGGAGGGAGGATAAACAATATAATGAATATCTAGAACTGGGGGAAATGTTGTGAATCATTTCTATGATGTGTGTCTGTGTGTCTAGAATATATAAAGAACTCACACAGCTCCATAGTTTAAAGAACACAGGCATGGGATCTTAATGGACTTCTTCAAGAAGGGAAACAAACAGCAATAAATAAGGACGTGAGAAAATGCCTAGCATCATCAGGCATCAGGGAAGTACAAATACAGGTTATGATACCACCTGACAACTTCTAGACATAAAAAGAGAAGCATTAGGGCCAGGCGGTGGTGGCGCACGCCTTTAATCCCAGTATTTGGGAGGCAGAGGCAGGTGGATCTCTGTGAGTTCGAGACCAGCCTGGTCTACAAGAGCTAATTCCAGGACAGGCTCCAAAAAACACAGAGAAACCCTGTCTCAAAAAAAAGCAAAAAAAACTATACTCCCTGGGCTCCCTGCAGGGGCTCTACACCCTGCATACTGCCTCTCTCTTCTCGTCCCACCCAGCTTGCATCCAGAACCCTTCTTCCTTCTGCCCCCTTTCCTCTTTGGGCACATAACACCATCCAGCTCAGTCTGTCTGGTGCTGGGGGCAAATCCTCAGGGCAAGTAGGCAGGCGAGACTTCCTTTGTTTCACTGGCCTGCCTGCACCAAACAAGGTAAGGGCTTTGTTTACGAACTACCCAACCTGCACGGAGATCTGATCTAGGCACCAGGAGAGACACCAGCAGGGTGAGTTTGTGACCGGCGGCGGTGGAAGCAGCCCTGGACAGGGAACTCTGAAGTTCCTCATCCCCCACCCTATACTCCCTGGGCTCCCTGCAGGGGCTCTACACCCTGCATACTGCCTCTCTCTTCT
The DNA here is from genome assembly GCF_950005125.1 of Chionomys nivalis. NCBI lineage: Eukaryota > Metazoa > Chordata > Mammalia > Rodentia > Cricetidae > Chionomys > Chionomys nivalis. Next base: position 51,249,176 of record NC_080100.1, on the reverse strand, counting down.
TGTTCCACCCAGCTTGCATCCAGAACCCTTCTTCCTTCTGCCCCCTTTCTTCTTTGGGCACATAACACCATCCAGCTCAGTCTGTCTGGCGCTGGGGGCAAATCCTCAGGGCAAGTAGGCAGGCGAGACTTCCTTTGGTTCAATGGCCTGCCTGCACCAAGCAAGGTAGGAGCTTTGTTTACGAACTACCCAACCTGCATGGAGATCTGATCTTGGCACCAGGAGAGCCATCAGTGGGAGAGCTAATCTGGGTACCAGGAGAGCCGTCTTTGGGCACGGAGATCTGATATTGGTACCAGGAAAGACATCACTGGAGCCCCAGGAGAGCTATCACTGCAGAGTGCCACCACTGGGAAGGTACATCAGTAGGCAAGGAGACCTGATCCTGTAAAAGAAGATCCATAGGGGAGCATTCGGAGAAAGAGATGGGCAGGCGCCAATGCAAGAATTCACCCAACAATCTGAAAAACTATATGAAACCACCAGAACCCAGTGACCTCACAACAGGAGGACATGAACACCTGAATCATGAAGAAGTAGATAAAATTGACTTTATGAAAGTGATTGACGCCCTTAAACAGCATGTAAAAAATGCCCTTATAGAAATGGATAAGAAGTATAACAGAAAGTTTGAAGAATTGAGTAAATCAGTGAATGATACCCTAGGAAACCAAGGAAAAACAATCAAACAGATAATGGAAACAGTTCAAGACTTAAAAACTGAAATGGAGGCAAAGAAGAAAACACAGCCGGGCGGTGGTGGCGCACGCCTTTAATCCCAGCACTCGGGAGGCAGAGGCAGGTGGATCTCTGTGAGTTCGAGACCAGCCTGGTCTACAAGAGCTAGTTCCAGGACAGGCTCCAAAACCACAGAGAAACCCTGTCTCGAAAAACCAAAAAAAAAAAAGAAAGAAAACACAAACAGAAGGCCAGCTGGACAGGGAAAATCTAGGTAAACGAATAGAGACTACAGAAGCAAGCATAACCAACAGAATACAAGAGATAGAAGAAAGAATCTCAGATTCTGAAGATACCATAGAGAAAATAAACACGCTGATCACAGAAAACAGCAAGGCCAACAAATTCTCATCACAAAACATTCAGGAAATATGGGACACAATAAAAAGACCAAACCTAAGAATAATAGGAATAGAAGAAGGAGAAGAAGCGCAGCTCAACGGTCCAGAAAATATATTTAATAAAATTATAGAAGAAAACTTTCCCAACCTAAAGAAAGATATACCTATGAAGGTTCAAGAAGCATACAGAACACCGAATAGGCTGGATCAAAAAAAAAAAAACATCCTCTCGCCATATAATAATCAAAACACAAAGCATACAGAATAAAGAAAGAATACTAAGAGCAGCAAAGGAAAAAGGCCAAGTTACTTATAAAAGTAAACCTATCAGACTTACACCTGACTTCTCTATGGAAACCATGAAAGCCAGAAGGTCCTGGATAGATGTACTGCAGAAACTAAGAGACCATGGATGCAAGCCCAGACTACTATACCCAGCCAAGCTTTCGTTCACTATAAATGGAGAAAACAAAATTTTCCAGGATAAAAACAAATTTAAACAATACGTAGCCACAAATCCAGCCTTACAGAAAGTAATAGAAGGAAAATCACTAATCAAGGAGTCCAACAATGACCACAGTAACTCAGACATCTAGAGACCCTTTACCAGCACATCTCAAAGAAGGGAAACACACAAAATCTACTACTAAAAAAATGACCGGAGTTAACAACCACTGGTCATTAATATCACTTAATGTCAATGGACTCAACTCACCTATAAAAAGGCACAGACTAAGAGATTGGATACGAAAACAGGATCCAACATTCTGCTGTTTACAAGAAACACACCTCAACCACAAAGACAGGCACCTACTCAGAGTAAAGGGCTGGGATAAGGCTTATCAAGTAAATGGACCTAGGAAACAAGCAGGTGTGGCCATACTAATTTCTAACAAAGTTGACTTCAAACTTAAATCAATCAGAAGAGATGGAGAGGGACATTTTCTACTCATAACAGGAACAATTCATCAGGATGAAATCTCAATCCTGAATATCTATGCCCCTAATATAAAAGCACCCACGTACGTAAAAGAAACATTGTTAAAACTCAAGGGAGCCATCAAACCGCACACATTAATAGTAGGAGACTTTAATACTCCTCTCTCACCAATGGACAGGTCAATTAGACAGAAACCTAACAGAGAAATAAGAGAATTAATGGAGGTAATGAATCAAATGGACTTAACAGACATCTATAGAATATTCCACCCAAATAGGAAAGAATATACCTTCTTCTCTGCAGCTCATGGAACCTTCTCAAAAATCGACCACATACTAGGTAACAAAGCAAACATTCACAGTTACAAAAAAATATTAATAACCACCTGTATCTTATCAGATCACCATGGATTAAAGCTAGAATTCAGCAACAATGCTACCCCCAGAAAGCCTACAAACTCATGGAAACTGAATAGTCAACTACTGAACCATACCTGGATTAAGGAAGAAATAAAGAAAGAAATTAAAGTCTTCCTTGAAGACAATGAAAATAAAGAAACAACATACTCAAACCTATGGGACACTATGAAAGCAGTCCTGAGAGGAAAGTTCATAGCACTAACTGCCCACTTAAAGAAAACAGAGAAAGCACACATTGGAGACTTAACAGCCCACCTGAAAGCTCTAGAAAAAAAAGAAGCAGACTCACCTAGAAGGGGTAGAAGACTGGAAATAATCAAACTGAGGGCTGAAATCAACAAAATAGAAACACAGAAAACAATTGAAAGAATCAATAAATCAAAAAGCTGGTTCCTGGAGAAAATCAACAAGATTGATAAACCCCTATCCAAACTAATCAAACGGCAGAGAGAGAATTTGCAAATTAATAAGATCAGAAATGAAAAGGGAGACATAACCACAGACACAGAGGAAATTCAGAGAATCATTAGATCTTACTACAAAAGCCTGTATGCCACAAAACTGGAAAATGTAAAAGAAATGGACACTTTTTTAGATAAATACCATATACCAAAGTTAAACCAAGACCAGGTGAACAACCTAAATAGACCTGTTAGTCGTGAAGAATTAGAAGCGGTTATCAAAAACCTCCCTTCCAAAAAAAGTCCAGGACCAGATGGTTTCAATGCGGAATTCTACCAGAACTTCCAAGAAGACCTAATACCTATACTCCTTAAGGTATTTCACAATATAGAAACAGAAGAGTCATTGCCAAATTCCTTTTATGAAGCTACAGTAACACTGATACCAAAACCACACAAAGACCCAACCAAGAAAGAAAATTACAGGCCAATCTCACTCATGAACATCGACGCAAAAATCCTCAACAAAATTCTGGCAAACCGAATCCAAGAACACATTAGAAAAATTATCCATTATGATCAAGTAGGCTTCATACCAGAGATGCAGGGCTGGTTTAACATACGCAAATCTATCAATGTAATCCATCATATAAATAAACTGAAAGAAAAAAAACATATGATCGTTTCATTAGACGCTGAAAAAGCATTTGACAAAATTCAACATCCCTTTATGATAAAAGTCTTGGAGAGATTAGGGATACAAGGGTCATACCTAAATTTAATTAAAGATATATACAGCAAGCCGACAGCTAATATCAAATTAAATGGAGAGAAACTTAAAGCCATCCCACTAAAATCAGGAACACGCCAAGGCTGTCCACTCTCTCCATACCTCTTCAATATAGTACTCGAAGTTTTAGCAATAGCAATAAGACAACATAAGGGGATAAAGGGGATTCAAATTGGAAAGGAAGAAGTTAAACTTGCATTATTTGCAGATGATATGATAGTGTACACGAGCGACCCCAAAAACTCCACCAAAGAACTCCTACAGCTGATAAACGCCTTTAGTAATGTGGCAGGATACAAGATCAACTCCAAAAAATCAGTCGCCCTCTTATACACAAAGGATATGGAAGCAGAGAGGGAAATAAGAGAATCATCACCTTTCACGATAGCCACAAAAAGCATAAAATATCTTGGGGTAACTCTAATCAAGGAAGTGAAAGATCTATTTGACAAGAACTTTAAGGCATTGAAGAAAGAAATTGAAGAGGATACCAGAAAATGGAAGGATCTCCCTTGCTCCTGGATTGAGAGGATCAACATAGTAAAAATGGCAATTCTACCAAGGGCAATTTATAGATTCAATGCAATCCCCATTAAAATCCCATCAAAATTCTTCACAGATCTTGAAAGGACAATAATCAACTTTATATGGAGAAACAAAAAACCCAGGATAGCCAAAACAATCTTATACAATAAAGGAACTTCTGGAGGCATTACCATCCCTGACTTCAAACTCTATTACAGAGCTACAGTAATGAAAGCAGCGTGGTACTGGCATAAAAACAGAGCAGTCGACCAATGGAATCGTATAGAAGACCCGGATTTTAACCCACAAACCTATGAACAACTAATTTTCGATAAAGGAGCTAAAAGTATACAATGGAAGAAAGAAAGCATCTTCAACAAATGGTGCTGGCACAATTGGATGTCAACCTGTAGAAGAATGAAAATAGACCCATATCTATCACCATGCACAAAACTCAAGTCCAAATGGATCAAAGACCTCAATATCAATCTGAACACACTGAACCTGATAGAAGAGAAAATGGGAAGTACCCTACAACATATGGGCACAGGAGATCGCTTCCTATGTATAACCCCAGCAGCACAGACATTAAGGGCAACATTGAATAAATGGGACCTCCTGAAACTGAGAAGCTTCTGTAAAGCAAAGGACACTGTCATTAAGACAAAAAGGCAGCCTACTGACTGGGAGAAGATCTTCACCAACCCCACAACAGACAAAGGTCTGATCTCCAAAATATATAAAGAACTCAAGAAACTAGACTTTAAAAGGATAATTAACCCAATTAAAAAATGGGGCACTGAACTGAACAGAGAATTCTCATCAGAAGAAGTTAAAATGGCCAAAAGATACTTAAGGTCATGCTCAACCTCCTTAGCGATCAGAGAAATGCAAATCAAAACAACTTTGAGATATCATCTTACACCTGTCAGAATGGCTAAAATCAAAAACACCAAGGATAGCCTTTGCTGGAGAGGTTGTGGAGAAAGGGGTACCCTCATCCATTGCTGGTGGGACTGCAAACTTGTGCAACCACTTTGGAAATCAGTGTGGCGGTTTCTCAGAAAAATTGGGATCAACCTACCCCTGGACCCAGCAATAGCACTCTTGGGAATATACCCAAGAGATGCCCTAGCATATGACAAAAGCATTTGTCCAACTATGTTCATAGCAGCATTATTTGTAATAGCCAGAACCTGGAAGCAACCTAGATGCCCTTCAATAGAAGAATGGATGAAGAAAGTGTGGAATATATATACATTAGAGTACTACTCTGCGGTAAAAAACAATGACTTCTCGAATTTTGCATGCAAATGGATGGAAATAGAAAATACAATCCTGAGTGAGGTAACCCAGACCCAAAAAGAAGATCATGGGATGTACTCACTCATAATTGGTTTCTAGCCATGGATAGGGGCCACTGAGTCTATAATTTGTGATCCTAAAGAAGCTAAACAAGAGGGTAAACCCAAGGAAAAACATATAGATATCCTCCCAGCTATGGGAGATAGACAAGATTGATGGGCAAAAAATTGGAATCTTGGGGGGTGGGGTGGGATGGGGATGAGGGGTGATGGGGAGAGAAAAGTGTGAAGGAGAGGATGAGGGGAACTGGGGGAATCGGGGTGATTGGGGTTAAAGGAAGGTTGGATTGGGGAGCAGGGAAACTCATACCTTAGTTAAGGGAGTCACCTAAGGGTTGGCAAGAGACTTGAACCTGGAATGGCTACCAGATGCCCAGGGCAATGTCCCCTGTTAGTTCATTGGGGCACCTGAGGATAGGGAACCTGAAATGAACCTATCCTATAATCATACTGATGAATATCTTGCATATCGCCATAGAACCTTCATCTAGCGATGGATGGAGATAGAGACAGAGACCCACACTGGAGCACCGGACTGAGCTCCCAAGGTTATAATGAGGAGCAGAAGGAGAGAGAACATGAACAAGGAAGTCAGGACCATAAGGGGTGCACCCAACCACTGAGACAGGGGGGGGGGGGCGATCTATTGGGAGCTCACCAAGGCCAGCTGGACTGCTACTGAAAAAAACATGGGATAAAACCGGACTCTCTGAATGTGGCGGACAATGAGAGCTGACGAGAGGCCAAGGAGAATGGCACAGGAACTTTCACCTGGCGATAGATCGAAAGAGAGACAGAGACCCAATTTGGAGCAACCGTCTGAGCTCTTAAGGTCCAAATGAGGAGCAGAAGGAGGGAGAACATGAGCAAGGAAATCAGGACCACGAGGTGTGCACCCACCCACTGTGACAGTGGAACTGATCTATTGGGAGCTCTCCAAGGCCAGCTGGACTGGGACTGAATAAGCATGGGTTGAAACTGGACTCTCTGAACAAGGCGGACAATGAAGGCTGATGAGAAGCCAAGGACAATGGCACTAGGTTTCGATCCTAATACATGAACTGGCTTTGTGGGAGCTTAGCCTGTTTGGATGCTCACCTTCCTGGACCTAGATAGAAGTGGGAGGACCTTGGTCTTCCTGTAGAGCAGGGAATTTGGACTGCTCTTCAGTATCGAGAGGGAGGGGGAGTGGACTGGGGGGAGGAGAAGTAGAGTGGGGAGGGGAGCGGGGGGGAGGGGGCAATATGTGGGAGGAGGGGAGGGAAATGGGAAACGGGGAGCAGTTGGAAATTTTAATTAAAAAAGAATAAAAAAAAAGAAAAAAAAAGAGAGAGAGAGAGGCATTGTCAAGGATATGGAAAAACTAGAACCCCCTTCTCTACTACAGATAATGATGGTGCAACTGTTTCAGAACATAACATGGTAATTAGTTACTCTGTGACCTAGAATATTTACTCCTAGATACATACCAAACAGCAAGACGGCATATAACCAATCTGGAGCAAAATATTCACAGTTCACAGCAGCATTATCCATAAAAGAATATTGCATTTATGAATGGACAAGCAGCAAAAGCACATAATTCAACACTGTTTGCCAGTGAAGGGCAATGATACATGCCTGGGGCAGGGGAGACAACTCCATCAGAAAGGACTAGCAGCACACACACAAGGACCTGAATTTGACCCTTAGGACCCAAGTTAAAAAGCTGACATGGTGGGCATACCTGCAATCCGCATGCTGTAGAAGTAGACACAGGAAGAGCCCTGGGGCTTGCCAGCCAGCCAGCCTAGGCAAACTGCTGAGTCTCAGGCTACCAAAGCCTGGTCTCAAAAACAAGGTGAATGGCTCCCAAGATAAAATATCTAAGGTTGTTCTCTGGCTTCCACAAATACAAGCACACATGTGCATGCATACCTATGCACATGTACACATTATATACATTTGTGTTCTTGTACATACCACACACAGCAAAGAAAAGAAGTCTTGATCCATACACGACACAGATAGACCTTCAGTATACTATGTTAAGGAAAAGAAAGTCACAAAAGACTACCTATTTCATGATTCCATTCTGAAATGTCCAGAGAATGTACCAGTGGTCACTTAGACCTGGAAGGCTTTGGAGAAATACAAAGTGGCTGTTACAGGACACAGGTTTCCTTCTGGAGTGATGAATAATTTTTTGAATATACGTAAGTGATAAACAGCCAAATGAGCCTTCTAGATGCCTTCTAAACTACATTTCAAGGTTGTTTTGATGGGTTTTCTCTTTTGGTTTGTTGTTGGGGGTACAGAGAGAGAGATGGAGACAGAAAAAGATGACAGAGACAGAATAGAAATTAATATCAGAGATGCTATTTCTTGGAAGAAATATAGCCAGCTACCTACAGATCATAATGCAAACCACCCAGTGTCCCATTAAATCAATAGATGTGCTCATTAGAAAACTAGTGAAAGATACAAGGATGGGGGTTAGCAACAAAGGACTACATCATACCCCAATTTGAACACTTGGTTATTACAGCTTCTGCATTCTATTACATAAAGTCACCAAATTTCTTTTAAATTTTGAGAAATTGAATAGCAAATAGAGTTAAGTGCCCCAAAATTAGTGTGTGGAAGCCCATAGACAATAATAAGCAGGCTGGTCACAAAACAGGAAAATACTGGGTCACATATCTGTTCAGGTGACACCTTTCACTCCTAAGAGTCACTGAACTCTTCACTGTGGAGGGAGATGAGCAGAGCCTTCCCACACAAACACCCTTGTGGTACTCTACTGTTAAGAGTTTTCTTTCCCACAAAGACATTTGTTTCCTCATGCATAATGGTTCCCTGTCACGATAATTGTGTTGTCTTTTCACCTACTAAATATTGTGAAACACTGTGTTTATTTCCTACCCTCATAACTGAGGAACCACTGGAATGCTTTCTGGACTGTTGCTATCAAAGGGACCATGTAATAAGCAGCCTCTTGCACTTGGCCCTTTTCACATAGCATAATGTGTTTAAGAACCCAGTAACTGTGGCAGAGATATGTGCAGCGGTTTACAAGTTCTTAATAGCTTCCTCATATTCTATTCAATCAATCTTTTAACTGTAATTCTTCCTCTTGTAACATTTTCATATAAATTAACTGACAGTTAAGCTCCCAGTACAGTACAGAGAACCCTAGCACCGCCCACCTTAATTCCCCATCACAATGTATGTATGAGGGAGGGGCGGCAACTGTGAAACCAGGATTTATCTCCTGCTGGCCTCCCATGGCTGTGAAAGTGATCATAACTTTAAAAATCTATTCATGCAAATGTAACGGAAAGAGTACAAGATGTTCTTTTCAAAAGCCTGCAAACCTGTAAAACAGCCAAAATCATGACTCCCGTCAGTAAAAGCTCCCTCTCAAGGTAAAGTGTCACAAAGATAAAGGAGCTCTCCTTACTTACTCTCGACTCACATTGTGATACACAATGGCTTCTAAAATCCCCAAAGCTTTGGAAGGCAACCAATAATTTACATGTTTTGTTTTCATTCCCATTTCTGTTATTACCAAAAACTTTAAAAGTTAATAAAAATTAGAGTGTGCCTTACTTAGAAAATAAGCAATTTGCTGTTAAGTAAGAAATAATCACATGTTGCAAGCAAAGATAATCTTGCACTCTTATTTTCTTCATCTGATACCTCAAGACACTCCATCTTTGTGTGAGTCAAAAGGAACTATAACAAGTCTAAGAAGATAAACAACACACACATTCTGAAGGGAAGAATTCAAGTAGTTTTTCTAAGGTACCTAAGAAACTTGGTTCTTACCAAGAAGACAAATGTCTTCAAAGTTTCTATTCCTTCCCTCAAGTCCCCCTAACACCAGGCTTATGAACGTGAATAGTTCAAAGTACATTCTCTTATCAAATCAACTATAAACACTAAACTCCCCTGAAACAAAAATCTAAACATTTCCATTTTTAAAAAATAAAAAAAAAAGTTATCTATTATTCCACTTGCATTAAGCTTAAGGTATTAATTTGCATTTTATAATACTACACATAAGCAATTCACTAAAACCCATGGCTATTTAAGATACCAAAGTTAGTACTATATAAATTAAAAGGTTTTTAAATCAGCTTAAAATAAGCAGTGACAAATACCATCAAATAATCACACAACTGCATCTACCATACTGTTCCCTCGGCGCCTGCTGGCACTTTGTTCCCTGTCACCTAGCACTGCATTTGTCCCAAATTTCCACGAGGATTGTCACTACCATTAGAGGAGTCCCACAGGTAAAATGCTGCCCCTTGGAATACATGCAGCTTCCTACTGCCCCCTTCTCTGGGGGAAAGTGGGAACTCCCAGTGTTTACTAGGATAGAATGTTTCCATGCTGGGCATTAGTTTCCCTGTGTGTCTGACACAGTCTTTGCTAGCCATACAGCTGGAAGTGTTGCAGCGCAGTAGAGTACTGGCCTGGCTTGCCTGTGGCCCTGGCTTTGATTTCCAGCAGCACACACAAGAAGTGAATGTTGTACACACTAAAACCACTAACATTCAAATATCTGATTTGAAGAGGTGAATCACCTCCTAACCAGTTGGTCAGACAAGTCCCTGAAGCTCCAAAAGCATACAGGCTGTTTGTGACTGCTGGTTACCCACTAGAACTAGACAGTAAAACCCCAGTGCTAAAGAGACCACACGAGGTGATCACAAGACAAACAAACACAGGAACTGAGCCACAGCTTACAAGTGTCATCAATGGTCTAAAGAAACTACGGACCTGCCGGGCGGTGGTGGTGCACGCCTTTAATCCCAGCACTCGGGAGGCAGAGGCAGGTGGATCTCTATGAGTTTGAGACCAGCCTGGTCTACAAGAGCTAGTTCCAGGACAGGCTCCAAAACCACAGAGAAATCCTGTCTCGAAAGACCAAAAAAAAAAAAAAAAAAAAAAAAGAAAGAAAGAAAGAAAGAAAGAAAGAAAGAAAGAAAGAAAGAAAGAAAGAAAGAAACTATGGACCTGGTACACAAGTGGAAAGTCTTGGCAATCAGTCCCTTTCTGACAGACCTAAGGCCAGCACTGTGAACACAGTCAACAGCAGCCCATGGTTAAGGATGCCTGCCATAGGCACTAATGGAAAGCTGCTGCTGCTGTTCACTAAGTGATGTGTCTGTCAAACCGCCCTCTAATCAACTCTGCTTAGACACAGACCAGTGCTGACCCCAGCTTTCACCAGACAGGCTTATTTTGCATTTGCTGACTTCAGAGACTCATAACTGACCCAAGGCTGAGAACTGTTGAGAACTAAACACTAATGGCACAGCTGTTTCTTCCTCCCTTCAAGGCTTGGAAACATCAGGAAAGAAAGGATGGAGAAACTGCATGCCCAGAAAGAGGATAGTGGGAGAGAAGGCTTTCTTTCCAGAATGACATGGCCACTGAACTCTCAAGCCTGCTCAAGATTGGGCCCACTCAACATTCTGTGACAGAGAGGGTAGCGGACCACGCCTCTCTATGAGGACATAAATGCAATGAATGAGTGGTTCTGGAGGAGGGGGACATTTTCTCCTTAGCCACTGGTAAGGTGGCCATGTTCCCGTAAACAATCCTCACCCATGCTCTTATAAACAACACTTACTAAACTCAAAATCACAAGAAAAAAAGGGGGAGGAAGGGAAGAGAGAGGAGGGACAGACAGACAAGTCATGACAATAAAAGGGGAACCCCCTAGGAAGAAAAGAGGAGCAGCAAGAGTTGGAGGAAAAGACAAGAAAGAGTTATGGGGCATGCCAATATAATTAAAATGCATTAAAACGTATGAAAATGTCCTAATAAAATCCATTGCTAGGTATAATTAATATATTCCAATAAAAAATTTTAAAACACAAATATCTGATTGTGTCTATTTCTAAAGTTAAAATTAGCAGTTTATAACTATTACACACACACACACACACACACGTCTCCTTTGTGGTGCGAGCTCACCAACACTCAGTGCTGGACCTCACTAACGCTCGAAATGCATAACACTTCCTATGCTGTGCTTCTCACTATGAGCTCCAGCAGCTCCAGTGTTCTGGCTTCTAGGAAAAAAATGTATTCCTTAATTCATCTATATTCTACAGAGAAAATGCAAGATTTTCTTTTAAGGGAATTTTTAAAGAAAATATTATCAAGTTGGTAACATTGATATAATATTCATAATTGCAATGTAGAAGCAGGTAAAAACCCATCATGTTGGTTTAAGCGCTGACACACGCGGTGAGTTAGAGGCAGTTACAACACTGGTGCGGCCAAGCTGAGAAGCTGCGCGGGTAGCACACACCTGGAGACACCAGGTGACTTGTCATTTTTGCATGAAACATGAGGGCTTGTGTAGATAAAGTATTTCTTCTCCTTTGTGAAAACAGACACTAAGAAAAGGTTCTGTGGTGCTCAACTGGGGAGGAATAGTCTTTTCAACAAACGGCAGTAGACCAACTGACGTCCATACGCCAAAAAATGAGGTTTGCCCTTACCTCACACCATACATAAAAACTAACTAAAAGTGAATCTTGAAACTAATACAAGAGCTAGATAAAACTATAAAATTCTTAAGGGAAAACATAAGGGTAAAACCTCCTCACCTTAGATTCGGCAAAGAAGTTTTAGATAGGACACCAAACACAAACAACTAAAGCCAATGGTGCAGCACACCGGTAATCGCACCACCCGGGAGGTAAAGACAAGGGATCAGGAGGTTCAGTCCAGCCTCGGCTATATAGTTAGACTCTATAAAAGTTGAAAACAGGGCTGGAGAGATGGCTCAGAGGTTAAGAGCATTGCCTGCTCTTCCAACGGTCCTGAGTTCAATTCCCGGCAACCACATGGTGGCTCACAACCATCTGTAATGAGGTCTGGTGCCCTCTTCTGGCCTGCAGACATATACACAGACAGAATATTGTATGCATAATAAATAAATAAAATATTTTAAAAAGTTGAAAACAATAAACGTTGGGCTTTACCAAAATTAGAAGCTGATGCGTATGTACACGAGTGCACATGTCCCTGAGGACCAATGCCAGAACCTCACACACAGTAAAGCAAGTGACCTAACAGGTAGGGCCCCACTGCAACTTTTATTCTCCAAATTCAAAGGATGTCAAGAAAATAAAAATGGGAGGAAATATTTCCAAGACAAATAACTGATAAAGGACTCGTATCTAGAATATAGTTTAAATCTCTTAGAGCTAGCTCAGTTTTTAAAACAGCTAAATAGCCCAATCTCAAATCAGACAAAGGGTGTGAACAGACATTTCTCCAAAGATACATAAAGTCTAATATGTACACAAAACAGTCCCTAACACTAGGCAAATACAAATCAAAACCATAAGTCTCAAGGTGGCCATAGTGGCACAATTCTGGAATCCCCAGCACTCTAGAGACTGAAGCAGACGATTAATAGCTAAGATGGCTGGACTTAAAACCAGGCAGTAACAAGCACTGTCAACACACAGGGAACTGCATTCTCCAGTAGCCATGGTGGAAACTGGCTTCACAGTTCTTCTGGTGAGAGCTGTCATAGGACCTGAGTACAGACCACGAAATCTAAACACAGGCGCTCCAATGAAAGTCTGCACAAGTACAGCAGCACTATTCAGAACAGCCCAAGAGCCCAGCAGCTAATGAACTGACATGATTCGGGGAGCAGGGCGAGGGCCAGCTGTAGAGGGAACCCAGGCTCTTGTGCGTGCTAAGCAGGAGCTCTCCCACTGAGCTCCACCAGCTCAAAAGTCTTCATTCTTACACAGGAAAGGGACAGCGCTTCGACTCCAGTTCAGATGTGAGGTCAGAAGTAACAGAACAGCAGAGTCTGCCCCCACAGGAACAAGGGCAATAAACGACAGCGGTACGCACATTTGTTACAAGGATAACCCACCCCTTCACACCTTATCTTCCACACTTACTGCTAAAGCTCCCCTAGTATTTTAAAAACAAACTTTGGATCTGTGCTATTCCAGTACAATATTAAAAATTACATATAACTTTTATTCATCATAACTTTGAAAAAAGTCACATTGCATTTACTGCTTGTGAGTCTTCACTGAAATAAACAGGTGCTGAGGGAGGGATATCTAAAGCACATACAGGAAGGACACAAGCTTCCACAAACGTGGGACTGTGTACATATTAGACATTATGTATCTTTGGAGAAATGTCTGTTCACACATCCTTGTAGTCAAGAGCAGCCACACTGCAGAACAGGAAGTCTAGATGGCCCTCAGAAGCCCTAAACAGAGAACTCCTACGCCAGGGCTTCCCTTTGGGAAGTACCCTGAAAAGCTCAGTCATGTGAGGCCAACATCCCTCAGCAGAGGACATGATTTAGCAACTGTATTATGAACAAACATTAAGAACTGCTCCTTCATCAGGAACTGAATTCAGAGCGTATCAGTCTCCAAGAACGTGAAGTCTCTGCTCTTGCTTGCACGATCAATGCCAACTCCAATATCTACTAGGGTAGGACATCAGAGAGCGTGTGTTCATTAAATGTTGTAGTTGCAGACATGTGGCAACCACAGAGTCCCAAAATAGAGAAGGCTCAGATACAAAAATCTCTCCCTTAGCATCTCTACGGCCCATCCAGCCTCTGCTTGAATAATTCCACCAAGCATTGGAGGATCGACTTCTACAAAAGCATTGCCAGGCTATTCGAACTGATTAAATAATCTCTTCTGTTGGGACAAAGTCCACCTTGAAGCAGAAAGCCAATAAGCCTTGGATTCTTTATCTAAAGCAACAAATAATAAGTTTGTTCACTTAAGTAAGCAAGGAGACGTCAAGTACCTGATGGCAGCTCGACTTCCCCTTAGCTTTCGCTCGACTAAATGCTCAGTGAGTGCTTTTGAGCCTGCCTTCACCTTCCTGGCTGCTCTCACGGGACATATTTTACATGTTCAAACCCCTCTAACCATGTACTCAGCTGATGAGAACAGTAACTAAGTAGTTACACCTGAACAAAAGACTGTGGAATTATTACTTTTTTGGAACTTGTCACTCATCTCATTAATCCAATACATATATTTTTAGCAACTTGGTATCAAAGTGGCAGTTTGACATAATAAGAAATAATGGGGGCTGAGACTATATCTCAGTGGTACAGCATTTGCCAGAGGGAGGACCTGACTTCAGATGCCCAGAATACATGGAAAGCCAGGTGCGGTGACATACCTGTGATCCCAGCGCTTTTACAGCAAGAGTGGAGTGGATGCAGGGGAACCCCTACACACTGATGTACCGAGAACAACAAACTCTGTCTCCAACTAGGCAAAGAGCCAGGACCCACACCAAAGGCTGTCCTCTGACCTCCACAGTGATGTCATCACACATCCTGACACTGATGTACACAGCAGTGAACAGCACGCAACTATCTCCAAGAGAGCCAGAACCCACACAAAGGCTCCACAACAATGATGTCTCACATCCTGTCCACCCATATTCACACAAACACAGACATCTTTTGCACACACTCACAAACATACAAAGAACAGAACCACTAAATTCATTGGCTATACATTCAGTACTACAAAACATTGACCACACTTAAACATTTTTAATAATATTGGCCTAAGAACAATTTCAGTTTTGTCCACAGTCATCACCTCGAGCATGGCTGTTGGTAAAGCTACTGAGCCTGCTCTACTTTGCTTTCCTGATGCTGCAACAGAAGGTCCTGGCCAAAACCACTTCGGGAGGAGAGTGTTGAGATGGCTTACACAATACAGTTCATCACAGGAAAGCGAGGTAGGAACTCAAACAGGAACCTGAAGGCAGGAACTGATGAAGCACGGCCCACAGGGAAACACTGCTTACTGACTGTCTCCTCTGGGATCCTCAGCTACTTACCTTAAACAGCCCAGCATCACCTGCTCAGGGGTGGGACTGCCCACAGGGGTCTGGGCCCTCCTACACCAATTAGCAAATAGAAAATGCCCCAAAGACATGCTCCCAGGCCAATCAGATAGAAGCAATTCCTCGACTGAGGTTCTCTTTGAAGGCATGTCATAAGGACAACTGGCGCTAACTATGACAGATCCCTAAGTACGACTGTATCTGAATACTGGTTTAAAAAGGGCAGCAGCTTTGCACTGTACCCCAGTGAGCGTGTCCACTGTCCCGAAAATGCCCAACTGGACTGAAGCATTTCTACGCCAGGCTGATCCTGAACACCTCACACTAATGAGCACCCAAGTAAGAAGGCTTATCTCAAGCCAATTAGAGGTGCTTTTAAGGCATGGTTTGGACTTAAATAATATTAATGACTATTGTTAGGAGACTTGTACCAGCAACTGGAAGGAGGAGTTATTTTGAAATGAGAACAGGCTTCTGGTCTCCCAGTGTTCAGTAGGGGAAAGTACCTCTTGAGAAGCTACACTGACAGCCAGAAGAAAGTAGAGCTAGGTCTGAAGCAAGGAACGGCTACTTCTTTGCACAGGAATGCCACCCACTTCCCCTCCATTTTAATGGAGTCTCCCAAGCTCCCTCGGTACTGTCCCGCCTTTTTATACCAGCTACAGCTTTCCAGTTCACAGGTCTCTGTCAGGCGAGGCAGCCATTCTTGTCAAGAATTGGAACCTGACTCCCGACTCACCTCTGTTTTAAAATCTAAGATGACTTGTGACTTATTTTGACCAGCAGTAGGAATGGCATGTGACCACAAAAACCCTTACGGCTTCGGCTCTTGCTCTCCTTTGACACTGCTGGTTTTGTATTTGCAAAGTGCAGGCTATGCCCAGCAAGGGCACCACATGGGATAAAAACAGCCCAACCGCTGCCTGCGCCGGCAGCACCAGGTACCAAGCAGACAGTGAACTGAAGACACCTTAAACCATGCATTCAAGCTGTCAGATAACTGAAGACACATTAAAGAAAAAAAAAGCTAGCAACTCTAGCTCAAATGTCAGGATCATCAACAAGCAACTGTGTTTGGACATTGTTCATACTAAATGATCACCGAGACAGTGGTAAATAGTACTGCATTTTCATGAGCAGCACCTAACTCAAATATAATCAATAGCTCAGTATGTGCTTTTTCAAAGTGCTAACCGAGGACAATAGAGCATGGATTCGGGCAGTTGACACGGATGAATCACTGTGTCCCTAAGTAATACTGAAAGATAAGGTTTGCAAAATGTAACCATTACAGAAAAAATACTGGAACATTTTCCTAATGCTATCCAGTCTCCAGACTCTAAATTTTAAATATGGAGATCAACTCACTGTAGATAGTACTGTAAAATAGAGCAGACAGATGACAGCATCCATGTTAAAAACACAAGTGGTCCTGGAATCTGAATATTTGTATCTCCCACACACCCACCCAAGGTAAATATATCAAAGTCTAAAGCTAAAGAGGCACTACTCCAAGGTGGCTTCAGAGGTAGCTAAGTCACAGGGCTGTGGCCTCCCAGACTGAATTAATGCCCTTATAAGAGAGGACCCAGGTGAGATTACCCTGAATGTGCCATCTACAGAATTACTGACTCATATGCAACACTGGTGTGTTAGAGCCTCCCCTCAGACTTGGGCACTAAACCTGCCATCTATAAACAACTTAAGGCGACAGATTTCACCACTGCTGACTGAATGCTAACTGGCAACCTTGAATTATAGGAAACAGTCAGTGACAAAATTCTTTTCCAGGGGTCTTTCTAAACATTCCAGGCTGGCCTCAAAGTCATGATCCTCCAGTCTTCTCCACCCAAGTGGCGAAATGACAGGTGCTGGCTACCCTACCAGGCTCAACTAAATTCTTAAGATGCCACTAAAATTACCCTAAGATGTTAGATAGGTGAGATACCACTTTGCACGCTGTTTTTATTTTATTTTTTTTTTTTTTCGGTTTTTCGAGACAGGGTTTCTCTGTGGTTTTGGAGCCTGTCCTGGAACTAGCTCTTGTAGACCAGGCTGGTCTCGAACTCACAGAGATCCGCCTGCCTCTGCCTCCCAAGTGCTGGGATTAAAGGCGTGCGCCCCCACCGCCCGGCTGCACGCTGTTTTTAAAAGATCACAGTGTCAGAGGATAGCTCTGCAGGGAAGTGCTTGCTCAACTAATGCTCAAGGCCTTGAGCCCATCCTCTGAACTGCAACAAAAGAAAAACCCAAAACTGATTACAGTAGTGGCTGAGACATTCTGCAAGGCATTATAAATCACATGGTATCTAAACTATGTATTTTCTTTTGTACTTTTAATTTATAAATTAGGTATTATAAGAGATCAACAACCAACAAAATAGATCATAATACATGCTATAAAACTTACAAAATATTTCTAGGAATTAGAGAATGGCTCAGTAGATAAATAAAGTGCTTGCTGAGCAAACACAGAAATCTGAATTCAGATCCTGGCCATTCCCATAAAAAACCAGACATAGGCTGGGCAGTGGTGGTGCACGCCTTTAATCCCAACACTCGGGAGGCACACACAGGCAGGTGAATCCCTGTGAGTTCGAGGCCAGCCTGGTCTATAAGAGCCAGTTCCAGGACAGCTAGGGCTGTTACACAGGGAAACCCTGTCTCAAAAGAACCAAAAAAAAAAAAAAAAAAAAAAAAAAAAAAAAAGCCAGGCATGATGCCACACCGGAAAGGCAGAGACAGGAAGATCCCTGGGGCTTGTGGCCAGCTAGTCTAGCGAATTACTGAGTTCCAAGTTCAGTGAGAGTAAATGTCTCCAAACATAAGGCAGAGGGTGGTAAGACAGCTCAGCCTGCAAAGGGCTTACCACACAAGCCTGACAACATGAGTTTGATCCCGGAGCCCATACAGACATGAAAAGAGAGCCAAAGTTGTTCTCTAACCATCGCATACACACCATCATGTGTGCACACATGCATACATACATGGTTGTAGTAATAATGTTTAGATAAGATAGAGAATGATAGAGGAAGACACTAGGGAAAAAACATTAAAATTCAGATAACCTTGGTCTAGACTCTAGAGTCTAGCGGGAGAAAAAGGAAAAAGCACTTGGTATTAGTAATGAGCTAAACTTTTTTTTAAAGGTTTATTTATTTATTATGTATACAACATTCTGCCTCAATGTATGCCCGCACGCCAGAGCAGGGCGCCAGATCTCAGTACAGATGGTTGTGAGAGCTAAATATTAGCAACCTTTTTTTTCTTTTTTTCTTTTTGGTTTTTCGAGACAGGGTCTCCCTGTGTAACAGTGCTAGCTCTCCTGGAGCTAGCTCTTGCAGACCATGCTAGTCTCAAACTCAGAGATCCACCTGCCTCTGCCTCCCGAGTACTGGGATTAAAGGTGTGTGCCACCATCGCCTGGCCATACTAGCACCTTTTTAAAGGCACCATGCACTGACACTTTCTGCATGCTTGCATATAGTCCTCAGGTCCCGGGAGTGCTCCTAGGGAGCAGATGTTCCTACTCAGGGTCACTACTGCTGTGATGAAACACCATGACCTAAGAAACAACTTGGGGAGGAAAGGGTTTATTGCAGCTTACACGTCCAGGTTATAGTTCATCACTGAGGGAAGTCAGGGCAGGAACTCAAACAGGGCTGGACACAGGGGCAGGAGATGACGCAGAGGTCATGGAGGAGTGCTGCTTACTGACTTGCTCCTCATGGCTTGTATAGTCTGCTTTCTTATAGAACGCAGGATAGCATCACCCACAGTAGGCTGGGCCCTCCCACATCAATCACTAATTGAGAAAATGCTCTACAACAGTGGTTCTCAACCTTCCTAATGCTGTGACCCTTTAATACCTCCACCCCACAATAAAATTATTTCGCTGCTACTTCATAACTGTAATTTTGCTACTGCTATAAATTGTAAGGTACATATCTGATATATAGGATGCCTGATGTGACACCCCTAAAGCAGTCGTGACCCACAGGTTGAGAATGGCCGCTCTAGAACCCAATCCTATGAAGACATAGGATTCCAGGTTGGGATTCCCTCCTCTCAGATGACTCTAGCCTGTATCAAGCCAACATACAATTATCCCACACAAGATAGCTGATCCTATTCTAGAGACTAGTAAGCTGGGCTTACAGAAGCTGAGTGACTTTCCTAGGCGTCTAGCTGACGAGTGATACAATCAGGATCAGATCAAGGCCTTTTCAAACTCAGACGCCCACACTCAGACCCCACCTTCTGCTCCACTCCACAGAGTCCACACTCAGACCCCACCTTCTGCTCCACTCCACAGAGCCTCAAGGCTAAGGTCCACATAAGAATAAGGAGTAGGGCTGACGCAATGGCTCACCCTGCAAAGGTGCTTGCTGCACAAACCCGGGCAACTTAGTTTGATCCCTAGGAACCCACACAAAGATGGAAGAAGAAAACTGATTCCACAGATTTGTCCTCTGACCTCCACATGCACACTGGAACACTGGCACCCAACTCCCCCACACATAATAACAATAATTTTTAAAAAGGAACAAGTATATCTGGTGCTGCCAACCACAGGCGAGGACCTGGACACATGCCGTTTAGCACCAGTCTACAGATGGCAGCAGCCAACCTGCCCCTTTGGTTTTCATCCACAGAGGATATCCTGACTAAATATATAGACGACAGATACTTCCAAGCTAATTCCAAGAATTCTGATTCTCCTGGTGTTTTAAAAATTA
This sequence comes from Chionomys nivalis, assembly GCF_950005125.1. Taxonomy (NCBI): domain Eukaryota; kingdom Metazoa; phylum Chordata; class Mammalia; order Rodentia; family Cricetidae; genus Chionomys; species Chionomys nivalis. The sequence goes on along the minus strand of NC_080100.1, from coordinate 51,229,040 downwards.
ATTAAATGTTATTTCTGCTGGATGGTGGTGGTGCACACCTTTAATCCCAGCACTTGGGAGGCAGAGGCAAATGGATCTCTGAGTTCGAGGCCAGTCTGATCTACAAGAGCTAGTTCCAGGACAGCCACCAAACACCAAAGCTACAGAGAAACCTTGTCTCAAAAAAGAAAAAAAAAAAAAGTTATTTCCATGATTTATCTAATTCAATTACATTAAAATACAAAAACATATTAAAGGTCTAAAGATATCCCGGTCCCCTATTAATACCACCTTTCTATAACAAGAGACACTCCCTCCAGCATTTCATCACTTGTTACGGGTCAGTTGCAGGAGTCTGTATTATTGGCCTCTACTGGTCAGTACACCCTCCTTTTACTTTACAGACATATCTGACCTCTGTATTCAACTAATACCCACAAAATTAGAGGTGTTCTCTCAATATCTGTTGGTTAAATGAAAACTAAACAGAATAAGGAACTTTTAGCAACTGTTCAAAAAATACATGTTGAGTATGTAGACAATATTTGTCCTTTACTTTACTTTGGGGACAGGGTCTCAATGTTAGCCCTGGCTGGCCTATAACTCTCTACATCAACCATGCGGGGACTCAAATTTGTGATGATCCTCCTGCCTCTACTCCTGAGCGCTGGGACTGAGGCATGCATGGGTATGTATAGGCCTTTTCTTTTTTCTTTCTTTCTTTTTTTTTTGGAGGCATAAGCCTTTTCTAGATTTAAAGCCACATTTCAACAACTCCAAAATGGATTTTCGTAAATTTCCCAAAATTAATATTTTAAGATTACCATAGATTTTTTTAATTACTTCAACTTTCTTATACACAATAAAGGACATTGAAATTCCACAATGCCGTTCACTAGGCCTATCATAACCACTGGAATAAAGAAGGTGCTCAGAGAAGACGTAGGAACTGAATTCAACAAAGAATTTTACCGTCGTCAATAAAATCGAGCAAGACATTGTACTTGCATATCTAAGGAGACGATGATTTTTTAAGCAGTGTTCCTAACCCAGCAGTGCAGGGACAGTGGCAAACAGCATCCACGAGGTGTGAAGGCCAAGGCCGGAAACCCAGACCAGGCCAGCTTTTGCTACAAAAGTTTCAAAAACCAAACACTCACAAATGGGAGTGTCAAGTAGAGGATAACTAAGGACAGTGGATTACAAGTGTCAAAACCAAAATGTAAAAAGTCAGTGATCATAAGATAGCTAGACATACTGGGAACTTAGTAAATAAGGGTATGAAAAAATATTATTTCAACATTCACGTCTACATAAAATGAAGCAAAAGCAGCAGAAAGAAGGGTTCCTTTGAGATAGAGAAGGGTGGTTAGATACAAACAGAATGATAGAGACAGGGGCACCAGCAGTGCTGTGACAGCCACCACAAAGGAAGAGAAGAAACGTGGTAAAAGAGAAGTCAACAAAACCTTCCTTAGACAGAAAGTATCCATCCTTCAAAGCATCTGATGGACTTGAATCATTGTCCTGAATGCATCCACTTACAGAAAACTGAAAATGTTAATCATTTTCTACCATGATTAATACTTGAAAACTATTTTGTGTTTAGAATTATCACAGCAACCTTATGCCTGGCAAAAAGGAAGGAATCATGGCAACATTATAAGTCACAAAACAGTCTGTGATAAGAAGCCAGGATCTCACCCTATCAAGAGACTACCGTGAAATGGGTGACCAAATGTAAAATCAACAGCCACGTGGTCAGATGCGTAATAAACAGCATCAAAGAATTATCGTAGCTAGGAGAGGCAAATTGGTTCTTAATGTTTTACCTTTAAATGTTTTTAAATAACACCCACTTGGCAAATTATGAAATGTTTCTTTTGGGTATCCATAATTTAAGAAATGCCCAATTTTTCACTACACAGAAGTGAGTCCAATACTAAATGAAACAAAACTTCAGGTAGGGGTTGGGGAACAGGGAACTTCCTTTAAAATGCTCCTGGGTGGCTTACCTGTAATCACAGCATTTGAGAGGCTGAGGTAGGACGGTAGGAAGTTCCCGACCAGCTACATAGTGATGCCCTGCCTCAAAACAACGAAAAACAAAAACCAAAGCAAATGAATGAGAGCAGAGGGTGACAGTTGCCTCTGTATTTTTGTAAAATGAGTCCAGCTGTCAAGTATAAGTAGGATGGCTTCATTAAAATAATCCTTCATGAAGTCATGAGGTTAAACCATCAGAACAGGGGTGCTGTTTCCTCCAATATTGTCGGCAAGCCACAAAAGGACTAAAAACAGGTAAGCCCAAGAAGCCAGAAGCCGCACTTGGGTGACCACAAATTAGTTCCTATTTCACCTTTGTGACTACAAATTAAAGTTTGCACTGCAGAAACGACTAACCAAGCTAACAGTTGGAACAAATTGCCTTGCTATGCCTCACAGTCATTAAGAGACCTAAAGTAGTTTTCAAGGCAGAGTTCGGTCGCGGCATTAATTTGAAAGCAGATGACCAACATTTAAACGGCTTGCCAGGTCATTTCTGTCCCAAGCCCTTCCGGAGGCTGGGGAGCATGTCTACTCGAAGGAAAGCAACTCACATGAGGAACGGAACCCTCAAACTGACGGGGTGACGCACTCCCAGCTTGGAAAATGGCCCAGGTCCACCTCGCTAACAGCAGCTAGGTGGGGAATTGTCCGCGTGCACTATTGTTTCCAGATGTTTATTTTTAACTTCTGTTTGCTGCCGGTTCCCCTAAGCTGGGCCCGGAGGGAAAGGGGCCTCTGGCGGCGCCACTGGTGGCTCTGGGCGCCACCGACTTTCGATAATAAAAACACCCCTTTATCTTTTTATCGCAGCGTCCGTGTACCCGCACCTCTCTCCGGTGCACCTCTGCCATCACCGCACGCAGCACCGGCGCCAGGTCCCCATGACAACCCAGCCCGGGAACCTCGGCCTCCCGGCCTCCCGGCCCCCGCCCCGCGGCCCTCCGTGCGGGCCGGAGTACTGGCGGCCACACCTGCCCAGCTCCGCTCCGGGCCAGGCTCCGGGTTCCCCGGGTCCGCGGCCCGCTGCGACCCTCCAGGCTGGTGGCTGAGCCGGTGACGCTGCGACCCGAGACCGGGGCAGGGCCTCCGCGGCCACCGCGACGCTCGGCGCGGGCTAGGGCCGCGGCCCGGCGCTCACCTTGAACGGATTATTGAGATCTGGATCCGCAAACGGGTTGCTGTCAAAATCCGACATCGCCCCGGCACTGCGCGTCACCCACCCGAGCCCGGCGCCGAGACAGAGACGAGGCGAGGCCGCCGCCCCCCTGCGCGCTCACGTCGCCGCCGCCGCCGCGCAGATCCGGGTGCAGCTCGCGGGCCACCTAGCCGGCCGTGCCACTGAGCATGCCCGGTGCGGCGGCGGCCCGCGGCGCCCAGCCGTCCGGCCGTCCCTTCCCGCCTGGATCTGAGCTCCGGGCTCTGCCTCCGACCGAAGAGCGAGCGCAGGCGGAGGGCAGGTTACAGGCCCCGGGTCCCTGAGACCCACCCAGCGCGGCTTGGGGAAGGGGAACGTGCTCCGTGGAAGGGGAGGTGCACGCAGATCGCACGTGGCAGGTGGGGAGGCAACCTGGAGAGCGAGGCGGAGGCGCATCCGCCGCAGGTGCCAAAGATTACAGCCCCCACCCAAGAGCGGGGAGGGGTCCGAAAGCAATTTAAAACTCCTGGCCCCCACCTGGGAAGCCCAAACCTGTCCCTCCAGTCCTAGGTTACTGCTAAGTCACGGAGAGCGGCTTCGCGCTGAGGATCCGGACTTGCTCCAAGAAAAGGCAAGACTCAGTGCTGGGGGACCCAGCCCCTGCCTTCATCCTCCCTCCCCACTCGGAATCGCTGGGGGCGTGAGAAGGCCGAGCAGGTGGCAGCGTCTAGCGATCAAGGCCCGCAAGTTAATAATAGTGGAAGAGAAAGTGTCGACTTTCGTTTTCAGGCATTTGGATGCAGAATGCAGACTACAAACCTCTTGATTTTTTTTTTTTTTTTTTTTTTTTTTTTTTTTTTGCCTGCTCTCTTCCCAGTGCCGGGAATGATTAGTGAAACCTGTACTTGTAAATGACTGACACGTTAAATCAGTCCTTGCGCCACCCCGGAACTTGTTGAGAGGGCATAGCTTTCCCAACTCTAACCTTCCTTCCACTCAGAAAGGCTCTTGGGCGAAGCTATGAAAATCTAGAATTCCTTTTTTTTTTTTTTTTTGGTGGGGGAGGGGGACTAAGATGACAAAATAGCTGCTTGTAGGCAGCCAACAAAAGCACCAACTGATTAGGAAGTAGGCACCCAACAGCGATCGTCACAAGGTAGAAAGACTCAAGATTTGGAAAAACGCAAACTATTCGGCTCACTATCAGATCCTCAGCAGCTGCCCCGTACCTGGTTGCTGACTCAGTGTTCAACACCTGTTGAAATCCGAGCTCAGTTTTGATAGTTACTTTGTGCTGCTGTGTTAGTGGCTATAAGCGTGAAACACCATGTACAACGTGTCCCGCATGTCTTTAGAGCCAGATGCTCTAAACATCTTGTGTGCAAGCCCCGCTGCTCCGTGACTTGCCTGGCCTCTCCTGAACCTGACCTTACTCCAGCTGATTCCCATTATTGGAGCCCTCGCTCCTTCCATCTGTTCCCTAGATGACTCAACTATTCAGTATTTATTGTACTTATCTTCTCTCTTCCAAGGCAATAAGGATCAGCTGAGCACGCACAGCAGGGTGGAAATTTCCAGCTGGGCTCTCTTTTAAGCTAAAAGATGCACTCTGTACAAAAGTCTAAGATTTCACTGCTACCGTCCCTTGGAACACCGAGGCAGGCACCTAAGTCTGCACATCTCCTATCCCTAAGATTTTACTTTAAGGGTTCTCAAGTAGGGGCCCGGCATCTACGTTTTTAAAAAAATCTCAAGTGACTTTCTCTAAATATGTTATTGTATACAAATGCTTAGAGCAGGGTCATAACATAAATATGCAGTGTTATAATTTGGTCTCCAAGTACTGTGATTTAAAAAACAATACTCTGGCAAAAGCGATCTGCACAGAAAGGGGTTTTATTTGGCTCGCATTCTCAAGTTACAGTCTATTATTTCCAGGAAGTCAAGGCAGGAACTTAAGGTAGCTAGTGATCCAAATGCAGAGAATGGTGTCGCCCACTATGGGCTGGGTCATCCCATAACAATACATAACCAAGCCACTCCCGCACAGCATGCCCACAGGCCAAACTAGACAATCCCTCACAGGGCCCCTCCTTCCAGACTAAACTAGACAATCCCTCACAGGGCCCCTCCTTCCAGACTAAACTAGACAATCCCTCACAGGGCCCCTCCTTCCAGACTAAACTAGACAATCCCTCACAGGGCCCCTCCTTCCAGACTAAACTAGACAATCCCTCACTGGGCCCCTCTTTCCAGAAGTTATGTCAGTAGGATAAAACAAACTATAACGTGGATTGGGTTTGGTGGGGTTTTTTTTCACTTTTTAAAGAAAATGTAAATCTTCTTTTAGCATATTCTCAATATATTCTCAATATTCTTATAATAGTATTATCTATACTCAAATACTAAACCAGTCACAAAATCCTGCAGACATACATATTCTCATGCTGTCTTGATGGTGTGGAAACACGGTATAATCCATATCTTTCTTCTGCTTGTTCTCCTCACCGGTACTGAGCAGGGTTCTAAGCAAGATGTGTATTGTCAAGGAGACAGCCTAGGTTTGCTTCACCATGACGGGAAGGGGCTCAGAAGCATGGCCTAGTAGAAATCCCTCCAAATCAACTATATATCTAGACCTTTAGTGTTTAAAACTCCAAGACTCGGCATCCATCTGTCTTCCCCTACCCAGGTGATTCTGATAGTGGTGATGTGTCGAACACACTTCAAGAGCACAGATGTCAGGGTGTTCACGCCTGTGGGCTGTGAGGGACCTTGTTCATTCATCAGTTGCCATGAAACTTAGAGTTCCAGGACTCAGAAGACTCCTAGCCTTTCTGAAGGCCGATGAAAATTTAATTACTAATTAATTACTTAGTAATTCAGTGATGTAATTTAGTTTAGTAATTTCAGCGATGGAGGACGTGAATTGGGGAACGGGAGACAGACTTCTTTTTTCTAGGATCTGCCTCCAAAATTGGGCAGGTTAGAAAATGAAGAATCAGAATTCAGGTCTCAGCTCTGCCATAAATGAGCTATTTGTGACCTTGACCCTAGCAGTTCACCTTGTCCATTCGAGGTTCCAAGGCTGATTCACTACCCGTCAACAACTCTTTCTTTCGTGGGGAAAGGGGTGGTTTGAGTTTCCAATGGCCCAATTCAGTCTCCAACTCATATAACCAAGACTGTCCTTAAACTCCTGAGCCTCCTGCTTCCAACTCCCCAGTGCTAGGATTACTGGTTTGTACCACCACACCCTGTTTAACAAGTATTTCTTGAATACTGCTAAGAGGTAAGCAATGTTCTAGATGCTGTGGATAATACAGTTTACCAGATAGAAGAGTAGGGCCTGTTGGAGCCAGCGAGATGGCTCAGCAGATAAAAGTACTTGACACACAAGCCTGGCAACCTGAGTCAGGTTCCCAGAACCCATGAAAAGGTGGAAGAAGAGAACAAACTCCTCAAAGGTGTTCTTTGACCCCTTCATGTGGATACCCTGAGATAGAGAACGAGAATAATAAAATAAAATCATTCCCCCCCACACACACACAATAAATAAATGAATAAAATGCACACAATAAATAAGTGCAATGGTTTTTTTCACTGAGAGCACCCACAAATGAGTGCTACTCATTTCTCTCCTTTGGCCCTGTTTGCATTTTCTTCTCCTTGAGCTGAGAGATCTGCATTTAGAAATTTCCTCAGAGTGGCAGTCTCTCACCTTCCTTTACTTTCCACGCAAGGGTGTGCAATCACCCTCATCACCTATCACCCCACCCCTACCCCAGAGTCCGTCATTGTTCTACCAAAGCACGTGTGTACGTGTGGAGGTCAGAAGACAATCTTCAAGAGTTGGTCCTCTTTTCCCACTATATGGGTTCCAAGGGTTAAATTCAGGTTCTCAGCCACAGTAGCAGGCAAATTTACCTGCTGAGGCGTCTCACTGCCACTTATTCCTAACTTTTACTAGGCCTATAGCCCTGGAGCAGTATTATTTTGAGAAGCATATATAAACCGTCTCTGTTTGGCTTTGGAATTAGTGTTTGTTTGGTTTGTTTTATGTGTGTGAGTATTTGCAAGCATGTATGTATGTGCGCACCATGTTTGTGCTTGGTACCCATAAAGGCCAGAAAAAAGTGTTGAGTCCTCTGGCACTGGATATGTATAAGCTGTTATGTGGGTATTGCAGACCAAGCTGGTCCTCTACAAGAGCAGCAAGTGCTCTTAACAGTTGGGCCATCTTTTCAGTTTTGTCCTTTATTTATTTATCTGCCTACTTGTTTGATTCTTTGTTTATCTGTTTATCTATCTTCTTATTTATCTGTTTGTTTGCTTGCTTGTTTATTTGTTGAGACAAAGCCTCACTACACAGCTTCAGCTGGCCTGGAAATCCCTATGAAGACCAGGATGACTTCAAACTCAGAGATCTGTCTACCTCCTGAGTGCTGCAATTAAAGGTATATTCCACAATACCTGAACTTTGGCTTTTGTTTTTTGTTTTGTTGTTGTTGTTGTTGTTGTTTTGAAACAGATCCTCTGCTTGTCAGCAGAGTTTTCCCATTCCTCAGAGGCTTCCCAAATAACCAACTCGGAGACTCGACGTTAATTACAAATGCTCGGCCAATAACTTAGGCTTGTTACTAGCTAACTCTTACATTTAAATTAAACCATATTTCTTATCTATGTTTTGCCACATGGCTTGCTACATTTTCTCCTTATGGCATGGCCATCTTGCTCTCCCTGAACCTGCCAGAGACTCACTCCACCCCTCTTCCTTCCAGTATCATCAGTTTGATTGGTCCACCTAACTTTCTCTTGCCTTTCTATAGACTGATCAGCTTCTTTACTAACCAATGAGAGCAATACATATTCATAGTTTACAGAAGGATTGTTCCATGGCATCTGCTCTTCCTTTTTCACACAGACAAGCCAACAAGTAATCAAGAAGAATGGAATTTACCTTTACTTAGGTCTGGCTCCTTCTCTGTGCGCACTCTGCTCTTGGAAGCTTCCTCGTCTAACTCTCCATTTCACCAACAAAGTCCATAAAATACTGTCAGGATGTTCATTTCCCTGCCTATAGCTGACATCTTCATTTTTTTTTAATCTCACCTACTTGACCACAGCACGTTGAAAGCAGGCGTGGTATGTTTTTAATCACTATGTCTCCATCATCTGGCACAATGAAACCAAGAGTGGGCAGACAGGAGGGAGGTGAATCCAGAAAGAGGGAAGGAAAGGAGGAAGGAGAAAGGGAGAGAGCCACAGTTCCATCTGAGCATCCTTAGCTTTTTTTGTTTGTTTCTTTGTTTTTGGTTTTGGGGGTTTTGTTTGTTTGTTTTTCAAGACAGAGTTTCTCTGTATAGAGTTTGTCCTGGAACTCTCTTTGTAGAAAAGGCTAGCCTCAAACACATAGAGATCTACTTTTGTTGACAGAGATTTCTGTCCCACCAGGTCCTGCAGTCATTCAGTCCCAAATAAATACACAGAGGCCTACATTCATCATAAACTGATTGGCCTAGTAGTTCAGGCTTCTTATTAACTCGTATAACTTATACTAGCCCATAATACTTGTCTGTGTTAGCCACATGGCTTGGTACCTTTTTTGGCAAGGCAGTCTGGGTGACAACTACAGACTGAAACTTTCCTCTTCCTATAATTCTCATTGCCATGCCTCTACTTCCTGCCTGGTCACCATAGCCCTGCCTATACTTCCTGCCTGGCTACTGGGCAATCAGCATTTTATTAAAAAATAATACAAGTGACAGGATAAAAGACCATTGTCTCACAGCAGTTCCCCACATCTTTTTTAAACAAGAACTCTGAATCTAATATCTTTTGTCTAGCTTTTCTCCTAACCATTATCCATAACAACTTGTAACCAACATTCTAAACAAAGGAAAATATCCATAGTCCATTTTTTGGGAATGTGGGCATAGTTTTCTCTGCTACTTCCTGCTGATTGGGGATGCTGATAATCTTATGGAGACCTAAAGAAAATTTAAAATTATGATCGAATCATGATTGGAGTATCCTGTGAGGCTTGATTATCTCAGGCAGCAGTCTTGAATCTGTTCTGGCTGCAAAACTCAGACATCTGGGCCATCCACTCCTATGGGAGATTTCTCAGGGGGTCTTCCTTGATCAAACCTGATTTTTCTTAACCTGGAATAAATCCATAGCCTCTCATTTCCTGTGGAAACAAAAGCAAAACCTCTTCTCTAAAGTAACATACCTTTTGACTTCAATTTTGAAGTCAAGGTATTTTCAAAATACCTATCTTGAATTAATTCAGCAACATTTATAAACAAATGTCTTTTAGCAACTGTTGTTCCTTCCTCAGCATTCAAACAATTCAAAGATAACATAATAACATACAGTATCCAGATTCTCTGTGTGTTTTCCATCTTTACGTGGTTTTATTTTAAACTCTAGCTCTTTTATTTTTATTTTTAATTTTTGGTTTTTTGGTACAGGGTTTCTCTGTGTATCTTCATCCTGGAACTCACTCTGTAGATCAGGCTGTCCTTGAAATCACAGACATCTGTCTGCCTCTGCCTTCCCAGTGTTGGGTCTAAAGGGGTGTGTCATCACACCCAACTACTCTGCATATATTTTATAAATACACTGTAAATTGTTTAGAGGTTTTTGTCTGACACTATCTTTACTGTATCTCTCTTTTTCTGACCACATGAGTCTTTAATTTGCTAAATGATATGTCTAGGATTAAAGCCATGGCTTTGACAGCTGGATATATCCTTAGTGCTATAAGATTCTATCCTCATGGTAGAGGTACTGACAGGAGCCATGTTTTTTTTGCCACACTCTATGGTTTTTCAAGGTCCCTGCCACCACCAAAAAGTATGTGATCAGCTTTTCATCAACACCATTTAAGTGTTTCGTGGCAGGACCTCTTAAAAGAGCTACAAGGTTTTGCAGGTAATGCTGACTCAGGAAGCCTCTCTTAAATGAGAGCAAGCAGAGCCCACCTGAGAAAGTACTGCTATAAAAAGCCATGCTTGACTCTATTTTTTTCTATCTAGAATAACTTCCCAAGCTCTCTCAGGCTTTTTAGTGGATTTGGTCAACCCATGGGAACCAGTCCACACTTTTTGGGATTGGTCCGCCAGCCTCATGGCATGTTGGGCACTGTCTCTCCCATCCACAGCTTTAGCCAGCCATCAGACACAGCAGGCTGCTGCTCAACACTGCAGCTAGCTACCCGCACACTAGCCCACACACTGCTGCCTATGATCCCCACAGTGCACACATTCCACAACTAGCACTGATGAAATACTTTGGGTTTTCTCTTTATCCTGGGCCCCAACTCTGACTCATTTAATTGCCTTAATAACTGTTCTTAATTTGTTATACAAAGCATTTTTTTTTCAGTACCTAAGTAAGCAGCACATACTGCTGCTAGCATCTCTTGGCCGCGTGGCTGCAACTGCGACATCTGCTGGCTGATAATGATCATTACACCTACTTCAATTCATTGCAATTACTCTACAACAGGTAAGATCTGAAAAACTACAAAAAATAACTGATAACATCCAGGATTCAATAATTATTTTGCTTATATCATTGTGCAAAACTTATGCTATTTTCCTTCCTATTATTTGATTCTAGGAATTAGCGTTGTTTTCAATATTATCTCATTTTTTTAAAAAATGATTTAATTCTACAGAGAGGAAATTATCTGAAAGAATTTGTTGAATCTAACTGTTGAAATCTGTTGAAAAGTTATGATATATCCAAGGATGAGATATTATCTTTGCTGGACAAGTTGGAATCCTCAGTGAAGACATTAGAACAGAACACTGGATTCAGACATTTTAAAAGGCAGTAGTAAAAAGATTTGAAAAGATTGAGTAATATATTGAAATTGATGAGCAGGGACAGAAGGTACAAGGACAGGATTTAGCCTCATCAGTACATTCCAGACCCCGGGATGACTTACACAGAGTTTCAACTGCATATCTGGTAATTTCCTCAGAAAGACCATCTGGCACAAAGTACCCTAAGATAGTCAAAGAATATGCATGGGAATCAATACATATGAGCAATCTAAAAGAAATAAAATAAGTAGTTTCTTATGGGCTACATTCACCACTTGTCAGGGAAATGGTGAAAATGTGGTCTTCAAGCACTAAGGAACCCCACATGATTGGCTTCGATTAATCTCAGCAGTCCTAGAAGATGGACCTCAGCTGCTTTGGAAGTGTTATCTGAGAGAAGAGGCAAAAAATTTAGAACAACAGGGGAAAGCAAAAGGATTTGAGACTTTCCAAGATCAAATTATTGGCAAGGGTCATTACTCTGATCCCCAAGAACAGGCTCACTACTATGGATGCACCTTGTCACTATGTAGCACAGGAGCTTTAAATGCATGGGGCAGGATTCAGGAACTAGGAAAGAGGACTGAGTCATATATTAGGGTTAAACAGGGCCAGAGAGAACCCTTTACTGACTTCTTACAAAGATTGACTAAGGCTGTACAATTAGGAGTGACAGACCCTGAAGCTAGACATGTACTAATTGAATTCTTGACTTTTGAAAATGCCAACTTAGAATGTAAGAAGATGCTTGGGTCTGTAAAGGTTATATCAGCACCCATAGATGAATGCATCTTGCATATAATGAATGCTGAAATATGTGAGTATAATACTGAAACTTGGGTAGGAGAAGCAATTTCCAAAGGTATGAGGAGACACCAAAATACTAAATATTTTAATTGTGGAAGAATAGGACATCTAAGAAGGGACTGTAGACAAGGAATTTTTAGGAATAATGTCTCCTATAGGAACAACAAGAATAGGAGGACTCAGCCTTCTGGTATATGTAGGAGGTGTGGCAAAGGCCGACATTGGCCTAACAAATGTAGGTCAATAAAAGACAGGCCCCAATGTCCAACAAGGTCCAGTCATTCCTAGCAACTGTGGAGAACATGTCTCACCAGGAAAATTAAACAATCCAGTGCCTACTGTAAAAAAACCATACTGTTCTGGATGATGGAATAGACCTGGAGGATGAGTAAAAAACTCCAGTAGGAAATAGAAAATGAATATTTTGGCAGTCTTTTATAAATAACCAAAGACCAAAGCTAAGAGTATAAATGACATTATAATTTAGAGATTACTAGACACAGGTGCAGATATGACTATCATTACTCCAGAGTCTTGTCATCCAGATTGGCCTCTTTAACAGGCAGATATTCAATTCCAAGGAATTGGAACCCTATCTCAAGTAAAACAAAGAACAAGGTGGGTTGCATGCATAGGGCCAGAAGGACAGAAAAGAAGGCTGAGGCCATATGTAGCTAATATTGCAGCAAATTTATGGGGTTGTGACCCATTGCAGCAATGAAATACCCAGGTAAACATTCCTGCAGTCCCAAAAACTCATGTTTCTGGTAAGGATATTATAAAAAATAGGTCACCAGCCATTCAGGCTGTATAAGAACACCAAGCAACTAACAAACTTTCAGAGGTACTAACAGCCTTGCCTTTAAAATGGTAAACTGAGAAATTCATATGGGTTAAACAATGGCCTTTAACAGAAAACAAACTGCAGGCTTTAGAACACCTGATACAGGAGCGATTAGATGCTTACCATATTGAAGAATCAACCAGCCCTTGGAATTCTCCTGTATTTGTTGTTAAAAAGAAATCTCGAAAATGGAGAATGGTGACAGATCTTAGAGCTATCAACAAGGCTGTACAACCTATGGGCCCTCTACAGTCTGGAATTCCTCTGCCTTCTCTATTACCAAAAGGATGGCCTCTTATAGTTATTGATTTAAAGGATTGTTCTTCACTATACCTTTACAAGAAAAGGATCTAGAAAATTTTTCTTTCATAGTGCCTACTTATAATAATTCTCAGCTAACTAGGAGATACCAATGAACTGTCCTTCCATGGGGAATGCTCAATAGTTCCATCCTGTGCCAATACTTTGTAAATTAGCCATTGGAAATAATACACAAGCAATTTCCTAAATCTATAAACTACCATTACATGGATGACATTTTGTTTTCCGACTCAAATGCAGATACTTTACAAAGAATGTTTGAAGAAGTAAAAAGGTTTTGCCTAAATAGGGATTACAAATGGCTCCTGAAAAAAATACAAAGATGATATTCTGTCAATTACCTAGGTTGCAAAATAGGTTTACAGAAAATTAGAAAACAAAAGGCACACATTAGAAGAGACTGATTGTGGACTCTTAATGACTTTCAAAGATTATTAGGAGATATTTCCAGTCTGTGAAATGGCTGTTGGGATAACACCTGACCAAACACCATTGCCAGCAGGGAGTAACCCAAAAGATATTCAAAGGAATCAGATCTGTCAGATGGATGTGTTCCACTTTACAGAATTTGGAAAATTAAAATATGTACACCACACCGTTGAAACTTATTCAGGTTCTCAATGGGCAACTGCCTTGCACTCAGAAAAGGCTGATTCAGTTCTCACGCATTTATTAGAAGTTATGGCCATCATGGGCATATCCACACAAATAAAGACAGACAATGGTCCAGCATATGTGTCTAAGAAAATGAAACAGTGTTAAACAGACAGGGATGGAAAATACCCCTAGAAATAGAATGCATAATGCTTTATTAACCTTGAATTTTCTTAATGCTAATTAGAAAGGAACAACAACAGCAAAGAGACATTGGATAATAGAAAAAACTTCTGAATTAAATCAGCCAGTGTATTTCAAGGATGTGTTGACCTCACAATGGAAACCAGGAGATGTGCTACATTGGGGAAGGGGTTTTGCTCTTGTTTCCACAGGAGAAGAAAAGCTATGGATACAATAAAAATTGATAAAGGTTTGCTTTGAAAAAAAGAAACCTCTTGAGGAAGAGAAATGATGATTCATCCACAGAAGTGACAATCATACAGGTGATAAGAAAACCTCAAAAGGGTTGGGGCAGGGTTCTGTTCTTGTCCTTGCCGGAAAATATTCATCTTCAAAGATTGGAGAGACTTTGAACATCTAGATGCCTAAAGATAAAAAAATAGTTATCCAAAAAGAATCAACAAGCAAAGAGAAATCTGCCTTATGATGCTGTATTATCTGCATGGTAAAATTTGATTATTTGGACACATATACATCTCTACTTAATAAGAGCTGACTTTAGAGTTGGACAGTGTCTATCCTTCTCTAAATCCAAGTATGTTGTTAAAAGAGAAATTCAGAATTTCTGTCTCATGTCAGGGACCATCTAGTATGGGACAGGAATAAGATAGATTTTAAGGAAATAGTTTACTTTTCTCCATGCCCATTTTGTTTATATTGTATCTTTCACTGAATATGTGTCTATATGAATAATGCTTAAGTTTTCCATAATGAACAGTAGATTTTCCTGCAGTAATCTTTGAAGCTTCCAGGAAGAAGATGGGGCCCCATAACAATGACTCCACCTGGTTGATATGATGTCATGATGCTGATAGCACTATTATGAGACCAGTTTTGGGGTACCAGCTGTGAAAATGGTGCACCTTCTTACAATGTTCTGTCCAGAACTCCAAATAAGAACTTCAAAATAGACAAACTAACTAACTAACAAAAAGATCCTATTGACCACTCAGAGACCATTTGTAATTATACAAAACAGCAGTCTTGAAACTTAACCATTATTTTACTTTTACAGGATCCCATAGAAAAAACATCGCCCCCATGACAGCAGGAAGCAATTCTAGAAGGCGACGTCTCCTCTCCTAAAAAAGTTTGTCCTCACAGTTAGAGATACCGTTTAAAAAACAAAACAAAACAAAAAGAAAGCCGGGTGGTGGTGGCGCACGCCTTTAATCCCAGCATTTGGGAGGCAGAGGTAGGCGGATCTCTGTGAGTTCGAGACCAGCCTGGTCTACAAGAGCTAGTTCCAGGACAGGCTCCAAAACCACAGAAAAACCCTGTCTCGAAAAAACAAAAAAACAAAAAAACAAACAAACAAACAAAAAACAGAGATACCATTTAAGGGTTGATTATTACTCACATTGGTTGGGGGTTAGGGTAAAACTTATGAAGGTCTAGAGATCTCAAAAAAAAAAGGGAAGATTGAATGGCATAATAGGTAATTTAATGTGAATTTATTCACACTAATAATAGTAATAATAGTGAGTAATACAGCGAATACTTGTGAGCTATTATTTATGGACAATTTACACTTGTATAGTTTCTTGTATATTGATAGAGTTCAAATTATATTTGTTATTTCTGATTATAATATTTGTACACCTATGCAAAGTTATTTTGTCATATTTCTACCTCTTTTTAAAACATTTTGTATATTGATACAATTTTAGAATATATTTATCATATTGCATTATATATATTTCTACCTCTGATTAAGATATTTATACATTGTTTACATTGTTATGTCATTGTCCTCCTTTACTGCATAGTTGTTTAAATATTGTTTAATATTCTTATATGAAGTCTTAATCTTTAAGTTATATAGGTATTAAGTCAGTAGTCACTCATGTTTGTTATACTTTTAGTCAGACTAATTAGGTTCTTTAGATATGTAGAGATTGTATTCTGTATAGATAGGTAACCTTCGGCCACTTCAAAGATCTGTAGAACATGGCATTTCAATAACTTAGGATTCTGTTGACGTGAGATACAATTGCTCCTAGCAGCACTGATCTATTCCCAAGAGAGTGTTTAGCACAAAAAAAACTCTACTTAGAGTTTGTCTTCTTGGCACAACTGACCTTTGGGCAAGAAACTGCCCATGCCTGACCACTGACAAAGTGCACAATGTCTGGACTGGACAAGCAGGATACAAGAAAAAAGACTGTCAAATCTTGCCAAGACAAGGTATGACAGTTTTGAAATTTTTCCTGCCTCTAAAAATGGTCTGTCAGTTACTATAGGCCGTATCCAAAGTTGGTTGCTTCAACATTGCAAAATAAGGCCTTGGATGATTGCTCAGGCAGCCAGTTGTCTCTGTCATCTACTGCATATTCTGGAAGCTGCTTGATTGAACTTCCTGCCTACTCAAGTAATATTATCTTCCTTCTTAGACCTTCGATGAGGTTGAAGATTAGATTTTCATAGTTACTATCCTCTTATGTTCTAGCCAAGCCATTTCCAATATAAGACTTAGACTTCTTAGGAAGAATGTTTATTAACACATTTAACATATGTTCCTTGCTTAATATTGTTTATGCTGGTTGTAATTCTAATCTTATACTTGATATCTGTTCCTAGTGATATAGTTTTGTATTGGGTTTGGAACTCTCTTATTTAAGTGGGAGTTGCTGTGGGAGCTCCTTCTGCTCCTTTAGCCAAGAGCCTTTAAGATATCAGCCTACTTGGGTGTGGTCTCTTGTACTATAAATGCAGCTGTAAAATGTGCACTCACTCTCTTGCTTCGGGCTCTCACTTCCAGCTGTTCTGTTCCTGTTCGCTGTTCATGCAGAGGATTGTGATTTAGGACAGTGATCCATAAGTAAGTAACCCTTTAATATACATAATTCTGAACTAGTGTGGGATTATTTTGTATCTTCCTGCCATCACACCTGCCTCTGCCTCCCAACTACTGGGATTAAAGTCATGTGCCACCACTGCCCAGTGGGCATCCTCATCTTTGCTGACATTATGTAAATGTCTTTTGCAAAGCTATCCCATTGCAAGTGTTCTTAATTTGTATTGCTTCTTTGCCAAAAACTTTCACAGTATTGGAGACTATAAGCAAAGTAATAAAATTTAACACCATCTCTTAAAGCCCTTCCTACCATGGCCACATCCTGGGCTTTCAGCCTTACTCCTATCTATGTGCATATGCTTCTCCTTATTCTAGTTTCTTCCTCCTTCTTCTCTGTTTTTTCAAACTCAAGATCTTGAAGTCCAGCCCAACAGTGGATCATAAAAGCAGTTGAAGAGGTAATACCAGCATATTAAAAAAAAATTCTAAGCCTATGGTTTACAATGAACGCAGGTTCACAAAACGTGTTCTAGTTGTGTTTGTGGGTGTCACACTTAAAGTTTGTTTCTCACGTGGGCACTGCTCTAACCTGAAAGATTCTCATTGGTTTTTGGGGACCAGCCATGACAAAAATTACCTCTGGCTAAGGTAAAGGCATGGGGATTTAGAATATAGTAAAGAATATGAAGATGCGAATGAAAGTAATAAAACAGAGAAACATAGGATAGTATCAGTAGGAAATTCCAGTGAGTACTGAAAATTTGCCTGTGTTTAATTTCTAACTGCTTAAAATACCCCAGACTCCAAAGGTAGGAGTAAGACAAAAGACTGCATTAACATGATATAAGGAATTGAACATACCAATTAAAAGTTGTGAGCTACATTAATAGTTAAATATTCTGTTGCTAGAACAAAACAAGTCACCAAGTCACGCTCACACCCTAGACCAAAACACCCTATAGGCAAACCATTCCCGGGGTGGAATCTCACATTATCTCCACGAAGGGAACTGGAACTTAGCTGGGTCCTTAGACTCTTGTTTATTCCTGGAGCACAATGTCTGGCAATTAGCCACACCTGTTGACAATAACCTTGAGAGAACAGAACTCTTTGATTAATATCTAAGTGGGGACTTTTTTTGAGGTAGAAGCACAATAACCTTGAAGGAACTAGAGGAAAGTCCCAACTCTCTGACCTTTGGTCAACGTGGAAACAGGCTCATACTTTCAAGCCTCCACAATTGATAGACTTGTGCTTTACTTCATTATTGTTACTATTTTTTAAATTCTGAGTACTCATTACAGTAGCTGGCAAAGCAATTATTTTATTCGTCAAATAAATCAGACTGAATGAAAGGCATTTTGGAATTAAAGACGGTGTGGAATCCAGCAATAGCACATAAACAAGGCTTGCCTCCACCCACACAGTTCCCCAGCGGTGGATGGCAAGGTCACACTGTTCCCTCCTGACTGGCAAACGAGTCACTATAGAACAACTCTGGGTTAATTTCTTGCTGGAATTAAGAAGAGCCAATAACATAGTCTTGGACCTGTGGACTAAATGAACCTCCTTTCCTTACAAATTATATATGTAATGGTAAAAATAAAATGGTGCGGTTCCCTGAGGGTCAGCTAAGGTCCAGAGGCAGAGGGCAGCAGACCATGACAGGCAGCATGTCCCAGGCAGGGAGCTGCACAGTGGATGAGAGACCTCGGTGGGTCAGTGGGTCCCACGAGGAGCTGCAGTGGGTGAAAGACAGAGATGGATAGGCACACCATGCAGAGAAAGTGGATATTTATTTAGTGGGTTATGGAGGGAATAGGGAACGGGGGAGAGGGGAGGAGGAAAGAACAGAGAGAGAGAGAGAGAGAGAGAGAGAGAGAGAGAGAGAGAGAGAGAGAGAAATGAGGGGAGAGAAAAGGAGAAGCTGAGAGAGAGAGAGACAGAGAGAGAGAGAGACAGAGAGAGAGAGAGACAGAGAGAGAGAGAGGGAGACAGAGAGAGAGAGAGGGAGGAGCTCAAGCAGAAGATCTACTTGCCTTGGTGGGTGGGGAAGGGAGTGGGCAGGGCTTGTCTCTTAAAGGGACAGGACAGACCATTACAATATAACCTTGGGCATTTTATTACAGCAATGGAGAGCAGACTAAACAGTTGCTTTCTAGCTTGTATGTTCTCAAACTGGGCATCTTCCCCCCATACACACACTCTGCACTCTGTCCTCCTCTCCATTACCAGCTATTATGGTTTGGATAGGAAGTATCCTCCAAAAGGGCTCAAGAACAGAAGACTTGGTCCTTATAAGTAGCTTTCACCCATGGGACTTTGGGGAGATAAAGGGGCCATGAGGATCTCTGCCTTCATTGGTAGTTTGTTGATGGATTCATGTTTTGAAAGGGCTATTGGGAGCTAATAAATCTGTGGAGGATGTGGCCCAGGTGGAGAAGTGGATCACTGGAGGTCACTCCCATCTTGTCTGTCACACTGTCTGGCTTATGCATCATGAAATACGCAACTTCATTCCATAGCATCCTCTGTGCCTGATAGTCAGCTTTCAGGAGACCCTGAGCAATGGAACCAGCTGCCCATGGCCTGAGACTCTGAGTCAAAATCAGTTTTCCTCTTTTGAACTTTTCTCAGGTATTTGTACCAATGATGGCTAAATATCCATCTCTTTCACTTTGATCAATGCAGTAACCTCTCAACTAGCATCCAGACTCTGCCCTTGTTCGCTTAAAAGGTATTAAGACAGTGGTAAATGGTTTCAAGTAAAATCTAAATTAAGCCATGTCACTCCACCATTGTGATCCCCTCTAGATCACAGCAAAGGCTGACTGATTAAATTGGGGAAATGGTTCAGTACTTAAAATGCTTTTTTTGTTTTTGTTTTTGTTTTTTAAACAGTTTCTCTGTGTAACAGCCCTAGCGGGTCCTAGACCAGGCTGACCTTGAACTCACAGAGATCTGCCTGAGATCCACCTGCCTCTGCCTCCCAAGTGCTGGGATTAAAAGCATGTGCCACCACCACCACCCAGCCCTAAAATGCTTTTTGTACAAGAGTGAAAACCAGAATTTGAGCCCTCAGAACCCACACAATTGCCCGGCAAAGCTCAGCAGTCCAGCCTTGCAATGAGGAGATGGGGATTCCCAGAGTAGGGGGGGGCTAGCAAAACGAGCCATGTGGAGAAGCTATGGGTTTGATCGAGAGATCCTGCTTTAGTGAAAGTGGCAGACTACTACATTCAACCTACACAGCTTTGGAACTGACCTGACTGGGGGGGTGGGAAGCAAAAAATGACAGCTACACTTAGAGGAAAGCTGTGATTGGTGGGCTGTGGGTTCTGATGGAGAAGAGAAGAAAGCTGTGATTGGTGGGCTGTGGGTTCTGATGGAGAAGAGAAGAAAGCTGTGATTGGTGGGCTGTGGGTTCTGGTGGAGAAGAGAGGAAAGCTGTGATTGGTGGGCTGTGGGTTCTGGTGGAGAAGAGAGGAAAGCTGTGATTGGTGGGCTGTGGGTTCTGATGGAGAAGAGAAGAAAGCTGTCATTGGTGGGCTGTGGGTTCTGATGGAGAAGAGAAGAAAGCTGTCATTGGTGGGCTGTGGGCTCTGATGGAGAAGAGAGGAAAGCTGTGATTTGGGAGCTCTGGGTTCTGATGGAGAAGCTGCAGCAGCCCAGACACTCAGCGGCTTTATTACACACCACTGAGGGAGGAAGTAGGTTTGCTGATCCTGATAGGGTCTTTGTAGGGGAGCAGTTTCAAGTTCTCATCCAGGAGGAGGAAACTGTGGTCGACACTTTCTGCACACATTGTCAGTTTGCTCACGTGTTACTCGGGTCTTCATCTGCTCCCCATAGAGGAGGAGAGGATGGTCCCAGCATTAACTCAGGCCACCACATGCGCCCACAGAATTATGGGCTATTTTAAGATGTAAGAAAGAGTTAATAAGAATCCTGAGCTAATAGGCCAACCAGTTTATGATTAATGTAGACCTCTGTGTGTTTCTTTGGGGCTGAACCCTCTGGCAACAAACAAGGGTGAGCTTGAACTTCTGCTCTTCCTACCTCCACTTCCAGAAAGCTGGGATTGCCGGCATATGTCACTACACCAGGTTTATTCAGTGCTGAGGATCCAGTTCATGATTTTCTGCAGCTGGGACATGCATTGTACACCGAGAGAGCTACATCCCCAGCCCTCTGTTTGGCGGATGGTGACTTCTTGCTCCACCCTTTCTTTCCTTTTCACGGGTTAAAGAGGCATAGTCTTAAAATCTGCCCTCATGACTTCTTTGTCTCCTACTGTCGCATCTGTCAAAGTGAATACATCTAGAGTGGTTCCGACACACGAACTTTGAGGACACTGAATCCACAACGTAGCACCAACTACAGAGCTCATTGTATTTTCTAGCCTGGTTTGCAGAAACATTTTATGGTGAAGTGTGGTGTGATATTTTGCTTGTGTCTTGACAGATAAAGATTGCTTGGAGTCAGAGGGCGGAGCTAGCCACTAGTGTAGCGGTTTGGAGGACTGTGGACAGAGACAGGAAGTGGGGGAATCTCAGCCCTTTGTGGATGTAGAAAGGTAGGAGGCAGCTAGCAGTTGCCCCCAGTTCTCTAAAATCTTCCAGGTTTTTATCCCAATATCTGACCCCTGTTGTTTTTTTATTGATTAAGGTTAGACTTCCACTTCAGTGAGGATGTCATCATCTTGCAAAACAGACATTATTGGCGTCTGTGCACATAAATGCACGTATAGTGTATTTAGTCAAAGTTTTCTAGAAAAACAGAATATCTGTATGCGAGTTGGGAGGATTTATTAGGATGGCTTACTGGCTATGGTCAGCTATTCCAACAATGACTGTTTACCAGCAGAAGGTCCAAGAATCCTGTAGCTTTTCAGTCCGTGAGGCTGGGTGTCCCATCTGGTCTCCATTATATATCAGAATCCCTAAGAAGTAGTCTCTAATGCCAGTGAAGGGATGGTCTTGCCAACAATGCGAAAACTTCCCTCTTCCATGTCCTTTATGTGTGTTGCCACCAGAAGGTGTGGCCCAGATTAAAGGCGCATCGCCTCACCTCAAAAGATCCAGATTCCTTTGTGGGAGCCTAGGTAGTTTGGATGCTCACCTTACTAGACCTGGATGGAGGTGGGTGGTCCTTGGACCTCCCACAGCACAGGGAACCCTGATTGCTCTTTGGGCTGATGAGGGAGGAAGACTTGATTGGGGGAGGGGGAGGAAAATGGGAGGCGGTGGCGGGGAGGAGGCAGAAATCTTTAATAAATAAATAAATAAACAAATTTTAAAAAATCAAAGCTAAAAAAAATAAAAATAAAAATGAAAATACAGCACTAAATAATTTAGACATAAAAACAAAATGATCCAGATTCAAAGTGGGTCTTCCCCCGTCAAATGATTTAATTAAAAACAATCCCTCACAGGTGTACCCAGCCACTTGGGTTTTAGCTAATTCCAGATGTAGTCAAGTGGACAACCAAGAATGGCCATCACATATGCTTCCACATAAATATTAAGGAGTCATTTGACTAGTTCCATTTAGCATATTTTAAGGTTTACACACACGACAGCCTTTAGATTGCGGTTGTCGCAGTATGTAGGCTGTATGCATGCTCCACTTACCTGTGGAGGGTCAGAAATGAGGATTATGGCCATTTTTGTTTAAGTATTTTCATTCAGTTTCAGAAACTGCATTTTTTAATGAACTAGAAATTATATAAACATACTTTATATTCTCTAAAAATTTTCATTTTTAAAATCTTTCAAGTAAGGGTGGCTTGCAATTCTGAAAGCGTGAATTAGGTATAATTCTTCAGGAAACTTCATAAGACAGAAAATAATCAAGAAACTTAACTCATCTACTGATTTCTCAAGAGTTAGACTCACAGATCTAATTCTTTTTAAGCGGGGGAGAAGATACTTTCAGCTTCTCCCTTTCTGATTTAATGCTTAGAATTTAAAAAGAGAAATCAGGTGTCTTGAGAAACGCTGTTGTCTTCCCTGTCTCACCGGAGGGGAGGCTAAGGACAGCTTGCGCTTCTTCACGGTTTGGAAGGTGTCAGCACTCACGAACTGGAGCCTCACAAGACGTTTTCTCATAGAAGCATGTGCTTTGAGGAGGTGAATATTATTGGCTCCATTTAAGAAACAGGAAAATTGGAAGACAGGAGAGCTGAGTTATTTTTAGAATTCTAAGAAACAGAGGCTGCATCTGTGGGTTTTGTACTGATTGTTCTTACATTCCACATTAATGGTTTGTTTGGCTGTTTGCTCATTTTGAGAGGAGGTATCCTGGAGCCCAGGCTGGCCTCAGAGACATCAAAGAAGAAGCCATGCCTGAGCCAGCTGCCGTTTGCCTGTGCTCGTGCTTTGGGAAAACACGCCACTCTGCCCTCCTCCTGGCATGGTTTAGTGCCCTGTTCACACTCGCGGTACTCAGTACAGCATCACACAGAGGGTAGAAGCAAAATGATCCCATGGGTGGATTAGGGGATGGATGCATGGACAAGTGAATGGATAGAGTTAAAAAATAAAGCAAGTATGTGTGTGTGTGTGTGTGTGTGTGTGTGAGAGAGAGAGAGAGAGAGAGAGAGAGAGAGAGAGAGAGAGAGAGAGAGAGAATGTGATGTGTGTACAGGTGAACTTTTTACTGGGTATGCTCAGCTCTGTGTGTGTGTCTGTGTGTGCGCGCGCGCGCGCTATCTGTCTGTCTATCCAGGGACTGACTTTGGGTATGTTTCTGTCTGTTTGTCTGTCTAGGGATCAACTTTGGATATGTTCCTCTATTGCCCTCAGTCATGACCAAATGCAACTTTGAAAAGGGTTTATTCCTTTTTATTTATTTGTTTGTTTGTTTTTGTTTTTTGTTTTTCAAGACAGGGTTTCTCTGTAGCTTTGGAGCCTGTCCTGGGACTAGCTCTTGTAGACCAGACTGGCCTTGAACTCAGAGATCCGCCCGTCTCTGCCTCCCGAGTGCTGGGATTAAAGGCGTGTGCCACCAGAAGAGAGCATCAGATCCTATTATAGATGGTTGTGAGCCACCATGTGGTTGCTGGGAGTTGAGCTCAGAACCTCTGGCAGAGCTGCCAGTGCTCTTAACCACTGAATCATCTCTCCAGCTCCCTTAGCTCTTCTTACACAGCCCACAACAACCTGCCCTGGGATGGCACCATCCACAATGGGCTGGGCCCTCACACATCAATCACTAATTAAGAAAATACTCTACAGACTTTCCTAAAGGGCAATTTTCTCAATTAAGATTTCCTCTTCCACTGATTTCCCAAGGTCCATATGAAGAGCAGAAGGAGGGAGAACATGAGGAAGGAAATCAGGACCGCGAGGGGTGGTCCACCCACTGAGAAGGTGGGACTGATCTACTGGGAGATCACCAAGGCCAGTTGGACTGGAACTGATGGAGCATGTGATCAAACCGGACTCTCTGAATGTGGCTGATGGTGGAGGCTGACGGAAAAGCCAAGGACAATGGCACTGGGTTTTGATTCTACTGTATGGTCGGACTTTGTGGGAGCCTAGTCTGTTTGGATGCTAACCTTCCTGGACCTGGGGGGAGCAGGGAGGACGTTGGACTTCCCACAGGGCAGGGAACCCTGACTGCTCCTTGGACTAGAGAGGGAGGGGGAGGGGGAGTAGAGGGAGGGGAGGGAAGTGGGAGGAGGGAAGGAGGTAGAAATTTTCAATAAAAAATAAATTAATTAAAAAAAGATTTCCTCTTCCCAGATATGTCTAGGTTTGTATCACACTGAAGAAAACACACACACATAAATAAATAAATAAATAAATAAATAAATACTTAATCAGCTTACTCCTCAGCTTATTTATTTATTTGATTTTTGATTTTTTTGAAACAGGATCTCTCAGAGAGCCTGGAACTCACTGCTTTTACTAAACTCTCTGGACATTGGACATCAGGGATCTGTGTGACTCTCTTCTTGAGGCATGCACAAATGCCCAGCTTCTCAGACGGGCATTGGGGATCTGAACACCCAGCTTCTTACATAGGCCCTGGGGATCCGAACTTGGGTCTTCATGTTCATGGTAATCATAAGATTATCACTCACCCAACAGGTTTTCGAATTTCTTATGACCTGGCTGTCTGACTAATTGTAGTTTTAAGTATGTATTCTGAATTTGATCACATAGTACTTTGTCTTTGTAGACAACATAAAAGTTGTATCAAAAGTTCCTTAAAGTTTTTATAAATAGTGAAATTCTGTACAGAAAGTAAAACTATGAGATAATTTCTCTTCCCTTTGCTTTCTTTGCTGCTGACTTGCTCCAGAAAATGCACCTAGATGATCAGCTATGGGGCTCCAAAGAAATTAATCACAATTTTATAAGGGCATTAGACAAGGTTTCTGATTAAAAAGTAATACACAAATTAAAAAGTGATAAACAAATGGAATTGAAAGATAAACTCTACAAAGATAATATTAATTCAAATATAAAAATATTTTGTTGTGAACGTCCAAAGAAAAAAAAGATAAACTCAGTAGAGATTTAGTGAAGTGAGACTTTCAAATGGAGGTTAACACAAAAAATAATTCCTTTCGGAAATTTCTAGTCTCAGAACATCAGCTGAAGTTGAGAGCTCAGACAGCTTTAAATATGTCAGAGTAGCCCATAGAGAGGTTCCCCAGAGCACCACCGTAGCCGAACAGCATCATGGGAGGGACAGTGAGAGGCTCAGACAGCCTCATGGACGACTTGGCTGATAGAGTTCCCAAAAGCCGTGGGGGGGGGGGCGGGGGGGACACGACACAGACAGAAAGCTCAGGCTGGCCCTCGTGCACTGCACTGAGGTCCAAGAGGGAGGACAGCTCTTAAGAGACATGTGATCCACTTCTAGCTGGCTTCTGGTCAGGCCCTCAAAACCACAAGTCAAATTCCCAGGGAGAGAAAAGCTGCAACAGAGAGGAAGTTAGCTTAAGAAAGAGCTGTGGTCACAGGGGCACTGGGAGAGATCCTTCCTTTTAAACAGATAACTCTGCCACTCTTGGAAGAGTAGAAGAAGGGGTACGGGTGCGCCTGAGGGGACCATGGTAGGTTAGAGAAAGGGGACCATCGGGCAACCGGCAAAGATGAGCCTCAACACCTGAGAAGATGGGCATCCAGGCTCCCAGCCAAGAAGCAGAGCTGAGAAGAAAACCACACTTTACACTCTGTGGTCATCAGCAAGCAAGAGGCTCTCTGTCCTCTGCCATGTGACTGCTGGTTACTCGCCAAACCTGCTGCTTTCACCCGCTCTAGTGAACAACCATGCTGGCTTCTGGAAACTTCACTCCACCAAGCATGCAAATGAAGCCTGGTGTGGTGGCGCTCCTGGAAGAGGCGTCAACAAGAGCTTTTCTGGAGCCTGGCAGTCCAAAGTCAGCCTGGGCAATGTAGAGACCCCGTCTAGATAAACAGATAGGCAATGGTTTAGTTTTCTGAAACCCCCACACAAATAAGACAGGATTGAATATTTCTTTGTGTTTGTGAAGGTAGAGGCAATTATAAAGTTATTTGACTTGAATATTAAATTCCATTCCTATGTAATGAACTGCAGATGTTTTACAATAAAATCAACAGACAGCAATTAGATGAATGACCCTGTAGCATGCTTTCAGTTTCATTAATTGAGAAATGTCAGACTAACAGTCTGGAGCATTACTCCAGTAAGCCAGAATATTTTTTTTTTTTGAGGAAAAATACAGAAAACTACATACAGCCAAATGATTAAACCAGCAATAATTTCAATAATATTTTAGGACTTAGAATAACATGGAAAATGTATAATACTGAAGGGGGAAAGATAGGTGATCTATATAAAATAAAGAGCAGAAATAAAGATTTAAAAAGCCTAAAATAGGAATTGGAGAGATGGCTCAGCAGTTACGCTGACTGCTCTTCCGGAGGATCCAAGTTCAGTTCCCAGTCCCCCCATTAGGCAGTTCACAAACACCTACAACTCCAGCTCCAGATATGATGGCCTCCAAGGACACCTGCACTTAAGTGAACACGTGCACGCGTGCACACACACACACCAAAATAATAAAAATAAAATTTTACATTTTTAAATTAGAAAAAAAGGTATAGAGGCAGAGGCAGGCAGATCTCTGTGAGCTCAAAGCCAGTCCGGTCTACAGCTGGTTCCAGGACAGGCTCCAAAGCTACAGAGAAACCCTGTCTCGAAAAACAAACAAACAAACAAAAAAAATCCCATAAGACAAATGATTGTTTTTCTTCTTTGATTTCCATTTTCCTACATAAATTTATCCTAAATTGCTGTGTGTGTGTGTGTGTGTGTGTGTGTGTGTGTGTGAGAGAGAGAGAGAGAGAGAGAGAGAGAGAGAGAGAGAGAGAGAGAGAGAGAGAGATTTGAGACAGGTAGTCATTCTGTAGCCCAGGATGGCCTGGGACTTACTATATAGTTTAGGCCTCAAACTTGTAACAATCCTCCTGAGCCATCACACCCAGCTTTAACTTTCAAAACTTCATAACATAGGAGGCTTTGGAGGGGGGAGGAAGGGGAAGAGAAGAAGGGAAGGGGAGAGGGAGAGGGAGGGAGAGAGAGAGAGAGAGAGAGAGAGAGAGAGAGTTCTTATCAGGCTTTGAGTTGAAAAATCTAGAATAAACCACTGTTCTAGCTCTGGTTCAAGTAAGTTTCTGCCTTAGCGTGTAAACCGTGCCTCCCCTCCCATGTGGTATGAAACATGTGTGTTAAAGTTGGACATGATGGCACACCTCTGTAATCTGAGTACTAGGAGGCAGACGCAGGAGGCAAATTCGAGGCCAACCAGGGCCACGGAGTAAGAGCCTGTCTCAAAAGAAAACAAAAACAGACAAAAAAGAAATTGGAGAACCAAAGCTACGGAGAAACCCTGTCTTGAAAAATCAAAAAAAAAAAAAAAAAAAAAAAAAAAAGAAAAGAAAGAAAGAAAGAAATTGGAGAAGGGTGTGCTTGTTAGTTACCCTTTTTGCTTAGCAAAACTTAATAAAAAGCAAAACAAAAACATTAAAAGGTATAGTTTCAACCCCAAGAGACTTTGTACATTTGTACACATGATATTTTCAGACACTAGAATCATCTCCTCATGATAAGTGTAGGAATCAGCATTACTATGTTCCTGGTATTAATTATCCTTTAATATTTGTGTCTGTTTTTTTGATCAAAACACTCCTGAATGGCACTCCCGGTCATAACTTTCGGGACTCTTTATTTAAGGTGTGAGTTGGCTAAGCCCAAAAGATCAAGCCTGCAGTTTAGCTGATGCGGCAGGACTGCGTCACGTGGCATCAGCTGACTCAGAGACTGCGTCAGGCAGTCAATCAGCTGCTAAATCGGGCCCACAGAATGCCACTTCACTGTAAAACTACAGATGTCAAAACTCAAGTGATATCCCTGGGTAGGGATGCCCATGGGTGTGGTCACAGACCAGCACAGCGGGTCAGTCGGTCAGATACTCCATGGGAGATCTTGACGGCTTCATCGTTAGAACCCTTCCAGAATGTCCTATTTGCCTCCACCTGCGGCAAATTTAGAGCCGTGTCGTGCCCCTGTTATAAATAGTAACCAGAACATAATAGCTGTCAGGAAATTCAATAAAATGTACCAAGTTATCACACCTCATTCCTTGGGAATCACCCCCAACTTGCAGGCAGTGCGGGACGTGAGACCAGTCTTGGAACTAACTTCAAGCAAATGGATAACGCGTGAGCAGAAGAGAAGCAAAGGGTGGGCTCCTCTGACCCCCAGCCCGAGCCTTCCCTGTTTCCTTCTCTGGGATTTGATGACTGTTCCATCACTCTTTTCAGGTGAGTTTCTCCACCTTTATCCCCAGGAATCTTACTGCAGACTTTACTCGCCCAGCTCACAGTAGACGGCAGCCGTCCAGGGCAGCCTTGGTTGCCTCTTTCCTTCAGGTGCGCCCAGAGGAAATTAGAGCTACAGATTTCCTCTGGCATGGGCCAGTTTCGTGATTTCCTGTGGGGAAATAACTGAATGAAAAGGCATGTCTCAGAAACGATTATTTTTGAGTCAGTAGGAAGGTTCCCCGTTTTGCTCGGTAGCAGCCTCATTCCAGAAAGAACAATGCCAACGGAGATTAGTAAACAAAGCTAAACTCAACCAGAAGCACAGAGCTCCTGCGATGACCAAGCATTGTCAATAACATGACTTTAGAAGTTCACAAAGGGCGGAAGAGATGGCTCAGCACTTGAAGCATTTGCTCCACTTGAAGAAGACCTATTCCTAGCACCCACACGGTAAGCTCACCACTACCTGGGACTCCAGTGGCCTCCATGGTCCCTAAAACACCTACATGCTGCACAGACCTATGTGCAGGCAAAACACATGCACACACATAAAA
This sequence comes from Chionomys nivalis, assembly GCF_950005125.1. Classification (NCBI taxonomy): domain Eukaryota; kingdom Metazoa; phylum Chordata; class Mammalia; order Rodentia; family Cricetidae; genus Chionomys; species Chionomys nivalis. The sequence continues at coordinate 51,200,054 of NC_080100.1, read as the reverse complement.
TAAAAATAAACAAATCTTAAAAAATAAATAAAATGTGTCAAAAGTAACCATACCATGACTCTAGACTGAAGAACAAATTCCAATTCCCCAAACGCAGATCCCTAGTGGTCCTCAGACTTCAGCGGGTCCCCCGAGGCGTGGGTTACAGTGGTGTGTGTACAACTGTTGAGTCTTGGCTGAGAGGAGTCGCTGATGGTTTAGGTGTACAGAAAGTCAGTTAATTCTACAGAGTCCAAAGTCCAGACACCCTGTGAAAACCAGGTTCTTCTTAGCTCTTCAAATACTACATGCCTCTCTCCTGGGCAATATTTTATTTTCATTTATTCTACAGTAGAAATACACTTTTACCCTCAAATTGTCTGAGAAAAATAAGCACATCAATACTGCATGAGTTATGCAAACAAAAAATAGATGAATGGAGCTAAAATACCATGAAGTAGAGCTTATAGAGTATTAAGCATTGCTACCTTATGAGAACGACTGCAGCAGCATGGGCCGAGGCCTGAGATATGGTCTATCCTATCTATGAAAGAGTTCCTTTAGCCACAATATATGTATTTAATTAATATTTATAGAAAGCCATGATCAAAACCAAAACAGTATAAAAATTTAAAACATATTTTGGGGCTTATAATCTATCTCTTTTCTAATGCATTAGCCCATAGATTTTTATTAATCCTAAGATTATTTTACAATGATTTTTCAGAGATTCTTTTTAGAAAAAACATTTTATTAATTTTCTGAGAATTTCATACAGTGCATTTTGAACATATTCTCCTCTCCCCTCTGAGCACCTCCCACAGCCTGTCTCTATCCTCCCACACCTTCTTACTCAGCTTTGAGTTTTCTTTTCTTTTCTTTTCTTTTTTTTCCTTCAAGTCCAACTAGTCCTGTGAAGGGCATCTACCCTGGTAAGTTACTGGGGTCATGAAACCTGACTTGTGCTCCCCATCAGCTATCAAATGCCAATAGATTCTCAGCTAGGGTGGGGTTCATAGCCACCTTGCCCCGTGGTGATTTGTGTGAAAGGTCACTATAGGGTCATAGATTTTAATGCTTGGTCCCCAGTTGTTGGCACTGCTTGGGAAGGGCTGGAGGTGTGGTCATGGAGGAGCTGCGTCTCTGGGGGCAGGCTTTGAGGTTTCAAAAGCCCACACCACTGCCAGTTAGTGCTCTGTCTCTCAAGATATGAGCTCTCAACTACTGCTCCGGTACCATGCCTGCCTGCTGCCACGCTCCCTACCGCCATGGGCTCTAACCCTCTGCAATGCTAAGTTCCAAATAAACTCTTCCTTCTATAAGTTGCTTTGGCCTGGTGTCTTATCACAGCAACAAGAAATAGCTAATGTTCCTCTCACCCTGGGATTTTGTCTGGCTTGAGTTTGTCTGGGTCCTGTGCGTACTGTCAGTGAGTCCAAGGGTACAACTGCCCTGTTGTACCGGAAAACACTATTTCCTCGACGTTCTCTGAGATCCATTGGACGCCTACAGTCGTTCCACTCTGTCTCTTTGAAGCGCCCTGAGCCTTTGAGGAGGGTGATGCGCATGTCCCACACAGGGCAGAGCACTCTGCAGTCTCTGACTCAGAAGTTAAAAGATGGATGCTATTTTAAAATTGTGTTTTGATGAGGGATTAGGGAGATGTTGAGAGCACTTGCTGTGAAAGCAAAAGGATCCGAGTTCAAATCACTAGCAACCATGTAAAACTTGAGGATGGCCACGCGTGTTTGCAGCCTCTGAACCGGAGCATGGAAAAAGGTGGAGAAATTAGAGAGTGGCGTGGGGGGGAGCCTTTGATTTCTCATTAATTCTGCCTAAATCTCACTGTATTTCCCCTTTCATCAAAGATATATTTCTAAATATAAAAGGTAACAAAAGCAAATCATTAAAGACTCTATAGCCCCTTATCAGTGTTAGGAATTTTTCCTAAAGCGAGCTCTCTGACGCAAAAATCCCAATCAAGCCAAATCACAACAAGCCAAATTAAGAAATATCCAGGTTTAATGAGATTCCTGCGCTCTCAGGTGGCTCCAAGGAGGCCACAACGCGATGGGACAGGGGATGGGGAGGAGGTGGGTGCTGGCGACCATAAGGGGACCTTAGGGGGAGCAGTTTCAGTAGACTGGGGGAGTAGTCAAGGTTTTGTCTGGCTTATCTTGACTCTCCTCCAGAGAGGGGTCAAAGCTTGGTGGGCACAAGGGATGGGGCCTCCAGAGATGGACTTATCAGAGACACATTCAGACTTCATTTTCTTTCTTTTTTGCCTGGTGTGTGAGGAGGTGGGGAGTCTTCATGAGGGTGCTGGGAATTGAACCTCGGTCCTTTACAAGAAGGTCATGAGCTCTTACCCACTGAGCCAAGTTCCCAGCCCGGACTTTTTGGTGCCCTAAGAATTTGTGAAGCTTAACTGTCCAAGCCTCCGTACAGAAAAAACTTGCTGCCTAGTGATAGATAAGCATCTTTTTTGTTCTTTTGTTTGCTTGTTTGTTTATTTCCTGAGGTAGTTTTGCCTAAAGGCTCCTCCCTCTAGGGTTCTGGACTTTTGGGGCAATGTTTAAAGGGAGGTGTAAAGTTAATCCATTTGGGATATTATTCTCCCAGAATCTATATCGGATCAGATAAAGCCTTTTGGAGCTTCCTCTGCCCAGCCATCTTTCTCCCTTTTCTTACCTTTCCAAACACTTATCCCTAGTAAACCATCTCTCCCAGAGCTCTGCCTCTACCTTACCTTCTAGACAATGCGACCTGTCGTACCAACATTTTATCTTCATACATGAGATAAAGAAAATTTACAAATATTATCCTTTCTGGAAAAACAAGAATGCCAATTTACATATCAATTTCTAGGACAACACGGTATTAAATATGGCAACCAGTTCATACCCTACCGAGGATTAATGGTTGTTTCCAGGTCATAGCAATGATCTCTGTGTCTTCATATGTCTATCAAGAGTTAAAGCCAGCAGAGAGTTGAGCAACCTGCTCCCCTCAACCTCCTGGGATTTATTTATTTCTAAGTAACAGTTTACTGGAGCATGGCTACCCTCATTTGTTTACCTTTTGTCCACATCTGCTTCCGCCCTGCCACAGCAGAACTCATCAGCAACAACAGAAACCACACAGCCTGCAACCATAAAACATCCTTGCCATAGCTCTCCTGAGGATGCTTCTAGGATGCAGGATAATACTACTCTACTTTTCTAGTCAACTTCAGGGAGAAGAGCTATGTTAGAACTGAAGAACTGTCTTCATGCTGTGAAGAGACACAGTGACCACAGCAACTCTCATAAAGGAAAGCATTTAACTAGGCTGGCTTACAGTTTCAGAGGTTGAGTCCATTATCAGCATGGCGCAACATGGCAGCACACAGGTAGACATGGTGCTGGAGCAGGAGTTGAGAGTTCTTCATCTTGATCTGCAGGCAACAGAAGGAGACTGTGCCACACTGGGTGTGACTTAAACATATATGAGACCTCAAAGCCCGCCTTCACAGTGACATACTTTCTCCAAGAAGGCCACACCTCCTAGTAGTGGCACTCTCTATGGGTCAAGCATTCAAACCCAGGAGTCCATGAGGGCCACACCCACTCAAACCACCACAGGAGCAGTCAGAATTGCCTCCAGTGTTCAGAAGTCAAACCCTGTGGTTCCGTTAATTGGCTCTGAGGAGGAAATGGCAAAACCAGGACCAACAGAAGCAGAGAAGGAAAAGCAGGATCCTTAAGAAACACAGTAAGAGGCAGGGTGTCTAAATTACAGACTGAAAAGTAAGGCCAGGAGCCGGCGGTGGTGGCGCACACCTTTAATCCCAGCACTCGGGAGGCAGAGGCAGGCGGATCTCTGTGAGTTCGAGGCCAGCCTGGTTTACAAGAGCTAGTTCCAGGACAGGCTCCAAAGCTACAGAGAAACTCTGTCTCGAAAAACAAAAAACAAAAAGTAAGGCCAGGGTTTAGGTCTAGGGCCAAGTCTGAGAATATTGGGGTTGGCACTAGAATTAGAAATGGAATATGCAAGCTGTGACTGATTCCATCATAGCTTCTGTGGCAAAAGAAAAAGGAAGAAAATGGCATAAACGGTAAAGCTCAGTGGCTGCCTTCTGATCCTCTTTGGAATGTGCCAAGGTGGAGACACCAGCAGGGTGCAATTCTCTAGGTTCATGAGACCCTGACAAAGCAACCCCGTGCAGACTTAAGCCAGAGTCACGTCAGGGCCCAGGAGTCGCTTAACCCACAAGGCGGCAACTCAACAAGCTGCATCACCCAGGCTCCGTGTCTGAGCCCTCCTGCCTCTGAAATTCTTCCTCCCTTCATTTTACAGTGCCTCGTGGGCCAGGGAATATAGTTTTCAGTGTGGGCCATGACCATGAACCACAGTGAGAGGACATCAAAGCAGGCAGCACATTCCAGAATCTGCCTCAGAAACTTCTGGTCTTCAGATGCTGTTCCCTTATAGGTTCCCAAGCTCCCTGGACTGTCTAGGACCTGGTGACCTGCACTTGGAACTCTCCTCTACAGGTAGAGGCAAGAGAGACAGGATAGATGGTCTTTCTTCCTTTCTTCCTGCAGCAGCCTGGCCGTCCACCCCGGGCTTTGGAATTTTAAGATCATATGCAGAGACGTCCTACTTCTTGTCCTGGGCCTCTCAGCAGCAACTGTACTCTGGTGTGAGCAAAGCAGCTTTCCAAATACCACATCTTATGAGCGCATATTCTTTCCATGAAATAGTTAGAAAATATAAGTAGCCACCAATTTGCCACGTGACCCATGCCCTTTGGGGCTATGTGATAGTTCCCTAACATTGTCTCTTTGATTCCTTGGAAAGAGGGCTTAGCCACCGTTTAATTTATAATGATTACATTTTTAAAATGTTATACCTTTCTTCCCCAAGACCTATTTATATACCACTAAAACGAGCTGCGATAATACACCATGCTTTCATTCGCTTCCAACCCTACATAATAATTTACCACTGGAAACAGCAATTATTTGATCAAGCAGTAACAGCTGCAAACACAGCATTCCCTCTGAACCCCCATTAACTGAACGCTCCCTGCTGTCAAGCCAGATGTTTAGCTGTGAATATTAAGCTCTCTGTTTGCTGGTGCAAGAAGCAGGGAGATGAGCAGCTTGGACGCTGGGCCCTGAGGTGGGCTGGCCCTTCTGCTGTGTGCTCCCGTGATGGAGACAGAGTGCTTGCCCGTTGACCCCGCCCTCCCTGGACATCCTGCTCTCACTTGGTAAATTCTCAAAAACCAATTGTTTCATCTGAGTTCCACTGTACATGTCAATCATCCTAGAAAATTCCAAACTTAGAAAAGTCAGAGGATCCACATTATTGGTATGCGGGGTCACAGGTTCTTTTTCTGTGCTGATGACCTCAGCAACAATGTGGAGTTGTAGGTATTTTCCCACCTACCTTTTGGGGGGAGCGCTTATCAGAGAGATGAGGGATGAGCAGGAAGCTGTCAACACTGGGCAGTAGTGGTAATTTGGGGTTAGGAGTCAGTGGCAAACAGAGGTACATTTCAGGAATGGTTACTTTCCGTTTAAAAACTACTGAGGAGACAGGCAGTGGTGGTGCACGCCTTTAATCCCAGCACTCGGGAGACAGAGGCAGGCGGATCTCTGTGAGTTCAAGGCCAGCCTGGTCTACAGAGTGAGCTCCATGATAGGCTCTAAAGCTACATAGAGAAACCTGGTCTTGAAAAGCTGACTCCCCCACTTAAAAAAACAAAAACAAAAACAAAGCAGAGAACCAAAACCAGAAAACAAAAATACCTGAAGATGGCAGAGGTATAAATAGAGGATTGTTTAACACATCAGTTTTGCCCCATGAAAATGATATGAATTATAATGCTAGAACCAAAGGCACTGTTTTAACGGGGGGGGGAGGTGATTAGGAGTGTGGGTGCTACTGTTCCCATCTCTCGAAGTAGGCAGTGGTGATAATAAATATGATCAGATTGTGGGGTTCTTCACACGGACACAAGGAGGGTCTCAGTAGGTAAGTGCTTGCTATGTATGCACAGGAAACTGACTTCAGAACCCCCAGTGCCCAGGTGAAAACCCAAGCAGTGGTACACACACATGATTTCAACACCAGGGGGTGCAGACAGGAGGAGCCATGAGTTCCAATGGTCAGCCAGTCTAGTCAAACCGGCGAGCTCTAGGTTCAGTGAGAGACTCTCTAAAAGGAGGGTGGAGAGCAAACGTGGAAGGTGACAAATTGTCCTATTGCCTATGTCCTATTGCATGTACACAGGTAAACACGCCCATCCCCAGCACAGGGAGTCCAGCTCTTAGCATTTCAGCGTATGTGAGCTCTTTATAAAACAATATATCTTGTGGTAGAAAATGTTTTTATGGAGTTTAAAAGCTCTTTCTGTTCTTTGCAGATTCCCCTTCTTGTATCTCATTCCAGGAAGTCTAAGCATAAGAGGCGTGACCCACATTGCTGGGAATGTCGGTCTCCACTGTTATTCATCCCCTCTTTGCTCCTGTGTGCTTCTTCCATGGCAGCTTTATGACAGGGATAACAGAAAAACATTGAGATGGACAACTGATCAACCAAAGATGATTTTTACACACATGCCGTGAAAACAAAACAATGGACCAAGGCATCATTGTTTGTCTAAAATGTAGCATAGATAGATTTAAAGAAATTGCAGCAATAACCCCTGTGTCTAAAGAAGAAAAACATGAGGAGAGAAAACAAATGGTCCAGGCAGAAGAGAATTGAAACTAGGGAATCTTACGACTCCCATGAAAATTATTCTGGTATTTAAAGAGGAGAAATAACTAACAAAATGAATGATTAACTGGAAATACATAGGAACAATTTTTCTTTTGCATTAGATCTCTATTCTGTAGAAGAGGGAAAATGATTTCTTTCTGGATTAAGAAACACCAGAAGGTTAAAAGACACTGCACAGCAAAGTTCAGGTTCTCAAGACAAGGGTGTAATTATTTAAGAAAAGGGGTATAATTAGTAACTGTCACTTGGAAATTATCACACACACGGCTCAGAATCTATTGTTCCATGCATTAACATTCTATGTATTCAACACGTTATATTCAGAAAATGATGTTGATGTATGTAAAAATTAAGCAGAAATAGATAAATGCCTCAATTTTCCTTTTTCTGTATTTTGGGAATCAACCCCAGGATTCACATTCGTGTTAAGTAAGCACTCTGTCACTAGGTTACATCCCCAGCCCTCAGTTAAGTAAGCACCCTGTGTCTCACTGTTACAATGTCAACGTTTTATTACCATTACTGGTCTCTCTGAATTACTTCTGTGCCTCTGCCAGTGGCCAGACTCAGTAGACCTGGGAAGCGTGGGGAGGACAGTGATGTTCCATCTGGTTTATTTCACATGCTGCATGTGTGGCCCTTGTGAAGACTCTCTTGGTCCTAACTCTCAGGTCTCCTGTCTCGCCTCCATACTTCCAACACAGACAGTGTCACAGTGAATCGCGTGTACTTGCTTACGATCAGAATGTAATCTCCTTGAAGATGAAGATCATGCACTATTTGATTTGCTGTTCTGGCCCAAGGCCATTTTCTGGCTAAGAGTTGGTGGGCATCTAGATGAGACTGGGCATGTGAATTAATGCATCGATAGTCTCGTCAGGAACATTTGATTGTGAAAACACAAGATAATACCAACTTAAGGCGCCCCCTCCCGTCTTTGTTGGAGTAACTATACATAGCATGGGTTCGATAACTTAGGGAGATATTGATGTAGGGACACAGCCCTCACTTCCAAGGGATAAGAGTTTATACTCAAGTCAAATTTGAGTGATTATGGCTTGAGAAATATGGAGTTTCCACAAAAAAGCAGTTTCATTAAGTTTTATAGTAGCAAAAACAGTCATAAGTCAAGGCAAGTTTCAAACACACCAGTGGGTATGTTAGAGAGGTGGACACAGCAAGATGGGAAATCCTCTCCTATGGGCCCTGGGTGCTTTCTGATGACATCCTTAGATTGGGGGTTGGTGGAAGTTAGCGGTCTGCGAAGTTGACTGATTCCAAAGGATTTTGTCTATTAGTCATAGGACTTAGGACACAGAGGTGGGCGAGGAATGGCTGGCTATTCAGGGGGTAAAGCTATCAGGAGACAGGATTATTGCCCCTGAACCTGCGACATTTCAGCCTCTCCACAGCACTAAAGTTCTAATCAGGCAGCCAATGGTCACAGATGCAGCAATTCTCCAGGAATTCTCATTCCCAGAGAAAAAGTATTCTGTGTTTACTGTAATACTCAGCTGCATCAACTCGGAAGACCAACACTCCAGTGAGCCTTGAGGATGACATTAAACATGAGCTCTTGACGAGGGACATACTTTCCAGAAAGTATGGGCTGGTGATTTGCATCCAACTTTCGGTATGCTTTTGCCTCAGTCATCACCACCGCAGGACACAAACAGCTACCACCAACCTGCATCTTCATGCTCTCAAAGCTACTTTGAACTTGCAATGTAGATGCTTTATTATTAAGTTACCAAAATCTTATTTGTTTTGTTTGTTTGTTTTTCAAGACAGGGTTTCTCAGTGTCACAGCCCTGGATATCTGGAACTCGCTCTATGAACCATGCTGTCTACGAATTCACAGAGATCTGCCTGCCTCTGCCTTGCAAGTGTTTGGACTAAAGGCATGCACCACCACCACCCAGCTAAAATCTTATTTTCAACTGTAATGTTGGCTTACTTAATTATTTAACCAATAAAGCTAATTATCATCTTGGTAGGTACTCTCAAGTTAGTTAGTTTTCCTCTCAAGCACATAGTTTTTGCTGATCTGTTATTTATTTTCCAATAACCCTTGAGATAAATTCACAAATTATTCATTTCCTGAAATATTGTCTGTACTGTTAGGCATGTGACAGTTCCTAACCCCTACACCTCAGGGTAAAGCTCTTCAGGTTGTGAGTCTCTGGGGTCTTTGATGGGGTTGAAGACAAATAGTTAGAGTTTTCCTTAGTGGTGATAAAAGATAAATTAGAAATAAAACTTTAGATTCACAAAGGAATACTTTAACTGTAAGTCTTGCTTGATACACATTTTTTTATATGTAATTTTACTATATTCAAGCTAAAACTTTCCTTTTTATTTAGACAGAAAGGGGAGAAGATGTGGAATTCCTCTCTGTATGTTATGAATATGCTTTATTACCATTGTTTAATAAAAAAAAGTTGTTTTGGCCAATGGCTTAGTAGAGTAAAACCAGGCAGGAAATCTGAAAAAGAGATATAGAGAGAAAGTAGGCAGAGTCAGGGAGATGCCATGTAGCTGCCAGAGGAGAAAGATGCCAGTTACTACTAGCCAGCCTGAATCTTAGTGGCACAGACTCATAGTGATTTACAGATTAATAGAAATGGGTTAATTTAAGATATAAGAGTTAACTAGAAATATGCCTAAGCTATTGGCCCAACAGTATTGTAATTAGTATAGTTTCTGTGTCATTATTCAGGTCTGGACAGCCTGAAATGAATGAGCAGCCTCTGCCTATAGGGGTACATTAACAAATTTTAGTCACTGGTATTTGTGGGGCATTTGTCAACTGAGGCACTGGCTAGTCTTTCATCATCATACTTTTTCTAGAAGCTTTCATCTAACGGGAAGACTGGTTTCAAACACTGTCCTTGGGGTTAGTTTCTTCTTCCTTTTTGGTTTGTTCAGTTTTGTTTTGTTTTGTGTGTGTGTGTGTGTGTGTGTGTGTGTTTTGAAATAGGGCTTCTCTGTGTAGCTCGTGTTGCCCTGTCTTTCCTGGAACTCGTTCTGTAGATCAAGATTGCCTAGAACTCAGAGATCTAACAGCCTCTGCCTCCAAAGTGCTGGGATTAAAGGCCTGTGCCACTATCTCGCCCTGTGTTAGTTTATTTTGCTGAGGCTCCTTTAGGTCCAGTCCCAGGGTGATAGAGTGGGACAGGAGCTGATGATCACCTCCTAAGCACTCTCAAGGAAACTCAGAATTGCAAGTAAATTGTGAATGAATACACACACACACACACACACACTTTGAGGGGAGGAGAAGCTAGACAAAAATACTATAACTCCATGCAGAAGGAGCTAGCCTTTATCAACACTGAAGAGTTAACTCTCTCTTTTCAATAAGGTCTATAATGATAATTCTTTCCTTCTTTCCTTTTTTCCTTCCTTCCTTCTTTCCTTCCTTCCTTCCTTTCTTCCTTCCTTTTTTGTTTTGTTTAGTTTGTTTGTTTGTTCATGAGGACAAGGTTTCTCTGTAGCTTTCAAACCAGTCCTGGTTGGCCTCAAACTCACAGAGATCTGCCTGCCTCTGCCTTGCGAGTGTTGTGATTAAAGGTGTGCACCACCACCGTCCAACTATGATGTTTTCTTTATGCATTGGTGCTGTCCTAATGAAGATCTACTGCATTAATTTAAGATTTCAGTGAAAAATGAAGATACAGTGCCCGACATTCAAAAGTTATTTAGATTTCATGATGTGGAGTCTCACATATCCTGGCTGACCTTGAACTGTTAATGCTGCCGATCTTGAACTGCTAATCCTCCTGTTTCCAACCTTCAGGGTACCATCAAATTCAGTTTATGAAGTGCTGAGGATCGAACCCAGGGATTTGTGCATGCCAGAGAAGCACACTACGAACAGAATTACACCCCAATACCCCAAATTATCACAACGTTCAGGACAGCAACAGCAGAACATTAAAGCAAACATGGACCCCTGTAAAATGGTCCTATCAGCAATGACAGGAACAAGTTAGATGCAATGTCCAATACAGTAGCCACCAGTCACATTTAGGTATTGAAAACTTGAAATATGACTTGCAATTGTGGAACTGAATTTTTTCTCATTTTAATTGAAATATCACATTCTGTTAGTGACTACCATATCAAATAGTGTATTCCAAACAGATTATACATTGTTTTGAGCATATCATTTAATCTTGCTTATTTAGTTTTTGACCTGTATGAAACAGGTGCACATACCTGCAAGATTTGTTGTAATAATTAGTCAACTAATATAAAGTTCTATTAACAGTGCCTGGTGTGCAATGATGGTTTGTTTTTAACATTTATTATAATAATATAACCCAACTTTTTCACATAATCACTCTTCTATAATAAATTCTGTAAATGATGGTGTCTTAGCTAGGATTTCTGTTGCTGTGAAGAGACACCATGACCATAACAACTCTTAGAAAGGAAATCATTCAGTTGGATGACTGACAGTTTCAGAGATTTAGTCCATTATCATTAAGGTGGGACACAGCAGCATGCATGCAGGCAGAAGTTTCTGTCCCACCCAGTCCTACAGCCATCCAGTCCCTAATAAACACACAAAGGCTTATATTAATTATAAACTGTTTGGACTATTGCTCAGGCTTATTACTAACTAATGCTTACAATTTAAATTAACCCATAATTCTTATCTATGTTTAGCCACAGGGCTTGCTATCTTTTCTCAGTAAGGCATTCTCATCTTGCTTCCTCTGCATCTGGCTGGCGACTGCCTCTCTGTCTTTCCTCTTCCCAGAATTCTCCTAGTCTGTTTGTCCTGCCTATACTTTCTACCTGGCTACTGGCCAATCAGTGTTTTATTAAACCAATATGAGTGACAAATCTTTACAGTGTACAAGAGCATTATCCCATAGCAACATGGTGCTGGAGAAGGAACTGAGAGTTCTACATCTTGGTGATAGGCAACAGGAAGTGAACTATGTATCACACTGAGCATAGCTTGAACAAAGGAGACTTCAAAGCCCGCCCCCACAGTGGCACACTTCCTCCAACAAGGCCGCACCTATTCCAACGAGGCCACAACTCCTAATAGTGCCACTTCCTATAAGCTTATGAGGCCAATTACATTCAAACTACCATAGTTGGTAATCCTATTATACCTGTGAAAGACTGGTATGACCATGGGCACATATTAAATTTATGGTAGGTCTAGGGGAAAGTTTCAAGAATGTTGGTAACTAGAAATGATTCAAAGGATGCAGAAAAGTACAAAGTAAAAATAGAAATGTCTTCAACACTCACAAGAGATCTCTTCCTTTTCATGGATTTAGAATTTCCAGATACAAGACCCTCCATTAAGTGGAAATTAAGTTAAACAATGAATATTTAGTGCGTGTTCATGTATGTGCGGATACATGTTTGTGTCCATACAAGTAAAAGCCAGACATCAACATTCAGTATCATTCATTAGGGAACTGACAACAGTGTTTTTGAGGCAAGGTCTCTCACTGGCCTTGAACTCAAAAAGTAGTCTAGGACAGCTGGCAACCAAGACCCGGGGATCCACTTGTCTGTACCTCCACAGTACTGGAATTACTGACAAAATATCCAACTTAAAAAAAAAAAAATGAGTCCCATGAATCCAGCTTAGTTTCTCAAACTTCAGAGCAAATACCTTACTTACCTAATGAGTTGTTTCCCAGCCTGCCAATGAAGAAAGTTGAGTATATAAAGGTTCTACATGTTACATGAAACAGCTACTAAATGTTGTTAGTAAAATAGCTGTATTGGTATTTTTCTGAACTTAGCCAGGTTGTCTTGATTCTTAATCATTGAAGACTTATCTATCTCTCCCTCTGTCTCTGGTTTTTGGAGGCAGGGTTTCTCTGTAGACCTGGCTGTCCTGGAACTCTCTCTGTAGATCAGGCTTGCCTCAAACTCACAGAGATTCGCCTGCCTCTGCCTCCCAAATGCTCATATCAAAGGCATGGGCTACCATGCCCCAATCATTCCTTTCTCTCTTAAGAGACACTGCACCAAGAACAGGCATATGATGTTTCTGAGGATGGATGCTGGAGGGTGTGGTGGTTCTCGTCTGGCATGCTTTAAGACTTTTGAAACCTTTAAGATATTTTATAAAACGATTGTATGTGTTTGGGTGTTTTCTTTCATGACGTGACCTTAGAAGCCAGAAGAGAATGTCAGCTCCCTTGGAGCTGGAATTAATGATGGTTCTGAGCCATCACATGGGTGCTGGGCATCAAGCCTCTGACCTAAGAGCCAATGATCTTAACACAGGGCCAACCAACTACATAAAGGTTTCAAGAGGTCTTTATGTAGTTGAATTCCATGGTCATAGAAATTTAATAGATGAATAGATAATAAAATGATAATAACATAAAATTTTGATCAGATTGTCCCAGAAGTTTCACATGAAGTAATGTTAGGAATAAAGTCAACATACTCAGACATTTGAGGTGAGACTCCTGTCTTCAGCTGGATGACCTTGGACAAGGTGTTTAACCTCTGAAGGTTTCTTCCTCTGGTCAAAGGGAGTAATTATAAACTCCACCCCACAGGCTTCTGGGAAAATTAGCGAGATGGTGTCCTTAATGTTCTTAAGAGTCTGGCAAATGTTCACGTTTTGTAAATACGGCTCTCAATACTATTCTAGTTCTGGCTTTCACGGTTTCTATGGTCCTAAACAACCTCCCTAAGACTCAGACATGGAAAACCTCAGATCTAGGCAGAGTAAAGGCCACTAGAAGGACAGAGGTGTGAGACACAACTCCACTGGGATGTCACATATCTGCTCAGAAGTGAGTATCACTGGAGGTACGTCAGAGATTGTATTTCAACTCTGTTTGCTTTTAAAGTTTAGAGCCTCAAGTATTGCTACTGGAAACTAGGCTCACCATACATTATTGGCAGGCATCCTGGCCATTGATATCAGCCTGGGACTCTTACCAGAATCTGGTTTTCTACCCAGAAAAATGGGCATGTTTGTCATCCAAGTTATTATACAGATGGAGGATTAATCTTCAGTGACGGGAGGAGCTGCCCAAATAAATGTATTTAAAGCATGAATTCAGTTCATATGGTCTATTTTCAAGCGAGAAGAAAAGAGCTACAAACCATTAACTTAACTCTGGGAAAACATCAGATGCGAGGAAATGGTTGTGTAAATCAGTAATTTGGAGAGACTCTGGCTTTTTGTTTGGTTTTTTTCAAAAGCCCAAATTGATTCAAAGGCTAAAAATTCAGCTTCTATTTTCTTTTTATGGCTCTTGGTTCATTTTCTGCAGAGGCTCAATTTGTTGCCAAAGAGATTCATCACTAATTTGAATAATTATACACTAAACTGGAGGGTAGAATCGAAATTGGGGTTGATTGAGAGGGCTGGCAACAAGGCCAATTCCTTCCTGGCCCTCGGAATGACAGATTCCTACATAGCAAAACATGGCTTTACCAAGCAGCATTTCCAATTAATTTTTTTTAAATAGGAAAAAGAAAAAAAAACATAAAGCTTAATTTCACTCATGAGAGCAGCAAATTTCTTTGTCAGTCAACCTCTAAAAGATTGAAAAGTCTGTGTGAAACCTGCCCTCCCACATTTGTGTGTGGGGGTGCCAATCGGTACGAAATCCGGGGAGAATTAACAAATCTTAGCACAAGTACAAACGGAAAGTCCAATTGACTTTTGACCCAGTAACCTCATTTCCTGGATCTTAGTCTACACTAACAAGTGAACAAGAGTCCCTACTCTGAAGCGCACTTGTGCCCCCTGGTCTCCATCCCAGGCAGCAGGGATAAGGATTAGAAAAGGAATGGGAGGAGCTAGGAAGGCCTGGATCTAGACAGGCACCTGACTTGTCTCTTCTGCCTGTTGTACAGCAGGGGGAGCACTTCTAGGAAAGCCTCACACTTTTCTCAGACGCCCATTTTACCCGGAATCAAGCTTCAGATCTGATTGGTCCACATCAGCTGATCTTACTGGGACCAATGTTCATGTCTTACCAAATAAATGTGGGTATTTTTTGTAGTGTTATTCTAAATGACAGAAATTATATGGCATATATGTGTATAATAGGTAGTATTTGAAAATACCATGTTTCCAAAATATTTTACAACTGGCTACTTGTAAGTATCTAGAAGCTTCCTCTTAATTTAGGTCCAGAGCTGTTTGAAGTATTGTGGTGGGGTTTTTTGTTTGTTTGTTTTGTCTGTTTGTTTGAGACAGGGTTTCTCTGTGTAGCCTTTGCTGTCCTGAAACTCACTCTGTAGACCAAGCTGGCCTTGGACTCACAGAGATCCAGCTGTGTCTGCCTCCCAAATGCTGGGATTAAAGGTGTGCGCCACCAATGCCTGGGTATATTGTGATGGTATTAATGAGTATGTTCCTTGCCCCCCAACCTAAGCTCATATGTTTGAGTACTTGGGCTGCAGGTGGTGGAATTGTTTGGGAAGGATTAGGAGGTGTGGCTTGCTTGAAAGTGGCATGTCACTGGGGGTGGGCTTTGATATTTCAAAAACCTACTCCAAGTGAAGTCTCTTTCTTTCTGCTCTCTACTTGTGGACCAGATGCAAGCACTCAGATGCTGCACTAGAGCCATGCCTTCCTGCCTGAGCCATGTTCCCCACCATGATGGTTATAGACTCTAGCCCTTTGAACTGTAAGTAGCCCATAAACTCTTTCTTCTACTAATTGTCTTGGCCAGTTGCCTCATCACAGCAATAGAAAAGTAACTAAGACAAGCACACACATGGTGGAGTGACTGTGCAATCCATGCCAGGAAAGGGTTTCAACCTTTGTGACTCAGAAACAGCCTTTGAAAAGACTGTATGATTTATGTGTGTGTGTATGTGTGTGTTTGAAACTCATCCGTACTTAGAAACTTGAAAAAAAATTAAATTATATTTATTTGTTTGTGTGTTTGTGTGTGTATGAGAGAGAGAGAGAGAGAGAGAGAGAGAGAGAGAGAGAGAGAGAACATGTGAGGTCAAAAGGTCAAAGGACAGTTTATGGGAGTCAGTTCTCTCCTTTATCATCTGGGTCCCAAGAAATAAACTCAGATCCTCAGGTTTAGCAGCAAGTACCTTTACTTGTTAAACTATTTTGACAGTCTACAACTAGAAGCCTTTAAAAAAATAATAATATAGGTAATTATAAAAGATAATAATATAGGTAATTATAAATACCCAGGAACTTGTTTGAAATGAACTGTGGAGAGAGATAAAGTTGTGGCCAGGGAATGCTCTAGAGACAAGATAGAATTTAAGCTAAATTTTATATAATAAACATCAAAGACCTTTCAGAGCATCAGGGAGTGGGGATCAATTTGAATTATTGAGCAAAAAATTGAGCATAATACATTATGTCCAACAGAGGGCTCAAAGAGATGGTGGTTTGTTTCATATGTATGTAGCAGGAGTCCTGGAATAGGGAGACCAGAAAGAGCATGGTGTCTCTGTGAGGTTAAAAGAGAGCATCAGAAGGTGCTCTTCCTCCTCCCGCCTGGCATCTACCCGCGAGGCCATCTGCTATCCAATGTGTCTAGTAGAGCCACAGTATTACATCTGCATTATGGAGGGCAAAGGAGAATGTTGGGAGAGAGGAGCTCCATCAAAACTGTCTCCTCAAATTGTATGCACCTCACTTTCTAGCTGTGTGCTCATCCTTAGCTGTAAGAGAAGCTGAAAAGTGCCATCAGTTATGCAGTAGACTTAGCCAAAACCCAGTGTTCTGTTCCAATAAGGAAGGAGAGAATGGGGATTTATCTGATAGGAAAAAAAATAGGCCCTACTCTACTGTGATATTAGGACAGTGGTATTACACGTGTGCGAACTGGATAGGGCACCAGAAGCTAGACTTAGGATTAAGCCCTATAACTTCCTACTCATGGACCTTGGGAAAGTAGTGAAACACTTTTTAAGCATCAGCCTTCATTTACATAGAAAAGGGTTTTGCTAACAAGTTAAAATGTATGTAAAGAGCCTGGGATGGAATGGAAGAGGTGTTCAGGGCATCGCTGTCTGGGATGGAAGAGGTGTTCAGGGCATCACTGTCATTTTTCTTGTGGTTTAATGACTCCTGTGTGTGTGTTGTACATATGTTTGTATGCATGGAAATCAGAGGAGGACATCATATGTCTTCTATTTTCCTTCCCTCCCTCCCTCCCTCCCTCCCTCCCTCCCTCCTTCTCTCCCTCCCTCCCTCCCTCCCTCCTTCTCTCCCTCCCTTCCTTCCTCCCACTCTTCCATCTCTGCCTTTTTACCCCTAAAACATTAGCTTATTGAATCCGATAACCATTCTGGCTATAGCCAGCAAGCTCCTGAGATTTGTCTGTCTCAATCTCAGAATGTTGGGGTTACAGACACTTGCAGCCACGTCTGCATTTTATGCTGGTGCTGAGGATTCAAACTCAGGTCCTCATGTTTAAGTAATCTCCCTGAATTTGGTGACTTTTTATTGTATTTTATTTTAAGATTTTCTCATTCTTGAAAGAATTTTTTGATTTTTTTTTCTGAGACAGGGTTTCTCTGTGTAACAGTCCTAGATGTCCTGGAACTAGCTCTTGTAGACCAGGCTGGCCTTGAACTCACAGAGCTCTGCTTGCCTCTGCCTCCTGAGTGCTAGGATTAAAGACATGTGCCACCACTGTCCGGTGAAATTTATTTTTTTTTATGTGTATGAGTTGCCGACCTGGGTGTCAGTGTAGTATGCGTGTTCAGTGTCCTCAGAGGCCCTAAGAGGAGATCAGATCTCTGGGGCATGGAGGTATAGGTGGTTGTGAGCCATCATGTGCGTGCTGGGAATTGAACCTAGGTACTCTTAACTGCTGATATTCCCAGTTCTCAGAGGAATTTGTATTAGAGAAAGAAAAACATAGTGCTGATAAATAGTTAACAGAATTACAAATTAATTATTTTTCCAACTTCATCAATATAAAACAAACACAAATGTCTGCAATGTTATCTTGAAATACAAAATAAAGTAGTGGCTATTCTAGTGCTTACTTTCTGGCAATATTTTGAGCACATAACCTACAGCTGTGAACAAACAGGTTTGAATCAAATTCCATTTCCTTTCAACTTACTTGTCCAAGTAAAGGAGAGCCAGGCCTGCTCCCCATGGGTTTAAGAATGAGATTTCCAGGATGTAATTTTTTTGAGAAACCATACAACAAATCCCAAGAGATCACAGCATTTTAGATCAAAATAAATTCGGGGGAAAAGACATCTCTCTAATTTATCTCTTTATTTGATGGAAGTGTAGGGGGCCAGCAAAGCAAATTCGCCTTTTTCTATTAGAAGTTCTGAGGAAAGACTGAGCTGGGCGAGAGCTCCCAGTTGTAATGAGTTTTCACACCTGTCTCCCCTCGCTGAGCCAACTAGTCAGGCTGCTGCCTTTTCCGTGGTGTTCGCGCCGCCATGGCTCCCCTTTATAGATTTGCTTCATATGAATTCATTTCTGAAAATGAAAGAGGACAGGGGAGAAAAGGAATGTTAAAGCAATGACAAAATCTGTGGGTTTTTTTTTTTATTGGATTTAACTTATCATAAGCCAGATTTAATTTTCTCTCCTGGGTTGTGATGACTATCATGGTGATTTTTATTAAGGGAAGAATTAATCTTAGATTCTCCACACTAAAGTAAATTCAGATATTGTAAAGTCTAACTGTCTTTCTGAAACAGGAAACCATCTCCAGGTGATTATTCACCTAGCTCCTGCTCTGACCTCTTTCTTAGCTCAGGACTGCACAAGCCCAGGACTCCTGCTGGAATGAGCCTTTTGTGTACCAAGGAGTAGAAAGTTCATTGCTATATCTAAGGCTTCCTACTGCACATTACACAAAAGGCTATCTATCTCTTTCTACCAGGAAACCTTTAAAAATCTTTAAAGCCAGGACAGTTTCATTAGCCAAGGTCTCCAGACCTCCCGACTAAAGATGCCCAGTGCCTGTTTTCCTAACTTGGCTTTAGAGCCCTTCACTTTCCAGGTAGCTTCTCTCTGAAGAACTCACAGGTTACCATGCCCCTAGCTGCTCCTCTTTTGCTTAGCATACAGTGCTCACTGCACCTTGGGTACCAATATCATAGAGCAACTATATGACTTATTACAGTTAGGGTTTTCTGATGCTGTGAAGAGACACCAAGACCACGGGAACTCTTATAGAGAAAACATTTAATGGGGTGGCTCACTTACACGTTCAGAGGTTCAGTCCATTATCATCATGTTGGGAAGCATGGTGCTTTACAGACAGATGTGATGCTGGAGCTGAGAGTGCTATATCTTGCAGGCAACAGGAAATCGACTGTCACGCTGAGTGAAACTTCAGTCAGAGCTCAATACCTGCCCCACAATGACACACTTCTTCCAATAAGGCCACACCTCCCAATAGTGCCACTCCCTTTGGGAGCCACTTTCTTTCAAATCACAGACTTATCTTCATTTGGGTAATTTATTCACATGTCAGCGAGGTTTTCACAGTCAGCCGTCTGTCTCCCTCCCTGTCTGGAGTGGGAGAATTATGGCAACTCACTGACTCAGCTTTTTTCTCCCAGCATTCTGTTTTGTTTACTCCACCCACCTAAGGGTTGGCCTATCAAATGGGCCTAGACAGTTTCTTTATTAATTAACCAATAAAAGCAACAGATTAATACAAGACCCACCTCCATCAGGTCAGCACATGGAGCAACCCATTGGACTTCTCAGGACAGGTCTGATCTTTCCAGTGTAGGTCAATCTGCGGGATATCTGGTCCCACCCTTCATCGCCGTCTGACTGAAGAAGATGGAGGTGTGGACTTTTGTGCCCTCTGGCTTCCCATTGAGTTTGTCTTAAGGAGTGTCTTAGACTTTTAATGGTTGTTATGAAACACCAAGACCATAAGCAATTTGAGGAGGAGAAGGTTTATTTCGCCTTATAGCTTAAAATCCATCACTGAGGGAAGCCGAGGTGGAAACCTGGAACTAAGACCAGGAGCAGAGGCCATGAGGTTGCCAGCTTGCCTGGTCTGCTTTCTCATAGCACCCAGGACCAACAGCTCAAGAGTAGAACCACCCACCGCGGGTTAGGCCCTCTCACATCAATCACTGATTAAGAAATGCACTATAGACTTGACTACAGGCCAATATTATGGCGGCATTTTTCTTAGCTGAGAGTCCCTCTTTCCATACTGTTATGATTTCAGCCAAACCAACATGGCTGACACTTCCCGGTTCTAGGACCATGCACGGGCAGACAAGCCCTCAGGCAGAAGTGCCTAATGGCCCTGGGGATCTTAAAGAACCCTGCGTGACCCACTTGCACCATGGTTGCATCACCTACATCTGACACAACTGTGTGAGTTCTTGCGTGCATACGTGAGCTCCATCATCTGCGTATGACGTAACCACGTCATCCCCCTGTGCGCATGCGTTATGCCGCCCTTAAAAGCTGGCCATGCCATCTTCAAGCTCTCTCGCTGCACACTGACCTCACCTGTACACACCCTCCCAGTGAACTCCTAAGCAGGTTTGTTACGTGTTCCGCGTTTCCTTCTCACTCGCGCCAGGTAATTTCACATACCACTCCAGCTGACATAAAACTACACAAGAGTCATGGAAGGAAAAGAAGGAAGAGAGGCCCACTAAAGCAGAGCATTCATTTCCCTAGCGTCCTCCTCTGAGTTTGCCTCAGGCTGACTCTTTCATTTGACTGATATTGGGTACCTCCCGGTCCATGCCTATTCTACGTGCTTCTTGGTTCTAGGGTCTCATCTCTCCTCCCCCCCTTCTCTCTCTCCTCACACTCTTGGGCTAAGAAAAAATAAATGGGGGGGTTCTTGGTGCTATACTGTGGTTCTCTATAGCCTAACCTCTTCTTTGCAAATAAATTCTGGGTGACTTTATTTTGGAGTGCACCCTTTTCTATGGTGACCCTGCTAAGACATTGTTCTCAGGACTTCTTAGATGTTTCTGTATAACTGGCCCTGTGGGCTCACTCTCGCTCTCCCTAATGTGGCTGTACATAGGTCCCTCACTCAGTGTCTTACCTCAACACCACTTGTTTCTCAGTCAGGAAAACTGTTCCCTTCCATAGAACATTTTACTGTATGAACTTACACATCACGTGATACCCTCAGGATGAATAGTGATGGGAACTGGTGTCAGGTGCAGGAAGAGCTCACAGAGTCATGAGTCCAAGTCAGGCAAAAACCTGATCAGAGAAGCCATCTGGGAGCCAGCATTAACTAAGCTGAGTTTGAATGGAGAAAGTAGGCAAAGCCTTAATAAGCGAGATGCAGAGGAGAGGAATTTTGGGGTGGGGCACACACACACTCATGCAGACCTTGTTCTCAAAACTCCAGGAAACACTGAACATACATATCTGAAGCTTAGATAAATGTCTTTTATGATAGAGTGGAGGACGTCACAGGACATGGGGATAAGTGTTATCATTTATAAACAGGTGGTGGGGGACGTGTCCCATGGATGGCATCACCTGAGGCCTTGGCAGGTCCCCTTGGTGGGTGGGAGACATGGTGGGTGAGAGACAGACAGATATGCAGAGTAAGAGTTTGGGTATAGAGTTTATATAGTGGGTTATGGAGGGGAAGGGAAGGGAGAAGAGGGAAAAGGGCAAAGGGGGGAGAAGAGAGAGAGAGAGAGAGAGAGAGAGAGAGAGAGAGAGAGAGAGAGAGAGAGAGGTGGAGAGAGGCAGTAGTTACCTCTTAAGAAGAGTGATGGAAAAAGAGAGTGAGGAGCTGGTGTGTCCAGCTTTTAAAGGCTGCTTAGTGCATGCATAGCTGTAGCTGCATCAGGCGTAGATCACGTGACCTGCTGCACATATGTCACACAGGGCTTGAGTACCCTGGGTGGCTATGCAAATTGCCCGAGCACTTGACGGTACATGCACAGCCCTGGAACCTGGAAGTGCCAGCATTTGGGGTGACTAGACATTTTGTCAAAGTGCTGGGTGACAGAAACCTAACATTCCACTCGTTTGTTTATTATAAAAATTTGGGGGACTTAGAGGTCACCAATGGATGGGAATGGGGTAAAGGATCTCTCAAGACTACTTTCTGCTGGCTTGTGGGCACCAAACACCAATTGGGGTGTTTGGCCATGTCCTGGGTAGCTGGTTAATACTCCTATCCAGGATTCGTGGTATGGAACTGTCCAGTATCTCTTGGATATGGCCAAGTGTTGGCAGAGCAGAGGACAAAGTTGAGTTTAGGAAGAAAAATAAATTTTCAGGACCAGGAAACTGAGAGGGGTGTATCTGACCTGTTTAAGATGGATCCTTCAATTCAGCTCCCTGGAACTCACAAGAATTCTTTGAGTTTGTGAAAACATAAGTTTTAAATATATACATTATATAAACAGCAGCATATTTATGTCAGAATGACTGACAGATGTTTTTGCACAATGAAGAGTATCTCTAAGACTATGAAAGGCAGCGTGAGAGAGTTTGATAACTTGTATTTGTCCTCACACCTTTATAACTTGCAGGCACACACCTCAATAACTTGCATTTGTATATCTTTAAACACCCTTTATTTAGAACATGTTAAGAAGTTATACTGAATTTTTTTTTGGTGAGTTTGTCCTTTTAAACTGATAAAACCGCTCAACTGTCAAACTGCATCAGAGATCTTTGAAAGGATAAAATTTTACTTGAGTTATTGATTTAAAAAAACGACAGAGAACTTACTTTGTTGGCTACCTAGAGCCCCTCTTCAGAGTCCTCCATGATCATTGAGAGGAGCATTAAGATTGTATTTACCTTCTGTTGTTAGGAATGAAGTAATTTAAATTTATTTATTTATTATGTATACAATATTCTGTCTGTGTGTATGCCTGAAGTCCAGAAGAGGGCACCAGACCTCATTCCAGATGGTTGTGAGCCACCATGTGGTTGCCGGGAATTGAACTCAGGACCTTTGGAAGAGCAGGCAATGCTCTTAACCACTGAGCCATCTCTCCAGCCCCAGTGATGTAATTTAATAATAGGCTCTAAACACAAAAGAGGGATAAGAATGTAAAAGTGAAGCCAGGCAATGGTGGTGCATAAATTTAACCCCAGTATTTAGGAGGCAGAGATAGGCAGATCTCTGAGTTTGAGATCAGCCTGGTTGAGCTCTAGTACAGTCAGGGCCATGCAGAGAAACCCTGTCTCAGAAAAGAAACACAAAAAGCAAATGAATAAGCCCTGAGGTACTAGATATTGGGGGTTTGAGGAGGAGCTAGCAAAGAAGACCAAGGAAGCAAGCAGTTGAGTAAGCTTGCTAGAACAAAAGGAGAACGGTGAGTCAGAAGCTTAGTGAAGTGTGTGTGTGTGTGTGTGTGTGTAAGAGAGAGAGAGAGAGAGAGAGAGAGAGAGAGAGAGAGAGAGAGAGATCTCAACATCTCAGACTTGATCAAAGTACTGCTGGGGCAATAAGGCACCACCGTGGTCTGCTCTGAGGGGGAGATGTTGTGGGTCCGAGGCTCTGAAACAACCCAAGCAGACACAAGAGGCACAGGAAGCAAGATTTTATTACTTGGCTGCATGGTAGAAGCTGATTAGTCAGGGACAACAGTACAGACTCAGTAGTTGACTGAGTCCCCAGATGTTCCTGTCATTTCCCATTGTTCGTCCCTGCTCTTCCCCTTTCTCTTGCACCCCAGCTCCCATATGGTGTCCCACATTTCCTGTACATTTCTTTCCTGTATTTAATTTTTTTTTTTTTTTTACTTTCCTTGCTCATCTGGTCTAGGCCCTCTATTTGAGATCTTCTGCTTGTTTCTCTTCTTGTTGTTGTTGTTGCTTTAGACAAGGTTTCTCTGTAGCTCTGGAGCCTGTCCTGAAACTCACTTTGTAGATCAGGCTGGCCTTGAACTCAGAGAGATCCACCTGCCTCTACCTTCTGAGTGCTGGGATTAAAGGTGTGCACCACCACTGCCCGGCATGTTCACTCTTCCTGTAAGGTTTTCCTTTGCATTTTCTAGTTAGGCAACTGGGTTTGTAGATTCTATCTTTATTCCAGTCTGAGTCTTCTTCAGTGTTGCTACCTCCTTCTTGCATTCCTTCTTTTTTTTTAAAAAAAAATATTTATTTATTTATTTATTTTGTATACAGTATTCTGTCTGTGTGTATGCCTGCAGTCCAGAAGAGGGCACCAGACCCCATTACAGATAGTTGTGAGCCACCATGTGGTTGCTGGGACTTGAACTCAGGACCTTTGGAAGAGCAGGCAATGCTCTTAACCTCTGAGCCATCTCTCCAGCCCCCTTGCATTCCTTCTCAAACCTTGGATGGTCCGTGTTGTTTCCATCTGCCGTATGCTTGTGTTTTCCTGGGCATCACTCATGTGTTTGCTCTCCTTGAGCTCTTCCTCCCTGATTTCACTGAGCTGTTTCTTTGAGTTCTTTCAACTGTTTGAATTCCTTATGGAGGTTTATGACTATTCTTTTAGTTTCTGTGCACTGGAGTTCATCTAGGTCACTCTTAGTGGCAAGCATTTCTTCAGGACTGGTAGGATTTGGAGAGAAGATACTGGCTTGATCTTTCATACTGTCGGCATTCCTGCAATGAAAACCAGTCATGTGTGTTTCCTTTGCTAGTTTTGAGCTTGGTATGGATGGACCAAGATGGGAAGGAGAGAAGAGGAGGGAGTAGGTTGGGTCTAGAGCACTGGTTCTCAGCCGTCCTAACACTGTGACCCTTTTATACAGTTCCTCATGTCATGGGGAACTGTATAAAATTATTTTTGTTGCTACCTTATAACTGTAATTTTGCTACTGTTATGAATTATAATGCAAATATTATTGGAGATAGAAGCTTGTCAAGGAGATCTTGACTCACAGGTTAAGAACCGCTGCTCTTGCATTATTTTTAATAGCCAAAATCTGGAAACAACCTAGATGCCCCTCAACTGAAGAACCAATAAAGAAAATGTGGCACATTTACACAATGGGGTATTACTCAGTGATAAACAACATCTTGAAATTTCCATGCAAGTGGATGGAAGTAGGAAAAACTATCTTGAGTGTTGTAAACTGGCGCAAAAGGGACCCTGGCAGGTCCCCTGGTGAGTGAGGACCAGGGTGAGGGACAGACAAATACACCATAGAGAGAGTTTGGGTGTGGGCTTTATTGAGATAAAGAGAATGGGAAGGGAAGAGAGAATGTGAGAGAGACACAGAGAGAGGGATACAGAAAGCTGCCTCCTCAGAGAGAATGGCAAAAAGGAAGAGAGATGGGAGTGGGCAGAGCTTGTCTTTAAAGGGACCTTTGTACCTGCATACAGACTAGGACCCTGAACTGGTCGGGGTACAGCTTGGGTATATCCTGCCTGATTACAGAGCAGGTCAGCATGATGTGTGAATCCTAACGCTGAGTGAGGTAAGCCAGACTCATAAGTGAATATTAGGCATAAAACAAAGTATGACCAGCCTATAGTCTATAACCCCAGAGGAGCGAGGTAACAAAGAGGACCCTAAGAGAGACATACATGGATCCACCTGTAACATGAGGGGCTGCTTGTTGGGGTTTCTCTCCTACCCTGTTCCCACAGCCGGCAAGTCCCAAAGAAAATCACATAGAGGTCTCCATAAGTTTATAAACTGATTGGCCCATTACTTCAGGCTTCTTATTAGCTCTTATATACCAGCCCATTATTCTAGTATATGTTAGCCACATGGCTCGGTACCTCTTTCAGCGGGGCAGGTCACATCTTGCTTCTTCCTTGGTCTGTGCAGGTCTCCCAAGGAATGGGCTTCCTCCTTCCCAGCATTCTCCTGTTCTCATCTGCCTCTACTTCCTGTCTGGTTGACCCACCTATATCCACCTAGGAAGGAGAAACAAACAAGCTCTTCTAAAACCTCCATCCAATAACTGATGGAAGCAAATGCAGAGAGGCAAATGCAGAGTGGTTAGCTGCACAGAGCTCCCGGAGTCCTGTTGAGAGAGGGAAGAGTGATAACATGAGCAAAGGGGTCAAGACCATGATGGGGAAACCCACAGAAAAAGCTTACCTGAACTAGTAGGAGCTCACTGACTCTGGACAGACAACCAGGAAATCTGCATAAGACCAATCTAGCCCCCCTGAAAACAGGTGACAGTGAGTAGCTTGGGCAGTTTGTGGGGCCACTGGCAGTTGGACCAGGAGCAATCCCTAATGAATGAACTGGTTTTTGGGTGGTCCACTTCCTATGAAGAGAAACCTTGCTCAGCCTAGACACAAGGCAGAGGGGGTACTTGGTCCTGCCTCAATGTGGTGATATGACAGAATTCATTGGCTCCCCATGGGAGGCCTTACCCTCTCTGAGGGGTAGAAGGGGGTGGGGTGAGGAGAAAGGTGGAGTGAGTGGGAGTGGAGGGAGGGGGGATTGGGATTAGTATGTAAAAAAGGTGTGTGTGTGTGTGTGTGTGTGTGTGTGTGTGTGTTAAAAGAACTGTTGCTCTTGAGGCTGGAAATGGCTTGGGTGGAATGAAGTCAGATGGACTGGGCTGGTGTGGAGGGTGTGCTTCCTGTTCCAAACCTGGGGAGTGGAGGTAGATAGATCTGAGCGGATAGGTTGGAGATCATATGGGAGAGCCCTGTGGTTTGACAAATAGGTACCAAAGATGCTAGCTTAAACCTGGAGCACCACTATGGTGAAGGCAGGGAAGGCAACAATGGCTGGTGCACTGGCTGTGGGATCCAGGAGAAATCTGGTCAGTTGCAGAAAATGCATGGATGCCTGGTTGGAGCTTTTGCCAGACTAGACCCTGGAGGGGGATGTGAGAAGCCTGGGTTTGAAGTAGGGTGGTGTTTAGGCAGCATAAAGGGCCCTGTGCTTGGATGCAGACGGGGAATGTCCTGATGGTTGGCTGAAGCACGGGAGGAGGACACTGGTAGGTTTCCTATGCTCCAGTGGATACAGGACAGCACTATTCTCCTTTTGCAGCTTTTACTGACCACATGCATCTCCTGCAACAGTACTTTTCAATTTAAACAGAGTGCAACCACTTTTAAATTTCAGATGAAATCTTAAACTTGAATTCTTTTTTATGAGCATCTAACAGATAAGAGAAAATAATACATTTCTATTTATTTAAAATATTTGCCTTCTTCTGTGTGTTCCTCTAGCAAACACAGTGAATATTTACAGTAGTAGCAATAGTCAAAGATTTCCTGAGTGGTTACCCTACTGTAAACACTAGGCTAAATTCTTTGTCTGGATCAACCCATTCAGTCTTTATCGCAATAGTGCCCCCTTCCCTTCCCTCACTTCTCTCCCCCTCTCTGTTCATCTCTCAACTTCATTATGAGCAACATTTCATTTCACTGATAGCTCATCCAAGGAATCATAGAGTTTTTGATAGCCATTGATCTGAGCTGCCTCCCACGTTTGCTGGAGCCTCACCAAATTGATCAGCCCAGGCACCCAGAGCTTAGGACCAACACTAATCATCAACTGGGCTAAAAGTGGGGAGAGAGCCATCTCTGGACCCCAGCATCAGCCCTGCCAAGGGAGCATTCACAACTCCATCTCTGTAAAATATTGTGTGTCAGTTCAATTATCTTATGTCTTGACAACAACAAAAGGAAGCCAAGAAGAGCCAAGCACTGCTATTTGGCCCATGATTTGATTGGTATCATGATTTACTAAATTACTTTTTCGGAGGGTTCTTTTTGGGTTTGTTTAAAGCCAAGGACTAAATGTAGCAATAAAAATTTAAATTAACTTGGCTCTTGCCTGAAGTGCTCAATATTCCGATCTCTGTGCCTCGCTGTAGTGCCAGGGAAAACAGCAAAAACAATGGAGAATACCCAGGGCTTCTGACTCACTCTCCTCATTAGGGGAGATTGGAATCTTTCATCTCCCTGGGCCCTGAGAGTGGCTCAGCTTTTGCCTCCAGCCACTTCAGAGGAATCTTTCTGCTACCACATATCAAGATACAAAATTATTTGGGGTAAGATTATCTAGTTAGGAATGATAATTCCTAAGTAGGAAAGTAAGCCCTGTGCAAAAAACCAAAAAAAAAAAAACCCAATTAAATTATCATGGAAATTGTTTTCATGAATATGTGATCAATAAAGCTTTCAGCATAGCTGTTTTAGCACTGTTGGGCTCTGGTAATTGAGTTCAGCAGGAACAACCCGATCAAGTCACACATTTTCACTGCAGAATGCTTTCTTGTTATACAAAAGTTTCACTCATTAAAAAAAATTCTAGGGAACTATACTTTAGGTAAAGATATTCCAAAATAATATTATTATGATGAAACTGGCTATTTATTATTTTTTAAGTATACTTTCATTTCAATAAAAGTAAAATAAATGTTTTCTTTAATCTCCTATAGAAAATTCGTGTGGTGTGTGCCAGATAGTCTACTGTAATTAATTAGCTTATTGTTCACTGTTTCGTGTTTCAAAAACAATCTCACTATTATGAGACTGGCCTAGAACTCACTCTGTAGTCCAGGATGACCTCCAACTTGAAACCATCCTCTTGTCTCAGGCTCCCAAATGCTGGAGTTAAAGAGATGTACAACCACAGCCAGCTATTAAGATTTATTTTTAACTGAACACATAATCACTATAACTAAAAGATAGGGTTTTGATTCAATCCTGTATGTATTCCTTCTGATTCCAGGGATAAAATGATGGAGTAATCTCCTTTGCTTTCAGATACACAGCACACACTGTGTCTCTTCCACTATAGTCAACCATGCAGCTTATTGTGCACATGGCACAGACAAACACTTCTCACTTTAGTGTGCAGTCACCATCTCGTGGGTAATGTCTTAAAATGATTTAAATGTAATTAAGTAAAGAGAAAACTCATTCTCCCTTGGAAACCTCTCATATATCAGAAAATGAAATAAATTAAAATGACATTTTTAATATTCCTTCTCTCAGGGTTACTACCTAAATTATTCCATTATCAACAGTTGTGTGCTTTGTTATGTCCCTTGTCTTGTGTCATGCCTCCTTGCTGGGCTATCTCCTGAGTGTCTTCAGTAAACAGCTGGAGTTTACAAGTTTAGGGTCCTCAGTGGGAAACAAATTTTGGGTTTACTATATCCCAGGGGCTGGACTCAGAGGAAAATGTTCTCAATGCTTCCAGGGAAAGTCTTGGTCAAGCAAGGTCTTTGAGTTATCTTCTACAAATGAAAGAACTGTTTTTTTTTTTTAAAAAGAAGAAGAAGAAGAAGAAGAAGAAGAAGAAGAAGAAGAAGAAGAAGAAGAAGAAGAAGAAGAGTGAGTGAGGCCTGGGACTTCTCTGATGGGGAAGAGTCTTTTGTTTTGTGTTGATTTTATTGGTTAATTAATAAAAAAACTGCCTTGGCCCATTTGATAGGCCAACCCTTAGGTGGGTGGAGTAAACAAAACAAAATGCTGAAAAAAAAAAAAAGCCAAGTCAGTGAGTCGTCATGATTCTCCTGCCGGACACAGGCGCAGGTTAAAATCCTCCCTGGTAAGCCACCAGCTCGTGGTGCTACACAGAATATTAAAAATGGGTTAGATCAATATGTAAGAGCTAGCCAATAAGAGGCTGGAACTAATGGGCCTGGCAATGTTCAAAAGAATACAGTTTCTGTATAATTATTTCCGGTGTGAAGGTAACCATGCGGGCGGCTGGGCGCTGGGAATGCAGCCCTGCTGCTCCATAATACAACGGAGTGGCGCCCAACGTGGGGCGCCAAGTGTCGCGGAGTAAATGAATGTAGACAGATTGTAAAAATATATACAGCTTTAATGGGGAAATAGACTTACAGAACCAGAGGTTCCCACGGAGAATAGGAAAGCAGAAGGGGCGGCTGGGAGCACGCCCGCAATCTTTATAAGTAAAAAATATCCTCGGGGGACCCCGCCCCCTGCTAGCAAGGTGATTGGCTGGGTCTCCCCTACAGGCCTTGGTAGTAACAAAAAGAAAATGGCTACTTTTGGTCACTTACATGAACCTAAACATCTAACAGGAAAGAATAACCAAAGATGAAAATGGTTGCTGTTTAACAGTCCAAAGGAACACACTCCCCAGACATTTAATCCTTACAAGATGTTATTTAGACATTCATCCCTCACTGATGAGTTTCTTCTTCAGATGGGAAATACCCCAAATATAGGACACCATGAGCCTGGCTCGGTTCAACACTGCAGTGCCTACTTGCTGCCAAGGGAGATGACTCAAATGATTCATTTTTTTTAACCTAAAAATTGTATAATAGTTACATTTCTTCTCTCTCTACCTGGACCACTCCTGGGTTCATCACTCTTAAGTCCAGCCTTGGCAGCCAAATGAAAACAAATGAAGGGAAATATAATGGGTGGATGCTCTTGTGTGTCCACCAAAAGATTGCAGTAGCTTTTAAAATAATAACTTCTCTAGCTACTTCTGTTTCCTTGCCTGATGTAGGAAGTCCTGCATATGTGCTGCTTTTATTGGTTAATGAATACAGCATACATGTGCTTTGGCATACAACAGCACAGAATAGAGTAAGGAGGGAATTCCAAGCAGGTGGAGAAGGAAAGAAGTCAGGGAGACATCATGTAGCCGTCGAAGGAGAAAGACATGAACCGACAACCAGAACCTTACTGGTAAACCACGAGACTCATGGTAAAATGCAAAATAATAGGAATTGGTTAATTTAAGATGTAAGAGTTAACTCAAAATGTGCATGAGCTAATTGGCCAAGCAGTGCTGTAATTAATATAGTTTCTATGTGATTATTTCAGGTCTGGGCGGCCAGGAAACAAATGAGCAGCCTATGTCAAGTTAATACACCCACTTTAACTCTTCCTTCACATGTCTTCCCATGTTCTAGGCAAGGCTTCTTTTCTCCCCACATCTGGATCTCATACAAATGGAACTATTGATGAATTTCAAGGTGTCCAAACTAGTGCTACTGGAAGGATACTCCGACTGTCACACCTGAAAAACCCACCCATCAGGAAGAAGCAAGATTCAGCCACTCCCCATCTTCTACATGATGGTCACGATTGTCTCTTAGGAGAGGGAGTGATGAGAATAGGAGTTAGAAATGAGACAGGGGCCTCAAGTCATGTCCTTGGCCACAAGTCAAAACTAAAGTGCTGGAAGTATTTGGGGCCTCTGATCCTTGGTTTAATTCCTAAATTTTAGGGTTACTTTTTAGAGGGGGGATGTTAGAGTAACATTGAAGGCCCATAAAAGGTAAGATATTGCCCTCTAGCTACAAGAATAGCATCTACCACGGTGGAGACATTCCATCATGTGCTCCCTTAGGAGTTAATTCAGCTGGGCTGACCTAACATCTGGCCAACAGAACATGGTTCAGTGAGGTGGGTTCACTTTAAGCCATGCTAAAGCAATGGGAAGAATAATTAGCCTTTTAATGAGGTAATGTATGTTTCCTTTCCAGAATTCATGACCCCCAGCATAGTCCAGAAACACATGGGGTTCTTCTGGGTTTGCCTGTTTCTCTGAGTCTTCACTCAAAAAAGATAGAACATTGCTTTTTCTTCTCTTCTGTCTGTTTTCTTTCAGACACTGGCCAGAGCTCAAGAGTGCTTTCTTTGGTTCCTTGGGCTTTCTTCCTCTTCCTCTGATGCTCCCCTCTCCACCATGCAGTTGACTTTCTTGCTGGCTTAACTTGAACAACATGGCCTTTTCCTTTGCTCATCTCTATCTCCCTCCTCCAAAAAGCCACCAAGATTTTTTCCCTTGCTTACTATGTCGGTTTTCGTTTAAACTCTAGTAAAATTGTCCTCAAGCTTAAAAAAACAAAAGACAGCATATGTGGTGATTTTTGGAATGCTACTAGGAACTGAGCTGTGGGGAAAATAAGGGACACAACAAGAGTACTTATCATGCTTACATGTGTGTATAATGCACATGTTGAATAATTTTATACAGTATATAATATTTACTTGCATATGCATATCATATAAGCTTTGAAATCAGTGCATTTTCAGTAGCAGCCTGAGTTATCCGGCAGCAGTGTACAGTCATCTTTTTCATATTCCCTTTTGGTTCAGGAAGTCTAGATATTCCACATGAGTATGCTGCTGGGAGATCTTTAAAAACAGCAAAAGAACTAATATTTACTGAGTACCTATCAGTGCTAGACACTAGGGAGACACTTTTACATCCTACATTTAATTTGGGCATCACTGCAGTCTTCTAGAGTTTGTATAGTCAGCTTTATTTTCCTTTTGGAGCAATTGAGGGTAAAACCAGTGATATAGTGTGCCCAAAATTCCATTGATTAAGCAGTCAGTAGAGCTAACAGCTTCAGGAGCCACCTTACTAGGAAGATAAAGGAGGGTCCAAATCAGCCAATATGGATTTGGTACTTTTTTTTGAATGTTGACACTAGAGTGTAGTGATGAGGCGAGCAGGCCTGCTTTTCATCCCTCCTGGCTTCTGCACGGCCAGCTTTACACCCGAAATAACAACACACAAATTGTATTCATTTAAACACTGCCTGGCCCATTATTTCTAGCCTCTTATTGGCTAACTCTCACATCTTGCTTTAACCCATATCTAGTAATCTGTGTATCCCACAGGGTCGTGGCTTACCAGGAAGATTCTAACCTATGTCCATCTTGGGCCAGAGCGCCATGCTTCTTCTTTCTCCCAGCATTCTGTTCTGTCTACTCCACCTATCTAAGCTGCTGTCCTATCAAAAAGCCAAGGCAGTTTCTTTATTTAACCAATGAAATCAACACAAAACAAAAGACCCTCCTACATCACTAGAGTTTTACCTCAGGACACAGTGGGCCGAAGATGGTCACATTTAGAATTAATCATCTCCAGAGACAAATGTTCATGCTCATTATCCACAGTCTGTCCTTAAATTTCCTAAACACTTGTCCATCTTTATTTTTCCCGGGCCATCTTCCACAGTACATGGTAGCTAACTCAGTTTTTGTCAAATGGAATTTAAAATCTTCTTACAGGAGCAACAAGACACAGTCATTTCATGAAGAGGGGTAATTATGATACTGTCCACTCTGGGATATTTATGTTTGTCATGGTA
Organism: Chionomys nivalis; assembly: GCF_950005125.1. NCBI lineage: Eukaryota > Metazoa > Chordata > Mammalia > Rodentia > Cricetidae > Chionomys > Chionomys nivalis. The sequence continues at coordinate 51,167,350 of NC_080100.1, read as the reverse complement.
ATTGAAAGAGCAATTAGTCACCAAGTGAATAAAACAAAGACAACTGATAGGGTTGGCTGGTCTGGCAAAAAAACACTCAAGAGAGGACAAAAGAAATTAAGAAAAAAATAACAAAACAAAGGAGCAATAATTCATAAAATTTCAACATTTTAAATTAAAATTAGAAAATAAACTAAAATATGAGTAGTTAGTATCTGCTGTTTCTTATGAAAACAACTACCTCTGCTGCCTACAGCTGGAATTGCCACCCAGAGCTGACAAGAGACAACTTTTTGTAATGGGGTCAGATTATATTTCTAGTATAATTTTATTCTAATGAATGCAAGCCCTCTCCATTAATCCCAACCGTCAAGAAACATAAATAACAGGGGACTATATTATATGGGCTTCACAGCAACTACATATGCTAACGTGACCAGAATGACAGCTTTAGGACAATTTTATCATATTGATAGCAGTTATGAAGGGAAAATAAAATCTTCTCAATTAGTCTTCATTCCTTCTGAGTTAATTAAATGTTATAACCTCTGCTAAACTGCTCAAACAACAGATTCTACTTGGGCAATATCAAAAAGCCATAAAGAACTTTATTATCTTCCAAAAATTCTGTTCAGTTGGCAGATTTTACAGTTTCTGATGTTTTATTCCAATAAATTATCTTTATTGCAAATATGTTCATAGCACATGTGTTGAATCTGTAGAACATTGTGCAAGCCACAAAGAGGCATAAGATATTATTCTTGCCCTTGGAGAATTTATGATGTAAGTGAAGACATTTAGGCTAGTTGCAGGTGTGTCCAGCTGTGGTAGACTGAATGAGAATACCCATATAGCCTCATATGACTAAATAGCAGTCCCCAGTTGGTGGAGCAGCTTGGGAAGGATTAGGAGGGGTGGTCTTGTTGAAGGAAATATGTCACAGTCAGTGGCCTTTGAGGTTTCAAAAGACTGGCATCACTTCTAGTGTCTCTCTCTGCCTTGTGGTTGTGTCTCAAGATATGAACTTTTGGCTACTGCTTCAGCACCATGTCTGCCTGCTGCCATGGTTCTTGCTATGATGGTTATAAACTCTAACCTTCTGAAACTTTAAGCCTCAAATAAAGTCTTTCTTCTTCAAATTGTCTTGGTTGTGGCTCCAGCAAGAGAAAAGTAACTAAGACACTGACCCATAGCCCATAGCCAAAGGAGGCCAAGGATAGTTATGAAGGAATCCCAACACAAAATCATAAATTTACTTAAACTAGTATTACTTTTTCCGCATATTTTGTAACTTAATTGTGCAGTTCTAGAATGTGAACCTTATAAATTTCAACCTTGTTTCACTATGTCAAAAGATTGGATGTATCTAAAAGATAAAAAAAAATAACCATTTTCATTGGTAAAATTTGGTCAAAAACAATTTACTCAATCCTGTGAACATATATAGAGTTATATGTGTTCAAGTGACCCATGCGTTCTTTGCTCAGATATTTTTATATGTTTTTAAAGATAAGGTAGACAGTATTAACCACCTTCAGACAGAATGCAATCCATTATGAGAGGATAGAATACCAATTCTCTGAGCTTTTTATTTGGCTGACTTGTGGAAATATTTCAAGCATCAAGTCTTTAACTAAATGGCGGTGGGATTACCACTGTCTTGTTTCTGTACAGGCTCACAATGCCCTGGAGAGGAATCCTGTCTCACTCATTAGGCTGACATCACTGCTCTAGAGCACAGATCTCATCTTCCTCCCTCACAACCAAACTGGTCAATAAACAGCACTAAGGTTATAGAGAGCCAGGCGTGGTGGTACACACCTTTAATCCCAGCACTCAGGAGGCTGAAGTAAGAAGTCCTCTGTAAATTCAAGGCCAGCCTAGTGTACTTAATAAGCCAGGTGTTCAAGACTTCGAAGTACAAGGAGCCACTGGCCCAGCCTACACCTGGAGGAAGCAGTGTCTGAACTACCACCTGCCTAGTTCTGCTTTTTCCACCCTAGCCCTTGGGGAGTTTATTCTGTGTCTCACCCACACCTACCGCACCCCCAGCGACTAGGCAGCAGCATCCTTTCTGCCCACCCCCAACATTCCCTAGCACATTGGTGACCACCAGAGTCACAGGCTCCACGTGCACTCACTGGAAGAAGAGAGGGTAGACGACAGTGTAAGAATACATTCAAGAACATAAAGAGCAATATGCTAGCACCAGAAGTTAGTGGTTCTATAACAGCAAAACCTGAACATCCCGATGCAGATAAAGCAGAAGAAAATGATCTTAAAAATAACTTTATGAAGAAGGGACCCTTCAAGAGGAAATTAAAAGTTCTGTTAAATGGAGGAAAAGACAAACACCAAATTGGAAAAATCAATAAATCACTTAAGGAAAACCAAGAAAAAATAAACAATTGAAGGAAACACTTCAAGGCTTGAAAATTGAAATAGAGGCAATAAAGAAAACACAAACTGAGGGAATCTAGAAATGGAAAATCTGGGTAAATAAACAGGAACTAGGGCTGCAAGCACAACCAGCAGAATGCAAGAGAAGGAAGAGAGAATCTCAGGCGTCGAAGATACAATAGAGGAGATAGATTAATCACTCAAAGAAAATGTTAAATTCAACAAATTCTTAACATAAAACACCCAGGAAACCTGGGACAACATAAAAAGGCCAAACCTAAAAATAATAGGAATAGAAGAAGAATTCCAGTTCAAATCACAGAGGAAAACTTTTCCTAACCCAAAGAAGGATATGCATATGAAGGGGCAAGAAGCTTACAGAACACCACATAAAATGGGGTACTGAACTGAACAGAGAATTCTCAACTAAAGAAGTTCAAATGGCCAAAAGACACTTAAGGTCATGCTCAGCCTCCTTAATGATCAGGGAAATGCAAATCAAAACAACTTTGAGATACCATCTTACACCTGTCAGAATGGCTAAAATCAGAACTTCTTTTCTAAAGCAACATATCCTTAGACTGAAATTTTGAAGTCAAGATACCTTTAAACTATATATATGTTGGTTTAGCTAAGCAGCCTGTACAATGAAATGTCTCTCTGTACTGAACTTATTCACAGTCAAAAAAATTTAAAGAAAACACGGTAGTATACATAATCCAGACTCTCTGTATATATTTCATTTTTATGTGGCTTATTTTTCTTTACTCCTGTAATCTGTGACTGTTTTTACTGTGTCTCTTTAAAGAATTTGTTTTATTTTTATAACCATTTATTTCCTTTTATAACTGTTTATATTCTTTTTCTCCTCTCTCCCAAGCCTACGTTCATTTAGGGGTCTTTTTTTTTTTATCTGAATCTGTCTTCATTGCATATCTGTAACAATTTTCTGACCAGGAGCACTTTTAAAATGGTAAGCAGCTTGGTCACAGTGACCCTGGATGCTGGCTCTGCCTGTCTTGGCCCTTTAATATGGTGGAAGTAGTTCTCTGCCGGCTCTAGGACTGCTAGTAGGAGCTGTACTCTCCACCTCAACTCTGGGTAGCACCCTGCAGCATATAAACCCTTTTTATCTGAGTAAAAGCTAAATTTGCTATGCAGCACGACCTGGAAATATGTCTGTGTATGGCGGTGGGAATCTGCAATGCTCTCCTGCCTGTGCATTTCTAACAGATCCAATCCTGCAGCTTTCCCAGGCCAGGGTGCTGAGCAGCAGGCATGCTCTCAGCTACTTTCCTACTAATTCCGAGAGGGCATACAAGCACCTGGGCCCATTTCTAGCAACCACTGATCATTATTATCTCTTAATATTGATGGGCTCAATTCACCTCTAAAAAGACAGACTAACAGAATGGCTACAAAAGCAGGACTTACCCTAATATTGAATACAAGAACAGCTCAATCTCAAAGACAGACGGTATCTCAGAGTAAAAGATTAGGAAAATATTTTTCAATCAAATGGACCTAAGAAACAAGCTGGTGTAGCTATTCTAATATCTAACAAAATAGATTTCAAATTAAAATTAATCAGAAGAGATGGAGTGGACATTACATATTCATCACAGGAAAAATTCATCAAGATTAAATCTCAATTCTGAACAATTATGCCCAAATACAAGAGCATAATTTAGTAGTAAAATAAATACTACTAAAGCTTAAATCACACATCAAACCACACACACTAATAGTGGGAGACTTCAATACCCCACTCTCACCAATGGATAGGTCAACCAGATAAAAAGTTAATAGAGAATTAAGGGAACTAACAGATGTTATGACTCAAATGGACTTAATAGACATCTAAAGAAAATTCCATCCAAACATAAAAGAATGTACCTTCTTCTTAGAATCTCATGGAACCTTCTACAAAATGACAACATTCTTGGTAACAAAGCAAACCTCAACAGATACAAAAAAATTAGAATAACCCCCTGCATCTTATTGGATAACCAGGACTTCAAGTTAGAATTCAACAACAGCAGCAACTATAGAAAGTCTACAAACTCATGGAAAGTGAACAGTGCTCAACTGAACTGTCCCTGGTTCAAGGAAGAAATAAGGAAAGAAATTAAAGACTTCCTACGATTCAATGAAAATGAAAGCACAAAGTACTCAAACCTATGGGACACTCTGAAAGCAGTGCTACGAGAAAAGTTCATAGCACTAAATGCCTATGTAAAGAACATGGAGAAAACTCACACTAGCAACTTAACAGCACACCTGAAAGCTCTAGAACAAAAAGAAGAAAGCTCATTCAGGAGTAGACACCAGGAAACAATCAAATTGAGGGTTAAAATCAACAAAATAGAAACAAAGAGAACAATATAATGAATCAACAAAACAAAGAGTTGGTTCTTCAAGAAAATCAATGAGATAGATAAACCCTTATCCAAACTAACCAAAAAGAAGAGATAGAATATCTAAATTAATAAAGTCAGAAATGAAAAGGAGGATATAACTATAGACACTGAGGAAATATCCAGAGAATCATTAGATCATACTTTGAAAACCTGTGCTTCACAAAACTGGAAAATGTAAAAGAGATGCCATTGTTCTGGATAGGTACCACAACCAAAATTAAATCAAAACCAGACAAACAGATTTAAATAGACCTGTAACTCCTAAGGAAACAGAAGCAACAATTAAAAGTCTTCCAACCAAAAAAAGCCCAGGGCCAGAAGGTTTCAGTCAGAATTCTACCAGAATTTCAAAGAAAATCTGATACCAATACACCTCAAATTGTTCTACACAATAGGTACAGAAGGAACACTGTAAAACTCCTTTTATGAAGCTACATTTACCCTGATACCCAAACCACACAAAGATTCAATTAAGAAAGAAAATTACAGACCAATTACCATCATGAACATTGATGCAAAAATACTCAATAAAATACTGACAAACATTAAAAAAAAATACATCAAAAAATCATCCTCCATGGTCAAGTAGGCTTCATCCCAGAGATGCAGGAATGGTTCAAAATAAGAAAATCTGTCAATGTAGTCCACCATATAAATAAACTGAAAGAAAAAACCCACAAGATCATCTCACTAGATGCTGAAAAAGCCTTCTTGGTAAAGGTCTTGGAAAGATCAAGTGTACAAGAACATACCTAAACACAATAAAGGCAATGTACAGCAAGCCAACAGCCAATATTAAACTAAATAGTGAGAAACTCAAAGCGATTCCACTCTAATTAGCAACAAGATAAGCTTGTCCACTCTTACCGTTTCTGTTCAATATAATACTTGAAGCTCTAGCTAGAGCAAAAAGACAATAAAAGGAGATCAAGGGGATACAAATTGGAAAGAAATAAGTCAAGCTTTCACCATTTGCATATTTATGATATGATAGTACACATAAGTGACATCAAAAATCCTACCATGGAATTCCTATAGCTGATAAACACCTTCAGTAATATGGCAGGATACACGATTAACTAAAAAAAAAATTAGTAGCCCTCCTATACACAAATGATAAATGGGTTGAGAAAGAAACAGAGAAACATCACCTTTTACAATGGTCACAAATCAAATATCTTGGTGTAACTCCAATCAAACAAGTGAAAAACCTATACAACAAGAACTTCAAGACTTTAAAGAAAGAAATTGAAGAAAATGCCAGAAAATGAAAAGATTGCCCATGCTCTTGGATAGGTAGGATAAACATAATAAAAATGGCAATCTTACCAAAAACAATCTACAGATTAAATGCAATCTCAAAATCCCACACAATTCTTCACAGACCTCAAAAAAACATTACTCAACCTCATGTGGCAAATCAAAAACCCAGGACAGCCAAAACAATCCTGAACAATAAACCAACATCTGGAGGCATCTCCATCCCTGACTTCAAGCTCTACTACAGAGCTACAGTAATAAAAACAGCTTGGTATTGGCATAAAAACAGACATGTGGATCAATGGAATCAAATCAAAGACCCTGATATTAACCCACACACCTATGAACTCCTGATTTTTTGACAAATAAGTAAAAAATGTACAATGGAAAAAAGAAGGCATCTTCAACAAATGGTGTTGACATAACTGAATATCAACAAGTAGAAGACTGCAAATAGATCCATATCTATCCCCATTCACAAAACTCAAGTCCAAATAGATCAAAGACCCCAACATAAGTCTAGTTACACTCAACCTGATAGAAGAGAAAGTGGGAAGTAGCCTTGGACACACTGACACAGGAGACTACTTCCTATAACACCAGCAGCTCAGACACTGAGAGCAACAATTAGTAAATGGAACCTCCTGAATCTGAGAAGCTTCTTTAAGGCAAGGGACATGGTGAATAAGACAAAACGGCAGCCTACAGAGTGGGAAAAGATCTTCACCAACTCCACATCTGACAGAGGGCTGATCCACCATCCCAGAGAAGCTAGGTAAAAAGGAGGACTCTGAGAGGGACACACACGGAGGGCCCCAGGAAAGGCAAATAGTTAAGATTTCCTGGGTAAACTGGGAAGGGGGCTATAAGGGATGGCATGATGGGGAAATGAGGGCTAGAGATGGTCGAGATAGGGAAAGGACAGAGAGAAGGAGCAATGTAAGAGATATCTTCATAGCGGGAGTCATTATGAGGTTAAGGAGAAACCAGGTGCTAGGGAAGTTTCCAGGAACCTACAAGAATGACCCCAGCTAAGACTTAGCAATAGTGGAGAGGGTGCTTTAACTGGCCTTCCCCTATAATCTGATTAGTGACTACCCTAATGGTCATCATAGAACCTACGTCCATAACTGATGGAAGCAGATGCAGTGACCCACAGCCAAGCACTGGGCTGAGCTCCTGGAGCTTAGTTGAAGAGAGGGAGGAGGGATCACATGAGCAAGGTGGGGGTGTCAAGATCATGATTGGGAAAACCACAGAGACAGCTGACCTAAGCTAGTGGGAGCTCCGAGAGTCTGGACTGACAGCTGGGGATTCTGCATGGAACCAAACTAAGCCCTCTGAATGTTGGTGACATTTACGTGCCTTCTGTTTGGGGAGGGGCAGATGGTGGGACCAGGACTTATCCTGAGTGCATAAACTGGCTTTTTGGAGCCCATTCCCTATGGTGGGTTACCTTGTTCAACTTTGATACAGGGGAGAGGGGCTTGGTCCTGCCTCAACTTGATATACCAGACTTTGTTGACTCCCCCATGGAGGCCTTACTTCCTCTGAGGAGAGGATGTGGGGGGGATGGGGGAACTCGGGGGTACAGAAGAAGGGGAGAAGAGGAGTCTGGGGTTACTATGTAAAATTAAAAACTTTTAAAATAAAAAACAAAACAAAAACATAAACTATTAGTCTCAGATGAAGTTATATATCAGCTTTACAAGTGAATTTTTTTTCTTTTTCTTCTTTTTCTTGAGACAAGGTTTCTCTATGTAGCCCTGGTTGTCCTGAACTCACTCTGTAAACCAGGCTGACAAGCTGACTTCATAGGCAGAGATTGTCCTGTCTCTTCTAGATTCCATGGGCACTGCTCTCACAAGGCAACCCCCGCATACACAGATAATTTAAAAATCAAAGCCTTAAAAACACAGTTAAAGCAAAAAATAGTAAATACAGGATGTTCTACTACCATAGTGGTAGTACATAAACCACTTCAACCTTTTGTGCATGGTTAAATAAAATAGTTATGACCATAATTATGAGCACATATATCACATATAAGAGAGATAAATTCTAACACCAAAAATTGAAGTGTGGGAAGATGAAAAACTCAAGTGAAAGGCTTTTTAAAAAAATTATTATTATTACCAATGAGAAGCTGACAAGGATGTGCAATTGCTGATATCACACTGACAACTGACAGCTGAGGTCACACAGTTAACTACTGAGGTCACACAGGTAACCACTGAGGTCACACAGGTAACCGCTGAGGTCACATAGGCAGATCACCACTAAGGTCACACAGTTAGCCACTGAGGTCACACAGGTAGGTAACTGCTGAGGTCACACAGGTGACAGCTGAGGTCACACAGGTGACAGCTGAGGTCACACAGGTAAACATCGGGGTCACACAGGTAAACATCAAGGTCACACAGGTAGGTAACTGCTGAGGTCACACAGGTAACCTCTGAGGTCACACAGGTAACCGCTGAGGTCACACAGGCAGGTAACTGGTACACTCAGCATAGAAATGCTCTGATCCTTTTGTGTTTTTCTCTTCCATAGTTTTCTATTTTATGGTTTTGCTCTTCCATTTTTTGTTCTTGTTTGACTTCTTCAACAACAACAATAGCACAAATCAATGGCAGAGGAGAGAATGAGAGTCCAGTGAGAACTCGGCCTAGGATAGCGTTTCGGGCACGTGAAGCCATTCATGATGTATATGATGAAATTTTGTTTCCTTTTCACTGTTTTTCTTACTTATGAATGCCCAGCCTTTGCTTGGCTTGTTTCTAGCCAGGTTTTCTAATATAAATTATCCCATTACTCTCTAACTACATTTTGCCCCTGTGCTTTATTCTATGTGTCTTTCCTTATTCCGTGGCCGGCTGTGTGTCAGGGCCTGGCATCCTTCTCTCTTCCTCCTTTTTTTTTTTTTTTCAATCCTTCTTCTCTCCTATTTATTCTCTCTGCCTGCCAGCCCCACCTAGCCCTCTCTCCCACCTAGCTATTGGCCATTCAGCTCTTTATTAGGCTAATCAGGTGTTTTAGACCAAGTAACACAGCCTCACAGAGTTAGACAAATGCAATAGAAAAGAATACAACACATCTTTGTATCATTAAACAAATGTTCCACAGTGTAAAGGAATGTAACACATCTATAACAAATATTCCACAACAGTCTTGTACTTCATGGTGAGCAGATTTGGTTCAGGGACTGAAAGGACAGGTGGTGCTGGAAACTCAGGGCCCTCTGTCACCGTCTCTCCTCCTCACCATCTCTCCTCCCACCTTCCTGTAGCTCTGAAACCTCCTGGATGCAGAAACAACAGCAGGCCTTTTAGAAGAGAAATGAAACACATCTCTCTCCATCTGCTGGGGTCTCTTAGTCATAGTAGTGGTGACATTTTACATTAGATAATTCTTAGTTTGGGTGATTGTTTGTGCCTTGTGAGATGTTTAGTAATACCACTGTCTTTGATCAACCAAGAGACCAGTTACACTTTGTAGGTGACAACCAGAAATGTGTGCAGACGTTGTCAGACATTCCAGAGCAAGGAACAAAATCATCTTGATTGTGGGCCAAAATCCATAGTTTTTATTTTGAAAGTGGCTCTTCTTTTACTAGTTTTCCCTCTTTTCCAGGTCAAAGTGAACACAAACCTTTGTTCAGTTGTATCATCACATAGATTTAATTTCTGTTTTATTTTCACCTAAAATTTCACAAGGAGTGTTTTCACTGTTGCTAATGACATCAATATCTTTAAATTTTCTTTCTTTTTTTAGATTTATTTATTTATTATGTATACAACATTCCTTCTATGTATGCTTGCATGCCAGAAGGGGGCACCAGATCTCATTATAGATGGCTGTGAGTCACCACCATGTGGTTGCTGGGAATTGAACTCAGGACCTCTGGAAGAGCAGTCAGTGCTCTTAACCTCTGAGCCATCTCTCCAGCCCCTAAATTTTCTAATTTAAATTTGTTCATTTATTTGTGGTAGGGGCATGCGCCACAGCTCATCTGTGGAGGTCAGGACAACTTGGGAGACTTGGTTATCACCTTCCATCGTGTGAGTCCTGGGGATCGAACTCATGTCATCAGACTTGGCGGCAAGTGTCTTTACTGGCTCCAGCTGACTAATCTTACAGGCTCCGATATCTGTTATTTTTGTCAACCAAGCATCCCCGTTTCCCCTTCCAGGAACAATGCCCTCTTTGTTCTTGGAAAGCCTATGTCTGCTTTTCCCTATCATGTAACATGAAGGTATTTCCCGCTGTCAATGGTGTTGCGAGTGGGATGGGCCTGACTGGGCTCAAAAGCTGCCTCCACGGCCACAATGCTTAGTGTGGGTGGTAGGTACATGACCCATGTGGGACAACCAGCTCCTTCTTCTCCTTGGAATTTGCTAGAAGAAAAAGTATCTACTGTGTTTGGGTTGCTAAATTCAGAGCTATAAGGTTAAACTCCCCGAGGCCCTGTCAGCAGTCTCTTTCCAGTGAGAGAAAATGAAGCCAATGTGGCAGAAAGTGAACCTAAGAGACGGGGAGAAAATTCTGGAGATAACATTTGATTCTGTAGATTCATTTATCTGAGGTCAGCTAACCTGTGGTGCCTTTGCTGTGAATTGATTAATAAAACAGTGTTCATGTTAATCATATCTATTAACTCCTGTTTCTTTGACTTCTTTAGGTGTTTTGACAACACTGAACTTCAAGAAGATTTCAAATATTTTTCTACCGTAAAAGCAGTGTTCTTTTCCAGTGCCTTCTTGCATGGCTCCTACTAAATTTTCCACTTGTTTCTTCAAAATGGACACTTGGTTTGAATTTTGAACTGTAAAATTTAAAGCGGGATTGATTTACTGCCTAGTTTTTAAAGGCCATCCAGTTTTGCTTTTCTACATCCATTGTAACGTTCCCATCTGTGGTTATAGCATGCTTGTGGCTGCATCTGCCCCAGCTGCACAGGCACATTTGGATGCATTAACTTACCATGTCAGTGCTTTGGGAAATGCTTTATGGTACCACAAAGATTTATTCTTAACTCTTGTATCTTAACTCTTTGTTATCGTTGTTATCTGGTAAGCTCAAAACAACGTTATTCAATTTGAGGCCTTCAGACCGTTACATTTACTTCAGATACAGGATTCCTTTAGTGCCAGATTGTCTGTGGAAGGTGTTCCTGATTGCTTCATGGCTACAAATGTTCATGTACCTTATTTACAAGCAGAAATTCCCTTTTCTGTATTTTAAGACCCAGCTCCAGCTGGGTACATGGCACACATCTGTCATTTCGGGCCTCAGACGGCAGCGATAAGAGGATTTCTATGACTTCCTGGCCAGACAGGGCTACATAGAGAGACTCTGCTTCAAGACGCAGAAAGATCTAGGGCAGATCTGTGTGAGTTCAGGTTTTGTTTTTGTCTCCCAATTGCAATCAAGTAACTAGTCTGCAGTAAAAGCAAAATTGCATGAGAAGTTCAACATTTCACATGCTTCAGCTCTTTGTTGGCCAGGCATGCTCATGTGTGTCTGTAGTTCTAGATGCGGGGAGGCCGAGATGGAACAATCACTTGAGACTAGAAACTTGAGGTCAGCCTGGGGAACAGAGGGAGACCTCTTTTCAAAACCAAACAAAATAACATAGCAACTATAAACAGCCTACCAATCAACAATAAGTTAAAGAAACTCCAAAGCCATTGTTCATGATTTCTACTTGTGTGGAAGATAGCCATGCTGAACCCTCCTTTCTAGTAGAGAGTGAGGTACATGGTATTCAGAAGAACTGCATGTTGTATTCATGGCTTGTCCAAAAGAATTATGATGGCAGGCGGGTCACCAGTGGCATAATGTGGGGTGTCCACCAGAGAAGACAGAAGACACCAGAAGGACTTGGGTTTGGGCCAATAGAAAGTCTTTATTAGCAGGCTGGTGACTACACTGCGTATTCAGGACCCCAGTGTAGCCCTAAGTCTTTCTCGGGAAGCTTTTAAGCACAGAACCCATAACCTGAGTTGACATACTTAGTGAACAAGAACAGCTAGCCAGAAGCAGAACTACAGAAGCCAAAAAGCAAGGTTAGTACATTTAGGTTTGATTAGGTCTTTGTTTTCATTTTCGGCAGGTGGTACTGTCTACATGCGGAATTTTATGGCCTGAATGGTACTTCTATCATGGAGTCAGATGTGCTAAGGTCTGGGCCCTGTTACAACAATTATGTTACAACGCATATTTCAAGTTCACTTCCTCAGTTTTCTCACCCATTAATATGATCAACTGAGATAATATACACAAGACACTTGGAAGAACATCAGACACCAAGCAAAGTAACTGGCAAATAATAATAGGGTTGCATGAATAAGTCTCGGAACTGAGTTAATATTCATAAGACACACGAAAGAGCATCAGACAGTAAAATATCTGACATATAACAACAGAGTGGGTGTGAGTAAGTCCTGAATTAAGGAATGTAATTAAAATGTTTTTTGTAAGTGTGTCACTCTTAGATATTTTCAAGTGACAGCCTTTTGTCTCTGTAGCAGTGTGGAACACATTCACTGACAGAATTATCTTGACTATATTATCATTCTCTGCTATGACCTGCTTGAAGATAAGGCCTGGGTTTCCATCTAGTTTGTGCTGTCTGATCCTCAGTATGTATCGAATGGAGGACAGATTTCATATGTATTTGTGGTTGCATTAATAAAACATTTAGATGTCTTTCTGTACACAAACATGATCTTACAGCTTTGACCATTTGAGAATAATCTTGCAAAGTATCTGTTCTGGGGTGTCCACCAGAGAAGATTGCTTGGACATGGCTTTATAACAATAGAAAGTCTTTATTAGCCGGCTGGTGTCTAGACTGAGTGTACAGTACACCAGTGTAGACCCAGGCCTTTCTCAGGGTGAGCTTCACAGTCTCTGGGCTGACATACTTCAGTTAACAAGAACAATTTAGCCAGAAGCGGAACTGCAGAAGCCAAAAAGTTAGGTTAGTCCATTTAGAGACCTTCCCACAACCATGGACTTTGATGGATTAGATGATTTGATGGATTTTTGGCAGATGGTGCTGTCTACATGCTGAGTTTTATTGCCTAAGTGATCCTTCCTTCCTTCCTTCCTTCCTTCCTTCCTTCCTTCCTTCCTTCCTTCCTTCCTTCCTTTCTTTCTTTCTTTCTTTCTTTCTTTCTTTCTTCTTTCTTATTTGGTTCCTGTGCAAGTTGTCAAAAGGCACCTTTCAGGAGTTAGTTGTCTCCTTCTGCTGTGGATTCTGGGATCAAACCCAGTCATATGTGGCGAGCATTTAAAACCCCTGATTCATCTTGTCAGCCCATTATTTTATTGAGGCACAGTCTCACATAGCTCCTGCTGGCCTTAACTTGCTACACAGTCAAGGATGACCTTGAGCTTCTGATCCTCCTGCCTCTACCTCTTAAGTGCTGATATTACAGGCAGGTGCCCCTGTTGATTCAGTGCTGGATATGGAACCCGGGGTGTCAGGTATGCTAAACTCAAGAATTTTACTTTTAAGCAAAGATAAGAATGTACTTTTTTTTTTTTTTTTTTTTTTTTTTTTTTTTTTTTTTTTTTTTGGTTAGGTATACTAGTGCACACCCAATCCCACCACTGGGGAGGAAGAGGCGGGAGGACCTCTATGAGTTCAAGGTCAATCTGATTAACGTTTTAAATTCTAGACCTTCCTGAGCTACACAGTGAGAGCCTGTTGCAAAAAGAAAGAAAAAGAATTAAGAGAGATTAAATGTCTTCCTAAGTGCCCTACTGCAAGAAAGACAAAAAGAGCCATGGGGGATAAAGCAGAGACAGGAGAAGCTGTTGTGTTACTGACTTGCGGAAGAAAAAAGGGCCACCAGCTGCAAGTGTGTGGCTCAAAAGTTAGGCAAAGAAGGACTTCCTTCTAGAGCAGTGCTTCTCAACACGTGGGACTTGATCCTTTTAGGGGTCACATATCAGATATCCTGCATATCAGATATGTCCATTATGACTCTCAATGGTGGCAAAAATGACAGTTATGAAGTATCAATGGAAATAATTTTATGTTGGGGGTCGCCACAGCATGAGGAAGTGTGTTAAAGGGTCACAGCGTTAGGGAGGCTGAGAATGTCTGCTCTAGAGTCTCAGTAGGGAACGGCTCTTTCCATTGTGTTTATATGGGAAACTGTCTTAGTTACTTTTTTATATAAAACACCATGATCAAGGCAACATACAATGAGGCTTAGAGCCGGTGATGCCAGAGGAACATCTGAGATCTCACATCTTGACCAACAAACCGCAAGGCAGAGGGTCACACTGATGATGGCTCTAGTCTTCTGAAATGGCAAAGCCTGCCTCCCCGGTGTGACACTTCTTCCCACAGGACCACACCTCCAAATCCTCCTCAGACAGTTCCACCAAGTCTATGCCCTGTGGAAGCTAGCCTTATTCAAATGACACAGAGGCCTTGATTCTGAAGTTCCAGACCCCAGAATTGTAAGATCATCAATTTACCTTTTAAGTCATTAAATGTGCAACTATAGGAGTGAGGAAATGAATACAGAGTCATGGAAAAGTAATAGAGAAAGTTCACTGTAGGGTCAGAGAGCTCCAGTGTCTTCACCCACCCGTGGGGCAGGCCTCAGCCATGCAAGTGCCTTTGAGTCATCCTTGCTAAGTATGTAAATGAGTAACACAAATAACGCACTGGCTCATCAAACTAGATGTGGGTGGAATTGTTACATGGGATGGAGAGATGGCTCATGTCTCCCCAGAAAGTCACACACGGTTCCTATGCTACTCTGTTGATTTATTTGCACTGGAGTCAATGCCGGACTTTGACAATCGCTTTATTACACTCATACGCTAACACACTTAAATGGGTAAAGGTAAGTCCTGGGTCTGTCTCTGCAATTTCTCCAAATTTTCTTGCTTCCAGCTGAATTTTCATCAAACCAAATTGATTGAAAACAACAAAATTTTGAGAATGGATTTTCCTATAAGGCCCAGATTGATCCTTTCTCCTTAGTCTCCTCAGCAGCTAGGATTACAGACATGAAAAATTGAAACCTAGAATTATCACCCTATATATTCATTTGAATATTCCTGTTCAGAATTACAGATTCCCTTTTCAGATCTTTCCGTATCCACCCACACCCCTGGGCAACACTTCCTGGTTTTCCCACTTTACATCTTACACACTCTGTAGAAGAGGCTGGTCTCCTTAAGTTTCTCATATGTGGGATTAGGTTTCTTTCTAATTACGTTTCTTAGTAAGTGATAAAAGTGTATAGAAGTGGTATATAAATTTTAATTTGTCCACTTTGTAGATGAACTTTCTTGTCAGGACCTCCAGTTCACAAATAATGACACAGACTATTATTAATTATTAAAGGTCGATCTTAGTCTAGACTTATTCTTAGTTAGTTCTTATAACTTAAATGAATCCATATGTTTTAATTTATATTCTTTTACGAGCTTGATTACCTTTACTCTGCCTGCCCATCCTGTTTCCTCCATGTCTGGCTGGCAACTCTACTTTTCTTCCTCTCTGAGTTCTCTGTCTCCAGAAGCCCTGCCTAACCTCTTCCTGCCTAGTTAATGCCAATGCAGCTCTTTATTAAACCAATTACAGTGACATATCTTCACACAGTATCAAGAAATACTCCACAACACTACTGAGTATATTTAAAGGTTTAATTATTTTCTCTGAGATTTTCTAATGAGTTACCTATACTATCTATACGTTTTATGAACTCTTGCTTTTCACTATTTTGTATTCTGGGTTTTTTTTTGTATTTCCTAGATCCCACCACACAATGATAACTAATGATGTTAAAAGATACTTAAAAAGTATGTTCATCCCTTGACTTTAGTTAGAATGCCCTTAATATTTGACAAAGATGATGTTTGTTTTACTTTGTATATTTATAGAAGCATTTAATATAAACTATGTATATGCCGATTTATATATAAAATAAGAGTAAAAATAAAATTGGTCCTTTGTAGAGTTCATACTTAGAGATTCAACCAACAATGAACAGCAAACACTCAATAATTGTGCAAATATGGAATTGCTTTTTTCTTGTCTCTATTGACCCAACAATATGGCATACCAGCTATTTATATAGTATTTACATTGCATTACGTACTGTAAATAATCTAGAGGTGATTCTTAAGTAGGAGGATGTGCATGGGTTGGTTACATATACATTACTACTCCCTTTTATAAAAAGTACTTGAGCACTGGTGGATTTTAGTATCCCTGAGGGTTAGAACCCATTCTCCTAAGCGTATTGACAGAGTGGATATATTTACATTCACTTCTAGATTGTGAAGTATGTCTTTAAATACAAAGTACAGATGAAATAACAGCAAATGAACTTCTCTTATCTGCTATTAAAACTATCCTAAGTCTCAGGACGAATTTCTTTTCCCATGGCTGTGATAAAATTACCCTGACAAAAGCTACTTGAGGGAGAAGGTGTTTAATTTGACTTACAGTTCC
Source organism: Chionomys nivalis (assembly GCF_950005125.1). NCBI lineage: Eukaryota > Metazoa > Chordata > Mammalia > Rodentia > Cricetidae > Chionomys > Chionomys nivalis. Next base: position 51,150,799 of record NC_080100.1, on the reverse strand, counting down.
AGGGTACACCAGGGTACAGTCTGTCATGGTGGGGATATCAAGGAGGCAGAGCTTGAAGAAGAGGGTCACATGATACCCTCAATCAGGAAGTAAAGCCCCGAATGCTTGCTGTTGTTGCAGGAGAACTGTCTGTACAACCAATCACGGTGCCAATAAAGCAACCTTGAAACAAAGACAGAGTCAGCAATTGGCTGACCAGGATTAGCTATAAAGTTCTTGGAGTTGCCATATGGGTGCAGAGGAAGCAGGACATGTAGGAGGAGAGGTAAAAGCCATGAGCTATATGGCAGCACACAGATTTAAAAAAATGTATCAATTTAAGTTATAAGAGCTGGTAGGACAAGCCTAAGCTAAGGCCAAGTTTTCATAACAAGTCTCTGTGTCATTTTTGTTTTCTCTATGAGCTGGAGGCCCAAAGAAAAGTCATATACATGCTGTTCAACATTTCTCTTTGGTTGCCCCTCACCGGGGAGTGGCACCACCATCCACAGTGGGTGGGATTTCCTGGCAGAGTTCATGCCTTTAAGATAATCACTCACAGGCAAGCTCAGAGCTAGTGTCCCAGGTGACTCAATATTCTGCCAACCTGACAACTAACACCAACCATTGCACTCCTGACTGTGTAACCTGCAGGCTGTCCTGAGTGCTGAGATCACAGACGTGCAGCACTGCCATTCCTCACAAAAATTTCTTTATCATAGAACAAAACCTACTGGAGTAGTTTATGGCTTTTGTTTTGTTTTGTTTTATTTTATTTTTTTGAGATGCTGTCTATTGTAGTCCTTGAACTTTCCCTGTAGACCAGGCTGGTGTTGAACTCACAGTGTTATAATTTATCTAAAAATTGGTGTGAAGTAGTCATGCCATGCAACAGGGCTCACATGGGAGGTTTACTGGAAGAGGAGAGAGAAAAAGCAGAAAGGGGGCAAAGGGGGATAGAGACCAATCCCTGAAGACAAAAGTGGTGAAAGAGAGAGAGAAAGAGAGGAGAGAGAGAGAGAGAGAGAGAGAGAGAGAGAGAGAGAGAGAGAGAGAGAGAGGAGAGAGAAGCAAATATGCACAGGAGGTGCTCTTAGTGGCTACAGCTGAGGACATCTGTCAGGACCCCAAGGGCAGGCCACTACAGCTGTCTGAACACTAACATTCCTCCCTTTGCTTATTGTAAAATGGTGAGGGGTAGCAGGTGAGGCAGGGATGAGGATGCTGTGTTCTCAAGATTGCTTCCTGCTGACCTGGGGGTTGGGCATTGCTTATCTTTGGGGGACCTGAGAAAGCTGGGGTGCTGGCCATATCCTGGGGTAGCTGGCTGTTTGACTTTACTGTTCATGCTCTGTGGGGCCTCTTCGGTGCCTCTTTGATGTGGGATTCCCCACTGTATGCTGTGAATATCATTGGTTAATAAAGGAACTGCTTTGGGCCTAAAGCAGAGCTATAGGGGAACAGAGCTAGGTGGAGAAAACTAAATGAAATGTTGAGAAAAATAGAAGCCATGGAGCCACCGGAGGAGACGCGCTGAAACTTTGCTGGTAAGCCATGACCTCGTGGTGATGCACAAATTAATGGAGATGGGTTAAATTAAGATGTAAGAGTTAGCCAATAAGAAGTTAGAGCTAACGGGTCAAGCAGTGATTTAAATAATACAGTTTCTGTGTCATTATTTTGGTTCTGGGTGGCTGGGATGAACAAGCAGCCCCCTGTAACACCTCTTGGACCGGGGAAGATGCTGTTTGAGGTGGATCCAAGTTGACTCCCTGGAGCTCACAAGAAATATACAGAATTAAACAGGAGTTAAGTAAATTAAAAGAAAGGGACAAATGGTGTGTCCTGAGCGAGAGGAAGCTGGCTTTTCCATCTAATCCACAGACAGAACATTTAGGAAGGGAGATTTTGGAGCAATGAAAAAGAAAGAAAACGGGAAATTCTTTCTTGGTCCCCCGACTGTCTGCTCCAAGGCCAGATTTGATTTAAAAGGAATGGTCAGTGGGTCTCCAGAAGACATCCCAATGGGAGTAAAGAGTTGTATGACAGTTCCCAAAGATGAGACAGAAGAAGATTTAATGAGCACAGTGAGTGAGGTAGGGAAAGAAGATCCAAAGTTCTGAATATGCTGATGTCCCTGGGATTCAGGGAGAATCAGATTGGCTGGGCACAAGCTGTTCAAGTACGTTCTCACACAAGAACAGGGACCAAGGACTCTGAGCCTGAGAGAGACACAGTCACAGGACTTCGAGGAAAGCCAGAAAGTGAGGAAGGGACTGTGCTCGAGAAATGAAGCCTCACATTCAGGGGAATGGTCAGAGGCGGGTACTTCCGCCAGAGACCCCATTGCTAGTATTGGATGGAAGGTGGAGCCACCAGTGAATGAGAAAGCAGATTTGTTGCAGGTGGAAGAAAGGGGACTGTTGAGGATGGAACAGGCTGATAGGGTCCCAGCGTGAAGTGATTATCTTCGGTGGGCTCTGTCACCAAGCAAACCTGTCACACGCAATAGAGTTAGTGTAAGAGGTTTATTGAGGGAGGGGGAAAGTGGAAGAGTGGAAGGGCAATACCTTCCTCCATCTATCGGATTGCTGGCAGAATGTTGGAAAGAACCTGTAAAATATCAGGCTATAAAGTGTTGAGAAGGAGTCATTTGGATTGATATCTAAGGGGTATTGAGACCGGTCTGACTGTGCAAAGGTGGATGCAGTTCCCACGAGTGAGGCAGAGAAATAACATCCAATGGTCTGCAATTCCTAGTGTCCCAGGAATTCAGAAAGGATCGAATTAAGTAAGCACAGGCTGTCTTGTTTATCATCATGCAAAGAACCGGGGCCAAGGGCTCCAATCCTGAGAGAGCTGTGGTTGCCTAGTATCAGGGCCGAGAGGCCAAAAGGTGAGGAACCATGCTTGAGAGACAAGTCCTTACTCACAGGAGATGGCCAGAGGTGGAGAAGAGGGGCTCACCAATCATGCCAATGTTGGATGGAGGGGCCCAGCGATCTGTTAGTTGGAGAAGCAAGGCTGTCTTATGTGGACCAGGTTTCAGGGAACTGGTGTGCCTCAGGGTGCCAGGAGGGCCTGCTGAGTCACATGACACCAATGTTATAATTTAAAAAAACACTAGGAAGAGAAGTCACACCACACAGGCTGGCCTTAAACTTGTGATTCTCCTGCCTCTGCCTTCTTCAGGAAATCCTACCAGCGAATGCCACTACAACTGGCTCTTCTCCCTTTACCAACTGAGTATTGGAATTAAAGGTAAATGCCACCATGCCCAGCTTGTCATTCATTTTTCTTTACAAATTCAGGCTTGGATATCAGTGATGCTAATCCTATAAAGTAAATTTGGAAATGTGTTATCTTAAAACATCAGTCATAGTTTAAAATACCAAAAAGAAAAAAAAAAGGAAAGAAAAGAAAAAGAAAACCTATACAGGATCTGTAGAGTTATATTGGCCTAAAATCCCTAAAGTCTTTGCTTATTCACTTATTTATCTATGTGTGTATGGAGTGTACTCCTGTGTTCTTGTATGTGCACTTTTAAGTGCACATACAAGGCCAGAAAAGGGAGCTGAGTGTCCTTCTTTATCACTCTCTGCCTATTCTTTTGGCAGCAAAGTCTTTTCTAAACCCAAAACTAGTGTTTATCAGCTTGAAACCAGCCAGTTCCAATTTCTTCCTCTGCTTATCTCAGAGCCAGGGCCATGTGTATGCGCTCAACATTCGGCTTGGCATGTGGGTGCTGGGATATGAACTCTGGTCCTTTAGAATATGCAGCAAGCTTTGTTAGTAGCTGAGCCCTCACCCCACCCCTTTGGTCCAGGACATTTTGAAGGTAGATTTTTGGCAAATTTCTAGTTTTTTTCTATAGTTAGTTTATTCAGATTTCTAACTACTTTTTCAACTTTATAACTTATACAAAATAAAATTAACATGCATTATCTGTATAGTTTGCTTGCAAATGAACAAAATAAATAATCCACTTAAGCACTTTTCAAGTTTGCATCTTTAATTAAAGATAAAATCACAGTGTTGAATAATTTCATTGCTCTTGCTTTGCCACATTTGTGGTCACCACTGCAGTCTGTTCCCCCGAGAACCCCTGGTTTCCTATGTAAAATCACAAATGTCACCATGTGGCCTCAAGAATTTCATACTTGAACAGTGAGTTTTTATCACTTTCCTAGGAAGTGAGTGCTGATTTTAAACAACACCGAAGATTTGGTTCCTTTTGCCCAACAGATTAGCAAACATCAGTTGTACGGTGTGCTTTGTTGGAAAGGGGATGTTGAGTCAAAGGAATGTGGGCCCACAAACGGTCCTCTACTGTGAGCTAGACATTTGGTAGTGTCTGTTAGATAACTAGGGCTAGACAGAACTGAAAGTGGAATAGAGCTGTAACAATGGGGAAAGGGGCCTCTAACCTAGGGATGCATTCTGAATGTAGCAAGGACAAATAGTGGTGATTCAAAGCAGTGTTTGGAGAAGTGTTTGGCATCAAGTCTAGGGACAGAAGTCTAGCTGGACAAATAAAACAGAATTCCTGCTGATGGCAGACAGGCGGCTCCTGGTGGGTGGAGGCAAACAATTTTGATTAATTATGAAAGGCGGAGTATTCTTGGTAAAAAGAGCTTTACAAAGAAGTGAGACATAGGCCCAGCAGAAGTTAGACAGTTGACAAAAGTTTGGGCAAGCTAACAATTTTTCCCTCAGCAAAATTAAATATTGTATAGATATTTAAAACAAGGTAGCTGTGTATGGCAAATGAGAGAGACAGAGAAAGAAGAGAGAGGAAGAGAGAGTGAGCTAATAGAATTTGAAGAGAAGAAAGTAAGCTGTATTAGGAGGAACACACTCATACACGGGCTGCCATTTTATGTTTGGATAACAAGTTCAACACTACACCAAACTCTTTTTTTTTTTTTTTTTTTTTTTTTTTTGAGATCTGCAGGCTATTCATTCCTATGTAGCCCAGGCTGGCCTTGAATTCATAGAGAGCCACCTGCCTCTGCCTCCCGAGTACTGGGACTAAAGGTGTGCGCCAAAACTGCCAGGCATCAAACTCACCATCTGTTAGCAATGTGGTTTAGAGGAAAAGAAATGGAAATCACATTGTGTAAAGGTGTTGTTAAGTATTACAGAAAAACTATGGAAAAATAACTTTCCTGCAATAAAAGTAGTTTACCTCACAATAATATATATAGACATTTTACATGGTTGTAGGAGAAAAACCTGACTTACTTGGGAATTCATAGGTCACTGGTTCTTTCACAAGCATTTCTTTTGGACAGTATTTAAACTTTTTTCTTTTCCTTCTTTCCTTCCTTCCTTCCTTCCTTCCTTCCTTCCTTCCTTCCTTCCTTCCTTCCTTCCTTCCTTCCTTCCTTCCTTCCTTAAACAACTTTAGGGCTTTACAGAAGTTTTACATTTTGGAGAGAGCAGAACACTAGACTTTAGCATATGGAGTCACTATTTTACTCTTTCTGTATGGATAGACAACCCTAGAATTAGGTAGGTAAGAGCTCTACATCTCTCCTTGTCAACTTCCTCGACTTTTCATGGTGTTCTGGCTTGTTCATGTCAACTTGACACAAGCTGCAGTCACTGGAGAGGACGGATCCTCAGTTGAGAAAATCCTTGCCTAACACTGGGCTGTGGGCAGGCAAGCCTGCAAGGCATTTTCTTAATTAGTGATTGATGGGGGAGGGTCCAATGCACTGCTGGTGGTGCCATCCCTGAACTGGTGATTCCGGTTTCTATAAGAAAGCAGGAGGAACAAGCTATGAGGAGCGAGCCAGGAAGACCCTTTCCCCCTTGTTGCCTCCCTCTGTAGAAGAAAAATAATAATAATAAAAAGAAAAATAATACACTTTGCTCCTCAGTCTTTCCCCCGTCTCCATCACTCCATTTGCTGTAGTGGCCTTGCAGCGTGTCATGCAGTAGACGCTTTTGCCCAAACAGCTTTACTTGCAAACGTTCATTGCAATGAGTTGTTGGTTTGGATTGAGGCTGCTGGTTTCTGGCACACCGTCAACACTGGACCCTCACGGAAACTTCTCTAGGATGTCCTGCTGTTGCTCCAAGTCGTGCACATCTGCTGTTATAGTCCCACAGGACGGGCCCCTTCTTGTACTCTGGCAGGTCACAGGTGGGGTAGATGTTGGGATGTGTCAACTCAAAGCCCTGGATGTGGGTCTGGTCCTCCACTGGGACCATTCCCCTCCGGTGAGGGGAGGGAGCCGGCTCTCCTGCAGGGATGGTGAGGGGAAATACTAGCTCTCTGGTGCCCAGGCCACCAGGGCCAACTCTCTCATGCATCCACCCTGCTCCAGTTATAAGACGAACCATGGACATCAGCATAGAACCTCTCTGCGGATTTAGACATGACCCTCAGCTGCAGGTCAGGCCTGGACATCACCAAGGCTTTGGGGGGTGGGCAGTGCAGGTTATTCAGATTAATAGGGCCCCAGTGGCAGCATGACCCTCGGACACCAACATGGCCTCAGGTGGGGGCTCAGACCATGGGCATGCATATGGCCTTTGGTGGTAACACGGGTCATGGGCATCGACACAGATCCTGGTCAGACACAGATCCAGACATGGCCCTCAGCAGCAGCACAAACACGAATGTTACATGACCCAGGTGGCAACATAGGCCACACTTATCAGCTTGTTCCTCACTACCCTCACATCTTCAGTACTGCTTCTGTCTCCACAGCACACAAACCACTCCGCTTCTCTCCTGTTTCTCCATGTCATACCTGTTCATCGCAGTGGTGACTGCTTGCCTGCCTTCCAGCCTGCCTGCCGTCCAGGCTGCTTGGTGCCTGGTGGGCCTGTCAGGCTTTATATCTTATACAAAATATTCCAGGTAAGAGCAACAAAGAAGTCACCCAATGTTTTCCTTCTTTCCTTCCTTCCTTCCTTCCTTCCTTCCTTCCTTCCTTCCTTCCTTCCTTCCTTCTTCTCTTTCTTTTTTCTCTTTCCTCCCTTCCTTCCCTCCCTCCCTCCCTCCCTTCTTTCCTTCTTTCCTTTCTTCCTTCCTTCTTCCCTTCCTTTTTTCTTTTTTGAGACAGAATTTCTCTGTGTAGACTTGGCAGTCCTGGAACTCACTATGTAGACCAGGCTGGCCTCAAAGTCAGAGATTCACCTGCCTCTGTCTACTGAGCGCTGGGATTAAAGGTGTGTGCCACTGCTGCCCTGTTCTTTCTTGAGATACATACAGGCTTAATAGCCCACACCATCCAAGACAATGCAAACAAAATAAAATAAGATGACCTTTCCCAAAGCCTCCTAAAACTATAGATCAACTGCTTACATGAGTCTGTATGCTGAAAAACAAAATAACAAAGAAACCCCACCGAAAACAAAAGCAAAACCCTACGTATTAAAGCAAAGTATCTTGTAAAAGAATCAAACACTGGAGTATAAGCCCTTTTCAAGCGCGGTGTGCAGCTGTATGGCTATAGTCACAGCATGGAAGGCTAGGGTAGGAGGATTGCAAGTTCAAAGCCAGGCAGGACTACAGAGTGAGACCCTGTCTCTGAAAACAGCATAAACCTTTTCTGTATGCAAATGAACTAGTCAAGATAAATCGGACTAATATGTTCATGTGTATTTCCAAGAAAATAAAAAGCACATGGAATAATAACATGGGAGATACCGACACCCATTATCGACATGAATACAAAAATTACGACACAAATAATATCCATAATATCACATTTATGACAAAACTTTGAGACTGTGAGGAAACCCTCTAATACAAAGCATTGGGGTAACATGCTAGGATACTGGAGAACGTTTTAGAATGTCTAGTACAAGTGTATATACTCTAAGATGAAGAAACTATACACTCAGGTCTCTTCTGTGGTGAAGATGTGTACATCAGTTTCCATACTTGACAGATAAAGTAACCAAAGCCTAGTGTCTTTCCCTAGTGAATGAATTAATCCATGCGTATCACTTAAAATAGTGCCTAGGGTATAAGAGTCATACAACACCTTGCTATGTATTATCATGGGCGATCAGCTGTTGACAAGATTCTACAAATCTATTAATAGCATCAATACTGGGAAGCAGCATATTTGAGATGCTCTAACATTGTATATCCGGAAAGGTAAATTTTGATCAATTTGTAGGCCGAATGTTCCTCTCCTTCTTAGCATGTTTCCCAGAAATAACTCGACTTTTCGGTCAAATAGAGGATCCTTGGGGGGACCCCAATTGGTATTTGCCTGGTCGCTACCCTTGGGTTTTGGTGGCTGACTGCCTGGCGGACTCCAGGTTCCTTCTGGACCGCAGGTGTAGGTAAAGTCTAGCAAGGGACAGTAGTCATCAGAGACGCTCTTTGGGGCTGGTTCCCCAGGAAAGTTGCCCGAGGTTTTCCCACCTGACTGTCTAGGCCAAGAGTTAGAAAGCTATTTGCCAGAAAGTGGGAGCAAGCGGAGCCCAGAGGCCAGGCCACCCCCGCTGCCTGTGGAGGCTCTGCAGGACGCACGCCCGGAGCTTCAGGTGGGAGCCTCAGACTCGAGACCATCCAGCCAAGGCTTGCCGGGGCAAGACCGGCCCTGTGCAGAGCCTGCAAGCCACGCTCTGGAGGAGGAGCTTTCGAGTCTAGAATGACACTCAGGCCACGCTGGCTGGGAGAGGAGCGGAAATCAGCCCCGAGGGCAGAGAGCTCGTGACTGCTGAAGCGGAGTTGATCTAGAGAGTGCAAGGCACTTTTCTGGAAGAATCGGGGAGCGGTCAGTGGACAGCAGGGGTGAAGCAAAGAACCCTGGAGGATCAGAGAGAGTTCCTCCAGCAAAACTCATCCAAGGGCTTCAAACCCAGTATTTACAAGCCCACCACCCTAACTCGGTGGAAAACCGGCTTTAGGTCCCGGGCGCAGCTTCCCGGCGGCCGCTTCTAATACCCGGAGCGCGAGAATCCAGCGCACCGGGAGCCGCAAGCGCCGGCCCCGACAGGCGCAGTGCGCACGCGCAGGGGGTGGGCCGCCAGGTCGGCCGGAGCGGTGACGAGCCCGGAAGCGCCGGCGTGCGCCCCTCGGTGCTTCAACTAGTTTGGTTCGGTGTCCTCGAGACTCCATCCCCTCGGAGAGAACCCCTGGCCGCAGCCGCCCGCTCGCCGCTACCGCCGCAATGTCCAGCAACAGTTTCGCCTACAACGAGCAGTCGGGAGGAGGGGAGGCGGCGGAGCTGGGGCAGGAGGCCACCTCGACCATCTCTCCCTCGGGCGCCTTCGGCCTCTTCAGCAGTGATTGGAAGAAGTGAGGACCTGGGCTCGGGGTGCGGGGACCCTGCGGGGACGCCCGGCTGCTCTCATGGGTGGGTGGGGTGGCCCCTCGGGGTGCAGGGCTTTTTAGGGGGACATCTGGGGCGTGAAAGGCGGCGCTGGTGGTTTTCAAACTTTACTCGGGGAGGAAAAGAGAACCAGTTGGTGAGCTCAGGTCCCACTTCCCAAACCGTTGACTGCGTTGATCTGGGCTGGGCACAGGACTTTTGAATTTTGAACTTCTAGTGAATTGAAGGTCTCTGGGGTCAGACCTCGAGGAAGTCACTTATTTAAGGTAAAGAGAGTATTTGGGGAGATGGGGTTGGGTGTGGGAATGCTGCTGCTTTTTGGACCCTGCCATGTAGGGATTAAGCGGTGGTTTGAGGTTGTGAATGAATGACAAACTGCTTTTTGTCACCTTTGGCGGCTTAACTTGATCTTTGCCCAAGGGTGCTATCTCCCCGCCCCGCCCCCTAAAACATTGAGATAATATTTAAATAGAATGTTGTGAATCGGTCCTAATTCACAAATAGTGTGAATTTAAAAAATAAATAATAACCAGTGTAGACTTATTTTTGTAAAAAGGATTCATGTCAGATACCACCCAGAATTGAAAATATCCTTAGCGGTTTGATTTTTAGTTTAATTTTTACGTTTTTTTGGGGGGAGGGGGCGGAATTGGGCTGTGTGTATAAATACAGAATTATGACAACTTTGTTTAATTGTTAGTCCCCCTTTGTTTAATAGCCTTTTTTTCTCTGACAAAGTTTCACTATGTAGAGCCGGCTGGCTTGGAAATCAGAGGAATCCACCTGCCTCTGACTCCCCAGTGTATGCAGCACCATGCCAGCCCACCTTTGTCTTATTTTTGATCTTTTTATTGTTACACAAAGTCGTGAAACATAATAGGCCGTCACTAGATTGTGTCAACGTAAGGCAGATTAACTGGGTTGAGAGTTTTGCAGGGGTTAGGAGGGTGTAATTTAAGAATTTGGGGGAAGGTGGTTCAAGGCAGTCTTGTTCTGTTAGCTTAGGCTGGTCTCAAACTTAAACTGGCCATCCTCCTGCCTCTTCCTCACTGGTGCTGAAATTATGGGTGTGAACTGTCAATACCAATTTTATAATTCAAAATTTGAAACAATTGGGTAGACTATAAAGTAGCTGAAATTGAGGTTACGTTTTGACTCTATTGACTGAAATCTTGTAGATAGCATATTATTTATCTTTGTGTTCATTATTTCCAGGATAGGAAAGTTTAAAAAATAGTGGATATCATCTGTCATTGTGTGCATTTAGGTGACTGACTGAGCCAACAAGGAACTTATTCTAACTCCATATTTTTCTCAGCAAAATGTTTTGGTTGTTGAATTTGCATGTGACTTGTATACAGGTAATCTACTTTTCTGATTTGAGAGCATCTCGGGTTTTTTTTTTTTTTTCTCTTTTCTTTTAGATTATATAAAGTTTGGGCCTGGCTTGGGAAGAACATATGGCTTTACAGTGTAGTTGACATTAGAGTTGAACTCAAAAGCGTTAATACTGAGTGCTGTGCCCTTGGGTACTCATAGATACCATGGTCAGTGTGTGTCTGCTGGGGTCTTGCCCAGAGCCAGCTGCATCCCCAGCCTGTGGTCCTTAGTGGACCGTTACCAGGTACTTCTTGTTCCACTTGAAGGGTGAGGAACTTGTAGTCCAGTGGTTCATTTGCCCAAGGGCACACAGCTGTCTGAATTTGAAACCCGACATTCCAACCTCAGTTTCTTCTCTAATGTGTTTGGATATGCTGTTGGTTTTTTTTTTTAAAATATTTTTATGGTTTATTTAACTTTTATTTTATGTGCATTGGTGTGAAGGTTTCAGATCCCTTGCAACTGGCTCTTCAGACAGCTGTGAGCTGCCATGTGGGTGCTGGGAATTGAACCCGGGTCCTCTGGAAGAGCAGTCAGTGCTCTTAACCACTGAGTCATGTCTCCAGCCCCCTATGCTGTTGTTTTTATTAGGGAATTCATATAGCTCACCAGAAGTTGAAAACTTTGAAAAGGAGTCTTAGACACAATGTGACCTTGAAACTGTCAGACTTGTGGCACTTTGGCTGCTGAGCTGCGGTCTAGTGGAGTTAGTTAGCAGAAACAACAGACTCCTGTTTTTCAAGCAGCCACTTAATCTCTCCTGAGTTCTCCTTTAAAAGAAAATTGTCTTTTGAGACAAGATCTCACTATGAAGCCCAGGCTCGCCTCAAACTTGTAATCCTTCTGCCTTAGACTCTTGAGTGCTTGGATTTGCAGGTGCGACCACTACACCCATTTTCATTAGATCTGCTTTTCATTAGATCACTTTGAAATCGCTTCTTGTCCTTTTGTTTTTAACTCTAAAATCATGTTAGGTCTTTTTCTTCGGCATTTGTAAGGACGACCGCTCTTTATGTAGCGTCACCAAGTATAATTTTTATTTTTTTTTTTTTGCTTTTGTTTTTTCGAGGCAGGGTTTCTCTGTGTAATAGCTGCAATAGCCCTAGTTGTCCTGGAACTCCCTCTGTCAACCATGCTGACCTCTAACTCATAGAGATCCACCTGCCTCTGCCTCCCAAGTGCTGGGATTAAAGGTGTGAGTAACCACCACCCGGCTAATTTTTAAATTTTTACTATTTAGTTATATGTCTCAGTGTGTGGGTTTGTGTAGTACCCATGGAGGCCAAAAGAAGGCATTAGATCTCCGGAACAGGTTGTTGGGAGCTACCTAATGTGCTGAAAATCAAACTTGGGTCTTCCACAAGCTCAGCATGTGCTCATAGCCACTGAGCTGCCTCGCTAGTCCAGAATCATGAATTAAAACAAGAGTTGCTGTGCTGCGTACCCCTACCTTCCCCTTCACATCCACACCCATGTATACACACATGCACACACACCCACACATGCACATGAATTGCTATCTTCTGAACCATGGGATTGAGTTGTTTAAATCACACCCTTTACCCTTAAAACTTTAGTGTATGTTTTTGGTAATAAAGCAGTCCCTTATGCAATCGTACTTACGAACACGACCAAGAAGTTTGACAGGACAGTGTACAGTCCAGCTTGCCCTTTGCTTTCTCTATCAGGATGGGATCTATTCTGGTATCATACAGCAAGCATTCCATGTAGTGATCATATCCCTCTAGTCTCCCTTTCTTCATCTCACAGACTCCTTGACAGCTAATTATTTTATAGCATTCTAATCAACAGGGATTCGCTGGTGTTCTTCATCTCCAGGTTTGGGTATACGGCCCTGTAGAGCATTGCCGTAGGTAATATGCCTCCCAGCTGTTAGGACTAGAGATACTGGACACCATCGTCTTCCTGACTTTCCCAGTGCAGGACTTTTCTGGTGTCCTGACTGTATCATTACATTTTTATCCATCCCCCGATCTGCTTGTGGGAAGGAAGATACCGTGAGATCACGTAGAGAGCTTTTTCATCAAGTCTTCAGCACTTAGATGCGAATCTTATATTTTAAAGACTCACTTTGTTTTTATTTACATTCTGTGAGTATGTGTGTGTGTGTCTTTGTGAGTATGTGCATTTAAGTGGAGGTGATGAAGGAGGCAGAAGAGGGCATCGGATCCCCTGGGATTGGTGTTCAACATGGTTGTGCACCATCTGTTTTGGATGCTGGGAAACACGCTCAGGTGCCTAGTCTATGGCAGTCTTCTGAACCCGCCTTTACTGCTGCGGCTGTGACTAGGTTTGCGTCTCCTCCCTGTGTCTACTGCGATGCGCCCTCGTGTCCTGTGTTGTGGGACTTCGTGTTCTTTAGTCCTTCACAGATGGGGGTGCATCTCCTCCCTGTGTCCTCTGCGATGCGCCCTCGTGTCCTGTGTCGTGGGACTCCGTGTTCTTTAGTCTTTCATAGACTGTTACAAAGATGTCTCATCTCCTCTAACTCAGTTAACAGTCAACTTTTGTTTTCAGAATTTTATTTGTAATTTTTTTTAACCCATCTCACTCTTCAAAAGCAGAATTGGAGGATCATAGTTTTAGGAAAGCGGATCCTCAGCACAGTTTTTTAGTTAGTTTATTGGCCTTGAGGTTTTTCATTTCCTCACTTTTAAATGTAAAGAACTAACTTATTTCTCCATTTCTTTGCAATAGTCTATACTTTCATTGCTTTTAACTTTTTTTTAAAGTTATTTTTCTTTATCTTAAAAAAGAGAGAGAACCTTCCTTTATCGTACATAGTCCATTTGGGTGTGTGTGTAAAGAAAGAATTTCACATTTCTTTCTGGCTTAAGCAGTTAATTGCAAAGTAATTGCTAGGTGACTCAGGTAAGACTAGTCAATTTTCTGATTTTCTTCTGAATTTTTTTTCTTTTTTTTTTCTTTTTCTTTTCTTCTGAATTTTTAAGTATCTTTTATGTCTCTTACTAAATTTAAGGCATTTAAAAATTTTTATCATGTAGCAATTGTATGTATTTATGATAGTCATTGTAGTATTTCCACATGTGTGTACATTACATACTGATCATACCAGGGTGAATTAGTAATTCTGGCTCCTTATTTCTTTGTTCAGAGCCTTTGGCTCCTCACTTCTAGCTTTCTTACACGCCGAAGTAGTTCATGAGAACTCTTTTTTTTTTTTATTAAATTTTTTTTTTAATTAAAAATTTCTGCCTCCTCCCCGCCTCCCTTTTCCCTCCCCCTCCCCCCACTCCCCACACCCCACTCCCCTCTCCCTCCCTCTCCAGTCCAAAGAGCACTCAGGGTTCCTTGCCCTGTAGGAAGTCCAAGGTCCTCCCCCCTCCATCCAGGTCTAGGAAGGTGAGCATCCAAACCGGCTAGGCTCCCACAAAGCCAGTTCATGTATTAGGATCGAAACTCAGTGCCATTGTCCTTGGCTTCTCAGCAGCCCTCATTGTCCACCATATTCAGAGAGTCCGGTTTTATCCCATGCATTTTCAGTCCCAGTCCAGCTGGCCTTGGTGATCTCCTAATAGAACAGCCCCACCGTCTCAGTGGGTGGACCCCATTACAGGTGGTTGTGAGCCACCATGTGGTTGCTGGGAATTGAACTCAGGACCTTTGGTAGAGCAGGCAATGCTCTTAGCCTCTGACCCATCTCTCCAGCCCTTCATGAGAACTCATATTGGCACACTGTTTCATTGGTGTATGAGACACCGTGACCATGGCAACTCTTGTAAAAGGAAACATTTAATTGGGGACTTGTGTACAGTTTCATGTTAGTCCATGATCACCATGGTGTAGACAGACAGGTAGGGAGTGTAGCTGAGAGCCTTACATCCTGATTCACAGGCAGCAGGCAGCTGCCAGAAGGAGCAAGGCTGGGTCTGCTGTGGGCTTTTGAAACCTCACAGCCCACTCCCAGAAGCCCATCTCCTCCAACAAGGTCACCCCTTCTCCAACAAGGCCACATCTGCTAATCTTTCCCAGACAGTCCCACTAACTAGGACCAAGCATTTGAATGCACAGCCTGTGGGGCCATTCTCATTCAGATCACCACAGGATACTAGAGCTGACTCCTTTTAGCTAACTAGTTTGGTTGTCATCCAGCTCCTCTCTTTCCCCTGTCAGTTGAGTAGAAAGAGCAAGATTGTAAATGTGTGATGTTGATAACATCAGAGCACAAAGTTCCCGAGTCTCCTCCCCCTAGCGTCACAGGAGATGGGACACTAGGTTTAAGGAAACGCTTTTCAGTAATAGTGTTTCTTGTTCAACTTGGCCGATTTTCTCAAATTTCAGTTTCCTTGTTTCTAGAAAGGGTGTGATTAATCCTTGCCTGTTCTTGGAATTTTTTTCCCTCCCTCCCCCCTCCCTCCCTCCCTCCCTCCCTCCCTCTTTTTTTTTTTTTTTTTTTTTTTGTCTTTCAAGACAGGGTTTGTTCTTTCAAGACAGGGTTTGTCTGTGTAGCCCTGACTGTCCTGGAACTAGCTCTGTAGACCAGACTGGCCTCAAACTCACAGAGATCCCCCTGCTTCTATCTCTGGAGTGCTGGGCTTAAAGGCGTGTGCCACCACCGCCCGGGTTCTGGAAGTTTTCTGTGAGGCAGTGTATTTGAAAGAAAACTTTCATCTCCCCTTCCTCCTCTTCTCTCCTCATTCCTCCCTCTTCCTTCTTTCCCTCCCCTATCCCTTCCTCCTCTTCCTTTTTATCTGTCCGTCTATTTATTTATTAATTTTGAAGTAGGATTAGCCTCAAGCTCAAAGCAGCCCTTTTTCCTCAACCCCCCTTAGTGCTGAGATTACAAGCATGAGCCACCATGCCCAGATTATTTCTAAACTGGAATCTAAACTAACGTAAGGAAGCTTGGTGAGAGCCTCACTGAAGTGCTCATGTTGGATCATAGGTCTGAGGAGACTTCTGCCACATGGATGGAAGAGAGCTGTGTAGACCAGGAATGTAGAAACCAGGAGAGCTGTAGGAAAGGGTCCCTGTTCAGATGAGAGCCAGTTGGACCTCAGGTTCTGGGCTGCCAATAGGAAAGCGTGGGGCTGGTTGAACCACCCAGGGAGGGTTTGCTAGACAATGGGCCGTGCGTCTGAAACCCATGTAGGGCTGATTGAAGAATCAGGAGTGACTAGAAGGAAGGCTGCAGAGGCCCTTGCATTTAGTAGAGATTAACAACCAGGAGTTTAGCAGTCCATCTCCTGCTGAGCTGCACTGGAAGGGGACAGTCTAAACAGTCTGCTGACATTGGAGTGGAGTACGTTAGATCCACAGAGCAGGTTTAGAGACACTAAAGGACTGGCTGCATGCTTTCCTGACATGGGTGTATTACATTAGCGTGTTTTCATCGCATCATCAGCTTTATAGGACCTACCTTGGACATTCCTTTGTTCCTCTAGTCTTTAATCCCAGTGCTTCTCACTGCTGCTGAGTGGAGTCACACATAGCTGGTTTGTATGAAGTTGTCGCAGGTCCAGCTGCGTATCTGCCACTTTTCCTGTCTGTCTAGAAGGCAGTAGATACTCACCAAGTGACATGTCTGTTTACGGGAGGGCCTTAAAAATGTTTTTCAAAATAAGCCAGTTCTAGGTGTCAGTACTTCTCTGATAGTAAACGGTGATTTTGACATAACTTAAAAGGCATCACTGTATCACAATATGAGCCCATAAATGTGTTTATGCGATTGTTTCAATTTCCATTCATAGTTTTATTGTGATCTGTATGTATCATATTTTTATTTCTTATTAAATGCTTCTTTATGGTTCTAGTAGTAAGAGCTTAGTCTTCTTTCTTCTTACTCTGCTATTTCTAATGGATGTGTTTTTCATTATTCAGTAATTCTGTGTACTTAAGATTCTGGAAACTCAGTGGATATTTGTCGCACATTCCTAGAGCGATGGTTCTCACCTTCCTAATGCTACCACCCTTCAATACAGTTCCTCATGTTGTGGTGACCTGAACCATAAACTCATTTTTGTTGCAAAATTTATAATTGTAATTTTGCTACTGTTATGAATCATAATGTAAATATTTGATATGCAGGATCTCTGATGTCACCCTTGTGAAAGGGTCATTTTACCTCCAGAGGGATTGCGACCCACATGTTGAGAAACGCTGACCTAGAGACTGTACACATTGTAATATTAAATGGCATAATTTATGTGAAGTGGATCAGGAAGGTATCTTTTTTGGTTCTTAATTTTGCCTGACAGGCACTTTCAGATCCTTTTACTCTGTTCGGGGATTCAGATTAAACTAACTCCTACTGTCTAGTTAACTTGTGCTGTTCAGAAGTGAAGGCTTGGGGATAGTTGGGAGCGCTTGCTGCTCTTACAGAGAACTGCAGTTCAGTGCCCAGTACCCACCTGGCCGTTCACACCTGTCTGCAACTCCACCTCCAGCTATTTGACATCCCTTTGACTAATTGGGGCACTTGCACATATGTGCAAACACACACACAGAGGGAAAGAGAGGAGACAGAGTGGCTGGGGATGTTGCACCCATGGTTTGATCCCTGCACCCTAAAAGGAGAGGGTAATGGGTAATGCGACTCCTCCTGTGGTCTGGTCTTGCTACAGTATCACCTGAAGTTAATTGTGTATTGTTTCAGGATAGCCCTTCTCTTCATGACATTGCTTTTGTCGTGGCTGTGTTAGGTTTACTTAACTTGGAATTGTCATGTTAATCAAGATTTTTAAGTCTCATACTTTTCAAAGGCATATTTTATTACAAACTTGGGATTATTCCGTATATATTCCCTTGTGTTTGTCTTGGTGCTGTGATTTGACCCAGGGTCTTGTACATGTTAAACTTGTGGTCCGCCATGAGTTGTACTCCCAGCTCATGGTGTTTCTGCTGTAGACTGTAGTCATTTGTCTCCTGACAGTAATATGGGCATATACTTACCTTTAAATTGTGTTGAATCCTCACCTTTCCTGTGTGATGTAGCTATCAAATGGCACTTATTAATATAATTTAATTCTTCAAATATATTCTGAACTAAATATGAGGAATAAAAATTTGATGAAACATGCCTGTAAGCAGGTCCTACTTTCTGAAGTAGTCCCTCTTGTTTTGCTTCACCTAGCTCGTTCTTGGTGGAGAATCAGCTCTGACTTAACAGAGCTCAGCCAGGGAGCTGTTCACCCCTGTATCAATAGGGTCCTTTAAGGTCACCAACACTTCTGAAAATCCACATCCTTACATTTCTGGCTTGTCAGATTATGGGCTGTGAGATAGTGTTGTCTGAGAAACTTAGAGCTTGTCGGATTATAAACTGTGCGATGGTGTTGTCTCAGGAACACTTGGAACTTTGAGCATCTTTTGCTACTCGGAAGGAATGCGCTTAAACATTAGCAACAATAAAAAGCAGACAGATGGCTCCCTGGAATGTTCTTTTTAAAAAACCCTACGCTAAAGTTACACTCCCAGAATGACAAATGTGTCGTAGTAAAATCATATGACAACATCACGCTGGTGTATATAAATGAGCCACTGACAAAAACAAATTGTCCCCAGTCCAAATGGAAAATTTAAAGTGAAGAGCCCCAAGTAGAGTAATCAGAGAGGAAATGATTTCCTGTATTTCATATTATGAACAGTGCTGGTTGTATTTAGGGAAGACATTTAGCATATCAGCCGCAGTAAGTTCTCAGATCCACACAAGCAGACAGTTCGTAGCGAATGTCTGCTCACTGATGGGCTGAGTGCTTGTATTGCTGATAGAAGGTCAGCAGACTGGATGGGCATGGAGGCGAAACAAGGGGAGACTGTAAATGAGGCTGGTTCCAAAGCCATGGTTTGCAGACACCATCATCTTTACTCTTGCATTGGTTAAGAATATGGTCTTGAAGAAGGGGAAGAAATTGGTTCAACATGAGGGCAGAATGGTGGCAAGGAGTAGAGTGCAAGGTGGGGCCAGATTGTACAGGGCTCCAAAATAAGGGTTTGAAGTTTATTATGCCAAATCCACTGGGGAGTTTTAAGCAGAGTGTGTATTTAGAGTGGCTAACTCTTCAGTGTCAGTTGTGTGACAGATGTATGTCTGGTGGCCCACAAGTGACTCAGTTTCCATCTGGAGTCTGTTCGGACTTAGAAGTCATTTGAGTTCAAGCTTGTTTGTTGCAGTCTCCTTGAGAGCTGTGAGAAAGTTCTGGTGAAGCCGTGGGAAGAACACATTATCTATTAGGACATAGGCTGGTGAAGGCATCCTGAGGCTTGTCCAGCTAGACAAAGAAACTGCGCGCTGCTAGCAGGACTCACAGGATAGATGGCGAGCCTGCCTGTGCTTTCTCCCTAGGACAGTGCAGGGAGGTGGTTTACTGACCGCATTGCTCTTTGTTCTGCCTTCTGCCTTTAGTCTGTGTATAAGCAAGCTCTGAAATAAACTTAGGGCTGGTTGGTATTTACCAACAGACTTCCCGAATCTATTCTGTGTTTTCTGTCTCAATTTCTTTTATCTGCCATTTCCTTGAACCTCTCACCTACCTCCAGGTACCATTGCTGACTGTGGTGGAGCAGACTCTGGCATATTTCAATAAATAAATTTTACAAGTAATTTTTTGATTCAGTACATAGGAATGCTAGGTATTGCTCTTTAAAATATTCCTCCTTCCCTTTCTTCCTCTCTTCATCATTCCATGTTGGAATCAGTGTACAGCTTTTGGGAATTGGTTCTCTTCTTTCCCTCGTGGGTTCCAGGGATGGCACTCAGATTGGTGGGCTTGGGGCATATGTCTTCACCTCTGAGCAATCTCTGGCTCCAGGCACTGTTGTTAATACCGAGGAGGAAGCCGTGAA
Source organism: Chionomys nivalis (assembly GCF_950005125.1). Classification (NCBI taxonomy): domain Eukaryota; kingdom Metazoa; phylum Chordata; class Mammalia; order Rodentia; family Cricetidae; genus Chionomys; species Chionomys nivalis. The sequence goes on along the minus strand of NC_080100.1, from coordinate 51,131,306 downwards.
TAAGCTACTGCCCTAGAGTTTATTCTTCTAGCTGGAGAAGATGTGCACTAAGCAAGTCACCGCGAGATCATCTATGGTAAAGAATGCAGTAGAAGGAGTGAAGGATAATTCAGAGTGAGGGGGCTGGAGTGTCCAGTGCAGAGCCAGGAGAAAGTCCAGGAGCACACGCATGAAGAAGCTGAGGAAGCAGCATGTGGGTATCTGCTATCCACAAGGCATAACAATTGCTTAGGCGTCAAGGCAGGAGAATTTCTGACCCGTGTGAAGATCAAGTGAGAGGCCAGCATGGCTGGAGTAAGCACAGAAGGAACAGTAAATAAATTAGTAGAAGATGAGATAAGAAGAGGTAAAAGTTGGGGTGCAGGATGAAGGCCAGCTTTTAAAGGGCCTTGTAAAGACTGGGATTTTTACCCTGAAAGAGAAGGAATGCCATTGAGGGTTTTGAGGAAAGGAATGGGATGGCCTTGTTTATTTTTATTTATTTATTTTTTATTTTTTGGTTCTTTGAGAAAGCTTTTTTTTTTTTTTTTTTTTATGTAATAGTCCTGGTTGTCCTGGAACTCACTTTGTAGACCATGCTGGCCCCAAACTCACAGAGATCCACCTGTCTCTGCCTCCTAAGTGCTGGGATTAAAGGCATGTGCCACCACTGCCCTGCTCCTGTTTATCTTTTAAAAGACCTTAAAGGCTCCTAAACTAGCTGTCATTTACAGGTCTGAGATGGGAGATCAGCAAAGAGATATGTAACATCCCACAACATCGACCACTTGTTGGAGTTGCTGATGCTTTAGCTACAATAAATGTGTAAGAAAAAGATACAGCAGGGATGGACCTGAGCTCTTTTGTCTGTGCAGTGGAAGTTTAGAATTGCTCTTGAATACAGTGAAGGAGGCTATATAAAGACAACAAGCAGACAGACAAAACCCAGCTCTGAGGGACTAGGGACTTCTGTATGTTAAGATTGAGATATATCGTGTTGGGAATGGAAATAGAGGTAGGAAATAGGCCGCTGGAGCTGTAAGTCTGGATCTGGAGCGTAAGGGAGAAATGAGGCTAGAGAAAAGGGAAGTGCCACAGGGTTGGGTAGAGAATGGGTAGGAAAAGAAAAAGCTGGCATACTAAGTGCTGGGCATTTTTGGGGTCATGGGGTCAGAGCATAAAGACAGGTTGAGGAAAGTGACCACTGAGAGGTGAGTTTGAGTTTGTTGGTGTGAAGAACTTGGGTAATCTTGACCAACATTTTAGGTATAGTTTTAGGTCTGAGTGGACTTGAGAAAGATGAGAAATTGTAGTTAATGTGTATTGTAGGACAGGGAGCAAAAACCCGCAGTGCCTGGAGAGACAAGTCATGTCAAGGGATGTTATGTAAGATGGCAGCAGCTGTACTGTGCTGATGGAGAGGGAAAAGCACCGATGGAAGAGAAGGAGAACTATATGAGTAACGCCCTTTCCTCACAGGACACCTAGGAGATGGACACCGGCTCTAAAATAAGCCCCACCCGGATGCCCAGGGACTATCAGTTAACTCCTAGAGGCTTGGATTCCTCTTCCAGGATGGGACTTGGTTCTGAGAAATATGGTTTTTAAATAGTGGACACACACAAGCACTCACATGACAGAGTAAACAACTGTGGCATGCAAATAGGAATATATATATATATATATATATATATATATATATATATATATATATATTTTCACACACAGATTGAGACCTTGTTAATGATAACAGAATTACCTAAGAAAGAATGAGTGTTAATGATTGTTAGATGGGAGGTCTTGAGAAGACTTTCCTCGTATACCTGTCAGTAGCTGGCAGAGTGAACCAAACAGACACAGCTTCAAAGCTGTGCTGCTCGTTATGGCTGCTAGCCAAATGGAATTATTTAACTGTAATTGAAATAAAAGACTGAGTTTCTCATTCCCGCTGGAACGAGACTGTAGGACTCTGACTAGCGGTTACCACATTGGGTAGTGGTACAGTACAGGTGTTTTTTTTTTTTTTATGACAGAACATCCAAGGGGTACTACTGGTTCATGGGCAGTGATTTAGAGCTCCTTGGGGAACATGAAAAAGTTCAGTTTGAGCAGAGCACAGAGCTGGGAGGAACGAAGGATTGATGAGAAGGATGAGGTAGCCAGCGCCTGTCTCACTGATCCTGTGGCACTCTGTGCTGAGTGTTGCACCTTGTCATGAAAGTTTGCATAGTAAGGAGTTGGCAAAGACTTCTAAGTAGAGGAGTGATTAATTTAATGATATTTATTTTAGAGATATTGGGTACTGAATTGGCCCAGCATAGTGTGATATGATGTTTGAGCAAGCCTGGAGTGAGGTAGGAAGGTATTGAGTTCTGTTTTGGATCTCATGAGTTTCAACTGCTAGATGAGCATTCTTTAGGCAGTCAGCTTGGTAGATGCAGTGTCGTACCCAGGCTGGTGATAGACATTTGGCTAGTTACCATTTGAAATGATGCTGGACACCATTGAGTGACCAGCGTGTGGTATGTGGAAAGGCCAGTGTGGACTCTTAGTGAAGCCAACATTAGGGAGAGAAGAGGATTGGTGCTCACTTGGAAGACCAAGAACAGAGGATTCAGTTTGGAGAAGCTGTTGAGGTTGATTCTACACAGACAATTAATGCATTGTGTTTAAGATTTAGTACAGAGGCCAAACCTTCTGTAAGAGAAAGATCACAACAAGTACATGGCTTCTGGTGAGCTTTTGAGTTAGGAAAGCCTGTTCCTCAGGCAAGCCCACTCTGCAGCTAGTCTGCCTGTGTGAAAGCTGGTTGCTGACAGAGTGCTTAATGTACCTGGCAGGCTGCTTACCACTCTTGTCCCCTGGATTCCTTGGGTATGAAGTAGGGATGAGGGTAGCACTCCATTATGAACTGATATAGACCGTAACTCATTTAACATAAACTGCTAGTATTTACTAATAGCTGTAAGTAGTTGATAGTAGTCAGTACCATACCACTCCCAGTTTTGTGTTGTCCATTTCTGCTCTAGATCGTGGAGCCAACTCTCCCAAGGGTAGAATTCAGTATTGTAAGAATACATGTGATGCAACTCCATAGAACTTGTCCAGCTTGAAAGTGTCCCCATGTGAACATATTTTTTCAAGGGCTTTAGGGCCGAGCTTATCTCAGTAGAGATTGCGTATCCATACCCATCTCCCCAGTTCCCTACACAGAAGGCTGATCCAACACATCAGATGAGAAACTTTCCTTCAGTGGCCTTGGAAATATGTTTGCTTAAAAAAAAGAGTTTTAAAATTAATCTGGCTTTGAGTTGGCATATCTTACTAACACAGTTGTAGAAAACTTTCATTTACTCTCATGTAGTTCATGAATTTCTTGGAGGAAGAGTGAGTACTGATACTCAGACTTGATGCACCAACTGACTGCTTGGCAAGTCTGTGTTTATGCCCATCTGCTACTGTGGCACCATGCCCATCATCGTGGTGGCATGCCAGTAGCAGTGAGGCATGTGAGCCAACAAAGATGAATTGTTTGGATGGAATACACTATTCTGTAATACTAATTAATTTTGAGCTGATGAATCTACATGAGCTAATGTTAACCAAATACAGCCCAAGTACTATCAGTGAAAATAAAATGTATTTTGACTTATGCAGGAGTATATCACAGACTTCTCAGACTGTCGTTGAGAATAATTACAATCAGTGTTTACTATGGTTCCAGCAATCAGTTTTCTTTATGTTAAATTTAGAGTTTAAAAGAAAAAAAAAAGTATTGTTTTTTTCTTATGGTAGAATGTGATTAGCAAGGAAGTCATGTAACACTCTTAATTACAAAGTTTGTACTTCCTACATGGTTCTTTACAGGATTGGGTTTGAAAATGCTTTGTTTATCTGTGCTTCACCAATCCCAATTCTATGATGGTGTACTAATGGAGGCTTAGTGAGGACCAAGCTGGCTCGAACTCACAGATCCACCTGCCTCTGCCTCCTGAGTGCTGGGATTAAAGGCTTGTACCACCACCACCTGACCTGTCTGGTTTCTTTATCGGTTATGTGGGAATAATGCCATCCACATATACTTCATCTTGACTTCGTCTCTCTGAATATGACAACAAAATACAGTGGTAAGTTACAGAAAACACTGGGACTGAGTTAAGTGTATGTTATAAACACGTGCTGTATAACTTTCATTCACATACAGCCACAGTTAACCACAATGAAAACTTCTTACCTATTTTTTCAGAAGAAAAAAAAAATCAAAGGGTCTTATGCAGACAGACATAGCGTTCTTTCTATATCTTCCTTTTTCGTAATATATTCTGGAGATCTTTCCATTTTACCTTAAGAAACTAGTTCAGTGTTGTTAGCCCCAACACTGTGTTCCTTGAAATTAATCACTCCATTTGATCGCTCTCATTTTGCCAGGGATGAGCACTTCTGCAGTATACACGTCTGCATACACACCTGTGCGAGTTTAGCTGTTTATTGGAAATTATTTATTTTGTTTCTGTTTTTGTCTGAGACAGGGTTTCTCTGTGTTAACAATCCTGGCTCTCCTAGAGCTTGGTTTGTAGACCAGGCTGACCTCGAATTCACAGAGTTGACCTGCTTCTACCTGCCAAATGCTGGGATTAAAGGATTGTGAATACCATGCCTGGTTATAGGAAAATTTTTTAGTGGTAGAATTTTAAGTCAAAGTTTATCAAATATTAAATTATTTTGCTGAGTTAGCTTCCAGGTGGGTTATACCAAGTTCCCCCAGCAACTAACAATAGTTATTTTTTTCATATCGGTGTCAATACTGCTGTCATCAAATATTTCAGTAGGTCTAGAATTATATGTTCCTATGTTGAATAATCTAGCTCTTTAAATAATTCCATTATCTATTATCTCCTACTATTATATAATAACTTCTGAAGTGTGCTGTCATTGTTAGGTAAGGCTGGCCCCTCTGAGTAACTCTTATTCAGACATAGCCATGTCTGATTATTTATGCATTATCTATGGCTGTTTCATGCTGCAGTAGAGATGAGTATTACATCAGAGATAGTGTGGCTGTTAAAGGCTAGAATATTTATTATCTGTCCCTTTATAGAGGTTTACAGACCCCTGTCTTAATGGGTTTAATTTTTGAATGCTTTAACGACTGGTTTCTCATTGTTTTCAGCCATTTGGCTGTTACACTTGGTATGATATTATCTTTTCCCCCTTTCCTAAAATTTTTTAAAATATGTGACTTCAAGTATTTCCCAGTTTGGAACAACTTCTTCAGATATTTTTGTATTTTGATTTCTCGTCCTTGCTTTTGCCTCTAATTAGAGCTGCTAGGTGTTTTGACGTCATAGCACACAAGGCACAGAACAGCTGTTTCCGGTCCTTGTCTCTGAGCTTTAGTTTTCATGTGTTTGCAGGGCTCTGCCTCCAGTTCTTAGTCTGGTGTGAAAACTACCCAGAGGGTTTTTACTTTAGATCCTGTATTTCTCAGTTCCGAATATCCTGTGATTATCTGTCTCTGTTGTACTATCTGTTTGTCCATCTTTCTCTCGTGATTTGTGACCATGTTTACGTATTTTAAGATTTCTGTCTGGTGGCTCTAGTCATGATTTGTGTCTACATTTGTTCTTTTCCTTCCTTCCATCTCCTCACCGTTTAGTTTCCGCCATCCGTCCCTCTGTCCCCATCTCAAGTTTTGATGATTTTGGGTATTTAGAATAAAACCTTTGGTGAATCTGAGGAAATTCCAACCCAAGGAGGTTGTGAATTCTTTCGACAGATGTGCTGTCCCACACTGCCTTCAGTGCCAGCCGACGCTCTGAACCGCATCTCTCCAGGCTTTGTGCACCCTTCCTCTGTCTGCCTCTGTACCTCTAGTGCCGTCCTGTCTGTGGCTTGGCCATGATTTGAAGAGCCCAGCAGGGTACTGGAACCTCGTCTCATGTATTTACCCTCCCAGTTACATTTTCTGCCTGGTTTCTTATAATCTTGTCCCTTGAAAACGTGCCAGCTCCTTGAAGGGAGTGTGCAGACAGCTTTTGTGTTCCTTTTGGGTGGTTCCATCCTGTCTGATTTGCCCTTCAAGGTCCAGTCACTCTTGTGACTGGATTTCAGTCTTTGTAACCTGAGTCATAGTCCTGGCTTCTCTGGGTCTGTGCTTCCTGGGGAAGCTGACTGGTGCGAAGGGAGAGTCATATTTTGTTCTTCTCTTGAGGATGGTGGCCTCTGAGTCCTGTTGTGTATGTCCTGTGTGTATGTGCACCTGCCTGTGGCTTTAAAAATAGCAGCTTCCTGTAGCCGTGTACAAGGTGGTTTCATGACAGGAACTGGAAGTTTTTGTTTTGTTTTGTTTTGTTTGTTTGTTTTTTTTGGTTTTTCGAGACAGGGTTTCTCTGTGGTTTTGGAGCCTGTCCTGGAACTATCTCTGTAGACCAGGCTGGTCTCGAACTCACAGACATCCGCCTGCCTCTGCCTCCCGAGTGCTGGGATTAAAGGCGTGTGCCACCACCGCCCGGCGGAAGTCTTTATACTATGTAAGTCCCCATGTTTAGAACATAGCAGCCAGAAGGACCCTGCTAAATAGATTAGATTATAATTCTTTTTTGAAAAACACTCATTGCTCAGTGGTTTTAAAAATCTCAGAGTAAGTGCCTGCTTTTTACTCAGGAGGCAGAGGCAGGTGGATCTCTGTGTGTTTGAGGCCAGCCTGGTTTACAAGAGCTAGTTCCAGGACAGGAACCAAAGCTACAGAGAAACCCTGTCTTGAAGAAAAAACAAAAACAAAACAAAACAAAAAACAAAACGAAAAATTCTCAAGAGTAATCCCTGAAGCCTTTAGTATTGTGTTAGTGTCTCGCCCCTCCCCCAGACCTGGTTCACTGTCTCTTTCCCTGAGCCTGACCACGCCCAAACCGCCTCCTCCATGCCCTCTGCAGGCTGTCTTTTTGCTTTATTTGCTTCATGCATTGCCTTAGGTCTTACGATTTGCTTAAGTGCATTTCTTTTTATTTATGAGAATAAAATTTCAGGAGGGCTTCCTCCCTGCCTCCCCGTTTTTCTTTCCTGGGTCACAAATGCAAACAGAGCATAATGGCGTTGGGCACTTCAAGGTGGAGGAGCAGTGCCCATTTGTGTCAACCAGAGGAGTGACCTGAAGGTGTTCATGAGATTCTTCATTGACTTTTTAAATTAAGAGATTATTGTCCTGTGTGGGAGAAATTTTAATAGAAACGTAAGGAGAAAAAAAAAGCTTAGTAAGGGTTACAGAAACACCTATAGTATACTCCTCTTTAGTACTGTAAACAGTTTATAGAGAAAGTTCTGTCTCCACTTGGGTCATCCTGGTTTCTCCTTTTAGAGAGTTGATGATGGGTACCTAGTTCTCACAGTTGTAGCTGGAGTTTGTTGTTTTACATTTTTGTATGTTTTAAGTGAACAACACGTACCTAAAGCCGCACAAAGCTCTGAGGATCCAGAGGGCGTGTAGCAGAATCTGGTGCTGCCCCTTGGCTGTGGAGCACTGCATCCTGCTGCAGCTGCCAGCCCTCCCTGCAGCTCTGCTCACTCTTGCCTTTCCACCAGGGGTCGTGCCTTCCTTCTCAAAGCCTTAGAAAATGTATTGTCTGCCCGCCCCCACTCGAAGATTTTGATGCCTCCTATTGGGGCGCACCCCTGTCACTGTCCCTCAGCACTTTTGCTGCACCTTCCTTTTTAGATCTAAGGCTCAGGTGTTGCTCTTAGTGGTGCACATCTCTTAAACTGTTCTGAGGGAAGAGAAGGGAACTGTGTGTAAGGTGACTAGGTCACGATAACTAGTGTGCATTTCACAAGACCTGGGGGAAATCTTTGAATACTTTGAACAGAGAGAAAATGCTCGAGGGCCAGTGAGTTGGTGAAAGCCCTTTCAGTGCAAGTCCGGTGATCTGAAAGTGTTCTTTGACCTCCACATGCACGTGCACGCACCTGCCACAGAGAAAACGGGTGCGCTTACCCTGTGCTTACCACAGTGTGGTGTATACATGTACCACAATGTTATGTGGTACCCCAAATGTGTACAGTGTTCATATGTCAAAAAAATGGACTCGGCACAGTGATACATGCTTGTAGTCCTAGCGCGAGGGAGGCAGAGGCACTAAGATCTGCAGTTCCAGGCCAGCCTGGCCTATGTGGAGAGACTGCCTCAAAACTAGTCCTTTTAAATAAATAAAAGTAAAATTATTCGTGATAGCTAAAACCTAGATGAGTATTATTGAGAGAAGTTGTTGATAGGAAATGGATCTGTCATAGAAGGATTGCTTGGTCTGGTCTAGTTGTTCTCAACGGTCCTGATGCTCTGACCCTTTAGTACAGTTCCTCATGTTGTGGTGACCCCCAACCATAAAATTATTTTGGTTTATACTTCATAGCTGTAATTTATTGCTGTTGTGAGTTGTGATGTAAATGTCATATGCAGATGGTCTTAGGTGACCCTGTGAAAGGGTCTGTGGTGCACAGGCTGAGAATCTCTGACTTCCCTGTGTTGAAGAGCACACACACGCAGTGCCAGTTGCCATGTGGTCTCAGCTCCTGTGCAGTCCTAGACAAGACAAGGTCAGAGTGGTGGCAGCCTGTCAGGGTGCTGGAGACTGGTCAGGAGTGTGAGAGCCTGGCTGACCATGAAGGGCTGCGGGCGCTTGGAGGAGGGAGTGTTCCGTGGTTGATAGCCATCTCAGGACTTGGCACTTGTGTGCAGACTGAACAGAGTATCCTCTTAGAATTGGAGTATAAGTCACACCACAGTGAAACTGACAACAATATTGTGTGGTCTCTCTGTTCCCAAACTGCTGAAGAGCTTTTTTTTTTTTTTTTTTTTTTTTTTTAATTTTCAGTCTGTCATGGATGAATACTTCTATAAAATTCAATAAAAATCAATTACTAGAAAAATAAAGTGGAAAAAAGCATGTAAAATACCGCCCCTGTTTTTTTATTAGATTCAATAAACATAAAATTATACTGTCAAATTACTCTTCCAAGTTTCCAAGTGTGTGTGCTCTGAGTTTCTATGTGTGTCTTGGGCCAGGCTTTCTCAGACAATACTTTGAGTGGCACTAATGAGACCTGTTCCACGCCATCTCAGTTTCCTCTTAATTTATATCGCCTTTCCCAGGAGCTGCGAGAAAAGGGTGGGCATTTCAGTAAGTTCTGGAGTTTAGATTAATGAGAAAGGCCATTAATACTCTCCAAACGCACTTCCACCTCACAGGTTGGTCTGCCTAACTGGTAGAATGTTGCTTTGAGACTGTATTCTGGTTTATTCTGGTTGTAGAGTACACACATACTTCCTGTTCCTTGAAACTTGTAGGTGTATTTTGTACTGAACGGGATGGGAAAAGTTATACCATTTAACACCACAAGGTGTCACTTATGTTAAAATAAAGTTGGTTCTCCAGTACTGCAGGTTAGTACTAAGCCTTGGGTAGATAAAGAAGCCTGCATTGAAACAGACACAGCTTTTTAGCACAGAGCGTTTCAAATACTGCTAATCCAACATTATTTCAAATAGGTATCTTGAAATTTATAAACATTTCTAATTTCTAAGGGCTCTGTAGTAATACAGCCTGGCGGTCAGTGTTGAGTACGCTGGTGACCTCGGTGCAGGAAGAGAAAGTACATTTGGAGAGTGAGCTGGCTGTGTCAGCCCTTCTGGTCCTTTCCGTTCTGGTGACAAGCAAAGGGAGTTGGGGGTGGATCTGTAATTATGCCGTCTGGGAGGTCCTTAGGACAGATCCTGAGGATTTCCTTTCCCCTGGACCTCAGAGTTATTATTCTCTCCTGGGACAGCACCAAAGGATCCCTGTTTGCCTTGAAGACTGTCTTTTCTGTTAAACAAGAATCAAAACTTTGGCATTAATATCTGGATCCTGTTTTCTAGTTTTTAGTTTGAGAGAATAGGTCAGCACCCAGGATGACTGGAGAGAAGGCCTTGCCTGCCTTGTGTAAGAGGAACAAGCCAGGCTTCCATTAGGACCACTCGGGGATGGCTGGGTGAGAGGTTGGCAGGTCCTAAAACTGATGTTTCATTCTCCTTCATTGTTCATTTCTCTCTCCAGGTAACACCGGGAGTGGGGGAGGAGAGTTCTGGAACATTCTCAGGGCAAAGGAAAGGGGAACAAGTAGGAGAAGGGTTTTTCATTATTCCTACATGTGGGTGTCTTAATCATCCCCTCTTACTGTTTGGTTCCTATCTAATTCCATGTTTGTCAGTTTTCTTAACCTGCTTACAGTTTAAAGGCTTCTTTTAGGCTTGAGGCTTTTCACTTAGGTACGTTCCGTTATGTCGAATGGAAACTGGGACAAAGTGGAAGGACGTGTGTCCTTGAGCTGCCACCATCCCTCCCACTCTTTCATCGTTTGGAGTTCTTGAGATCCTGGGCTGTATAAGATGGAGATTCTAAGTTTGCTGCAGTGAATTTGCAGTATTTTCATAGTTAGCAGTTGTGTATCTTCAGAGATAGTTTTGTTCTTTTCAATAGATTTATTTTATGTGCTTTCATGTCTCTCCAGCATGCATGTAGGTGTACCATACGTGAGCCTGACATCCTCAGAGGTCAGAAAGTGGGGAGGTTAGGTCCCTTAGACCTGAAGTTACAGACGGTTCTGAACTACCTTGTGAGTGCTGGGAATGGGATCCCTGTGCTATGGAAGAGCAGCAAATGCTCCTAACGCAGAGCCGTCTCTCCTGCCCCCAAACACTTATTTGGCTGTTTGTTTGTCTGTTTGTTTGGGGGGCGAACATGCCTCATAGTGTGCATATGGAGGCCACCGGACAACCTTTGGGTTGTTGCCGTCACCTTGTTGAGGCAGGGTCTCTGTTTGTACTGCTGTGCTGTGGACTGCAGGATGGCTGGCCCACAAGCTTCTAGATGTTTTTCTCACTCTTCCTCCCATCTCCATGGAGTGCTAGGATTATAGATGCATGCCTTTACTGCCAGCTTTTCTCCCGGGCTCTGGGGCTGAACTCTGGTTATCAGGCTTGCGTATATAGTGCCTTTACCCACTGAGTCATATCACAGTAGTTTTTATACATTACTGTTTCTACTGTTTAATTAACATAAAAGTACTGGTTATACTTTAATTGGATGTTTTAAATGTCTTATCTATGCACGTGGATAAGGCACTGTAGAGCTCCTTCTTGTCTGCCTTACAGAATTAGCATTTCTTTTTTTTAAAGGTCAAGCAGTTTCTTTATTAATTAACCAATGAAAGCAACAGATAGAAAGATGACCCTCCTCTATCATTTCCCCTTTTTCTGTTTAAACAATAAAGAAGGCTTTCATTTTAACATAGTACAATTATATATAGCAAAACAGTTATAAAGCAAGAATTACAGTTACAATATATCTATTTTACCTTTTATCATAACTAAGGAAAACTATAACTATTTATTCTTCAACTCCATCAAAGACTCCAGAAAGATATAATATTACCTAAGCAAACAAGAAATCCAAAACTCTAGAAATGACAGAGACATCTCACTGCCTGGACAGTCACCCAAAGTTCTTTTGTATCGTTGGGGCACCCATCTTCAGCCTACAGGCTCATAGTATCCAGCAGACATTTCCATGAAGCAGGAAAATTCAAAGACAGTTCAGTCACTTTCTGCTGTATCCTGCAGAATGTCTTGCAGAGTCTTTCATGAGTGAGGAACCCCAAAGAATCATCTTACCTTTAGGCAAGTTCAGCAGTCCTCTTTCTACGGGTTCTTTGTGTCCAGTTTATGCATCAGTCCAGGCAAGAGCAGTTTCTTGCCCAAATGGCTAACCAACTCCATAAGGAGCCTCTCCGATGCCCATCTTCCTCTTGAAGTAGATTGGTACTGCCAGGAGCAGACATGTCTCATTGTCATTAAAAACCCTAAGTTATTAAAACATTTAAAATGCCATATTCTGTAGTCCTTGAAAGATATGAAGAATACCTATCTAACTGAAATATATCTCTATGTATACAGAAAATCTAACTAACATGACTACAAACTTGACTATTATTGATAATTATCCATTAGCAACCTATACTTCCTAATTATACATTACATTTTTAAATGAACTACACAATCACAATACCTTAATCAAGATTAGAAATATGCATATACATATAACAAAACTGACCTTAAAATCTATACCAATGCAAATTATTCATATCTATATCATATCCCCCTTTAAATGTAAAAGAATATTTATAAACAATATTTGGGAACATGGGCGCAGTTTTTTCTCTCCAAACTGCTTCCTGCTGAATGGGGGCGCTGTTAATCAGATCATTTAGGATGTAACCTGTGTGCCAGGTTTATCTCAGTTGGCAGTTGAGCGAAGTAATTTTTTGAGGGTGTTCACAGCAACCTTTCAGGAGGGCGTGGTCTATTATACCATATTGGGATAGAAGCAATCCACAGGGCCGCATCCTCTGTGAAAACAAAAGAAGACCCTCTCCAAAGCATCATATCCTTAAACCCAAATTCTGAAGTCATAATACCTTTAGAACATATAGGTTGGTTTAGTTTGGCAGGCCATATAATGAAATGTCTCTCTGTATTCAGCTCCTTTACAGTCAAAAAATTTAAAGAAAACACAATGTACATAATCCAGACTCTCTGTGAATTTTCCATTTTTACGTGGCTTATTTTACTTTATTTCTTTTAATCTATCTGTACTCTGTCTCTTTCATTAACTTTATTCTTTATATTCTTTTTCTTCTCTCTCAAGCCTACGTACATTCATCCAACACTGACTCATTTAGTGGTCTTTTATGTCTGAATCTGCTTTATTGTGAATCTGTAATTTTTTTATTATCCAGGAGCACTTCTTAAAAACTTAAGTTGAGCCGGGCTGTGGTGGCGCACGCCTTTAATCCTAGCACTCGGGAGGCAGAAGCAGGTGGATCTTATACGGTATCGTCTGTGTCCTGCCCAGTATAAACTTTAACTGCGCTGTTATTATGGTAATTACGGTAGTTCCTGCCTGAGACCAGTACAGTTCAGCTTGGCTGAGGAGCCGCTCCTGCCTCAGAGCCATTCAGTGCCCCTGAGCCACACACAGTTCCAGGCACACAGCAGTCCACATTGCCATCAAGCAAGCCATAGCACTTTACTCCAAATGCTCTATTCAAAGACTCTGTCTCCCGCAGGAGCCAGACAGAGATTGCAATGGCGGCACAGCCCAGAAAGCCGGCATTTTAAAACAGCCAGTTTTTTCCTGCTGCTGAGTCAGGACAATTTCTTTGCGACACGCAACCCACAAACAGCAAAAAGCTTTGTTAAACTCTCTCTCCTTTTTAAGCCCTCTCAGATTTTTTTTTTCCCACTTGCACTGGAAACATTTTTATTGACAGTTTAGGACAGTTACACACAGACAACAACAAAGAAAAGACAATGAAGGGTAGACAATGCACCACGGGGCTAATATTCTTCACCCTCATCATCTCCTTCAGCACTATCGGCCCCAACCTCTTCATAATCCTTCTCCAGGGCAGCCATGTCTTCACGCGCCTCAGAGAACTCCCCCTCCTCCATACCCTCACCCACATACCAGTGCACAAAGGCACGCTTGGCATACATCAGATCAAACTTGTGATCTAGGTGGGCCCAGGCCTCAGCGATGGCTGTGGTGTTGCTCAGCATGCACACAGCTCTCTGGACCTTGGCCAGGTCTCCACCAGGTACCACAGTGGGAGGCTGGTAATTAATGCCAACCTTGAAGCCAGTGGGGCACCAGTCCACAAACTGGATGGTACGCTTGGTCTTGATGGTGGCAATGGCAGCATTGACATCTTTGGGAACCACGTCACCACGGTACAGCAGGCAGCAAGCCATGTATTTACCATGGCGAGGGTCACATTTCACCATCTGGTTGGCTGGCTCAAAGCAGGCATTGGTGATCTCTGCTACTGTAAGCTGCTCATGGTAGGCTTTCTCAGCAGAGATGACAGGGGCATATGTGGCCAGAGGGAAGTGGATGCGAGGGTAGGGCACCAGGTTGGTCTGGAATTCTGTCAGGTCAACATTCAGGGCTCCATCAAATCTGAGGGAAGCAGTGATGGAGGACACAATCTGGCTAATGAGGCGGTTAAGGTTGGTGTAGGTGGGGCGCTCAATGTCGAGGTTTCTACGACAGATGTCATAGATGGCCTCGTTGTCCACCATGAAGGCACAATCAGAGTGCTCCAGGGTGGTGTGGGTGGTGAGGATGGAGTTGTAGGGCTCAACCACAGCGGTGGAAACCTGGGGGGCTGGGTAGATGGAGAACTCCAGCTTGGACTTCTTTCTGTAATCAACAGAGAGCCTCTCCATCAGCAGGGAGGTGAACCCAGAGCCAGTTCCCCCGCCAAAACTGTGGAAGACCAAGAAGCCCTGAAGACCTGTGCACTGGTCGGCCAGTTTGAGAATTCTGTGCAAGACGAGGTTGATGATCTCCTTGCCAATGGTGTAGTGGCCACGGGCATAGTTATTGGCAGCATCTTCCTTGCCTGTGATGAGCTGCTCAGGGTGGAAGAGCTGGCGGTAGTTACCAGTGCGAACTTCATCAAGAACCGTGGGCTCCAGGTCTACGAACACCGCCCGGGGCACGTGCTTGCCAGCGCCCATCTCACTGAAGAAGGAGTCGTCTCCTCCCCCAATGGTCTTGTCACTTGGCATCTGGCCGTCAGGCTGGATGCCATGTTCCAGGCAGTAGAGTTCCCAGCAGGCATTGCCGATCTGGACACCAGCCTGGCCGACGTGGATGGAGATGCACTCACGCATATTTAGTCCTTGAAGTGGTCCGCGAAAACTGAGTCGGAGAGGGTGACTAGGACCTCCCGCTAGCAGACTACCAAGGAGTCTGGGGGAGCAGCAGTGATTCCTCTCAGATTTTTAAGTGGATTTAATTGGCCACGTTGGGCGCCACTCTGTAGTAATGAGTGGTGGTGCTGCGTCCCGCCACCTGGCTAGCTTTACCCGAAATAATTACATGGAAACTGTATTCTTTTAAACACTGCTTGGCCCATTAGTTTTAACCTCTTATTGGCTATCTCTTACATATTGATCTAACCCATTTCTAATATTCTGTGCAGCACCACGAGCTGGCTTACCGGGAAAGATCTTAACCTGCGTCTGTCTAGAGTGGGAGAATCATGGTGACTCACAGAATTAGGATTTCTTATAACCTCACAATAGACACGTATGGTTGAATGGTATGGGAAGTGTATGCTTAAATTTGTAAGACTTTCTCATTTTCCTGTGTGAGCATATCATTTTATATTTCTACCAACAACAGTGTGAGAATTCTGGGTGTTTCCGTGTATATGCCAACACTTACTATTATCCATCTTTTTAGCTGTTGTGTGGGTGTGTAATGGTACCTCACTTTGCATTTGTCTGAAGAATGATAGCTTTGCATGGATTTATGATATTGCTATGTCTTCTGTGGCAAAGTGGATGCTTGACTCTCACCTTTTAAAAAGTAATTGTCAGCTCAGTTGCAGCCACTGTGAAGCTGCTTCTTAGTTTCTATTTTGTGGTTCCTGTAGCCACACCGGGTTAGAAGATGTGCTGGAGAGCCGTCCTGTGCCCTCACACTTGACTTTGCCTTTGCTAAGCTCTGGGGTGCTGACATTGATGCGGTTCAGCAGTCTTGCTCAGCAGTTTTACTTGGTTTGTTCCTATTTGTATGGCTAGCTCTTTCTTGTCATACATGTAGTCAAGCAGAGGATCCCGTGTGTCCTCCATGTTTCCTGCTGTCCCCCCAGTCATCTCTGACGTCGCCGTCCTCTGGCTTTGTTCCTGTAAGATGTGACCTTGTGGCACTGGTGTCCACTTCTCTGGAGGGCAATAGGTGCTGGCCCGTGCATCACTAGTCTGTTTCTTTTCATTGCTGAGTTGCATTCCATGAAATGGACGTACCACAGTTTGCTACTCACCGTTTAGTATTGATCCGCTGTGACAGACATTGAAGCAGCTATGTCCCTTAGATCAGATAGCAGTGCAGGTAAAAAGAAGCACACCCTTTACATTAATATACAGAATTTACTTTCATCTTTAGTAAATGGAAAAATTGTATCTGCAAGTGTCTTAAAATAAATTCTTTTTCATAATTTTTTTGTCTGCAATTGTTTTGCTTTTATATTACTGTATAAATGGGGTTGTGTAAAAATTTCTTGGATAAAAATGGTTGCAAATGGGGCCATGTACTGACTGATCTGTGTAGCACGAATTCTAATTGGTCTTAATAAATAAAATTTGGAGTCAGATATTAGGGGTGAAAACTGAAGGGTCAGAGACGCAGAGCAGCCATCCACTACTAGAGAGACCAGTGTTCAGGCGAAGGGGTGAGCCTGTCTTCAGATTGCATCCTCACTACCCTCAGACTGCGTCTTTGGATTGCAGCTCTCTTCACTAAACCTCAGACTGCCTTATATTCCTCTCTCCACCCACCCAGCCATATCACTCCTGTGTCCACCTCCCTAGTGCTGGGATCACCTCTTTGTGAGCTCTGTTTCTCTTTTAGACGGATTCAATCTCATGTAGCCCAGGGCAGCCTTGAGCTAACAGAGGTCCGTCTGCCTCTGTCTCCTGAGTCCTGGGATCAAAGGTGTGTGCCACAACCACTGCCTGGCCTCTAGTAGCTTAGCTCTGCACTCTTCAGGGAAGCTTTATTTGTTAAAACAAATTATCACTACAGATCTCCTTTCTGCTGGGGTTGCTTTTCTTTGTTTAGAGATAGATGACTGACCTCTCTCTAGCTCTATCCCATAGTGCACATGGCCTGGAAATTCTAGAAATTGCCTGTTTTTGTTCATTGTCTTATCTGTTGTCTCTCTGGTATGATCCCCTTCTCCCTGGTTCTGTGGAGATGGCTGGTTAAATCTCTGAGTTTTCTCACAATCTCCTTTGGTTTGTTTGTTTTGAGGCGAGGTCTCTAGGTTGCCCAATCTGCTGGAAATTGCTCTGTGGCCCAGGCAGACTTTGAACTCCCAGTCTGTCCACCTCAGCCTCCTGAGGCCTGGGATTTCAAGAGCGCTGCCACATTTTGTCTTGATGGTCCCTTCTTAAATGGTTTTCCCGCCACACCCTTGCTTTCTCCAGAACATCCCTTTTCATTGTTTGCAATAGAGCTACAGTGGGGGCTTCCTAAAATTGTAAGTTCTTATTTGCTTTTACTTAAATTGAATTCCTTCTTAAAAATCAAATTCTATTTCTTATCTTTTTTTTTTGTTTTGTTTTTATCTTGTTTGCTGCTCTAGATCAGTGGTCTCAGCCTTCCTAATGCTTCGACCCCTTAATACAGTTCCTTATGTTGTGGTGACCCCCAATTATAAAATTATTTTCATTGCTACTTCATAACTAATTTTGCTATTGTTATGAATTGTCATGTAGATGTTTGATATGCAGGATATCTGATGTGTGACCCTCATGCAGGGGTTGCTCACTGGGCTGTGGTGGTGCACGATTCTTTTAATCCCAGCATTTAGCACGTAGTTCTTTGAGTTTGAGGTCAGCTTGGTCTCCAAAATGAGTTCCAGGACAGCTAGAGCTACACAGAGAAATCCCTGACTTAAAGAACCAAAAAAAGGGGGGGGGGCTACTCAGACTCCAGGGTTCGTGACCCCCAGATTGAGAACTGCTGTTCTAGAGGCTGTGGACCTGAGAGAATGAAGCCTGTACATGTAGAATAAAGTCTCATGCAATAGCCAACTTTATTCAGAAAATCAGATAATTTATACTCCCATGAGTAAAGTGTCCAATCACAAGGGCAAGCTGCACACAGCAGAAACATGTTTTTCCTTAGAGGCACATGAACAGATAACAATAGCCAGCTGTAATGAATAACCTGAAGTAAACCCACTCCTATGTGCTACACCTGGAAGGGGCACAAAAGCACATTCCAAGGACAGTTCTGTGTTTTGAAGGAACTGAGGTCATAAGGCTCTTGTCTTTTCTTGGAGTTTTCTCACAAACACTCAGGAGTATCCTCACACGACTCCATTCTGGACCTTGTTTCAACAGGCTCTCACTATACAGCCCTGTTGGCTTGTCCAGTTTATGTCTTAACCTCTCATATTTTACTGTTAGCAGCAAGGAAAACCAGGCCATTTCGTCAACATGCTATTTTTGAAATAGCCTCACTCCCCAACAATCTTTTAGCTATAGTTGATGGATCTGTAAGTTTGTTGTAAAGTGAGAACCGGGAGCTAGACCTAGCGGGAGTGGAGAATGCAAGGGAGTAGGACAGCTGCGGGGTGTGTATCCATCCACCTCGCTCCGCTACCCTCCCCCACCCCAGGATCCTCTCCTGAGGTATGTACAGATCATACATACATACTGCTCACTTCTGCCTCCCACAGAATTTGATTCTAAATTCTAAAGTCACATTCTTTAGCTGCTGTTTCACTCTACCTGATTGCTAACCATTTGTCTCTTGTCTGTCCGGCCTTCAGCCTACTATGCCCTCCATGTGGGAAGCTATGCGTTTCTCTGTCTCCTGCAGACAATGTCATAACTTCCTGTCCCCCTCCATCCTCACTTCTGTTTCCTCCCTCCCATTCCTTTTTTCTCCTCCCTCTCCAGTATTCGACCCCCCCCCAAGCCCTGCCCCTTGCCGTGGACTCTCACTCTGCTCCTCAGGCAGGTCTTAAACCTAGGTTCAGGTGATGCTCTCACTCAGCCTCCCAAGTAGCTGGACTACAGATGTGAACCACAGCTCCTGGCTAAGCCCATCTGCCATTCACCTCTGCTTTCCTTAAGACATGAAGATCACCAAAAGACTCTGCTGTTTCTAACAAGAATCACCTTCCTCTGTCTTCCAATAACATGATGCTCCTTTCTGTCTGAGACCTCATAGATTCATCTTTTTTGTTTGCTTTTGGATTTCTCTGTGTGGCCTTGGCTGTCCTGGAACTCACTAGGTAGACAAAGTTGACCTTGAACTCACAGAGATCCACCTGCCTCTGCCTCCTGAGTGCTGGGATTAAAGGCGTGTGCCACCACCGTCCAGCTCACACTTTCGTCTTTAACACATGAATTCCTCTCTGCCCTTTTTTCTGATGTGTATTTTGAACTCTAAATCCTTTCCTAGTATCTAGTTCCAAAAGCAGTTTTTGTAGTGTCACCCTGCTTCTGGATGCTAGGATCTGTGTTAGATTGCCAGGCCTTCCCTAACACCCCAAACTAGTAGTAGTCCTAAACACAGACTTCCATCACACAACTTTGGCTGCAGTTCAAGAACAAAGCATTGGGCTAGTTCTCCTGAGTGTCAAGAACTCTTCCTCTAGCAATCTGTCTTCAAAAACTATTTTATTGTGTTTAATGAAAAGCTATTAGAGATTATGAATTATATATTTTCTTTAATGGGCTAAGTCCATGTTTGTGAATTTCCCCAGTGAAGATTCACTTAGAAGAATAGAAGGCTGGTCATGACCAACAGAAAGGAACTGATGGACCTGGCCTTCATCCTCTCTTCTCTGCAGCTCTTCCAAGTAAAGACACTGTCAATTTTTGTTCTAGATGATCTTTTAAGGCTGTTTAAATAGCACAGAGCCTTGTGACAGAGACAGAGATATCCTACATTCCTTTGACCTGGGAATAATGCCTATTCCTTTGGCTTCTACTGTCTGTTTCAGTGCCCAGTCGCTGTATCCCATAGACTTAACTTCTGAGTAGTTCTTTCTTTGCTCTGTGTTTCCATCCTTCTAGTTAACTGCCCATGTTTATAACCACAGGCTCCCATTTAAATATTAAAATGAATCTAGTCTCAGAGTGAAGGGCGTAACTCTATTTGTGCAGCTGGGGGATAGGAAGTTGGGATGATGTAAAGGACACACAACTTAGTCAGGGACCTTGTGTAACAATAGTCTGAAAAAAGTTTTTAGGATTTTTTTTTAACTTGTGGAAGTATTTTAAAGCTGATTTGATAGTTTTTCTTTTTCCCCCTGATGATTATATCAAAGAAAATTTGAGGTGAGAGACTATATGCCATGTTCTTGTTAACATTTCATCAGCTGATGACATTTTGTAAAGCTGAAGGCAGTCCTTACCTTTGTGTTACTGTGGGCTTTACGGCAGCATGCTGCATAGACTTGCAGGGTGAAACACGAGACCAGCCTTTAACAACTGAGTGCAGCTCCTCCCACCATGCTCTTTCAGTTCTTAGAAAATGTCCTTTGCAAGAGTCCGGGTCTAGAATTACGTCTTCTCTGTTGTAATAGGAATGAAGACCTGAAGCAGATGCTGGAGAGCAACAAAGATTCTGCCAAGCTGGATGCTATGAAGCGGATTGTTGGGGTAGGTCAAATGGTCAAATGGTCAAGGATTTTGACTTTTGGAAGCTGAGTAGGCTGTGATTATATTCACCATGTATACCAAGTCACAGGAATACATTAATTTGTTCTTTGTTACTAATGTAGACTACCTGTTTAAAAGTGTCAAGGGAGCAGTAACATAAGAAGTCAAGAAACATGTTCCTTGTATAAAAGTCATTTGTGGGGGCTGGAGAGATGGCTCAGCGGTTAAGAGCATTGCCTGCTCTTCCAAAGGTCCTGAGTTCAATTCCCAGCAACCACATGGTGGCTCACAACCATCTATAGTGAGATCTGGTGCCCTCTTCTGGCGTGTACATGTTAGCAGAACATTGTATGCATAATAAATAAATAAGTCTTTAAAATATTAGAAAGACAATGAGACAATAAACAGCTAAAGAGAAAAAAAAAGAAACATGTTCTAGTTCCATTTGTTCTGCTTCAATTTTCTACCTCTAATATCAAGATATTTCTTCTCTGAGATAGAATAACTCATTTTGAAGACAAAATAAGGCAATAGCATAACCCTACTTTCACTTGCAGGAATGTAAGGATTTTGGGATCTTTTTGCCTACAGTAATGAGCACAGAGAGCTGCGCATGAAAGCTGAAATACTGTCTTCCCGTAGCAGAGTCTTCATCCTGTCTGAAACAAGGCATCAGGTGTTGCTAGGATGCTTAGTGAGGCGGTACGAAGACCGATCTGAAAGGACCGCTGAAGGAGTTGTATCTACAGCAACTGTAGATGGCTTGTCCTTGCTTCCATCTGAATGGTGGATGTCGTTTGGCAGTGTCCGCAAAATGCTGATGAATCTATTTTTAATATTTTATTTATTAATATTATACTTCATAATACATATACTTAATAGCTTTGTGTGAACAAAATTTCAATTTTCACAATTTAAAGAACTGCAGTTTCCCAACAACTTGTTCAGGTTTAGATTGTGATAGTGTACTGGTTAAGTAGTTACGTATGCCAGCCTTCAGTCCACAGATGACTGTGTAAATTCCCAGTGTGAATCCTGAATACTTATCAGTCATTTCAGGTCTTTCAAATTGGACTGTGATTGGTTGTTACACCTGTTACTCAGTCTAGCCGCAGACAGCAAATGGTGTAGTTGCATCCTTGTTTCCTGTAATATTTTCCAAAATGGATAATTGGAAGAGGGATTTGGTTCCCAAATAAGAAACATTAGCAAACAGAATAAAAAGTGATTATATTGTTAGTGAAATTCAGCCTGTGGATTGGTAGACTGTGTGGAGAGATTGAGATCACTGTTAGAAAGACACTTAGATTTCTAGCCGAGGGTCTTCGGAAAGGTGCTTAAGCACACAGGGGAGTTGGATTAAAAGAAAGTTGAACGGAGGAAGTGATGGTATTAGAAAAAAACAAAAATAAGAAAAAAGAAAAGAAAACTTCCTATTAATTAAAGGGTTTCTAAGAGATACTTGACAACATTACAGGTACAAAAGTAGCATATTGGGAATGGACCCAGACTTAGAAAGGTTAAAACTTTGGCACACAGAGAGAAGGTGTTCAGCATAGGTTAAGCGAAGAGAAAATGTCAGCTTTCTAGCTGCTCTTGCCGGTTAATTCTCAGTGCGTCACATTAGTGTGCAGAATAATTTTATTATCTGTTTATGAAATAGCAGTATACATTGCTATTTACATTTTTCCTATTGTGGTTATTTTAATGGGAATGGCTCCCATAGATGTTTGAACAGTTTGGGAAGTATTGGGAGGTATGGCCTTGTTGGAGGAGATATGTCACTGGCTTTGAGATTTAAGAAGCCCACACCAGGCCCCATCTCTCTCTCTCTCCCTGCTGCGTGTTAATCAGGATATAAAGCTCTCAGCTGCTGCCCCAACACCATGCCTCTGTTTCTCACCATGAGGATCATGGACTAACCCTCTGAAACCATAAGAAAGCTCCCATGTAAATGCTTTTACAAGAGTTATCTTGGTCATGATGTTTCCTTGCAGTAATAGAACCATAACTAAGATACCTTTATTAAAGCAGTTATAAATGTTTTGAAAGAACCTTTAAAAAGGCATAGATCAATTATACTTTTTGCAGCGAATTCCTAAAATTGCTTTTCATGGCTTCAGCTCGCATTCCTGCAGATCACAGGCGTGTACTACCATGCAAAGTAGAGATTGCCCTTATGTCTTCAGACTGTGGCTGTAGCATTCCGTTAAATCATTTTATTTTACTAGACCCTAGGATACTGGTGTAATTCCTAATTCAGAGGTGGGGGAAAGTGTGTTAAATACTTAATAAAAATTAAAAAAAAATGTTTTTTAGCCAGCGGTGGTGATGCATACTCTTAATCTTAGCACTTGGGAGTCAGAGACAGGTGGATCTCTTGTGAATTTGTGGCCAGCCTGCTCTACAAAAGAGTTCCAGGACAGCCATAGCGGTTACACAGAGAAACCTTGTCTCGAAAAAACCCAGGAAACAAGCAAACAAACAAATAAATTAATAAAAAATTTAAAATGTGACATAATAATAGTGTTTTCTTTATTTCTGTTAAGGCAATAAAAGAATAATAATTTATTCCATAATCTATGCTACCGGTATCAGACCAGCTGGGTTTTGATGAGGGACTAAGTCCGCTCAGTGGGAAAAAGAGGGGGTTTTACTCAGCAGTCCCAGGAAAAGCACAAGAATGTGGAGTTGAACTCCTGCCTCATGTTTTAAAACAAACTGGAGTAGATCGGAGACTGAAAGTGCAAAATCCAGAAGAAATTGGAGGGGAGCTTCATGGCGCTGACTTGAACCAAGCATCGTAGATCTGATGTCAAGGCCAAGCAACAACAGGATAGGGAGATTATACCCAAACCAAAGGCGTCTACAGAGTGGGAGAGCATCCTTACGTCATTCACCGGATTAAAGGGCTAGGGTCTAGAGCACAGAGGTGGTATCTATGGTTGAACAGCTAAAACAGTCCAGGGAAGTGGCTGAAAGACCTGGGGAGACCTCCTGCGAAGATCAGCAGAGGACCAGAAGTGCAGGGAAATGCTGTGTGTCTTTAATCATTAGGAGGGTGGCAGTCGCCCACAGAGAGACTCCCATACTCTCCGTAGGATCCATTGTAAAAACAAAGAAACTCAAGTGTTATAGTAAAGATGTGATTTAAACCACATTCTCTAAAGCCACATACATCTCAGCCTTGTGTGGAGAGATGGGACACAGACATTCCATTTAGTACTTCAAAGTCTCTTATTCTCTGCATGCTGTCTCTGTGGGTCTCTGTGTTAACTACCGTCTACTGCAGGAAGCTGCGCTGACAGGGATCGAATGGTGCAGTGATCTGTAGGTAAAGCAGTACGTTTTATTGCTATGTCCACCTAGCATAAAATAGTAGTACTTTTTCCTCTAGGGTTCATGACCTGTCTAGCCACAGGTCTGCCTGAGAAATTTTTAATGGACATAGATATAATATATGGCAACTGTATCAGAAAGGCCAGTGGGAAGGGGAGATTAAGAGTCCATATTGTCATAAATTTAATGTATTTACTTGACCTGGTCAGTGTTCTGGATCTGTCTTGTCTGTCATCTGTGTGTCTGTATGTTAGTCCATTCCTCTGTCCCTCTATCTGCCTTCTGCCTCTTTTCCTCTTCAGGAAGAATTACTACAAAATTATACAAAGCTTGAAAAAGTTAATATAAAAGAAAAATACTCTGTTTACAAAGCACTTGCCTTTTAAGATGTCTTAGTTACTGTTCTATTGTGTGAAGAGACACCATGACCAAGGCAACCCTTAGAAAAGAAAGCATTTAATTGGGGCTTGCTTAGTGTCAGAGGGTTAGTCCATTATCATCATGGTGGAGCGCAGACAGACATGGTGCTGGAGCAGTAGTTGAGAGCTTTATATCCTGATCCAGATCCACACACTGGGCCTGGTCCACCCCCATGATCACCTCCTCCAACAAGGATACATCCTCCGCAACTCCTGATCTTCCCCAAGCAGCTCATCAACTGGGGACTGAGTATGCAAAAGTTTGAGCCTGTGGGACAGTTTTAGTCAAACCATCACATTCTTCTTCCCAACCCATGTAAACATGTAGCCATTTATGTCCAGATAGTCTTTCACAGTCTCAACACTATTTAAAAGTCCAAAATCTCTTCTGAGATTCTAGGCAATCTCAACTGTAACCTCTGTAAGATAAAAATCTAATGGTAGGCCACATGCTCCCAACATAGAGTGCACAGAATATACACTGCCTTCCAAAAGGAAGGAAAGGGGGCAGTAGTGGAGCAAACGAAGACCGAAAGCCAGCAGAGAGCAAACTCCAAAATCCGTCTATCCGTGGCTGATGTCGAAACACTCCAACTTCCAGTTTTGTTGACTGCAGCACACTTCTTTCTCGCGGGCCGGCCCCACATCTGGTCTGCAGCTCTCCTTGGCAGACATCCCATGACTTTGGCAATTCCAACATCTTGAGGTCTCCAATGCAGTCCAGGCTTCCCCTCCACAGCTTCATTCGGTGTGCTTTTCAGGTTCCATCATGGAGTGCCCTCCAAACCCCTGGCCTTAGCTCTTCCCTTGAGAACAGCGGGCAAAGGTCCGCAGTGCCTTTCCTGTTTCCTTCTTGACTCTAAAGCCAGAGCCAAACCTAAGCTGCTGAGTGTTTCTGCATATGGTTGTTCCCTTTGCTGTCTAAGCTTTCCTTTAGTTCCTTTTCATAAGTTGGAAGCCTAGCTGACTGGGTCTTGCCCTGAGCTGAGCACTCCCTTTATTACATTGAGCATTAGAATCACTTCCCTGCCAGAGATTCTTTCTCTGTGTAGCCCTCACTGTCCTGGAACTCGCTCTGTAGACCAGGCTGGCTTTGAACTCACAGAGATCCACCTGCCTCTGCCTCCCAGTATCTCCTTGTGCTCAGGGCTTTAATACATTTAGCTCAGAATTTTCGTTGATTTTTATCTCCTTCTGCGCAGGACACGGCTCCAACACTGAATGTTCCATGCTCTTTTCTTCCTCACACTGTATTTTTTGTAGTTTTTATCACCTTATTTGTTTCTTCATTACAGATCTGTATAAGTGCAGTCACTGATAACCATATGACAGTCAATACTAGACTGTCTTAGCCTCCCAAAGGCCGGGATTATAATATGCATTTCTATGCCTAGGTGACTTGCAGAGTATTCTCAAAATGTCTTAACAGAAAGGAATTATAAGAAATTTTTACTGGAATTACAAAGCATAAAACATCACATAGCATTTATATAACACACATATGTTTCATGCATGAATAAAACTGATATACTACTTTAGCTGGCTAAGGACTGTTTTGAGAATGAGAAGAAAATAAATGTACAAATAGATATAAAATAAAGATAAATAACGAGAAATATATTGCAACACATGAGAAATTATAAAATGTAGTTTGCAAAGTGTTGATTATAAATTGTAGGAGGTGTTTCTAGAAAGGAGACTAGTCAGATCCCTGGGGATGACTCTAGCCTGGGAGGGGAGAATCAGGTTCTCAGGGATAGCTATAGCATGGGAGTTGAGAGTCAGATCCTCGGGGATGGCTCTAGCGAGGAGATATCATAGGAAGGGAGAGTGTAGTTGGTTAGAAATGTGATAGTAATAGAACCAGAGAGGGGCCAGGTTCTGTTCTGGGGGTGACTACTTGGCTAACAGCGTTTCAGAGGAGATTTCAGTGCAAATGAGAGGACATTGGAATAGTAAGTGGATTAGTTTGTGTTGTAGACTGTCTGACAATTTTGAAATCTTTGAGTTAGGCCGACATGTGTAAAGTAGAGGAGTTGGTGGGTGGGAGTCCTTTTTTTTTTTTTTCTGTCATGGTGCCAGGATTGAACCTAGGACCTTTTGCATGCTAGATAAGCCTTCTGCCACTGATCTACACCCCTGGTCCTCAAAGTAGGATTCAATATTAAGCTCTCTGTTACCAGTAACCTTTTAGAGATCCTGCTCCAATGACGAATCTAGGGTATGCAAAAAATTCACAGTTGCATCTAGGGCTAGACTTTTCTATCTGAGGGTAAATAAGGAAATGCACACGCTTTTTCTGATGCTTTCTCTTTTACTTCATCTTGAAAAATCTCTTTCTAAAAATGTCTCCACCTGGTTACATCTCTTTACATACAGCTCCATATCTCTCTCCTACATAGCTATACATCTGTATACATAGTTACATCTATTTCACAGTTACATTCTCTGCACATTCTCCATACATTCTCCACTCAGCTTCACACTGTCGCACTTCTGTGCACAGCCATATCCTTCCTTCACACACATCTCCTACATAAGCTCTCTTCTGTACAGCTACATCTTCTATATCTCTCTACCCACTTGCCACATCTCTCCACACTTCTTTTTCTCTCTGCACATTCAGTTACATTTCCCTTTCAGCTCGCGCGCGCGCGCGCACACACACACACACACACATTTCTTTTATAGCAAAGCCTCTGAACAAATATGAAGCACATTTTCAGGGTCACATAGCACTTCTTGAGCAAACAGTAAGAAACAAAGCCATACTGATGACACAGTTTCTCTCAGGCTGGGGCGGGAGGGTCACGCTGACCAGGCATGGTGAGTATAGTAGGCACGTAGCTCTGAGAGGTCAGGGTTTCTGTACAGAAAGTGACACTGAAATCAGGACTAGAACAATAGACAGTTAGCTGGCTGAACTTTGAGTTTAGAAGTGCATGCAGAAAGTCCATTACTGCAGGGAGTTATGTCTACCAAAGCTACTTCATGCCTGACCTTGAATCAGCAATAAATACCTGGGAATTTGTCCTTGCGTATTCATCTTTGGGGCAACCAGTTTGCTTTGACTTTGTCCTGAATGTTTGGTTTAATCAAAATCGCTTGTCTTTGTAACTGAGAATACAATTACTTTCCTATGTCAATTTTAGTAGTGAAAAATATCCTAGTATTTCTGTTCATTAGAATTATACTAATTAAGCAGAGATCATGTTCCTGACCATCCACAGCTATATGTGTGCCCAGTAGATGAAATATTTTCATGAGTTAAACACACAAGCAGTGTTTAAAATACCCATGGCTGTTACTACGGAAGGAATATGGGCACATGAGAAAAGTTGTGGAGATAAACAGTATGGTCTTGTAAGCCTCGCTTCATGAGATTCTCTCCATCAGATAGATGCATATCAGTTGTCATCTGCTGTACACTCTCAGTGGCCTCTGGTAAAGCCATGGCTACCAGCAGCTCTCAGCACTCTGTGGTATATATTGCGGGGAGCAGGGGACTGTTGTAGAAGTTCTCAGTGAGTGATGCTGAACTAAGGTAGGGTCAGAGTAGCAAAGAGTGATGTAAGCAAAGAGCGACATCACCTGAGATAAGAATTAGCAACAGAACCTGGTTACTGTATAGACGAGAAGAAAACAATACCTTTCCATGTTTTCTTTTAAAATTTTATTTAAGTAACTTTTTTTCATTTATTTTACATATATCAACCACAGTGTCTCCTGTTCCCTCCTCACCCCACTCCTGTGTACTACCCCTTCCCCATCCATTCCTCCTCCTCACCCCACTCAGAAAGGGGCAGGCCTCCCATGGGCTTGAATAAAGCGAGGCACATCAAGTTGAAGCAGGACCAAGCTCCTCCCCTTGCATCATGGCTGGACAGGGTAATCCAGCATGGGGAACAGGTTCCCAAAAGCCAGTTAAGCTTCCTTGTCTCACTGCTGGAATCCTTACAAACAGAATCTTTCAAATATTTAGTATGTGTAGAGTTTCCCAGGACTACTTTGGTTTTCAGATTACTAATTTAGAAGTTTCTGTCCTAACTCTCCTCTTTAACCCTTCAGATGATTGCAAAGGGGAAAAATGCATCGGAACTCTTCCCTGCTGTTGTGAAGAACGTGGCCAGTAAAAACATCGAGGTATTGTTTGCTTTTATCGTTTTTATTACTCCTGTGTGTAAGCCAACCACAAGCTGCTTTTAAATTCAATATATTTAAATTCTTTGGCTTTTTATTATGGTAAAATGCCTGAAGTCTTAAATATAGGTGAAGTACAGCAAGAGGTGGGTTTGAACTTAGCTGTGGATTCTTGGTGGAAAATGAGAGAAACAGAATTGAAGTTGTAGTGATAGTCATTCACCCAGGTTGAGCTCTCAGGATTTCCTGAAGACACGAATTCCTGAAGACTCCCTCGTGACTTAATTTTAGACTAGCATCTCTCCAGTGAGACAGACCTAGTTGTTTCTACCGAGACTTTGGGAATTTGTGCCCTTTTTGCCACGTGTAAGACAAAATTCAGAGATCTCTGAAGATTTTCTGACTGTTATGACAGGGACTAAGCTCTCATGTGCCTGCGTGGGCTTATTAAATGAGAGCACCCCGTGCCAGACACTTTCCCAGGTGCTGGACTGACACCATAGCCTAATGTCCAAGTCCTACACCTTTATCTGTACTGCAGAAAACTCTGGTCAAATTAAGAAAATTGCCTCAATAACTTTGAGACATACAAAATTTAAAACAAGTTATCACCGGTATTTGTTTGCTAGTATGGTGACAGACAGATGACATCACATAACGCATAACAGTGGCATTCTGAATTAGGAGGCCCTGTGAGGTGGAGTGGTGTGATTTCAGGGATTCCTGTTTTATGGTTTTGATTCTATTTTCTGTATATTATATGACTTCTCTCCCCCACTCCGTACAGTTATTTCTACTTTTCATGATGGTATTTGTCTTAGAGTTTCTACTGCTGTGATAAAACACCACAACCAAAAGTAGCTTGGGGAGGAAAGGGTTTATTTCAGCTTAAGCTCCACATCACAATCCATTACTGAAGGAAGTGAGAGCAGGAACCTGGAGGCAGGAGCTGATGCAGAGGCCATGGAGAGGTACTGCTTGCTGGCTTGCTCCTCATGGCTTGCTTAGTTTGCTTTCCTACAGCACCCAGGAGCACCAGCTTCAGAAATGGTACCACTCACAGTGAGTTGAGTCCTCCCACATCAATCAAGAAAATGCACCACAGGCTTGCCTACAGGCTCATCTGTAGGGACATTTTCTCAATTGAGGTTCTCTCTTCTAAAGCGATTCTAGCTAATTTCAGGTCCACATAGTGCTCACCAGCACAGTATTAAATGTTTAAAGCACCCTTGCCAGTGATATTCTCTAGAGGAATAAGAGAAACATAATCTCCCAATATTGGTTTAGGTTTTGTTCCTTTTGCTTAATCTGTGTTTCCAGAACACGTGCTTGATGAAGATGGTGCACCAGTGTGCGTCGCTGTCCTTGTAATGGAGTGCGGTTGTCTGAAGGGCACTTGGAGACCTGCATTTAGTAAAACTGGAACTAAAATTAGGTTGGCCACTGGTGATGACTTTAAATACAACTCTGTTCCTCAGGAGGGCACAGACCCTGATGCTAATGGCTGCTGTCCCCAGCACATGCCATAGTACTGCTGTGTTCACTCTTAGGCCTCAGCAGTACACCACTATTTTTCACAGAGTCCTAACTGCTGGCCTCAATTCCCAGCTCAGTCACTGAGTGGACTCAGTAGGATGATAAGGTTCATTCTGCATAGTTTCCTTGTGAATTGAGTGATTTTTAGTGTGTTCATAGAATTTATCACAATTCCATGCCGTTTCCTTACTCCAAAAGAAATCCTGTGATGACTGGCAGTCACTCTCTGCTCCCCTAAATTCTGTCTGTGTGGATTTGCCTGTTGTGGGTCTTTCAGGAGGAGTGTATTGTGGGTGTAATCATAGGAGGTTATTGTTTGAGACTATACTGTTGTGGGTCTTTCAGGTGAGTGTATTGTGGATGTAATCATAGGAGGTTATTGTTTGAGACTATACTGTTGTGGGTATTTCAGGTGGAGTGTATTGTGGATGTAATCATAGGAGGTTATTGTTTGAGACTATACTGTTGTGGGTCTTTCAGGTGGAGTGTATTGTAGATGTAATCATGGGAGGTTATTGTTTGAGACTATACGCAGGCCTGACTAAAAAGACCTAAACAGAGCCCCGAATGTGCCTGTCTCCATGTAGCATGTTTTTAGGGTTCTCCATGTTGTAGCATTCTGACTGGAAGGGTTTTGCAGTGAAAGAATGTCTTGATTGGGGCCAAAGAATGCCACAAAAATCCCACCAAGCAATAGACCCTCACACAAGAGATTTAAGGGTGGCAGGTGGGGATGGCACCGGGGGACCAGGCTGTCATGGTGGACTTTTAGGGGGTATGGAGTATGTGCACAGGGAACATATTTGCTGGTGGAAATATGTCACCATTAGTGAAGGTGGAGACAAGAGCTGAGTCATGGAAAATGGGGAGTTCTTACTTGACTGACACTAACCATGTATTTTTATGACTGAGCAGCTTTCTACTGTATGCACACCTGCTTATTGCATTTTTATCCATCGATGGACATTTAGAATATTTCTCCTTTGGGATGATTTGGAGTAGTGCTGCTCCGAGCGTTAGTGTCCAGGATTTCGTATGGTCCTTCACTGTTGGTCTATGGATGTAGACCTTAGCCTCTGCAGCTGCTGATGTGAGGACTCTGTGATAGCATCGACGGCCCGCCATTTCTTTCCTGCGCTAGCGTTTTATGGTTAAGACAGTAATGCTTGTGACTTCTGCTTCTTCATACTCTTGCTGACATCTGACCTTCCTTCCCCCCTCCCCTCTCCTCCTCTCCCCTCCCCTCTCTCCCCCTCCCCTCCCCTCTCTCTGCCCCTCACTCTCACTCTATATTCCTCCACCCCCATTTTCTTTATTTTATTCTTTTTGGTGCTGGAGTGGAGCTCAGGGCTTTGTGCATAATCGATGAGCATGTTACCACTGAGCACATCTCCAGTTTAACTTAAAAAAGTCTGTATCTTAGATTATGTCTCTTAGAGTGTGTGAAGTGATATCTCATTGAAAATTTTATTTTCACTTAATTTCATTTCTCTGATCAAAAGGCAGTTGGGCTTTGTATAGTAATATGTATAGTAATATGTATAGTAATATGTATAGTAATATATATATATTTGATCTGTCCTGCTACTGCATTCCCAGGTTTCTTCCCTGGCCTCGGATACATTCCTGTCACTTATGTGTAAGCCTGAGCCTTGCTGCTACTCTGCTGCAGAGCAGATTTGACTTTTTGACTTCTAAAACTTGTGCAGCAGAGTTGAAGCTGGACCTAGTGTTACAGGAATAGTGTCTCTCAGTGATGATCACTACTATATAAAAAACACATCTGGAATAGTGTCTCTCAGTGATGATCACTACTGTATAAAAAGCACATCTGTGGGGAGGTTGTTAGTGCTTCATATAGGTGACCAGCTCTGTGAGACTTAGCGAGCGCCATGCTTTGTGTTTGGTGCTTGCTTTCCAACCTTAGTATCTGACCCCTCCTTAGCACATGCTTGGTGAGGTATCCAGTGTGTTGACGGCCTTTTGTGTGGTTATGGATATGGATAGGAACGAGCAAGTCTGTGGAGCTGGTGAGCTTGATATTCCAGACTTCTCATTGTGGAAAGTTTGCATTAGTCCTTGCTCATTCAGTGCTGTTTTATCTTGGCATGTAGTTACAGTAGGAAAACCTTGCTGTTTATTCTTTTTGCTCCTTTGTGCTCAGGCTCTGGTACGTTGACTGATTTTCTGTGAGAAAAGTTTTAGCAGAAATACTATTTTTGATGGATGGAGCTAGGAAACATCATTTTTGAGTGAGGTAACACAGATACAGAAAGACAGTTATCACATGTACTCACTCATAAGTAGTTTTTAAGCATAAAGCAAAGAAAACTCAAAAATCATTTTGAGTGAGGTAACCCAGATACAGAAAGACAATTATCACATGTACTCACTCATAAGTAGTTAAGCATAAAGCAAAGAAAAACAGCCTATAAGTCACAATCCCAGAGAACCTAGATAACAGTGACAGCACTAAGAGAGACTTACATAGATCTAATCTATATGGGAAGTAGAAAAAGACAAGAGCTCCTGAGTAAATTGGGAGCATGGGGATCTTGGGAAAGGGTTGAAAGGGAGGGGAGAGGCAGGGAGGGGAGCAGAGAAAAATGTAGAGCTCAATAAAAATCAATAAAATTTTAAAAAATACTATTTTTAAGCTTTTCCTTTTAAAGACTTAATTTTATTTTATGTGCATGTCTTTGTGCCATGCGTGTGCAATGCCTACGACAGCCAGAAGGTGGTGCTGGGTCCTCTGGAACTGGAGTTGCAGATGGTTGTAAGCTACCATGTGGTTGCTGGAAATTGAATCCATGTCCTCTGCAAGAACAGCAAGTGCACTTAACCTCTGATTCCTCTGTGCAGCCCTGGGCTGCTTGTTTTTTGATACCTTTTGTTCTTTAAAATCTTGTGATTTTTTTTATGAAACATACTTCATCTTCTACTCTTAAGGAAAAACTGTTAGAGACGTCTTAGAAATTTGTGCTGAGAGGATTGATATTTCCTTGCTGCCAAGTGAGAAATTTTATTTTTATAAGTATATGCTGCTTTAGACACACAGGTGAGCTGCATAGTACATCACCTGGCATTAGATGTCAAATAATATCAAAAGTGACCTAGTAAGCAGTCAGTGCTTATAGTACAAAATAATCAAAGCTTCAGTCAATAGCTCATGAAGTTTGCTGTAGTGATATCGATAAGCTAATCAAACAGATCTGCCTGTGTTCCTCCAGACTGCTGGGGCTCTACTATGATTAGCTTTACAGCAAGGAGTGTTGTAACATTGAATGAAAGTAACTGATCGCAGAGTGGCGTAGTCACGGACCTTTAACTACTCCCATTTCTGCCCACAGAATGGTCTCAGGAAAAGTAGGCTTTCTACGCACACCTGCAGCCTGGCAGTGCATAGGCCTCTTGTGGTCAATATTGATTGATTCTTATAACAGAACTGGAACAAATTTAGTGTTTTGCAACCTTCTGTGATTTAATATTGTTATGCTTTTTGCTATAACAGTTGCAGAAATCCTTCTCCAATACTGAGTAATTATAGGGAAGCCTGCTACCCAGCTGTGGTTCTGAATGTTTCAGTGTACCCATTATAAATCTTAGATGAGTTTTGGAGTCCGTAATACAATTTTAAAGCTAGCTGACTATCCTGATAAACAAAGGTGTTGACAAATAAATTCCAGCGAGATCTGGACTTAATGTTTCTCCTTTAAAACTTTGCTGTGAAGTGTAGCATCAGCTCTGAACATAATTAGTAGGGACAAAGAACACTTTAAGTGATTGCTACAGACAAATAAAACAAGTTACATAATCACTCTAATATCTGTGGTTCCTAGTAGTGTATTGGTGGCTTTTAGACATTGCTGTTCAGTGACTAAACAGCTGTTGGGAACATTAGATCCTAGATGTAGTAACCTGTTTGGAAAGCCCTAATTTTTGTTGGTCCTGTGATGTTGAATTGGGATGTGAGTCATCTGGTGGCTGCTGAGCTGTTTTTGGAAATCTGATGAGCCCCGACAGCACACAGTTTAACTCCAGCACGTTCATTCCAAGGTGATTTGAGGACTTTCTGACGGAGACGTGAACTTGCTATTAACCTGTCAACCTGTCTGCCATCCAGAAGTGCTGTATCCTAAGGAACTTAAAACTCTGGTTGGGGAGTTCTGGTCATCTGTTTTCCAATAAATATCTGTCAATCATTGCATAAAAACTATGACACCAAGAACTTAAAATATTATTTTGAATCAAAAATGTTAGTTATGGTTTGGATATTTTGGCTTATTTTACTTTTAAAATGACCACTCTCACCTTGTTTTGTTTTCTCCCTAAACTGGTCTTGCTTGGTTTTGGAACCTATGGTTTGTATCTTATGTAAAAAAAATATTTTTTTGCTTGAGATCATTTAATGGAACAGTATTGCATATGTCTTTATTTTTAGATTGTGCAAATTCTGAACTTTGAGAAGCACCTATTTGACCAAAAGAAATCATATGTAGTCTGATTGGGAATTTAACCTGAAAGCTAATAGAGGTGGTGTGGGGAATCCTGAAATGAGGCACCCTAATGTTATAGAGTAATGACGGTGATCCTGGAAGGGGGCACGCTGACGTCATAGAGTATCAGTGGGGATCCTAGAACAAGACACGCTGACATCATAGAGTATCACTGGGGATCCTAGAACGAGACACACTGAGGCCATAGAGTATCACTGGGGATCCTAGAACTGGCATGCTGACATCAAAGAGTATCAGTGGGGATCCTAGAATGAGGCACACTGATATTATAGAGTATCAGTGGCGATCCTGGAAGGAGGCACGCTGACATCATAGAGTATCAGTGGGGATGGTAGAAGGAGGCACGCTGAGGTCATAGAGTATCAGTGGGGATGGTAGAAGGAGGCACGCTGAGGTCATAGAGTATCAGTGGGGATGGTAGAAGGAGGCAC
The DNA here is from genome assembly GCF_950005125.1 of Chionomys nivalis. Lineage (NCBI taxonomy): Eukaryota > Metazoa > Chordata > Mammalia > Rodentia > Cricetidae > Chionomys > Chionomys nivalis. The sequence continues at coordinate 51,096,661 of NC_080100.1, read as the reverse complement.
GCTGAGGTCATAGAGTATCAGTGGGGATGGTAGAAGGAGGCATGCTGACGTCATAGAGTATCAGTGGGGATGGTAAAAGGAGGCACGCTGAGATCATAGAGTATCACTGGGGATGATAGAAGGAAGCATGCTGAGGTCATAGAGTATTGACAGGGATCCTGGAACAACACACTCTGATGTCATAGGGTAGCCTCTCCTGTTGGCTTGTGAACAGGAGCATCCAGGCTAGGCTCCACAGTGTAAATCTGTTCTTGGAGTTAAAATATTGGATCCTTCTTAGCAAAACTATATATTGGACATCATGTGTGAATTTGAGCCCATGATTTATTAAAACTTAGATGATTTAGAATGTTCATCTATAAATAAAAAATGTTTGTTTTTTTTTTTTTTTTCCTGCCTTAAAGAATAAGAGATCTGAGTATAGTTCTCTGTAGTCCCAGCACTGAGGTGGTCACAAGGATCATGAGTTCCTGGCTAGTTTAGACTATAGTGAGATCCAATCTCAAAGTGCAAAAAAGCCAATATTTTATGAGAAGTTTATTCTTGGATTGTGTAATTTTACTAGGTTTTCAGGTGTCCTGGGGAAGGGTACTAACAAAACCTTTACTTGGGGAATACTGTTACGATTCTGTGGAAGAGGGACTTGGGTAGAAAGGAGATGAGAGGCCCACAGCTGACGAGAGACAAATGTGCCATGAGACAGAGCTTTTGGTGGGGAGTTTTATTGAGAAAAAGGGAGTCGGGGAATGGAAGGCAGAGGGAGGAAAGGAAGAGAGAGAGCCTCTTCACAAGAAGGGAGAGGATGCAAGTGGGAATGGGCCAAGTTTGTCTCTTAAAGGGGCCTTTTGCACCTGCTTACAGACTAAATAGTGACATAGCCATAGGACTCTGGGCTGACCAGGGTACTGCCTGAGGGCATCCTACCAGGTGACAGGCCAGCATAATGCCTGAATCCTAACAAATACTTTAATTGAAAAATTGGAGGGTTCTCTTCATTGACCAGAACTTGTAGGCTCTAGGAAGGTATCCCTGCCCTCCTCAGGCACACCTGTGACCATCGCCAAATCTGCCTCCTTGAGTGGAGATGGTCATTGTACTTGGTGGGATGTCAGCACTAAATGAGTAGTGGCCTTGTAGGTGGCTGCCTTAAAGTGCTCAGCAAGTTTTAACTGGGAAGTTAGAGAGATTGAGGTGAAGAATAAGGGAGAATAAAAAAATAAAAGCAGAGCCAGTGAGTGCTTTTCTTTTCTAACCAATAATTTCCTGGTTAATTTGAACACTGGCTGGGATGGTAGAAGTATTTGGTTAAAAGAAACGCTGAAGAGCTTCCTCAGATGGAAGATGGCTGACAAGGTATGGTGCATTCATGCAGCTCGATTCCTGGATTGGAGAAGTGTGCTAAAATATAAGAAGTTTAAAATATGTGTTATTTATAAGGTAATAGTATTGTACTGATATTCAGTTTCTTGAATTTGGTAACTGAAATGTTTGAAAAGTGTATGTGTTTCTTTTACTTGGACCATCACCCAACTAGAAGTTCCAGGGGACTTTGTTATGTTGAAGAAATACACAGTAGCTGTAGTAGCAAGACAGTGAATCTGTTGCTCACCTGAACAAGAGATAGCCTTGCATCTGGATACATTTTCCTTGAACACAAAGTTGTTCATCTTAAAGTCCTTATTTGGGAAGGTGTGGACTTGCATCCTGGGTGGACTGGTGTCACCTGTGGAAGGGTGGACAGCTGTGAGAGAAGGGTTGGTCCTCAGGCACAGTTGGAGTTGGTTTGCTCCTGTCATGAGGGGCAAAGGGGCTGCCACATATTGTTGACTTGAAAAGCTTTTCATTCAGCTGAATTTTTGTTGCTCTCTTGAGCAGGTTTGTGCCTGTTTTTCTGCTGGCTGTGGGTTATCAAAGCTATAGAAGAAGCTATCTTTTCCTAGAAATACGAAAACTTAGAAAACATCCCTAGTTCAGCCTGGCACTGTAGTGCACACCTGAAGACATGGGTGGCTGAAGCAGGAGGATTGTTGTGATTGGCGGACCTGAGTGTGCTAGCCTTGTCTCCATCCTCCTGTAGATATGTAACTGACTATGATTTTGTTTTTGTTTCTTGTTCTGAGACCATTTAGCATGTTAAATTTTTTTTTATGTAGATTCCAATGCTAAATATAGACTTGCTTTATTTTGTGTAGCAGCTGCACAGTATATATATATTTTACTGTTTATGTATTAGTCAGAATTTTATTAATTCTAGTCTCATAGAAGATTTTAGATGAAAACTGGTGATAGAGAGGCTACCAGAGATAAACAGTGCAGTTTGGGATCAAAGTCAAGTTATATTCAAGGATGTTTCTGTTTGATGGGAAAAAAAGTTTGGGGCAAATTATTAGCTATACTGAATACTGGGTTAGAAATGTTGGATTTTATTTTTGAGATTTTTGTGGAACTAGTCAGCCATGATGAATACTTAGAGATTATTATATTTTTGTTATTAGTTTCATCTGTAACATTGTTATATGAGTAGATTAATATAAATTTGTTTTTTCTATATTCACTATTTCTGAGGGTATAGAAAGTGTGCTCCCCAAGTTCTTACTTGTTTATGATGTTGTGAAGGTGGCTAAGCAGGTTGGGTCATAGAATTAACATCTGAGGTTACCTCAACAAGATGCTATTAAGAGCCAGGTCTCGGGTGCTGAACTTTCCTATAGATGAATGCACAGCCTTGCTTTTCATTTAAGAGATTGAAACTGGAAAACTTAAAAGCACAGCTGTTCATATTCAGTGGGGCTCCTGGCATTATGCTTGGGAAAGCAGATACAATGGGTTTCCCACCACTGCCCCTGGGAAAGCAGATACAGCCAGGCTTCCCAGCACTGCACTCAGCAAAGTGGATATGGTGGGGCTTCCCGCCACTGCCCTTGGGAAAGCAGATAAAGTGGGTTTCCCACCACTGCCCTTGGGAAAGCAGATACAGTTGGTTTCCCGCCATTGCCCTTGGGAAAGTGGATATATCAGGGCTTCCCGCCACTGCAGTGGGTAAAGTGGATACAGCAGGGCTTCCCGCCACTGCAGTGGGGAAAGTGGATGCAGCAGAGCTTTCCAGCACTGCACTCGGGAATGTGGATAGTTTTTATCCTTGGTTGTTTTAGTGGAGGCTTCACCAGGAGCAGAGTTCTTTCCTAGTTTGTTCTGCTTAGACCTTATTTTAGTTTGGAGTGCCACATGGAGAGAAACAGACAATAGGGTATGTTTATGAGGGAACAAACAGCATAGTGAAGGAACTTATAACCACATTATATCAAGAGGAACTGGGGACTGAGAGAGTAACTTGGTGATAGTATGTGCTTAGCAAGCACAAGATCCCGGTTCTTGTTATCACCACCACACCTGCATCCTTCTCGATCACCACCAGATTCTCCTCCACCACCACCTCCTCCACTTCTCCCTCCTCCTCCCACCACCGATGGGGTGAAGGAAGAGCTGTAAACCTCATTAAATTGTCTTTAAAGGTTTTTCCAGAACACTGACCAGTCTCGTCTCTTTAGAATTGTTATTACATTAAATTGGTATTATTCTCACATATTATCCTATTAAGCTGAAACTATCATGTAATATACATTGGAATGTGACTGCTACCATTAAAGGAGTTGGTGCTATTTGATAGATGTTGAAATGTAACCTTCAGTACCAGATGGTGAAGGCCTTTGATTTTCAACTTTTTTTGGCCAGTTGATATTTCATATTATACATTTTTTTCTGAGAGATTAAACAAACTCAATGTGAAAGGAAGAGATACATTGACAGAATTTTGCTACAAAAAATACTTGCTTCACAGACTTTTTTGCTTGCTTTCATTATCATACAAAATAGCATCTACTTTTACAGGCTAAGCTGTGACCAGATTCAGTTACTTATTTGAGGAAAATTGAGAATGGATTTTGGTTTATAAAATATTGAGTTTTGAATTTTCATCCTGGTGGGAGTGAATGACTTTTTTTTCCCTCCAAATAGATCAAGAAGTTGGTGTATGTTTACCTCGTCCGATATGCTGAGGAACAGCAGGACCTGGCGCTCCTGTCCATTAGCACTTTCCAGCGAGCTCTGAAGGTAGGTGGGAGCGACAAGGCATCTGCACAGTTGGAGGAGTGTCCTTCAAAGAAACGGGACAATAATCTACTACCTGCCTAGCTGTGGCTTGGAGGAGTTAAGGGGCCTCCCAGAGCGCAGACTCAGTGGCCTTGGAAAATGATCTCTGTATACCACGTGGAATCTTGCCACAGATCATTGTCGTGTATAGGAGGACTGCTTATTGTTGTAGCTACTGGTGGTTGAAAGTGCAGCGATAAGACAGTGGGACAGTTTTAAAGAACACATTTAAAGTTGTGATGGGTTTAATATGGAAGATTAAAGTCTAGTATGTGTAGTGGTAGTCAGCTAGAATTGTACCACACTTTAATAAACCACTACAGAAAAGACACATTCCCTTTCCTTTTCTCGCTGTTTCCTGACAACAATGTCTGTTTTCAAAGGCTCTTCTGCTGTGTGGATTAGCGCTGTAACACCTGCTAACTGTATCATGCAGATGCTCTGGAAAGAATGAACTTGAAAATTTGATGAGTATTTTCACTCTGTTTTAGGACCCAAATCAACTAATCCGTGCAAGTGCCTTGAGAGTTCTGTCAAGTATTAGAGTACCAATTATTGTGCCTATCATGATGCTGGCTATTAAGGAGGCTTCGGCTGACCTGTCACCGTATGTTAGGAAGAATGCAGCCCATGCTATACAGAAGTTGTACAGGTATATGCTTTGTTGATTACAGTAGGCACACGTGGTATTACACAGACTGTTGTGAACTAGAGGCCTGTCCTTCTAAGTAAATGAATTTGGTTGTGTGTGTTTTTTCCCTACAAATAATTGTTGATTTTGTGTTGTTTATAGAGATCCTATGAGAACTTTTTCTTCTGAGCTTATTAGGGCCTCTCTTTCCTTCAGGTTTCATAACTTTAATCAGAATTTGAATTCTCATTTGTATAATGTGTCTTCTACATGCACATGTGTGTGTGTTGTCAGATAATGGAGGGCTGGGAGATGACTAGTGGGTATGAAACTCCAGTGCCTGAGTACAGACTCCAGCACCCAAGGTTTACATAGCCATGTCTGCAGGTGCCTGTAAATGTAGCCAGTGTCGTGCGGCTCCAGAGAGCAGAGATAAGGAGGTGCTGGGAGCCAGCCTGAGCAGTGGTGAGCAGCGGATGGTTCAGTGAGACACCTTGTCTCAAGGCAATAAGGCATAGAACCATTGAAGAAGACACCAGCGTCCTCCCCTGCCCTAAGAATATGTATATGCAGGTGCATGCAGCCACACACTCACATACATGGAATGCAGGGGCGTGGGAGGAGAGAAATCCCCTTGTTTACTACAGAGTAGAATTTTATGTGTTTGCTTACAACTCTCTTTGTTTTCTTTCCACCTTTGTTTCTGCTGCTCACTCTGTGGAGTGTGATTCTTGCCCAGAGCTATTTTATTACATACTTTTTTTTTGTAGTGTTTTTGTTTTGAGCCAGGGTCTTGCAATTTTTTTTTAACTTTTATGTGTCTGGGTGTTTTGCCTACATATATCTCTGTGCTCCATGTGCATACAGTACCCATGGAGGCCAGAAGAGGGCATTGGATCCCCTGGTGCTAGAGTTACAGTTGTGAACAGCTATGAGGGTGCCGAAAATTGAGCTTAGGACCCACGGTGCCTAACTGCTGAGCCATCTCTCTTCCCCATTCAGTGACTTTAAATTATATGCTATTGACAATATTAGCAAATATCATGATCTCTGTGAAAAAAATACTGTCTAGTACAAGTTATGTATCATAATGTGTTTCTGTTTTCTTTTATCTCTCTGCAAGCTACTGCTTTTGTTTCTGGTGGGCTCTCAGTGTTGTGTCAAACAAGTTACATGCATGAAATCAGCGGAGTGAATAGCATTCCTATTTTTAAGGTGGAAATCAACCGCATTTGCCACATGCACGTTATTTCACATGGAAACTTCCCCCCTTTCATAAATGCACGCAATAAAACATTTTAAAAGCAATGTAAAGTCGCAGTAATGGTTTAAAAGTGCTCCTAGTGGCCAGCAGCAGCTCACTGTCCACTCCCTGTCCCCTGCTGTGAGGGTCCTTAGCACTGCTGCTTCTCATCTCTGTCAGATGTTTCACATAGTCTGACCCCGTTTGCCCTTGGGCTTAGGTGGCAGCCTCATAATGCCTGTCTGTTAGCAGGCTAAGGTAATTTAGAGCACCTCTAAAGGTGCTCTTTGTTTTTGGCAGTTACACAACTATAGTTTAAAAAACCACTTACTGTCTCTTACTTTTCCTCCTTGAGATAAAAAGGGAATTTCCAATCAGATACTTTCAGCTACTTCCTTAGAGTTCTGCAGCTGGCTTTGGAAGTGATTAACACCTGGTTTAGTTAACATGAGCACCTTTAGAGGGGAAAAGTAACTCATTAACTAGAAAACCCACCCATCTTACTAAGATGTCTGTGTCTGGAAACCTCACTGTTCTTTTTTTTTTTTTTTTTTTTTTTGGTTTTTCGAGACAGGGTTTCTCTGTGGCTTTGGAGCCTGTCCTGGAACTAGCTCTGTAGACCAGGCTGGTCTCGAACTCACAGAGATCCGCTTGCCTCTGCCTCCCGAGTGCTGGGATTAAAGGCGTGCGCCACCACCGCCCGGCTCTCACTGTTCTTTTAGAACACCTCAGCATTCCTCTTTCTTTCTTTCTTTCTTTCTTTCTTCTTTCTTTCTTTCTTTCTTTCTTTCTTTCTTTCTTTCTTTCTTTCTGTGTGTTTTGTTTTGTTTGGTTTTGGTTTTTTGAGACAGGGTTTCTCTGTATAGTTTTGGGTGTCCTGGAACTCATTCTATAAATGAGGCTGGCCTCAAACTCAGAGATCCACCTGCCTCTGTCTCTTGTGTGCCGGGATTAAAGGTGTGTGCACTCCCACCCCCGGCCAGCCTCAGCAGTCTTGAAGTGATAAGTGTCATGGAATGTTAGAATGAAGGGCAATAAATGCACGTGACTTATTTATTTCTTTTAACATTTTAGTCTTGATCCAGAGCAGAAGGAAATGTTAATTGAAGTCATCGAGAAGCTTCTGAAAGACAAGAGCACTGTGAGTATTATCTTCTGACGTCGCTGAATTGTGTTTTATTTTACTATGATTTATCATGGTAGATGTTCACGTCTACAGTATTTCAGTTGAGCATATTAGCACACCCCTTTAATTCCAACAGTTGGGACAGAGAGGCAGGTGATCTTTGTGAGTTTGAAGCCAGCCTGCTGTACACAGTGAATTCTAAGTTACCTAGGACCAAAGTGTGAGAGCCTGTCTCAACAACAAAAACCCCAACCCCAAACAAACCAAGAACTAAAGACCTTTTGAACAGCAGAGAGAGGACGTTTTGGTATTACAAATGTTCTTTTTTCTTTTGTTCTTGCTATTAGTTTGTTGGCTGCTGGTTTTTAAGAGAGGGTCTCATACATGGGCCAGGCCAACCTAGAACTTACTGTGTCTACCAGATTGGCCTCTACTTCATGGCAGTTTGACCACAGCTTCTCAGCACTGAGGTTACAGACATGCTCTAGGATGCCCAGCTTCTGCACATTTTCTAAAATATTAAAGCAGTTCTCAAATATTTCTTCCCTAAAAAAAATTTATAGTTAAACAAGGCTCAATTTTTCTTTGTTTCTAACAGTTACTATTCTAACTAAAATGCATAGTCTTTTGAGACTGTGTATATCCACATCTATCCCTTTTCCATGCTCAATTTATGTATGCATTGGCAGATAACAAGACTTAGGTGTTGACTGAGATTTCTGTCCCTCCTTTTCCTGCAGCCATTCAGTCCCAAAGAAAACACACAGAGGTCTACATTAATCATAAAGTGGTTGGCGTATTAGCTCAGGCTTCTTATTAACTCTTACATCCTACATTAACCCATAATTCTTGTCTGTGTTAGCCACATGGCTTGGTACCTTTATCAGTGAGGCATTCTCTGTGCCAGAATTCTCCTGTTCTCGTCACCCGCCTATACTTCCTGCCTGGCTACTGGCCAGTCAGAATTTTATTAAAATACAAGTGACAAATCTTTACAAAGTACAAATCCATTGTCCCATAGCACTTAGGAATAGAGGTAACCTATGGGGTGTGAATGGGTGGCTGGAGGCATTAAACTGCTGATGCCTTAGGGCTTCTGTACCCACTGCTCACAACTCAAACTACCTAGGAAGTGATCATATGTCATGCTAGAGAACATGGAATATTGCCATTCAGTATGGCTCCTTTATTATTTTAATTGTACTTGTTTATCTTGTATGCGTGCCTGTGTGTGTGTGTGGACGTACCTGCTGCAGAGTGTGGGCGGCAGTCAGAAGACTACTTGCAGACCTGGTTCCCTCTTTCCCTCATGTGGGTTCTGGCTCAGGCCTGTGGTCATGATCTTAGTGGTAGGTTTTTCCCACTGAGCCATTTGCAGGCCCATTCTTGTTGTTCCTGTTGAAAAGTGGGGTATTGGAATTTCTCTTCAGTTCTATCAGTGTTTGCTTTGTGTATTTAGGAGCTCTGATGTTGATACATATTTTATACTTTATCTTATTGTTTATAAGTTGTTTTTATCACTAATGTCTGTTGTTTTATATAGTTAGTCTAATTTATGATTGTTCTCACACTTTCATTTTCCAGACTTTCACATTTAAGTTATATATTTTTGATTTTTTGAGACAGGGTTTCTCTGTGTGTAGCCCTGGCTATCCTGGAACTTGATCTGTAGTCTGGGATGGCCTCAAACTCCGAGATCCACCTGCCTTTGCCTCCCAAGTGCTAGGAATAAAGGCATATGCCACCACCGCCCATCTAAATTGTATTTTCCTATCTAGTTGCCTTGTCTAGGTAGCATATATAGATGCCTTTTGACTTTTAATTAAATCTGACCGTAACTGCTTTCTGATTGGAATAATTCATTTACTTATACTTAGTGCTAGGTTAATTGAGTTAATTGGATTTTAGCTGCCTTTTCTCTTGTTTTTTAGTCTTGTGATTTTTCATTCTCCCTTTCCTGCTTGTTTGCACTAAACGCGTGTTTTAGTAAATACTTCATGTCTCTTATTTCTTCACTGCTTATCTTGATATTATCATTATGCTGTCAGAGTTATACATGACAGTCATTGGATTCCATTCCTAAGCCATCCAAACTTTTTCAGTACAGAATGTATTAGAAATCTTCATTGTATTTTTCTATGCATAGTTGATATATAGGAAGGATCAAATATAGACAAACTCATTATGTTACCTGAGAAAAATCATGGCGTTTTGTCTGCTGTTTGACAGGCATGTTGTTTGCTTCAGGGATCCGAATATAAAGCCTGTTATCAATATTCAGATAACTTAATTGTAGTTTTAAATGTACTTCTTTTCTTTTATCAATAGGACATTTGCTAAGTACTATGGAGAATCGTGAGATTTAGAAGTTCCCTGAATTTGCACGTAGTTTACCATTATTTCTGCTCCATGAAAAATTTAAAGAAATTTGAAGGTACCTGGGTATAGTGGCTCACGCCTTTAATACCAACACTAGGGAGGTTGAGGCAGGTGAATCTCTGTGGGTTCAAGGTCAGTTTGGCCCACAGTCAGTTCCCTGACAGCTGCATCAGGATAACAAAACAAAACGGGGCAGGTGGGGAAGGGATTTGGAGGCTATGCTGTGGGAAACGTCCATAAGTACTCACATCTCTCTAGATAGGGTATCTGTTGCCTCCCCCTAGCCTTTTGTTGTGCTCTGTTGTTTCATTGAAACAAGGTCCTTGATTCCTTGGCTGGCCCCAGACTTGCTCTGTAGATCAGGCTAGCCTTGAACTTGCTGCAACCCCCCCCCCCTGCACTTCTGATCCTCTTCCTCCCCTCTCCCACGTCTGGGATCACACCACAATAGCTAGGCTGGATCTGACTCTCATGGGTCTGAGCTACAGTTTTAGGTATTAGAATCAAATTTGGTTTATGTTCCATTATGTTTTTGTCAGGTTTATAGCTTCTAATTCATGAAGTTGTTTTGACTTTAAATAGCTATTATATACAAACTCTCCTCCTGTCTCTACAGCACAAGGTGTTAAAACTATTCTGACTGAGAAGAACATGACTCCAAGGAGTGTAATGGATATCATTTTTTGTAGATTCGAGTGCCCGCTTTTGGTCCTGATCATTTATTTTCAAAATAAGGGAAAACCATTTAATACATATCTTTAGTAGTATTTAATGGTTAGTTCTTACATTATTTATTATATTGTTAGTGATAGTAGTTTGCTATCTGATACTATTGGGGGGAGGGGGTCTTTTTTTTCTCCATAGTCACTGTTCCCAGGGAGACCTGTCTGGGGTTTGGGACATTATTTTAACAGCCGGGATTTCTTTCCCACTTTGGTTTTAGAGACAAGATCTCTTGTTGTCCTGAGCTCATCAAGTACCCCAAGGGATCCTCCCATCTCTACCTTCCCACCCTGGGATTGCAGACATGTGCCACTGCACATGACTGTTCTTCCCACCCCTGGAATTAGTCATGTGCCACTGTGTGTGGGTGTTTATGACAGTTTTGGCGATTGAATCCAGGTCCCTCTGCTCACAAGGCAAGCATCTTACTGAGTGGACTAAATCTTCAGCCTGATTCTTCTTCTTTTTCTTCTTCTTTTTTTTAGGATTTAGATTAAGGGGTTTGAATTCAACTTTTTCTAGGTAGCATTAACTTGGCTAACCAGTATTTAAGTATTAAGTAGTCTTTTAAGAATGTTCATTGATTATTTCTCTTTTGTGTGATTATATTCTACTGTGTAAAGATTAAAAATATATTGTTATATCTTTACATTATATCTGTCTCTATGTATCTATATAGATATATAAACATATCTATTATATCTTATAAACATGCAGTTTATCTATCCATATATTTTATATATTCTTATGCCTACTTTCATTAACTTGTTGTATTGGCTCTGTGTAATACTCATTGAGAGAAGACAGGTACATTCTCCCCATACTTACAATGTTAACATCAACACTAAAAATGAAGAATCATAGACACCCCCCCCCAAAAAATAAAACTTGTCAATATATGTGTGGGATTTATTGGGGAGAAGGGGTTTGTGGGCTAAGAGGACAATGGGGAGTGTTTTCTCAGAGCACAGTATATATGTATGCAATTGTGAAAGAATCTATTTTTAAAAAATTAATAAAGAATCACAAATTACATAAATTTAAAAATTTTCTAATCAAATGAGCTGATCTAATTATTTTCACATTTTGAGAAATTTATTCACTGGCACAGTATGGGGACCATTATAATTATGGTTTTTCTGTTACTGAAAGTTTGGTTTGTGAAAGATGTCAGTATATTTAAACTTGTTTATTTAAGCTCTGTTGATTTGGGGAGGTACCGTCTGTTGCTTTTCTTAGCCTAGGGAGGGTTTTTTAAAATTGAGATCTCTAAGGTCTTTTAGTGTGTGAGAAGCATATGGCTCAACAAGACAAGTGTGCAGTTTTTCCCTAAAAAGAAATCACTTTGGATTCAGGCACACGATTATGGTAACAGCCGGTCAAGCATGGTAGTGTCATTTAAGTAACTATTGTTTGAAGGTGTTTTTGTGTTTATAAAGAGATTTAGAAAGCTTACACATGCTTTCTAGGTGGTGGAATTAGAATGAAATATTTTTCCTGTATTTTTGTCATTCCTGTCAGTGATTACAGTATTTGTTAGTATAATTTTTGTTATATCTTTCTGGATTTACACCACTTTCATCTGCCTTGTGTGTTTAGCACAATATACTTTACCATAAACCTTTCCAAATGTTCCATTATAAATGCATTCTTAAATCTAGAACACTTGTTTATTTTTCTTTGAAATGTAGAAATTCATATTTGTTAAGCATTAAAAACATGGAACCAGATATTTAGAATGCGTCAGAGGCATGGTAGTACTTATTTATTGTGTTTTTTTTTGTTTGTTTATTTCAAGTTAATTTCAAAGAAATTGTATTAATGGAGATTAACTTTCTCAGGAACATAAATTACATTAATGTGTTCTGAAAAGATGAGTTGTTTATGTATTTTTGATGACTCAAAGATTTCTTAATTTTAGCTGTAGATTACTTTCGAATGAATAGGTTGATAGTTCATAGCTAAATTGTAGGAGTAAGATAGCATTTTCTAAATTATTGATTCAATGCTGGTAAAAGCCTCACTGTTCTGGGGAAAAGAGAAAAGCCCACCCCCGAGTTTGTGCAGATGTTTTATTGTGATAGATCTATTATCCAGCTATTAGAAGATAAATGACTGATCTTTTCTATTTTCCATGCCTCAAGAAAATTGAAATAAGAAGGGGAATATCATTTGGGCTGTATGATTAGAGCAGGTTGGATGGCCATTAATTTAAGGGAAGAAAATCTTGGCAGCATTGGCTAACTTATACCATCTTATCAATCAAACTGTGATGCACTTCTTGTGATGACCCAGCACTCAGATTTTTGTAACGTTAATTAGAATTCATGACAAAATGGATGCAAGGAAACGTTTTGTACCCTTCATAATTTTATAGAAAATTTATTGTTATTAGAGGAACCATTTGCTTAGTGTGATTTTTTTCATTACCAGCTTGTCAACTAGCATAGATAATCTAGAGAAAATATGAACTCCATAGATGGGATGTCACTTTTGTTGATGGCTCATGTAGTTTACCTTGGAGCACAGCTAATGGCTGAAGTTCATAGCAACAGCACAGAAAACGTGGCAACCAAGGGGAGATAAATGAACTACGTTTATTGCTTTAATATAAAAAATACATAAATGGAAAGCTGTGTTTGGATTTGATGAGCTCATTGCGGTTTTGTTGGCTTGATTTATTCCCACTGTGTGAAGAGCTCCTATTGACACAGTGAGATGGAAATTAACTGTTTGTTTTTTGGAAACCAATATTTTTGGTTTTGAAATCTGATTAGACCATTTTATTTTAATTCTGAATGTTTTATGGATATTGAACATTTAATAGACCTAAATGATCAATTCTTCTGCTGGTGTTTATCAAAATCTCAGATTGTTTAAAACAAACAAACAACACAATGAAGTGATTGGAACGACCAGTGGTATTTTGTGATGATGCTCTTTTCGCATCCTTCCTATCTTTAGTGTTTCCTTGAGCCTTATTTGTACCTAAATGATGATTTTCCTTCCTTCCTGGGATTCCTTGGGTGTTTTAGGATATTTAGTGTCCTACAGTTACATGCTTGCTGTTGTGGCTTGATAAATTTAATGTCCTGTAGCAGCTGATTTTCCATCTCATTGTTTGATGTCTAATCACTTGAAATAAAATACTTAATGATTTAAAAAAAAAACCTTGATTTTATATAGCATTTAAAAAACGAAAATGAGTTCAGGTTCATAGATTAGTCTAAGTCATTTTTGTAGTTTACTCTTATAGCAGTTATTATATATAATGATAGTAATTGTGGATTTGTATATAAAATATATATATACATGTTTATAACTCATAAATAGTAATTTATTTTATAGTTGATGTTCTAAACTTGGTTAATTTAAGATATTTTTAATTTGTTAATTTTAATCTCACAATCACAGGTTGTAAGTTGCTACAAATATATTTGAAGAGTAATTGATTCAGTACATATCAAAATGTGGCATTGAAAACATGCATTTAACTTGCTTTCCATATCAATAGCAAATAGGAAACTAGATGTATAATACATTTTTATTTAGCTCACACAAATAATCAATTCTTTGCTTTTTCGACTGAGGCGGATACATGCTGGGACCAGCAGGCACCAGTACATGGGTTGGGCTGGAGTCAATAAATGCGGCTTCACGTTTATACTGATTGGTAATTCAGAAAATCCCCGCAGGACTTGCAACTTGTTTAGCATAATAGCAAGTCTATATTCTGAGCTGTTTTCTTTCAATTGTGTTGTTGGTTGCATATTAATAAAGTAAATGGTAACCAAGTAGAGGGACAAACACTTGAAATATGAATATCATTGTAGCTAATATTTCTCAAAAAGTACCATTTCAATAAGTTATATTTCTATTTAATTGTTTATTTTTAGTCATTGGGGAAATTTTAGATACTAAAAGGAAAATCCCTAGTGTTTAGAAGAATATATTAATTCGTTTTTTTCAAAACCGTATTACACTGTTGGCTAACTGTATGTATATATGGTATACATTTAGAAGAATCTGTATATTAAATATTCTGCTTGCCTTGTACCTTTATACTGAAGGAACCTTAGTTTCACCCAAGATTTGTAAGAGCATAACTATTCAGAAGTCTACATTTGTGATTTCATTAATTGGCCTGGGGGAAGCTGCCCTCTTTTGGCAATACGTTATTCTGATTTTTATGCATGATATACTAGCATTTCAGTCACTCTGTTGTCTTTGAAAATAAATTATATTGGTAAAACAAATGGACTAAAATGTGTGAGATTTGGAGGTGTTTTTGCATTGAACACTAAGTTCTTTGTGTACTTTCTAATGTAAATGCTGAATCACTGCTATTTTCACTTTAAACTGACATTGAGAGTGTCTTGAATCTCTTTCTGAATGTTGATACAAGCTAAGAAAGCATCTTTACAATTTAAATTTGGGTGGTGGTGGCACACATCTTTAATCCCAGCACTTGGGAGGGAGAGGCAGACGAATCTCTGTGAGTTTGAGGCCATCCTGCTCTACAAAGCAGATTCCAGGACAACCAGAGCTGTTATACAGAGAAACCCTCTCTCCAAAAACCAAACAACAACAACAACAACAAAGCAAACAAACAAAATCCCAAAACTGAATTACTAATATTAAACACATTTACAAGCTATTATTAGAATTTAACCCGATAAAATAAAACAAACTGAATTTATCTCTCTTCAGAAGAAGACTCGTTTTCCATACTAATTACAGGTCTTAAGAGTATTATTTAAGAAAATGGTACTTTTTTTTTATTACTTGGTTTAAGTGAATGACTAAAGCTCTCCACATTGTCCTAACATGACTGTGCTAGTGCAGTACCCCAGTAGGATCTTGGATGGACTGTGTGTATTTCAATGAGTCACTCTTTCTTTCTTCTCAGCTGGTAGCTGGCAGTGTGGTGATGGCTTTTGAAGAAGTGTGCCCGGATAGAATCGATCTGATCCACAGGAATTACCGCAAGCTTTGTAACCTACTGGTAGATGTCGAGGAGTGGGGGCAGGTTGTCATAATCCACATGCTGACTCGATACGCTCGGACACAGTTCGTCAGTCCTTGGAGAGAGGTGAGTGCTGACCGGCCTCCTGCCTATGATGTGTACTAAGGGAGCAGGCTAACTTTGCAGACTGTGCAGCCAGGGAAGAGCAGTGAAGGAGCCGAGCTCCGTCGTTGTCAGTCCCAAATAAAGGTGCACTGTGTAATACCTCTCATGTGATGCCTGTTCAAGGTTCATGTGGTGTTTCCAAGTTCAGGGCTTGTTTATTATTTGTAGTTGATTTTACACATTTTAGTCCCATTTCTCTAATGTACCAGTTTGCTAAAGTAAGTAATGTGACTCTGTACCTGAGTTTACACCTTGGGTGGCTGACTTCTAAACTTTTTACATAAAATAGTGTTGAACGTTCACACTTTTTTCCTCCAGCTTTATACTTCTAAAGTATGTCTGTGTTCACTTAAAGTGTGTGAAATCAGTAGTTCAATATTCTGTGACATTAACTTAGTTTCTTTCGCAGATTAATATTAGACATTTATTATATTCTTTACAAGGAGACTTAGGATTTTTAATTGTATTATATAGTTTGTAATAGAACTCACTCACTGTTTCTTTGCAGAATCATATGCAAAATTTTAAACTTGTATAAGGACATTTTGAGCACAAAGTCATCTTTTAACATCTTATTTTTGTTTGTTTGCTTGCTTGCTTTTTGTTTTGTTTTGAGGAAGGGTTTCACTGTAGCTTTGGAGCCTGTCCTGGAACTAGCTCTTGTTGACCAAGCTGGCCTCAAACATACAGAGATCCACCTGCCTCCCGAGTGCTGGGGTTAAAGGTGTGCGCCACCACTGCTCGGCTTGACATTTTATTTTTAATGCAGTATTTTTTATATTTCTGTGTATGTGTGCATGTGTGTATACATGTGAGTGAACATCTGCTTATGTGTTCATGTATGTACATGCATGTTCACGAGTGTGTACATGTACATTTGTGTATATGTGGCACATGCATGTGTGTTTTTACAATGTACTTGTATGTTTGCATGTGTATGTGCACAAATGTGTGTGTATGTGTTTTCACAATGTGAGTGTGTGCATGTGTGTGTGTGTGGTGGGGGTCATTGAGTAGATCATAAGAGGTTGTGGATTCCCTAGAATTGAAGTTACAGGTGAAGATACCCTGTTTAGGTGCAGGGAACCAGACTCAGCTCCTCTGGAATAGCAGCAGCAGGCGATCTTAACCCATAAGCCATCTCTCCAGCCCCAATATTACAAACTTGAAAAATAAGTTGTGAGTGCTACCCGACTAACTATGCAGCATTTAGGACGTCTTGCTTTTTTAAATTAAAAATATTAGGCCGGGCGGTGGTGGCGCACGCCTTTAATCCCAGCACTCGGGAGGCAGAGGCAGGCGGATCTCTGGGAGTTCGAGGCCAGCCTGGTCTACAAGAGCTAGTTCCAGGACAAGCTCCAAAGCTACAGAGAAATCCTGTCTCAAAAAACCAAAAAAAAAAAAAAAAAAAAAATTAATGTGAGAGAAAAATGTTAATGAAATTCCATAAATGTTTGAATATTCTCATAATAGATTTTTATAAAACATTTCATAAATTTTTTTACATTGACTTGCTTTTTACTATTAAAGATATTTAAAACATTTTTATGTTTTTATCTCCTTGAATGCTACATGTCTGGTTTTCTCTTTCTTTCTGATTGCTTTGGGGAGCATTGTATATTGAACCTTGGACTCGCACAGGCGGAAAATGACTCTACCATTTAACTGTATCCTCCTAGCCCTTTTTATGCTTGAAGTTTTACATTTTTTTTTGAGACAAGGTCTCTTTGTGAAGCCCTTTAACTTCATTGTAAGTAAAGTTGTTGCATTTTTACAATATATTTTTAAAAAGTAACTTTGCTATATATGACTCAGATCAGCAAACTTTTGCTACTAGTATACATTTCTATCTTACAAAATTAATTTGATTTATTATTGACCGGAGTTCAGTTTGAAAGACTGTTTCACTAAATGAAGCAGCGTGTCATGATGACAATCCCATGGCCACTGGATGCCAGTGTCAGCAATTGTGTGTCTGTTCAGCCAGCCCCTGTCAGGGAGTTGATTTGGGCATAAGCAGAAAGTTCATGTTGGAGTTTTTAGCTGCTGTTTCCATATTATTCACCCCAGCACTTCTGTACAAATGACCTTCTGTCTCGTTAGCAGATAGAACTGTAGCTGAGTATACATGAATCTTCTAAAAATCTGTAACTAAGTATTAAAACTAGAGTTTTGTAGTTTGTCTTTCACTCTTGGAGTTTTATTTCATCTTTTTAAATATGAAATTAGTAAAACCATATACAAAAGCAAAGATAAGTTAAATTCTATAATTACATGTGTATTTCTGCTGTTGTTAAACATACTTGAAGAGGAAGGGGCTGCATTTTGTGTCTGTGTGGGGGTGTTTTGCATGCTAGTTCCATGAACATTAGTTCCTGTGAGAGGGTAATCTTACTTCCATCCCAACATACTAATTGGACTTTGTTGACTGTTTCTTTGTCACTCATCCATCTGACCATGGCGTCATCGTAGACCCTATGATTTCCAGAGTGGGTGGGTGTGCTGTGGGTGGGTGGGTGTGCTGTGGGTGGGTGGAGTGTGCTGGATGCAGTGTGGGTGGGTGGAGTGTGCTGGATGCAGTGTGGGTGGGTGTGCTGTGGAGTGGGTGGGTGTGCTGTGGGTGGAATGGGTGGGTGTGCTGTGGGTGGACGCTGTACACATGAGTGGAGTGTGGCTGTGGGAGGATGTTGGAACTGAGGGTTTGACAGAAAAGGTGTTTTCTTTCTTGGTACAGCTTGCTTTGATTTCCTTTGAGACATAATGCTCTGCCTTAAAGGAAAGAAGGTAAGGAAATCATTTAGACAGAGTTGTAAATTTCCATTAGTTTAAATGATAGTCCTTTTTTTTTTTTAAGTTACAGAAGTACTTTTAGTGTAGTGTAAAATATAAAAATAATGTTTTTGGTTTTTTCATATTAATCTCTTGGTGACCCTTGAGAGGCAATTGTTGGTAGCTACTTAATTTCAGTTATACTAGGAGTTACAATTTTACTATGGATAAAAATCTAACTTTACTTATTAATGTGAGATGTTGCCAATTTACCTCAATCCATGGAAAAATGACTCTTTTCTTAAGTTCTAGTTGCTCGTCTTGTTTAGCCCAGCGTGCCAGAATATTAGGGTTGCATCTTGTGTTTTCTTAATAGTTTGCAAATAACCTTTGGGAGAAAAAGATGTAGTCAGTTCTTGCTGTAGTAGCAGTCATGATGCGGCTCTTTGTGCAAAACTGCTCTTTGAATGTGTCAAGACTTGAGTCATGTCCATACCACACTCCTTTCTCTAACCTGCTTGTATCTATCTTGGTGCTGACTGCTGCAGATACATTGAGTGAGAAGCTCAGGTATTTCTGCTTCTGCAGGATTTTGATTTAGTTTAAAAGTTGCTAGACTAATGGCTCAGTGGCTAAGTGGTTAAGAGGATCCATTCCTAGCGTGTTTGGTGGCTCATAACTGCCCAGAATTCCAGCTCCAAGGGGATCCAGTTCAGGCACCTGTACTCATGTGCCTTTATCCACACGCAGACATATACCCCCACACACACTTAAAATGAAAGTGCGTTGTAAAACACCCATAAAGACAATTTAGTCACTGTTGAAAGAAACTGAGACATTTGCAGCTCTGTATCTGCTTTCCATTTCAGAAACTGTTTTAAATGCTTCATTCATTCATTCATTCATTCATTCATTCATTCATTCATTCATGGTTTTCCGAGACAGGGTTTCTCTGTAGCTTTGCAGCCGGTCCTGGAACTAGCTTTGTAGACCAGACTGGCCTCGAACTCACAGAGATCTACCTGCCTCTGCCTCCTGAGTGCTGGGATTAAAGGCATGCGCCACCACCGCCCAGTGTTTTAAATGTTTTTATAGTTAGTTTTTATTCTTTTTTATAATAACTAAGGTTATAATAGAGTAGAGTAACACAGTAGAGCAGTACTTCAAATGCGTACTGAGTAGTGACTGGCCTTCTTGGAATCGTGGAGAAAGAATGCTTTGTTTGTTTGAGTACCTCATTCGCTTTCGTCCATAGGCCGTAATCACTTCCATAAATGCTGTGCAAATACAATTGTTCCATAAGTCAAGGGCATTTTACTTTTAAGAAAAATATGTCACCAAATTAACATATCAACTTAGAAGTTGTATCAGAGATTTTGGTTTCCCTTTTGTACTAAGAGACAATGTGAAGAATAGTACTGGAATCATTTGCTGTGCTTTCTTGTGTAATGACAAGGTTTCTGTGGTTGTCGTGTCCGACCACCGCAAGAGATAGTAACTAAGCAGAAGTTGGTATTAGAGAATAGACACACCCTAACCAAACTTAGAGAAGAAAGTTTATTTTGGGCTAATGGTTTCCCAAGATTAGACTCCATGACCGTCATAGCAGGGGGCGTGGCAACAGGCAGGCTTGGTGCTGGAGCTCTAACTGAGAGTTTACATCTTGAGACATAGGCACGAGACAGAGAGTAACTGGGAATATCATGGGTATTTGAAACCTCAAAGCCCACCCCCATTGACACACCTCCTCAAACAAGGGCATGCCTCCTGATCCTTCCCAAACGGTGCCACCAACTGGGAACCAAGATTTCAAACATATGGGCCATTCTCATCCAAACTACCATGTTGGGCAGTCAGAATTTTCATATCTACTTACAGATAAAGATACTGAGGCACACAGGTTTTAGCAGTTCAGCTAAGCAAGCTGTTTAGAAAAGGTAGATCTAGAAACAGTTATGCAGTATTCAGGACTGTCATTCTTTCCTTTATATTACATTACCTGTTGACTTGAATGTGGCTTGTGTTTCTGTTTGTTGTTTCCCCTCAAAGCTAACCTCGGAGACCCTAGTCTACGGTGCTCGATTTGATGATATCTGTAATTAAATATGCTTTCCAAAGGAAAAAAATACTGTTTTCCTTTGAACTGGAATGTGTGCATACACATGGTGCATGTGTAGGCCAGAAAAACCACTGTTCAACACCATCTGTTTCACTGAGATCTGATCTCTCGCTGCACCTGGAGTGAGGCTGGCACCCAGCGAGCACATAAGGCTTTTTACATGGGTGTGGAGGATTCAGACTCAGGCCTTCATATTTGTACAAGTGCTGTTACCCACAGAGCTATTTCCAAAGCCCTCTGTTTATGTTAATATTCTTGAAGGGTAGTAAAATGTTAGCTTTTAGGAATTGAAAATTATTAGAAATAGTGTTTGAGATGAGCTGATGGGCATACTTTTGTCAGTCAGTTCTCAAATGAACACATCATATACAGATAAGCTTCCTCAGGGCAGGAGAGATTTTTAATTTAGTTTATTTGCATCATTATAGATCAGTATTTAGGCTGTTTATATGTAAATGTACGATTTGAGGAACAATTAAGTGTTGACAAAGTAGATTGCAGTCATATCAATTGCAGTGCATTTTCCATAATTTTTCTAACTGACATCTTTGATGATAAATAGTGGATGCCAAGTCAAAGCCGATTATACAGTGTACTAGGAATTCATGGGGCTGTCAGAGAGAAGACCGATTGACTTTAAATTTACATATTAATGAGAAGATTTGTTAAGAGAGTGCTTGACTATAGAAAATAACAGCATATTTATAGGGCACGACATTTTATAAATAAAGCTGATGCAGGAAAATGGAAATTAAACCTTTTAGGTTAATAAATTCAAGAGACTACTAAAATGCATATTTGCATTTTTATTTTCTTAAATTTACCTTACTCTTTTGCAGTCTGTGTCGGCTGGTTTTCTATTCTAGGTCAAGTTTGTATAATTTTCAAGGATATGACATTATTTAAGTATTTTCTTTGTCATTGAGGCCTGTTATGGAAGAGCATGTAAATCTCTTACATAAAATTGCATTTATAAAAATAATGGATTTGAAAATAAATTTATTTATTTTGAAAATAAATATAAAACAAAGTGAATGTTTAAGAGTGATTTAATACTCTAGTTTCTCTTCAGATCAAACAAATCTTCTTTTATGAGTTATTTAAAAATAAAATGAAATAAAAGCACAAGCAAACAAAAAACCAAGAAAGCTAAGCCCTGTTCTCGCATTACCTGTAAGCTGATATTGAATTAAAATGTTTGGTCCAGATAAGAATTCTTTTCATTGCCGGGCGGTGGTGGCGCACGCCTTTAATCCCAGCACTCGGGAGGCAGAGACAGGCGGATCTCTGTGAGTTCGAGACCAGCCTGGTCTACAAGAGCTAGTTCCAGGACAGGCTCCAAAACCACAGAGAAACCCTGTCTCAAAAAACCAAAAAAAAAAAAAAAAAAAGAATTCTTTTCATTTATAGATCCAGTTCTACTAAAATTGCTAGGAGATGGGAGATATAGCAATTATCAAAACTGTTTACTTCGGTAATTTGAAACTTAAATATTCACCATAACCATTTAGAATATGAAGCCAGGGATGAAGTTCTTGCAACATTTATCTCTATCATTTGGATAGTTGGGAGTGATTAATTTACTTTTGTCTTTCTCTGTATTTCTGTATTTGAACTTATAAATCCTTGCATAGGCTTAAGGTTGGAGTTTTCCTTAAACATTTTTAGTATGTATATTTTACCAGAGGTTGTTAGAAAAAAACCCATCAAAATACATGCTATATACATAAACATAGCTTGTATACATGTTGCGTATGTGTGGTTCTTTTCAACAGGTTAAAAAAACCAAATTTTGTAATATTTTTCTTTCCAGTGAACTATTAGTAGATTTTATTAATTTTTAATTCTGTAGAATTATTAAAAATAAAATGCTGAGGATTTATTGTAGAATAGGGTTTTTTCAATAAAAATGAAAAAAGTTTGTGTGTCAGCAGACAACTGTGACACAGGCTTCATACACAGTTTCTTGGGACCTGTGGACGGGGGCTGATAGTGAAGCCAGGGCTCTCCTCCCCTGGCTATGAAACATGCAGCCTGAGGGGCTCCCAGTCTTTGGTTCATTGCTTGTTCTGATTGAATGAACCTTATAAGGGTCCTTTTCAAGTGTTTTTAATTTTATTCAAGTAATATGTACTTGTCTTTAAACATCTTTTATTTAATATTTGACAGTTTTTGATTATATGCAGCTCCAACTCTCTGCTCCCTGTACTGTTTAAATTTAATACTATTGCAAGGCTTATGAGGCATAGATTTTTGTTGTTTTCTTCTCCATGCCCGAGTTCCTTCATGTTCTTTGTGTGTGATTCTGTGGTTGTAATTAAGTATTTTGTTTTGTTTTGTTTGAGACATGGTTTCTCTGCATAACCCCAGCTGTCCCAAAACTTGCTGTGCACACCCTGCTGGCCTTGAACTCAGAGACATCCAACCACCTTTGCCTCTCAAGTGCTAAAGGCATATGCTACCATCGCTCAGCTGATGTAATTACTTTTAAAATTTCTAAATAAGGCACATATTTACTATTTCCTGACAGCAGTGAATTCTTAAATTTTGTTCATCAGCAAATATCTTTATTCTGTATTTTTATTTCTATATTTATTTGTTTATTTTTAGGTTTTTGAGACAGAGTTTCTCTGTGTAATCTGGCTGTCCTTGAACTCGATTTGTAGACCAGACTGATCTTTTTTTTTTTAAAATATTTATTTATTTATTATGTATACAATATTCTGTGTGTATGCCTGAAGGCCAGAAGAGGGTGCCAGACCTCTTTACAGATGGTTGTGAGCCACCATGTGGTTGCTGGGAATTGAACTCAGGACCTTTGGAAGAGCAGACAATGCTCTTAACCACTGAGCCATCTCTCCAGCCCGACCAGACTGATCTTAAACTCATAGAGATCCTCCTGCCTCTACCTCCTAAGTACTGAGATTGAAGGCGTGTGCCACTATAGGACAAATAATAAAAGCCCAGAGACAGATATTGGGTTCAAGTTGAAGATCAGAAAAGCAAAGCAGCCAAGCCACTAGAGAGATATTTTACCTCTACCAGTGCTCAGACTGCCTAGGCTGCACTGTGTCTCCACCAAACCTCAGACTCCACACTTCAGTGAGCTCCTGGAACTTTATGTTCCTCTCTTCACCCAGTCATTTCGCACTTGTCTCCGCCTCCCTAGTGCTGGGATTAAAGGTGTGTGATTCCCAAACACTGGGATTAAAGGTAGGAGCCACCAAAATCTGTTTCTGGCTCGATTTGTGTAGTCCAGCCTGGCCTTGAGCTCACAGAGATCCATCTGCCTCTGTCTCCCAACTACTGGGATTAAAGATGTGTGCCACTACTCCCTGGCCTCTAGTGGCTTACCCTTGCACTCTCATCTTCAGGCAAGCTTTATTTATTAAAACACAAATAAAATATCACTACATGCCACCCCATAGGTAAGTTTTTTTTCCTCTGATTTTTATGTAAGACTAGGGAATGGTATGGTATATATTTACTAAAGTCTCATGCCTCTAAGTTTTACTCTTTCTATGGGCAAACTTCACTTATTAATTTCCCCTTCCTTCCTTCCTTCCTTCCTTCCTTCCTTCCTTCCTTCCTTCCTTCCTTCCTTCCTTCCTTCCTTCCTTCCTTCCTTCCTTCCTTCCTTCCTTCCTTTTTGTTTTTTTGTTTGTTTTGGTGGCAGCTTCTAAGGTTAAACCCAGTACCTCATACTTGGTGAGTAAGCACTTGATCACTGAGCTGGCTGCATTTCCAGTCCTTTGCTGATTTTGATACTGAGTGAGATTGGACTGGAACTTCTTAATATAATTCAGGGTGTTCTTGAGTCTGAGACTTCTGACCTCTGTCTTCCAAATGCAGAGACTGTAGGCATGCACCATGCTGAGTGCACCTTAGATTTGAGTGCATCTGATTCTTCTTCAGCGCCTTTTGAGGGCTGGGTTTTTGGAACGGTTTGAGAGAGTTTGTCCAGCCAAGGCATTCTGTCTGGAAGCTCAGCTCCAGGTCAGATGCCTTTGTGTTTTTCCACATATCCCTCTGAGCCTCGCTGACCCCATATTTCATTACTTCTTTTTAGCTAGAGTTCCATTATACGCCCTCTGAAAGCTCTCAACCATTGTAAAGGGCTGAGTGGCTAGAGGAGCCATGCCTGAGCAAACACATGGTTTCTTCTGAAACAGCTTCTCAGCCTTAGGAAATCCATGAAGATCTATATAAAGATTGGGTGCTGGAAACAGTAAAGTGTCTACCATATTCTTCACACCAATTTCATACAATTTTGAGAAGATTGTAGTTTTGAAATAATATTTAAATTTTGGCTTTTAAAACATACACACACACACACATTACACACAGAGTGATATTAGATTAAGTAAAAACTAAAAGTGTTCTGAGAAAAATTTTCTGGATATCAAGGATATCCCAAATATTGAAATGGTTTATTTTGTTTTTGTTTTTTTTTTAATTTTTATTTTTATTCTTTTTTAATTAAAATTTCCACCTGCTCCCCGTTTCCCATTTCCCTCCCCTCCTCCCAAATATTGCCCCCTCCCCTCACTCCCCTCCCCCTATCCCCACTCCTCTTCTCCTCCCCCCACACCATTCCCCCTCCCTCTCGATACTGAAGAGCAGTCCAAATTCCCTGCCCTGCGGGAAGACGAAGGTCTTCTATCTACGTCCAGGAAGGTGAGCGTCTAAACAGGCTAAGCTCCCACAAAGCCAGTTCATGTATTAGGATCAAAACCTAGTGCCATTGTCCTTGGCTTCTCATCAGCCTTCATTGTCCGCCATGCTCAGAGAGTCCAGTTTCAACCCATGCTTATTCAGTCCCAGACCAGCTGGCCTTGGTGGGCTCCCAATAAATCCGTTCCACTGTCACAGTGGGT
This sequence comes from Chionomys nivalis, assembly GCF_950005125.1. Lineage (NCBI taxonomy): Eukaryota > Metazoa > Chordata > Mammalia > Rodentia > Cricetidae > Chionomys > Chionomys nivalis. The sequence goes on along the minus strand of NC_080100.1, from coordinate 51,071,514 downwards.
GGGTGCATCCCTCGTGGTCCTGATTTCCTTGCTCATGTTCTCCCTCCTTCTGCTCCTCATTTGGACCTTAAGAGCTCAGACCGTTGCTCCAAATTGAGACTCTGTCTCTACCTCGATCCATCGCCAGATGAAGGTTCTAAGGTGATATGTAAGATATTCATCAGTATAGGATAGGGTCATTTCAGGTTCCCTCTCCTCAGTTGCCCAAGGTACCAGCTGGGGACATCTCCCTGGACACCTGCGAACCCCTCTAGAGTCAAGTCTCTTGCCAACCCTAAGATGGCTCCCTTAGTTAGGATATATACTTCGCTGCTCCCGTATCCACCCTTCCTATGTCCCAATCCCCCAAGCTCCTCCCATCCTCCCCTTCTCACGTTTCTCATCCCATTTCCCCTTTGCCCCTTGCCACCTCACCCGCAAGTTCCCAGTTTTTGCTCTGCAATCTTGTCTACTTCCCTTATCCAGGCGGATGACTATACGATTTTCTCTTTGGGTTCACTTTCTTATTTAGCTTCTCTAGGATCACAAATTATATGCTCAATGTCCTTTATTTATGGCTAGAAACCGATTATGAGTGAGTACATCCCATGGAATATATACATATTAGAGTACTACTCAGCGGTAAAAAACAATGACTTCTTGAATTTTGCGTGCAAACGGATGGAAATAGAAAACACTATCCTGAGTGAGGTATCCCAGACCCCCCCCCCAAAAAAAAAGAGAAATGGTTTATTTTGATTATGATACAATGTCCTCTAAAGATTTATTTACTTTTATTTTGTGCGTGTGCATGCATGCATGTGTGTTTGGCTTGTGTGTATGTATGAATACTGTAAATGAGCCTGGTGCCTGCAGAGGCCTGAATAGGGCATCAGATCCCTAGGAACGCCAGTCATGAGCTGGAGTCCTCTTTCTGCAAGAGCAGCGAGTGCTCTAACCACTGGGCCTCTCTCCAACTCTACAATACTGTGTATTTTGATATCTTAAGTAGGTATCTGGTCTGTGGAGAAAAAGTTGCACTGTAGGTTGGAAGTTCTTAATCTGTAGTACTTACCTGTTTTCATCTAAGTTGCTGGGTCATTCCATTTTATAAAATTTGTTTTGAAAACGTTCACATTAAAAACAGCAGTTCACAGTGACCTTCATAAGTGCTTGAAGCCATTAGTAGTATATAAAATAAGTTTTCTGAGTCTAATGTTCTGGGGAACAAGTGCCCTCCTCTTCTTTGGGAAAAAGATTTGATTTTATTTTTAATTATGTGTATGTATGTGTCTGTGTTGGGGTGTGAGCTTGTGGGTGCCGGGGCTTGTGGCAGCCAGAGGTGTTGTGTATTTCAGAGCTGGGACTCTGGGTGGTTGTGAGTCTCTCAGATTGGAATCTGGGAAGTGAGCTGGTGAGAGCAGTCCACAGGACCTGCTGAGACACGTCACTGAGCCGCCCCCCGCCCGCCCACTTTTCATCCTTTGGTGTTTCCTTAAATTCTGTGCCTTTAGTGCTTTATGCTGCTTATTAGAAACATAAGCTTATTTAATTTCCTTTTTGATGTCTATACTGTAATATAAATTCTGGCTCTCAGAGATGGAAGTCCATATTTACCCCAACGTTTTATGTAAAAAAAATTTAAACAAAACTTGACATTAGCAAACATGGCTGATTAGGGAACTCCCAGGTCTGTCCTAGATAGAGATATGTGATAAAATGAGGTAAAAAACAAAACAAACTTTTTGAATAGATTTAGGGACAGTGGCTCAGGGCCATGCTCGGTAAATTGAAATTTTTTCCCTTTGGTAATTCTAGGATATCTCTGTTAAATAACTAGCTGATTATATGACTTGCAGAAGAGAAATCAGTGAGTAGCTTTTGTTTATTTATTTATTTATTCATTGATTGATTGATTCATTCATTCATTTACTTATTTATTGTTTTGGTTTTTTGAGACAGGGTTTCTCTGTATAATAGCCCTAGCTGTCCTGGAACTAGCTATTGTAGATCAGGCTGACCTCAAACTCACAGAGATCCACCTGCCTCTGCCTCCTGTGTGCTGGGATTAAAGGTGTGTGCCACCACTGCCCGGCTCACCTAAATCTCTTGATGCATGGTCAAAGTAAGTGTAGACAGTGGGTCACAGTCCCCAAGCATTTCCTATGTGTATCTTTGCTATTGAGGGTTACTTTCTTTACTTTTGTGATACAGATTCATGGAAAAGTCACACAGAGTTTTAATAATTGTCTATGTGTTAATGCCACAAATGCCTTTATACACATGTAGCCTTTCTGTCCTGGTAATCAGAAAGTTGGCTTGCTGATGCTTGGATCCTGGGTCTTGGGAGCACAAGCTGTAACCTTTGCCTGTGGGCCACTAGGGCCACAGGTCTTTCTGTGTTTTCTTGGTTTCTTTTTCTCTAGGTGTTGAATTGCTGGCCTTGCCTTTCTGTTGTGTGTGGCGCCCCTATTTCACCGTTAGTTCCTCTCCAGAGGCATCCTAACAATACCTTCTGCTGGTGTTCCCTTCTGTTATTTTTCTCCTCTTCTTTTTGTCTTGTCTGTTTTGAGACAAGGTCTTAACTTTGTAGTCCAGGCTGTCATTGAACTTGGACTCTTCCTGTCTCAGCTTCACGAGTGCTGGGATTACAGGTACACACCAGAACACACAGCAATAGTCATATTATCTTTTATTATTAGTAATTTATTTTTTACTTTTTATGTGTTTGGGTGTTATGCCAGCATATATGTCTGTGTACCATGTGTGTACCTGGTGCCTATATTTGACAGAAGAGAGTCAGATCCACTGGAACTGGAATAACAGACTGTTGTGAGCCTCCCTGTGAGTGCTAAAAGTCTTTCCCAGTCTTGGAGGATCATTCAGTGCTCTTAACCACTGAACTATCTCTCCAAACTCAGTTGTTGTTGTATTATCTTTAAATAACTCTCTCATACAACTTTGTCTAATGGTTCTAATGCTTCCTTTAAATTAGATATAGATATTTGGGTATTGATAGAGACTAAATAATCCCTTAATAAAATTTAATGTGTTTATATAGATCTTTAAAATTCCATTTTCTCTTTCTTTTTTTCTAAATAATTGAAATGCAAGTTTCCCAGAGCCCTGGTTCCCTACTCTTAATTCAGAACGCAAGTGTATGTACACCTCTTGTTCTAAGTATCGGAATTCCCTGTTGATTAAGAAGAAGCTTCAGAGCCAGGTGTGGTGATTTAGCCTTTAATCCTGGCACTTGGAAGGTCGGCCAGGCAGATAGATCTCTGAGTTTAAAGCCAGCCTTCTCTACATAATAAGTCCCAGGCCTTACTGGGCTATGTGGTGAGACCCTGTCTCAAGTGGGTGGGCTTTGCTGATTTATCACTCTCATTCTAGAATTTCTCAACATATTATAAAAGCTTTGCTTTAATCCGTTTGTTTTTAATACCCTAAGAAGAATTAAACTTATCCATTTCAATCCCAGGCACATTTGCTTCCCTGCCTGTAATGTAACCTTTGTCCCAGGGGTTAGGATGAGGAGTGAGGGAATTTATGAGAAGTCACTATCACTTCTGCTTAGGGTGGTTTAAAATTTCCTCCTGCTTTGTGATTGAGTACTGTGTTGAGTAAATGTATTTACTTCAGCCAAATGTAGCTTTTTTATTCCCATTAGTGGATCTGGGATAATCGTAATCCCTGTTTCTCAGGCTTTGGGACTTTGTGCCCTGATCAGCATGGCCACGTGCACATTTTATTTTAGGGAAATTGAAGAGTGCTCTATGCAGGTCTTCCATCCCATTCGTAGAAGCAAAGACTAGAAAGGGCTGCATTCTGAAAGTATGTTTCCTGTAGAGTAGAGCTGAGCATACAGCTAAACATGGAAATGAGCTGTGTTGTGGGCGATTGAACACTAAATTCCATAGTTTCTCAACACAGAGTTTCTGTGCACAGGTGTTTCCATAATCGTGATGTATTGAGGAAATTCAGTGTTCAGTGGTCCTCAAGCCCACACGTCCACCTGTGGGGTAGAATGGCTACTGAACTGTGGTATGAAGCACACGGAACAACAGCAGAGCAGTTCTCTCGTGGGGGCGGTGTCTCACACCGTGTGCATACCTGTGCGGCATATTGAGTTCTGGGGGTGAAATTTCACTTTTTCTTTAGAAAAAAACTGAAAAGGTGTTCCTACTGTGCTTGTTCTTGCCCATATGTTTTCTGTAGTGAATAAATAGCTGATTATCTGAGTAGTTAGGGTCCTGCTAACCACCTACTCTCTCTGCTCTTATTAGAAGCATCTCACCTAATGTCAGAGAGGTGTGCCATAAATACAGAAATGTGATGGACTGTTTGTGCCTCCCCAGAACCCCCAGAGAAGCTGCAACCCTCTCTGTAGTGGTATTTGGAAGGAGCCTTTTAGAGGTTATTAGGTTTAGGTAAAGCTGTAAAGGTACCTTTAGAGCAGTGGTTCTCAGCCTTCCTGATGCTGCAGCTGTTTAATGCAGTTCCTCATGTTGTGCTGACCCCAAGCATAAGATTATTTCATTGCTACTTCATAGCTGTAATTTTGCTACTTTTATGAATCATAATGTAAATATCTGATATGCAGGATATCTGATAGGTGATCCCTTTGAAAGGGTCGTTTGGTACCAAAGGGATCACGGTCCACAGATTGAGAACCATTGCTTTGGAGGGACTTAGTGCCCTTGTAAGCAGCTGTGCCAGAGATTGCTTCCTCATGTTTATATTGTGTGAGATGCACGTACCCTGCATGAGGTGGCTGTCTCCCAACCAGGAAGAAGGCTTCTTCGGGACCCAAATGCTACCACTCTGTGCTGATTTGAGATAATAACTGGGGTTGACCAGTGCAGTGTCTCAGTTTACATGGGTCTGTCCTGGATGCTCCCCTGCAGGAGTCAGGTTTCAGCCTTAAAGTACAGTCTAAAGCCTCAGCGTGCTGCAAGGATTGTGTGATTTTGGTGTAAGTCCTAAGGTTGTTGTGGAATCCAGAAGGCTGGTGGTCACAGGCGCCAAGTAGTAAAGGGGAGAGCGATAGGACAGAGAAGAGCTGTTCCTGAGTTCAGGCCAGCCTCGCTTTGAGCCCGTGGGACTCTGGGCAGTGTGTGTCCTGTGCTTCTTTATTTTCTGCCTGTGAAAGGTGATAAACCCATGCTTCACCTCCAGACTCGTGAGTTTTGAGGATTAAAAGGTTCATTTCCGCTTGTGCTTCACTGTGTCAAGAGACTTGTGGCCATAGTGCCGTTTGTCTCACACGGCCCCATCATTGTTCACGTTAGGCAAGTGTATTTCTCAAAAATATTTTCCTGTCATCAAATTTTAGACATAAAATATTGTTTGTGGTTTCATCTATTGCAAACTTTCTTTGTTGCTTGTGTAAACTGACAAAAAGATGATAGTTTGTATTTATTTCTTACCAAACTCAGATGAAGTGTCTGTCTGCCTCTCATCTTAGTCTCCGTGCAAAGCAAAGATTGTCCTCAGAGTCTGTGAGCACTGTGTTTGGAGCTCCAGGTAGAAGGTCTGTACACGGTATTATTGTGTAAGTCTGGTTTCCCACCTCATGGCGTCCTTCCTACAGTGTACCAGGGGTACGTTGACTATACCTCTTCCAAAGTAACACATTATTTGTGGTTTTGCCTTCAAGAAACATTCAGTGTCATATGTGTGTCTTCTGAAGTGAGTGGAGCAAATTGAAGCTATATTGATTTTTTTGTTAGTTTGTTTTCATTGGCCACTGGCTTTGGAATGGTTGAGTACAGAGGTCCTATTTTCACATTCTACAGTTAAGATATTCAAACTCGCTGTTTTTGTTTTCATTTTTAAAACTTAGATTGTACAAAGCGAGTCATCATTGGTTGGAAGTGATGGGATTTTTGTGTATGCCCTTAGCTCTTACATGTGTATCTGTACCTTTAAGTTTGGAAGCCTACATTAACACATGATTATCAGCAAAAGCCGTGGGATTCACATCATTGCATTTATCATGTGCATGTTCCACTGCAGGAAACAATCTTCTGGGCTCTGACAGGTCATATCTTTTTTGATGTGGTTATTCCTTAATGCCATACGATATTGACCATCTTTTCATTTGGTTGTTTGACATCTTTACTCTAAAAAATGATTTTCACAATTTAATACATGTATAATATACTTTGATCATATTTCCCTTTACACCCCCCCCCACACATAACTGAACCCTTTCTTTTTCCCAAAGTGCTGCATGCACTTTTGTGTGTTTTGTTGTGTGCCTACTGCATTTCATCAGGTCTGCTGCATGAACATGAGTATGAGATTATTTACTTGAATAAAGGCAAATTACCAGAGGCTACACCACCAAGGAATTTGACTGTCTGTACCTGACATATAACGGCCTGTATTTTCTCAGAGGGACGTGGAGACCCATGAGCCCATCTCCATGATGCAATGTCAATGGTCTTTTGCAGGTACCTTCACGACATGTCATAGAAGACAGCTCTTCATGTCGTTCCTTCTCATCCTTTGACTCTTGCATTCTTTACTCCCTTGATTTGTGGATGGTCTCTGGAGGGGGTTGATGTGTGTGTGTGTGTGTGTGTGTGTGTGTGTGAGAGAGAGAGAGAGAGAGAGAGAGAGACAGACAGACAGACAGACACACACACACACACAAAGATGTGGGAAAGGATGGGGCTTGCTAGGCCTTTAACTATACTAAAGACTGGGCTACTTGTCTTCTTGTTGTCAAGGTTGAACAATTCTTGGCATAGTTTGAGTCAGGGTCCTCCCTATCTGAGGCTTGTCTTCTAATTCTCTTGACTTCATCTTAGTGAAGCAGAGGTTTTTAGTTAAGTCTAGTTTTTTTCTTGAGCCCTGGGTCCATTATTGAAAGAGGGAATAACGCAAGGGACCCTGTTTCTGCTCTCTTTCTTTCTTGAAGTCTTGTTTCTGCTTCTTGCTTGTAGTTTATAGCGTGTAGGTCTACTCTGTAGACCTCAGTAAAATTCCTAATGAGTACTGAGAATACTTCAAAGTGCAAAAAATAGAGCTTTTGGGCTCTTTTCCCACAAATCATTTCTTTGGTTTTGTATCTAAAAGTTGCCATACCTAAGTACCTAAGTTGATCTGTGTTTTCTTTTATGTTAACCTCTAGCAGCTTATAGATTGTGTTTTACGTTCTGGTCCGTAGTCCATTATCAAGTTAATTTTTGTGGAGTTTTAGGCCTTTGTTCACATTCATTTAATTTTCATATGATGATACCCAGTTTTGGAAAAGACTTTTTTCCTTGCATTATTGTAAGTTTTGTGACAGTGGCGCTGTGTCCCTCTGAGTGTGTTTGTGGGCCTCCTGTTCTGCTCCATGGATCTGTCCGCACCACCTGTCTTGGATTCTCCAGTTAGGTAGGCAAGAAGTTAGACTCACCATTTTAAGTTACAGAAAAATTTAAACACATAAATCCATGTGCAAGAATCTATTTAGTCTCCCGTGTGCATCGTCCAGCTCCCCAGTTCCTCTGCTCATGGAGTTTTTGGTCCTGTTTTATCCTCCACAGTTCCTATGTAATTCTCCATCATAGCATTACATCTGCGTCTCCTCTGTGTTTAAAATACTTTATATAAGCCACAAAGCTTTCCTTAATCCAAATTGGTTCCCATTTTTCAAATGAGATGAGAAGATTTAAAATAAATTTCTCTGAGGGTTTCTTACCCTCTCCCTCCCTTGCTTCCTGTATGGTCCCTTCCTCCTTTTCTGTTGCTGTGAAGAAGCACCAAGGCAGCTTGTAAAAGGAAGCATTAATTGAGGGTTTGCTTGCAGGATGAGTCCATAACCATTATGCCGGGGAGCAAGGCAGCAGGCAGACCCGGCACTGGAGCAGTAACTGAGAGTTTACATCAGATCCACAGGCATGAGGCAGAGAGAGGCACACTGAATGGTGTGGGTTTATGAAATGTGACTTGTAAGAAGGCCGTGTCTCCTAATCCTTCCCAGAACAATTACACCAACTAAGGACCTAACTTCAAATGTATGAGACTGTGGGGCCATTCTCGTTCAGATCACAGTTGGATAAAAGTTAAGCTCTTTCAGCAGAAACACGTGTAGTATATTGATTGAATCTTTTAAATATTTTTGCTTGAATACACATGTGTGTGCAAGTGTACTCTCTCATGGGGTACATGTGGAGGCAAGAATTTGATGTTAGAATGTTTATTTTTTTCACTAATTACCTTTTCAGTTATACATCTAGTTAGGGTTTCTGTTGCTATGAAGAGACACCATGATCACGGTGACTCTTATAAAGGAAAACATTAATTGTGGTGGCTCACAGTTTCAGAGGTTTAGTCCATTATCATCATGGTGGTCCATAGCAGCATGCAGTCAGACATGGTGTTTGAGAAGGAGCTGAGGCTGAGAGTTCTACATCTTGATCCACAGGCAATAGGAAGTGAACTGTGACATTGAGCATAGCTTGAGCATATGGACTCAAAGGACTCACCCCCGCAGTGGCACTCTTCCTCCATCAAGGCCTAACTGTGCCGCCATTTCCTTTGCTGGCTATTTGGCTATTTTCTTTCAAACTACCACATTATAAAAATTTATTTTTTATGTGTATGAGCGTTTCACCTGTGTGGTGTGTGTGTGTGTGTACGTATGTACACTATACTTGTACAATGCCATCAGGGGCCAGAAGAGGAATTGGACCTCTTGGAAATAGAGCTAGAGACAGTTGTGAACTACCATTTGGATGTTGGGAAGCAAACCTGGTTCCCCTTTAAGAGCAGTTTGTGCTCTTAATATCTGGGCCATCCCTAGAGTCCCACCATAGCCTTTTTAAAGGCAGAATCTTTCCCTGTGCCTGACATGTGCTGTTGTGGCTGAACAAGTGGTCTAGCGAGCCCTGGATCTCTTGTCTGTTCCGCCAGTGCTGGTGTTGCCAATGTGCTTTACCACATCCAGCCTCTGTGGGCTGTGGGGATCCACACTCAGGCCCACAAGGTTGAGCCATAAGTGTTTACCTATTGAGCCATTTCTGTAGCCCAATAATTGAATGTGTGTTGAAGGTCTTTGGGGTGAGCACCTATAAACTGTGCATTTCTTTCCTTGTCTCTTGACCCTGAAACATATAACTTAGTTTCTTTTTCTTTGTTACCCTTTTATCTATAGACCGAGAAACCAGCATACAAAGAGGACTACACTAATATGCACAGTGTACTCTGATACAGGTTTCGTGTGTGGGGTAATACTGAGGGGTTTCCATCACAGCTCTCTTAGGAGTATGGGAGAAGCCTTTCTGCTTAGTGCTCAATTAACAGATGCATACACTGGAGCTGATTTCACTCTTCAGCTCACAAGTGTATTCCATATTGTAGAGGAAGCTCTGGAAATCAAGCAGTTCTACTAAAAATAGAACATTTATGACACGGTGCCTTTCAGTATGAGTAGAGGTGTGTTAGAATTGGTTTATTTTTTATCTTTATAAAAATAGTAATATCCTAAGTAGAACATTTGGCAATTTCCTTTTTTCTTTTTTCTTTTTTTTAAGAAATAGAAGATTATGCTTTATTTATTTATTTGCTTTATTTTATTTCTTTGTGAAAGTTTGATATACCTGTTCACCTAAATGCTTTTAATGATAGGAAATGACATTTTTTAAAAATTTTTTTAATTAATTAATTTATTTAATTATTAAAGATTTCTGCCTCTTCCCCGCCACCACCTCCCATTCCCTCCCCCTCCCCCAATCAAGTCTTCCTCCCTCCTCAGCCCAAAGAGCAAGCAGGTTTCTCTGCCCTGTGGGAGGTCCAAGGACCACCCACCTCCATCCAGGTCTATTAAGGTGAGCATCCAAACTACCTGGGCTCCCACAAAGCCATTACGTGCAATATGGCAATTTCTTTTTATAAAGTTCATTTCAAGGTCTTTCAAACTCATTTGTTTTTACTCGTAAGCAGACAGACCACTTATCTTTCTTAATATAGCTTGTTTCCCTTGCTTGTTTAAGTAGCTTTTCTGCTCCTGGATATGGAAAAGTAAGATTCATTCCACTCACACAACTTTTAACAAAGAACGACTGTCTTTCAACTATTCAGTGATGTCAGAGGTGTGACAACTTTGAACCTCCACTTACTTAGTTAAGTATGTTATTTGTTATCTTTAAGATAGCACGAATCTTTCCCCATTTGATGGGTCAGCAGTGTCACAGAGTATTGTCAGTCAAGTTGAATTTTTCTTAAAGATTGACAAATTTAATTAACTCTGTAATTGATTGCCAAAATTATTGCCCTTATATAACAGTGACATAAAGATTAAATCTGACGTTTCTATAAAAATTGTTTTACGCCTTAATTTCTTAAGCACAGGAACTGTATTTATTTTATGGTCTGCCCAGTGCAGGCTGCTGTAGCAGATGCATGCTACACTGGGTACTGTCCACAAGAAGCACTTGCTCTTCAGAGCTCTGCATACAGAGTCTCTGCTTCTCAGTGCTGATTTGTGCTGGAGACTGAGCCCTTGGATAAGCTTCACTAAGTGAACTTAATCTCCATAGAAGTTTTATAATACACATCTTCTGTCAAGCGTTACAGCAAACAGTGACAACAGGGAAAGGTTGGTAATGCCGCAGCACTGACATTGGCCCTGTCTCCGTACACCCGTGCTGGCCCCGACTCCGTACACCCGTGCTGGCCCCGTCTCCGTACACCCGTGCTGGCCCTGTCTCCATACACCCGTGCTGGCCATATGTATTTGACATCCAGTTTGTTTGTGCCACTGTTCTCTAGTTAAAAATCTCAAAAGACACATCCACAGCCAATTCCAGTTTAAACCTGTTGTTGGACCTTGGTTCCTGCCTGGTCATAGTCACATACTGAGCTTTGTGACATTGACCTTTTCATTTCTTTCGGCCCCTCTTCCACAGTTTGGATTCCATAGAGAGCAGTAGTTGGTACAGATACATGCAGCCAGGTGTAAATCTGTAACCGTAGTTCTTAGGACCTGAAGCTGGACTGCCAGATTTTGGTCAGTCTGAGATACATAGGAAGTCTCTGTTGCTGAAAGAAGACTATCAAAGAAAGAACCAAACTGAAATTTTGTAAAAACATATAATAGGATTTTTGAGGTAAATATGTCTTTAATATGTGGTGTCAGTTGTTCCATCTACAGGCAGCTGTTTTCTTTCTTTTTAAAATCTTATTGTCCCTTATTAAAACTTTAAAGTAGAGATATTTAACTTTTTGACTTCTCTGGGCCACATATAAATGTTATTTCAAGTTCTCCCTTCTATTTTAGGAAATTGTAAGAATTAATAAGTAAGAGTTTCTAGAAAAAATTTAAATAGCTCTATAACATCTTTGATTCTTGTGTGGGAAAATAGTAATGAAAAATTACTCCTTTGAAGTTTTTTTAACTAAGATTATTACCTCAATCCTAAATGTTTTTTAAGTAAAAATTGTATTAAAATATGTTTTTTATTAAAGTAATATAATCAAACTCTAATAAAATATATTAATAATGAAGAAGAAACAGAACAAATAATTGCTTATTAAAAGAAATATTTATGAGCATTTTAGGATTTTATTGCCAGCTGTAGTTTTCTGTAGTTACAGTTTAAAAAAGCATTTTTATTATGTGTTATTTTCAGGTAGAGTTTAAATATGTTTGATTAATTTTGATTTAAGGTTTTAAGCGAGTGCTTATAGTCCAGCCATAGACTGGTGCTTCACCCTTGATTATTTGCATATATGGATACTGGGGACTGAACTCAGGCCCTTAGCTTACAAGACAGGCACTCTGTGGACTGAGCTTCTCTCCAGCCTAGTACTGCAGATGTTTCCAAAGGAATAGTTTCTTTGGCTGTGTAATGTCTTGGCTGTTCACAGTCTCACCTAATCTTGGGGTTGGATTTGTTTTCTTCACAGGACGATGGTCTAGAAGACAATGAAAAGAATTTCTATGACTCTGAGGATGAAGAGAAGGAAAAGAGTGACAAGAAGAGGCCATATACTATGGATCCAGACCATAGGCTCTTGATTCGAAACACAAAGCCTTTGCTTCAGAGCAGGAATGCAGCGGTATGTTGAAACTAGGAAAGACCTGTTTTTCAGATGTAAAGACCAAACATTGATTGAATGTATGTACAGTCAGTACTGAGCATGTGACTGGAGCGTTCATACAACAGACACGTGTGATGGGTAGCTAGAAATGTGTGGGATTGAAGCTTTGAGACCCGAATCTGTATTGTAAATGGTTTTTAGCCTTCATTGTTTTGAAACATGTAAAGCCAGATTTGTTTAAATTAAGAAAATAATGAGTTATTTTCTTCATTTAGTAAATCTTCAAATATAAGGAACTTTACTTACTACTTTTTTCTGTACTCCTTTGAGAATTTAGCCTTTAGAAGTTTGTATACTTAGCAATTAGCAGAAGTTTCTATGGTACTACTAGTAATGTGATTCCAAGTCATCATTCAAAAGCTCAATTATAGTAAGGCATGAATTCACTGATCAGCTAAACGCATTCTTGTGCTTAGTGTGCCTCATCATAGTAAGGCCTGAAGTCATTAATACGGTCAAACGCATGCTTGTGTGTAGTGTGCCTCGTCATAGTAAGGCATGAAGTCATTGATACGGGTCAAACACATGCTTTGTGTAGTGTACCTCCTCATGGTAAGGCATGAATTCACTGATACGGTTAAACACAAGCTTGTGTTCAGTGTGCCTCGTCTCCCTAATAGCTGCTACTCACTGAAAGTATCATTAACTCACTGTTAGCTTCATTTTGTCTTGGGAGTTGGTTTTATGATTTAGACGTTTGCTGACAGTGCCAGGTATTAAATCCTAGGGTACATGGTTGTTTCTGTGCATATGTGGGGTCCCTGCTCATTTGCTAGTGCACCATAGGCTGCCATGGTTCTGAGTGTATTATGTTACCTTCTTGTGTAAGTAAATTTAAATAAAGCTTGACTTTTGAAGAATTATGAAGATTAAAAAACAACAACCTTACTCTTATCAGGTGTAGTTGCTCATTTCTTCAGTCCCAGAATTCAGAAGGTAGAGGCAGGTGGATCTCTGTGAGTTAGAAGCCAACTTGGACTACATAGGGAGTTTCAGACCAGGTGAGACTACATAGTGAGACCCTGTTTCAAAACAAAGAAATATAGCTGGGCAGTGGTGGCACACACCTTTAATCCCAGCACAAGGGAAGCAGATCTCTATGAGCTCAAGGCCAGGCTGGTCTACATAGCAGTTCCAGGACAGCCAAGGCTACATAGAGAAATCATCTCAAAAAACAAACAACAAAAACAAAAGAAAGAAACACAGACTTGTTCTTATGTTTGAAAGTGAATTTTGGGAACTCGTTTCAGAAAGCTTGATGGACCAGGGTAGTATTGGAGGCAGAACCAGAAGCAGAAGACTATGGGATGGTCAAGAGGAGTGTGCAGTATGGGATGCTTTAATTATGAGCAGGTGGAAGGCCTGGGGCTTGAGTTCTTTCAGCCAGTCTGGACTTTGGAGTTGTGAGAGTTTCCCCAGTGGCTTTTTACAACTTGTCCTTCAGATTTCATGTGTAGCATTGAAGAAACTTTAAGCTACTGTTTTTATAGATCATGAGGCAAAGGGAGGTCATTTAGTTCTTTTAGATTTGGGAGTGGCTTGACTAATATATTCAAAAGATGACATACCAAGTGAAAGCTGTGTCTTGACTTAGAGAAAATACAGTTCACATCCTCGCATATGTGGGTGTGGATGTTTTACACGTTAAGAGCACAAGTGAGGAAATGAGATCTTACTGTTCTTGAATTCCCAGGTTCTAGATGAAAGCCATAGTCAACTTACTATTTTTTAAATATTACAAAAACAGTATATTAGGATCCCATGAACTGTTTTTTTAAAGATGATTTTTCTTTTATAAAGAATGTCTTTAGCCGGGCGATGGTGGCGCACGCCTTTAATCCCAGCACTCGGGAGGCAGAGGCAGGTGGATCTCTGTGAGTTCGAGACCAGCCTGGTCTACAGAGCTAGTTTCAGGACAGGCTCCAAAGCCACAGAGAAACCCTGTCTCGAAAAACCAAAAAAAAAAAAAAAAAAAAAAGAATGTCTTTAGCTTAGGCACCTTGGTGTGTGGTGTACTATCAAGGCGTGCCTGAAACTTGCAGTGTACTGTTTTGAACTTGGTGTACTGAACAGAACTAAATTAGTATTCATTTGTCTTCTGAACCATTTTGTTGTTGTGTCTCAGCGTCCACATGCTGAACTAGATACTTTCGGTGGTGAGGAATCTTGACTCTGAACGTAAAGGCACACGAGAGAGAGAGAGAGAGAAATGCGGTACAGGTTTATTTGGAGAACAGTCCATTTCTGGTACCGTGGCTCCAGATGCTCCAAGACTAGCGTTGAAGTTGTGAGTCTTAAAAAGACAGAGTGCTGCAAGCTCCTTGTTGCTACATTTTGATTTGCTTTCCTTTACTTGAGACAACTTGTTGCTGTGTGTCCTGTTCTCCCTCCTCCCCCGACCCAATCTGGCATGGTTTAGAAGTTGCTCCTGCTTCTCTTTAGAATTGTGTGACTAAGCAGCCAGCACTCAGTCATGAACAGCATGAAGGGTTTTTTGTTGTTGTTTGATTTTTATTTTTTGCCCAGGACTATTGTCACTATGGGCAGTTCATTTATGGCATTTCCCCTCTTCCCCCACGATGTGTTAGTTTCCTGTCATACAAATTGCCACAATCTAGGTGTATGAAAAGGACAAGAGTTTTTACATTCCAGACCGCCGGAGACTGAAGTCAGGTATGAATAGGCTGTATCCTCTGGAGGGTCCAGGGAGATGCTGTCTCTTTCCTCGTTGGAAGGTAGTTGCTGGTGATCTTTGCATTTCTTGGCATATAGACAACCACTCACTTTTCTGCTTTCATCTTGTCATTGCATTTTATCGGTATCTTGTGAGGACACATACCTTAGGGCCCTTCTACTCACAGAGGTCCTGTCTGACACCGCTAACCTTCTGCCCTCAAATATAAGCACTTTGTGAAGGTAGGAAGTACTTGGGGAAAGTGACTTCAACCCCCTACAAAGACTTGAACATTTCATTCTACTTCGCAAGAGTTCTAAAGGTGTTTAGAGGGAACACATGTGGAGTGAGGATGCGTTTGGACCCCGTTGCTTAGATGTTCACTGTGCCTCTGTTTCTGTTCTTGCAGGTGGTTATGGCTGTTGCCCAGCTGTACTGGCACATTTCACCCAAGTCAGAGGCTGGCGTTATTTCTAAGTCCCTGGTGCGCCTACTGCGTAGCAATAGGTAGGTTGTGATTTTGCATGTGCTTTTTTTCTTTGTATTCTCTCAGAAGTAGTGTTGAGGCAAATGTAGTCTGTCTCCTCAGCCTGGGATATATAGTTGACCTATAAATAAATAAGGTCTCACACTTAATGGGTTATTATAAAAGGATCTCAGGCCGGGCGGTGGTGGCGCACGCCTTTAATCCCAGCACTCGGGAGGCTGAGGCAGGTGAATCTCTGTGAGTTCGAGACCAGCCTGGTCTACAAGAGCTAGTTCCAGGACAGGCTCCAAAGCCACAGAGAAACCCTGTCTCGAAAAACCAAAAAAAAAAAAAAATAAATAAAATAAAAATAAAATAAAAAAAATAAAAAAATAAAAGGATCTCAGTCTTAGTGAAGAAAAATGGAAGTTTCTAGCTTCAGGTGCAGAGATATTAAAGTATGTTGCAACATAGAGCATGTATTTTGCTTTGCTAAGTTTACCAGTCTTGCTGTTTGGAAATTTTATTTATTCTGGAATCACTAAAAACTGTCCTTAAGTGTGCTCAGCTTGCTTTGCTCAGTGCGTTAGCTCTGACCTTAGAGCACTGATTCTCACCTTCCTAACGTATCGACCCTTTAATATAGTCCTCATGCTGTGCTGACCCCCAACCATAAAACTTTTCCTTGCTACTTCATCTTACTACTGTTATGAATCACAATGTAATTATCTGTGTTTTCCAGTGGGTCCTAGGTGACGCCTTTGAAAGGGTCATTTGGTCCCCACAGGGGTCATGACCCACACTTTGAAAACCGTTGCTTTAGAATAATAGCAGAGACTATGTCATGTTGCTTGGCAGAACCCTACTTCATATAAAATTGGAATGTTCAATCACTAGTTTCTTCAGTTTTAAAAAGAGCTATTGCCGGGCCGTGGTGGCGCATGCCTTTAATCCCAGTACTCGGGAGGCAGAGGCAGGCGGATCTCTGGGAGTTCGAGGCCAGCCTGGGCTACAAAGGGAGTTCCAGGACAGGCTCCAAAGCTACAGAGAAACCCTGTCTCGAAAAATCAAAAAAAAAAAAAAAAAAAAAAGAGCTATTTATTTTTTGTTTTGATTTTGTGTGTATACATGTGTGAACAGTGGTGTATGCATGTGTGTTAGTAGGACTGTGTGTGTGTGTGTTTTATGTGCTGCACATGTGTGTCTCTGGAGCATATGGATACTAGAGGGTGATGTCTGGTATTCTGCTCTGACCTTATGCTGGATTCCCTTGAGACAAGTCTCTTACTGAGCAGGTAGACGGGTGGCTCTCAGGGTCTCCTGTCTTAACCCTCACAGTGCTGGAGCACAGGCTTACAGGTGTCACTCCCAGCTTTACATGGGTTCTGGGGATTTGAACTGTCTTTGTGTTTGCATAGCAAGCCGTCCTATCTGCTAAATCATCTCCTTAACCCCCAAGACTAGCTACTAGAAAATAACTACCCCCTTTAAAGAACCCTGTGCTCTTTAGTTTCCTGTATGAATAGATAGAACATGCCATCTTCACAGTTTCCCTCTGTATAATTCAATAGTTCAGATAAGCAATTTCAAACAAACGGAAAACTTAAAAAGATGAGTTCTTTCATTAGAGCTTTAAAGTCAGCATTAGTGTTTTATTATGTTTAAAAACATCATTCATTGTTCCGTTGGTCAGGGTTGCCCAGACACTTTGCACTGCTAGCTGCTTGGTTGATGTCATTGTTTCCTACCCTCCATTGCACTCCTGCACTGGCTGGGAAGGGAACATGTATGCTGACTGCGCCCCTCGCGCCCTTGCTCGCTCCTGCTATTTGAGAAACAAGTCAGAAGCAGTTTCATTCCACGCTCATCTTCACTTTATCTCCAGCCACTTTTTGTTACCAGCTCGGTGATACTTGTTTGCAATGGATAGTTAGTTCAAATGGTGCTAGAAAGATCTGGAATGGTTCTTTGATAGACGGGCTTTACCAGATTAATGTGAATTTAATAGTAGATTCTGTCCTTTATTAGATATGAAGCCTTAGGAATAGCATAATGTGACTTTTTAAAACCAGGCCTTTCTTTTGATCTGTGACTGGCTGTTGGCACTGTGAGCTCCTGATAAGAATGTGGGTGAGCACTCTGATTGCATTTCCTCCACTCATTTTCCTTCATGTGTGCAAAGCAGCAATACTGGCCTCATATTTCAGAGGGTACAGTATCATAAAGTGAGCTCTGCCTCCATCTCATGACATACCTACCGCACAGAATGTTAGTATTCTCGAGTACAAGTGCACTGGAAAGAACATATGAATGCCTCAGTTACTAAACATGTAGAGTCTTGTAGTTAAAAATTTTGTTGCCTCTGAGTTTTCTTACAGATTCTTTTTAATGTATTGTTTTCATAAGATGTTTCATTGGATATGACTACTGAAATGTCTTTTTACTTTTAGAGAGGTGCAGTATATTGTCTTACAAAATATTGCAACTATGTCAATTCAGAGAAAGGTATGTATATTGTGAGCATTTAATTCAAAGAAGCACATCAGTGTGATAAATGTATTTACCCATTTCTTTCTTTTCTTTTTTTTTTTGACCTAGGGTATGTTTGAACCTTACCTGAAGAGTTTCTATGTCAGGTCCACTGATCCAACTATGATCAAGACACTGAAGGTCCGTATGCTTCATACAGCTTCTTTAGCTGCTGTGTACTTTGAAGAGATACTACAGTAGCCTCTGGCTTCTGTAAACTATGCTCTGTTGTGTGAATGAGTGTGTTCAAGTGTGTATGTGTGTGTGTGTGCGCACGCGCAGAAGTCAGAGAACAACCTTGGGTATTGTTCTCAGGTGCCAAATTATTTTATTGTATTTTATTTTGAGACAAGTTCTCTCAGTGGTCTGGAACTCCCCAAGTAGGCAAGGAAGGAGTCCTGCCTCTGTCCCCCAGCTCTAAGGGCACAGTGCACGCTGATCCAGCCTATGTTCCCAGCTCTAAAGGCACAGTGCATGCAAATAAGGATCAGTTCAGGTCTCTGTGTTTGTATTTTGCAAACTTAGCTATTTCTCCAGCTCTGTAAATTGTTGTCTTCTTTTAAAAGACACACTTGAAAATTGTTATTCTTTGCCTATATTATTATTATTATTATTATTATTGTTATTATTATTATTATTATTATTTTTGGTTTTTCGAGACAGGGTTTCTCTGTGGCTTTGGAGCCTGTCCTGGAACTAGCTCTGTAGACCAGGCTGGTCTCGAACTCACAGAGATCCGCCTGCCTCTGCCTCCCGAGTGCTGGGATTAAAGGCGTGCGCCACCACCGCCCGGCTTCTTTGCCTATATTATTATGGGCTAGTTATTGTACTGATTTCAGATGTGTGGTTGCCATATCTCAGATAACTTAGCATGCTGAGGGATACAGGTATGTACATAGATAAATGTAGTGCTTTGTGCTTCAGACAGACAGTGGAGATTTGAATTAAGTCCTATACTAAGTAAAAAGGTGGAGCTGAGTCTGTGGAAGATTTGTTAAAAAAAAAAGTGACATTTGGAAGTATTTAAAATAACTTTTGTGAATGTTTTTATGGTTGGTATGATGTGTGGGTGCTTTGAAAGGCTGGGCGTAGACTAACAGATGATGAAGGCCTGTGGTGTAGAGTTCATTGTGATGGTAAGATGGTAGGGCCCTAGGCAGGGCATGGGGACATTTCTGCACACTGTGTGCTATGTCAGAGACATTAAAGACTAATGAAGAAAAAATAGACATTCTTTTAAATATTGGGACAGTGTTATTTTCATTAAAAATGGGTTTACTCACAAGAAAATTGGTGAAACACAAACAATATGATATTTTCAACATCAATAACAGACTCCTGCTTTGTAATTATAAAACATTTCAAGTAATAAATGTGAGCTGAAAGACTGGATATTTTTACAGCAAAGGGAGTAACAAAATGCTTTATTTGATATTAAGTTGGATGATCTTTGTATTTACATACTGTTGAGGTAGTTATTAAAACATAAGCATATAGAACAGTTGTGTGGAAACAAAATCTTCATATTAATTTCTTGATTGTTCTGATTTTGTCTCATTCTACCAAGCCTGTCTTTATTTATAGGCAGCAGTATTTAGGAGTGATTTTGTATCAGCTTGGTAACTCTATCAAACTCTGTCTTATGCGTTTTAGTGAAAAACAGTTCTGTGTAATTCACATATAGATTTAAAAAGTGGGTTTGAAGCTATTTTTTAAAAGTTGTATGTGGCGGCGCAAATGAATAAATGTAGACAGATTATATAGATATCTATATCCCTACAGTTGTATTAACAAAGACTCATATGTTTCAGTGGTAGGTTGTTTGATTAGCATGCTCAGAGACCTAGGTTAGTTCCCAGTGCTACTAAAAATGTTTTTACATTTTAAAAATACTTTTAAATAACTACCTCATGTGTTATTGCTGACTCGTAATGCCAGACTTAAGAGGAAGAGACAGTAACATTAGGTCATTAGTTACATAGTAAGTTTGAAGATTGCCTGGGATACATGAGACTTTGTCTCTCCCCTGCACTAAAAAATTGTCTCAATTTTCTTATTAAAATAAAATGACTAGTCAAGCTATATTCTTAGAGAACAGATTTCCAACAGATAAAGCAAGTTAAGTGATAAAATAAGTTTACACAGAATATGTAAATTTTTTCTAAAGGCTGTGCCTTTTAATTGAATTGTTTATGTCATTGACTTTTAATGTAAAACTTGATATGAATGTTCTGGTGGACATGTTGGGCTGTGTTTTTCTGTTGGTCTCATGTTTATGCCACCTTCAGAATAATTAATCTTTTTATGGGTAAAGTATATTTCTAACAACCTCAGTGGAGACAGACTTTTAATTTCGCACTTCATACATTTATAAATTGTCTAAGTGTCTGGGAAGGTGGAATGAGATAGCCAATCAAGAAAATTAATTGGTATCTGGAAAACAGAAGTATTACATGAAGGGCAAATTGTTTCATAACTTTATTAATAAAAAAATGAAAGTTGAGCTAACAAATTGTTTAGGTTAATTAGATATGAATTGTAAAATTAACACAATTAGTGAAGATGGGCATTGTTTTGTTAATTATTTTTTAAGAACTGTATAATTACCTAGTCTCTGTAGACTCGAGGAAACAGACTAAGACCCCCTCAAGGATACAGAGCCTCACATGACAGTAATTTTTAAAAAATCAAGTTTCATATGGATGTTTAGTCTCTGTTAAATTCATCTTTTTATTTGTGTTTTAAAATGTTTACTTTCTCTTTTACTCTATTGTAGCTTGAAATTTTGACAAACTTGGCAAATGAAGCCAACATATCAACTCTTCTTCGGGAATTTCAGGTTTGTATACAATGCTAATTGTAGTTTCTAAAATATGTTCAATTTTAAGTTAAATATGCCTTCTATTCAACCTAGAAATATGCAGCTGCATAAATAAAACAGTTTAGGGAAAGATCAGCAAGTGGGAATTTTTTTGTTTTCGAGAATAAGCATTAACTACAAATGTACGACATAGAATGGTCTTGTTTCCCTTTCTGTTTCCATGGCACTGGGAAGACTGGTTCATCATTGGGTGTAAAATCTTTTGTTTTTGTTAAGGATTCTGTCCATTATGCCACCGTGCTCTAAAATGACTTTCTGTGCCCGTGAGAACACATCATTGTTACCTGGTTCCCCCTTGTAGATTGCCCCTTTAGCTCAAGCTTTATTACTGAGTGTGTGGGGAGTGGTGACTCCGGCGTGCTGTCCTCTGCTAAAGGTGCTTGCTGCTGAGCCCAGGACCCATACTGTGAAGGAGAGAATCTATTTTGATTAGTTTATTTCATTGGCTTTATGTACTTTATGATGAAAGGATGAACTTTAAAGCAGAAATAAGTTAAGTCAGTGTTAAGAGCTTCCCTATACAGCAGCCTTGGAGTTCTTACTAGTTTTCAATATTTAGAATCTAGCGTAATCGGTGGCTGGAGTTCCTTCATAATCCCACCCTGAATTTCTTTTTACCTGTATATGGACACCATGTTTTTTTTTTTTTTTTTTTTTAACTGTATTTCTTTTATACTTTGGTCAAGAGTCATAGGATGTTACTACTTGTCCACAATTATTTTGTTACTGGGTTACTGAACTTCCATGCTGTATATTTTTTTTTCTAGTAAAATTAGTGACAAAATTAGAATGACAGAGAGCTCTCCTCATATGGGCATGCTAAAAAAATTGGGCTTCTCAAGCTCTTCTTAGACTAGAGATCGTTGTTTGGATTTTAATTTTAAATCACTTGTATAGTCGTATTTCATTCTTACTGTTGTTGGTCTTTGCTCATGTCCCCTTTCCCTTGCTGTATAATCTTGTCATATTTCTGCACCTGCCCGGCACCCCCAGAACAGCAGGGAGCATGCCCTTGTGTTCTCTGCAGTAGTCAGTGAGCCTCTTGCAAGAGGTGTTCATCAGCTTACTTACTGTGAGCTGTTGTATAAAAGATCCACTTTTCTTTGAAACTTTTAAATTCATCCTTTTTTCTGTCTATGAATTTTTTTACACTTACTTAAATTTGTTCATAATAACTTTGTGATTGAAATAGGGAGTTTCCTCAACAACTCTAATGCATTCTTTTAAATTATAGCAATGAAATTTATCTATTTGGGAACAGTTTTAAGTCTTCTTTGGTTTTTCCCTTCATGGAACTATAAAGCGTCACTTGTTTCTTCAACATTTAGTCATCTCCTTGAGAGTTTACGCTAAATTCCTATGATATTTGCATCTTTGTTTTTTTTTCTTTGATTTCTCACTTAGATAACTAACTGTTTAATGTATATTTTTCTTAGATACCCATAGAGTCAATTCTGTATTTACATACTTAGAATTTGGGGTTAGGAATCTTTTTTAAAAATAAAAGTCTAGCTTTTAAATTTAGGAAAGTTGTAACCAGAGTCACAAAGTATATAAGGTTGTCAGTTTTGCAAAGGCCTTTTACTTCTTTTAGTTAGACAGAACTCTTTTTAAGTATGTGTTAATACGTGTCTCTACTGTTGTGTTTGAAAGTGATGTGGACTGATTCTGTGAACTAGTACTTGTAGTTTTAGTGAAGCACAGGTCACTATAGCTACTGGTCTGTTGCTGTCACTCTTAAACCATCTCAGTGGCTCTGAACTTTTAGGTGTCTGGAAAGGTGCCCCCTTTTCTCCCTGAACCCGCAGGTACTCCTGGGTAAATGAGATGAAACCATAGAGCATGCTCTCAGCATCTTCTCAATTCAGCTCTTAAGCTAATTACTGTCTTTGGGTGATGCTCCCCCTCTCCATTTGTCACCGGCTGCAGGTGAATGGCACTGGCTTAAAATGTACCTTTGCTATAGAAGGAGCACGTTACATAACAAGAGAAGAATGAAGTGAGCATCACTTGGCTCCTGTTGGGCTTAAGAGAGGACTGTGTATTCTAAATTCTTTCATCTTGACAAAGCTATCAAAATTAGCTTGTATTTACTCGATAATCCCAATGTCGAAACTAATCAAACTGTTTTTAGACCTACGTGAAAAGCCAGGACAAACAGTTTGCAGCAGCCACTATTCAGACGATAGGCAGATGTGCAACCAGCATCGCCGAAGTCGCCGACACGTGCCTCAATGGCCTGGTCTGTTTGCTGTCCAACAGGGATGGTGAGTTCATGGTATCATTTTGTTTGCACTTAATTTAAAGTCGGATGTTCTTAGTAAAGCCTGCAGCTGCAATCTTTTATGTATTACCTTATCTTTTGGAGTTTCTCTATATGTCAGTAGTATAGTCACAAGAAGAAGCAACTTTATTCTTGATTTGCATGTAAATTCATCTCAAAAAACAAATTAGATAATTAACAGTATTTGTTTTGTCCCCATACAGCAATTTATCTTACTCATTCACTAACCACTGCCATGTTCCCTTTCTACGAGTTTTCTGTGACTGTTTCTTACTGGCATGGAAGGCATGCATAATATTGGTTCTCCTGCAGAGGGTGCTAGAAGCAGGCAAATGACTTTATAACCTGAACAGTGGCTGGAACAAAACATGTGAGCAGTGAACCCTCAGCCTTTCAGTCTTTTAGAAATTCACCCAACTTCCCCACTGAAGACAAATTAGACTTAGAAGCCATCATGGAGCACAGCTTCATGTGCGCCCAAATATTACTTAAGTATTCTTAGAAATGGGATAGCAAAATTTATCATCTAAATGTAAACTGCTCGTGTAGAAGTGCCAGTTTTCTCTGTGGCTATGGTTTGTGAATAAGATGAGAAAAACATCTTGTTAGAGAAAAACAAGTTAGCTTCGCACCAAGATTTCTATTATAATTGTACAGTGGATTAAAATGAGTGTTTTTTCAGGGAATGTATAAACTGTACAGTTTTTGAATTTATTGATTTTTATATGAAAAACTAAAACCAAGCAAACAGTAAAACAAAACTTATTCCTGAATAACTCTGATTTGTGTGTGTACACATGCACAAATAATCATATAGTTTTACCTACAAACTTTTAATTGCTAGAACATTTTCCTTTTTTTTTTTTTTTTTTTTTTGGTTTTTCGAGACAGGGTTTCTCTGTGGTTTTGGAGCCTGTCCTGGAACTAGCTCTTGTAGACCAGGCTGGTCTCGAACTCACAGAGATCCGCCTGCCTCTGCCTCCCGAGTGCTGGGATTAAAGGCGTGCGCCACCACCGCCCGGCGAACATTTTCCTATGTAGATATTAAAACTCAAATATATTCCAATAAACTAACAAGAAAAGAAATTTCTGAAAAGTTTCCCTGTGCAGGAACACAAGAAGGATGAGAGACAAGTGCTGCCTGCCCGTGGCGTCTGATTCACTCCATACAGGAGCATTTGCTTCTGTCTCTATGTCACAGTTTCAAGGATGGCTTTATAAACACGTTCTATTTCCTGTGTCTTTGATACTGACTTTCTGGGCATTGCATAACGCTTGCTGGTGGTAGTTGTTTTAAGATATCCTTTATTAAAAAGCTATCAGAAATTAGAACACCAATCTTTTTAAATACAAAGCATAGCACAAGTATCTGCCCATCTTTTCTTGTTCCTTTTTTTTATGATGAGAAATGTTCATATTAATTTTAATGTAATTATTTCTGCAACATACTGTTTAGTTTTTAAAGGTTTGTTTTCTTTGATTTCAAAGAATCTTTTGAAGCAGACTTGACGCTTGCCATAAAATAACCCATTATTGATGTGAAAGATTAATTTGAAAAACGGATTTCTTAAGGTTCTTTAGTATGATAGATTCACATTTCGATTGACTTAGGATAATTTAATTGCCTGTGCTAGTTTATTTTAGGTAACATATTAACAAGATTTGTTTGTCTGAGTAACCTTGTTGGCACCTACTATAAACTAAAAGAATTAGATGGAAGGTTACTTTTCAATTTTGTTTAGTTTTTATAATTCAGTAAGCATTTAGTGAGAATTTGAATCTGTAGAGATATTTAATAAATGTTGAGTAGATTAATAAGATATTCATTTAGCTTATAAGGAAGCAGTAACATAAAATAAATATGTCATAGTTTCCCCTTCTTTTACTTGCTTGCCAGCTGTTTGTGTGTGTGTAGAAGTCGACCGCCTACTTGGGCGTCAGTGCTCTCTTGAGTAACTAAAGCATACCTGTTCTCCAGAGTCCGCACCTGTAACACGAGGGGAGCAGCAGACTGTACTCAGGTGTGCTATGATTACATTTTGGTGAGGACAGGGGGATAGATTGAAGAGGCCCAGAGCACAAATAATGTTTGCTTATAATTATAGAAATATTCTGAGAGTTCAAAAGGCACTTTAGGCACTTAAATTATGGACAGAATCATGGAATTCTACTCTGCTTCCTTATTCATCTTTAAAATGATACATTACAGAACAAAAATGAAATGTAATATTTTTGCAAATTAAAGTCTTAACATTGTGCTTTCCCTGTGGAGTGACGCTGGCGCTGAAGTCTGTGCACATAGGCTTTGTTTCCCTGAGGGGTGAGAAGACAATGGATCCCAAAGTCACCGGATACTGGGAAGTGAGACTCTTACCTTTATGTGGAAACGGGAACTGAGTTAAGGATCGAGAGATAGATTCTTTGAATGGTAGTGTGATCTGGGGCCCTAGGGAAAATCTGATGACTATGGAAGCAGCAGTCAAAGATGTGAATGGACCAAGTGGGGCAGGGCAGCTCTTCAGAGTGAGAAATACAAGAAGTAAACCCTCAGAACCGCAGAGCCAGCTATCACCTTCCAGAAGGACTCATAAGACCATGCTTGCCTCCTGTTCAGGACTATATAGGATAAAATGGCATTGCTTTAAGCTGTGTTTGTAGTAGTCTTTGGCAGCAGTAATTGGAGGGTAATTTAGCTCTAGAAGATAAATGGTGCTGAGTATACATTTCAGCATAGTCAATTCTGTCTCAGCATGGGTATACGATTATATTATTAATGTCTTTTCCTACTTTTAGCAAGTTTTGCAATACATATATTTTTAAATAGTGGATTCTTTAAGACCTTATGTAGTATATTTTCTTTGCATATTATTTTTGCCTTAATATATTTTTTCCTTGTAGACTCTGAAGTGATCTGACAAATTATTTGTATAATTCATATATAATTAACTTGAATTATTTTTGTTTTTTCTTAGCACAGTAGTGGTCTTATATGTAAGTAGCATTTGCTTGTAGTTATAAAATATTCTAAGAGTTCAAAGAGTACTTTAGGTGCTTATCTTGAATTATGGACAAAATCATATAATTCTAATCTGCTTCTTTATTTAAAATGATATGTTACAGGACAAAAATGAAATGTAATATTTTTGTAAACTAAAACCTTAATATTAAATATTAATTACCTAATATTTATTAACTTAGAAAAAGATTTGGCTTGAATTATGTATACTTACTCATGAAAAGTGTAATACATTTCATATATTCATAATATATTTGCAACATATACTTAATGGGTAATCTATTTCAATAAAAAAAATCTAACAGTACAAATTGTGATAGTTTGTATAATATTAAACCTTTGAAGTACATGCCAGGGGATTGTCTAACATCTATGAATCTCTTCTTGAATCAAAATTCTGCATAAAGACAGCATATACTTATTATTTTTGACATTTGTGACACTAATAATAGTTCAGTGAGTACTTGCCTTACAAGCGGGAGGACCTGAGTTCAGATCCCAGCACCCATAAAAACAAGGCAAGGAGACATGCGTCTGTTGCTTAGTGTGGGAAGGCTGAAAGCATCCCTGAGACTTGCTGGCCAGACAATGTTATTGTTGAATCAGTGAGAGACCCTATCAAAAAATGTGGAAAATGATCAAGAAAGGCATCCAGTCTTGGCCTCTGCAAGCATGCATAAATGGATGCATGTGTCTACAGCACAGCTATAAACACAGTCCTACATGAACACATGCATACACACAAAATAGTAGCTCATGTAAGACTTCCTCCATAAGGTCAGATACGCAGATACTATGATGCTGTGTGTTTCTCTGGTGCCACCACAAAGGTGACTAGACTACTGGTTAGCCTCTTTGTGGAAACCCATATCCAAACCCCATCTTGTGAAAACCCATTTCCACCCCAACTTGTGATTTGCTTCTTAGTCACTTATAGGATCATTATATTTGTAAAGTCCTTGAAGGAACAGGCTGTGTGCTTGGAAGAGGTAGTTGGAGGGGATTTGCTGAAGACACTATTCACAAGGGCAGGAATAAGGCCAGTTGCAAGTGAATTGATTATACATATTTACTATGACAATTTTTGTGTCTTTTAGAAATAGTTGTTGCTGAAAGTGTGGTTGTTATAAAGAAACTGTTGCAGATGCAGCCTGCACAACATGGTGAAATTATTAAGCACATGGCCAAACTCCTGGACAGCATCACTGTGAGTATCCCTGGGTCCTGCAAAACCCACTCAGTCTTCTTGTCTTAAATGGCTATCTCAGAGTGTAATGGTTAAGAAAGCTGTGACGTCTGGGTTTAAATTTTGTCTTTAAGATTTGATTCTTGCCAGGTGGTGGTGGTGGTGCACACCTTTAATTCCAGCACTCTTCAAGTAGAAGCAGGCTGATCTCTGTGAGTTCGAGGCCAGCCTGGTCTACAGAGTGAGTTCCAGAACAGCCAGGGCTGTTACACAGAGAAACCCTGTCTCAAAAAATACAACAAACAAAAAAGTTTTGGTTATTTTTAAGAAAGGATTACAGACCTGAAGGAAGAAAGAAAAGAATGAGCTCAACAGTGTTGGGTTGGAATTAGACAGTACAATTTGAGGGACTTAAGTACAAATAGATATTAAATAAGTATATGTGTATGCCTGGATTTATGTGTGAATCTGTGATGTGTATAACAACATGTATTTCTAGTGCTGTCTTTTAAGAAACCCTAGAAGAAATAGTGTCCCTTACCAGGAAGCACATTGCGTGCAGTGATCTTCTCTTATTACTGAGATGTTCTTTTATGCTGTACAGCTTCAGTTTTAAAGTGTATTATTCAGCAGGGTTTGGTATACGCAGGAAGGTGTGCAAATATTTTCATTACCCTTGAGTAAGAATCTCATACTTAAAGACCCAACCTCCTTTCACTCTCTCCCCCTCAGCACCACTAATTTACTTTTTGTTTCTATGTTTTGTTTTTTTTTTTTTTTTTTTGATATTTTGTATAAGCAGATTCATATAGTATGTGACCTTGTTTTGGGCTTCTTTCACTTAGCATATTTTCAAATTTATACTTTTTTTTAAAAAAAACTAGTTTTTACATTTTTGTTTTTTGTTTTTTTTTGTTTTTTTTTTTTTTGGCGTGGGCATACATGTTCAGCATCTGTGTGGAGGTCGGAAGACAGTTTGCGGGTCAGTTTTCTTCTCCCACCAGGTGGGTTCTGGGGTTGAGCCCCAGCCTCAGGCTTGGCAGTGAGTGCTTCTGTTGAGCTCCAGACAGCCCCAGTATAGGTCTTCCATTCCATTCTTTCCTCAAGGAAGCTGGTTTTCTTAGAGAAATGACTAGTTTCAGAGCTAGGATATAAGGTAATAAAATGTGGTGTAAATTTGGACCGTCGTGTTGAGACAAAGGAAGAAATGTGGAACTGTGTTTATAGAATGATAGAGCCATATATAAAGACTACAAGCGATGAATAACAACAGCAGCACAACCAAAGAGCCCAGCTTGAGCAGGAGGAGCTTGCACGGACTGTGAAAGGAGGTTCATCAGTGGATGTGTGGCAGTCTCCTTCTTCCCTGGGATGAATGCATAATGAAGAAAGCACTGAGCGCCGGGCGGTGGTGGCGCACGCCTTTAATCCCAGCACTTGGGAGGCAGAGTCAGGAGGATCTCTGTGAGTTTGAGACCAGCCTGGTCTACAGAGCTAGTTCCAGGACAGGCTCCAAAACCACAGAGAAACCCTGTCTCGAAAAACCAAAAAAAAAAAAAAAAAAAAGAAAGCACTGAGCAAACAGCTAACGAATCTAGAAGGAATGATAGGACTAGAATTACCCTGTCTGATGACATTGAGATACTGATTCACTGGAGGATTCTAAGATACACTGCCAACTCCTTGGGAAAGTGTGTCCCCACAAATTACTTACAAATTTCAAAGGCTGGAATCATGACTTATTGTGATGTCCTGGCCAACAGTATTTTAATCACGTGAGCAAGGAGAACATGTCATCATGTAGGTGTCTTTTGAGATGATACATGAAGCATGATGACTGGAAACATAATTAGGAAGTATAAAACATGCCCATGCTCGGGCTATTTTGTAATGTGACTGGCCCTGCTCCCAGATGTCAGTTACCAAGGAAAACACAGGCAGTGCTTAGTGTTGTGGCATTCACTTTCATCCCAACACTCAGGAGTCATAGGCAGGTGTACCTCTGCGAGTTCAAGGCCAGCCTGATCTACACAATGAGCTTCAGGCCAGACAGGGTTAATTTGGGTGTCCACCATAGAGGATATCTACATTGACTAGGACATGAGATAGGTCCTAGTAAGAACCATGGTTGTGCCAGGCAGTGGTGGTGCACACCTTTAGTTATAGCACTTGGGAGGCAGAGGCAGATAGATCTCTGAGCTTAAGGCCAGAGCCTGGTTTACAAAAAGTTCCAGGACAGCTAGGACTGTTACACAGAGAAACTCTGTCTCGAACCCTCCCTCTACCCCAGAAAAGAACCATGGCTATAATAACTAATGGATGTGCACAGAGAACCCAGTACCCATGTTGGTTGGTTCACAACTTCCTGAACTTCAGCTCCAGGGGTCTGACACCCTGTTCTGACCTTTATGTGTACCTGTGTGTGACATATATAAACACATCTCTCTTACACACACACACAACTAATAATAATAATAATAAATAAAATAAACCTTAAGGAGATCAAAATTGAAGAACATTGATTTGCCCATAGGGCATACAGAAAAGGGAAGTGTTATGGTGCTTGCTGCCGTGATGACCCGAGTTGAATCCCTAAGACCACAGGGTGGAAGGAGAGAACTGTCCTCTGTCCTCTCCACATGTTGGCTATAGCAGCCTCCCCACTCCTCACCTGCCAAGTAAATAAAAGAAAAAATAGTAAGGGAACAAAATGAAACAACATAAGAAGCTAAGAAGAGGAATCAAGATTAAAGGATATTCTGATTTGCAAAATTCCAAAAACATTCAGTTCAATAAAGACACGTTTGATCTGGGCTTCTAACATCACTGAAGCAGAGCCCCCGTTCTGATAAGGCGGAGAGGAAGCCAGCTCTGAAGCATGTGCGAACTTGGACTTCAAGGAGTGGAGCTGATGATGAGGGGTCGCTGTTGATGAGCCATGGAAGGAGAGGAAACTGACCCGCTTGAAAAAGACAGTTGCTTTGCAGAAGGCTAAACATGGTCGGGGAGAAACATGAGAATGTGACGGGGGTGTAGCAGACAGAAGCCTGAGTAAGAGAGATTTCATAAGAACAGCAGGCATGAGGACTTGGAAGCGCTGCGGACTGAAGTCTGCCTGAGAAGCATAGCCCACAATGGTACCTGCTCCTAATTCTGTCCTTTGAAATCTGGAGTGATGTGTAAACTCAGCAATTTCAAGAGAAGCCAACCTGACCCATGAAAGGGCCCCAGTACAGTACTGAACATCTTTGCTGAGGGTTTAAAACACCGGCTAGGGCCACATTTTAGGCAAATATCTCACCGGGAGGAGGGATAATAGAACTGAAAGCCAGACCATCCAATGAGGCATAGTGTATGGGACCAGACAGGAAGGAGCCTGTACCCTCCCTGAAAAGTCTGACTCTCTTGGAAACAGCGAAAGGCAGGAAGACATTGTGTGATGTGGTAGCAGAAGGGACAGAGTTGCATATTCCTCATTGGAGGAAATGATGCCCACTCCACCATGATATGTGGTCTATGATGGGTGAGGGACCGCCCCTTTCCATATCCCTGGCTCCCTTTGGCTCTTCCCAGTGCTCTAATGGGAACTGGAGATTTGGTTCTCACTTAGAGCCCTGGCACTACCACTGATGATCTGTGACACGTGGGCAACGCTTTGCCCTTGCTGTTGCTCCAGTGTCCTTATATTTCCAGTGGAGTTAGTGTTGGGGCTGCAGTGTGCTGCTGTTGTGGACATCTAACTGAGAAGTTAGCTAGTTTTCAAAGACACCGTGACAGATTGTAGGAAGGGACTCCTGGATGTTAGGTGTGCAGATTTTAAAAGGAGAGAATATTGATAGATTTTGTCATATAAAGACTGATTCCATTCGTTATTTAGAGGATAGCATGGTTGAAAATATGAAGATTAATGTTTACATTATTTTGCTTTTTGAGCTCATCCAGATGAGAGAGATAATGGCTGTGGTAGTCGTCTTGTGTGTTCTGGTTGTGATCACATCGTCCTTTGGTGTGCTCTTCATTTGTAATGAGTACGACTTTTGCAGGAAGGTTGCTCCAGAATAGCACACCTGAGGACTGCTGTAGTGGGTTTTGCGTAGTGTTTTCCACAACAGGTGTCATGAAAGAACACTTGGGATGCTATTCTGGACGGACAGCTGAGTAATTCTAAAGTGGCACATTGACCCAGATGCCTCACTGGATGCTGCATCCTGACACTTTAATATAAGTCAGATCTAAGTTTTCATGTATGTCGAGTCCAGATACATACTGTTGGGATCTGATCTGCTGTTAGTTAGTGTGCATTGTGTTGATGTCTCCTGATTCTGCCTTTGACAAATTTAAATAAATAAAATTGATGATTTTGCAGGATTTACTTTAGACTGTTGACCAGTGCAGTGGGCTGTTGTTGAAACACAATAGCTTTAAATTGAACTGCTTACAGAGCGATCTGTAAGATCTTTCTAGATGTCACGATAACCACGGTGGTGGTGAGGAATCATCATTTGTTTTTTGCAGGCAAGTTAATGGGTTAAAATGGCAGTGGCAACTACGTTCTCTTAGAAGGCTTGAAAAGTGCACTTAACCACTTTCTCAGGGCATTTAGAGTAAAGAATCACACACAGCCATTTACAGTCCAGTTTGTCTTTGAGAATATTGAAAAGCAGAGGGTCATAAAAAGAGTATTATCCTATGTTTGAGTGTGTGTGTGCATGTGTGTGTGTTGTATTATTAGTTGAGTTTCAATTAGCTGTTCCAATTTACTATGTGGTTGAATAAACTGGGGAACAAAGGTAACTGTTTTTTTTTATTTGTAGTTTTAGTTGCGAGAGAAAAGGAAGGACTCAATTGGAAGATACTAGTTCTCTAACTCTAGCCAGATGCACAAAACAGTGGCCTTATTAGTTTCTTAAGGCCTTATTGTTTGTTCTTAGTTTTTTTTTTAAGACAGTTTCATGTAGCCCAGACTGGCTGGAATACCTCCTGCTTGCTGCCTGCTGGATGTTAGGACTCTGGGCCTATGTTTCCCTGCCTATCTGTTGAAATTTTAATAAAATAGCATTATCAAAAGTTTGATATATTTTTATTATTTCATATTATAAAGAAGCTTCTACATTTTAAAAATGTGTGCTTGGGAATTTTATTAGCTCAGTTCTGGGAAATTTCAAATGTTATTCCTCTTATTCCATCACCATCTTGAATTTTTCCATTGCTAGTATTGATTTATTAATTTTTAGTTCTTTCAAATATTATAAATGCTTATAGTATTAAAATGCTGTTATTTTAATCACAATATACACATGAGTCCGAAATGTTTTAACACCTTTCTTTTGTGATTGTTTTTTAATGTCAAATAGAATAAGTTTGTTGTCAGAAGAAAGATAATTAAAATTGCACAATAGATTGTGTTATGTTGTAGAACTCTGATTTCTAGAGTTGCAATATAAAGTAAAATATTTAAGAAAAATAAATCTAGCATAACTGAACTCTGAGTTGCCTATATATTCTCATTTAGAAGTGCCTCTCATTATGGAAGGCCACTTGAACTGCTCTATGCTGGAAACTTAATGCACCACTCAATTACTATTCTTTAGCCCAATTTAAAATAATAGATTGGGAGTAAAGTCTTAATGCAGTGTAACCTTTGGAACATTAGAAATAACCTCTTTCTTTCCAGAAATGAGTGTACAGTAAGGGTATTAGTTTTATCACACTGCATGAATAGATTTGACGTAGTCCTTAGGCCCTTTTACATTGCATAAGTAGGCTGATTTCCTTTCTAAGTTCTTTTTAAGCATGAGTTAAAGTTGATGCTGTTACAATGTTAGGAAATGTAGACTTCTTATTTCCAAGCATTCTTAATGACCTCTGATTCTGTTGACTCAGTTTAGATATGTTAATGTTTTATATTATTACAATCATTAGTATGCAACAAATAGTTAAAGAGTTTAGCTTGACCAAATGTAATTTGATTACGTTTTGCTTTCTTCCTTTGAAGTCAAAGTGTGAACATCTGTGTAACTGCAGGAAGCGGTAGAACTTAGAGGCATTGCAGAGGGACTCAGGAAAGGCCTGCCGTTGTTCTAGTTGGGCTACCACTTACGGTAGCCATGAGATTTCTCACTTAGAATAAAAAGCATATTTTCTATGCTAGGTGAAAATGTTCACAGTAACTAATTTACATGCCCTCTCAAATTCCTTTTGGAATAGGGGAGGGTACAAATAAGCAAATAGTAATAAAACTAATTTGCATACTCTAAAATGTTGGTCCTAATGGTTCTGATGGAAGGCTTCCAATTTGTAGCAAGGCAGTGATTTTTAGGAAAACAAATTATATTGAAGTGTACTTTATTTTTAAAATTATAATACTAAAGTGCCCTACAGCCCGCTCCTGCCACAGCAACATGAAACAGTGACAGGAGCAAGCTGGACTCCAGATGGACCTAGATTCTAGACAAGCAGTTCTTAACTTTACTAATTTTTCTCCAGGGCATTTCTTTGAAACCCGTTTTTAAATTTTTATTTATGTAATGTGTAGGGGTGTTTGCTTGCATGTGTGTCTGTGCACCTAATGTGTGCTTGGTGCCTGTGGAGGCCAGAAGTGGACATCGAATCCCCTGGGACTGGAGCTACAGATGGTTGTGAGCTGTCATGTGGGTGCTGGGACTCAAACCCTGTGTAAGAGCAGCCGGTGCGGTTAACCACTTGAGCCAGCTCCAGTCCTGAAATCAGCTCTAATGAGATTTCCTTTGTGTCTGTACTTGATAGTTCAAGCAAACCTTAAAAGTGTCGAGCAGCTCTTAGCTACGTATATCCAGTGAGTGAATAAATGGGGTCCTTACAGTTCTCGGCCTTGTCTGTGCTGATGTTGAGGAGTGTGTGATTATCCTGTTTCTAATCATGCCATCTGCTTCTTATGTTAGGTTCCTGTGGCTAGAGCAAGCATTCTTTGGCTGATTGGGGAGAACTGTGAGCGAGTTCCTAAAATTGCCCCTGATGTTCTGAGGAAAACGGCGAAAAGTTTCACCAATGAAGATGATCTGGTGAAGTTGCAGATTTTAAATCTTGGAGCAAAATTGTATTTAACCAATTCCAAACAGGTAAGACACTGATCCTCTTAATCCTGACAGGTGCTATCTTTACTCTTACCAAGGTCCTAAAGCCTCTCCACAAGTTAGCCCATGCACCTGGTAGTATTGGGCCCTGTTTGTCGTAGGTCTAAGGTGGATGGTGGGAGTGCCCACAAGTCATTCTGATCTAGCGGTGAAGAAAGCAGACTTAAGAGGTGTGGTACAGGCGTTGAGATACAGTCATGATGAGGGAGTTCAGGAGGTGTGGTGTGGAAAAAGAGGTCAGAGAATGTTCATGAAGGACAGATGCTTGAGAAGGGCCTGGAGGATGCCAGTGTACAGTGTACAGAACAAGAGAGGGAGAGAACAGGGCAGAGCCATGAAACTCCTTGTGGAATTTAGGAGATCTGTAGAGATGCATTCATTAAAGTGCCTACAACAATCTGAATTAGTGTTCCCTTAAATTAATAAGTTGACCTCAATCACTAATGTGATGGTTTAAGGACTTGAGTTCTTTTAACACGTTTAGTTCAAAAGGGTGGAGTCCTTCTATATCGCATCTAGTGGCTCATATGTAAGTTGTTTATTATTACTTTGTCATTATGACTATTATGAACATTATCATCATCATTATTATTAAGCCCTTTTTCTTTATAGTGGCAAATAACCAGTATCTGAATGGAGTACTCTCATTTGGAAGTTTTAGAGTGTGTTCAGAGTTTTTTCACTCAGTGAATTTGAAGGCCACTCTGGTTGCCCTCATGTTTTTCTTTGAGCTAAATCTTTTTCGTGACAGTTTTGGAACAGTTTCTGCAGTATATATACTATTGGAGATTTCAGAGTGATTCTCCAGATAATTACAGATGAAAATACAATGTTTTTTGAAAGTATTTACCATTTCATATTTGAAATGATGTAAACATAGATGACGTGTCCTGTGGAATTGTGTCCTATTTCCAGCATCTCTTACTTGTTTAAAAAGGGATGATGGGGAAATGACTGGTGAGAATTAGCACTAACAAATGGTTTTATGCACCACTAATTGGATAGTACTTTTTAGTTATGTGGTTCATAACCCAGTCGACATTAGGTAGAGACTGACGTGATTGCTTTGACTGAAATGTAGAAATACTTTTACATGTATTTATTTTAGCCATTTTAAAACTGAATATGTAAGAGCAGACCAATGCTTCGAGCTGGCTTTACACAAAGTCCTAGTTCTTATCTGTAAACCTGATCTTGGTGACTCACTGCACCTCTCTAGAACTTGCACTGAATTACGGGCTTCTAGAGAATGTCTGCCGGTTTTTATAAGGTATAATACATTGTATTTATCTGTATGCATAAAGAATAGTTGAATAATAAATTTTGCTTCTTCAAAATGTCTATTCTTGCTGCAAGGGAAATGTCCCAGTCAGTAAAGTTCTTGCTATACAAGGCTGAGGACCTGAGTTTTATCTCCAAAGATAAAGATAGAAGTAAAACGACTGGGTGTGGCACTCCTTGCTTGCTACACCAGCACTGGGCTTGCTGTTCCTCCAGCCTAGCCTAATTGGTTCAAGGTCAGTTAGAAACCCCTCAAAAAGGCAAGGTGTGTGATTGCTCTGTGGGGCTAAGTCTTCACCAAGGTTGACAGTCTCTATTTGAACCCTGAGAACCATGTGGTGGGAAGAGAGAACCAGTTCTTGCAAGTTGCTTTCTAACCTCCACATCATTAACATGGCCAACAGGCGCTTTCACTCCCTCTCCCCCTGCCCCCTCTTCCCTTTTCTCTGAATGAATAAACAAACAATACAAATGATACAAAATTTATGGGAACAAGCAGAAATAAAGTACGTGCTTGCCACTACATACATGTATACACACATACATATGCAGAGAAAAAAAAAAGTCTTTTCCTGACCAAAAGAGAGTCAAAATAAGTTTAACATCCTGTTTTAAGTTGGCAAAATAAACTCTAATTAGCATGGCCTTCCTGGAGATAATAGTTACAAGTAAGAAACTAGAAAGAGAACAAAAGCACAGCTTCCTCGCCACTCAGTGAAGAAACAATGCAAGAAGATGCTGCAGCCTGGCAGACCTGGACCTGCGGAGCAGGGCTCAGAGATGGCCACAGGTTTACTGTGTGCCTAATGATAGGCTCCAGCCGGCACTGCACATGGTAACTACGGTAACTGCGCTCTAAAAAGAAAGGAGAGGGCAGCATGCAGTCAACTGCTGGCACGAGCGAACGAAGGAAGCATTCTGGAGTGCTGAGAGTAGAAGAGCCTGTGAGCATGAGTAATCTTCCCTGGCCTGAGTGACTCCTGACACAGACATGTGCATGGTGCATTCAGAGTTGCACCCTAAGAATGAAAGACCTAGCCTGAAATTTGAGGTGCAACCAGGAAGTAGAGTATACACTTTGAAACCTATCATTAGTTGTATGTCAGAACTAACAAAAACCCAGTGCTAATTAAAGAATGTTAATAGTGTTGAGAGTGGGGTCCATAATGTAACATCTATAATTCAGATTTACTTAGGATACGGGAAACCAGTGGAATGCTGTGGTTTAATGGACTTGAAGTTTCAGTGTGGAAACCTGAAAGAGTGTCAGAAGAAAAGGGTCGCTAATGGTTGCACAGCAGTATAATGCCACTGACTTACAACCTTATCTAGTCAATTTCATGTTTATTTAACCTCAATTTAAAAGAGGAGATGATTGGGAAAATATGACCAGTTTTTTTTTTTGTTGTTTTTTGTTTTTTTTTTTTTGGTTTTTCGAGACAGGGTTTCTCTGTGGTTTTGGAGCCTGTCCTGGAACTAGCTCTTGTAGACCAGGCTGGTCTCGAACTCACAGAGATCCGCCTGCCTCTGCCTCCCGAGTGCTGGGATTAAAGGCGTGCACCACCACTGCCCGACCAGTTTTTAAGAAGAAAAAATGTCAATAGAAACGAAAGCTGGATTTGCAGGTAAACGTTTTGCAGCAACTGTTAGAAATTTGGTTAGTGATCTAAGGGAAAGTATATTCCTAATGAGTGAAAAGAAATCTCAGGAGAAATAGAGTATTTTTAAAAATCAAATAGAACTTATAAAACTGGACTGGACATGACACACCTTTAATCCCAGCACTGCAGGGGCAGAGGCAGGCGGATCTCTAGTACTGAAAATAAAACATTTGGAAAACGAGTGTCTTTTCTGTGGGGAGCCAGAACGGCCCAGAACTTTCTCAGAGAATCCTGATGAAAGGACAGGGACTTGAGTTCATTGCTTTGCCTGGGAGTGAACTTGGCAAAACCAGTCCTGGGCTGCAGCCAGTGCCTTGAAAGTTTTCTGTTCTTAGGAACTAGGCTTTTCCTCCTAAAGAGATTTGAGTTATCAGACCCAAGGCCACATGTGCTCAGGCCCTGCTGCTCTTGAGATGCCCCGTGTTCCCCTTGTGTAATGTCTGATTATTCTAACGACTCTGTCTCTCTTCTCCTCTGGAAATGGTAGATAAGATGCTGTCCTCTTAGTTAAATTTGCTTGGCATAGACATAGCTTGTGGAAGACCTTCCAGTACCAAACTTTATTTTCTTCTCTATCGTCTATCTTTTTTATCTTCTGTTCTCCTGGTCCTCTTTCTCTCTTAGGACCCTTTCACTGAAGATTAACCTACTGGTCCAGGGCATTTTCTTTGAGTGGTATATATTTGTGTGTGACTCTTTTTCGGTCTTCAGAACTGAGCCCTTTGGGCAGCTGAGTTCTGCTGGGTTCATTTTTCTGCTTTCACCACTATTTCATGCAAAAGAAATCGTGCACAAAATTCACGTTATGCCCATATTGCTCTGGAATATGTCAGCCAAATTAGAACAAACACGTATTTTTCAAAAGCTTCAAGCATTAGAGCAAAACCGACCGTACCTACTGCAGGGTTGTGACGATGAAATGAGGCCGTCCTGGCCCGTGTGGTCCTTAGCTCATGGTAGCTCCTCTTTTTCACTTAAGCCCAAGTTCACATTCCTAATCAAGTGCTAGATTTTTCTTAGAGGAATTGATATTTTATAATAAAGGAAGCAGTTCCACTACCAATAATCATTTTCTTTTTCTGGAGAAACCTACTTGTTTGGCCCTATTCTGTTAAGAAAAGTGTGGTGTAATCCCTCGTTTGCTAGTTAGTGGAGAACGGTGTTAGTAGGAGTATCCAGTGGACAGCACTGTTGAGTGCTCATAAGGAATTGTGTCACTGCCTGTGGAGAATGCTGAAGGCTTTGTGACCTGTGACTTGCTGATGTCTGGACTCTTTGGGACAAGGTGTGGAGACTCAGCATGGGTTTGGTTAAAATGATTAATAGCAATTCAAGTAAATGAAGGGTGCTTTCTAAGAAACATTTGTAATAATGTCTGATGTTTTAAGTATTGAGATAAGTAATAAGTCAGTATTCTTCCTAGCCCCGTCTTTGTATGGCAAATTGCAAACTCACATAAAAACATAGCAGAAAAATACATATATCTATCTCTCATTAGGACCCAATCACTGTCAGCATTTGCTACACTTCTTTTAAAAGTGATAGCTCTGGAGCTTGAAGCTCCTGTTCACATTTTTCTTCTTCCTTATTGGTGACCATGACTGTACTGTTGCTGTGTTTCATTCAGTCAAGCTTATTGTCATTATGAGTATGCATTAATAAAATCCTATTGCCTGTAGTTCTGAAACGTGTGTTCTACTTTATTATAGTTTTGCAGCCTTTCACGTCATATCCTAGAAATAGTGATATGTATAGATGTGGTTCATTTACTGTTTGAAATTCTGTGAAATACTCAAGTTTCTACTTCTCTGCGCCTTAGAAAGTGAGCACTTTTACTCATTTGGTACATTTTGATTCTCAGTGGGAAACTGGGTGAATTGTACTGATATTTTGGGGATCCCTCCTAAAGTTAGGAACATATTTCCTGATTTAGACCTTTTTAGAAATATCCTTGCCTTGCTCTTTGTTCTCATTTGACAAAAGGATTGGGACTGTGACATTGCTGTGTATGTGTGTGTCTTCCCCCCCCCCCCAACTAAGAAAATTAAGTAAATGTGAACTAGAAAGGAAGTCCTGAACTAGGGCTATAGTTCAGTGGTCTAGCACTTGCCTGGCATACCTGAAACCCTCAGTACTTACTGCTCTGACGAAAAACAAACAGCGAGATCTTATAGAAAACCTTTCAAATTGGCAGGAAAGTTGTTGTTGTTGCATTAAAAAGCTCCTCCAAGTCACAGAAAAGATCC
Organism: Chionomys nivalis; assembly: GCF_950005125.1. Taxonomy (NCBI): domain Eukaryota; kingdom Metazoa; phylum Chordata; class Mammalia; order Rodentia; family Cricetidae; genus Chionomys; species Chionomys nivalis. The sequence continues at coordinate 51,032,100 of NC_080100.1, read as the reverse complement.
TTTGGTCATGAAAGTACAGTAGAAATAAATAGAAATGCTTATAGTTACCTCTAGGGTAGGTTAAGAATCGAATGCAGTTTCCAAATGTATATATCAGTCTCTTGCCTTTAAGAAATGACTGTTGTTGTACTGAATGCTGGACTCCTCATGCCTTTCTGTGTTCCTTGTAGTAACAGCGTCTTAGGCTAGTTTAATGATGATTTTAAATGACCTTTATTATTGCGTGCCGACTGTTACACCACATTCGTGCATCGTATAAGCCATTTTGGACATGAACAGACCATGTGTACTGCGTGGTCCACCGATACTTGGTGATTCAGAAGCTGTGTCTTTGTGTAAGTGTAAGGGCTCCACAGCCATGGAGCTGCCTAATGACACATTTCTCGGGGCATGTCCTTGTCATTAGTGTGTAGTTGTATTAGAAGACCTCAGTTGTTTGAATAAATATTTGCCATTTTATTACTTGTTAGAATATTCCGGTAAGCATATGGTGCTCATCTCTTAGATACTCTAAATAGTAAGTTCCTTAATTTTTGTAATACTTACCCTCAGATTCCTTTTTCCTGTGCCAGTCAGTACGAGGAGCATGTAAATAGTATTTGGATAGCTTAGCCTTCAGCTGGTAACAGTAACAGTTTCTTAAATCTAAGCAGAAAAATTAATCTAAAACCAAAATTTAATAAATTAGACCAGAGCATATTGACTATTTCTGTTAAAGGGTATTTTATCTCATTTTCTTGTTTTATATAATTTTTTATGTAACAGTGTTATTTAGTGTTTTGAACTAGACCCTTTGTGATGTTAAAATGCCTTGGTCATTTATTGAAATGTTCCCTTTCTAAAAGTTGCTCTGGAAAAATCTAATTTATGATGATTATCTCAATGTCCCATCCAGTTAAGATGTGTCCCCAGTTTTAATTTTTAATGAGGCAATGTACTTAATTGTTATGTTACAATAACACACAAGCAGATTTATTCAACTCTGCTTTGAACCTTCGTTTCTGCCATGCTGCTGTTCAGTGATATGCGAGCTAAGTGTAGTGGCCCACACATCTGTAACCCCAGTGTTGGCAGGAGGGCAGGAACTAGATCCCTGGTGTACCTTGTCCAATCAGTTGATGCAATCCATGGCCCCTGGGTTCAGTGAGAGACCCTGTCTCAAAACATAAAGTGGAATGCAATAGAGGAAAACACCCAAGCTGATCTCAGGCCAACACATGCACACACGCACATATGCATGCACACATATACAAACACATACATTCATACAATCTGTATTTAATACAGATATTATGATATATAGAGAATACATTGAAAATACTAGCAGTTTCATAATTTCTAATGATAAATTTTGAAAAATACAAGACTTAAATACTTTCAAAAATACGTTCTTGCCGGGCGATGGTGGCGCACGCCTTTAATCCCAGCACTCGGGAGGCAGAGGTAGGTGGATCTCTGTGAGTTCGAGACCAGCCTGGTCTACAGAGCTAGTTCCAGGATAGGCTCCAAAGCCACAGAGAAACCCTGTCTCGAAAAACCAAAAAAAAAAAAAAACAAACAAAAAAAAAATACGTTCTTCAGAGAAATGCCGGTGCATTACTACTGAAGACAAATAGCAAAGAAATTGATTACTATAGTGTGTGATGAATCATTGCATATAGATATGCTTTTATGTTATGGAAATTTTTATTTTGAAAATACATTTTAATAGAACTGTTTTATAAGTCATAAATACATATTTTTAATTTTCGATATAGTGTCTCTGTCAATATATTTTAAAGGTTTAATTTTGTAAAACTTAGTTTGAGGATTAAGGAATTTATAAGCGGAATGTAGGGCTGCCATTTAAAGAAGTTGCATTAGTAGACTTTTTTGTTGTTGTTGAGTTGCAGATTCTCAGTCTCAATGCTGAGAAGGACTTTAGCATTAACTAGCTATGAATTTTCGCTCTGATTTGGGGACAGGAATGGTTCCGTGAGTTCACAGCTCTCCTGTCCAGGTAGTTACAGTTCAGAGGTGCCACACCCTGTCTAAGCCGATGTTGCATTTCTCCTATGCCAGGTATTGGCTAGTTGCTGTTCTTTAAACAGGTCTCAATTTTTACTTACAGATGAAGCAAAACAGGCAGCAGTTTGTGGTAACTAGAATAAGGAGAGATGTACAAGCGTTTTATAATTCCTCCTTAACAGACCTATGCCATCGCTTTTAAATACCTTGCTTCCAAAAGAAGCCTGCTTCCTCTCCCCGTCAATCATCCCAGCTGGATATTATTTTAAGGGGTGCACCACCCCCGTCGCTGATCTCTGACCTATTGTTCTAGCATTGTCTTTGCATCTCCCTGTTGTGATTGAGTCTATTTTTTTCTATTTCTAGTGTGTGTAAAATGTTCTAATGTAAATGATTTACTGTTCTTTTGTTATTTTTTATTTTGTGAATCCTATTTGGCTTATATTTACAATTGTACACATGTAGCCTTCTAAATTAAAATTGCTTTTTCATTTAAAAACACTGTAGTTTAACATACAAACCTATTTTGTTATATTCCAATTTTGGTTTGATTATTATTAAAATCATCTCAATATATGTTAATGTAGTGCATTCAGAAGTTGACTTAGCAAGCCTGATTATGGTGTAAAAGCTTACGTAAATAAATAAATGACCAATATTACTAGAGGCTATAAGCAGCATGGCGGAAAAATGGAAGAACTCTTTTATCCTGGTTTTTAGAGGGCATCAGCAGCTTGCTTTTATGAAAAAGTAACAGCTAAATGCACTGCAAATAATTTGCAGTAATCCAGTTCAGTGATTCATGTGTCTGCTTTAATGGGTCATAATTCAGGGTAAAGTAACTGAGTGCAGTCAGAGTGCAGACACTGCTTATGCCAGGGACAGTATCTCTTCATAAAGCACACCTCAGGAGAAGCTGTTTGCCAGCCCCTAATACTCTCTGATGTTTTGATGTCCTGCATATTTTTCCGATTAAGTTTTGAGTGCCATGTTTTTAGTTGTATTTCCACATTCATTATTCTCACGTAGACTCTTCAGCGGGTTTGCCATATATGATTATTTTTTTAATGATGCCTTTCTTTCCACTTCAGCAGTTTAATAATCTAGCACATGGCTGCTTCTCGGTGCTCAGCATTCACCTCCCCAGCACGGAAGAGGACATGTGCGTTGGCTTCGGAATCCCATTTGCCATGTTAGAGATGCATATTCCCCGTGGAGCGACATTTGTTTGACATAACCATTCGTTTTTATTACGTCTTTAAATATGTTTATCCAGAGTTATCAATAATCATAAATAACCGTATTTTCAACTTGTTCTGTTTTTTTCGAACAGACAAAATTGCTTACCCAGTACATATTAAATCTCGGCAAGTATGATCAAAACTACGACATCAGAGACCGCACAAGATTTATTAGGCAGCTTATTGTTCCGAATGAGAAGAGTGGAGCTTTAAGTAAATATGCCAAAAAAATCTTCCTAGCCCAGAAGCCTGCACCACTACTCGAGTCTCCCTTTAAAGGTATATCAGACTACACAGCTGTAAAACACGCTATCTACAATTGTGTCCGTGTGATGGGCTTCAAATGTATCTCCTAGAAAATACACGACTTCCATGTCAGTCTGTGAGGACAGTGTGCACACACTGATTCATCTGTTCAAACTTTATTCTTAGGTTTGTTAAACTCTGTATTTCTGTAGACCTTGTTTGCCTAAATACTTTGAGGTCCTCTGGTTTTTATTCTCATTAGACAGATTAGCTGAACAGTAGATAAAATAGCTGTTTTGTTCTTGTAAGACACAGGCTTTATTTCTGTTTTAAATGCTTTCATTTTCAGAGGGTGAAAGTCACCTTATTAGTAAGTTACTAATTAAATATCTGTGTACACTAACGTCAGCATCTCTAGGAGAAATTATTTCATACAAATGTTTTTTTTAATTTAAGTTCAGTTTTCAAGGAAGAAACTTGTGTTCTTCCCCCAGCTTTCTAAAAAGGACTAATGAGATATCTTATCACTTAAGTCGCTACTGTAGTTCGGATCACGTGGTTATGTAGGTTGGTTTCCACGTTGTTTCTTATTTAATTGTTGTAAAGCAGTAAATGCAATTCAGTTTGGTAGAAAAACTATTGAAATTCTGGGTGTGTTTGTGCCAAGGCATGTATATGGATTGTTTAACTGCGCCGTCATTCCTAATATTCACAGTAAAGTAATTTTTAGAGAAGCTACATTTCAGAGCAACACCTCTAAACACACTGACTGATTAGCTTTTTTATTGACCATTATGGGGGAGATTATTGTAATCTATGAGCTGAAATCAGTTTTCTGACCTATGAAGAGCTTCCTGGTTTATATTTATTCTTTGACATTTGTGGTAATACGCGAATTGCCTTGAGTTCGATTATGATTGTTATCTGTTATATTCAGCTCATATTGTTTATTTTCTATTTTCCTCTATTTTTAATAGATAGGGATCATTTCCAGCTTGGCACCTTATCTCATACTCTCAACATTAAAGCATCTGGGTACCTGGAATTATCTAATTGGCCAGAGGTGGCGCCTGACCCATCGGTTCGCAATGTAGAAGTAATAGAGTCAGTAAGTTGACCTTTCTGAGATTAATTTTGTTCTAGCAATGAGAGCGTCTGAGATAACTACCTTTTTATATAAAAGCCTTTGGGCCGAAAACGGAACGCTGTTCTAGTGATTCTGAATGCAATGTGTTAGATATACCTTGCCTTATAGGAACTAAATATTGTGGTTTTCCGTGCCTTGTACGCGGACTGTTCTTTGCTTCAAGGAAATAGAGAATTGAATTCTCTGCATCAGCGCCAACCGCATTTGTGCGATCGCATTTGTAGCTGTGTAGATTCAATTTCTAAGGTATTTAGTTTCAATGGATTGAGCTTTTTCTACTTTGGTAGAGATTCGTAAGCTTCCTGTCAATGTTTTTATAAATAATTTTTGCTGTTCTTTTCCAGAAAAGAAAAACCTGTACAAAATATACTGGGTTTTCTGTTGAGCCCGGTTTTAAGTGACACTTTAAAATAGGTAGGGAGCATTGTGTACCAAAGATAGCCTTGATGAGGGCACACTTAAAAAAATGAGTAATACACTGTTTTCGCATTTGTTTTTGAAATTGCCATAATACTTTTTCTGAATCTTTTCTTAAAGGTACTAGCTACTAGGTTTAAATAGAATATTGCCTGTTTATTGTTTTATAAATAAATGTGATAAAGAAAGGGATATTTTGCTTGTACTTAGAAATTGTGTGGAATATTTCTGTTGCTTTTTGAGGTAGGATTAATTTAAATGGAGCTGTTGAGAGTTACATTGTAGATGTTTTTTGATATAAAGGCACAGTGAACTAGAATTTATATAATCAGAATTCTTTACCATTAACTCCATTGTTCCCCTTCCACATGCAAAGGAAAGAATCATTATTACTCTAAACACAGTCCCTTTAATGAGCATATGATTGCCCTGAGAAATGGCTTTCTTTCGAATATGAACCTTATACTGGCTTTGAACATATCTGGCAGCAGATAAATATCTCAATTTAGAGCCCTGGTGGTAGATGTTTAACAAACATCATCTTGTGTAAGACTCATAACAATATTCTTTTTTTCCCTCTGAGACAGAGTTTCTTTGTGTAGCACTGACTGTCCTGGAACTCATTGTGTAGACCAGGCTGGCCTCAAGCAGAGATCTGCCTGCCTCTGCCTCCCAAGTGTTAGGATTAAATTGTACATGCCACCAGGCTCAGCTCAATATTTCCATTTCATAGGTGAGGAAACTAAGCTTTAGAGAGCCTAAGTAAATGCAGGTCCCCATAGTTCCTGCAGAGCAGAACTGTGCTCCGTGTCCGCTGTCTGCTGTGCTCTCTGCATACTTTCCTGTGATGGAGGCAAGGACGCCTGAGCTTGTTTGTAGATCTGTGTCATTCTCTGTGCTTGCTGCCATCATTTTCACATTTTGACAAACTATCTGTGTCTAAAGCTAGCCAAGAAAATAATCTAAAAGTTATAAAAAAAACTGGGGCTTGGGAGATGGCACAGTTGGTAAAGTGCTTGTCACGCAAGCATGAGAACCGTGTTTGGTCCCCAGCACCCACATAAAAATCCCACTGTGGTGGTGCCCATCTATGAGCCCAGCACTGAAGAGGTGGAGACACAAGAGGCCCTGAGTTCCAGGCCCAGAGAGAGCCCCTACCCTATTCATGAAAATATTTAGCATTGACTCTGGCCTCCATACTTAACATGAACACATAAAACACACATGTTAAAAATAAAGCAATATGATGAGTGAAAGTTATGAAAACTCATTTTTGTGTTTTCCTCCCTGCAGCTCAGTTTGCTTGGGTTCAGCACAGTTGCCTATTGTACAAGTTCTGTCAGATACTAGGATATGGAGACAGTGGTCTTCACTGTGATTCTTCTGCAGACATTCTCCTTCCTGATAATCGTGCTTGCTTGCTGTTCTGGTGCTGTCCTTTTTCTTGACGGGGTACACAGTGTTCGCCTCGCGTAGAGCAGCCCTTTCATCCTCCTACCACATCCACTCTCCCTCCCCTCTGGAAAGGGTTTAACTTCTCAGAAATTGATAGCGGTGCTGTGCAATTTAATTTTGTTTCTGTAGTGTTTTTATATGCATTGACTGGCTTCTTTTTTCATGTGCTCCAAGCACTAACTCTCTTATAGAGATGGTGCCTAAGTAACCTGTTTTCTTACCTTCATTTCATTGTGTAGTTCAAGAGAGATTCCTGAAATTAATAATTAATAACTTATGAAGAATAATTATAGCTGATGGAACCAGATTAAGGTATCCATTTAAGCCATATAACAAACAAATTCATTCTACTTGTCTCTGAGATAGGGGCTTAAAATGTTCTACGAGGGATACAATGAAATATAAACCGAATGTAACTAGTTCTATTTTGAAATGCATTCATACCTGCAGAGAGTGGTGTTCAGATTATCGTTTTTGCTGTGCTCAGTGCCTCTCCTCCCCCTGAAGTCATAGAATGCATTTGTGCACATGATACACTGTATTATTCTGGGTTTACTATCTAGTGATCCTCTAAGGTCAAATCTCATTATTATGAAATATAACTTAGGAAGAAAAATGGCTGAGGCTTAGATAATCTGACATTTTAATCAAAACAACAGGGAGCCTAGTCAGGTTGACACTAGAAGTCACTTTGAATTACACACCACCATTTCTACGATATCAGATATAATATATATTTATATTAAGGTATCAGTAACTTTTGTAGCTCCTTTAGAGTTTTTTTGGTTTGGTTACAGAAAATCCTTTTTTTCCAGTTACACAGAGACTTTTGCATATCAAAGACATTTTGCTTTGTAAACACATAGACAACTTGCTGTGTAGAGGACCTTAGCTTTTGTGCCTCTCCATCTCTTCTGTTCTCGCTTACTCTGTCATGGCTGTCACACCACAGTGGATTAAATGGTGTAGGCTTTGTCCCTTCCATGTCTGAAGCTATGTGAATACAGAAACTCATATATTCAAATAATTTTCGTTGGTTTTCTTCTCATTTTCCAAGTAATTTTTTTTTCAGGCTACTGAAGCTTCTCTTGGGCAGTTGGGGTTGTGAGCATTAATATTTTTGTTGTTTGTATTAGTATTTTAAAACATATTCTCAGAAAATTGTAATGTGCCTTCAGTGTTGAGGACAATCCTTAGATTAGAATCTGTGCCATGCTGTAAATTCCTTTACAACACATATACTCTCTCTGTCTCTGTCTCTCTCTTCCTCTCATCAGGCTGGCACGCACTGGAAACTCAATTAAAAGTGTAATATAAATGAGTCTTAACCATTTTGACCTTTTAAGAAATCTACATTTTCCTGCTTTGTAGAAGAGAAAATATGAAACATAATTTTTCCAAGATAATCAGTGTCACTGTTATGACAGGTTTATAGTAAAGACTTCTAATGCCATACTTAGTGAACACCAAAGAGCATCACTTACTTAAATGCAAGCAAATATTTTCTGAATATAAAATTGAAAGCTTCAAGGGTGTAATAGGTATAAGTAATACTTATTACAGACACACTTACGATGCTTCAGTGTAGAGGGTTAGAAATTCCCACCTTAGGGAAGAAAAAGACAAGTAGATCACATAGCATATTATAAGGCAGCTAGCACTATTTTTTTTTTTAAGGAGTTGGAGTTGTGCTGAGGTGGAATAGCGGAGGGCAAGACCTCAGACAGAGCAAGTCTAGGAGTCTTTGGAGGAACAGTAAGAATTGGCTGCAGCTGAGCATGCGAAGGCAGAGGAAGTGAGTGGGAGCAGCTTGTTGGGTTTGGTCAAGCAGACTGTTGTCGCCTGTTTATCTGGGTGAAATCAAGAATCACCAAGGTTTGAAACCAGAGAGTAGCTGGACCCGACCCTACCTGCTGTGTTCAACAAGCTTTGGTTGGGGTTAGTGGGAAGGAGAAGCAAGGTAAGCAGTTAGGAACGTGCTGCAGTAATCCAGGAGAGACGGGTGCCCAAACCAGGGCGGAAGAGCATTTCTCCATGGCTTAGGCACTGAGGCTATGGGAGAGAGAAGGTTTAGCACAGGAAGATGTTCACTTCTGCCTACATTCACTGCGGTTTGCTTGCTTTTGTCTAAGTGCCAAGCTATCAACATATATTATTGGTACTGTAGGTTAAGTTTTTTCTGTGGACCAACAAACACAAACCTTTGCTAAATGATCTGGAAACATAACATGAATGATTTAACAGTGGACCTCTGAAGGGAGTGTATGTTTTGTCTTTAAAAGTGGATGACTTGCTGTTGAGACTTGTAACAATTGCTTTCTCTGTTGAAATCTCAAACTTTCTTCTGAGTTCATAGTGAACTTAAACAATTATATTTGTCAAGAGTCTGAATCACTTAGTAAGAATTCATTAATGTTTATTTTGTTTATATAAACAGGCAAAAGAATGGACCCCAGTTGGAAAAACAAAGAAAGAAATCCCTGTTAAGAAGTTTTACTCTGAGTCTGAGGAGGAGGACGAGGAGGAGGAAGAGGAGTCCTCTGACAGCAGTGATAGTGGTGGGCCTTGAAATTTATCAAACTGTATTATTCATACTATAGATTACATGTGGATGTCCCTTATCTTTTCCTTTCTTTCACTCGCCATCCTGTTACCAAATTTAAGACATGTCAGAATCATTTCTTTTCAGAGCTAGGAAGTTGAGGGCCGTGTGCAGTGAAAGTATGAGCAGCATGGATTCAGAACCCTGGGCTTCAGCTGTGCCAGCCAAATAAGGCACCTGCTTTTCCATCTGATAGAGAAAACTTTAAAAATACGCCTTTATGGCTCACAACTGTCTGCAACTCCAGCTCGAGGGGACCCAACACCCTCATACAGACATCCATGCAGGTGAAACACCAATGCACATAAAAATAATTATAAAAAAGTACACCTTTAATCCCAGCACTTGGGAGGCAGAGGCCAGCATGGTGTGCTTTATTTCATGCTTTATAGACCTTCTTCATCCTATTGTTTATAAGTTGTTCCTAGATTAGCATTGCTCAACATTTGAAATTCTGTTAACATTGTGGCTCTTCGTGAGCTTGTTTAAATAGCACAGTTCTGCCGGGCGGTGGTGGCGCACGCCTTTAATCCCAGCACTTGGGAGGCAGAGGCAGGTGAATCTCTGTGAGTTCGAGACCAGCCTGGTCTACAAGAGCTAGTTCCAGGACAGGCTCCAAAACCACAGAGAAACCCTGTCTCGAAAAACCAAAAAATAAATAAATAGCACAGTTCTGCATCCTGTGGTCCTCTGTGAGGGGCTCTACGGTAGCTTCCAGAGGAAAAGCAACCACCTAGTACGAGCTGCACCCAGACTGTTGTTGCCTCCCATGTGATGGCAATGAGCAGTGACTGGTTTTCTTGTGCATTTTGTCTTTGCTCTGCCCATTATCTGAGCATCTTCTGTCTGTGTGAGTAGCTGTTGGACCGAGGCTTCTGAACAGACAGGGTCCATGTGAGTCAGGGCCTCCTTTCCTTCAGTCACTGTCTGTCTTTCTGGGTCGCTGTTAATCCGGTGCCTCTGAACAGACATGGTCCATGTGCAGCAGGGCCTGCTCTCTGTCAGTCACTGTTGATGGCTATGGTCTCCTTCGTGCAATTAGCCGGTTGTAAGTGAAAGAGCTGCTGCTCTGTCTTTCAGAGAGCGGGTCTGGAAGTGAGAGTGGAGACACAGGCAGTAGCAGTGAGGACAGCAGTGAGGACTCCTCCAGCGGACAAGAGAGTGAGACCGGAAGTGAGGCAGACGTAGAATGCAAGAGAGCGAGCCAGAGGAGCTCAAAAACCAAGAGGAAAAGGTAAGTTTCTTTGTCAGTTTCCCAGGAGTTTCTCCTTAATTCACAAAATTAGAAAATGCCTGTGTATTTTCTCCAAAACAAATGTAAAGCCTTGTGTACTGTGCTTAGGTTTCATTTTGAACTTGAACAGATAGATCTTAGGGTACATTTTTGAAATTGCTATCACCTTGGAAGGCTGCCTTAAGTGACCAAGCAGTAGGGATGAAACACTTAATTACCTTTTGCAGCAATTTTGCTGAGGGCTAAAATTAAATCCTTCAGCACTTTGCCATTATGTAACTAAGACAATTGATTTTTCTAAATAATGTTACATTAAAAAGATTATGATTCAAATATCAGAGTCAAAGGCTGTGAAGGAAGACGGTCAGAAGATACTTAAGGGTTAGTTCTTTTCAAGATCTGCCATTACCAACAGCAGCCTCGTGTGTTAAAGCGTCATTAAGATTTTGAGTAATTGGGGCTAATACCTTGGATTGTGTGGCTCTGTTTTCCCCACTGCTGTCATAGTGGCCTCCGCTGACTCCCTGGCCCTTCTCGGGGGCCTGCTGCCCGCTCCCTTGATGAGCTTGCAGCTTGGGCTCAGTCGTGGCTGACAGCACTGATTGGGCGCAGTACGCTCTCTGCTCCTTTTATTACAGACAGTAATTAAAGCAGCTCGCCCTGCCACTTCCATAACAAACACAGCATAATGCCCTAATTATGACTTTATTAATTTAAGTCAGGATTTAATGATTTTAAAAGTGATTTATATTGTTTTTCCTGTTCAGAACAAATGAAATCTGTAGGTTAAATTAATACAGGCTTTTCATCATTGCAAAGTTAAAAACCTAGTTACCAGTAAATTCTTCTCATTAGGTTAACATCTGAAACTCTAAGCAGTAAGGTAAACAATAATTATCATCAGAATTGAGTGATGCATAATAAAATAACACTTTTACTTTTAAAATCTTATCTGGAGTGCCAGAGCGAAGTCTCTTGAGAATAGCTGGCTTGTTGCAGGAGAGCGTCCTGGCTTGTGATCACCTGGCCTTTGAGGACACTATGCTTGGCTTGCACATCAGACTAGCTTTGATGATCTGGTTTGAGGAAGTACCTGTTTCTAGAAAGCACAGCAGTGTCTCCTCAGGTGACAGAGGCCATTATGGTATATGCTTATAATCACATATTTGTTTTGTATTTTTTCTCGAGAAAAAAATTTTAATCTCTATTTATATTTTAAAGTAATTGTCACACTAAAGTGAACTGTAAAGACATTCTAAGCCCTTCTGTTTGCAAGTACATGTTTTAAACAATGAGTTGGGGATAATATATGTTTCCATTATTTTGTAGAAGAGAAAACAAGCTATTTTTCTATCTTCAAATATAATTACATGTGCTCTGAGATGTTGCCATGCTCTGTTTTTAATAAACAGCAATCATATTTCCTCCACAAAAATCAATTCTGAGAACTATTGATTCTTCTTCCCTTGCCACTCTCCCTCCTCCTTCCTAGGTTGTGCAGCCTGTCTCTTAGAGTTTGTTTACCATTTGCCAGCCGAACTTTTTAAAGTTCTTAATAATCTCTAAGCATCTTCAGGCACTACTCTTTAGTAGTTGCAAGTGTTGATTACTAAATTTGATTTTACATTCCAAATTATTTTCATGATAGATGTAATAGTATGATAGAAGGGGAAGGAGGATATCAGAGGGAGATAGATTTGAATTCAGAGTTCATGATTCCCTCTTCTGGCGGTGTGTCCTTAAAGTTATTTAACCTCCAATGTTGGTTCCTTATTGTAAGTGGCTAATAATGGACCCATCTACAGTAGAGCATTGGAATGAACTGCCTGAGCACTACTGGTAGATTATTAAAAACAAAACAAAAAACTTTAGATTTATTGACTGATTGATTGTGTGTCTGTGTCAGTGTGCCCATGTGTGCATGCGTGTATATATACCTGAGCATATGTGTATGCACCACATAGTACAGGAGCCTGAGGAAGTCAGGATAAAGTCCTAGGTCCCCCAGAACTAGAGTTATAGACTGTTGTAAGCTGTCGTTTGGGTCCTTAGAACTAAATGCAAGGTCTCCTCTAAGGGCTCTAAACAGTTTTTTAACTGCCGAACTATCACTCTAGTCCCTAAGGTAGATTTTTAAAAAATAAAAGAGCAGACTGCTTCCCAGTGCACATGTGGAGTTTGTGTGAGCACGTGCTTCCCAGTGCACATGTGGAGTTTGTGTGAACACGTGCTTCCCAGTGCACATGTAGAATTTGTGTGAGCACATGCTTCCCAGTGCATTTGTGGAGACCAGAGGACCACTTGTGATATTCAACATGTAGGTCCTGAACGTCAGACTCTGGTCGGAAGGCTGGCAGGAGGAACTTTTACCCACTGAACCATCTCAGCAGCTTTTATTTAATTTTCATATTTTAGAATTTTAAAGCCATCTTTATTGTTTTATAAAATTAAATTTGTGTATATACGTGATTTAGAGTTTATATTTCAAAACTCATCTTTATTCATAGTGATTCAGAAGATGGGGAGAAGAAAAATGAAAAATCTAAAGCTTCAGAATCGTCTAGTGCGGAATCCAGTTCCATGGGAGAAAGTTCTTCAGGTTCTGAGTCAGCATCAGAGTCTGATGGTGAACCTGCACCCAGAAAAGTTACTCAGGTACGAGATCACGGGTGTGTTGTAACTGAAGGTACGAGGTCATGCTTGTGCTGTAACTGAATGATACATCTTACTGGAACTTTTTCCATTTAAGAATAAATACTTTTGAGAGTTGAATGTTTTGTTAGAAAGCTAGGATAATGGTTTTGTAGACTGTAAAGATGTATCACTTGTATTGGTTTAATAAAACCCTGATTGGCCAATAGCTAGGCAGAAAGAATAGGTGGGGCAACCAGACTAAGAGAATTCTGGGAAGAGGACAGGCAGAGACGCAGTCAGCAGCCAGACACAGGAAGTAAGATGAGAATGCTTCACTGAGTAAGGTACTAAGCCAAGTAGCTAAACATAGATAAGAATTATGGGTTAATTTCTGTTGTAAGAGCTAGTCAGTAATAATCCTGAGCTAATAAACCAAACAGTTTATAATTAATATAAGCCTATGTGTGTTTCTCTGGGAGAGAACAGCTGTGGTACTGGGTGGCACAAAAGCTTCAGTCAACACTGTCACAACTAAAACCGGATACATTAGCTTCTTTCTTCCTGAGGCTTTGATTTCCCATAATCTTCCTTAATCATCCAATTCTACAAAGAAGTCAGAGCCACTTTTTTTTCCTAAAAGCATTTTTATTTTAATATTTACTTATTTATTATGTATACAATATTCTGTCTGTGTGTATGCCTGCAGGCCAGAAGAGGGCACCAGACCCCATTACAGATGGTTGTGAGCCACCATGTGGTTGCTGGGAATTGAACTCAGGACCTTTGGAAGAGCAGGCAATGCTCTTAACCTCTGAGCCATCTCTCCAGCCCTCAGAGCCACTTTTTATTCATCTCCTGCTCATGAGATTTTTACAGTAGACTGTTTCAAGATTGACTTTTTGCTAAAAGGAACATGAAAGGAAGCCTCAGAAATGGCACTGAGCACAGGACTACAAATAGAGATATATAAGATACTGATTCCAACATGCTCTTTAAAATTATTTATTAATAAATGTGATTGGTAACAAAATATTTTCAAAGTTACACATTATTTATTTTAGCAAGAGACATTTATTTTAGAGCAAATGCAAGAATAATTTGTGTATTTATGTATTTGAATTGAACAATTGTGATTGAACTTTTTGTCAGTTACTATAAAAATATGAAAGCTTAAATTGTAAATGAAGTTACTAGTATAAAATTCAGATCTGATATTAGATCTTAGATTTCTGATCTTAGATCTTCACCTCATTAGTGAAAATGATCACACAAGTGTCCAGAATACCCATGCAGCATCAGTGTGACCACATCCCTTTCCATGTGTCTAGAATAGCTGTGCAGAGTCAGTGTGACCTCCTCTCTTTCCATGTGTCTAGAATAGCCGTGCAGTATCAGTGTGACCTCCTCTCTTTCCATGTGTCTAGAATAGCCGTGCAGCATCAGTGTGACCTCCTCTCTTTCCATGTGTCTAGAATAGCCGTCCAGTGTCAGTGTGACCTTCTCTCTTTCCATGTGTCTAGAATAGCCGTCCAGTGTCAGTGTGACCTCCTCTCTTTCCATGTGTCTAGAATAGCTGTGCAGTGTCAGTGTGACCACATCCCTTTCCATGTGTCTAGAATAGCCGTGCAGCATCAGTGTGACCTCCTCTCTTTCCATGTGTCTAGAATAGCTGTGCGGAGTCAGTGTGACCTCCTCTCTTTCCATGTGTCTAGAATAGCTGTGCGGAGTCAGTGTGACCTCCTCTCTTTCCATGTGTCTAGAATAGCCATGCAGCATCATGTGACCTCCTCTCTTTCCATGTGTCTGGAATAGCCATGCAGCATCAGTGTGACCTCCTCTCTTTCCATGTGTCTAGAATAGCCGTGCAGCATCAGTGTGACCTCCTCTCTTTCCATGTGTCTAGAATAGCCGTGCAGCATCAGTGTGATCTCCTCTCTTTCCATGTGTCTAGAATAGCTGTGCAACATCAGTGTGACCTCCTCTCTTTCCATGTGTCTAGAATAGCTGTGCGGAGTCAGTGTGACCTCCTCTTTCCATGTGTCTAGAATAGCCGTGCAGCATCAGTGTGACCTCCTCTCTTTTCATGTGTCTGGAATAGCCATGCAGCATCAGTGTGACCTCCTCTCTTTCCATGTGTCTAGAATAGCCGTGCAGCATCAGTGTGACCACATCCCTTTCCATGTGTCTAGAATAGCTGTGCAGTGTCAGTGTGACCTCCTCTCTTTCCATGTGTCTAGAATAGCCGTGCAGCATCAGTGTGACCTCCTCTCTTTCCATGTGTCTAGAATAGCTGTGCAGCCTCAGTGTGACCACATCCCTTTCCATGTGTCTAGAATAGCAGTGTACCATCAGTGTGACCACATCCCTTTCCATGTGTCTAGAATCGTGACAATCAAATGTCGCTTTTCAATAATTTATGTTTCTTCCTAACCTAGTATTTTAAAAAGAATTTACTTGTTAACTCTATGAATCTAAATTTTTAGTATGTTTTCTCAGTAACCAGAAATGAAAATAATTGCATTCAAGCAGGCCTTCCAAACTCATATTCATTGTTAAAAATAAGTATATTTAAAATGCTTCTAGTGTTTATCTTTTTTATTTTAAATATTCTTGCAAATGGTAAAACTTACTTTAAAATTGAATTCTTACTTATATAACAGAATTTAAGTTTTCTGTTTTCAAAAATTCATAAAAACTTGTAGAGACTTTGAGTTATTAAATGTGGATTACTAAAAACATGGTGGGTTCTCATATCCTCATTTTCTACTCTAAAAAAACTTAAAATATAATTTTAAATAAAGAGCCTCAGATTCTGACAGTACAACCCAGAGAGGAAAATCAGTGTTTTATAAATGACAGATATAATTACAGTAGGTTATTCTTACATGGTTTTATAAAATTGGAAAATTGTAGACTTTACTGCCTGTGTAGTGTTAGCAGCAAAGAGGACCCCAAAATTAGTCATCCACTTTGTTTCCTCCCTGTTGAGGGCTTCAGTTAACAGCTGACAGCCCTTTTGTTTGTTTACTTGTGTTTGCTTATTTCTTTGTTTTGTTTTTACATACCACCCAAAGATTCCCCTCCATCCTCTCCTCACAGCTGTCCCCCACAACCCCATCCACTCCTCCTCTGTTTCTCTTCAGATACAGGCGGGGCTCCGGTGGGTATCAGCCAGCCATGGTATATCAAGTTGCAGTAAGACTAGGCACCTCCTCCTATTAAAACTGGAAGAAGCCGTCCAGTAGGAGGGAAGGGTCCCCAAAGCAGGCAACAGAGTCAGAGATAGCCCCTGCTTCCTTCCACTGTTCCGGAGTCTCATAGGAAGAGCAGAATCCTGAGCCAGGCCTCTTGAGAAATTCAAGCTGTGTATTATTTTGTGCCTATGTTTTCCGTAGACCACACACATTGTCTATCTTAAAATGCCATTTTTTGTCTATATTAGGTGGAAAGATGAATGTTTGTGTTTATTTATTTTTGCTTTTCTTTTACAATTGGACCAAAAATTCCCAGCCTTTTAGCCACATTTTTTTTTATCTCCACTTTATTCTGAATGGCTTGAAGTATATACCATGTGATCATAAGTGTACCAGTTTTTTTAATAATAGGTGACTTTCTAGTTGTGAAAAAGTCCCCGTTGCATCAGATGCTGTGACTTTTGCTCAAATTATGAGTAATGAGAGCAGATGGTGGCCACTTTGCCTCCATTCAGTGTGACAGTGTCGGCACTGGAGATTCCTGTCCTGACTCTGAAGGTTGAGTCTTTCTCTCATCAGGACAGTGCATTTGGGGGTGCACTGAGCATGAACATGAGACCTTGGAGATGCTTGAATATATGGCTGTCAAAACAGTTAATTTTATGGTGTTCCTGTTAGGTTAGAATGGAGTTTCTGTTGGCAGGTAGCACCTTCATGCTTCAGTTTCCTGGTCTGTAAAGCAGATGCCAATATCCACTTTGCTGCATCAGTATCTTCTGGGGAAACAAATGCATAGGAGCACCCTGAAGTGCAGACCCTCACAGCAGTTTAATAAAAAGGCCCCTGGCCTCCCTTTGGCTCTTATCTCCTGCACTTGAAAATGTATCTGTTCTTAGTTATGGCCCTAACTTGTGTCTGCCTTCCTCAGAAGACACCGCTGAGTCACGTTGCACTCTGACTTCTTAGCTCAATCTCCATTTCCCACCTTTTCTGTAAAAGCGTAGCTCTGAGTAGGTGTTCTCTGTCCACTCAGCCAAGAAGAAGCCCTGCTTCCTCTTTAAGTTTAGTAAGACTCTCGGCCAACACAATAATCCAAACCAGACTGAATTAAAAGAAACCCAAGTTTAATGGATGCCAGCACTCCCAGGTGGCCCTCCAAAAAACACCACAGAGAAGGGGATGGAGAACCAGGGGGACCATGAAGAACTGGAAAGACTACTTGTTGGTTCTCTGGGGGGGCAGTTTAAATAGCCTGTGGGAGTTCTCTTGACCCTCCCTTGGGAGGCATGATTGATGGTCTTTCTCAGAGGTGAAGTCTGGACTGTGGCAACTCCTAGGGAAAGGGGCTTGAAATGGAGCTTTCTACCCAACATTCCAAAATGGATGCCAGGAGCTGGGGTGAAGCCCCCAACCAAACACCTCTGACCTCATTTTTGAGTGAGCTTCTACCTTCTCTGCACTTATAGGTTTTATCCACTAGTTTCTCGTCTGCCATCCAGACCCCTCTAGTGGTTTCTGGCCTTGAAAGGGGAGCCAGAAGAGGAGCACAGAGCCTCAAATCTACCCTCCATCTCTTACACTTAACCCAGTTACTTCTTAGTAACTTCACTTTCCACAGACCCTGCTCCGCAGAGGAGGTCAGGATCCCTAAGTGTTTCATGCTTCTTTTTAAACAATATTGAAAATTTTGCATGTTTTGTAACTTCCTTTCCACTAAAGTACTTACACAGTAATATTTCTCTGTTGCTCTTCGAGATTTTCTTCCCAAATCTAGACCAAATACTTAGACCCTGCTGGGACTGCTGGATTTTTAACAGCAGCAGAACCTGAAACACGTGCTTACACAGGACCAACAGCCCTCCCTGACTCCTTTACTTCATTCTACGTGTTTAGATTGTTGCCAGGACGCCTAAAATTTCCATCTGATTTTTCCTGTCTGTTTCTTCTTTTCCTCTTTTCACTGTCTAAATCAACTCTTCTTCAGCCCTGTAATCCTTTGCTGTATTCACCTTAGCTGATGTTTTCCCAATCTTAGCTTCAGCACAGTGGCCAGGTCAAGCTGCCGTGATGTCCTGCCACCATTTGAGTTCAGTAAACTCCTTGGCCACCATGTCTGAATCCCCCTCTCTCTTTTTAACTTACTTATATTCTTACCTAATACTCACATTTCTCTTATGAAAGTATGTGCTCAGCTGTTTCTGAACCTTTGTTCATCTTTGTGCATTTCTCTTATTAAAGAAAGCAGGTGAGAAGGAAGTGACCTCCTGTGGTCTTCACTCCTACTGGACGGTGACTGCTCGGAACTGAATTGGTACTGTCCAGACGGAGGGTGTGGCTCCCGGATACCTACGTCCCTTAAGGGCTTGTCATTTGATACTGCATTGTGATCAGTAATGGCCTTAGGACATAATTTTGTCTCAGATTTAATTATTTTATAGATGTATTTTTATGTACAGTTTTTTTTTTTTTTCTGAAATGTGTCCGAGAAGAGTTTGGAGTATCATCATCTCTACAAAGTAATTCTTTTGTTCCAAGTAATGCCTATAACAAAATTGCCTTTTTAGATTTATTTTTATTTTGTATAGTGCTGCATGTAATGTGTGCATGTCCACACTGGCCATAAGGAGTAGGAATTCCTGGGAACTGGAGTATCAGTCACTTGTGAGCAGCTGTGTGGGACTGAACCCAGGTCCTCTGCAGGAACAGCCAGTGCTCTAAGTCCCTGAACCTTCTCCAGCCCCACAAAATCACTTTCAATAGTTCATATTTTAAGCACCTTTAAATATTTTATACAATGTAAAGGAAAATATATGGAAGATTAGAGGAAGACTTAGCAATGCAGACATTGTGTGGGGAAGTGATTCTCATTTGTATCTCTGCATCTTAGGTTTTTTTTTTTTTTGGTAACATAAGATCATGACACATTAGTTGGGATCTCTGGTGTGTGCCTCAGCTCTTACAGATGGAGATATCAGTGAGTAACATGGTGATCTGAAGTCATGACTATAATGTACGTAGTTATAATGAACGTGTCTGTTTCTTTAGACACATTAACATTGTTTTGTCTGGGGAATTGTGTGGTGGCTGTGTGCATGACTGCAGCGTATGTACGTGCACGTGTGTAGAGGCCAGAGGTTGATGTCAGGTATCTTTCTCAGTCATTTTCTACCTTAGTGTTTGAGTTGAGACTTGCCACCGAACCTGTATTTCCTGTATTTGGCTAGATTAGCTGTCCAGTGACTGACCACTGGGTTTTGGCCTGTGCCTGCCTCCTAAATGCTGCATTCCAGTCAAGGGTAGTGCCTGGCTCTTTATGTGAGTGCTAAGGATTAAAATTCAAGTCTTCATGCTTGCACAACAAGCACTGGCCAACTGACAGATCACTCTGGTCCTGTGTTAACAATGTAAATTATATACAGCATACTTAAGGCCTAATAATCTATCAGTGTGATGTAAGTATGAAGTATTTGGTATTCTTGAGTGTAGCACTTAGTAGATGTTAAGAATGTTTTTGTGTCTGGGTCATGAGATTAATATATGAGCTAGCTATAGAAAAGCACTGGTATCTGTATATGCCAGTGTCTGAGATGGCCATAACTATATCAGGTCTTAAGTATCTTAGAACTTTTGCTGTCTCTCTGTAGGAGGCATTGTGACACTGATGGCCTCTTCTAGTGACCTCAGAGCCCTGCAGACACCAGTGGAACCATTTCAAGGCTGATTTCTGTGTTTTGAGAAGGAAGAACTGTCTGCTCACGGGTGTTTACAGGGCTTGAAATCCTTAGCTTGTGTGACGATTGAATGTCGATTTTTATTATAAATATTCAAAGCTTTGTGTCTTTCAATGTTTGTCTTTCTCTGTTTAGTTCATACTTTAAATTCTCCAGGAAAGAAATTTCACTTGAGATCTTTAAAACAAAGGGAAACCGTCAAGCAGGCGGTCCTGCATAAGGAAGCAGGCAGTTTTCTGCTGAGGATGGGTTATTAGACCCCCTTGTATTGCTCATTAGCATTTATTTGCTCCAGATTTTTAGAACAGTGGGTGTTTGGTAAACTTTTCTTACTGTTTATACAACCTCTGTGCAATAGAAGCATATATGCTGCTTATCACATCAGCTCTTTTATCTACTTAGCTTTTCTGCAATCGGTATGCAAATGGATGTTCATAATGCATGAAAAATCTTTACAGAGATATTGTTACATATTTTTGTGTTTAGGACTTAAGATCCTTTATTTTTAAATGAATATGTTGACTAGAAGTTAGTTTCCTAACCTTGTGACTTTTCATTCCATTTTGAAAATGTTCCTGTCTTGAGGTGTATAATCGAATGCCATAGAAACAAGGTGGCGATTTGAAGGCAGCGAATTGATAAATAGATATTTTTTGCAGCAAGATCTTAAGATCAGTAACTGTTGTCCTTATAAAAGTCAAATACAGTCACTCAGCTGTTAAAAACCTAATCCTCTATTTAAGAAAAATATACAAAAACAAATTGTCTATCTTTCTGCTTGATCTCCTCTCAAGCAGTAACACAATGGAAACAGTGGGTGATCTGTCAGTGTGTTTGGTTTGTCAATGGTGGTTTTGTATAAATATTGGGAAGCTAAGAAATAAAATTCACACAGTAAAATATGATTTCATCTGCCTTTTCTCCGCAGCTCCGTGGCTCATGCCGCGGTGTGAAATCCTCATTTTACACACTTTGCAGGCGGAGCACATGAATTATGCATTGAGCAAGAAAAATCTCCTGCCTCAAGTCCTATATGTGTCTGCCCAGGTTCTGTCTCTATTACCAAGATGAATTGCAAATGGAGAAATGTTTGATGGGATAGGGCTCTTAACTTCTTTGTTTAGAATTCAGATTTTTATTTTTATAGTAGACCCTTTAAGTATGAAAATGTTGTGAACTTACTATGGATTTTTTAAAATGAAAAATGAAATATAATGTAGAAGAAGCATGCTTGCATATCATGAAGCATTTTATAGCTTTGATTCGGAACGCAAGGCTTTTCCAACATGGTGGAAATGACCGTCACCTATTGCTAATGTCGTATTGCAGTTACTGCTTACTTGTTCTTCTCAGAACGTCAATGGCATTCTGTCCTTTTTAGAGCCTGTTGTCTGTCTGTTCTAGGCTCTGGTAAGAGATGAGCCCGGATTAACATATAGGTCTCCTCTGTGATAGTACACATTCTTGGTTGAGAGGTAGGGTGTAGATTTGCCTTCTGCTCTAACTTTATTTATTTATTTTGATAGGTTTCTAATTTTCAGGTGGGGAGTTTGCACTTTGATGAAGGCAGTCTTGTCATTGTAGCTGGCAGGAAGCTAGACCCATTGTGTGCAGCATGCTGATAACCTTTGAGTTAGGTTTTTATTCAAGGGCAAAGTTCAGTAGTAATGGGCATTTTCGTTCTGAATCTGCTTTCATTTACTTGTAACTGAAATTTCAGTCTCAAAACTAACATTTTTTTTCCTTTTCCTTTAGGCTTGACATTGGTGCTCATTTGAAGAGTTTAAAGGGGGCTGATGCTTTGTGTTTGCAGGAGGATAGAATTAAAACTCAACTAGAAGGAAACAATACTGTTTTTATTTCTTTTTTAGTTGTAATCTTTTTTGGTTTTAATGTGTATTTTTATATAATCCTTGGACAGTTCTCTGAATGTTGCATAAAGGAGACTACATGTAGAACTCAGTCATGTGAAAATGTTATTTCCCAGATGCTTTTCTAAGTGTGTGTCTGTCTGTCTCTGTAGTCTATGTGTGCATGTGTGTGCGTGTCTCTGTGTGTCTGTATATGTGCACACACATGCACTCGTGCTGAAGAAGCCACAAGAGGGTGAAGGATACCCCAGAGTTAGAATTCAGGAGGTTGTGAACTGTTGGTGTGTGTGCTAGGAACCGAACTCAGGTCCTTTGTGACAGCAGTGCACTGAGCCCTCGCTCCACCCCACCACTGCAGCATCCTCTTATGTGATGCTGGTGTTCATGTGTGTGCACAGTACTCAAGTGGGCCTTTGCTTCAGTGACACAATGATTTATGCTAATGAGTTTTAAATTCTGTTATTGGAGAGTGGGGACTTTGTCATTGTTGAGTACAGAATCTGATACACATTTAAAATTCTATATGTATTTGTTAAATGAATGAATGAACAAAAAGAAGTAAAAAAAGTTTTATTTTGAATTTCAGAATTTTTGTAAAAGAAAAGGTAGACAGATTAAGCAACATTGATACAGATATGTCGTTTAACATTGATACAGATATGTCGTTTAACGCACTGTCCTTTGTTGACCTTTTTTGTTCACTGTGCTATTCAGCTGTTCTTAATTATGCACAGTGGGGCAGGTGTGTGTGTGTATACACTCTGTGCGTGTAGATGTACATTCCCCTCTTTATATGTGTAGAAGCCAGAGATAAGCATCTAGTGTCTGTCTCAGTTACTCCCTACCCCTCACCCCTGAACAGTTTGTTTGAAACATTGTTTACACCAAAACTAATTAAACTTGAGTGGCTAGCCAGAAATCCTGCTGTCTCCACCTTCTCAACATCCATGACTCTGACATGGACGTCGGAATCCCAGTTCAGATCCTTAGGTTTTTACAGCAAGCTCTGTACAAACAGCCATGTCCCCGACCCAGTTATACCATTATATTAATTAAGACTGGTAGTCCTCATATGAGCCATTGTGTGCTATCCATGGTGGGAAATCTCACAAACAGTGACTAAGCCAATTTGCCCTGGAGGAACCCTAAATTTAGGTGGATGTGTTTAAATATTTACTATCTATAGAATGCTTAGGAAAGTGAGCAAGTTGTTTTCCATACTAAAGAGCAAGAGCTGAAAGTGAAGCCCTCTGACGCAAGCTGGTATAGGAGTGCAGAGGATCTAGGTCACTGTCTCTGCAAACTCCTCTGAGCAGTCCAGCCTGTCCAAGCCTGAGGACGTCAGCGCTAGCCATGTATTGTTTGAATATTCCTTTTTCTTAAGTAAACCTGTTTAATGATTATTTCTAAGAATGTTTATTCACTTTCTAATAAGAAACACATTGTATTTTTATCTAACAAAAATGCGATTATTGCTTTTAAATTTTCTTCTAAAGGTCTTTTATAGTCCTTAAACACAAAGTATTTTAATTAGTAGTTTGTGTGATGAGTAAGAAATACAGTATGCTAGCACAGAAATTTTGATTCAGGACTAAAGTGTTTGTGTCACCATACAGAAGTTTCAAGTGTGTTTTGTTTCTAAGAAGCAAAAGCATGCTTGTTTTGTAGTGGTAAGAACACTTCATGGCTTTCTTTAGACAAAATCTGAAATAAGTTGAAGTTTTGATATTTTACAGGCAAAAGAAAGAAAACCCCAGCAAGAAAGACATCCTCCCTCCAAAGATGTTTTCCTTCTAGATCTAGATGACTGTAAGTACTGGGACTTCCCTGTGTTCTGTACTCGTATAGTACCTCTCATGTCCGTTGCCCAGAAGCATCTATTGTAAAGGTCAGAAAAGGTGGGAATTTTCCAGCCAGTGGTATCAATGCCTTTTATTGGTTGAGCATGTCAGTTCTGTGTCACATGAGTAGAGCCCCAAATGAAGTGTATTAGACCCATTTTACTCCAGTGATTTCTCCTTGCATTGCTAAATAATGATCCTGTCTCACAGTATCCACATTGTCAGATCCTGACTGTGGGGCCTGACAGCTAACCAAGGAGGTAACTAAGGAGGGAACAGAGAGTGGTTCAGGAAAGCCAGAACTATCTTCTACTCCAAAAAGTCTTAATTCAAACAAATATATTTCTAAGAATGCAGACACCTATAACTTTGCTAACCTAAGTATACATAGTCGCCACTCTTAAATTATTCAGTGTGGTGGGAGCTGGGTAGTGCTGTGAATTTTGTTGCAAGGTCAATTCTGTACTAGGAGAGCAGTTGGAAATAAAGAGTTCATGAATGTTAAACTGCTTGCATTTCAGTATATTTTTCCTATGTGGAGGGTGAGTTGTTTGGAAGTTACCTCATTTTGTCATAGATCCATTCTATTTACATTGTCTATTGTAACAGCCTCAGAAAACTCTTAATAGAGAAAAATAGAAGTGTGTAATACATAAAAACACTATAGAGAAATTGAACATGTTTGGCCATATTAGCAAAGATAATAAGGTTTGTTATGATCAGATGTTGCTGTGGTTGTTGAAGCAGATGCAGGGTGTATGTCGCATTGATGGAACTAGAAGTTATGTTAAATAAGGTGGAATTGCACACAAGGCTTGTGTGTTTTGCTTCGGGTGGCATCTGGGTGGTAGGAGATGATGAGAGTAGACAGAATACTGCAGGAGGGAAAAGGGATGGGAGGCAGGTAAGTGCAGGTAATATGAACGAAGCGTATCCTATGTCAATGAAGATGCCATAACAAAAGCCACTCGAGGTACATGATACTTCCCAGCACTCGGGAGGCAGAGGCAGGTGGACCTCAGTGAGTTCGAGGCCAGCTTGGTCTACAGAATGAGTTTCAGGACAGCCAAGGTTGATGCTCAGAGAAACCTGTCTCAAACTCCCCTCCCCCATCCCTAAAGTGACGCAGCTGGAAATCACTCTGTGTATGTGTGTATATGTGTGTGTGTGTGTGTGTGTGTTTTAAACTTCTTTATTGAATCTTTGGGCGTATTACATCATTTACCCCAATCCTGTTCACCTCCTAGTCTCCCCATATTCCCCCATCCCTCTTGCCCCCTTCCGAAATCACTCTTTGTGCTATTCTTTACATTAATGTGGAAAATGTGTCCTAACCACTTTGTTTATGTGAAGTCCTGGGTGATAAATGTTAGAGATACAGATTTTCAAAAACTATTGCTCAAGATACTTATACCTTGTTTTGATATTGGTTTGCCATTATGTTCTGAAAGCTCAGGCTCATCACTTTGTGACTTGATAATAACTGACTAAATCAGGATATTAAATAGAGTTGTCATACATTCGTTAATCAAAGTAATGTAGTTAGATGTACTAACAAAATAAAATGTTGCTTTTAATAATATGAGTTAAATTTTCATGCACACTTACTTATTTGAGCCTTTTCTTCCAGTTAACTCAGCATCCACCCCAGTTGCCCTTCCTCCACCAGCCCTTTCTCCAAGCTTGGTAGCTGATCTTGAAGGTCTAAACTTGTCAGCTTCTTCATCAGTCATCAATGTAAGTGATCATATGATACATACCATCTCGCTCATGAAAAAACAAAGAATTAATATGAATTAGTAGTCTTCAGTAGAGCCTCTTCTAACAAAAGTCTGGTTTAGACCTTTTAATTTTGTAATGAGTTTTAAATTTATCCAACTGTTGTCTTCTCAACTTACTTCTGTTACTAGTTACCTTTAATTATGATGTGATGCGTACAGTTTTTCACTGCCCTATGTCTGTAGCATAGAGGGATTCTTCGTCAGTCATCAGTGACGATACAAAGTGTGATGCACACACAGACAAACACACGCACACATAGACACACATAGTGCACTGTTAAATAATTTCCTTCTGAGCACAGACTGTGCCTGCACGAGGAAGACTTCTCTGAGAATAGAAGTCAGTCACTGTGTCTATCAGCCCACATGGCTACTAAAAGTTCACTATTTTTATTTTCAAAGCCCAGGATTGTGTTTCTCTTTGTGTTATCTTTACAGATTTATTTATATATATATATCTCAAAAAAAATTAGTGTTATTTGGGGGGTATAACTTTAATGAGGTGAGAATTCTGCCTAACACAAAATAACATCAAAACTGTCAATCTGTCCATGTCTGAAGCTGCAATAATTTTTCTATATGTTAGCGTCTTATGTCCACCAACCTTTCACTTTGAGTCAGACGTGATACCTAGGATGTATAGTCAGTTGCTGTGACGACCTTTTGTTGAGCTAGTCCAGTTGGTGAGCTTTGATGAGCAGACATACCTGGGGATTGATCTGTGGATCCAGTGCTCAGGGAGCTGTTATAGGTTGTATACTGCTGATCTGAGCTGCTTGGAAAACATGGAGCAGCTTCTATTGAAAGAGCCTTGTATATCATTCCAGGGGTTTCCCCTTCAGTGTAAACATGCTACACCAGTCTGGGCTATCTGTTCCTTCTTGGTGAGCTCACATAAAGCACTGTTGAAAACTAGTAAGCTGCACTAGTCTTTTCAAGTACAGAATGAGATTTTTCTCTTAGCCACTGAGAAGTGAGTAAGTGGTGTTTTGGGTTGCAGGATGCTCTTCTTTCTAAAGGAAAGGACACATTAAAGCATATTTAAAAGGATTGGAAAGCATTGAAAATTGGCAGTGAAATCTTTCATTTACTCAAGTAATAAATATTTATTGAGCATTTGTGTTAGCCTCTAAAGAGAAGTGGTGATCAGAAAATCTATAGTGAAACATTTAGGCTCCCAAAACTCACTGGGCTGTAAGGTAAGGTAGATAACAACCTGCACTTAGACACACCAGATGCGCAGTGCACAAGTCTTTGTGACTGTTACAATATGGAAAATAGCACCTCTATACTTCTGTGTCCTGTGCTGATGGTGTCTTCCTGAATTGTGAGATTGTGTTAGAGCAGAGATTGGCACATTGCATCATTCAATAAATTATTCTTAGTTTTCTCTCTCTCTGTCTCTCTGTCTCTCTCTCGTGTGGGAATGCATATGACATGAGAGCATACTTGCACAACTTGGTATGAGGGTTTTTTTTCATTTGGATTTCTTGAGTTAAAATGAGGATGCATCCTTACACAATTAGTTTCTTTGCATATCTGCTTGCAGAGTTATCAATTTTCACTCATTAATCTATGTGTGTGTGTATTTGTGTGTTTGTATTTTTCTATATTTAACTCATTTCATTTAATTCAGTGTATCCCTTTGTTTGCTTGGTTTTGAGATTTTTGTTGTTTGTTTTGTGACGGTCCTTCTGTAGCTCAGGCTGATCTTGAGCTGCCACCGCTTTGCAAGTGCTGGGATTATAACTGTACCATGCCCAGTCTTTACAGACAGTAGAACTATTGGTACAAAAACGGGGAGGAGCACTAAGCCAGGCAAAACTCATTAGACTTCATAGCAGAGGTTACTTTTAGGAGGGAGTTAGTGTGTGTGTAAGGGGCATGTAGGAGCCCTGGGTACTGCTCACGTTCTGTCTTCTGATGGGTGCTTTTGTGTGGGTGTGTTCCATTTAGGAGGGAAAATCATTGAACAGCTGTGCACTTAAAACATGCTTTTCTGTGTGTATATTTTACTCTAGTAAAACATTTTTGAAGTAGACAGATGACAAAAATGGGTTATAAATTCAAGAGGAAGTACAGATGATAATGGATGGATGAAATGTGCAGTCGTATTAATGAATAAATGTAAATTTAAAGAACCATTTTGCCTAGCATTAGCAAAATACTGCAAAATTCAATGTCTGTTGGTGAGGAGACAGTGAAATGGGCATTTTGTTACCAGCTCATTCATGATACATTAAGTGTGTCCTTCCAGATGATATCATGTCTGCCCTTAGCAGAGTCATCAAAATACTTCCTCTTCCACTCAGTAAACTGCTTGTGAGGAAATAATAAGAAATGCAGAGATTGATATGCATGTTTGTAAACCTCCTTCTCTAATGACCCAATAATTAATGGTTATATAAAATATGACTAAAATAATTTAAGAAAATTTTTATAATCAATAAAATATGTTCTAATGTGAAGGGAAAAACACAGATCCAGTAGCATATATAGGTCTCAGTTTTTGAAAAATTATACAGTGGTATAATTTTGGGAAAATAAAAGGCTGAAAAACCATATCATTATGTTAATTTTCTTAATTATGTTATTATGAATTTCTGTTTTGTATACTTTTCATATTTTAATGTAATCAAGCAATTAAATTAATGTTTAAGGCTAGCCTAGACTACACAGTGAGACCCTATTTCAAAAAAGGGCGGGGTGGAGAGATGGCTCAGTGGTTAAGAGCAATGACTTCTCTTCCACAGGACCCAGGTTCAATCCCTAGCACTCAGATGGCTGTTAGCAAGAGTCTATAGCTCCATTTTCAAGGAATCTGATGCCTTCTTCTGACCTCCATCACCACTGCATGAGCTGGCACACAGACTTGCAGGCAAATCACCCACACACATTTTATAAAAAGTAGAGAGGAAGAGAGAAAAGGAGGAGGAACTCCACTGTTAGTCCCAACTCTGTGAATCATGTTTTTAGTAAGGCCGAATGAGCGCAACTGTAAGGCAAAGGCTTTCCTTTGGCAGTCTGGTGGAGACGGTGTGTAAACATAGCATTTGTTTCAGCCTTGCACGAGACAACTCGCAGTTGGCCAACAGATGGCTCCTAAATAAAGAGCATTTTAGATCTTGCTTGTAATATTTCAGTGACAAACTGTTTATTCCAGTGGATGTTTTCACTTGATTATTGTTAAACTACAAGCTTAAATCAAGTCCTGACAACACAGATGGAGCAGTCTTCTGCATATTAGGGTTCTTATGAGATGCAGAGAATGAAGGAAAGAGATAATATTGTATGTAAAAAATATGAACAAAATTTTAATATCTCTAGAATTGTTGGAGTAGAACTTCAGTCTCTGTAATCTAGATAGCCTTGTTCATCTGGGTCACATAATTTGCTATAAAGACAAAGTTAAAGTCACCCCTCTGAGATAGGAAGATAGCTCAGTCAATGAAGTATTTATCTTGGAAGTGTGAAGACTTGATTTGGGATCCCAGATTCCATGTAGAAACCAGGCACAGCAGCACAGCCTGTAAGCCCAGCACTGGAGGTTGCTGAGTCAGTGAGGTCCAGGTTCTGTGGAGAAGACACCCAATGTCAACCCCCTGCCTCCACACGCACATATATGCACCTGCACATGAACATGTGCACACCACACAGACACCCCGTTACTTTTTAAACTATTTTAGGAAATTTCTATTTTATCTGATCAATGATGTCACCATGGCCTTGGCTCATTCATTGAATTTTTATGTTTCTTCTCAACTGTAATGTTTATTGATTAGTCAGCTGGTGGTTGAGATTGTATTTTTATGGAAGCATCTTTTCTGGGTTATGAAGTTTTCAGGCAATCTACCATATTGCAGCACCCATAATGAACGTGCAGGGCCCGTGGTTTTTTAGCACTTGAGTATGCCTCGTCTCTGTGTAAGATTCTGTGTTAAAAAGACATCTGCGCTCTGAACTGAAAAGAAATACCCACAGGTCAGGCCATCTCCCTGCTGCAGTCTCCTCTGTCAGATCAGGGAGTTGGTTGAGGCTCATTCTTCTAACTTTAGCAGCTGTAACTCTGGGCTGTTTGTTTGCTCTTAAACCCTCACCTCTCAACAATCTTTGTGCCTTGCAATGACCAAGGCTCCATGTCTGCTAAGCGTGTTCCACTGTTGTGCTCGTCTGCTCACGGGTTCCCATGAGAAGCGATGCTAACTGAGTGCTTCTGTCCTCGGCTGGTTTAGAACCTTATAACTCATTCTTCTGATGATGAGCCAAGCAATCAGGTGTTTTCACCCCTTGTATTCTGCTAGTTCTTTCAATTACATTAACCTAGCTTAAAACAAGTCTAGAATATGAGAACTTCTAAGTCGCTGAGTGGTTATGGGTGTATGGTTTTTTTTTCACTTATGTTATAGGAAGCTTTTTGTTAAAATTGGTTTCTCTAAAAATTGAGAACTCTAAAATGGGGAGGGAGCAAAAAAGGGGATGTGTAGCTGATAGGGATTCATATTAATAAAAGCACACTTCTAACAATAGTGTGGACTCATTCTGTCAGATTGACTCTGCTCATCCTCCTGGTGCTCTCATCCATATGGACACATGAAGTCATGTGTGGGGCTGTTCAGTGACGAGTTGTAGGAGGCAAAAATTGGACACAAACCAAATGCCTTTCCCTGGGATAAATAAGTGGATTGTGACTTATGTATACACTGAGCCACTGCCAGCTTTTAAAAAGGAACAGTATAAATACATGCTCAACAAAGATAAATTTCCAAAGTAGTATTAAGTAAAGTTCTAGAGAATATGTACTATGAAACTATCCTTAGAAATTCATTTTATAAGAATTTTTTTAAATATATATTTATGTCTGTTTCTATGGGAGTTCAGGTGCCTTTGGAGGCCAGAAGAGGGTACTTGGTTCCTGGTTCTAGAGTCCGGGAGGATGTGAGCATGGGTGCTAGAAACTGAACAAAAAGTGTTCTTAACCAGTGAACCATTTTGCCATAATATTTGCTTTTTAATGTAGTTGATAATTATTACTACAATTTACAGCCCAAATGTAAAATACTTAGAGAAATGCAAAGAAAAGGTTAAAAGAGAGGCAATTCCTCCAGGACCATGAATAAAATGTTACAACTCTGTAGAATACTCTCACCTTCGCCTACACCAGACCTCATTCCTGACCTGAAGCTGACTTTGTATTTACATCTGATGTTCACCAGCTGCAAGGATATTTCCCACACGTGCGTTATTATTTTATATGTGTGAAAACACTGGAGGTGGCACTGTTGGTAAAACAAAACAAACATAAGTAGTGATACTGTGCTCACCGGTAAGAGGGAAAAGAGATAAGGAGTTTGTGTGCAGGGCATAGCAAAATCAAACATAAAAGATGCATGTATCATATTTGTAATAAATTGTGCAGTTATATGTAGCTAGTACAGAAATTCTATGAATTGTGTGAGGGAGAAGTAGCCACAGAGGACACTGGTAAGTGTCCAGAAGCCAATTGTAGAGACTATGAAAGAAGTGTGAGAATCTGTAAGGGACTGGAGAGGTGGCTCAGGGATTAAGAACACTTGCCATACTTGCGGAGACCTGGTTCTGTTCCCATCACGATGGCTCACAACCTTCAGTAATTCCTGTTCCAGGAGATTCTGTAAGCAATGCACACAGATGATACATAGATATATATGCAGGGAAAACACCCATACACTTACAATAGAAGTAAATAAATCTGAGAAAAGAGAGAATTTTTAAGGCAGTCAAATCTTTGTTCTATAAAGATATGTGGAAGAAAACTGGACGACAAAAGTCAGGAAAGGGCTTAGAGGTTCCTGTTGACTGTCCAAATAGCAATATGTGGTCTGCCAGGAGAAAGGGAGGAGAAATAGCAGAAGACACTAGCATTGAAATTTAGTTTGTAATATATCACCTTTGAGCTATTTGTGGGACTTCAAGTTGGAGACTTACAGTAAGAAAGTAGGAAACATCCATTTGGGATTTCAAAGAAAACTCAAGAGCAGCTATTTAAAAGTCAACATGCGCACCCAGTCACACATGTCCATGTCCCAAAGCCATCAGGATACAGTCCGTGGTTTAAGGTAGAGATGTTGAAAAGCCTACGTAGGCACTAATTTTGGAATGAGACTAGACTAATGAAGATGGAGTGCCAGGGTTCATGCTGTAAGATCAACAGTGGGGCTGGGAATGTGACTCAGTGGTCGAGCACTCGCCTAAGCTCGCTCACGGTTCTGATTTGGATCTTAAGAACTGGGAAAGAAAAGAATTATTAAAGGGAAAACCTGGAAAAAGAATAAGAGCAGAAATGAAATGATAGAGCTCATGGGGGGGATTAATGTGGAGGTGGCTGGGGAGTTGGTTCAGCAGTTAAATGCACATAACTGCTCTCGCAGGACACTTGGGTTCAGTTCTTAGCACCCATATTGGGCAGCTCACAACCACCTACAGCTCTAGCTCTGGGAGGGTCTCATGCCTCCTCTGGCATCTGCACACACATACCCACATGCAGACACACACATACACATAATTTTAAAAGTAAATCTTTCTAAAATTCACACATGGGACCAGGAGCTGACTCCTGAATAAGATTTTGTCTAGATGGTGGGTTAAAAGAATGACATCTGTTTGGTACATGTCTTTAATCCCAGCACTTGGGAGGCAGAGATCTCCGTGAGTTCAAGGCCAGTCTGGTCTACCAAATGAGTTCCAGGACAGACTCCAAAGCTATAGAGAAACCCTGTCTTGAAAAAAAAAAAGGAGGAAAAAAAAAAAGAAAAAAGAATGAATCCTTAGTATAGAAAACTGTATCTGGAGACTTGAAAAATGAAGGGACTCAGGATTGCAAAAACAGTACTTCTGGGTGCCTAATACACAGTTTGTGCGGGTTAGAGTAACCAGCTCTGCCAGGGAAGAACACTGGAGATGCATTGTAGAACAGTTTCTTAGCTTGATGCTTTTTAATCTTTCTTGTCCTGACACAGATAAAGCAGCAGTATGTGAGATGCTGGGGTGACAGAGAATGCTGAGGGGTGTTACAGGCACTCCAACTGGCAAAGGACACCTGACACCTCAGCACTGCACAGTGGGGAATCTGTGCGACCATAAAAAACAGGTGTGATCTGAAAGCTCTTTGTCCTATAAAATTAACTTAGGATAGTGCAATATGGCTCATTAAGAACGTTGATAAGTATAGACTAAAAGTATAGTATATTGTGGAAGAGAAATTTCACAATAGTTCATGAAAGAAGCACCAGAGCTAATGAGAATATGTATTGTATGCTGATTTGTTAAAATCTGCTACTTTGGAGTTGATCAAAATCAAGATAAAATAGACACAGTCCTTCTGTAGAGTCCTAAATTGGCTCAAGATCTCTGATGCCTCATACACTTGAAGGGTTTCTCCCAAACCACCCTCGGGCGTAGTAATTTGTTAAAACTCACAGAACTTAGGAAAGCACTATACGTAGGATTCAGCGTGAATTCTGAGTTCCAAATGCACACGCTCTGTGACATCAGGATATGACACTGCAGTGTTACTGACCAGGGACGCTCACTGCACTTTGGTGCTTTCGAGTTTTTTACTTGAGGCTTCATTATATGGGCAGGGTGAAACTGCTGCTCTGTGCATCGTCTGCAGCCTTCCCTGCTCCCTGAAGGTGAGGTTGCTGTAAGGTGCCTCAGAGCTCAAAGGAGTTGTTCAGGCTGGGCCAGGCCCTGCCCTGAGTTACCTCCTAGTGTAAGCTGTCTGGGTGCCTCCCACGACTCACCGCCGTGACACAAACGCACAGGTTTGGACCCAAAGGGCCTACACAGTTCCTAGTATAATTTGGGTGATCCCCACATTTAGAAGTGACCGCTCAGGAGCCAGTCTTTCCTAGGGACCGAGTGGGAGGCCAACTCCTTGTTACTCAGTTTTGTTTACTCAGGCCCAGGCTAAGTGGTAAGCAGAGCAGGCGAGATCCCTGTCTTGACGGTGTTCACAGTGGAGTGTGAAAAAGAAGAAAATCTGCCCTAAAGACAAGTTCTTTTATTTTCATGGCATAATCTTGCTTATAGAAATTCTATAGCTGTAATTGCCATTATGTGTTGTTATTTTTCTCATATTCTAAACAGTATTGATATTTACTGAGCCCTACATCCTTGCTGTGGTTTTCAGCCTTTAACACAGGTTAAAAGTTGAGATGTCTTAACTACTTTTGCTCTCAAACACACAATGGAAGACTACTTTTTTTTTTTTTTTTTTGGTTTTGGTTTTGGTTTTTCGAGACAGGGTTTCTCTGTGGTTTTTTTGGAGCCTGTCCTGGAACTAGCTCTTGTAGACCAGGCTGGTCTCGAACTCACAGAGATCCGCCTGCCTCTGCCTCCCGAGTGCTGGAAGACTGCTTTTTACAACTGTCTTTGACTCTGCATGTGGGCCCTCTTTCTCATCTTCCTTGATGCTCTGGTGCAAGCAATGGCATCAATAGTGGCAAACCAGCATCTGCACCTGTTGTACGTGGTTAGGGTGGAATTTCCAGAAAAGATGATGTTAAATTGGATGGCATGCCTAAGGAGCCATGCAGCTAATGTCTCCTCACCAAGTGTGTGAAAAAGGGAACCTAGAGATAACACTTGAATTTTAGCAAGCAGAGTGGAGGTCAGGGGAGACCATGCACATGCACACATAAAAACAGCTTCTAAAGTTAGTTTTTATCATTAGTTATCATTTTATCATAAGTTATCCTTTTTATCATAGTTACTTGTGGCAAGAAATATAAAAATTTAGCTACCAAATAGGCTTATGGCTTTCTGCTATAGGAAATCTAATCTACTGAGATTAGTACTCTCCATGATGAGGGCTGAGGTCTTGACTGTGTGTTGTTATAACCTAGCATGAGAACATAGAGAGCCTGCTTTACTCTGGAGGTCAGTCATTAATATAAAAATAATATGAGAGAAAGAGCAAGCTAGAACGGAGGAAGAATGGGATTCACTTCACCTGAAATCTGTTAAAGCAGCACGTGGAGTTATTAGGGTAATTGTGCCTAATAATAATGATCATGACTGTCCACCCTTCCTCTTCCTCCTCTCTCCTTCACCCTTCTGTCCTGAAATTGTTGTGATCATGTGTTCCACTCCCTTCATACCACCCCAAGTTGCCTTGCAAGGACAGGTTGCTGTGAGTGACATCCTGAGTGTATCCAGTAAGCATGAGTTCCATGAGTATGCAGTGGCATTCATAAAAGTGGCTGTGTGTCTCTGACAGAGTTTGCTCTCTGTATGATAGAAGCACTCTTAGAAATACACTTTTTACTTTGTTTTAAAGTGAAGGTGTATTTAAGCCCTGAGCTAAGAGACAGGTCCAGCTAAGATCAAATTCTTTTGAGTTTAGAAGAGAAAGAAATTATGAGGCAAATTTTAAAATAATTTTGTCATTTTAAATTTGAAGAAAACCCTTTATTTGTTCTGATGAAAATGTCAGTAGTCATGGAACTGTGGTAAAAATAATGAAAAATCACTGGCCTGGGTCTGCTTAAATTGAAAACATTTTTTAATTAAGGTTTGACAGTATTTTGTGCTTCCACTGCCTAGCCACGTCCTGTCTTGTTCTTTTATTCAGTCCTCTACAGTTGGGAACTGATTCCATTTTGAAGTTAAACTTGAAGGTGTGCCGTGCTGTGGCCTGGGGTTTGTTTTTCCTCTGATCTACCTTAGAGGCTCTGTTGTTACCAGAGGCCATTCTCATCTGTTCCCTTTAATCTTTGTTTTTATTTATTCTTTGTGTCTGTCACATCATGTGTCTAGGTCCCATTCATATCCCATCCCTATGGATACATAAGGAGCTGCTTTTTAAAAAGGAAAAAGTTTATAGTTGATTTTGAGTTACAGATATTTTTGTAAAATATTTTAGTTGGTTCAAACAAACACATGCCAATTTAAGTCTTTTATTTTAAAAATTACATTATTACATAGCTTGTGGGAGCAAATCCCACAAGCTGTCCTCAGTAAGAGTTGGCTCTCTCTTACTATGTCGGTCTTGCAGCTATAACTTGGATCATCAGGCTCAGCTGCAGGTGCCTTTGCTCCCTGAACATCACACACACATACGCACTCGCGTAGTCTCTCTCTCACACACAAACCAACCCAGGTTAAGTCTTAAGTGGTAAAGAATACTCCTAATGCTTTTTGTGATAGTCGAGCTCTCCCCAGTGAGACGTCCACTGAGGTGTTAATTATAGTTACTAGTGAACACAGAACACGAAGGGCACACACATCTGCAGAGATAAAGGATGGAGGAGTTGAGAGTAATGAAAGCCATGGGCGTTTCTCCCTCTTCTCCCGTCATCCTCTGCACTTGGCTGTAGGTCATCATCGCCAGAGCTGAGACAGTTCTCTGCTCATCTCCTGCTGCTTTCTTAAGATTATGATTTTGGCTTTTACTTACTATAACTACAAACACTACAGTGCGAAGTGGGAGGGAACAAATGTAATTTGTTCTCAAGATATTTTCCTTTCTGGTAGATTTATTCTCTATTTCCAAAACTGGCAGCATTTTGTGCGGGTCTTGCTGCTTCTGCTGAATTTTGCCATTTGCAAGAAGAATTCTTATTCTCCCTTAGTGTCATAGGTGACTGTGCACTGGCCAGTCACATGTTAAATACTGTTGTGTGCCAATCAGATAACTGTTCTCTTTAAAAGCATGCCAAATTTGTTTTCTAAACACACAGAACAATAAGAAAAATAAATAAATAAATCTTATTTAATAATATTAAATCTTTTAACATGAAAATCTGAAAAATATTATTATTATATTCTGGAAGACTTTGTTTCCTCTCCAAGAAAGATAAAAATGAATTCAGCTATAGGGTACATTCCCAACTAACACTATGAAATTAATTTATTACCAGAGATAAGAGAGCATGAAGTAAAAATAGATAAGTACGGTATATGACCCTAATATCAAAGAAAAGTAAAAACCACTTATCTTGGAATAGATCAGACACACTGTTATTCAAACCATTCAGGAATGTAATTACATCCATCTTTTATAAGCCTATCAATCAGGGTTATTTCTCAGTTTGCAGCTGTTCTACATTCCTGGGTGTATAAATACCTCCCCAGAATGTTAGAACAGCAGTGAAGACCTGTGTCACCCTGTGGCTCAAAGAAACAACCACTCCAGAAAGGGGCAGGAAGAAAGCTTGAGATGAAGAGAGAGCCCTGTGCCACATGTGTGTCCTCCTGAGCCCATTCAAGAAGGCAGCTGCGTGAGGATGTGTGGCCAAGGAAGTGTGAATGCTGACGTTGAAGAAGAAATTAAGGAATTAATTGGGTTTTAGTTTTGGATATGAAATATAGTATTTTAAGGCTTCTTAGGACTTTCTTTATACCTACAGACCAAGTTCGTTGGTAAAATTATGTCTAAATATTGTTTTTTAATAATTAAGAAGTAGAATAAAAGATTGACTTAGACGGGCCATGTTTGGTGTGTGTTTCCTTCCTCCCTGTTGTGGTGGGGGTCTAACCCAGGGTCTCATGCGTGGAAGCCCACACATACTAAAGGGAAATAACTTGAAATTCACTGAAGAATTAGTTGTTTATTACATTAGCCTCTCTGTTTTGTGTACATTTGAAATTTTCCCTAATAAGTTTTTAAATATGTAAATTCATATGACATTTTTGATAGAATTACGATCTGGTGCAGTAGCTTGTAAATTTAAACCCATCATCAGTGTTGAATAAGTTCAGAACCTCATCTGTGACATCATGAAACTGAAGCAACTATTTCTCAGGTCCTTTTCAGCTCTAGGGCTTGGATTCTAAGTACATTAAATAAAGATGTTTCAGATGACTTCAGCAAACATCCT
Organism: Chionomys nivalis; assembly: GCF_950005125.1. Taxonomy (NCBI): domain Eukaryota; kingdom Metazoa; phylum Chordata; class Mammalia; order Rodentia; family Cricetidae; genus Chionomys; species Chionomys nivalis. The sequence continues at coordinate 50,994,838 of NC_080100.1, read as the reverse complement.
ATAAAGAAAGGTGGTTTTTTCTTTTACATAGAAAATATGATGAGAATTGGAGTCGAGTCCCTAGAAGATAGGACAGAGCCTTCCCACCCCGGTACTCACTGTGAACAGTGCTCACCAGACACATTTTAAGCCATTGGAATTACTCCTTGCCATCTTCTTGCTTCCTAGGATTCATTCCTAGTGAAGTCACTGTAAATAATCCTACTGTCCGTGTTATGACATCACTAAGTCAGTTATTTCCACCAAGTGCATATCTAGAAAATAGTAGAACTCTGGGGCTGCCAGGATGGTTAGTGGGTGAAAGCAACCTGGGTTCAGT